>NC_091073.1:30017500-31267500 GCF_032405125.1 Capricornis sumatraensis | reverse complement strand
TGATTCGACTGAGTATATAGGTGATACCTCTTTACAAAAAGAAACACTTTATTGCCACCAAATTACAGGTCTGTGAATTTTAACAGATGTTTCTTCTCAAACATGAACTGATTTCTTTCTTGATTAAAAAACAAGTCTGTGAGTTCTCAGACTTTATTAGGAACTCAAATTAAAGCATAGAAAAGCAACTGCGAGAGGAGTCGAAAAGGCTCTTGTAGCCACACTAAATCTCACAAACTCTCTAGGAAAATGTGGCCATTATAGAATTGGTTGTGCACCAAATTCCTAGCAGGGCTTCTACAGTTCCTTCTTTATAAGACATAATTACTGTTTAAAATTCTTATAACTCATACACATCTAACTTAGAATAACATTGGCCCAAATGGACAAGCATGTCATACTAAACCATACCATTTCTAAATAGCAATATCATTTTTCCTTGTGATTATTAATGGAACCCCTGATTCTTAACTTAGTACATCGTCACCCAGAATAAAGACTACATTTCTCAGCTGCCCAGGTAGCTAAGTATGGGTACTAAATAAGTTCTATTAAATAGAATAGAAGTGGAAGTGATGAGAACAATTTTTAGAAGCCCTCTTAAAGTGAGAGGAGTTAGTGGATTAAATCATAACTCGCTGAAAGATATAGCAACTTGAAAACTATTGGAACAACAGACTGCTTCCAAATAGGAAAAGGAGTACGTCAAGGCTGTATATTGTCACCCTGCTTATTTAACTTATATGCAGAGTACATCATGAGAAACGCTGGGCTGGATGAAGCACAAGCTGGAATCAAGATTGCCAGGAGAAATATCAGTAACCTCAGATATACAGATGACACCACCCTTATGGCAGAAAGTGAAGAGGAACTAAAAAGCCTCTTGATGAAAGTGAAAGTGGAGAGTGAAAAAGTTGGCTTAAAGCTCAACATTCAGAAAACGAAGATCATGGCATCTGGTCCCATCACTTCATGGCAAATAGATGGGGAAACAGTGGAAACCGTGTCAGACTTTATTTTGGGGGGGCTCCAAAATCACTGCAGATGATGATTGCAGCCATGAAATTAAAAGACGCTTACTCCTTGGAAGAAAAGTTATGACCAACCTAGATAGCATATTCAAAAGCAGAGACATTACTTTACCAACAAAGGTCCATCTAGTCAAGGCTATGGTTTTTCCAGTAAGCATGTATGGATGTGAGAGTTGGACTGTGAAGAAAGCTGAGTTCTGAAGAATTGATGCTTTTGAACTGTGGTGTTGGAGAAGACTCTTGAGAGTCCCTTGGACTGCAAAGAGATCCAATCAGTCCATTCTGAAGGAGATCAGCCCTGGGTGTTCTTTGGAAGGACTGATGCTAAAGCTGAAACTCCAATACTTTGGCCACCTCATGCAAAGAGTTGACTCATTGGAAAAGACTCAGATGCTGGGAGGGATTGGAGGCAGGAGGAAAAGGGGACGACAGAGGATGAGATGGCTGGATGTCATCACCGACTCAATGAACGTGAGTCTGAGTGAACTCCGGGAGCTGGTGATGGACAGGGAGGTCTGGCGTGCTGCAATTCATGGGGTCGCAAAGAGTCGAACACGACTGAGCGACTGAACTGAACTGAAAACTGTAAATGTGAGCTTAATTGGTAAAAGGGTCTTTGCGGATGTAATTAAGTGAAGGATCATGAGACAAGATCATCCTGAATTTAGGGTGGGCCCTGAATCTCATGACAGTGTCCTTAGACGAGAAAGGCAGAGGGATATTTGAGACCCTGAGACATCCAAGGCAGATGGCAATGTGAGGACAGAGCAGAACGTGGAGCTATGCAGCCCCAAATCAAGGAATATCTAGAGCAATCAGATGCTAGAAGAGGCAAGGAAGTGTTCTCCAGTAAGAACTTTGGAGGGAGTACAGCCCTGTCTGTCTATACCTTGATTTCAAATTTCTGACCTCCAAAACTGTAAGAGAAGATTTCCTTTGTTTTAGACCAGCACTTTTGTAGCCGTGTTTTTCAGCAGCCTTAGGAAACTAATGCAAAAGCTACGCATTCTTCTTTCCCTTCCCCTTTCCTGCTGACTGGTAATGAAAGATGCAACTCCCAAAGCAGCATGGGACCATGAAGGAGGCTTTGAAATGCAAGGAGGGCACAGCAGAGTAACCCTGCCACCACTGTTCATTGTTGGAATTGACCACCTTGAGAGTCCTTAAAATGGATAGGAAATATATTCTTTAAACCACTGTTACTTCGAGTTTTCCTATTCCTCACATCTAAACCGAATGCTGACCAAAATCTCTTACATGATGCTTACTTTCTGCGGTTAGTTTGCCATCTTTCTGAGAGCCAACCTGATACAGGATTCATCTCTGTATTCATTTCAGATGTTGATATTTGCACCTTACATACTATGGCCACTCAAATACTTGTTGACTGGATGGATGGATTGGATTTTAAATCTTTCTGTCAGTTTATAGAAGATTAAGTTTCTGATCTTAATCAAAACCCAGTAAGTCCTGAATTTTAACAGTAAAGTCTGCTCCGTGGTGATAGGCACAGAAAAAGAAGTCAAAGGAAATTAGGAGATTTTAGCCATTTTTAAGAGAATGTAAGACAGAGGTACAACTTATTTTTAAGTTCCTGTAGTTTTTAGTTTCTACTCCCCTCTTCTTCCTGTTCTTGCCCAAATGAAAAGTCCTTTGCTCACAATAATGTGTCTGTGTGTTGTTAAGGAAATGTTGTAAAACTTCATGTAAAACATGATGGTGAGTTCCAGAGGCCTAATAATGACCCATAGAAAAAGAACTAGAAAGTGAACTCCAACAGTCTTCTACCAAAATCACGATCTAAGAAAGAAACTAGGGACATTAACTTATAAAGTATAATGTGGGGGGGGGGGGGGCGGGGGAAGACTGTTATAGGGATAAACTTTAACTTCTCCAAAGCCAGTATCTTCCACTGATGAAGGTGGGGAGGGGTAAATTTAAGAAAACTTCTTCACATCTGAGTAGCTACTAGTGACAGAGTGACACAACTTGTCACTGGCCTCAGAGAGAAAGAAACAAGAGGAGTGATTCGCAGTTCTTCTTTTAACGTGTAATGTGACAATCCCCATGTTTCCAATAATCAGGAAAGGGGCGTGATTTGTTATTTCACCTGTGCTCATGCAGATAGTTGGAGGAGAGCAATGACAATAGCCTTGCCAATAGTGATATTCAGACTTGGTGTTAACACTAGTCTAAGGCACATGATTTCCAGATTCCTGTTATACATATGTTCAGAGTGATCTCTTTCATTTTGCTTCCTACATTTAATTATCCCTTGGTTGTCAATGTCCTGTAGCCTTGTGTGTATATCAAAATAAAATAAACTCCATATATTCAAATTCAGTATTCAATGTCACTTGAAGTAATGAAGTCAATAAAAGATGACTCCGATAGATGACTAATATCCCCATGTCTTACTCTTACGTACACATGTATTCATTCAATATTTAGTGTGCGTGTGTGTGTATATTCAAGTCAATAAAAGATGACTCCAATAGATGACTAATATCCCCATGTCTTACTCTTAAGTACACACGTATTCATTCAATATTTAGTGTGTGTGTGTGATTCTAGGATTACAAGGTTAAATCAAATACAAGTCTGTCTTTCAAAAAGGTTATACTTCTCACAGATGAATAAAGCAGAAATTAGTAGCTTTCCCTATATCATCTTCTCTGTTTCATCTAGTAATATAACCTCCATTGAAAAAAAAAAAAATAGGGATATGGCCAGTGGAATAAAGGCTGCCTTTTCAACTGACCTGGTTGCTAGATGTGTATGTGTGATTCAATCCTGGATAACAAAATACAGGTATAAGTGGGGTATATAACTTTCAGAAAGAATCCTTTTAAATGCTAACATAATGCTCTTCTTTTATCTTCAGCTGGTTAGATTCCTGACATAGTCAGCCCCAGTCAAGCCCCAGCTTGACCAACCATCTTGGATCAAGTGACTGGAACCATGTGCCAGATTAGGGCTGAGCAAAGACACAAAAGAATCTAGATTGGTGACACTATGGAGCACTGCAACAGCTCTTAGCTGCTCCTTCTGGACTTTAGATGATCGAGAAAACAAAATTATCTGTTTAAGCTCTTATTATTTTGGATTATTAGGGTAATTTTTAGCTACATGGAGCTTAATCCTACCGAAAACTAGGGTGCAAGATGCATATAGAACATGAGAACAGTCATAAAGTGAGCAAAATAAAATGCCTAGGGTACTTGGGAAACGGAGGGATTAGTTCTAGTTTAAGAAGGCTATGTAGAGACAGTTGCATTTGAATCACATAGGGTTTAGGTATGTGGAAGTGAGATGGCATTCCAGTGTCAGGTATGGAAAGATATTGATGGGAAATAGACCTGGAAGGGTAGCCAGGAACCAGACAGTGTAAGGGCTTGAATACTACCCTAAGAAGTTTGGGTTTTACACAATAAGCAATGGGAAGTCATTTAAAGCTTTTGTAGATGATTAGTACTCTTTTGGGGGAAGATTATTGAGAGGTCATATAATTGCAGACCACATCCAGCCTTTGATAATGAGAATACTGGATGATGCTAGGATAGTTCTTTCCCATCTTTTTCACATAAGAGCATACATAGAAGTAATATTTGTATAACACCCTGGGTTAAATGGATGAGGTCAACTGGCTCCATGCTGAGCTGTTTCAGGCCCCACCTGGGAGCCCTAACACCTCTGAGGATCAATATGACAGCATTCCTATTATCTGTCCTTTGGGATACTGCAGTTAGGAATGTGCTGTGCCACAGGGATGTTTTAGGTAGACATATTTATGTGAATGATATAGAAATGGAACTTGAGTGAAATAAAAGATTCCATTCTATTATTAGAGTCAGTATCTTTGATTTCTATATAAACCCTGAAGAGTATCATTCAATAAAATGAGAGTACAGATGATGATATTACAATGCATATATATCTCTCCATCCACACATAGTATATGTGTATATATATGTATACACACACACACACCTATATAGAGACATATACATATATCAAGGAGAAATGCAGAATGCAGACACCCAGTTTTACCAAATATAATTTCATATTCACTTTTATAAACAATTAGACACATTTTGGAAATTGTTCATTTTCTCACTTCAGTGACTAATATTCTCACCCCCTACACTCATGCCATATGGCTTTTTCCTATGTTCCTTTTAATTGTAGGAGACTATGGAGACAGTGATGGGCCCTGGGGAGTCAGAGTCATGCAACTCCATAAATAAAAACTTTTCATGAGTTTGTCATATTGACCAGTCTCTTGAGGTTCTAGTTGATACATTTTATTAATTTTTACAAAGAGGTTAGCAAGAATAACTAATACAGAATATTTGCTGCCAGTCACTGTACAAACATAATCTTTTTTTCAAGCTTGCAACAATACAGTCAAGTAGATATTATTACTACCCCCACTTTAAAGGAAGCCTAATTCGGGGACAATTTAAATCCATATCAATTTTTCTCTTGTTAGAACCAAAAAAAAAAATGAAAGAAATATGAAGTGATAAGTTATTTGAGTGGTAAATGCCTGGAGTTATTCTGTATAACCCATTTTAGTGTCCTTATGAATGTAAGGCAAAACAAAATACCAATGCAGAGTGGTTTAGGGGAAGTGTTGTTTTTATCTGGGCAGTCTGATGAGGATTTTGGTCTTTGATGACCCCAAAAAACACTAGCTTTAGCTATTTCCATCAATGAGATGCAGAGAGAAACTCAGATATAAGTAATTTTCCTTTTGATGTGTACTTTTCCTTCAAATAAGTTAATATCATTTTTTTTTAATTTCAGAAAATTCAATGTCTTGAATTCAACATCCTTGATATTTCTGGAAATTAGTGTGTTCATGAAAAATTATTCATCCTAAGTTCTATTCTGCATGATAGAAACACAACTTTGACACAGAATGGTTGCCATGATTTGAAGATTATATTCCTCAAAAAAAAAAAATGGTTAAAACGTTCATCTTTATTCTTTTCTGCTCCATTTCATCAACTTAATGAAATCAAGAATGACAAGATACATGGAAAACCTGCATCTCAAGCCATGATTTTATTCCTAAAATCAAACCTATTTTTAACAGCAACTGAGAGCCAGAGACTAATTTTTACACAAAATTATGCATTCATGGAAAAACTGTGAATGAAGCTACTGCTTGTTAAATGAACATAAGTAAATGATGGAGTAAACTGCCACCTAGAGTTGAAATTTTACTTCAGTTCAAAATATAATATAAAAATGATCCTAACAATATGAGATGGTTTAATGCCCCAATATTTACATGAACACAGAAGCCCTTTACTTCTGAAACTTAATGTCTCTCTATATTTGAAAGTTCTTCCCTAAAAAACTAATATTTTTATGAGGAAAACAAAAGACTACTAGAAGTAAAATATGTTTATATTTATTGACTATACTTTTAAAAACAAGTCTTTGGGAAAATATATTTAATATATTAACATAGATCAAAGTATTAGGATACCTTATGTTATAAATTCCTAGGACAAAAATATATTCAGCCCAACTCTTGCATTCATAGCCTATTTGTTCTTCTGCTTCACTTATAGCCTCACTGGGGGGCCAAAGTCTTATCGCACACCAGGATCACTGTCAAAATCTGGATGAACTATTCAGATTTAAATGTGACAGTTACTTGTTCTAAGGTCCGAAAAGCTGAATTTTCACTTCCTTAACTAGGTTGTTCTAAAATCACACCCTTGTCAGAAACTGAAATTCATATAGTAGCCATAGTAGAACCCACTCAGCTGAATACATGGCGAACAGCTCATTCTTTTTATATATTTGCACCTACATACAAGTGCGAAAAGGATTGCTACATCTTAACCACTCACATGCAAAGTGTATGTAACCACTCACAAACAAGCTGTATTCCGTGTGTGTCACACTGTGAACGTGGATTTTCTGGGTCAAGCAAAGAATGTCTATGAGATGAAGATTTAGAAGTAAGCCATGTAACTCTGCATCAGCACAATTCTCTGATTGTATGTTCATCACCTGAATACCCTCACCTTTCAACCCTGACCATGATTTATCTTTAAGTCTCTTGGTGAGTGGAAAATAAGCTGTAGACTCCTTTCTGCCTCATATAATGTCCTAATTTCTCCTATTCCAGTACTTCCTCATTCTTATTTACCCCACCCACTTTTCCAGCCCCAAATCATTATCCTCATTCTTTTACATAAAATTCCCTTTCAACAATCTTTTCCCCCTTATTTCCATTCCTCTCCTTGTGACTGCCATGACCCAATCCCCTGAGGGTGTACTTGTGCTTAATCCTGTCTATTCTTCATAACCTCTTTCTCCTCTGGGTTCTCTGTAGGTATCTTTGCCTGCCTTAATCTCCCCCTAAGAAGCTCTTGCCTTTGCTGCTTCTACAATCAGCCAGAAAGAAGGTCTCCTCCTCACTCCCTAGCAATTTCTATGTTGGTAAGTTGTATTTTACTTCTCAGTATTTGATATTTGCACCCTATTCTTTCAGTTCAACTTGCTAAGAAGTCCCTCTATGCTTTCTCTTTCCTTTCTTCTCCCACTTCCACTAAGCCATTTTTGTCTGTTCTAGAGGATTCCAATCCTCATTCTTCATTGCCTTCTTGGTTTCTACTCCCACGTCCAACCATAACATTAGTGTCTTGCTGTTTATGTTGAATATCTTGCAACATGAATTGAACACTCCTTGTGTGAAAGGCATTATTTTCTGTATCCTGCAATATTTATCACTTCATGTTTTTAAAAAGCCTCCATGAACTGCATATTATTGCCTCCAATTTGCAGATAAGGAAACTCATGCATGAAAATTTTAAGTAATTGGGCCAAGGAAACACAGGCATTAAGTAGTAAAGCTGGAATTTGAACATCACAAGATTAGGCTCCAGAGTTCATAGACTAGTCACTAGGCTCCATGGCTTCCAAGCTCAGCACTTCTCTAAACTTTTCTTCCTAATTAGTTCTACTGTACACGAGTGCTGAATCTCAAAAGACACAGACCACCTAGGTGTTTTGAGAGGAGGGTGGGAAAGTCAGCTCACTTCGGTCTATTGCAATAAAAAAGGATCAAGGTGGACTTCTCTGGTAGTCCTGTGATTAAGACACCACTCTTCTACTGCAAGGGACACAGTTTAATCCCCATCAGGGAACTAAGATCCCACAAGCAGCATGGCAAAGGAAAAAAAAAAAAGGCACCAAAGGTACCATGAGTTCAGGAAGCTCTACTGTAAACAGAAAAATGGTGGCAATTATTTGGAATCAGACAAACTGGGATTTCATTCTAGGATCTACCACCTGTGTGACTTTGTGTGATTGTTTGATGTTTCCAGTTCCTCTTGTGTGAAATGGAAATTGGTCTTTGTCTTTAGCCTAAGTTATGATTCTAATGCAAAGTTAATGTTCTAACTTTTTTCTTCCCCTTTCTGCTCCCAGTTGTGTCTCTCCCAATCTAATAGTGTCTTTTGGCTGCTGCTATCTGAACTGATAAAGAGCTGGAGCCCCAGACCCTCTCTTTTCCCCTCTAATCTTCCCTAATTGTTCACTCTGGTAATTTTTGAGTCTTGTCAACATCTGGAAATGACAGCCTATTTTTTTTTTAAATAAAACTTGCTAGAAGTAATAAGTCAACCCCTAGAGAGTAAAGGATATTTTCTATAAAAAATAAGTGACAAATGGGAAAACCATATGCCAATGCAGGGTGATTAAAAGGATTTTCACAACTGTCATAGAAATCATATCATTTAGATACCTGTTTAGTTTATGTGGGATGGGAAAGTTAGGCACATACAAGTTAGACAAATTTACACATACGTGTATCAATTAGCATACATAGTATATATGATATAAGTCATAGGTTTTTGAGGAGATACTAGATGAGATAATGCAAGTCAAATCGTTACCAACTCTCTCAAGTTGGGGCTCAACAAGGGTCTTCCTCTCTGGTGTCACTTGCATTAATGGAATGAGACCGAGTTCAGTTCAGAAGCACAGGGAAGTTTTATTCTTTCATTAGAGAATAGAGGCTCCTGAGCTGGATCTCCAGAAAACATGTCCTCCTAGGCAGGCCATGAACGGAGCTACTTTCTGGGGTCTCTGCAGTGAGGCAGGAGGGGCTTTTCTCCCTACTCTGTTGCGGCAGTGCTGGGCTGGCTCCATATTGCATTGCTGGGCACAGCAGTCTCTCAGCACAGGGCCAGAAGCCGCCATCTTGAATCGAGGTCCTGGGTAGCGCTACAGCAGGTGACACGCGGAAGTGAGGTGTCAGACATGGCACCTGTGCTGGGGCCTCTAATCCTACATGGGACCTCTAATCCTACCACACATCCCCCAATTGGCAAGTGAAACCAGACTGTGCACAAAAGAAAAAGGAAGACCTTATCACCTGGATTCCATCTTATTTTTCCAGAAGACTCCCATGGGCTTTGCCAGTAACAAAATGCAGGTACACAGTAAGTGCTCAATAAATATGTTACTGTTTTCATTGCCACTTTATGAATCTATCACTTCAGTTCAGTTGCTCAGTCGTGTCCGACTCTGTGACCCAGCAGACTGCAGCATACCAGGCTTCCGTGTCCATCACCAACTCCTGGATCTTGCTCAAATTCATGTCTACAGAGTCGGTGATGCCATCCAACCATCTCATCCTCTGTCGTTCCTCTTCTCCTCCTGCCTGCAATCTTCCCCAGCATCAAGGTCTTCTCTAATGAGTCAACTCTTGCAGAATGAAAACTATGTGACTATCCAAAATCTGACTAATGTTACATACAAACAAAAACAACAGAACATGCCCACTTGAGAAGTAAATAGAACTTTGCTTTCATAATTGTATCTTTTCAGATTGATGTAATGAGTTATATTACTCATACATCACCAATTGTAATTTATTTTAATTTTGATCTGTATTAGGCTTTTTAAAATAATGTAGAATGAAATAGGGCTCTCAGGGATATCCTATAATTGGGAATTTTGTTGTTGCTTAGTCACTAAGTTGTGTGCTAAGGTGCTTCAGTTGTGTTCAACTCTTTGTGATCCCATGGGCTGTAGCCCACCAGGCTCCCTGTCCAGAGGAGTCCAGGGGATTCTCCAGGCAGGAATACTGGCGTGGGTTGCCATGCCCTCCTCCAGGGGATCTTCCCTACCCAGGGATCGAACCTATGTCTCTACATCTGCATTGCAGGTTGATACTTTACCAGCTGAGCCACAAGGGAAGCCCGATGAAAGTGAAAGTCGCTCAGTTGTGTCTGACTCTTTGTGACCCTGTGGACTATACAGTCCATGGAATTTCCCAGGCCAGAATACTGGAATGGGTAGCCTTTCCCTTCTCCAAGGGATCTTCCCAATGCAGGGATCGAACCCAGGTGTCCCACATTGCAGGTGGATTTTTTACCAGCTGAGCCACCAGGGAAGCATATTTTCTTCTTTACATTTAGTCTTGTCCAAAGATTTAAAAATCATGCTGCCTTTTTATCAACATAGCTCCCAAGAAAATTGTGTTAGTTCTTCACATTTGAGAAGGGCTTGGTATTTTCAAAGCAACTTCAAATATTAATTAAACAACATCCTTATGAAGCAGGTCAGTAAGTACCTTTATCTTTCAGAGTAGGCAAACAGGATACAGTGAGGTAATATACTGATTTGCCTTAGGTCATGAACTAGCTCATCATTTGAATTGACTTCCTATCAGTTAACTGGTCTGTGGTTCAATCTGATAGGTTAAACTACAACAAACAAAATATCAAAATACTAATTTGTGTACCATTGTATTTTGTGAGTCATTGGTGTATCCTGTCCCGTGCATCAGGAATCTGAGCTTTACATCTAATAAGCTTGTTACCTGAAGTGACCTTCTTTCCTTAGTCTCTATGTTTTTCCAGCTAATTTCTACTCGTACTTTATAACTTGCCTGTAACCTCCTCTTAGAAGTCTTCCCCGACTTGCTGTCTGATTTAGAATCTACTATTCATTGTTCATACAGCCATCTGGATTCCACACTGTATCTCTGTTATGGTACTGACTATATTCTATTGTGACAAATGGGCTTTCTGAAGGGGAAAAAACTATTCTATCTTTATATTCTCGAACACAATACCTAACATATGGTATTTGCTTAAAACTATTTTTGAATGAAGAATGTATAAATGCTACACATAGTCAGGATAGGAGAGGATATGCCATAATAACAAACCCAGCCTAAGTCTGTTTTTCACTTAGTAAGTAGAGGTGCCCAGAGAAAACAGCCTCCAGGAAGGAGGCTCTGCTCCAATAACTTCAGGATACAGGCTGACAAGACTGTACCACCTTGTGGTGCTGGATTGCCTGAAGCAGGTAAACTTCTAAATTGCCCAGACAGGAAGCTTTGGTACATATACACGATGGAGTATTACTCAGCCGTTAAAAAGAATTCATTTGAATCAGTTCTGATGAGATGGATGAAACTGGAACCGATTATACAGAGTGAAGTAAGCCAGAAAGAAAAACACCAATACAGTATACTAACACGTATATATGGAATTTAGAAAGATGGCAATGACGACCCTGTATGCAAGACAGGAAAAAAGACACAGCTGTGTATAACGGACTTTTGGACTCAGAGAGAGAGGGAGAGGGCGGGATGATTTGGGAGAATGGCATTCTATCATGTATACTATCATGTAAGAATTGAATCGCCAGTCTATGTCTGACGCAGGATACAGCATGATTGGGGCTGGTGCATGGGGATCACCCACAGAGATGTTATGGGGAGGGAGGTGGGAGGGGGTTTCATGTTTGGGAACACATGTAAGAATTAAAGATTTTAAAATTTAATAAAAAAAAAAAATAAATTGCCCAGACAGGAGAATAATATGCTGGAGGACTGCACATTCAAAATTAAATTCACCTGTGACAGTCATTTCCAGTGTTTCCATCATTGGCCAGAAGTACTCACATAACACTCAAGGTTCACAATGTTTTTCCTTGGTGTATCTTTTTAAATCTCTAGTCTGTGTGCATTCAATGGTCAGCACTGGTCTTCTTCAGCAGCCTGCCTGTGAGCTACTGGGACTCCTTTGTCCAGAGAACCAGGAGGTCACATACCCCCTCTTCCCAGTGGCTGTTGATTAATGACTGTCTTATGCAGGAATATGAGCTCAACTCTTTTTCCTTAACTTAGGACAACTCAGAGGTATCACCTACCCTTCAGAATTCTCTTGTGGGAGCATGTTAAAGCCAGCCCTCTGTGGGTGTTTAGCTTATACTCTTGCTCGATTTTATTTCATTCTTGTTTTGCTTCTCTCATTTCCTTATCATTCTCTGTTGGGAACATTGACTTAATCCATCACTTGCTCACACATTTTTATTCTAGAGGCTGCATTTGGGGAGCTCAAGCTATGAGAGTACTACCTAACTAAAACCTGGGCAGAGCAGTGTAATGCACAGTATTTCCAGGAAGGATAGATATAGGTGAACATTGTAACGTCTACCATACACAATGAAAAGCAACTTGGTGATTAAGGGGCAAATGACATAGATTTAGCCAGCTAACTCTATCAAAGAGGACTGGGCATGGAGAAGGAAGACAGGATTACACTGAAAATGGTTGCTGAAAAGAGTGACTTCTCTACTGGTTAAGATGCTGGGGAAGCCAGGCCAGTAGTTCAAATTGCCAAGTTGAAAGAAGCCCTGGGCTTGGTTCTAACAGGAGTCATTATTTGAGGAGAACCAATTCTGCAATAATAATGGAGAAGGAAATGGCAACTCACTTCAGTATTCTTGCCAGGGAAATCCCATGGACAGAGGAGCCTGGCCGGCTATAGTCCGTGGGGTCGCAGAGTAGGATAGGACTGAGAAACTAACGAAAATGATCATACGCCAGGCAAGGAGTCCATGCCACAACAGGGTAATAAGTATGAATTGTATTTACAGGGAAATGCAAATACTGGAAGAAGTCAGTTTTATGGTTCCAGGTTATTACTTCACAACTTGTCCTCAGTCTGTGATAATGGTATGGGAATTTGGGGACTAGGATGTGACCTTTTTGTGGGGAGCTGGTAGTAAATTTTAATGCAGGATCACCAGGTATTAGAGAAGCAGGCTAGAGCCTCCAGTCTTAGCGGAATGTCAGATTGAAAAGCAAAGGCAGAAGCCAGGTGTCTGAAGTGAGCAGTACCGTTGGGGGTAAAGGCAGGCTGCACTGGAGACACATCTGGCGGGGGACACACACACGTGATGATACTGGTCCTTCGGGTGCAGGGTTCAGCTCCAAACCCTCTGACTGGTTTTCCCTGTTCTGGTGAGTACAGGTTCAACTTCCCATTGACTAGAGATTCCGTCACAATAAAGGCTGGGAAATAAAATACTTCCTCTTAATGCTTCTAGATTTTGAGTCATATAACCACATCTTAAAATCTCTGTTACTTTCGAAACAGACTCACAGGCTTAGAGAATGAACTTGTGGTTACCAGGGGGAAAGGTAGGGGAGAGAGATAGGGAGTTAGGGGTTGACATGCACACACTGCTAAATTTAAAATAAAAAACCAACCAGGAAAACAAGCCCCTTGTTTTGCTCCAGTACTTATATGACTTAATATTTTACACTTAGATCTCTGACACATTCAGAGATTTCTCTTTTGTATGGGTGAGGTATGCATCTAGTTTTGTCTTTCCAAAATTATATCTAATATTCTCATACAATTATTTGAAGTCTATCATTTCGCCCAGTGAATTAAAGTGCCCCCTTTATCATTTACTAAATTCCATACGTGTTTAGTTGGAACTATTTCTGGCCACAGTATTCTATTCCATTGGCCTCTCTATTCTTGCATCCACTCCCCACGTTTTTAGTTATAGAGGCTTTGTAGTATGTTTTATATCACATAGGTCTAGTTTTCCCTCAGGTTGTCTTTAGAATTTCCCTATCTATTCTCAAATGTGAACTCTAGAATAATCCATCTTCATCAAACACACTTTAGGGGATTGTTAATTTAGACAACATTAAATTCATATACTAGTCTGGAGAGAATTTACATCTTTATAATACTGAGTTTTCCTGTTAAAAAATAAAGAATGTCTTTCTATTTCTTTAGAGCTACTTTCTGAGTTTGAGTATTGAAGTTTTCCTTAGGTTAAACACATTTTCTGTTAAGGTTATATCCAAGTATTAATACTTTGGATATTACTATAAATATTTTTCTTTAATTGCATGATTTAAGTGGTTATTTTTCTGTGAAAGTTATTTATTTCATATGTTAATTTAACATTGTTGTTGTTGTTCAATTACTAAGTTGTGTCCAACTCTTTGCAACCCCATGGATTGGAGCCCACCAGGCTCCTCTGACCCCGGAAGTTCCCAGGCAAGAATACTGGAGTGGGTTGCCATTCCCTTCTCCAGGGGATCTTCCCTACCAGGGATTGAATCCAGGTCTCCCACACTGTGGGCAGATTTTTTACTACCTGAGTCACCAATAAACTAGAAAAGATAAAAAGGTTAGGGTATGGTATAAAAGAGAAGTTACTAAGATGGCTGCTTAGGACTAATTCTAGATGTTATATTTCAGGAGATACTGAGTAAAGAATATTTAAAGATTTTTTTTCTAGCTTTCCTGTTTATTAAAGTGAGAGGCCTAGGGCAGAAGCTCTTTCTAGAAACAAAGGTTATTATTGATAACTAGGCTGTTATCTTATGAGAACAAGCTTGCAAATGAGAAATAGTTACAAGAAGAGACCCAGTAGAAGACCATCCACCAAGACTCGTCCTAACCCTGTTAGCTGTGAAAGATCACACTATTCGCCTTTCTTCTAGAAATGTCAATATTAGTGGCATCATTGGTTGTTTTATTGTCATTTGGTATTATCTGCTTTTTATATGTAGGAGGAAATTTATGTAGATATCTAAGTAACTTGTATGCAATAGAAAATGGTATTTAATTATTACTCTTCTGAAATAAAAACATTACACTTCTAAAGGCTTGAAACACTGTTCATATTTTCTTTTTTGATAGTTTCTCTACATTTCATGAGGTAAGTGTATTAAACATATCAATGAACTGTGCGTATCATTTGCTTGTAATTTTCACCCTGATAGTATCAGTGAAAATGCCCTAACTTGTAGTGCTACGTGCAGGCGAGTGTGTGTTGCTTTTTATACGCCTCCGTATCTAGAGTCTTTATTGTGAAGAGTTGCCACATGGATCTGTTGGTTATCTATTTTGCCCTTTTTGGACTCTGTTTGCATGTTGCATAGAATAACAACTTAAATATGTGTCGAGCTCAGTTTTACAGTTTATTTTTAGTTGGGGTAGGTTATTTGGATGTCAGTGTAAGGCATCTTATGGAAGAAACGAATAATATCAATAAGTAGATAATGAAGAGTAAAAGAACCACATATTTCTAGTCCCAAACTGATTTTTTCCATCTAACTTTTTCTTCTTAGACCTGAACACCTAGAGCCGTGATAACTTACACTTCTATTATAATAAGCTATCATGAAAATCCGAGTTTTGAAGTCAGAGACATTCAGGGTCAACATCTTACTCTTATTGTACTAAGCCTTATTAAACGATGACAACATATTGTTTCTGTTTGGTGATCAGGGCCTTCACAACATTCTGTGTCATGCTTATCTATGAATCTATTTGTACACATTTGGATAAACATTATAGCCAATAGCACAAGCACCACTGATGAAGACAATTACAGACTCCAAGATAATTATAGACTGTAGCCTTAGAAGTTGTACTAGCCCAACTACCCATTAAATACGTATAACCCACTCTGTAGCTTTTGAACTAAGGCTAGAATTTTCTTCTGTGCGTTGATTAATTATCCTCAATTTAAAGGTTTATGTGATTTAGAGAAGCAACACTAAATTTCAACTAAGAGTAAAGTTTAAATGTAGTATCTTTTTTGTTAAAATGATCCTGTTAACTTGACAGCTTTACCTCTTAAACTCTCATTACTAGACTTACCAATTAACCTGATGTCTTAGTCTAGTTGTATTCAGTATAAGCCTGAAACTTTGCTTTTTCATTACTGCCTTGATAGGATATTTATAATGTTGTCTATTGGCTTTGATGACAAACTTTTATTATTTTTTTTAGAAATTTTAATCTATCATATTTTAATTTCCAAACCAAATTTATTTTCAAAGGCATTTTGACTATGTTACTTTATTTATGTCCACACATATTTTAAATGAGATTTAAATAATTTCTTTTTAGTGCAATAGGTGCAATCAATCAAAATTCTTACAAAAGCTAACAAAATATTGCTCCAGTTAGGGGAGTGGGACCTGCAGAGCCTTCTATGTCATGCTTATCCAAGCAATAAATTACTTTAAGAAAAAAATCATCCTCTGAAATTGCTTTCGCTTTTTCTGAACTGAAGATATTGGCTACCTAGTATTGGGAATACTTTATTTTGCTTCCTATCGAATACAGTTAATTTCTGCTTGAGGGCTAACCTTACAACACAACAAGATGGATTCTTACTTTTCACTGTTTTCTCATTCATAGTAAGGCCAGTTTTGCCCCAAAGAAGATGCTTCCTGTCCTCTAGTATAATTTCATCAGCCTCTTAACTTACAAGTCTTTCTGAAAGTAATCTTAACACAAGTCTTGCATCTTTATCATATTGGGATTGAATGCCTGATATTATTTTCTTGGGCTTCCCAGGTGTCACAGTGGTAAAGAATCTCCCTGCCAATGCAGGAAACATAAGAGTTGCAGGTTCAATTCCCAGGTCAGGAGGATCCCCTGGTGTAGGAAATGGCAACCAGCTCCAACTTCTTGCTTGGAAAATTCCATGAACAGAGAAGTCTGGTCGGCTACAGTCCATGGGGTTGCAAAGAGAAAGACACGACCGAGCAACTGAGCACACACACACACACACACACACACATATTATTTCCTTGAAAGTGGCTTCTAAACATGGATATAAGTCATTTTTAAAGTTTTGATAGAATATAAATACTGACTTCTATTAGATGTTCATCTTCCTTGAAGTTTTGTAAGTCAAATGAATAACAAGTGCCTCCCATTTTAGTATCTCTTGAGAAATATGCTAACAATATCACACATATAGAAATAGGCTAGTATGTGAAGAAACTAACAACAAGGAAGGAATTAAATGAAAACTAAGTGTCTTTGGGATTTAAGACTCTTAGGAAGACTGACAGAATGTGGTCCACTGGAGAAGGGAATGGCAAGCCACTTCAGTATTCTTGCCTTGAGAACCCCATGAACAATATGAAAAGGCAAAATGATAGGATACCAGAGAGGAACTCCCCAGGTCAGTAGGTGCCCAATACACTACTGGAGATCAGTGGAGAAATAACTCCAGAAAGAATGAAGGGATGGAGCCAAAGCAAAAACAATACCCAGATGTGCATGTGACTGGTGATAGAAGCAAGCTCCGATGCTGTAAAGAGCAATATTGCATAGGAACCTGGAATGTCACGTCCATGAATCAAGGCAAATGGGAAGTGGTCAAACAAGAGATGGCAAGGGTGAACATCGACATTCTAGGAATCAGTGAACTAAAATGGACTGGAATGGGTGAATTTAACTCAGATGACCATTACATTTTCTACTGAGGGCAGGAATCCCTCAGAAGAAATGGAGTAGCCATCATGGTCAACAAAAGAGTCCGAAATGCAGTACTTGGATGCAATCTCAAAAACGACAGAATGATCTCTGTTGGTCTCCAAGGCAAACCATTCAATATCACAGTTATCCAAGGCTATGCCCCAACCAGTAATGCTGAAGAAACTGAAGTTGAACGGTTTTATGAGACCTACAAGATCTTTTAGAACTAACACCCAAAAAAGATGTCCTTTTCATTACAGGGGACTGGAATGCAAAAGTAGGAAGTCAAGAAACACCTGGAGTAACAGGCAAATTTGGCCTTGGAATGCGGAATGAAGCGGGGCAAAGACTAATAGTTTTGCCAAGAAAATGCACTGGTCATAGCAAACACCCTCTCCCAACAACACAAGAGAAGACTCTACACATGGACATCACCAGATGGTCAACACCAAAATCAGATTGATTATATTCTTTGCAGCCAAAGATGGAGAAGCTCTATACAGTCAACAAAAACAAGACCAGGAGCTGACTGTGGCTCAGATCATGAACTCCTTATTACCAAATTGTCTGAATTCATGAGTCTTCAAATTGAATAAAGTAGGGAAAACCACTAGACCATTCAGATATGACCTAAATCAAATCCCTTATGATTATACAGTGGAAGTAAGAAATAGATTTAAGGGCCTAGATCTGATAGATAGATAGAGAACTATGGAATGAGGTTCGTGACATTGTACAGGAGACAGGGATCAAGACCATCCCCATGGAAAAGAAATGCAAAAAAGCAAAATGGCTGTCTGAGGAGGCCTTACAAATAGCTGTGAAAAGAAGAGATGTAAAAGGCAAAGGAGAAAAGGAAAGATATAAGCATCTGAATGCAGAGTTCCAAAGAATAGCAAGAAGAGATAAGAAAGCCTTCTTCAGCGATCAATGCAAAGAAATAGAGGAAAACAACAGATTGGGAAAAACTAGAGATCTCTTCAAGAAAATTAAGGACACCAAGGGAACATTTCATGCAAAGATGGGCTCGATCAAGGACAGAAATGGTCTGGACCTAACAGAAGCAGAAGATATTAAGAAGAGGTGGCAAGAATACACAGAAGAACAGTACAAAAAAGATCTTCACAACCAAGATAATCATGATGATGTGATCACTAATATAGAGCCAGACATCTTGGAATGTGAAGTCAAGTGGGCCTTAGGAAGCATCACTACGAACAAAGCTAGTGGAGGTGATGGAATTCCAGTTGAGCTATTTCAAATCCTGAAAGATGGTGCTGTGAAAGTGCTGCACTCAATATGCCAGCAAATTTGGAAAACTCAGCAGTGGCCACAGGACTGGAAAAGGTCAGGTTTCATTCCAATTCCAAAGAAAGGCAATACCAAAGAATGCTCAAACTACCACACAATTGCACTCATCTCACATGCTAGTAAAGTAATGCTCAAAATTCTCCAAGCCAGGCTTCAGCAATACGTGAATTGTGAACTTTCAGATGTTCAAGCTGGTTTTAGAAAAGGCAGAGGAACCAGAGATCAAATGGCCAACATCTGCTGGATCATGGAAAAAGCAAGAGAGTTCCAGAAAAACATCTATTTCTGCTTGATTGACTATGCCAAAGCCTTTGACTGTGTGGATCACTATAAACTGTGGAAAATTCTGAAAGAGATGGGAATACCAGACCGCCTGACCTGCCTCTTGAGACATCTGTATGCAGGTCAGGAAGCAACAGTTAGAAGTGGACATGGAACAACAGACTGGTTCCAAATAGGAAAAGGAGTACGTCAAGGCTATATATTGTCACCCTGCTTATTTAACTTATATGCAGAGTACATCATGAGAAACACTGGACTGGAAGAAACACAAGCTGGAATCAAGATTGCCGGGACAAATATCAATAACCTCAGATATGCAGATGACACCACCCTTATGGCAGAAAGTGAAGAGGAACTAAAAAGCCTCTTGATGAAAGTGAAAGAGGAGAGTGAAAAAGTTGGCTTAAAGCTCAACATTCAGAAAAAGAAGATCATGGCATCTGGTCCCATCATTTCATGGGTAATAGATGGGGAAACAGTGGAAACAGTGTCAGACTTTATTTTTTTTGGCTCCAAAATCACTGCACATGGTGACTGCAGCCATGAAATTAAAAGACACTTACTCCTTGGAAGAAAAGTTTTGACCAACCTAGATAGCATATTCAAAAGCAGAGACATGACTTTGCCAACTAAGGTCCATCTAGTCAAGGCTATGGTTTTTCCTGTTGTCATGTATGGATGTGAGAGTTGGACTGTGAAGAAGGCTGAGCGCCGAAGAATTGATGCTTTCGAACTGTGGTGTTGGAGAAGACTCTTGAGAGTCCCTTGGACTGCAAGGAGATCCAACCAGTCCATTCTGAAGGAGATCAACCCTGGGATTTCTTTGGAAGGAATGATGCTAAAGCTGAAGCTCCAGTACTTTGGCCACCTCATGCGAAGAGTTGACTCATTGGAAAAGACTCTGATGCTGGGAGGGATTGGGGGCAGGAGGAGAAGGGGATGACCAAGGATAAGATGGCTGGATGGCATCATGGACTCGATGGTCGTCAGTTTGAGTGAACTCCGGGAGATGGTGATGGACAGGGAGGCCTTGCGTGCTGCGATTCATGGGGTCGCAATGAGTCAGGCACGACTGAGTGACTGAACTGAACTGAACTGAGGAAGACTTTAAAATCTAGGTTAAAAACATCTTGCACACAATTTCAAGCAGTTTATAGACTCACTGAAATCTGCCCATTAACTGCATTGGTGTTTGTATTAGGGCTTTAATACTGCAACTGAGAGAAAACCAGCTCATGCCATCTTGAGGCAAAGATAAATGTATATCAGTTCACATAATTGGGAACACATTGAAATAAAGAAATGGCTATAGGAAGAACTGGGTCTGGAAACTCAACATCACCAGGACATACTCAATCTGCATTCATTTCTGTTTGTCTTTACTTCTCTTGGTATGCTAATTTCATTTTCTAATGTTGCTAAAATTCCTTCTTCATATGGCTGAGAACATACCTGCCAGCAGATCCGACTTAGCAACCCTAGGAAAAATAGCACTCCTGAGCATCCAGGTCTCAAAACCAGAGAAGGACTTTACCATTCAAGTCATAACCAACTAAATGTGAGACTGGAGGAATGAGACGTAAGCTGGCAAGTGATAACAAACTGAGGCTGATAAGAAGGAATGAATTTGAGTCAGTAGAACTGAGGTGGATGAACCTAGAACCTGTCGTGAAGTGAAGTGAAGTGAAAGTCGCTCATTGGAGTCCGACTCTGTGAGCCCATGGACTGCAGCTTGCCAGGTTCCTCTATCCATGGGATTCTCCAGGCAAGAATACTAGAGTGGGTAGCCACTCCTTTCTCCAGGGGATCTTCCCAGCCCAGATATCGAACCCAGGTCTCCCGCATTGCAGGCAGAGTCTTTACCGTCTGAACCACTGGGGACGCCCAAGAACCCTGAAGTGGGTACAAAGTGAAATAATTCACAAAGAGAAAAACAAATATCATTTATTAATGGCATATATATGGAATCTAAAAAAATGGTACTGATGAACCTATTTGCAGGGCAGAAATAGAGACACAGACATAGAGACATGTGGACACAGGAGGGGAAGGGGAAGGTGGGACAAATTGAGAGAGTAGCACTGAAACATATACATTACCATAGGTAAAGCAGAGAGCCAGTGGGAAGTTGCCATATAACACATAGGGAGCTCAGCCCAGTGCTGAGTGATGACCTAGGGGGATAGGATGGGGCAGCAGAAAGGAGTCTCAAGAGGGAGGGGATGCTTATGGCTGATTCACATGTTGTATGGCAGAAACCAACACAACATTGTAAAGCAATCATCCTCCAATTAAAAAAAAACTAAGGCTGTGTGAAAAGTGCGGAGGGTCAGTAATAGACAGTAATGAGCTGGTAACCTGACTCTCTCGAAATAAAATTCATGATGCATATATTTAAACATGCGTATATATTTGTTGAATATTTTATCGATATAAAGAATAAATGACACATAGTTTTTCAGTTCAGTTCAGTTCAGTTCAGTCACTCAGTTGTCTCAGACTCTTTGTAACACCATGAACTGCAGCACGCCAGGCCTCCCTGTCCGTCACCAACTCCTGGAGTTCACCCAAATTCATGTCCTTTGAGTCTGTGATGCCAAGCAACCATCTCATCCTCTGTCGTCCCCTTCTCCTCCTGCCCTCAATCTTTCCCAGCATCAAGGTCTTTTCAAATGAGTCAGCTCTTTGCATCAGGTGGCCAAAGTATTGGAGTTTCAGCTTCAACATCAGTCCTTTAATGAACACCCAGGACTGATCTCCTTTAGGATGGACTGGTTGGATCTCCTTGCAGTCTAAGGGACTCTCAAGAGTCTTCTCCAACACCACAGTTCAAAAGCATCAATTCTTCTGTGCTCAGCTTTCCTCATAGTCCAACTCTCACATCCATACATGACCACAGGAAAAACCATAGCCTTGACTAGATAGACCTTTGTTGACAAAGTTATGTCTCTGCTTTTTAATATGCTGTCTAGGTTGGTCATAACTTTCCTTCCAAGGAGAATTGCATCTTTTAATTTCATGGCTGCAGTCACCATCTGCAGTGATTTGGGAGCCCCCCAAAATAAAGTCAGTTACTGTTTCCACTGTTTCCCCATCTATTTGCCATGAAGTGATGGGACCAGATGCCATGATCTTCGTTTTCTGAATGTTGAGCTTTAAGCCAACTTTTTCACTCTCCTCTTTCACTTTCATCAAGAGGCTTTTTAGTTCTTCCCTTTCTGCCATAAGGGTGGTGTCATCTGCATATCTGAGGTTATTGATATTTGTCCCGGCAATCTTGATTCCAGCTTGTGTTTCTTCCAGTCCAGCATTTCTCATGATGTACTCTGCATATAAGTTAAATAAGCAGGGTGACAATATACAGCCTTGACGTACTCCTTTTCCTATTTGGAACCAGTCTGTTGTTCCATGTCCACTTCTAACTGTTGCTTCCTGACCTGCATACAGATTTCTCAAGAGGCAGGTCAGGTGGTCTGATATTCCCATCTCTTTCAGAATTTTCCACAGTTTATAGTGATCCACACAGTCAAAGGCTTTGGCCTAGTCAATCAAGCAGAAATAGATGTTTTTCTGGAACTCTCTTGCTTTTTCCATGATCCAGCGGATGTTGGCCATTTGATCTCTGGTTCCTCTACCTTTTCTAACACCAGTTGAACATCTGAAAGTTCACAATTCACGTATTGTTGAAGCCTGGCTTGGAGAATTTTGAGCATTACTTTACTAGCATGTGAGATGAGTGCAATTGTGTGGTAGTTTGAGCATTCTTTGGTATTGCTTTTCTTTGGGATTGGGATGAAAACTGACCTTTTCCAGTCCTGTGGCCACTGCTGAGTTTTCCAAATTTGCTGGCATATTGAGTGCAGCACTTTCTTAGCATCATCTTTTAGGGTTTGAAATAGCTCAACTGGAATTCCATCACATCCACTAGCTTTGTTGGTAGTGATGCTTCCTAAGGCCCACTTGAGTTCACATTTCAGCATGTCTGACGCTAGGTGAGTGGTCACACCATCGTGATTATCTGGGTTGTGAAGATCTTTTTTATACAGTTCTTCTGTGTATTCTTGCCCCTTCTTCTTAATATCTTCAAAAATGATATAATGTTCAATATTTTTATTATTTGAATATAGCCAATTGATTGTCTTTTAATGCTTTTTGTTGATTTTTGCTGTTCCTATATCCTGGCTAAACTGTGGTTGCAACTGACAGGTCTTTGATGAACATGAAGATTGGTTTATACTTTATTTTTCATTAGCAAGTAAAATGTCAGAACTTCATTCATTTGTCAGTGTGGGGAACAACTTCTTTGCTGAATTGGATAATAATTTTTGAATAGTGGAAGCTCCTCTAATTTTTATGTGTTATTTACAATGTGACAACTAGTTATGACACTTTTAAAGTTTAATATGCATTATTAACATATTCTTGATCATTTCCCTAATTCTAGAAAATCAACAAAATGATCATTCAAATCATAGTTTGTTATAATTGCCAATTTCCATGATGTAAATATTCCCACCAAAGCCAATTTTAAATACTAATCAATAAACAAAAAGTTGGGAAGAAATGAGAACTAGCACACTATTCTATAGTATTTTCATCATACTCTAAGCATAAATAACTTCAGTAATAGATAGATAATAATAAAGAGTAGTATAATAATTGGGAAGTGAAGATTTGTTTGTGTTTATTACCTTTGTTTTATTGTAATGTGTTTAATTATAAATTTGTATACTCTATTTTTTAATAATTACTATATCTAAAAATTGACTAGTAAATTTCCAAGAATTTTAACAGTTTCCCTAGTTCATGAGTCAGTCCAAACCAGTTCTAGCACACCACTAGTGATGGTTTGCATGAGTCTTATGAAGAAATGGTAGTGAAGAAATAATAATAACTTGAAGTTATTGTGAAATAGAGAGCTAGCATGTGAAATTAAGGTTCTGCCATGACATCTCTGTGATTTATCTAAAACAATATACTCAATAAATACAGCAAGGTGGGTGTTCCACATTAGACACACTCAAATTTCAATGGCTTTACTTTATCATTTGACAAGTTTTAGATTATTCACTATTTTGGATTTTTCAAAACCATTTTCTCTTTTTATTAGTGTTAGTGATTGAGAAGTTATTTTATCACATTTACAAAAAAGTGTAATTTCCATAAGCTTTATATTTTAGTTAGAAAAGGAAGTGAAATCAAGATCTTTGAAAGCCTTTTCTGCTCCTTCACTGAAGTGTGTGATTAAAATCTGACTTCTATTTTTTCACATTATAAACTCTATCAGAATCTCTTTCACACTCTAGTAATTTTCTTAAAAAAACTATACTAGACAAAGTGGGGAAATGAACACTGGGAATATGCTGTTTATCTCAGATATAGTGCTATCTTTTTGAGTATGCTTTGACCAAGAAATAAGAATAAAGAAAAATGACAGTGAGAAACATTTTTGATATTTAATTTAATACTCTACTTTTATGTATTTAACATTGAATACAGAGGTGTCTGCTTGTTGGCTTTCCAACAACTCAAACCTTCATGTGCTTTAATCAGTAAAAGAAATGGATAAATGAGAGTAATTGCTGAATAAATTAAGTTAAAAACTGGGTAGTAATTGTGTCATTTAGTAATTATTCTGTCTTTGATGTTGCACATAGACCTATTGCTTTTAAACATTGCATAGTTGAAGGAGTCTTTTGGGCCTAGAAAAGAAAACGACAGTCTCAAAGGCCCTTGCTGAATCATCTAACTTCAGAGAAAACAAAACAGAACTTTAGGTCCTGCCCTGATGCTCCAGGCCAGTTGCATCTGTCTGGGACTTATCACCCCCTGTCCAGAAACCTTCCACCCCCTACACCTGCCCAAAAGACTTACCACCCCCTGCCCAACTACAAATGCCATCTCAACTAAAAAATACCCAAAACATCCCGCCTGATTAACATTTCCCTTATCGCTTCCACAAGCCTCCCTAAAATATGGAGCCTCCCTGATCCCTTGCGCTCAGCCCGGTCATTAGGCCGACTGTCGCCGCTCCTTGCCTGAATAAAGGTAACCTACTTCTGTTGAGGTCGTCTTTCCTCTTTCTGCCTCTGCCGAAGTATACCTTACATTCTTGGTGCCGAAAGAGGCACTCGTCTCACTCTCTCTCCCTCTCCCTCCCTCTCATTGCTTTCCCTTTCCCCGGAGTCTGGGAGCACGAACATCCTCCGAGCTCACTTTTCTGCCAGGGCTCAAGTTCCCCTCGGGGGGCGCCCAGTGCCTTCTTGAGCGGTGCAAGCCTTGTGCTAAGGCTTTACTGAGGCCTCGGCTCTAGCCCCTCTCTGTCTCTCTCTCTCTCTCTCTCTCTCTCTCTCTCTCTCTGACGACCTCCGGAATAGGGAACTCTTGCCATTCGACTGCTCTACATGCAACACTCCACTCAAGCCGACCCCTAGATTAAGGTAAGATCCGGACGGTGTTCTAGAGGCGCCCCAGAACTCAGTCCTGGACCCCCGGCCCAGGGCCACTCTGTAGGCGATGGTGGGGGACGCTCCACCTCGACACAGAGCCCTCTTCTCATAACTCCTATTGCGACTACCGGTGACGACTCGAGCTCTCAATAGGAGCCTCTGCTTGCCTTTCACTTATGAGGTCTGGCCAGTCTGTCCCAAAAGATTCCCCTCTGACCTGTGTTCTCAAAAGTCTCAAACCATTCTCACTCACTGAACTCAAAGCTAACCGTTTAAAAACACTCTGTACACAGATTCAGCCTCAATACCAATTAGACAATCAAGACCGCTGGCCTGAAGCCGGCACATTTGACTTTAACATTCCTCAGAATCTCACAAATTTCCTTAAATGGAATGGCAAGTGGTCGGAGGTCCCCTAAGCCGGAGCCTTTTGGGCCCTTCGGAGCAAGCCTTCCGTATGCAAGGCCTGCTCCACCCACGAAGTCCTTCTATGCACATTGCCTCCCAAGCAAAAGGGCTCTTCTTCCTCAACTGACCGTAGACCCGGACCTTCCGCACCCCCCGGAGTTCGACCTCGCGGATGAGCCCCCTCCTTAACGCCACCCCGCCACCCCTCTCCTTCCTCTTCATCCAACTCACCTACTGGCCCGGAAACCTCTCCTGACTCCCCCTCGATCCCGCTATCCCATCTCCCCAAGTCCCCCTCCCCTCCCCACTTCCTTCCCCGGCTGCCACGGGGTCACATACCCAACACGTTTCCCCTGAGAGAGGTGGAAGGACCAGAGGGCTCCACCCGAGTCCATGTGCCATTTTCATTGTCAGATATGAGCCAGATAGAAGAAAAGTTAAGATCATTTTCTGAAAATCCTACCAGATACAGAAAAGAATTCCTGATACTCTCCCAGGCCTGTAACCTTACATGGAGTGACGTATATTATATCCTAAATGCCACTGTCACCCCTGACAAAAAAGACCGTATCTGGCAAGTGGCAAAAGCCCATACTGGTCACTTACATAACCAAGACTAGGATAGCCCAGTTGCTGATGAGGCGGTGCCTCAGTTAGATCCCCGCTGGACTTACCAGCCCGGTGACCCAGGTGTCAGGAGACTCAATCATATGATTACCTACATTCTAGAAGGAATGCAAAAAAAATACTCATATCCATGTCAATTATGATAAAGTCAGAGAAATCACTCAAGGGACAGACGAAAATCCAGCCTTATTCTTGGCACGCCTCACAGCAGCAGTCCAATCTAGACATCACCACCCCTGCTGGGTTACTCTACTTTCAGGTTTAGTTCATCAGCCAGCCTGGCCCTGACATCAGACACAAGCTTCGACAACTAGAAAAGGGCCCTGAGACCCGCCAAAGAGACCTTCTAGAAGTAGCCTTCAAGGTGTTCAATAATAGAGAGGAGGAGGCTAAGAGAGAAAAAGAATGTGAAAGAAAAGCTAAATATGCCTTTTTGGCGGCAGCAATTAAGGGAAGAGATCAGCCTGGCCCAAGTCATTCCAGAACGGGGCTTAAGACCCTGCTTCCCATGCAACCAGTCAGAACACTGGGCAAAGGCATGCCCAAACCCGTGGCCCCCCACGAAAGCATGCCCAGCCTGTGGCCAATGGGGACACTGGAAGATGGACTGTCCCTAGGGATGCCTTAGCACCCCTGGGGAGGTCCCCACCTCCCAGACCAGGAGAGTGGAATGTCCACAGGGACGCCCTGGCGCCTCTGGGGAAATCCCCACTTCTCCCCAGAACCCCAACCCAACCCTACGAGAGTTGTTCCAATGATGGGGGCCGGGTTCCAGCCCCCTGGCTCATGTTCCGAACATGAGCTTGGAACTTAGGGTAGAAGGGGTAGTGGCTGGAACAAACACCTCTTTTATAGTAGACACAGGAGCCACTTTCTCTCTCTTAACTTCCTACTCTGGCCCAACTCAAGACTCAGAACTCACAATCAAGGGGGTCTCTGGAGTTTCCCTAAGGCCAAAAATCAGCCCTCCATTACTCTGTCAATTTGAAAAATCAACCCTTATACACTCATTCCTCATAATGCCTCAGTGCCCGATGGCACTCCTAGGGAGAGATTTGTTATCCAAATTGGGGTCTTTATTACCATACCCCCTTCGATACAGTCTCTATATTCTACATGCAGATGACACCTGGACAGTCCCTGTCCCTCACCCCTGACCTTCTTTTGGATCCACCCGCCTTAGACCCCCAAGTCTGGGACACTGATCACCCATCCATAGCCAAACATCATCCCCCAGTCCATGTTACCCTAAAAGACCCCTCGATTATAATCACCCAGCAACAGTACTCTCTCACCCCGGAGGCCCACAAGGGACTTAAGCCTATCATAGACCATCTTCTTTAAGCCTCTATCCTAACTCCTACCCATTCACCACACAACACCCCTATTCTGACAGTAAGGAAGAGACCAAACTCTTGGAGACTGGTCCAGTATCTGCGAAAAGTCAATGAGGCCATCACATCAACATTCCCAGTAGTCCCTGACCCTTACACCCTTCTGTCTACCATACCCCGACTGCAACCCACTTCATGGTATTAGATCTCAAAGATGCCTTTTTCACCATCCCCCTCCACCTCCTCTCCCAACCCCTTTTTGCCTTCACCTGGCAAGACCCCAAGACTCATGTTTCCCAACAGTTCTTCCCCAGGGGTTCAGAGACAGTCCCTGCTTTTTTGGACAGGCTTTACAAAAGGATCTGCAGACACTCGACCTAGCCCCAAGTCACCTCCTCCAATACGTAGATGACCTCCTCCTTTGTAGCCCAACCTGAAAACTCTGCCTCCAACATACTGCCAAACTCCTTGGGGCCCTGGGATCCTGGGGTTATCGGGTATCCCAATCTAAGGCCCAAACAGCCCAGACAAACGTCACCTACCTGGGGCCCTCCATATCCCATCAATAAAGAACTATTCCCCCAGATAGAATCTAGGCCTTAATGAACTGTCCACTTCCAAAACGAAAAGGGAGCTCCTGTCTATCCTTGGCCTCCTCAACTTTTTCCGTATCTGGATCCCTAACTTCTCCCTCATTGCAAAGCTGCTCTATGAGGCAACTAAAGGATGTCTGGATGAGCCCCTCTTTAACCCCTCCTCACTGGCCAATCCTCTTCGCCAGCTCACCCAGAGCGTCCTCCTCCGAGTGCCAACTCTTCACCTGCCAGATCACACCAGACCATTCTTTCTCTTTGCACATTCCAACCAAGGACAGGCCCTGGGACTTCTGTGTCAGTGGGCCGGAGACACCTGGGCTCCCATAGCCTATCTATCAAAACAGCTTGACATGGTGACCCAGGGGTGGCCTCCCTGTATACAGGCCATGGCTGCTATCGCAGCCCTCGTACCCGAAGCAAATAAACTCTCCAGACATGCCCCTTAAACAGTCTGTTCTCCACACACCTTCCGAGACTTACTATCACATCGGGCTTTCCTCTCCCTTCCTCCTTCCAGGGTACAGGTCCTACATGCCTTTCTCCTCGACTCTCAGCTCTCATTCTCCCCCTGCTCTCCCCTTAACCCCACCAGCTTACTACCCACGTCCTCTACAGCAGATTCCCTTCTGCATAGCTGCAGCCTAACAGTAGATCTTACCACAAACCCCTTCCAACATTTAACAGATCAGCCCATCCTAGACCCAGACACCCCACATTGGTTCGCTGATGGCAGCTCTCAAAAATCCCCACCCTTTGCAGCAGGATATGCCATCATCCAGGGGGACCTTTGTCACAATCACGAAACCCAGACAATTAAAGCCTCACCTCTGCCACCTCCCACCACCTCCCAATAGGCAGAACTGATAGCTCTCACCAGAGCTTTAACTCTGGCTAAAAATCTAAGGGTTAACATCCACACAGACTCCAAATATGCCTGTAACATACTTCACTCAAACATCCTAATATGGAAAGAGGTTTCCTAACCCAAAAGGGAGCCCCCATTATTAATTCAGACCTGATCCACAAACTTCTAGAGACAGCACTCTTACCAAACAAAGCCGTCATCCTCCACTGTAGGGGACATCAAAAGGGAAGTCTCATATCAGCCTAAAACAACGCAGCAGACCAGAAGGCAAAGGAGATAACACTGTCCCATCCTTCCCTCCAGTCCCCTGTCATCTTGGCTCTGACTCCTCCAGACCCTCCCACCACCAGAGAAATCCTCTCTTATCTGCACTCACGTTTTCATCCCTCATCCAAGACACTCCAACAGTTCCTCCGTAACCACTTCCCCATATCCAATGCTGACCAACAATATTTAGATAACCTTACCTGCTCCTGTCAAACATGTCATCGTACTAACCCCAATTCCAACCTTAAACCGACATCCTTTCCAACCCATCAAATGCGAGGCAGCCTCCCAACACAGGATTGGCAGACTTTACTCATATGTCTCCCGTTCCGGACAGTCAGATACCTCCTGGTTCTTGTGGACACCTTTTCGGGATGGGTAGAAGCATTTCTCACTACAAACAAAAGAGCCCACACCGTGGCCCAAATCCTCCTCACAGAAATTATCCCCAGGTTTGGCCTGCCTTCATCCCTACAGTCTGATAAGGGCCCGGAATTTACATCCAAGGTCACCCAACAACTTGTCCAATTCTTACAGATACCCTGGAAATTTCACATTCCATACCGTCCCCAGTCCTCAGGAAAGGTAGAAAGGATGAATAGAATAAAGAAACCATTACCAAACTAACCCTCGAAGTACATCTGGATTGGACTAAACTTTTGCCAATTGTTCTCAGAATACGGGCTTTGCCCAGAAAGCCCCTGGGGCTGAGCCCCTTTGAGATGATGTATGAAGGGCCCATACTCCCTCCTGGACGCCCCCTGAACCTCCTCCCATACCAAGCTTCTTACACTCCCCTCTGCTAGCGGAACTCCACAATGCCCTCTGGAAATACGTCAACCACAACTTGCCTGCCCCTGACCCCCAAGCCTCCCTGCCCCCTTTATAAATTGGGGACATGGTCTCTCTGTCTGATAATCCCCAGGGTGACCTAACCCCAAAGTGGCAGGGACCATTCAAAATCATCCTCCTTACCCCAACTGCAGCTAAACTCGAGAAGGTCACCTCCTGGGTATACCTCTCTCGCCTAAAACGGGTCACCTCCTTAACTGACCCCCCTCAGGTCTCCCTCTCAGGACCCAACTCCTAAAAATTCACCTGGCGACAACCTCTGTCAACCATCCAAGAAGACACTGAATGACCTGGACTCTCTTCAACCTACAACTGTTCCTGACCCAACTACTACAAGACCTCTGGACCAGCGCCCCGACAGGAACCTCCTTCAACGACCTGACCACACTGGTGTCTCAACTGTGGCTCCAGGGAACCTTCTACAACCTGACTCCAGACAAAATTGATTTCTTTACTCTCATTCTCTACGTCATTCTACATCCTAAAGAACACTGTTCCCCCTCAGATTCAAACCACCACCAACTTGGGGCCTTTTCCCCCTCGCCCTGACTGGCCTCTCCCTGTCTCTCTCTCAGTTTCAATCCTTGCTATAGGCCTAGTAACTGTCTCCCCTCAGGACTGGCCACCTATCCTTCCTCTTTCCGTGGGTATCGCCTACGTTGCTAGCTGTGTTCTACACCTAGGGTGCTATTTCCTCGGCACTGCCTAACTAACAGCCCCATGACGCCTCTGTTCCTTATCCTTGCTGTCCTCTGCAGCCTTCTGGCTACTCCCTGCCCCTGCTGTGACATTTATTCCTGTGTACATCCTCATGTTATACTACAGCTCCAAAACCATGCACCATGAACCTCGGGGGTGGGAAGTCCAAATCCCTACTCACTGTTAAAGCACAAAAGAGAGGGAGTTTCATGAGTACCTGCCATAAGCCAAATGGAAGAAGCATGTTTCTATCCCATTACCCACTGGCGGTACTCAGACAGGGGCGGGGTACTAGGTCAAAATCAGGAAAAGAAACAAGAACAAGTCATAAAGAACATAATTTCCCAGTTACAGGCAACCCCTGAGCCTTATAAACACCTAGACCTCCTTTCCCAATTACAGCCTCTCCTAAAATCTCCCTCTGGCAACCAACACCTTACCCACCTTCTCAACTCTTCCTTCCAATTCTTCCAGTGCACCCAACACACATCCCAGTGTTGGACATGCATGCCACTGTCTCCCTCACCACACACAGCAATTCCCTTACCCTCAACCTGGCTGTTACAGGGCAATTATACCTCCACTTCCCAACAAAAAACTAGACAACTCATTGGGCCAGTCTCTGACAATGTCCTACTCTCAGCCTCTTCAAACCTAACCTGTATTAACTACTCTAGTCCCAACTACACTGGTTTTACAAACTCTGCTCCCTCCTTCTGTTCCACTTGGGTTCTCTGGAACAGCACCAATAATTGCACCAATACGGGAATCTTCATTCTCTGCGGGACCTATGCATACTCATGTCTCTCCTTGGACCCCCCTGGACCTTGCATCTTGGTCTTCCTGACCCCGGGCCTAACATTCCTCAAAGAAGAAGAGGTACGACAAATAGTCTACCCCCAAGGGGAACTTTCCCACAGGAAGAGATGAGCCGTCATAGCCCCCGTCCTGATTGGGACTGGCATGGCAGCAGCCCTAGGCACCGGGATTGGAGGCATCTCAACCTCTGCCCATTTCTGCTACAAGGTGTCCCAAGAACTTAATGAAGACATGGAACAGGTAGCAGAGTCCTTCGTTTCAATCCAAAGACAAATTAACTTATTAGCTTCTGTGGCCCTACAAAATAGGCGAGCCCTGGACCTTCTCACCACAGAAATGGGAGGGGACCTGCCTTTTCCTAGGAGAGGACAGGTGCTATTTTGTTAATGAAACAGGCATAGTCTAGGGCAGAGTCAAAGAACTTAGAGACAGAATTGAACACCGCAGAAAAGAGTTACAAAACCTTTATAGTCCCCAAAACCTGTTCCAACAGGTCCTCCCTTGGTTGCTCCCTTCCCTGGGACCACTGGTACTTATCATTCTATTCCTCTTATTTGGACCCTGTCTCTTCAATCTCTTTCAAAGGTTTCTCCAAGAACGGATTCGGGCCATCTCTCGAGATCAGGTCAGGACCATTCTTCTTCTCGAGAGCCTCACCCCAAGCTCAGAAAAAGGAGACCCTGGGCCCTAGTACGATCCTCCATTCCAGACCCAAAACAGTCGCCCCTATCCAGCAGGAAGTAGCCAGAGAGATACGGTGCCCTTTCCCCATTTTTTTTTTTTTTTATGATTTCAGGGTCTGGAATGAAGGAGTCTTTTGGGCCTAGAAAATAAAACAACAGTTTCAAAGGCCCTTGCTGAACCATCTAACTTTGGAGAAAACAAAACAGAACTTTAGGTCCTGCCCTGATGCTCCAGGCCAGTTGCATCTGTCTGGGACTTATCACCCCCTGTCCAGAAACCTTCCACCCCCTACACCTGCCCAAAAGACTTACCACCCCCTGCCCAACTACAAATGCCATCTCAACTAAAAAATACCCAAAACATCCCGCCTGATTAACGTTTTCCTTATCGCTTCCACAAGCCTCCCTACAAATATGGAGCCTCCTTGATCCCTCTCTGCTATCAGCCTGGTCGTTAGGCCAACTGTCGCCCCTCTTTACCCGAATAAAGGTAACCTACTTCTGTCGAGGTCGTTTTTCTTTTTTCTGCCTCGGCCCGAACTATACCTTACAATAGTTGTAAAACATTATTGGTTTTTTCAGTGTATGTTTTACATTTTAGTATCTATTTCTTAAAGTGAGCAAAGCAAAGAAAAACATGCAATTATGCAAAATACAGCATACCAAGCATGTTTCTGAGGAATTGGTTAAAAAGAAAAGGGACAATGAATGAGACTAATAAATAAGGAAAAGATAACCTGGAGCTTAGGAGAAAAATCATTAGAAATGACTGAAAATAAATTTATATTAGTGGCCTTTCATGTCAAAAATGGAAGACTTTGCAAATTAACTGGACTTAGCTTCTTAAAAATGTCCATGGGCTGCAGCAAAATAGGACTGCTGGCGAAGTCACAACCTGTACTTTGTGGTTTTGCTGGTTACAGACCACAGGCTCACCCCTTTCTGCTCCAGTGGGGCTCAGAGAGAGCTTATGACCATAGTTATGAAGGATACTTTAGGGACGAGAGATTAGCCTAAGGAGAAAGAAGAAGAGTTCATTAATGATGGATTTGTCAACATCAGAAGCAGATGAGGAGGGGGAGATCTAATTCATCTGCACAATCACAAAACCATAAGCCTCTGAGGGGAAAAAAGTAAAGGAGAACAGAACTGGCACAGCTGAAGTCTGGCACCTCACTTGGAAAGGCAGGACAAATGAAAGAAACAGACCAAATACCCTCTGGTTATGGGGCAGGTAAGGCAAGAGGCGCCGTCCAGTAGATCTGACAGAGACACAAGAAAATCATATTGCTGTCAATGATAAAGAGGCTTCAAGTGGGCTTTGTGAAATTAGCTGAATATATAATGCAAGCCAATCAATAAGAAAAATTCGATAAATATATGAGATTAGCATTTTACAATCAGGAGAGGTAAAGAGTGTTTACACTAGAGAAGAACTGTGCTTAGACTTGACAAATTAACAGAACAAATCAGAATGTTATGGGGCTTATCCCCTTATCTATTCTCATATGAGGATGGGGGGAAGTGAGTAAACTGGAAAATCATGTCACCACTAGATAAACAATGATTTATTCCAAGAGATCCTCAAGAGCTCTGGATTGTAAAAAGCAGGAAATGTTTGGGGGAAAGAGGTGTTTTATTGGCCATTCAAAGGGTATATTATCTCCTAGATCTGAGGCTGAGCAGGTATGTGTTAGGGGAGGTATAGTAGGACAAAAAGAATTAGATTTCGAGTCAGAAACTTCAAATCTATTTGCTATTTACTAGCAGAGGACTCTTAGACAAATTAAATAATCTTCTCAGCTTTAATTTCTTCATTTTAAAATGGGGCTAACAGGGCTAACCATAAGGTTCAAAGATGAGATGTACAGAACGCACCTGGCACAGAAGAGGCATTTAGAAACATTAGTTTCCTTGTGCCCAAGTGAACTGTTCAGTGTGGGAGAGTCAGAGGTAAGGAGTATGTGTAAGACATCCCCAGGGCAAAAGCTTGCAAATGACCAGGAAGTCATTCTTTGATGAAATTCCTGAGTCAAATTTAGTCTGGTCTGAACCCTCCTTTAGTTCCTTTAGTTTGGAAAGGCTCTTGGAATTTTCAGAGCACTTGGTCCTTGGTTCTGGTTCATGCATATCTCTTATTTACATTTTTATATTTCATTAACTTCCCCGGTTTTCTTCTCTGAGAAGACAGATAGAAAGTGTCTTCAATCCATTCCCCTCTCTCAGAAATCTTTAGGAGCTATCTGTGTGTCTATGTGTGTGTGTGCATCTGTCTAATCTGTAACACCCAGGCCATGACTTAAAGTGGCTCTCCTTAAAAACATGTGTAGCTATTGAGAATCTTCTTAAGTAATATTACTTTAAACAGTACCCTCACTTGGGGAGGAAGGCTTATGAGAAGGGGAGGATTTCTCAAGTTAGACACTTTCTACTGTCAATAAATAGAAGTCATAGGGGGTTCTAACACTGTAACAACAACTCATGATAATAAATTTGTCACTTGTGCAAAGTTCAAAGTTATTTTAATTTTTTTTTGTTTTTTGTTTTTTTTTTTTTAAAATCTAGTGGGCAGATTCTCCTGTGCAGTTCCTTCCACATCAAGCCTTTGTTATCTCAAGTAGTGTTCAAGGTCACCTTGGGAGGTGGAAAGAGAGGAAAATTGCTGCATTTCTTTGAGCTAGCACATGGGGTCATTACTCGACCCCACCTAGATAGGTAGGATTTGTACTCTCCCTAAATGCTCAGGAGGAAAATGAAATGATTAAGCCAACACAACATCATTATGCCACAGAATGATTTAGAAAGCTACAATGAAATATTCCCCCTATCCCAAAAACCAGGGGCTCACAGATTAACAATTTACTTCTAAGGAATAAAAAATGAAATGTGGAAGATGGTAACTCAATTACACTTTTCACAGTATAGAGTTTCAGTGTAATCAAAATTTCTGGTATAACTATAAAGTATAAATTTGATGAACTACTCAGAGACACAGCTTCAAACAAAACAAAAGTTTTTGTAGGAAATCAACAGTTTTTCACAAAGTACTACAATATAATTAAGATGGTGATAATACAGAACTTAATTTCAAGTTAAGAAAATTCTATTTTAAAAATAATTCTGTAACTCTTATCTTAAGCTTAGGATTGCCAGAATGGCCATTTTTTTCATTCAATTTTAAGCATAATATATACCAAAGTAATATTTTGCTCAAATTTGCTTGCTTGTGATATTTCCCCCTTCAATTTCCATCCCTAAACAGTGCAAACAGTGATATACAAAGATGAAGGGCAAGATGCCTTGTATTTTAATTATATGATCATAAGATTTGAAGGGAAAGCCAGATCTCATCTGTTTATACTTTGAGGCTAAATTATATCAGCCAAAAATGCAAAGATGATAAATCATCTCTTTGTACCTTCTAACTATCAGAAATTGAGTGATAATGGATATTTTATTAAGAATTCTGTAGCCCTGTGATCTTTAAAAATTGAATAGTGAGCTCATTTAAGGTTTAGTGAATAAAATAACATGTAAACAAATGAGCAAATTCCATGATTCTATTAAAGGCTACTCTGGTAAACAGCCAATCACAGGCTTTGACCCAGAAGGTAGACATCTCACTTGGAGAAACACAGTTTTAACAAAAAGGATTCCTTAATTCATCCTTCTGCCACTCCTACTGATAAAAACAAACATGTCCCATTCACAGCAGAACACTTAGGTCTCTGTTAGCAACAGAAAGAACACTTCCCCAACAACAGGAAAACTTGAAAAGGACATCTATTTTTAAAAATAAAATGTGAAGCCCTCAGCACTTTGCTGATTTAGTGAACAAGATAAATCTTATTCATCCAAATTAGGTGGATTATAGGTTTCAAGAATAACATGATTTTATTTGATTGTTTGCTTTGTGTTTTATACACCATCACTTTTCTTGGCATTTCTGCTGATTTCTCTGTTCATGGATGTGTATATGTTCATTATAATGTAGGAAGTGTCTCATTTTAAGTGGAAAGGTGATAGTTCAAGGAGTTCACAGCAACAGTTCACAGCAGCCTGTATTCAGCAAGGTTCACAGCAAGGTTTTTGAGAAAGGCGATGATGAACATGCTTGTTGAAGGAAAGGGATAAGAAATTGAACTGCAACTCACTATCATAAGTAGCACAGTTTTAAAACTGGAAGAAACCTGAGAGGGCATTTGATCTTGAGCTGCAATGCACTGCCCAATTCTTCAAGTAACAACTGACTATTCATGTACACAGTATATTAGTGTTAATCTAATTATATGTTTCAACCTCCTAACTTTACAGAAAAAGACTGAAGCTCAGAAAATGATGAATTTTCACTTCCAAGGTTTACTCCTATTTAATAGTGAAGACAGCAGAACACCTACACAGAACTTACACGGGACTGGGGAAACGGACTCTTGGAGGGCACAGACAGAACCTTGCACACCAGGACCCAGGAGAAAGGAGCAGTGACCCCACAGGTGACTGACCCAGACTTGCCGTGAGAGTCCAGGAGTCCCAGGCGGAGGCAGAGGTCGGTGGGGGACTGTTGCAGGGTGGGAGGAACTGAGTGGAGCAGTGTGTGCATGGGACCTTTTGAAGGAGGCCACCATTATCTTCATTATCCCCACCATAGTTTGCCCTCAGGTAAGTAACAGGGAGGGATCATACCAACAGAAAAGCGGAATAAAGATTTACTGAGCATGTTCCGGCCCATCAGAACAAGACCCAGTTTCCCCCTCAGTCAGTCTCCCATCAAGAAGCTTCCATAAGCTTCTTATCCTTATCCATCACGGGGCAAACACACAGACAACCACAATCCCAGAAAACTAATCAATCTGATCACATGGACCACAGCCTTGTCTAACTCAATGAAACTATGCAGGGCCATCCAAGACGGACGGGTCATGGTGGAGAGTTATAACAAAACGTGGTCTGCTGGAGAAGGGAATGGCAAACCACTTCAGTATTCTTGCCTTGAGAACCCGATGAACAGTATGAAAAGGCAAAAAGAGAGGACAGTGAAAGATGAACTCCCCAGGTCGGTAGGTGACCAATATGCTACCAGAGGTCAGTAGAGAAATAACTTCAGAAAGAATGAAGAGAAGGAGCCAAAGCAAAAACAACACCCAATTGTTGATAGGAATGGTGATGGAAGTCAAGCCCAATGCAGTAAAAAGAACAAAACTGCATAGGAACCTAGAATGTTAGGTCTATGAATCAAGGCAAATTGGAAGTGGTCAAACAGGAGATGGCAAGAGTGAACATTGACATTTTAGGAATCAGTGAACTAAAATGGACTGGAATGGGTGAATTTAACTCAGATGGCTATTATATCTACTACTGTGGGCAAGAATCCCTTAGAAGAAATGGTGTAGCCATCACAGTCAAAAAAGATTTTGAAATGCACTACTTGAATACAATCTCAAAAATGACAGAATGATCTCTGTTTGCTCCAAGGCAAACCATTCAATATCACAGTAATCCAAGTCTATGCACCGATCATTAATGCTAAAGAAGCTGAAGTTGAACAGTTCTATGAAGACCTACAAGACCTTCTAGAGCTAACACCCAAAAAAGATGTCCTTTTCAATATAGGGCATTGGAATGCAAAAGTAGGAAGTTAAGAAATACCTGGAACGTGAACGTGAAGTGGCTCCGTTGTGTCTGACTCTTTGCAACCCCATGGACTGTAGCCTACCAGGCTCCTCTGTCCATAGGATTTTCCAGGCAATAGTACTGGAATGGATTGCCATTTCCTTCTCCAACGGATCTTCCCAACCCAGGGATCGAACCCGGGTCTCCCACATCTAGACAGATGCTTTACCATCTGAGCCACCAGGGAAGTCCAAGAAATATCTGGAGTAACAGGCAAATTTGGCCTTGGACTACAGAATGAAGCAGGGCAAAGGCTAATAGAGTTTTGCCAAGAAAACGCACTGGACATAGCAAACACCCTCGTCCAACAACACAAGAGAAGACTCCACACGTGGACATCACCAGATGGTCAATACCGAAATCAGATTGATTATATTCTTCGCAGTGAAAGATGGAGAAGCTCTATATAGTCAGCAAAAACAAGACCAGGAGCTGACTGTGGCTCAGAACGTGAACACCTTATTGCCAAATTCAGACTGAAATTGAAGAAAGTAGGGAAAACCACAGGACCATTCAGGTATGACCTAAATCAAATCCCTTATGATTATACAGTGGAAGTGAGACATGTATTCAAGGAATTAGATCTGATAGACAGAGTGCCTGAAGAACTATGGACAGAGGTTGTGACATTGTACAGGAGGCAGGGATCAAGACCATCCCCATGAAAAAGAAATGCAAAAAGGCAAAATGGCTGTCTGAGGAGGGCTTACAAATAGTTGTGAAAAGGAGAGAAGTGAAAGGCAAAGGAGAAAACAAAAGATATAAGCATCTGAATGCACAGTTACAAAGGATAGCAAGGAGAGATAAGAAAGCCTTCCTCAGTGATCAGTGCAAAGAAAGAGGAAAACAGTAGAATGGGAAAGACCAGAGTGCTCTTCAAGAAAACTAGAGATACCAAGAGAGCATTTCATGCAGAGATGGGCACAATAAAAGACAGAAATGGTATGGACCTAACAGAAGCAAAAGATATTAAGAAGAGGTGGCAGAAATACACAGAACTGTACAAAAATGATCTTCACGACCCAGACAATCACGATGGTGTGATCACTCACCTAGAGCCAGACATCCTGGAATGTGAAGTAAAGAGGGCCTTAGGAAGCATCACTACAAACAAAGCTAGGGGAGGGGATGGATTTCCAGTTGAGCTATTTCAAATCCTAAAAGATGATGCTGTGAAAGTGCTGCACTCAATATGTCAGCAAACTGGGAAAACTCAGCAATGACCACAGGACTGGAAAAGGTCAGTTTTCATTCCAATCCCAAAGATAGGGAATGCCAAAGAAGACTCAAACTACTGCACAATTGCACTCATCTTACACAGTAGCAAAGTAATGCTCAAAATTCTCCAAGTCAGGCTTCAACAATACGTGAACCATGAACTTTCAGATGTTCAAGCTAGATATAGAAAAGGTAGAGGAACCAGAGATCAAATTGCCAACATCCATTGGATCACAGATAAAGCAAGACAATTCCAGAAAAACATCTATTTCTGCTTCATTGACTACACCAAAGCCTTTGACAGTGTGGATCTCGACAAACAGTTGAAAATTCTGAAAGAGATAGGATTATCAGACCACCTTACCTCCCTCTTGAGAAATCTGGATGGAGGTCAAGAAGAACAGTTAGAACCAGATATGGAACAACAAACTGGTTCCAAATAGGAAAAGGAGTACGTCAAGGCTGTATATTGTCACCCTGCTTATTTAACTTATATGCAGAGTACATCTGAGAAACGCTGAGCTGGATAAAGCACAAGCTGGAATAAAGATTTCCAGGAGAAATGTCAATAACTTCAGATATGCAGATGGCACCATCCTATGGCAAAAAGTGAAGAACTAAAGAGCCTCTTGATGATACTGAAAGAGGAGAGTGAAAAAGTTGGCTTAAAGCTCAACATTCAGAAAACGAAGATCATGGCATCCGGTTCCATCACCTTATGGCAAATAGATGGGGAAAGAGTGGCTGACTTTATTTTGGGGAGCTCCAAAATCACTGCAGATCGTGACTGTAGCCATGAAATTAAAAGACGCTTACTCCTTCAAAGGAAAGTTATGACCAACCCAGATAGCATATTCAAAAGCAGAGACATTACTTTGTCAGCAAAAGTTCATCTAGTGAAGGCTATGGTTTTTCCAGTAGTCACATATGGATGTGAAAGTTGGGCTATAAAGAAAGCTGAGGGCCGAAAAATTGATGCTTTTGAACTGTGGTGTTGGAGAAGACTCTTGAGAGTCCCTTGGACTGCAAGGAGATCCAACCAGTCCATTCTAAAGGAGATCAGTCCTGGGTGTTCTTCGGAAGGACTGATGCTAAAGCTGAAACTCCAATACTTTGGCCACCTGATTTGAAGAACTGACTCACTGGAAAAGACCCTGATGCTGGGAAAGATTGAAGAGGGGAGGAGAAGGGGATGACAGAGGATGAGATGGTTGCTTGGCATCACCGATTCAATGGACATGAATTTGAGTAAACTCTGGGAGTTGGTGATGGACAGGGAGGCCTGGCGTGTTGCAGTCCATGGGGTTGCAAAGAGTCAGACATGACTAAGCGTCATGAATAGCGAAGACGGGACCACAGTGCAAATCTTTTCAGGCATCTATTCTCATTCCACTGACAATATTATGTGGCATGTGTCTAATCCCATTCCATTGTATGCACATCTACACACTTAAGGCTTCATTGGTGGCTCAGATGGTAAAGAACCTGCCTGCCAATGCCGGAGATCAGGCTTGGTACCTGGGACGGGAAGATCCCCTGGAGAAGGAATGGCAACCCATTCCAGGATTCTTGCCTGGGAAATCCCATGGACAGAGGAGCCTAGCAGGCTACAGTCCGTGGAGTAGCAAAACAGTTGGATACGCCTTAGTGAGTGCTTCCTTGTGGCTCAGATGGTAAAGATTCAGCCTGCGATGTGGGAGACCTGGGTTTGATCCCTGGGTTGGGAAGATTCCTTGGAGGAGGGCATGGAAACCCACTCCAGTATTCTTGCCTGGAGAATTCCCGTGGACAGAGGAGCCTGGCATCCTACAGTCCATAGGGTAGCAAAGAGTCGGACACAACTGAGCGACTAAGGACACACACACACAGTGACTAAACAACAAAAACACCCCCAAATTATTACAGTTATTTTCAAACTTAAAATTTTTATTTGAAATAGATAGATCACCATATATGCAAGGGTGAAGGTAGGTCTTATTAACTTTGTGCTAAATAATGTAATATGTTACCTTTTAAAAACACTAGTGAGTCTTAGAATAATTTTATTTTTTACCTTTGTTGTTAAGCTAGTAAATTAGGAAGCAATATAAATGCAGTCTTTGATTTTGCCCTTACTCTGTAAAAATGGAACTAGCTGAGGTAAGCCTTAAATAAGTAGATATATTTGGTTCTGCCTAGGAGTACTGATTCCTCTTCTCATTTCCTCCTCTGCCTGAAGGCAGATACAAGAGGTCAAATGTCAATCACTATTCTTAGGATTCTCATAAGAAATTAGGGACAAGATCATTGAAAAATTTTAGTTTCTAAAGTTAACTAACTTTAGTTTTAAAATAGCTGATTCGTTGGAAAAGATCTTGATGCTGGGAAAGATTTAAGGCAAAAGCAGGCTAGAATCATCCATTTGGTAATGGGTTAGAGTTGGAGACATTCCTATGAATTCATGCTTAGTTTACTATGGGAATCAGTTCAGTTCAGTGGCTCAGTTGTGTCCGACTCTTTGTGACCCCATGAGTCGGCAGAGGCTGTGATGGTTAGATAGCATCACTGACTCAATGGACATGAATTTGAGCAAATTCCAGGAGATAGTGAAGGACAGGGAACCCTGGCATGCTGCACATATAAGTAGATAGATAGATATCTCTATCTATATCCAAGTGAAGTTTCTTTTATAAAATCATTAGTTGTTTGTAAAGTGTAAAAGTAATTTCACTATGCATTTCCCTTTATGTTTAGGGCTGTGAAACTATTCTCTATGATATGATATTATACATTTGTCAAAAGTCAGCACAAAGCACAAAAAAACTTAAGGTGTGCAAACTTAAAAATTCAAATTAATGAGGAGGTTGGGAGAATTTCAAGAAAGAAAGTAGACTGCAAAAAGAGACTCTAAATGACCTCACTGAAGGGGGTGGAGGAAAAGGTGCTGAACTAAGCAACTATGGAAATGACTGAAGCTTGTAAGACTAAAGATGAAAGAAACTGCACCTAGACACTGTACTCAGTTTCACAAGGGGTTATGGCTAATAATTCTGATACTGCTATACATGCATACTGAAATTTACAATTGAAATGGATGGCTGATAATAGGCATCAGGTTTCTCACTGTTGGAGTGAAAATTTATAGATAAGCAAAGAAAGCAGGCTAGAATCATCCATTTGGTAATGGGTTAGAGTTGGAGACATTCCTATGAATTCATGCTTAGTTTACTATGGGAATCAGTTCAGTTCAGTGGCTCAGTCGTGTCCGACTCTTTGCGACCCCATGAATCGCAGCATGCCAGGCCTCCCTGGCCATCACCAACTCCCAGAGTTCACCCAAACTCATGTCCATCGAGTCGGTGATGCCATCCAGCCATCTCATCCTCTGTCGTCCCCTTCTCCTCCTATCCCCAATCCCTTCCAGCATCAGAGTCTTTTCCAATGAGTCAACTCTTTGCATGAGGTGGCCAAAGTATTGGAGTTTCAGCTTTAGCATCAGTCCTTCCAAAGAACACCCAGGGCTCATCTCCTTTAGGATGGATTGGTTGGATCTTCTTGCAGTCCAAGGGACTCTCAAGAGTCTTCTTCAACACCACAGTTCAAAAGCATCAATTCTTTGGCGCTCAGCCTTCTTCACAGTCCAACTCTCACATCCATACATGACCACAGGAAAAGCCATAGCCTTGACTAGAAGGACCTTTGTTGGCAAAGTAATGTCCCTGCTTTTGAATATGCTATCTAGGTTGGTCATAACTTTCCTTCCAAGGAGTAAGTGTCTTTTAATTTTGTGGCCGCAATCACCATCTGCAGTCATTTTGGAGCCCCCCAAAATAAAGTCTGACACTATTTCCACTGTTTCCCCATCTATTTCCCATGAAGTGATGGGACCAGATGCCATGATCTTCGTTTTCTGAATGTTGAGCTTTAAGTCAACTTTTTCACTCTCCTCTTTCACTTTCATCAAGAGGCTTTTTAGTTCCTCTTCACTTTCTGTGATCAGGGTGGTGTCATCTGCATATCTGAGGTTATTGCTATTTCTCCCAGCAATCTTGATTCCAGCTTGTGTTTCTTCCAGTCCAGCATTTCTCATGATGTACTCTGCATATAAGTTAAATAAGCAGGGTGACAATATACAGCCTTGACGTACTCCTTTTCCTATTTGGAACCAGTCTGTTGGTCCATGTCCAGGTCTAACTGTTGCTTCCTGACCTGCATATAGGTTTCTCAGGAAGCAGGTCAGGTGGTCTGGTATTCCCATCTCTGGAAGAATTTTCCTCAGTTTGTTGTGATCCACACAGTCAAAGTCTTTGGCATAGTCAATCAAGCAGAAATAGATGTTTTTCTGGAACTTTCTTGCTTTTTCCATGGTCCAGCGGATATTGGCAATTTGATCTCTAGTTCCTCTGCCTTTTCTAAAACCAGCTTGAACATCTAGAAGTTCACAGTTCATGTATTGCTGAAGCCTAGCTTTGAGAATTTTGAGCATTACTTTACATGGTTCTAAACAGAAATACATAAAATGGATATATATCTATGGCTTAATACACATGCATACATTTCCTTGCTTTCATAGCCACAAGAGCTGAAAAGAAAGGACACCATGAGTAGAAAAGAATACCTCTAGCTTTTAGATTTGTTTCCAGAAACCAAGAACAGATCTTGGTTTCTAATATGATTCTCCAAAAAAGGAACCAGATTTCCTTAGAGAAATGACTGATTCTAGAAATGAAGTATGATGAGCCTGGAGAATCTTATATGAGAAATTAAGAGAAGTATGAGAAATTAAGGAAGTATTTAAAAACAAGAACAAAAAAAATCCTACACGGATGGGATTATATTAAAAGGACATAGGACAAATGAAAGAACTCCCAATGGCCAAAGCTGAGACAGTTTGAGCAAACAAATAAGACAGTATTGGATTTATCCCAAAGTATAAAATAAATATCTGTGAGTACATACTCATACAAACAAATGATTGAATCAATAAAAAATGGAGGAAACAAGTATCTTATGCAAAGCAATTTGAAATAATTTATGTAGATCTATACTCAAAGAAGGTCTTCTTCAATGAACAAGGCAAAGAAATACAGGAAAACAATAGAATGGGAAAGACCAGAGATCTCTTCAAGAAATCTGGAGATACCAAGGGAACAGTTCATGGAAGTATGGGCATGATAAAGGACAGAAAGCGGAAGGACCTAACATAAGCCAGAAGAGATGAAAGAGAAGTGGCAAGAATATACAGACCTATACAAAAAGGTCTTAATGACCTGGATAACTATAATGGTGGGGTCACTTATCTAGAGCCAGATATCCTAGAGTGGGAAGACAAGTGGGTCTCAAGAAGCATTAGTATGAACAAAGCTAGTGGAGGTGACAAAATTCCAGCTGAGCTATTTAAAATCCTAAAAGATGATGCTGTCAAAGTGCTGTACTCAACATGTCAGCAAATTTGGAAAACTCAGCAATGGCCATGGGATTGAAAAAGATCAGTTTCATACCAATCCCTAAGAAGAGCAATGCCAAAGAATGTTCAGTCTCCTGTACAATTGTGCTCATTTCACATACTTCCAAGTTTATGATCAAATGTCCTTCAAGCTAGGCTTCAGCAATATGTGAACTGAGAACTTCCAGATGTACAAGTTGGGTTTCAAAGAGGCAGAGGAACCAGAGGTCAAATTGCCAAGATTCACTGGATCACGGAGAAAGCAAGGGAGCTCCAGAAAAAATCTACTTCGACTACGTTAAAGCCTTTGACTGTGTGGATTACAATAAAATGGAAAATTCTTACAGAGATGGGAGTGCCAGACCACCTTACCTGCCTCCTGAGAAACCTGTTATGCAGGTCAAGAAGCAACAGTTGGAACCAGACATGGAACAACAGACTGGTTTCAAGTTGGGAAAGGAGTACATCAAGGCTATATATTGCCACCCTGCTTAACTTCTATGCAGAGTACATCATGCAAAATGCTGGGATGGATGAAGCACAGGCTGGAATAAAGATTGCCAGGAGAAATATCAACAACCTCAGATATGCAGATGATACTACTCTAATGTCAGAAAGCAAAGGGAAACTAAAGAGCCTCTGGATGAAGGTGAAAGAGCCAGTGAAAAAGCTGGCTTAAAACTCAACATGCAAAAAACAAAGATCATGGCATCTGGTCCTATGACTCCACTGCAAATAGAAGGGGGAAACGTGGAAGTCGTGACAGATTTTATTTTCTTGAGCTCCAATATCACTCAGATGGTGACAGCAGCCATGAAATGAAACGACACTTGCTCCTTGGAAGAAAAGCTATGAAAAACCTAGACAGCATATTGAAAAGCAGAGACATCACTTTGTCAACAAAGTCAAAGCTATGGTTTTTCCAGTAGTCATGTATGGATGTGAGAGTTGAACCGTGAAGAAGCTGAGTGCCGAAGAATTGATGCTTTTGAATTGTGGTGTTCAAGAAGACTCTTGAGAGTCCCTTGGACTGCAAGGAGATCAAACCAGTCAATCCTAAAGGAAATCAGTCCTGAATATTCATTGGAAGGACTGATGATTAAGCTCCAATACTTTGACCACCTGATGTGAAGAGCCGACTCATTGGAAAAGGCTCTCATGCTGGGAAAGATTTGAAGGCAAAAGGAGAAAGGGGCAGCATAGGATGAGGTGGTTAGAAAGCATCACCGACTCGATGGATATGAATTTGAGCAAACTGGGAGATAGTGGAGGACAGGGGTGGGGGGTGGGGGCGGGGCTGGTGTCCTGCAATCCATGGGGTTACAAAGACTGGGACATGAGTTAGGGACTGAACAACATACTCAAAGAGGAGGTGGTGATTGAGGTCAACATCAGGATCATGCTGATTGCATGTATTCCTGATAGGTGATCTAAGTTAAGTTACTAAACCTCTCACAGCTTGGAGGTTATTAAGATCAACTGGGATAGTCATTTTCAGTTGTTAAATGTATGTGAAATGCCACTCTCAGCACCTGGCCCATACACTGAAAAACAGTATCAACAACTGAGAAAGAACTCTTTGAAGAGTGCTCAAGGCCTAATTTTTATGGTGTACAAACATTTGTTTTAAAAATTACTGAGTGAGGTTGTCAGTGATCTAGCAAAACCTCTGAAGTACACTACAGACCTCTACATATTCATAATGTCCTTTCTTTGATGATCTTGGTACCATTGTGGAGCTGGTATTGAAGAGATTTGTGAATATTATTATTTTATGGCTCTATCTGATGTTAGAGAAACTTCATATTCTATCTGCCTCTCTCTTAGTCTTGAGTTGCCTCAGTATTTCTTCAAAAAATACTGTTTTAAGGAAAAAACACATGCTGAGCTATTTTAAGCTAGACTTCAGATCACTCTTAAATACTTTGAAATTTCTGTCTTATTGGTGTCGTATTAAAGCTGTAAAAAAGAATCAGGATATCCTGCTGTTGTCTGTTTTATAATGTGTCTCTTCTGTTGGCAATGTATTATTTCAATACTGATACCCTGACTCTCATACTGGACCTTACTAATGAACATATGGTACTACTTAACGTTCAGCAGAGGTGATAGGTGACACTGATGACACTGCCTCGTGAATAAACTGTAGCTAGTAAAATGGCTTAAGAAACCAAAGGATTAAATGCACCAACTGTTCGATAGATGGAATTTGCTTGGGAGATTGACATTACACTTTCCCAGTTTCTCAGAAAGGATTACAGCCAATATGTGACAACCTGAATATGTAGAATAATTTTTTTCTTTGCTTTAAAATTAAAAAGACAAACTAGATATTCTGAATTGTTGCTCCAAGGTTTAGAAATCACCAGCAATGCCCTATTTAAAAGCATCACACACTTGATTTGTACCTCTGATCTTTTTGTCATCCTTTCTGTGTTAACTGGACAAACTGGCTGGTAAGGAATTAAACCTTTTGCAGTAACAACCACAGATGTATCCTTATCATGTTTCTTAAGATGGATTGTTTTGTTTTGTTTTAAATTTCTGATTGATAGCCAAAAAACCTGGCATCTTAGGTCAGCCTGTCCCAAGTTTCCTTTACAAGTGATAGGATGTTTTTAAGACCACATGGAATGAAACTGCAATTTGTGCCAAATTAGATGTTTAGTTTTTTTTTTTTTTTAAAGCTAGCTGCTTCTGTAAGCATTCTCTTTCCCAACTTCCATAAGTCTCTGAAATGTTGCTTCCCTTGCTAACAAAATAACTTTTAACTCATGCTTAAGGTACATATACCTAAGGAAAAAAATTTTTTTTAACATATTTTATCTTTTTATCCCCCCTATTACTGCCATTGAAAATATCAGCAGTTACACAAGGTTAAGGGAAAGGCTCAGCTTACAATTCTGTCATAAACTTCTCTCCAGCATTCCATTGACAGTAAAAGTAATTCCCCCACTAACATGAAGATAAGAAAACACAATGGTCAATTAAAAAAAAAAATTCAACACCAAGGATTTTTTAAAAATTCAGTTTTAATTACGCCTTGTCCTCTCAGGGTCTTTTAGGAGGATGCTGGGGCGAGGGGTAACATTTTAAATGCAGTCTTCCTTAGAAAAAAATGACATCTGAGCAGAGATGGAACAGAAGTGAGAGATCTAGCCATGCGGGTATCTGGTGGAAAGATGCTTCCAGATAAATAAGTCAGTGCAAAGGCCCCAGGGCTAGAAGGATCCCATGCTTACAAGAGCAATGCTTAGTAGAAATGAAGTCAGAGAGGTGGATGTGGGGTGGGACTGGAGAGACTAGATAGCACAAGGTCTTTTTTAGGTCACAGAAAGAACTCTGGGTAAGAAAACTTGGAGTTAATGATTTTGACTTACTCTTTGGTCTACAAACTCCTAAATGTTAAAAGTATACCCATGTCATATTACAGGTTGGTACAAACCTCAAGTTGTGTCTACACTTAACTTACCACCTTTAAAATATGTGAAAATGCCTTGCTTCTGGAATGGGAAAAATATGTGAAACAAAATTACTCAGGGCAGACACCTAAATTACAGTTTTAATTTACTAGTTGGTATCTTAAATATTAATGAGCCTCCTGTTTTATTTATACGTTGGAACAGTTGTCTTTTTCCAGGTTCTTGTCTCTAGTATCTCTTCATTTCCCTTAGTATCTTAGGCCAGATAGTATTTTCCAATCTTATTTCCTATTCATGGGTTATGCTGTCAATATCAGTAACACATTTTATTCTGTTGCAGAGGTCGTAATTTTGCTGGCCCCTTAATATGGAAATTATGTACCAGATGTAGACCAAAGCAACACAAAATTACTTGCCTCAATTAGTTGAATTGAGTAAAATCAGGATTTATCTTGAATTTCTGACTACCAAAATGAACCATCCTGTTTCCTTGATGAGGAAAAGAGGTAACACAAGGTCTGTAACGCCTTGAGAATTTAAGAGTAATGTATTAAGTAAATTTCATTTTACACAATAGTACTACCGTTAGGGAAGGGGGACGGGGGACTCCAGTAGAGAGGAACTTCTACTGGTCTTATTTTTCCGAAATGCCTTCGTATCCCCTTAAAAGAGATGGAAGGATTCTGCATGTCAAATTTGAAAACTTGTCAATTTCCTTGGAAACTGGTTTCTTACAACAGGGCAACACACTTTATAGAGAGCAGATTCAGGTAAACTACTTTCATTACAATTCAGGTAGAAGTGACTGCTCTGTTTCATATATCGTAAGTCATCTAGTTGCAGCTTTAGAACGGTGTCTGTCTCGGGGCTTCTATGCATGCTGGGTTCCAGAGCTCTGTCCCATTCAAGTCATGACTATTTACAATGATACCCGCTGAAATTTGCTATGATATACACACAAACACACATTGCATCAAGAAGCCAGTAGAGCTGTACAGACCTCAGTTAAAAAGCAAAACTGGCTTTGAGTTTTTTAGAGATTTCTCATGAGGGGCAAAACCAAGCCCTCATTGTTATACAGGTGCTGGCCAATCGTCGAATCAGCGACAGTCTAACTGCTACGATATGGGTAAAGCTGATATGCCTGTAGAGCTTCTACTACCCGTCGCGCACCCCAGCAGAGAACTCGCTGAGTATTGGTAAGGACAAAGGAAAGTTTCTGGCAAAGTTTAGAAGGAGAGGGACAGAGCAGGGAGCAGTTTCAGATCATATTTAAGCCACAGGCAGTGGAGAAAGAAGAACATCCCCAGGCTGCTCTTAGGTCGCCGCAGGGCCAGGGAAATGCGAGAAGGAAGTTTTTCTCCTGGACCTCTGCCTCCTTATCCCCGAGACGCGCGAGGTCCGCCGCGCCATCCGTCGAAGCCTCGGCCTCTGCCGCTCCACCCCAGGGCCGACCGACCCCGGCGTGCGGCCGAAGATAAGCGGTCGCCTCGAGCGCTCGCGCCCGCTCCCGGGCTGGCCCCGCGCTGGGGCCTGTCTGCCCTCCCGGCGGCCCCAACTCAGCCACTGCGCCCTACCCCAGGGCCCTGGCCACTAGCGCTGAGCTGGTCTCCGGCCGCCCGCCTCCGTTTCCCCGCGCGCCGGCGCTATGGCGACAGTCACGAGACGCCGGCGGCCCCTGCGCCCGCCAATGGGAGCGCACGTCGCAGGGAGACGCGGACGTCGCTCTTCCAAGATGGCGGCGCGTCCGTCGCGAGCAGCCGGGCAGGGGGGAAGCCAGCGAAGCCGAGTAAAGCCGCCGCCCGGGAGAGGACTGAAGGAGCTGTTGCCGCCGTTGGCGGCGGCTCAGGCAGTTTTCGCTGCTGCTACGGCTGTTGCCATGCGGCGAGGCTAGGGAGGAGCTCACTTCCCCGGGGTGTAATAATGTTAACAGAGGTAAGCGGCGACGGCGGCCAGTGTTTACCTGTGAAATGGGGAAGGGGCCGGCGCTGGCCGGTCAGATAACATCATTTCAGCCGCTGGCGGGCCCGACCTTTGGTAGCGGGCCCCCGGGGCCGAGCAGCAGCGGGGATCCTACAAGTGCCCCTGGAATAGGAGCGGTGCTGACTCAACAGTCCCAGCACCTCCGGCTTGCCTGTGTCTCTGGTTTCGCGGTTGCCACTCGCCCGTCGCCCCTGGCACTGGTCTCCCTCTTGCTGTCGCTGCCTCCTGACTCGCCGCTTCGTGGCGTCCCCTTGCGCGTTGCCCTGTGGCAGCGTTGGTCTCTCTGCGTTGGTGCTGGTTCCTGTTCCCCTACGGTTTGCCCGAGGGGTCTCCCTTCTCTTGTCCCTGGCCTCCGGGGCCCTCCGCTTCCCAACTCGGTCAGCATCCTGGGTTTGTCACTCGGCCAGTCTGGCTGGTTTCCCACCCCCCGCCTTGACTACTTGGTGAAGAGGACCTCTTTGTCTAAGGGGACACTTGGGTAGCCCGGTTACATTAACGCCCTATCGCACACCCCTCACCTTTCGCTTAAATCGTGGGAATCAGAAAGTTGAGTTTAGCATCTGTCCTCTTGATTTGCATAAGGCTCCCTTGGTACTTTCAGTGGAACAGTTTTTTGTGTTTTTTCCACCCCCCCTTGGTCCTGAAATGGAAGTAGGGCAAGTGTGACGAGCCAGTTTCCCTTATCTGTTGTCTGATGTCCATTGCAAAAAGTAGACTTTTTGAAGAAGCAGAGTTTGCCTTCTGTCGCAGTACTTTAAGGGGAAGAACAAAACTGATGTAACTAGGTACTTGACCTCACAGTTAGGTGTTGTGGTGTATGCTCTTGGGTGTCATTGAAGATAAATTCTGAGGCTTGTGGATTTGAGGAAATGTCTTAGAAGCTACTCACTTGAAGTCCTGTGAGAATTCCAGTGTCAGCTGTCAGGGACTAGTTTGGGCATCTCTGTGGGCTGAACTAAGGATAGGAAGAAATTTTAATGGGCAGTGGGAAGTATTCCTACTTGGACTGATAGAGAGAAATGTGTGTAGATGAGTGGCTTTTGTTGTGTGAAAACATGGTATTAGAGGAGCTGTCCTACTTTATTGACTGTGAGGAACTTCATGCTTTGGTATTTGTACTTGATAATGTGTGCAGAGCCTGGCATATGATGTGCCTGGTCAATCCTTATTGGTTGATTTTAGCTCATGAACTACTTATTTCTAGTAGTTTGTAGTTCATTTTGTATTTCTATATCCCATAGATTTTTTTTTTCACTCCAGTAGTTAATTTTATTTCCAGAGATTATGGTAAGTCATAAGCTTCTGTTGTCATTAGCAGTATTAGGTTTGGGAAAAAAAGATAAGTATCAGAAGTTTTATTTTTACCTTTAGTGTGATATTTTGTGGGAAAGATTAGCCTTATAGTTTTTCAGTGCTGTTGATAATATACAGTATTTTATGAGATCTTTTGATTAAATTTGGCTTAGGTTAGCAGCCATTGAAGAGTTGTAATGCTTTCACCTGAACTCTGTGCTTCTAGTAAAATGGGGAGGACTGAATTTTCTAAGCATCTGTGTTTTATTGTTTAAATTATTTTTTGGCCATGCTACATGGCTTGTAGGATCTCAGTTCTCTGACCTGGGATTGAACCTGGGCCATGGGCAGTGAAAGCCTGAAATCCTAACCCCGAGGCCACCCGGGAATTCCCCTAAGCTTCCCTGTTTTAAAATAATTTCATGTTTCAGTGAGATATTTTCAATAGTAAGTCAGTCATTGTAGTTAGAGGTGCTTTAGTTGTGTGTGTGTGAGTGTGTGTGTGTGTGTGTGTGTGTGTGTGTGTGTGTGTACACGTACGTGTGTGTGCTGCACTTAGCTTTTAAGAGTCAGAGCCAGGGTTCCAAACTTGGCTATCTCTGCTGAGTCCATTGTTAATAACTACTCTGGATTGTTTCTCCAAAGTAAGGCCCCGATTAAATGCTACTTGGATCTTATCTATGTCTGTGAGTAATCATTTTATAGATTAGAAAATTGAAGCCCAGAGACTTGTCCAAGGCCAAATAATTATTGGTGGCAGAGGTGAAACTGGAATCCCATCTCCTGACTAGGTACAGTACTCTGACCATGTTGCTCCCTATGAGTAATTTTCAGCTCTCTTCATAGATTTTAAAACATACTGCTGCTTTGTCTGAATATTGTAGTAGATAAGCTGAAAATTATTATTACTCGAGAAAGACTTTTTTGCTTGACCTTAGGTTTTTTGGACCACATTCAGAAATAGTCCTGTTTTGAAATATTTTGGATATAAAATGATGCTCAGTATTGATTTACTAAAATTGTGGTGTGAGATTTCGTCTTAGTGCTTCTCGTAGTGCTAACTTAGACATCAGCGTGTTTGGGGGCTGTGATGTGTTTTATGTGAGGTCTCAGAATGTATAATGATGAGCTCTGTTCAGTGAGTGTATACTGTGCCCAGAAAGTGGTGAATCATACAGTCTGCTTAGTTCTTTCACATCACACAACATTGGGGCTGGTGATAGCCCCATTAGCCAGATAAGAAGACTGAGGTTGAGAATTAAAATAGCTTGCTTAAAAATTATACGACTGGTTGAGTCAGTAATCACACCTAGGAACTCATTCCAAATTGTTTGTTGTTTCTGTGGCTCAGTATGGAATGCATCATTAATCTTTTTTTTTTTGTAGCTCATAATCATCAGTACACTGTTTTTAGTTTGGTTGTTTTTTTTCAAACTGAGGTGGGGATGTGAAAAATATAGCTACTTAATGTAGCATTCATATCAAATGAGAATAAACATTCATGTGAAACTTTTCACTTTTGCATTTTGTCAGACTAGGAGTTTGAACCTTTGCAGAAGTGAGAAACCATGCAAGTGTTCAATTAAGGGCTACATTAAATTAAGCTGAAAGGAAGATTTTCTCCAGTTGAGCAAATTCATTTGTATACACTGAGCTCAGAAACCTGTGAGATATGATAGATTAGTGTGAATTGAAAGTAGAGCCCCAGTGGATCATCATGCTGTTTTTTCTTTTTTTAATGTAAAGAGAAGTTATTAACATAGTTCTCAATTTAAGGTTTTTGACTTTGTTTTGTTTTCATTCTAAATACTGTTGAAGTAGTTAGAAGACTCGCTAGCTATGTTTGTGTCTTTGTGTCCTTTGCATTTCCATATATGGATTGAGAGGATTTTTTTTTTTTCCACCTGATGTCCATTTAACTTTTTTCAGGACTTCTTAATTTTAATGTTCCTCCTATAATATTTGTCCAATAATTTGTAAATACTGTACTTGAAAATTGTTTGTTTAAAGCTCACTTACTTATCCTCTGTGTGCGTGCTAAGTTGCTTCAGTCATGTCCGACTCTGTGACCTCAGGGACTGTAGCCCATCAGGATCCTCTGTCCGTGGGGATTCTCCAGGCAAGAATCCTGGACTGGGTTGCCATGCCCTCCTCCAGGGGATCTTCCCTAACCAGGAATTGAACTCCCATTTCTTCTGTCTACCTGCATTGTTAGCACTACCTGGGAAGTGCCACTCTTTTTAAAATAGGAGTGAATTTCAACATATCAGACTTAGGGCATGGGTAAGTGAGTAGTTACTCCAAAATCACTGCAGATGGTGATTGCAGCCATGAAAATAAAAGATGCTTACTCCTTGGAAGGAAAGTTATGATCAACCTAGATAGCATATTCAAAAGCAGAGACATTACTTTGCCAACAAAGGTCTGTCTGGTCAAGGCTATGGATGTGAGAATTGGACTGTGAAGAAAGCTGAGCGCCGAGAAATTGAAGCTTTTGAACTGTGGTGTTGGAGAAGACTCTTGAGAGTCCCTTGGACTGCAAGGAGATCCAACCAGTCCATCCTAAAGGAGACCAGTCCTGGGTGTTCATTGGAAGGACTGATGCTAAAGCTGAAACTCCAGTACTTTGGCCACCTGATGTGAAGAGTTGACTCATTGGAAAAGACCCTGATGCTGGGAGGGATTAGGGGCAGGAGGAGAAGGGAACGAGCAAGGATGAGATGGCTGGATGGCATCACTGACTCGATGGGTGTGAGTCTGAGTGAACTCCGGGAATTGGTGATGGACAGGGAGGCCTGGTGTGCTGGGATCCATGGAGTCGCAAAGAGTCGGACACGACTGAGCGACTGAACTGAACTGAACTGAAAGGTATAGAAGATGGAGAACAGTGTGCTGAATTTGGTCCAGTGCTATGGCATACTCTGGAGGTTATCTTTGCATGAGAACCAATCAGCAGTCTGTTGACATGCGTGCTTTTAAAAATAGTGAATAAAAATAGTAGTTATTTAAACTTAGTAGTCGTTTGGGTTGTGTGTAAATATGGGGCATAATGGCATCCCACTCCAGTACTCTTGCCTGGGAAATCCCATGGACTAAGGAGCCTGGTAGGCTGCAGTCCATGGGGTCGCTAAGAGTCGGGCACGACTGAGCGACTTCACTTTCACTTTTCACTTTCCACTTTCATGCATTGGAGAAGGAAATGGCAACCCACTCCAGTATTCTTGCCTGGAAAATCCCAGGGATAGAGGAACCTAGTGGGCTGCCCTCTCTGGGGTCGCACAGAGTTGGACACGACTGAAGTGACTTAGCAGCAGCAGCAGCAGCAGTAAATGTTACTTACGGTTGTGCTAAGTAAGTTCTATCCAGATTTATTGATTTGTTTGTATATTAATGCTAATTCTTGATTTTGTGGTTAACAAATATGTACAGATGGGTAGGGTAAGGCATAAGCTGCTGCTCTTTTAGAAGTCCCAGGTTAATAGTTAAGGGAGTACAATTTTGTGATTCAAGTACGTTTGGAAGACTTGCCTACAGAAAATTAAATAGGACTTCTTATAGCTTTTGATAGGTGATTTACTCTCAGAGAAAGTGTTAGAATTTGTGTCAAATTGCGTACAGACTGTGATCGTTAATTTTGTGTGTCGACCGGCCTTGGAGTGTCACATTAAACAGTATTTCTGGGTATAGTGGTGAGGGTATAACTGGATGAGGACAAGATCAGCATTTGAAGTGGTGGACTTCTTAGAGTAGATTGCTCTCTGCGGTGTAGGTGGGCACTGTCCAGTCTGTTGAGGGCCTGAGGAAGACGATGGGAAGAAGGAATTTGCCCCTTTTTTCTGCTTCACTGTTTGAGTGCCAGCTCAAATGTGCCGTTTCATCTTCTTCTACCCTTGGGCCATGATTATACCATCAGCTTCCCTGATTCTCAGGCCCTTGGGCTGAATTACACCACTGGCTCTCCTGTCCTTCCAGCTTGCAGAAGGCAGATGGTGGGACTTCTCAGCTTCCATAAGCTTGTGAGCCAGTCCCTCATAATAAATCTCTTAAAAAAAATTTTCCTATCGGTTCTGTTTCTCTGGAGAACCCTATCTTAATATAAAGACTTAAAAGAGTTTGTGTTTTGCTTTGGGAAACCCTGCAATGTGATGAGTTGTGCATCAGGGGAGATCTTTGGACTTTCAGAGCTCTTTTTAAAAGACACACTCACATACACTCTTGCTCATAGTAAGTGCTTAAGAAAAAATTATGACTTGATTTTGTTGATTAATATATTTGTTCAGAGACATACACTTGTGGTGTATTATTCCTTAAGTGATATGATCTATTTCTTTAATTATTAATTAATGACATTTTAAAGGCTACTAACCAGAACAAGAACTATAGGCCCATTGACCTTCAAAGAATGTTAAGAGGTGGGAAAGAGATTTTACAAGGGAAGTATAAGGACATCACTGACTAAAATGAGGCCACCTTGTCACTCTACATATGACTTTGTTTAGGATCTTCTAACAAACGAAGTTGAAAATTGTAAGCCATTTCTCAAGAATTCTAAAGGACCTATGTTTCATTTTTTTGCCCCATTGATTACAGATTTTCAGAGAGCTTATACATAAATTATTCTTACTTCATATTTATTTTCATTATATTTTATTACTGTAGCACACATATACCCATTTTTTCATCACTTCTGATTAACAGCTAGCTAACTCATTGATAGAATTGCAAACAAAAGCAAATATGTTTGAATTTTTTTAGTTAAACCCTATAACTTTATATTAGGTAAGTCTTGCTTTTCCATTTGGCACTTCAGAATATTAAAAAAGAGGTTTTAGATTTCCATAACCATCCTTGGATGTCCTGGGTTTGGAGATCCTAATGTTCAGACAGATTGTTCCAGAGTTTTTTTTGACCACTGTTTCACAAGAATTGGGCTTCCCTGGTGGCTCAGTTAAGAATCTGCCTGCAGTGTGGGAGATCTGGGTTTGATCCCTGGGTCAGAAAGATCCCCTGGAGAAGGGAATGGCAACCCACTCCAGTATTCTTGCCTGGAGAATTCCATGGACAGAGGAGGCTGGCGGGCTATAGTCTGGGGTTGCAAAGAGTCAGACACGACTGAGCAACTAACACTTTTACTTTCACAAAAATTGATATAAAAAAGTTTCTTAACTAGTCCACTGTGTTTAAAAGTTTTGCACTAATTGCCACAAGTTTATAGAATTATTTTATTTGAGGAAATACGGAATTAAATTTGGAAGAACTGAGTACAAATGTTTGTAGTTTAAAAGATAACCAGGCATTGGTTTGTGAATAGTAAGGCCACACTTCAGAAATGGCTCTTCGTTTCTGTGTGCAGTAACTAGCAGCACACACAGAGTTTTGCAGATTGTAAAAGGTGCTTTATCTCTTAATCATCACATTGTTAGATGTGCTTATGTTTATGTTCAGTGTCATTTCTAGTTTATCTATGGAATAGAGTATGCTTAAAGAGAGGAAAAAAGGCTATGAGAGGATGTTTGAAATAGATCATTTTAGGTGGGATCAAGTAAGCTCTGTTAGCTGACTAATAGTGGAAAAGGAGAGAGTGTAAGCTTCTGGAAGAGGAAGAGAACAGGTTCTATCACGGTTGAGAGTTTCTACTGCTGGCTACTCGCTAACTAGCCGTTTGATGGCAAAGCTGTGACTTGATGGCATTCCTGTGTGAGGTTCAAGGCTGTGACTTTTTAAACTGTGTTTTGAAATTTTGTGGTTTCAGAGACCAAGTGCCCCCTCAATTGATGGTACTTTAACATTGACTTTCCATTTTTGAATCAAGTGGACAGCTCTGTTTTATCATGTTAAAAATGGTTAAAGTTTGAATAATAGGTTGGAGTCATGGTGTTGGATATTTTGTCTGTTAGCTACCTCAATAGTGAGGCTACCCACGTATGACCTGTATGTTAAGCATTACAAGGATGTGTGTTAACTTCATGATTTATTTATGAAGTGACACTGGGAAATTGTTTGAGCTTTCTGAGTCTTAGTTTCCTTCTATGTAAAACAGAGATGATAACACCTTCTTAGTTACTCTCATACTGTTCTGAAAATTGAACAAATGGTAGAGTAGAACTCTTTGTAAACTCAATCATTATACAAATATTAGTGGTTAATATATAATTTTTTTTCCTCTCTGTGCACTTACATGAATTCAAACCCTAGGCTCCGTCTAGCTTTATGGCTTACTAGCTTCTCAGCGGGTGGGTGGATCCCAGGAGAAAGGGTGACCTCTGGCTATTGGTACAATAACAGGGGAGTCAGGGATTAGACCAAAAGAAGGGAAAGAAAAAAGAGAATAGACTGACAGCAGGTCTTGGCAGCTAGTGATGAGGATAGTTTCTTGTGTGGTTGGTAAACATTCCAAAGAATTCTGCAAGAGAAGTTCCGAAAAACATTTTGGAAAAGGTTGCTTATTTGGGGGCTCATAGTCATTTGTGTGTACATATTACGAAATATTTGTGGCAAAAGAATTCTTTTATTTTTAAACAACCCCTGGTAAGTTCTAAAAAGGAAAAGCTGTTGTTTCGTACAGTGTTTAAAAAGCTTTGATAGTAACTTGTCCTGAAGATTACTTTTTGTGGGTCACTTTGTTTACCAGATGTACATACCCCTACTGTGTGGTAGGCACATGCTAAATTCTGGTGCTGAAGTTGCCTTTGACCTGAAACCTCCTCTCAGAAAATTCACCATTAGAGCTAATGTTGGCAGTTTGGCCATCATTCAGCTGAAGCCTTGAGGGTTTTTTTTTTTTTTTGTCAGAATAAAACATAATATAATTAAAAGGTGAAAAATTAAGAGAAGAGTTTGGAGAATTTGTAATTAACAGGTAATTACTTGCTTTTTTTTTCTTTTTTTTTTTTAAATAACTCCAGGTTAAACTACCAGTTTGGATGAGATGGCAGTTCTAAAATGAACTGCTTCTTACAAGTGAAGAGTTGACCCATTTCTACTGTCTCTGTTTGCTCCAAGCTAATTCACAGAAGTGAAAAAAAAAATTGGTGAATTTGTCTTTTTTTGTTTGCTTTGTTTTTCTGAAAAAAGCTCTTTATCACTCCTTAGGAGGTCTACCAAATTATAGTGAAAGACCTGGCTGAATTCCATTACCTTGGTAAAAGTAATACTTGGTCCCTACCCTCATACATTACATATTCACGTGAACTCCTGAATATGTGGTTTACTGTTGTGTTCCCAGTGTCTGGAACAGAGCTTAACACTTAGTCCTCACTAAATAGCTGTCGAATAAAAGAATGTTGAATATTCCCTCCCATAAAATGAAAGTCAGTTGAAAAATTACTAGGACAAAAATTGTCTTTGATAAATTTAAACTGTCACATTAATTACCCTTTAAAGACTGGTTGGTATCTAACTCCTTAAGGATTTTTTAAATAGTACACTGTGGTTGAAAATTATGTTTGTGATCACAAAACACACAAAAGTTTGACCAAAAAAAAATAGCTAACATCAGGCATTTAGTTAGAATGTAATTCTGTTTTAATTTTTCCTACAGGGAAAAATATGATTAGGTTGGTGTGATCTTAGCTTTTATGTAGTAAATTATAAATGCAAGAATGACTTGGACTTTATTTTATATCTCTTACTGCTTTATTTTTATGATTTCATTTGCATTCCAGAACTAGATAAACTGAAAGCTTTGTTTATAATAGTACAGTAACGCACATTTCTGTATGCTTTGTGGAGTGTTTCATGTTTGTATGACCTTTAATGCTGTCTTGAAATTTGCAGGAGTAAAATTTGGTCATGAATTTCAAAAATTTGGAAATTTGGGGAGTACATTTTCTAGGAGGGCAGCTGCTACCATGATCTCTTACCTAAAATACCTCTCCATGTCACTCTTACTGTTTGCTCATTTCACTCATCTCTGTTTCCATTGTATATTCAGAAATAACATGTACCAGAAAAGTTTAATAATATAATCCTGCTGTGTGCAGTGGTGAAAATTAAACTGGCTTAATAGTCTTTCGGTTAGTACCAGAGGCTCATATACAATCTGGAATAATTCAGCATTGTTAGATTATTGCACCATTTTCTCCAGTTTCCTGAGGGACTTTTAATTCTGATGCAGCCAGGAGACTCCTAAGGTGAATCCTGCTTTGCTTTCGACCTTAGCCCGGCATTATTGGAGAGCCTTTTTGAGTGTTACTCCCGTTTAAACCTGACTTGCTTTTGCTCCTGGAACCCTGGAGTTATTTTTAGCCTGGCTGTGGCCTGGCACGTGAGAGAGTATGTGATTCTTTGTATTGTGACATCTTTTATTTTCAGGCTAGTGTTGTGTGACAACAGGACGTGTATGGAGAATGGCTCTTGGATTCACTGTCATTTGAGGCTTGGAATTTATAAAACTGGTTGAAGTTGTACAGTTTTCATGGAAGAGTAGAGTCTGAAATAAAATTTCACCTCCGTTTAATTTCACCTCAGTTTGGGGAAATAATGGTCTGATTTTAAGATACTCTGATACTGTGTATTACCAGTGTTTCTCCAAGTCATGAGATGCCTTAGAATTTGTTCTTGATTTCTCTTCCTGAGATTATTTGCAGTGGCATTTTTTTTCCCCCTCAGAATTTTCCTCAGGGTGTTAATTAGATTGCAACTATTAATATAACCAGCTACTTTAATATCTAGTGTTAATTGCTAATATCTGATGCTTTTTTCTTGTGTACTACCTGAGTGCTCAACACTTAAACTGTTGCAATGGTCTAATCCTGGTAAGAGTTAGCAGAATAAGAGGAAATGTGCTAGAGGGAGGGTGGAGACAACTTGAAATGTATAGCACAACAATGGTACAGAAAAAGAAACTGAAATGATAGGCTGTACAAATAATGGGTATATTAATTATATAAAAACTTTAGAAAAGTTGATTAGGCTTAAGAGTATTTTATATAAAAAATGTTTTTTGAACCAAGTTCTACAAGTTAATGTCTGATAGCTCATAATATTCAGTGAAATACTAAGCACTAATGTAAAATTTATAGGACTGCAGAAGTTAGTGAGGTTATCTTTCTGCTGGAACTCAAAAAGAGTGTTAATCATTTATGTCTTTATCTCTTCTAAACACAGATTGAACATTCTTACAGTCTTAATTTCTGAAGAAGAGTATATGCTTTTGGTTAAGACTGACAGTTGGTGTCAGATTATTTGGATATGAATCTGTAAGTTTTGTCAGTTTGGAGTATTTTGACCTTAGAAAGTTATTAACCTTTATGAACCTCAGTTTTCTCATCGGTGTAACTTTTAAATTAATGATCCTTAGCCCATAGGGTTGTTCTCAGTATTAAGTGAAATAGCATGTTAAGTACTGCACACAGTATTTCCCACAGTAACACCCAAGAAATATCTAGCTTTTATTATTATTTCCTCAGAAGTAAATAACAGGTGGTTTATTTATGTAAACCACTTGTTTAAAATTTGTTCGAAGTTGTTTTTTGTGTTTTGTCTTTGTTTCATTGGATAAGTTTTAAAATGTCAGATCAAATAAAGTAATTCCCTTTTGACTCAGATGATCTAATTCTTCCCTTACTTTCTCAGTTTTTATTAACTTTCTAATGTATGACCAACCTAGATAGCATATTCAAAAGCAGAGACATTACTTTGCTGACTAAGATCCGTCTAGTCAAGGCTATGGTTTTTCCAGTAGTCATGTATGGATGTGAGAGTTGGACTATGAAGAAGGCTGAGCGCTGAAGAATTGATGCTTTTGAACTGTGGTGTTGGAGAAGACTCTTGAGAGTCCCTTGGACTGCAAGGAGATCCAACCAGTCCATTCTAAAGGAGATCAACCCTGGGATTTCTTTGGAAGGAATGATGCTAAAGCTGAAACTCCAGTATTTTGGCCACCTCATGCAAAGAGTTGACTCATTGGAAAAGACTTTGATGCTGGGAGGGATTGAGGGCAGGAGGAGAAAGGGACAACTGAGGATGAGATGGCTGGATGGCATCACTGATGGATGTGAGTCTGAGTGAACTCCGGGAGATGGTGATGGACAGGGAGGCCTGGCGTGCTGCGATTCATGGGGTCGCAAAGAGTCGGACACGACTGAGCGACTGAACTGAACTGAACTGAATGTATGTATTGCACTAGGGCTAAATTTAGACTAAATATCAGGAGGACATCAAGAGAGGTGACATTTGTCATGACCATAACTGGAACTTTTCACTGACCCATAATTTCTTCTGGCCATTGAAGCTTTTACTATAGATGAAGTGAAAGGAAAAGGTTGTTATGCTTTAAAAAGTGTCAGCCTTGTGTAGTTTTCTGCTATGGGAAATACTGTGGTTCTTGTTAATGTAATCAAGTTTTATGTAAAGTAACTCAGAATTTATATAAGCTTTTCTCTTGAATTGTTCCTTTATAGAGAATAGAAGATGAGGAATGTTAAAGCCCTTTGTTTAAAAGAAAATATGTAGTTAGCTTTTAGTACTGTAGAGTAGGTTAAGAAAAAGACCTTCATTTGTAAATTATTAATTGCACTGTACATCTAAATATGGGTATTAAGAACATAAATAATTGCAATTCCTTTATTCAGCAGCTCCTTATCTGCATTCCTGTAATAGTACAATAAATTGTTATATTTGAGGAGAGGAGTGTTCATGTGATAATAATGTTTACTTAGCTGAAGATTGTGCCATCAAGGTCTTCTGTGGGTGAATCTGTGCCTGTCTCTGTTTTCCTTACTATAGTTATTTTTTCCTCCTTGTCGTTTTTGCTTTGTGGATATGTTGATTTTTTCCCCCCTCATCTCTGTCTTGTATTATTCTCTTCTGTGTCTAGTTCTGCAGCTTCCCTTCTCAGTTTTTTCCCTTGACCTTCACCCTTTTCTCTCCCTCTGAAGTAAATTTAACAGGCCACAATAAAGAGTTTAGCTTTTATTTTTTTAAGTTATGTTCCACTTAATAGGTTTAAAAATATTTTCCATTGCTAATTTAAAAGGCAAATGTAGACACAGTTTAAAAATACAATTCAGTATAGCTTCCTTTTGTGTTGTATGCCTTCTTGTCTGAATTTATTGATTAAAAAGCCTCATAATCTCAGAGTTAATGAGTGATGTTGAGCTTTATTTTTTATGTGAATCAAGAATATATTATAGTACTTTCAGGATCATTGTTTTGTTGCGTTGTTACTGTACAGCCTTCAGGAACATGAAGGAAATTTTTCTGAACCTGTGTCAACTCTAGAATATAGCTTGGAAAGTTATCTGAATAGTAATGCCTACAAAATCTACATCAGATTCTTAAGGAGTACCAAGGACTTTAAGATATGTCAGTTTAATCACTTCGGGTTTTTCTGATAAATAGAATTTTTAAATCTTAATAAATCCCGTTCATTTGATTCCTTAGATACGTGTGCAGAATTTTGCCCATCACCTCCACATCATTAAAAAAATAAAAACAAAACCTACTTGAGAGCCAGTGTGAAATCATGGTTCAGGACATGCTTGAACTTTAAACCAAGCCTTAGTTCATGGTCTGCTTCTGTGTCTTAAGCTGTTCTTCATCTATAGATTAGAGTTAGTAATATAGCATGTCATAGAGTTGTTGTGAGAATTAGAAATATATGTAAAGTGGTTAGCAAAGCACTGAGTAGTTAATACTAAGCACTCCTTTAAAATAGGATGCTTCTTTTCGTAAGAAGGAAAAGGAGAAGTAGGAGATTGGTGACAGTTCAGTATTAGGCTGTGCTTTGGACATCTAACTACTGTGACTTTCCCTTTTGTTATCTATTATGGGGAAAAGCAGAAGTTGAATTGTCAATATTGGGACTTTTTATTTTTGTATTGTTAAAGTCTTATATGAATGAGGCAAAGGGACACTTACGAATATTGCCTGTTTTATCTTATATTGTACTAGTTAACTGCCGTGGTAAAAGATTTGTGTACTTTAGTAGAGAACAGTTTGGCAGTCTTCTGATGTATTAGCTAAATTCATTCTTTCTAACTTGCTTTTGTAAGAGGAGCTTAAGGTAATTTGCTGTGTGATTGAGTTTATTTTCCCACAAGCCATATGGGAGGATTCTAGTTTCTTTACATTCTCAAGAATATTTATTATTATCTGTATCTCAGTAGTGATCTTGATTTGCATTTCCCTAATGTCTAGTAGAGTTTCCCTGGTGGCTCAATGGTAAAGAATCCGCCTGCCAAAGCAGGAGATGTGGGTTTGATCCTTGGGTCAGGAAGATCTCTGGAGAAGAAATGGCACCCCACTCAAGTATCCTTCCTGGAGAATCCCATGGACAGAGGAGCCTTGTGGGCTACAGTCCATGTGGTTGAGAAACAGTTAAATATGACTTAGTGACTAAACAACAGCAAGCATGTTCTGAGTCTCTGGGTCTTGACTGTGCAGATCCCTGACTAGGCTGGCTTACTCTTTGAGCAGCACTCCACATCACGAGTTGCAGCTCAGTCGTGATTGTCTTGAGGGTCGTTTCTGACTGTGGTCCAGCTGCCTCTTCACAGTGCTTGCAGCAGTGTGTCTGCCCTCATCACCTCCACCTTGTTACTCTTATACTTATTAATGTCTTAAAATTTTTATTTACTACTTAAGTAAACCTTGACAATATACAAATTAGTTCAGTTCAGTCACTCAGTCGTGTCTGACTCTGTGACCCCATGGATTACAGCACGCCAGCCTTCCCTGTCCTTCAGTATCTTCCAGAGCTCGCTCAGATTCATGTCCATTGAGTCAGTGATGCCATCCAACCATCCCATCCTCTGTTGTCCCCTTCTCCTCCTGCCTTCTATCTTTCCCAGCATCAGGGTCTTTTCCAGTGAGTTGGGTCTTCCCATCAGGTGGTCAAAGTATTGGAACTTCCGCTTCAGCATCAGTCCTTCCAGTGAATATTCAGAACTGATTTCCTTTAGGATTGACTGGTTTGATCTCCTTGCAGTCCAAGGGGCTCTCAAGAGTCTTCTCCAACACCACAGTTCAAAAGCATCAATTCTTCGGCACTCAACTTTCTTTATAGTCCAACTTTCACATCCATACATGACCACTGGAAAAACCATAGTTTTGACCAGACAGACCTTTGTTGGCAAAGTAATGTCTCTGCTTTTAAATACGCTATCTAGGTTGGTCATAACTTTCTTTCCAAAGAGTAAGTGTCTTTTAATCATGGCTGCAGTCACCATCTGCAGTGATTTTGGAGCCCAAAAACATAAAGTCTGTCACTGTTTCATTCTTTCCCCATCTATTTCCCATGAAGTGATGGGACCAGATGCCATGATCTTAGTTTTCTGAATGTTGAGTTTTAAGCCAGTTTTTTCACTCTCTTCTTTCACTGTCATCAAGAGACTCTAATTCCTCTTTGCTTTCTGCCGTAACAATGGTGTCATCTGTGTATTTGAGGTTAGTGACATTTCTCCCAGCAATCTTGATTCCAGCCTGTGATTCATCCAGCCTGGCGTTTCACGTGATGTACTCTACATGAGCTATATGCCTTGATGTACTCCTTTCCCAGTTTTGAACCAGTCTGTTGTTCCGTGTCCAGTTCTAACTGTTGCTTCTTGACCTGCATCCAGACTTCTCAGGAGGCAGATTAGGTGATCTGCGATTCCCATCTCTTGAAGAATTTTCCATAGCTTGTTGTGGTCCTCACAGTCAAAGGCTTTAGCATAGTCAGTGAAGCAGAAGTAGATGTTTTTCTGGAACTCTCGTGCTTTTTCTGTGATCCAGCGGATGTTGGCCATTTGATCTCTGGTTCTTCTGCCTTTTCTAAATCCATCTTGAACATCTGAAAGTTCTTGTTTCATGTACTGTTGAAGCCTAGCTTGGAGAATTTTGAACATTACTTTGCTAGCATATGAGATGAGTGCAGTTGTGCAGTAGTTGGAACATTCTTTGGCATTGCCTTTCTTTGAGATTGAAATGAAAACTGACCTTTTCCAGTCCTGTGGCCACTGCTGAGTTTTCCAAATTTGCTGGCATATTGAGGGAAGAAATTTTACAGCATCATCTTTTAGAATTTTAAATAGCTCAGCTGGAATTCCATCACCTCCACTATCTTTATTTATAGTAATGCTTCCCAAGCCCCACTTGACTTAGCACTCCAGGGTGTCTGGCTCTAGGTGAGTGATCACACCATTGTGGTTATCTAGGTCATTAAGTGGAGAAGGCAGTGGCACCCCACTCCAGTACCCTTGCCTGGAAAATCCCATGGATGGAGGAGCTTGGTAGGCTGCAGTCCGTGGGGTCACGAAGAGTCGGATACGACTGAAGCGACTTAGCAGCAGCAGCAGCAGCAGGTCATTAAGTATTCGTTTTAAAGATTTTTTCCATAGCACGTTCATTTTGAAGGTTCTGTATTGAGCTGTTGCCCTATTCTCGCCATAGTCTGACTGACTGTTCATCTCGAAGGTTCTGTATTGAGCCGTTCCCCTATTCTCACCATAGTCTGACTGACTGCTCATCTTGAAGGTTCTGTATTGAGCTGTTGCCCTATTCTCGCCATAGTCTGACTGACTGTTCATCTCGAAGGTTCTGTATTGAGCCGTTCCCCTATTCTCACCATAGTCTGACTGACTGCTCATCTTGAAGGTTCTGTATTGAGCTGTTGCCCTATTCTCACCATAGTCTGACTGACTGTTCATCTTGAAGGTGCTGTGTTGAGCTGTTGCCCTATTTTCACCATAGTCTGACTGACTGTTCATCTTGAAGGTTCTGTATTGAGCTGTTGCCCTATTCTCGCCATAGTCTGACTGACTGTTCATCTTGAAGGTGCTGTGTTGAGCTGTTGCCCTATTTTCACCATAGTCTGACTGACTGTTCATCTTGAAGGTTCTGTATTGAGCTGTTGCCCTATTCTCGCCATAGTCTGACTGACTGCTTGCCCTGCTTTCTCAAGCAAGGCGTCAGTGTCGTGTTTCTCATGTGGTGGAATACAGGTTCTATGATCATGATCATTGCTTGATAGAGATAAACACCCATAGCAGTGTTGCCACTTAAATATTTTAAATGACCGTTGGTTGAATGTAAATAAAATGAGTTAAGGATATGGTGTGTCTTTTGTAGGAAAAGTGATATGTGTAGTTTAAAAATAATAAAGTAGTATTTGCAATATATATATATTAAAAAAGTTCATGCAGCTTGAAAAGTAAACCAGTTTAGAAGAATGTTTAGTAAAAACTGCAAGTATTGTTGGCTTTCTCTGTTTTAAAAAGAGTCTGGGAACGAACTTACACATGAGAGAATATTTTCATTAAATTAAAAATTTGCTCTTAAAGGTGGCAGTGTAAATTATCCTTTCCTGCTTTTATAAGCTTCTGAAGTGTTTGTCTGCTTTTTCCAGTAGAGTTTATTTATTGTTGCACTTTTTACTCCTGTCTTCTCTTCCCTTTCCCTATAGAGAGTAGTTGCTCACTAAATTGATTCGACACAAAAATCAAGGGCAAGTTACATCTAAGTGTTAAGATGCCAGTTAATGATAAGAAAATAAGGTAGTCTGGTGGAGATTATCACTAGGAAGAAAATATTGATGTGTTATAACACTGATTTAGATGACTAGTGAGAAGATCTTGTGTATTCTGGATATACTTATTCAGGGTATACTGGATATGCCAGATGTTATTCTTGGCACCAAGAATACATCAGTGAACAAAACATACACAATTTATGTCCTCATGAGACTTAGAGCATATGGTATATACAGGAAAATAAGCAGACAATTCCAACTTAATATGATAAAAGAAGATAGTGGCAAGAGAGTGGTTGAAATGGTGAACTGTGGAGTCTGATCTGAATAGGGAAGTGAATGCAGAAGTAGGCTAAGTAAGGAGAAAGTAGAAGAATTAGGCATCTGCAATTCTGAATAATAATGAAAAATAGATCTAACAGGTTTAAGTAGTGTAGAACTGGAAGATTGTGAACAGAGGGTAAGATAGTCACATTTCCCATCCAGAGAAGACAGAATGGTGAAGTTTGATGTGTGGTCTTACAGTGGCAAAAGAGGACTTGCAGTGAAAGTTGGTGGAAGTGAAATGCTTATGATGTTAACAGTAGAGTTGGGAGTTCCCTGGTGGTCTGGTGGTGAGAATTTAGCACTTTAACTGCTGTGGCCTGGGTTCAATCGCTGGTTGGGGAACTGATACCCCACAAGTGGTGCAGTGTGTTCAAAAAAAAAACAAAGCAAAACAAAGAGTGTTGAATGGATGTATGTTGAAATAATTCAAGGTTATACGGTACTTAGGATAGAGAAGCTTGTCATGTGCTATGTGTCAAGAATTTTGAGTGAATGATTAGGAATGCCTTGGGGATCAGTGGCTTGTACCTGTGACTGCAGATTGCAAAATCACCTGGGGAACTTTGCAACCTACCAATGTTACTTATCCTAACTTTGCTTCACGTTAGATAATCCAATGGCCAGTTCCCAGCCTCAGCTGTTCTGATTTAATTTGTATGGGAGTGTAATCTGGGCAGTGGGACTTTATGAAGCCCCTAGGTAATTGTGATGTACAGCAATTGCACAGTGACAGGGTTGTTTTTTTTTTTTTTCCCTTTTTACAGGAGACTGGCTGAGAGTTATGGTTAGGACTATGACCCTTCATTGTGAAGTTGGGGTACTTGATAAATGAAAGAATAAGCAACCTTTGAGAGTGCTGCAGGGGAAGCAGCTTTTATGTAAAGCAAACAGTGAAATTGTTGATGATAGAGATGCATTTATTTTTATCATATAGCAGAATAAAGCCAGAGGGAGGTTTTGGGAGGAAGGAAAGCAACGGGAAGTTGGATAAAGGAGGAAGTAACAAGCACGTACAGTGGTTAGAGTGCAGGAGAGGACTGATAGCTACATTTATCTTTTGGTAGTGACATGGCAATGACGACAGGGCATCATGGGTGCAGAATTGGTCTGGAAAATATATTTAGTGGTCCCATGGTCAATGAGAGTTGGGAATTGGGTGAATGGCTCTCAGGAGTCAGTGTAAGACCTAGATGGGCTGAACTTCATAGGAAGTCCTAGCTCTGTATTCTTCTCTCTGTTAAGGGATGTGGATTGGTTGTGTGAGATCCATGGAGAAGCCCAGCATTTCACACTGCTGTTCCACAAGCTGCTAGGGGAGTGTTGAGAGGACTGGTCTTTTTCACAATAGCAAGAGGCAGCTCTGGAGTATCAGGGTCTGGTTAGTTCTGCCCAGCATAGCTCTTCTCACTCCAGCATGCTTACTTGTGTGAGTTGGACCCTCTGCTATACCTAAGAATAGCAAACCCTTTGCTTTTTCTTTATTTTTACACTTGATGCTTTTCAGGAACAATTTTAATTGCACAACTCCAGATTTTTTTCAGTGTTGAAAAAATGGTGTAGACTTAGAAACAGTGAAAAGGGACCTTGTGTATTACCTAGGGAAACTTCATACATTGGCATTTTATGCATAGAGGATTGAGATGAGTTTCATAAACCATTCAGTCTGGATTAACTAAAGTATAAACTATATATAGAACTAGAAATTTATAATTGTTTCAGTGATTCACATTTGTCAGAATAAATTAGTTTACTGTACTTCATTTGTTTAATTTGATACATAACTTGACTTTTTTGCATTGTTAAACTTGAGAGATGTCAACAGAGTGTAGCAAATTTATTTTTCTTTTAAATTAAAGCTTTTTAAAGTATAATACTAGTAGACTTCAAGAGCTGCTCTAGTTATAGAAATGAACTATGGAATTACTTCTGAAAGACGAGTACATTCAAAAGCATAAAAAAATTTAATGTATTTTTGGTCACAATAGGGTAAGTAGTATAGTCATCAATTTGGTGGTAACTGGATATATAAATAAGAAAATTGTATGCTAAGTGGAAAATATACTTTAGCATAATTACAGTATATTATGTCAGCTAGTAATTAAAACCCATGTGCCCTTACTAAGCAGAACATATGTCCATGATTAAAAGCTGTTATACTTTTAACAATTAATTGATTTTGTATTCAGCGATCTTATTTCACGTTTGAATTATAAAAGGAAAATTAACTTTTTGATGTTGTGACACCAAGCATACGATGCCTGTGATGGGTCATAGGGGTTTAGGTTACATCGAAAGGATGCTTTTAACAGTCGCTTGTGACGTGCATCTTTTTTATATGTATCTTTTGTGTTCATGGTTTTCAGATGTGCTTATTAGCAAGATGACTGAATAGCAGTTATTGGTAAATGATGCTTGTTTCCCTTTTCTCTTTTTTGGTTTGCATTCATTGATTTACCTATGTTTAGGTGGGTGTGAATGGTACCCATTTTTCTAAAGCTCAATTGATATTTATTAAAAAAAAAAAAAGCTGCACAGCTACTCAGTTGGCTCAATCATTTGTGGGCACATCTTGTAGTTTACTTTGCCAGTACAGATTGAAGCAGTTCATAGGAGTGTTATTAAGATATTTCTTTGGCTGTGGCAGCTGACATCATTTGGCTTAAGTTTTCTAGACCAAAATTATTTCTGCTATATTATATGGTGGGAGATTCTGATAACTCAGGTCAACAATTGTTATGTTAGAATATAGCCAAAGCTGCTTCCTGAGGAAAATTTTGGCTTGCTTATGTGGCTTTAGTCTGCCAACTTATAAGAGTTGTGAGAACACTAGTTAGGCTTTTTAGTATTTATGGTTTACCTTATTTTTAGCTGTGTATATTATTAGATTAGGGCTTCCCTGGTGGCCCAGAAGGTAAAGAATCTGCCTGCAATGCGGGAGATCTGGATTCGATCCCTGGGTTGGGAAGATCCCTTGGAGGAGGAACTAACGTGGCAACCCACTCTAGTATTCTTGCTTGCAGAAACAATCCTATGAACGTGGCGGGCTGCAGTCCATGGGGTCCCAAAGAGTAGGACACGACTGAGCGACTAAGCTCAGCACAGCACAGCGTATTAATAGATTAACTCTGAATCTGCAATACAGACTACCAACAGTCAGTGACTGCAGGTTACATAATGCTCAGCACCTCTTAAAGCCTGAAAGAACTGATGTTAAGGGAAAATGCCTGAGAGTTATGTAATCCAGTCTTTCTTCTAGATTTGCAAATTTCATTTATTTATTTGTAATTGTGGTTAGGTTCTCTAACTTCTGTCCTTGGATATAGCGTGACTACTAGAAAATTACAGTCTTAGAATACATTAGTTTTACTTCTACAGAATTGCCTTTATTGACTTGCCTTTTAATGTATGTCCACCTAATTTAAAGTCATTATGAGAGGCAGTTTTGTTAAACTTTATAATGACTTTCATGTAAAACAGTCTGAGAACATTAACCAGTACTTCATGCTTTTTTTTTCCCAGATAAATTCCTATTTGATACAATTCTTTAAAAATTCAGAGCTGCACATATAGAGCAGCAGTTAATGAGAGGAAGCTTGGATATCATCTGTTCCCAACCTGTTTACAGATAAAGAAATTGAGGCTCAGAGAGGTCAGCTATAAGTGGCTGGCCTAGAACCCGGTTCTAGAAATTGTGTCTTCTAACAGCTGACCCAGTTTTTTTTTTTTCTTATTTAAAAGTTTTCAAAAAATTGAGGTGAAAGTGAAATTGACATAAGATAGTTACCATTTTAAAGTGAACAATTCACTGGCATTTAGTATAATCACAGAGATGTGTGGTCACCTGTATCTAGTTCTAAAACATTTTCATCACCCTGAAAGGAAGATTGTACCCACTACAGCTGCTTCCCATTTCCTTCCCCCAGCAGTTGGCAGCCGTTGTTCTACATTCTGTCTTAGGGATTTTTCTAGTCTGGGTATTTCATATAAATGGAATCACATAATATCTACCATTTGAGCCTGGCTTTTTTCACTTAGCATAATGTCCTGTCCCCACTGTAGCATATATCACTACTGCCTCATTCCTTCTTATGGTTGAATAATAAATACTTTTTTATAAGGAGAGACCACACTTTGCTTATCCATTTATTCATTAGTGGACATTTAGGCTATTTCCATCTTTTGGCTGTGAACATATACGTATATGTATTTGAGTTTTCAGTCCTAGGTATATTCCTAGGAGTATAATTTCTCAGTCATATGGTAGTAGTATGTTTAAAGTTTTGAGTAACTGTCAGTCTATTTTACACAGTGGCTACATGATTTTATTAATACATACATATTAATACTTATTAATACATATCCCCAGTTTCCTTTCTACTTCTCTTTGTAAAATCATGGTGACTTGAAAAGGAAAATGAACCAAAGAACAATTTTTTTTTTTAAGGTGTCAACTTCTATTTGATACATCTAATAAAATAGATTTTTCAAACAGGTTTATGGTTTTTCTAGAGGTTCATTGAATATGATCTTACTTTGTTCCTTTCATTCAAACTGAAGTGAAGTTGTGCTCCTTCATTTCTTTTCTCTCACTATATTTATGTTGTTAGAATCCATAAGAATGGTTTTAGGGGTCTGTGCATGCATGCTAAGTTGTGTCTGACGCTTGTGACCCCATGGGCTATAGGCTGCCAGGCTCCTCTGTCCATGGGATCCTCCAGGCGAGACTACCGGATTGGGTTGCATTTCCTTCTCCAGGGGATCTTGCAGACCCAGGGATCAAACCTGCGTCTCTTACATCTGCATTGGCAGGTGGATTCTTCGCCACTTGCGCCACCTGGTAAGCCCTTTAGAGGCCTGCTGCTGCTGCTAAGTCGCTTCAGTCGTGTCCGACTCCGTGCGACCCCTTAGACGGCAGCCCACCAGGCTCCCCCGTCCCTGGGATTCTCCAGGCAAGAACGCTGGAGTGGGTTGCCATTTCCTTCTCCAGTGCATGAAAGTAAAAGTGAAAGTGAAAGTGAAGTCGTGTCCGACTCTTAGCGATCCCACGGACTGCAGCCTACCAGGCTCCTCCGTCTATGGGATTTTCCAGGCAAGAGTGCTACAGTGGGGTGCCATTAATCTGTTTGCTGTACAAAATAAAATGAAAATGATGAAAAAGAAAAAATAGAGAAACAATAATAGCGAAAATAGTCTTGGGTGCCTTCAAGGTTATTTATAGGCTCTGACTTTAGTGTGGGTGAGATTTCTTTGTGTTCTACTTTTGCAAAGAGCTTGGCAGTTGTTTTTTGTCTCTTTATCCATCCTGTCACTATAACTTACTTATGAAAACAATGCTTTATATTATGCTTGATAAATGGGTAATGTAGAAATTTCAAAGTAAATGGTTTAAGATAGGGTAAATAGTCATTAGATACCTTAAGTTTTTGAGTAAGGTTGATTTTAATTTAGTTTGGAGTAAATAATGACCTTCTGACATTATTAAAGTCTGCCTATTTCTTTCCATATTTCATTTTTTAATTTGATTTTTGTCATAAAATGACCCTGTTATATTTACCAGGAAAAAAAAAGTTAAGATGCTAATGTCAACTCTGAAAGATCTAATTGAGTTTTTCTGTTAATAGAGAATATATTAATAGAATATAAACTTATGTCTGTAGTACTGAGGAAAGAATCTGAAGGTCATTGTTTTTATGTCTTTAGTTTTAAAGATAGAGACCTACTGAAAAGGTCTTTAGCTTTATGAAAAGTATGAGCTATGTTAGACTTTTTTTTAAAAAATTATATAAGGCACAGAGATTCTGGAATTATCTTCAGTGATGAGAATTTTATATTATAAGGGACTGGAGAAATTTGTGAGAAAAGAGTCTTATTAGATAGCCAGACTTCACAGTATACCAGAAATGGTTGCTTTTCCTGATTTCAAATACATTGAGATCTAGACTGGAGTTAAACACATGTCTGACCACCAGAACATTTTACACACACACACACACACCCCAGATCTAGCTAATGCACACCCACCCACCCACCCCTCCAGGTCTAGCTAATGGCTACCCTGTGACACTCCCTAGCATTAGGCTTTTATCGTTGCCTATGCTGGCGCTGTGCCATCATGATTAACTCTGTTGCTCTCTCACTGCTACTTTTATTCTTATCACCTCAGCTGAGAGTTGCAAGAGATTTTATTGGCTAGATGACAGTCACCACTTACTCTTGATTACCTATATTATTTGATAGAGCTATTCTGTTTTGCTGTCTCAAAGACCATTAAACCAGCTATAGAAATCTACCCTTGTAACTATGGCCCAGTGTGATGGGGGTCATTCTTATAATTCAGAGCATGGTGATCTGTACTTCAGGAATCCCTTGGAAGATGGTTTAAACCGTAGTCTGAAGGCATTTTTAAGAAGCCCAGGAAGGGAGGCAGTGTATCAGAGGAGTGCTTTGTCCTCATTGGCAGTTTCATTATTTTCACATAGATAACTATATTTGCTTCAGGTACTGCTTTTTGGATTTCTGGTAGTCTTAATGATGATCTCAATAGCAAAATAGTTTATTACGTATAACCCAGTTAAGGGTTTTAGGATAGAGCCTTTTTATTCTCCTAAGTTTACATTCTCCTTGCATTTACAGAAGTTCACAAGAGACTTCCAAGGAGTTGCCTTGAGCATATCTGTGAATTTGTTACACACACCCCTCGCTATCATCTCAAGTTAATTTTTAAGCCATTTAAGTATAAGAAGTATGTAATTCAGTTCTTTTAGAAGTGAGTAAACAAATGTTGACAGACATTTTGATTGCCCAGGGTCACATGATCTGTGAGCAGAGCTCAGATTAGAAAGCATAGCTACTTGTGTATTACAGTGTGTGGTATCTATTTAGACTTGAAACAAAAATGACTTCCATGTTGCTGGCACTTATCTAATCTTGTGTAGGAATTTTTCCAGTTATGACTTGATTGTCTTTGTAAGGAATAGACATACACCCTAGTTATATCACATAAAATGGAGAATCCAGGGTAGTACAGTGGAATGCAGCTGGTCCTGTGGGAACTAAAATGCTGACCTAAAATCTCAGTGCTCTCTCTTTCAGGGAATCACAGAGTCTCTCGTCTTGTCTTTTTAGAGTGTTATCTGCCTCATTTCCGCTTTTCTCATTTGGCTTCCTTGCTTACTGAGTGGCCTGTATGTCCCCTTAAAATTCCAGTCCCAGAATATACATACCCTTTCTCAGGTTCAGTGCCTGTCATCGACAGGCAGTTAAAACTTTTCAGATTGCCGAGAAAGAGTCTAGCTCAGCTCGCTGGTGGAGCCCGGTCTCACCAGGTATAGACACCGTGTGCCTCGGTGCACAGCCCTGGTGTTCCTTGGCTGTCTTTGCGTCAGGTGTATATTCCTGGTACAGTCACGGTTGGAGATGAGGCAGAGAAGGATGGGTAGGTCAATGCAGTTCTCAGGGCTGTGGATAAGAAGATGAGATCGCCACATGCCTTTTACAGTATGTAAGAATTACTGATTTCATTTTTAGTTGTTTGTTCAGTAAACTACTAAATAGATCTTATTTTGAATGGCAAAGACTGTATAGACATTATCATGGGATATCTCTAGATCCCATACATTTCTGATATTTTAAAGTTTATTAAATGTAAATAAATCTCAAAAGTAGTAGCTCTCAAGAGTGGAGATACATGCTTCTAGGGAATGTTTCTTTTAAGGATTCCCCCCTTTGGTCAGATTATTTATTTTAATACTTCCCTGGTGGCTCAGAGATTAAAGCGTCTGGCTGCAATGCAGGAGACTTGGGTTCGATCCCTGGGTTGGGAAGATCCCCTGGAGAAGGAAATGGCAACCCACTCCAGTATTCTTGCCTGGAGAATCCCATGGATGGAGGAGCCTGGTGGGCTACAGTCCACGGGGTCGCAAAGAGTCGGACACGGCTGAGCAACTTCACTTTCACTTTAATATTTTATGGTCCTTTTTTTTTTTTTTCGGTGAATGAATGTTTAGCCTAATAGAAAGGGAGATTCCTCCTGAATTCATCCATGCATTCATACATATCATAGAATCTTTGTATTGTGTTCCGGGAATTTTGCTAGCTGTGGGCGCATTAAGTTGAATATGTTATTTTCTCTGCTCTTAAAGAATTCTGTGCTTTGGAAGCTGAACTGTCTCTAATGAAGGAGGTCAGGCTCTCTTTGTACCTTTGATTCCTTCACCTACTGCTCTGTGCGTCATACCTTATCTCACTTCTACTTTTTACTGGATCCTTCCCTAGAGCCTGAGTGCGTGCGTGTGTGTGCTCAGTCGTGTCCAATTCTTTTGTGACCCCACAGACTGTACCTGCCAGGCTCCTCTGTCCATGGAATTTACTAGGCAAGAATAATGGAGTGGGTTGCCATTTCTTCCCATCCTAAAACCTGATATATCTGTACAAATCTGTTCCCACTCACCTCTGAACTACTGCAGTCTATTTTTGTGTTTCCTCCTCTTTAGATGTCACCCTCAGTTACCTTCTAGCTGTCAAATCCTCTGGACATTTACTGGCCTTTACCTACTGAGCTCTTGTCCTTTAGACCTGTTGATCATGCTTTCTAAGATTGTAGGGCTCCATCCATTACTGGTTCTTTTTATACCTTTCTGAGCTTAGGGATTGGGGGCAGGAGGAGAAGGGGACGACCGAGGATGAGATGGCTGGATGGCATCACGGACTCGATGGACATGAGTCTAAGTGAACTCCGGGAGATGGTGATGAACAGGGAGGCCAGGTGTGCTGCAGTTCATGGGGTCACAAAGAGTCGGACACGACTGAGCGACTGAACTGAACTGAGCTTACCTTCTCGAGTCATCTTCATGAGCTTCATTTTTCCTTTTCTGCTTCTTAAAATATTGATGTTACCAGTATTTCATCCTTGACTTTTTGCTCTCTTCATAATATGCTTCATTGTCATTTATTTTAGATGGCTGTGTGGTGATCAGTTCTGAATCTGTCAGTCCTGAATATTCCCTTGAAAATAACTTGTACTACTATATCCATTTGCTTGCTGGCTGTCTTCACTTAAGCTCTGCATATATCTTTACTCTGAATATGTCCCATACTGAACTTCACTTCTTCATCCACAAAACAAAACAGCAAACATACCATCCCCCAGCCCTCTTTCTTGTATCTTGTTTAGTAGTTGTTCAGTCAGCTTAAGAAGCTGTGATGATGGCTCTTTCTCACGCTCCATGCAGTCTATTGATTTGTTGATCAGATCTTCTCGATATTCCTCCAGTATGCAGATTTCTGTTCATCACACTTGCTTTTGCTCTATTTCTGGCTTTTAGGTAATATGACTGTAATTGCTCTTTATAGATTTTCCTGCCTATTTCAAATCTTGCACATAATTGATAGAATGATTTAAACTTGAACATTACATATGCCTCTGACAATCTATCCTTTAAAAACAGCTTGCGGTGGCTTCCCTGTGGGATACTCTCTTTTGCTTCAGTGCCTGCTCCTCTTGTCTTCTCATCGCCAGTTGCCCTCTTCTTCACTTGGCTGTGTCCTGTTAGCCTCTGAGATTAATCTTACATATCACCTTCCTCAGGATGTGTCCTCTGATTTGTCGCCCCTCCTCCTTTTTAGGCTGGGTTGGAGTACCTGCTCCTTCTTACTAGTGCCTTGTAATAGCTGATGCGTGTTTGTCATTTTCTTACTGTATTATTTTATATGTAATTCTCCTCCTCCACAAGATTGTGAGCTTATTGAGACCCAGAACAATCCTTTACTTACAGAACCTGCCTGTAGGGAGCACATGCTGGACTTTACTAAATGTTTAATCAATGAGTTAAAGACGTCTCTGGTCTAGAAAAGGTAGATATGCATAAATAATTGCTATAGAACTTTAAATAGTGCAGTGGAGACAGGGAATGCGAGGACTGAACCTTCTAGCTGGGAAGGGAGAGGTGCTTCTAAAGGAAGACTTATTTTATAGAAGATAGAAGTTTGAGCTGATTCTTGAAGGGAACTTGATAGAGGTTTTGCTAGAAAGAGAGAATCCATCCCAGAGAACAAAACCAAGAGAACAGGTCCTACTCATGAAAAAGCCAGGTATTTCTAATTCAGAGGTCATTTTGGCCTTTGAAAAAAGGAGGATAGAATAGAGGAGAGGCAGGGTGGAAGATGGAATAGAGGAGAAGCAGCAAGTGTAGTCTTGCAGGCCTGAGCCAAGGTCTTATCTCAGGCTTTGCTGTTGAGGAGACGGAGGGCCACGAGAGATGCTTAAGCTGTAAAATATAACTAATTAGTTGAGTGTGAGAGTTCTAGGAGGGCAGTTCAGGGTAACTCTTAAGATTTCTTTTTTCAGTGATTGATTAGGTGCTGGTATCTCCTTTTAGGTTAAATAGGGGAATATAGGAAATTTGGGGTTTGGTATAAATTTGATTTTAGACATGATGAGTTTGAAATACCTGTGAGAAATTCAGGCAAAAACGTTCAGCATACTGTTGAATATAAGTTTCACTGTTGAATATAAGTGTTAGAAACTCAGGAGGTGTATCTGGATTGGTGACACAGCTTTGGAAGTCATGGTACATATGAGGTAGTTAGAAGTAAACAAGGTTACTTAGGGATTGCATATATAGCATGGCTGTAGGAGAGCAAAAACAGAATCCTGGGACTTGCAGGTGTTCTGCTTAAAGATAATCCGGAATACTTGGAAAGGAGTATCAATTTCCCTTTATTCTTTCCAACTTTATCAGAATTCGGAAACTTCCTCTTTGCAGCCCCTGTTTGTTCCTTTCATTCTTTGTTGTTATTCAGTTGCTCAGTCATGTCCAACTCTTTGCGACCCCATGGACTACAGCACGCCAGGCTTCCCTGTCCTTCACCATCTCCCAGACTTTGCTCAAACGCACGTCCTTTGAGTCGGTGATGCCATCCAACCATCTTGTCCTCTCTCACCCTGGTCTCCTTCTGCCTTTAGTCTTTCCCAGCATCAGAGTCTTTTCCAATGAGTCAGTTCTTTGCATCAGGTGGCCAAAGTATTAGAGGTTCAACATCAGTCCTTCCAATGAATATTCAGGGTTGATTTCCTTTAGGATTGACTGGTTTGATCTCCTTGCTGTCCAAGGGACCCTCAAAAGTCTTCTCCAACACCACAGTTCTAAGGCATCAGTTCTTTGACGCTCAGCGTTTTTTTATTGTCCAACTCTCTCATCCTGCTGGAAAAGACTGCTGGACTGCATGACTGCTGGAAAAGGCATAACTTTGACCATACAGACCTTTATTGGCAGAGTAATGTCTCTGCTTTTTACTACTATGTCTAGGTTTGTCATTACTTTTCTTCCAAGGAACAAGTGTCTTTTAATTTTATGGCTGCAGTTACAGTCTGACGTGATTTTGGAGCCCAAGAAAATAAAGTTTGCCATTGTTTTCATTGTTTCCCCATCTATTTGCCATGAAGTAATGGGACTGGATCCCATGAACTCGTTTTTTTGAATGTTGAGTTTTAAGCCACCTTTTTCACTCTCCTCTTCCATCAAGAAGGCTCTTCCCTTTCTGCCATAAGGGTGGTGTCATCTGCATATCTGAGGTTATTGATATTTCTTTGGCAGTGTTGATTCCAGCTTGTGCTTCATCCAGCCTGGTATTTCACATGATGTACTCTACATATAAGTTAAATCAGCAGAGTGACAATATACAGCCTTGGTGTACTTTCCCAATTTGGAACCAGTCTGTTTTTCCATGTCTGGTTCTAACCGTTGCTTCTTGACCTGCATACAGTTTCTCAGGAGGCAGGTAAGGTGGTCTGATATTCCCATCTCTTGAAGAATTTTCCAGTTTGTTGTAATCCACACAGTCAAAGACTTTAGCATGTTCAATGAAGCAGAAGTAGATGCTTTCCTGGAATTCTCTTGCTTTTCCTATGATCCAGTGGATGTTGGCAATTTGACCTCTGGTTCCTTTACCTTTTCTAAATCCAGCTTGAATATCTGGAAGTTCTAGGTTCATGTACTGTTGAAGCCTAACTTCAAGAATTTTGAGTATTACCTTGTTAGCATGTGAAATGAGCATAATTGTATGGTAGTTTGAACATTCTTTGGCATTGCCTTTCTTTGGGATTAGGACTTCCCTGGTGGTTCAGACGGTAAAGCGGCTGTCTACAATGTGGGAGACCTGGGTTTGATCCCTGGGTCGGAAAGATCCTCTGGAGAAGGAAATGGCAATCCACTCTAGTACTATTGCCTGGAAAATCCCATGGACAGAGGAGCCTGATAGGTTACAGTCCATGGGGTCGCAAAGAGTCGGACACGACTGAGCGACTTCACTTTTACTTTCTTTGGGATTAGAATGAAAACTGACCTTTTCCAGTCCTGTGGCCACTGCTGAGTTTTCCAGATTTGCTGGCATAGTGAGTGCAGCACTTTCACAGCAGCATCTTTTAGGATTTGAAATAGCTCAGCTGGAGTTCTGTTGCCTCTGCTAGCTTTGTTCGTAGTAATGCTTCTTGAGGCCCGCTTGTCTTCACACTCTAGCATGTCTGGCTGTAGGTGAGTGATCACACCCTCACGGTTATCCAGGTCATGATGATCTTTTTTGTACAGTTCTTCTGTGTGTTTTGCCCCCTCTTAACATCTGCTTTTGTTAGGTCCATACCATCTCTGTCCTTTATTTAGCCCATCTTTGCATGAAACGTTCCCTTGGTATCTCCAGTTTTCTTGAAGAGATCTCTCTTTCCCATTCTGTTGTTTTCCTCTGTTTCTTTGCTTTGTTCACTTCAAGAGGCTTTGTTCACTTTGTTATCTCTCCTTGCTATTTTTTGGAACTCTTGATTTAGATGGGTGTATCTTTCCTTTTCTCTTTTGCCTTTTTGCTTCTCTTCTTTTCTCAGCTATTTGTAAGGCCTCCTCAGATAGCCAATCTGCCTTTTTGCACTTCTTTTCCATGGGGATGGTCTTGATCACCACGTGCTGTACAGTGTTATGAACCTCTTTCCATCCATAGTTCTTCAGGCACTCTGTCTATCAGATCAATCCCTTGAATATGTTTGTCACTTCCACTGTATAATCATAAGAGATATGATTTCATTTCAATTCATTCTTTATGCAGCTGGTTTCTTCTTGAGGCTGTTAGTTTATTCCTCTTTGAAGTGTCTGTTGTCAAACTAAACTAGGGACAAGGAAGTGCTTAAATGATTTATGTGAATTCACATCCCTTCATGAAACGGGCATAGGTATTCTAAGGTTACTTCTACTAAGAAACAGACTGCCATTTTTTAAACATATTACATTCTTAGTTTATCTTTTGTTTTTCCTTTTTTGATAGTGATATAGATAGAGATAAATATTTTGCTTCTTTCTTTAAAATAACTATAAAGTGATAAATCACATCTTGGACTCACATCAGGTACACCTTGTAGCATGTGTTGGGACTGTGGCAATCATTTTGTGGCTCATTTTCATGGAGATTGTTGCGACTCAGCTTTATTCCATTATTGCCTTGCAGAGGTGATTCCCGATTTTTCTATTTTTCGAGAAAAGTTATTTTATTCTTAAGTGATTCAAAAAAAATTTTATTCAGAATTTAACAAAATAATGTGCTGGCAATTTTTGATCCCTTTATTGAATTTTAAATTCTTTGTATCAGAGACCAACCCTCATGACCTGCTGAAATGTCTGAGATACGTTTGGTTCTGTTACATACTAGGTTAGGAGAGGAAACTTGACTTGAAAGCCTCAGCTGACTAGTGGAAAAGGAGACAGGCTCAATCCCTTGATTTTGAGGATTGAGTAATAATGAGCCATGAAGTCGGATGGGCTGAGACCTACCCCATTTTCAGTAAGTAAGCTGACAGTGAATGCTCCCCGCCTCAGTTCCTTGTTTGCTGAGGTTGGATCCTGGACACCATGGTCAGTGACTTGAGACTAGAGTATTTAGTTAGGGAGGGTATTTCCTATTATTTTATTGTGCATGTTTAAGCACAGAGTTACACACACACACATACAAATGCAGCTCTGGTATTTTGCCACCAGAATGTAACCCACATGAGTAATAAGTTTCTGTCACTTGGTGGGTTTCAAGTTCTGAGTATAATTTGTTAGGGCTTGCTGTATTATCTTTATTTGTTTTGTTTGAGTCAAAGTAAAGGCTCTTTATAGAAAAATCTCCTCTAGGGTAATATGTTGGAACTGGCCTTTGGCTTTTCTGTTTATGCTCCATGGGAGGGAAAAGGAATGATTCCTGCAGGTGGAACTGTCATAGTTTTGAGTGTGCATGTTCCCTTTTTGCAACAACTTCCCTTTGTAATAAATTCCGTTTGTATAAATGTTGCTGCTGCTGCATCGCTTCAGTCGTGTCCGACTCCATGCGACCCCATAGATGGCAGCCCACCAGGCTCCCTCGTCCCTGGGATTCTCCAGGCAAGAACACTGGAGTGGGCTGCCACTTCCTTCTCCAATGCATGAAAGTGAAAAGTGAAAGTGAAGTCACTCAGTCCTGTCCGACTCTTAGCGACCCCATGGACTGCAGCCTACCAGGCTCCTCCGTCCATGGGCTTTTCCAGGCAGGATTTCCCAGATAAAAATGTTAGATCTCATAATTAAAAATTATATTTAAAAAGCTATCCCACAAGATGTTAGGCTTTGATTGTTGATTTTGATCTAGCTGGCTTTTGACCACACCAGATTATATTATGAGAGGAATTTACACACTAGGTATCCGGAATAAAGACAGTGATTTTCTTTGGGAGGAGTGGCATTTCGATGGAGCTGGTTGAAGTATGTGTTAATGAGTTATGTCAACTAAAATTCTGATCACCTAACAATTTTCCTTAAATATATTACACGTATTTTGTGTATGTTCTCTTAGGTTTTCCTGCATCAGAGATGTTGATCTCTTATTTCCTATACTAAGATGAAAGATTATGAAATCTGTGAAATCAATCTAAATAATTGATTTTAATATAATGTAAAAATAGGTTTCTTTATACTTTATTTAAAGTTGAATGAATTTTGAGCAGTTTTACAGTTGAGTTTTGTACTTTCGGGCATTGATAAGGCTGGCTATGACTGTGTACCAGTTTTTTATAATTAATGACTGATAATGTCTTGTTACCATTGTCTCCTTTTGTAAAACTATCTTGTGCTTGTGATTATTTATATGTAGTTTTTAAAAGACTTTTTAAAAGAGCAGTTTTAGATTTGTAACAAAATCAAAAGGAAGGTACAGAGATTTCACATGTGCTCCCTGCTCTCACACAGAGTCTCTTTCATTATCAACCTCTCTCACCAGAATGCTACTTTTTTTTTTTTAACCAAAGATGAACCTATATAGACATGATAATCACCCAAAGTCCATAATTTATTTTGGGGTTCAAAACTCTTGGTATTGTATGTTCTGTTGGCTTAGATAAAAAATAATAATGTATATCCATCATTATAATAACTTGCAGGGTATTTTCACTGTCCTAAAAATTGTCTGTGCTCTGCCAGTTCACCACCCAGTCTTATACCACGCCGCATCTTTTTATTGTCTCCATAGTGTTGTCTCTCAGAATGTCATATGCTTGGAATCATATAGTAAGTAGCCTTTTTGCATTAGCTTCTTTCACTCTGTAGCATGCATTTAAAGTTCCTCAGTGTCTTTCCATGGTTTGGTAGCTCACTTCTTTTTAGCGCTGAACAATACTCCGTTGTCTGGGTGTACCACAATTTATATATCCATTCACTTACTTTTTAGGATGTCCTGGTTGCTTCCATGTTTTGGCAGTTATGAATAAGTTGATCTGCTTTTTTGTGTGGACATGAGTTTTCAGTTCTCTTGGATAAATCCCAAGGAGTATGATTGCTGTATGGTAAAAAGTGTGTTTAGTTTTGTAAGGAATTGCCAAACTATCTTCCAGTGTGGCTGTATGATTTTGCCTTGCTGCCAGTGAGTTCCTGTTGCTCCACATTCTTGCTAGCATTTAGTTATTCTGTATTTTAGCCATTCTGATTGGTATGTAGTGGTGTCTTATTCTGTTTTTAATTTGTGTCTCCCTGGGGACATATGATGTGGAGCATCTTTTCATGTGCACATTTGCCATCTGTATATCTTCTTTGGGGCTTCCCTGGTGGCTCAGATGGTAAAGAATCTGCCTCCAGTTTAGGAGACCTGGGTTCAATCCCTTGGTTGGAAAGATCCTCTGGAGAAGGTAATGGCAATCCACTCCAGTATTCTTACCTGGAGAATTTCACAGACAGAGAAGCCTGGTGGGCTACAGTCCATGGGGTTGCAAAAAGTTGAACACAACTTAGCAACTTTCACTTTCATATCCTCTTTGGTGAGTTGTCTGTTAAAATCTGTGGCCCATTTTTTAACCAGAATTTATTTCCTTACTGTTGAGTTTTAAGAGTTATTTGTAGTTTTGGATAAAAAGGCCTTTATTAGATATGTCATTTGCAAATATTTTTCCCTAGTCTGTGGCTTGTCTTTTAATTATCATAATACTGTTTTGCAGAAGTTTTTAATTTTAGTGACATCTAGCTTATCAATTAATTTTTTCATAGATTATGTCTGATATTACATCGAAAAAGGCATCACCATACTCAAAGTCATCTATGTTATCTTCTGGAGATTTATAGTTTTATGTTTTACATTTAGGTATATGGTCCATTTTAAGTTAATTTTTGTGAAAGGTATACGATCTGTGTCTTAGATTATTTTTTTTGCATGTGGATGTCTGATTTTGATAGCACCGTTTGTTGAAAAGACTGTCTTTTGGTTTTGTGTAGTTTTGGAAAACTGTTCAGTACTGTATTTATCCCTCACAGCTTACTTTATTGCCTTTTATAGATGGAATCTTAAATATACTTAGACATAAAAGTATAAATAGCCTTGAGCATTGGGCTTAAGTTCAGTAAACAAATGATATTCTCTGTCCTACTTTTGAGTCAAAGAGTACTTCCCCTTTGGCATACTCTTCTGTAGTGCTAGCATTTAAAAATCTTTGTTCACTTGAATTTTACTAATCAGGTTCCAATAATACCATTTTGATGGAAAGAAATGGGTAACTGCAAAGAAAAGAGATTGATTTTTCTTGTTCACCTGCAAAACTGCTTTTGGAAGACAAAGCAAATTTATCACTACTGTTTAAGCTCTGGAGGACATATCTTTTTTGTATTCTCAAACATTTTGTAACTTTTCATTATGGCACTTACTACAATTGTTCATCGTTCCATGTGTATTTTGCCTTCCTAGTTTGTGAGCATTTTGAGGGCAGAAACTGCTTGATTCATCTTTGTATGATTAAGGCCCAATACATAGCTGTCCAATTATTATAGGATCAGTGTAACCTCCCAAAACAATAATTTTAGAAGACAATAGTTCTTATTTAAAATGAATGCATAACCCATATAGGATGTTAAAACTCATTACTTAAAGTAGTTCCACATTTAAAAGAATCTTTGTCTTGATTGAATAGCCAAGTGTATATTGCTTTACTGTCAACTAATCACAGAAATCTTTTAATCCCAAGTCTCTGGGCTATGAACATTTAGCATGTTTATGGACTATTTATTTCTGGTATTGATTCCTTAAGAAATACAAGTGCATTTACTATGTAAGTGAATTTTGTGATTATTATGTGTTTTAAAAAATGTTTTTAGTGAAAAGTTTCAAACCTTAAAAGTAGAAAGATGAGTGTAATGAACTTCCCTCTGTCACACCCAGCTTAGGCATTTATCACCTCATGGCTAATTATATTTTGTGTTGATCCTTTTTTACTTTTCTCCTACTGTCTACTTCCAGGATTATTTTGAAGCATATTCTAGATCATATGATTCCATCTTTAAATATTTCATCATGCATCTCTAAAACATTAAGGGTTCTTTTTGTTAAAGCATAATAGCTGGTACCATTCATTATATCAAGCCAAAAAATAAACAGCAACTTGTTAATGTCATTTAAAAATGTTTATAATTACCCAGTTTCTCTTCCTTCTTTCCCTCCTCATCTCCTCCTTCTCTCTCCACTGTTTTTTTGTTATAATCAAGTTAAATAAGTTTGCATATTGCAGTGTTAACCTGCAGATTCTCCTTAACCTTCCTCTCCCCTCCTCCTCTTTTTCCCCCTTGCCCTGTATTTGTTGCAGGAATTGGATCTTCTTCCCTTTACTGTTTCTCATAGTCTGAATTTTGCTTAGTTCATCTCCATGATGTATTGTAACATTTTCTCAGTCTTTGTGCATTTCCTCAGTCAGATTCAGGTTTGATTACCCCCCACCCCACCCCCACGAAACTTTGATTGATGGTGATGTTGAAGCTGAAACTCCAGTACTTTGGCCACCTGATGCGAAGAACTGACTCATTGGAAAAGACCCTGATTCTGGGAAAGATTGAAGGCAGGAGGAGAAGGGGACGACAGAGGATAAGAGATTGGATCACATCACCAACTCAATGGACATAAGTTTGAGTAAACTCTGGGGGTTGGTGATGGACAGGGAGGCCCGGTGTGCTGCAGTCCATGGGGTCGCAAAGAGTCGAACACGACTGAGTGACAGAACTGAATTGATGTGTATTTTTATTCCAAGAGGCATGTATGTTTGTTTCATATTCTTTCTCTCTTTTCCTTCTTCCTCCCTCCCCACCTCCAATGCCTTACCTAGACTGCTAAATCACTAATATGTTCAGTTCAGTTCAGTTCAGTCACTCAGTTGTGTCCGACTCTTTGCGACCCCATGAATTGCAGCACGCCAGGCCTCCCTGTCCATCACCATCTCCCGGAGTTCACTCAAACTCACATCCATCGAGTCGGTGATGCCATCTCATCCTCTGTCGTCCCCTTCTCCTCCTGCCCCCAATCCCTCCCAGCATCAGGGTCTTTTCCAATGAGTCAGCTCTTCGCATGAGGTGGCCAGAGTACTGGAGTTTCAGCTTTAGCATCACTCCTTCCAAAGAACACCCAGGGTTGATCTCCTTTACAATGGACTGGTTGGAACTCCTTGCAGTCCAAGGGACTCTCAAGAGTCTTCCCCAACATCACAGTTCAAAAGCATCAATTCTTAATATATTCGGGATTGCAATATGGCAATATTCTGTCCTTTCTTATTATGTGAATTTTTCTCCTTAAAGAGAAACTGATTTTTTATCAACTCTCTGATCACCCCTGTAAATGCCTAATTCTCTAACACTTCAAAAATAGTTGGTTCTTTAGAACCCTTCAAAGATCAGTGAAATTTAAAAGTATCTACAATTTCATGAACTCAGATATTTGAAGTACTGCAGTCCATTGCGGTTGTTACTGTTACTGATTCCATTTTTAGCCAGGTGAAACCTCTTCAGGTTGTCTGCAGAGTCTGACATTTTTTCAGTAATCTTTGGTAGCTTTCTGGTATGATAGTGTTCGGACCCATCTTAAACTCATTTCCTGCTCTAGCCTTGGAATTAGCCATTCCTCCAATAGCCTGAGTTCATTTTGTTGGAACTGTCAACACTATTTGTTACTGAAGCAATGATTCACAGTAAAATTACTATATTTTAAAATCACTTGAAATACTTCCTCTATGTGGTTTTTCCACATTGTTAGTATATACAGTTAGACTTTCAAATTTCACTTTGCTTTTTAGAGATTGCTTTTGAAATTCTTTTTATGTGTAAGATGTTTATACCAATACAAAATTAGATCTGCACAGCAAAGTATTTTCAAAGTGCCTAGTTCTCATAACTATCCTCTTTTACCCCATTTTCTCCTTGTAGATCATTTAAAAAAGTTTCTGTATATACTTATATTTAAAAGAATAAGCAAATGTTTCTATATTTATAACTGTTACCCTCCCTTTCTTGGATGAATGATAGCTATACATACTTTTCTTTACTGGTATGTAATTGAATTCAAAAAATAATCTGGGTACATATGCTAATACAAAAAAATTTGTTCAAAATGCACAAAATTGGCATTTTCTAATATATTGATGGGTTTGATTAGCTTGCATAATTAGATATTAAGCTGTCTTATTCTTTAGTAGCTTTAAAACTTGCTTTGATCAGTTATTTTTAAGGGGCTACTTTTCCTTTTTACATGTCATTTATATATACATAATACATATATACACACATATATATTTGTTTAGGAATGAGACTGATATATATATATATATAATGGGACTGATATATATATATATATAAATTAAAATAGACATTTATCTGTCAAATGGAAACATAAGGAAAGTAATTTTCTTTTTGATAAAGATTAAAAGTTTATTTTAAAAACTTTACTATTTTTTAATTTATTTATTATTAAGGCACAAAAGAATTGTGTATAGTTAGAAAAATATAGCTTCTAAAAAGCACCTTTGGTTAATTTATTTCAGCTTTATGTATCTTCTGGGCCTTTTATCAGAAATTCAGGAAACCTTGTTAATGTGGTTTTGCAGTTGGAGGCTTTGAGCCTGCTCGAAGCCTGTCAGGACTATTCTTTGCTATACTGCTCCATCCACATTTTAAATACTTTTATTATTCTTTCTGTATAAGGGAAAGCATTCAGTAAATACAGTCTTTTGTTTTTTCAATACTGTAGTTTCTTTTAGACTCTAATTCCAGTGGTTCCCAATGTATGGGCTGTGGGGGTGGGGAGAGGTTCTGCAGCCCAACTTAGTGTGTATTCTGAATAAGCAAATGCCTGTGAATGTACCTGTTATTAATTCAAACTGTATATAGTTGTTTTGTAATTGATGAATCTCATTTAAAAGACTGAATTAATTGTATCAGTTTTTGTTTTCTTGTGTTTTCTTTGTCATTGGATGCTAGGTGTGCTAATTACATAGCAGTATGTGACCTTTTATAACTACTGCTCTAATAAAAAATTAAAGGGTTTGTTAAAGTAGTTACTTACATGTGTGTACATAATTAATTTTTGAAAATATGTAAAAGTTTAACTGTAGACCTCCATTTTAAGGGAGAGAGTTCTGTTACTAGAGAACTGACTACATGGGGCTAGTGTATATGTATGTATATAACACATATATACATACATATGTACATATCTGGGCACCCCTGGTTGGGAGTGGGAGGAGAAAGTCCACAGGTACCCAGTGGCCATAATCTTTGCCAGCTGGGCAGTTGGCCGTCTTATTAGAGACAAGGCCCTCTGTCCTTCTTGGCCCAGCTGCTGGATTGAAAACATGCACCATATCACGCTGGTGTTTAATCATCCTCACAAGGATATACTAGTTGTGAGTGGAAGAGGATCTTTATTTACATGTCCCCAGAGTATCAAACGGAGAAGGCAATGGCACTCCGCTCCAGTACTGTTGCCTGGAAAATCCCATGGGTTGTGGAGCCTGGTAGGCTGCAGTCCATGGGGTCGCTAAGAGTCAGACACGACTGAGCAACTTCACTTTCACTTTCCACTTTCATGCATTGGAGAAGGAAATGGCAACCCACTCCAGTATTCTTGCCTGGAGAATCCCAGGGACACTGGAGCCTGGTGGGCTGCTGTCTCTGGGGTCGCACAGAGTCAGACACGACTGAAGTGACTTAGCAGTTAGCAGAGTATCAAAAGAGGGATTTGGGACCAACTTAGCTAAATGTACTGATGGTCCCTCTGAGGCAGCCTCTCCGTGCTGCCTCCCTGAATGGGAAGTAGTGATGTAGGCTGGTGTGGGGTATGCTGAAACCTTTTTTTCAACCTTTTCCTCTTTTTTTCTTTGAGATTGGGGCCTTGTTGTGGGTTATACTGGTAGGAATGTGTAGCTCTGCATACAGTCCTGAGGTGGGAGTGAGCAGGAGGACTTCAATTTAGGGTCCTTTTCTATTTCACTTTCCCTTCCTTTTCTTGCCCTTTCCTTTTTTCCCCCCTTTTGCCCTTCTCCCGTCTCTTTCTGTTACTTCCCTCATTTTACTTCTCTCGTTAGTACATGAATTAGTTGGTTCCATATTTACTGAGCAGCTTTGTAGCAGGCCTTGGTTAAATTACTGTATATTGTTGAATGAGCCAAAGTTCAGTGTCAGGAGCTCATTCTATTGCAATTACTTACAGATGGAATAAGGTGGAAGGAAAACAATCTATAGTTTCAATAAGGCCATTCTTCTTCTGGGTACTTATTTTTGTTGTTGAATTCCTGTATGTAGTTTCTGTGACTCAGGTTGGCACTGAAGTAATATCAGCTTTATGAGTCTCAGCCCTGTCTGGCTGGCTGCTCTATGCCATGTAATGTGTTGAGACATACCAGGTGAATATAACTGAGAGTGGTTGACTCACTTTATTGAGACTCTTCAGTACAGTTCAGTCGCTCAGTCGTGTCCATCTCTTGTGTGACACCATGGACTGCAGCATGCTGGGCTTCCCTGTCCATCACCAACTCCCATAGGTTACCCAAACTCATGTCCATTGAGTTGGTGATGCCATCCAACCATCTCATCCTCTGTCATCCCCTTCTCTTCCTGCCTTCAATCTTTCCCAGCATCAGGGTCTTTTCCAGTGAGTCAGTTCTTCATATCAGGTGGCCAAAGGATTGGAGCTTCAGCTTCAGCATCAGTCCTGCCAATGAATATCCAGGACTGATTTCCTTTAGGCTGGACTGGTTGGATCTCCTTGCAGTCCAAGAGACTCAAGAGTCTTCTCCATCACCACAGTTCAAAGGCATCAATCTTCAGTGCTCAGCTTTCTTTATAGTCCAACTCTTACATCAGTCCATGATTAGTGAAAACACCATAGCTTTGACTAGATGGACCTTTGTTGGCAAAATGATGTCTTTGCTTTTTAATATGCTGTCTAAGTTCGTCATAGCTTTTCTTTCAAGGAGCAAGCATCTTTTAATTTCATGGCTGCGGTTACCATCTGCAGTGATTTTGGAGCCCAAAAAAGTAGTCTGCCACTGTTTCCACTGTTTCCTCATCTGTTTGCCATAAAGTGATGGGACCAGATGCCATGATCTTCGTTTTCTGAATGTTGAGCTTTAAGCCAACTTTTTCACTCTCCTCTTTCACTTTCATCAAGAGGCTCTTTAGTTCTCCTTCGCTTTCTTCCATGACGGTGGTGTCATCTGCATATCTGAGGTTATTGATATTTCTTCCAGCAGTCTTGATTCCAGCTTGTGCTTCATCCAGCCCAGCGTTTCTCATGGTGTACTCTGCATATAAGTTAAATAAGCAGGGTGACAGTATACAGCCTTGATGCACTCCTTTCCTGATTTGGAACCAGTCTGTTGTTCCATGTCTAGTTCTCACTGTTGCTTCTTGACCTGCATACAGATTTCTTAGGAGACAGGTCACATGGTCTGGTATTCCCATCTCTTGAAGAATTTTCCACAGTTTTTTGTAATCCACAGAGTCAAAAGTTTTGGCATAGTCAATAAAGCAGAAGTAGATGTTTTTTCTGGAACTCTCTTGCTTTTTTGATGATCCAACAGATGTTGCGAATTTGATTTCTGGTTCCTTAGGAGAGTTCAAAGTCTGTTCTCTGGAAGCTCTGACAGTCTGTTCTTCCTGTGATCGAAAATAGCTGTTTCCACTTAGCCTCACTCTCCACATATAACCGGGAGAGTTTATGCCTGGCTCTACATCAAAGTTACTTAATCAGTCTGCCTTTGATGGACTTGACTTGAGAGATAATTTCACAACTCAGCTCTTTGATTATGCTAGTGTGAATTCTTAATCAAAGAGAGGTTAGTGATTTTGCAGAGGTTACACAGAACTTTAGTGGCAAACTGGGACCTGTAATTTCTGATTCTGTTTTTAGTACTGTGTTATGCTACCTTTCCTGTCATAGAAGTCTGTGATGAGGATCAAATGAGATAAATGGTAGTATGAGTTAATAGACATGAAATACTACAATGTAAATTACTTATACATGCTTTCTACTATCAGGAGGCATGTAAGACTTTTTACATTGTCACTTCTTGATTCTTAAGCATCACGGCAGCAGGGGTCATTTTTTATGTCTTTGTGTGTCTCTCTGCTCAAGGCCAAACTGATATGCATAACTGATACATGCATGGTAGTAAACTGATACCCTTTGAAACCAAAACTATTTCCATCATTTATGTAAGGAATATGTGGATGAACTGATCATCTAATAAAACTTATACTTTATATTTATGTACTTTGTACTCAAATCAGGAATTTATTACATTCATTCCAAGTAGTTTTCTGAATGTAATTCTTGTGTGGTATATTAAGCTGATTAATTAAATAAAAGAAACGACTCATTTATGATTTTAATTTTTTTTTCTTACTGTGACTTTTAACTTTAGGCAGTTGTCAACTGACAATTTTTAAGGTTCCTTAGGAGTCAGAATTTGAATAGAATCAAATCCCACTCTTACTCTTAATAGCTGTGTGACCTTGGACCATTTTTAAAAAATCTTCTCTGTTCTTTAGTTTCTCTGTTGTTAAACTAGAAATAATAATAGTGATTAAGCTAAAATCGATCACTAGACCAGTGGTCTCCAACCTTTTTGCACCAGGGACCCATTTCATGGAGTATGATTTTTCCATGGACCAGGGAGAAGGGGGATGGGTTTGGGATGATTCAAGTGCGTTACCTCTGTTGTGTACTTTATTTTTATTTTTGTTACATCAGCTCCACCTCAGATCAATAGGCATTAGACCCCAGAGGTTAGGGATGCCTGCACTAGAGCATAGACTCGTTTACTACCCAGAGAAACCATAGAGCGTAGACGAAGAAGTGAAGGCATGGAGCGGCTACACAGGTAATAAATAATGAAAGTTAGATTTCCATTCAGTTGAACTCCAGACTTCATGTTTTTTGAGCACCGTGCTATATTACCTTCTCGATTACTTCTTAGGTCGTTCTGAGGAGGACATGAGGTACGCATGTAGAATACTTGGTACAGTTTTGGTTTTCAGAGGTTCTGGAATTGTGAGTAAGGTTTTGTGGACTTAGGGATTAGTTTTGGTAGCATTATAGATATATAATTGTCCTTAGTTCTGAACAGTTCTGGTAAATTATTAGAAATGAAACTATCACAAACCCCATCCCAGACATAATGGACCAGAATCAGTACTTTAAGAACCTGCATTTTAGATCCTTAAAGTTTGAGAAGTACTGCAAGAGATGATTTTGAAGGTTTCTTCCATCTTACAGTTGTGTGTCGATAACCTTAGGGAAGCAGACATATGGATATTTCAGTGTTGATATTGTGTTTGGAGAAGAAAATAGTAATTTTAATGAAATGTTATTTTACTGAAAAGTATTGTTTTAATAAAAATCACAGTTACGTGGATTTATTTCTATTCTTTGGCTTCCATTCTGAATTTGTAAAAAATTTCTGATGTAGTACAAAACTGTCCTAAATTGTATCATCCTGTGTCATCTGAGAAAATAATCAGAACTCAAAAACTTTGAATGGTTTTAGATGAAATCTTTTTCTTAATCTCACTGGATAATAAGATTATAATATTAGCCAAACATATAAATGGGAAACCTAAATCTAACATAAAACTTCCTTATTTTGGACAGTTCTCTATACTGATGTTTCATTGTTTAGTTCAGTTCAGTCGCTCAGTCGTGTCCAACTCTTTGCCACCCCATGAACTGCAGCACGCCGGGCCTCCCTGTCCATCACCAACTCCCGGAGTTCATTCAAACCCATGTCCATTGAGTCGATGATGCCATTCAACCATCTCATCTTCTGTTGTCCCCTTCTCCTTCTGCCCTCAATCTTTCCCAGCATCAGGGTCTTTTCCAATGAGTCAGCTCTTCACATCAGGTGGCCAAAGTTTCAGCTTCAACATCAGTCCTTCCAATGAACACCCAGGACTGATTTCCTTTAGAATGGATTGGCTGGATTTCCTTGCAGTCCAAGGGACTTTCAACAGTCTTCTCCAACACCACAGTTCAAAAGTATCGATTCTTCGGCGCTCAGCTTTCTTTATAGTCCAACTCTCACATCCATACATGACCACTGGAAAAACCATAGCCTTGACTAGATGAACCTTTGTTGGCAAAGTAATGTCTCCGCTTTTTAATATGCTGTCTACGTTGGTCATAACTTTCCTTCCAAGGAGTCTTTTAATTTCACTGCTACAATCATGATCTGCAGTGATTTTGGAGCCCCCCAAAATAAAGTCTGACACTGTTTCCACTGTTTCCCCAAATCTGTCTGCCATGAAATGATGGGACTGGATGCTATGATCTTAGTTTTCTAAATGTTGAGCTTTAAGCCAACTTTTTCACTCTCCTCTTTCACTTTCATCAAGAGGCTCTTTATTTAGCTCCTCTTCACTTTCTGCCATAAGGGTGGTGTCATCTACATATCTGAGGTGATTGATATTTCTCCCGGCAATCTTGATTCCAGCCTGTGTTTCTTCCAGCCCAGCGTTTCTCATGATGTACTCTGCATATAAGTTAAATAAGCAGGGTGACAGTATACAGCCTTGATGTGCTCCTTTCCTGATTTGGAACCAGTCTGTTGTTCCATGTCCATTTCTAACTGTTGCTTCCTGACCTGCATACAGGTTTCTCAGAGAGGCAGGTTAGGTGGTATGGTATGCTCATCTCTTTCAGAATTTTCCACAGTTTATTGTGAACCACACAGTCTTTGGCATAGTCAATAAAGCAGAAACAGATGATCCAGTGGATGTTGGCAATTTGATCTCTGGTTCCTCTGCCTTTTCTAAAACCAACTCGAACATCTGGACATTCACAGTTCACGTATTGCTGAAGCCTGGCTTGGAGAATTTTAGACATTACTTTACTTACTATTTGAAGTTAAATATTGTAAGATTAACCACAAAACAAATGTGCACTTGAGTTACTTGATTGGAAATATTTAATTTTGTTAATCCCTGTAATATAGAAATTTCTCTCAAACTTAATTGAGGTAAAGGGTTTTCTGTAGGTTTTTCTTTTTTTTCATGTGACAGTAATGTCTGTTTTGTTTACTGTTAATTCACTAGTGTTTGGCACATTGTAGGTATTCACAAATATTTGTCAAATGAATGAATTAAGAGTTTGTTTTTTTGATGACTTTTGCTACCATCTTCCAACAAGTAGGAAGAGACTTGTAAGATTCTGAAAATTTGAGTTTTTAGACAGTTGAGCATCTCTTCACATTAAATAACTGAGTTAATAATCTTTATCAGATTATATAATTATGTTTCTTTCTTGAAAATCTTTTTAATTTTTAAATTTCTTGAATTGATATTCAAACAGATGGAAAACATGTTTATACTGTTTAAAGCAAATGCTTTGTTAAAAACCAGGACATTTGAGTACTGTTTGAGAAGCCCCTAGTGTATTGTCCTCCAGTTGCATGCTGCCTTCCTTCCTTCATCTGCAAAGACAGCCATTTTGCTTGGTTTCATACAACCTCTGAATAGTAAGTTGTTAACTTACTTAAGTTGTAAGTGGTTAACCAGTAAGTTGTTTAGCTTTGAAAACTGGCTAGCAAGCATAAATATAACTTTGTAAAGAAGGAGTAGTATTGCTAATATTGGGTCAAATCTCATTGAAGAAGGTAGGTTGGATAAATTATCTGGGTCATGGTCTGGTTTGGCTTTCCTGAGAGTTTATAAGAATGCTTTTCAGGAAAGTCAGTGGAAAGTTTTATTTGAGTGGATCTTGGTTGAAATAGTATCTGTTTCTGGTAGTTGGCCATCTCCCAGTACTGTAATGTGGATCAGGTATCTGGGTGTTCTGCAGAAGTATTGTCAAAGGGACTAAACACTGTACTTTCTTCTAAGCCACCATGTCCTAGTTTTAGCTCTTACATAGAAGTCAGGGGAGGCACAGCCTGGTTCCCCCAACATGGAGTCTTGTAGGCTAGGTCTCACCTTAATCAGGAGGAAGTAGTGCTGGGTCCACTGGGGCTGTTGGCTGTGCCCCTGCTTGTGGCCTGTCTGCAGTCCCTGCCCCCTGCCTCCAGCTTTCACCTACTCTTTACTCATGGAAGTCACCAGGCAAAGTTTTTACTTTCAAGGGACTTCGAATCTTCTACCATGGGATCTTCTTCTCCATGGGATGTGGTTGGGAGTCCAGAGATAGTTGTGGTTTTACATGGCTTTCCAACATCCAGCTATGATTGGTACAAAATTTCAGAAGGTCAGACCCTCAGGTTTCATTGAGTGATTGCTCTCAATTTCCTAGCGTTTGGCCTCAGCAACAAACCGAGACCACATCACTATTCCATATTCGAGCAGGCTAGCATCGTGAAGGTGCTTTGTGGCATCTGGGACTTCAGAACCGTAGGATCAACCTGTTGTCTCATGACTATTAGGGATATTGTTGCTCAGAAGCTGTTGTGTAAGTTCAAGCAGAATTGATCTGGTCTGCTTACCATGTACAGTTTCTTTCTGTCAAGTGGAGGTTTATTTCCTGAGACTGCCTGTCCTCCCCTTCTCCAAAAACTTCTCAGAGATGGAGGCATGCTGTCACCCTGCCTCACGTAGTTGATGAGGAATTCTCTCGTGATCTCACACAGCCTTCAGGCTGTGCACCACCCCTCTGAGAGTGAGCTGTGGGACATGTGGGCAGGGATATGTGACAGTGATGGGAATGTGGTTATTGACAGTCTTTGCAGTACATCAGTCAGAGGAAGTTCAGAAGATGCTGGTTGGAGCTCTGTCTGTTTCCATTCCTGTGCATTTTATCTATGGGCCATTGGATCCAGTGAATCTCTAGGGTTTTTGGAGCTTTGTAGGAAAACACTGATGTCCACAGTGTCGATTTTGGATGACCACATCAGCCACTGTCCACAGCTAGAGGATCCGTGGGCTTGTTGAATGCATATATGGACTTAATTAACTCATTCTGAGCTGGACAGAGTAGCTTCCGGGTATTACCTCCCCTATTCCTGTGCTGTGCTCGCTTCAGTCGTATCTGACTCTTTGCAGCCCTATGTTCTGTAGCCCTCCCAGTTCCTCTGTCCATGCGATCTTCCAGGCAAGAATACTGGAGTGGATTGCCATTTCCTCCTCCAGAGGATCTTCCTGACCCAGGGATCGAACCTGTGTCTCTTTTGACTCTTGCTTTGGCAGGTGTGTTCTTTACCACTAGCATTACCCCAGAACCCCTCTTCCTTATCTGTTGTGTATTCCAGTTAGGAAGAAATGCCCAAAAGAAGTCCTGGCCACCAAACACTTCTCTTACAGAAGTCCATCTGACCCACATTGGTGAACAGCATATAGTAAAAAGCCAGCAGAAGCTGTGAGGGCGACCTGATAGTCTGCCTTCCGTTCCTTTGACATCTGATCAAGTTGGGCTTGCCTTTGTCTTTGAGTTATTAGGAAGTTCTGATGGGTACTACTACTCACTGATGCAGAAAATTTGACATTCTTCTGCATAAGAGTCTTTGGAACACTTCTGTGTACTTTTCTGAAAAGTACTGATTTCTGGTCCTGATTGAAATTATCTGAAGGTGCTGCCTTCACCACCCTTGAATGGCTTTGAGTTCTCCAAGCGACACAGCTTCAAGTGAGAGAGTCTCCTTTGTCGTAACTTTGGTTTTGGTTCCATTAGCTGCTTCTATTTGTAGAGATTTTGTTAGACTTTGGTTTAAATAATGCCGTATTCTCAGTATACTTTAAGACTATGATTTACCTACATGGATTATATTTTTATGTTCTGTAAGGATACTAAACCAGCAGACACATACCCTAGCAGAGTAGTTTAAGCTTATTAATAAGTGGGTCTAAATCTAAGCTGTTTACAGAATTTCCTAAAATCACAGGATATTAAAGACAGTAGCCTCTGTGCCAGAGATTTACTGTTACTTGCTGTTAAAACTGGTCTTTCCAGCTACTAATGGTGGGGCTCTTCATAGCTTAGTGTGTGGAGGCAGGTCCCTCCTGAGCTGGAGTGGAGAGGATGGGATCTTGTACAGTCCACATCACCAGGCTGGATGTTTATTGACTGCTTAACCTTCTTGTTGGTGCCCCAGAGAGGGTTCCTTGTGTAGCTTAGCAGTTCCTGTACTTTACAGACAGGAAAGTTTCAGAAACTTTAAGAACAAAGTCTGAAAGGCCTATAAGCAAATGATGCTATATACTTTTTTTTTAAGCCACAGTTTCATTGTTTTAGTTAAAACAGGATTATTAACTAGTGATTAAAAAATTTTTATTAGCAACTTCAAGTATAACAACTGGAATAAGTCTTTATTTTCTATATATAAAAATGAATTTTGACAGAAAAAAAAAAAGGTCAGGGAAGACCACTTCTGTAGGTGCAGTAGTATCCCCAGCTGATTCAAGGAGCTGATCAGGAAGGCAGAGTAGAAACTTCATCAACAGGCATTGTTGTCTGGTTAAAAAGATGAGTGGCCAGGTTGAGGGAAAAATATAAAAATATTAATGAAGTAGAGTTGTATAGTTCTTATGTAGAAGAAAAAATAAAAAAGCCCTTTACTGAGGGATATAAAAGAAGATATGAATAAAGGGAAAGGTACTGTTTGGGGATAGGAAGACTCACTATTATAAATTTTCCTTAAATCTTATCCAAGATTCTGTTCATGTGTTAATCATTGAAAACTTCTTAGACCAGTCATAATTTATTTTCCTCCATAGCCTTCATCCCCATTTGATACTAATTTTGTTGTTTATTCACTGAGCTGTGTCTGACTGTTTGCAATCCTGTGAACTGCAGTTAACCAGGCTTCCCTGTCCATCACCAACTCCAGAAGCTTGCTGAAACTCATGTTCATTGAGTTGGCGATGCCGTTCAACCATCTCACTCTCTGTTGCCCCCTTTTCCTCCTGCCCTCAATCTTTCCCAGCATCGGGGTCTTTTCCTGCGAGTCGGCTCTTCGCATCAGGTGACCAAGGTATTGGAGCTTCAGCATCAGTCCTTTCAATGAATATTCAGGGTTGATTTCCCTTAGGATTGACTGGTTTAATCTCCTTGAAGTCGAAAGGACTCTCAAGAGTCTTCTCCAGCACCAGAATTTGAAAATATCAATTCTTTGGCCCTCAGCCTTCTTTATGTTTCAACTCTCATTTGCACACTACTGGAAAAACCATAGCTTTGACTATACAGACCTTTGTCAGCCAAGTGATGTCTCTGATACGCTGTCTAGGGAGCTTTCCTTCCAGGGAGCAAGCGTCTTTTAATTCCATGGCTGCAGTCACTGTCTGCAGTGATTTTGGAGCCCAAGAAAATAAAATCTGTCACTGTTTCCTCCTTTTCCCCTTCTATTTGCCATAAAGTGATGGGACCGGATGCCATGATCTTAATTTTGTGAATGTTGAGTTTTAAGCTAGCTTTTTCACTCTCCTCTTTCACTAAATATATTTATTTCTTTGTCTTTTTTTCTTCTGGAATGTAAACTTATGAAGGTATGTAAATTCATGAGAGTGTGCTTGTTGTTCTTCCCTTATTAGAATGTCTTATGCCTTGTGATAGCCCCAGCACTTTGAACTTAGAGCACAGAGGAAGCAGTCAATGACTGGTGAATGAATAAATAAGTAAAACTTTCTCTCATAATCCATAGTACTTATTGTCTATTCTGTAGTTTTTTGGTCATTAATTTTGTTCAGTTTAGCATATTTTCTATTATTTTCTTTTGGTTTCTGTTGCTTTCTATTATTTTCTTTTGGTTCAGTGTCTAATTGTTTCATTCCTGTAAGACATTCTTCTCTGTGCTCCTTGATGGCAGGAGTGGGACAAATACATCCTTTGTATACCTCACAGTACAAGGCAAATGGATGTAGGAACTTGTTGAACTGAATACATTTATTTACTCATAATAAATTGCTAGAATCCAGTTTGCCTTCAACAAAATGAGTGTTTTTAATAGATAAAACAGTGTATTTCTAAATAAAATAGGATTTGTTTATAAAGATGGAAAATTTTTAGAGATGTTTTGTTGTACTTATGGTAAATTTTGGTAACTGTAAGTTGTGCAATTATAATTTTACAAATCTCTACACACAATTTGAGCAAAAGAAAAATATCATAATTTTCAGTGAGAGGTAGATTTCTTACCTTGACATTTTAATTTTTAAAAAGTCTCATGCTATAGTTTTACAATATTCTACACAAGTAAAATCTGTACCTTCTATACTTGCTATTGCATATATAAATATGTGAATATTTTTATTATAAGCACTTTATTCTCATTCCAGTATATCATTCAAGAGTTTATATAACTTTTTCTTGTTCGTTTATTTTCCCAGTGGATTTTTTAAAACACTGCTGATACACTATGAATTTATTTCTACTTATAGATTTGATATATTGTTGGAGATAAATTTCCAGTAATGCACTGTCAAAAGTAAATATTTTTAAAATTATTGAAACAGTACTGTGAAATGCTTAAAAGGAAAAAAATATAAACTATGAAAAAGTTTTGTTGGTTCTTTTCTCGTTCCTGTGGAAAGTTATGTATTTATTAAAAAGATTTTTTTCCTGCTTTGTTTCAGACCAGTCTATCCATATGGGGATGGGGAAGCCTTGGCATTGTCCTTTCTCTAATAACATTTGGACCCTTTGTAATATTTTATTTGGCATTTTATATCCTCTGCTTTGTGGGTGGGTAAGTATTCTCAATGATAATTTTATAGTTTATGTCATGTTCAGTGGTTCAGAATGGAAACATGACCATGATACTGCAGTAAGAAAAAAAGCATGACCATGAGAAATGGCAGTATGCTTTGTGAATGCTGTTATTTTTACCAAAGTTAAAAATAGTAAAATTAAGATACCTAAAGAAATAAAAGTATCAATAGTTACGATTTGTAACAGCAGTGTAGGGGTAGTTATATTAAAAAATAAAATTTATGTTATGGTGATATAAACTTTTTTGTATAATTTGAAAAGTTAAGAATTTTTTATTTTTGGTGTTCTGTAAAATTTTTAAATACTTTTGTTGAAGTTCTGTGAGATTTTTTAGATAAAGCGAGATATAGATAGGCTGTAGAAGAACCACTAAAAACTCTGGATTAAACATTAAGGCACATGAAAGGATCTGAAATTCCAAGTTCGTTTTATGTCGTAAATTGATCTGTTATTCTGTTCCAAATTATTGATCTCACTGAAACTTGCTGCCACAGTAAGGGGACTTCAATTTATATATTAACAGGCATCCCCAAATCATCTTAGGATCAGTTAATTAAGCATTCCCAGGTTACTCAGTTACAGTCAATGAGTATCATAATTCCTGAGTCAAAAATATTTCTTATTTTGGCTCTCATTATGAAGAACGATGGTCCTTTCTTTAATGTAGCTTTATATAGTTTAATGCCTTATGAATTTTAAAAGCAAAAGCAGGCTTTTGTATATATTAAGTAAAATAATTACTATATAAAATAAATTAAAGTATATAAGTAAAATAATATAACTGAAAGTCATCTAAGTTTTACTGATTTTTTTCTCATTAAATTTTAAAAATATGTTTTTGTTCTTTTGCCTGCTTAACATGCAAGTCAGAAGAGAATTAATAAATTTTCTTATGGAAGCTACCAGGTGTTTTTTTAATTGGGGATGGTTTTGGCTAGTCAAACTTAAGTTTTTGAGTTCTGCAATTTATCTGTATACACTGTTGATAATGTATACATTGTGCTTATAGTCAAAGCTAGTCACTTATTTTTTAATGTAAAGAAAACCTTTGATGTTTTTTCTTTTTTCCTTTTGGATTGTTGTTTTAGGATACTTTAAGTACCAGTGTGGGTTATTTAATGGCATTCCGTTATGTTTGGTCATGCAATTTTCTACAGCACCTGCTTTTTCTTAAACCTCAAGGCTGAAGCTATGAATTAGGTTCTAAGATCAGGCTGTTCTTAGCTTTCTTTCCTACTGTCACACTGTGGGCAAAGGTGCACATTTTAACAGTCTGGTTTATGATAATGTTTTTAGAAATACATTGTTAACGTAATATAAGCATTTTATTGTGTCTAGGTAAAACTGAAATACAAGACCAACTTAATTCTTAGTAATAATGTTTGATACAACACAGATATGTGAAATTTACTTATAATTCTGTGGCCAGTCTTTTAAAAAAGAGACAGACTTGAGGACATAAATTGACTTGAGTGTATCTGTTTCTTCACGCGCCTCCTTGTGCTGAAGAGCAGTGAGGTAGCAGATAGCCACAGAAAGCAGAGGACCTTGAAACTGCCTTTGAGTAGCTGAGGCTGACTATGTTTAATTTTTCACTTTCTCCTCTTGTCACTGTACTCTTTCAATCATTGTAAGATTACTATAAATCATTATAAAGTTAAAATTTAATTTTCGTTTATGGATTTCCTGTCCACTCAGTAGTGCTTCAGTTTGTTTGGTCAGTTTTAAATGTAGGAAATGCTGATAGCATTTAATCAACACTTAAAGTAGGTCTAAACCAGTATTTGTCCATAATTGTTTTAAAAATAGCTTTTTGGGATATATTTATGTTTCTTTTTAAATTCCAGACTTATTTCAAATGAATTATAAATTGGATCATCTTTTTTTCTGTATAGCCTTTGTTTATATTCCTAGTGGCAAGTTATCTCTCTAATTAGTTAACAGACCTATAGAAATACATCTCATTTGTCTTTATCCTTGGTTATTAGCTTGCCTGCTTAATTAATGAAGGCTTATTATCCTAAAGTTCGAAAATGTTGCCTGAGAGTCTTATGAAATAATATTGAACGAAAACTTGGAAAGGCATTATTGTATAAATTCACAAAATGTTTATGGTTTTTTTAAACTTGAAAACTTAACAAAATCTGTCAATTCCTTGCCTTGCCAGAGTCACAAACTGACTTTTTAGTGCATGATAAGCCATCTATTAAATCAGAAAAATATGTATTAAATTGTAGTGAAATTTTGTTTTGTATCTGTAATTAAATTTCTTTCAGGGGTTTTGTTGTTACTCTCCTGTTTGGAAAAACAAACTCAGAGAAGTACCTAGAGCAGTGTGAACATTCATTTCTCCCTCCAACATCAACTGGGATTCCTAAGGTAAGAAGGGTAAAGGAATGTAAAACCTTAAAGTCCTGCTGTGTGTAGTGTTGATAATGTGATCGCTTTTACATGGCTTGACACATTTTCCTATAGTTCACTAATGCTCACTACAAATTTATGAGAGACTAATGATCAGGCTTAGAAAATGCATGTTGGACGTTAAAAGTGAGCATGCAAATTTGAGGAAAAGATAAAAATTTGGAATCTTTTCCTGCTGTCTTAACATAGAATTTTGATGCATCACACCATCATGTCATTGTCAATTATTGAAATGTCAGTGAATGTACTATTTTGAATGAAGTAAATGCATAGGAACCAGAGTGGGGAAAATGGGCACTTTTTCTTAAACTCACTTGAAAAGTAGAGCTTGCAGTTAGGCTATGCTGTTTCTATAATTTTGTTAACTCAAGCTCAATTTTATGTCTTTCATGTTGCAATTTTTCTTTTTTTTTCAAATATCGTACTATATAAATAAGATTGAAATTCCATACTAGATGTAGGCTTCAGATTCGCAGTGCCTTCAGTTACTATTGTGGGATTGTAATGACTTTTCTTGTATGAAGAGAAGAAAATGGTCTGGAGTCGGTGCCAGTAACTGAATTTTATAATTATTAACATGTCCATTATGTGCTAATATGACTTTCATATTGATAAGTAAATACAGTTTTTCTAATACTTAGTGTAACCTTTAAAATAATCTCTGAAACTTACCTCTGCCTCCCTTTAAAACTCCTATTAATGTGTGTTCTCTGCATTTGCTTACATCTTTTTGAGGTAATGAACCTTTTCTTTTTTAACTGAAGTATAGTTGGCTAACAGTGTTGTATTAATTTCTGCTCTACAGCAAAGTGACTCAGTTACACACAGACATGCATTCTTTTTTTAAATGTTCTTTTCCATTATGGTTTATCCCAGATTTGATACAGTTCCCTGCGCTATACAGTAGGACCTTGTTGCTTGTCCTTTCTAAGTGTAATAGTTTGCATCTTCTAACCCAGAACTCCCAGCCATTCCCTCTCCCTCCCCTGTTCCCTCTTGGCAACCACAAACCTGTTCTCTGTGTCTGTCATTCTGGTTCATAGATAGATTCAATTGTACCATATATTAGATTCAACATATAAGCGATACCATATGGTATATGTCTTTCTTTTTCTGACTTACTTCATTTAGTATGATAATCTCTAGTCACATCCATGTTGCTGCAAATGGCATTATGTTGTTCTTTTTTATGGCAGAGAAGTATTCTGTACTCTACACACACCCCTTTTATTTAGCTGTTGATGGACATTTAGTTTGTTTCCATGTCTTGGCTGTTGTGAATAGTGCTGCTGTGAACATAGAGGTGCATGTATCTTTTTGAATTACAGTTTTGTCCAGGTATATATGCCTAGGGATGGGATTGCCGGATCATATGGTAGCTCTATTTTTAGTTTTCTGAGGAACCTCCATACTGTTTCCCATAGTGGCAACATCAACTTACATTCCCACTAATAGTGTGGGAGGGTTGCCCTTTCCCCACACCCTCTCCAGCATTTGTTATTTGTAGACTTTAATGATGGTCATTCTGACTGGTGTAAGGTGGGTGGTACCTCACTGTAGTTTTTCTTTGCATTTCTTTGATAATTAGTGATGTTGGGCATCCTTTCATGTGCCTACTGGCCATTTGTATGTCTTCTTGAAGAAATGTCTGTTAAGGTCTTCTGCCCATTTTTCATTTGGATTGTTTGACTTTTTGCCTTTTCTTTTTGAATCATTTCTTAGCCATCCATAGTTTCTATTCATTTGAATGGAACATAGAGAGGATGATGCAAAATATTTTAAGAATTATGATTTTAAACAGCAATAAATCATAATCAAGATTGGTTAAATCTTTATGATCTATTTTTTGGTATATGGTATAAATAAATAGTGATTTTGATTTGCTTTCTCTAAAATGATTTATATTTTATGAAAAATTCTTAGTGGTTGCATGGGGTAACTTGAAACTTATGCTTTTAATGTGCATTTGTGTTTAAAAAATTTTTTTTGTCTGTTTATGACTGTGCTGGCTCTTTGTGCTCTGTAGGCTTTTCTCTAGTTGTGGCACATGGGGCTACTTTCTAGTTGCTGTGTGCGGGCTTCTCATTGTACGTGGCTTCTCTTATTGCACAGCCCGTGTGCTCTGGAGTGCGTGAGCTTCAGTAGTTGCAGCATTTTCGCTCAGTAGTGGCGGCTCTCCGGCTCTAGAGCACAGGCTTAGCAGTTATGGTGCACTGGCTTAGCTGCTCCACGTCAGGTGGAGTCCTCCCAGATCCGGGATCAAATCTGTGTCTCCTGTGTTGGCAGCTGTATTCTTTACCGCTGAGCCACCAGGAAAGTGCTGGTTTGTATTAATTAAAGAGTATCCAACTACTTTTTACTGTATTTCCAGGTCACTGATGTTTCTGAAAACTACGGACAAAAGAAATTAATATTTTTTAATTGCTGAGAACCATCCCTTAGTAAAAATTCATTAAAAATGTGTTAATTTGGCAGCTGGTATACTCCTTTGGGCTGGGAGGGAGAAGGAAATGGGGGTGTGTCTAATAGAGACCATTATTAATTTGCCTCACCTGAAACACTAATTTATGGTTTTAAACTTTCATTGAAATATGATAACAGTATACCTGACATTTTCAGTGTCTCACATTCTAAATAATGTTTGCTGATTATTGTTACTGAGGATATCTAGTTTTGTTAATTTGAGACATAGTGTTTGCTTGATACCTGAGTCTCAAGAAATAGGTTATTTATTAGCTTGAAGATAATGACAGGGATGTTACAGTGACTATTTAGTTAGAAATAAGCTATAGAGATTTTGAATCAAGAAACTATGCAATAAAACATTATGATTCCCTTTCAGTGCTTAGAAGAAATGAAACGGGAAGCCAGAACTATAAAGATTGATAGAAGATTGACAGGTGCCAATATAATTGATGAACCTCTCCAGCAAGTGAGTTTCAATATATGGTATTTGAATTCCATATATTGTATGCTGGGTGCATTTCTCTTGAAATACTAAGAAATAATTTTGCTATTTATGTAATATGCTGAAAATTCATTATAATGCTATTCTTGGATTCTCTATGTAAATTTGCTGCCTTATTTATGAACTTATTTATATGTGTTTGCTTTGTATTAAAGCCTTTTGGTTGAATTTACATTGAGAAAAAAAGTTTCTACTGACATCTGATAGTGTTTCTAATTGTTTTAAGAGTTAAAATGTTGCTCTTCAAAAATTTTTGTTCTTCAGCTGATGACTAAGCTAGTGGTTTGATAAGTCAGAGGTTTTTCTACTAGTTTTATTACTTTTTAAAATAGATATTACTGGCTTCATTCAAAAATACTTTAAAAATTAAAATTATTCTCTCCCAAAATATTTTCATTGACGCTCAGTTATATGACTGTTGCAAATAATGTGTACCTTAAAATTCTAAATATTATTTTATAGATAAACCCTTATTTAGTTTATCTGATTTGCAGAAAAATTATACATTACATTGTATGATTTGCCATTTATTGGGTAACAATGCTGTTGACACTATCACTGGTATTAGAATTAAGTGAATTATGTCATTTTTGTCATTTGACTGCAATGAATCTGATTATACTCTCAAAGAAAACATTTTTTTCAAGATTATTAGGATCTCTTGATATTATTTTGCATCTCATTCCATCAAACTAACTAAAACTCTTCATTGTATTTTAGCACTGGAAATTAATGTTTCTGCAAGCTCCATCTTTAACCTGAATTTGGGTAGGGCTTCACCATAGATAATCTTTAATTTAAAAAAAAATTAGGCAGTGGATGAATTAGGCTAACAAAATAACTTAAAATTTTTTGAAATGCTTTTTAGCATATTGATGCTCTTGTAATGAAGATAGTTATTTACTACCACAATTTATTAGGTAGAGAATAAATGAAAATTTCACATAAACTTTTTAAGTTTTAGTTTGCCACTGTTACTTTTTAAATCCTTAAAAACTGTATTTTTTCCTGTATTTCTGTTTTAGGTTATCCAGTTTTCCTTGAGGGATTATGTCCAGTATTGGTATTATACACTAAGTGATGATGAATCTTTTCTTCTTGAAATTAGGCAGACTCTTCAGAATGCACTCATTCAGTTTGCTACTAGGTAAGGTCACTGCATTGTATTTATGCAGAAAAATTTAAATATTGTTTGTATCAATAGGGAAAATAACTTTTAAATGAAAGGAGAAAATTGGTTATTCCAAGGTAAGTAGAGCAGTAGATTGTTATTGTGGGATAACTCTTAGTTTATGGAACTAGAGCCCTGAAAAGCCTTTCCTCTTTTACAACTGCAGAATGTTTATCTCGACTAATCCCTGTTTTCTAAGTTTGTATGTCAGTGTCTTCCTCAGGACCCAGTTGTCCAATCATGTGACAGTTCAGAGTCTTTCATCCCACTTATTGATAATACTTTTTCCCCTCTTACCCAGATACTCTTTTTTTTTTTAAATTACAATATCATTCTTTTATTATATTGTTCTGGAAATAAGATTTAGTACAGTTAAACTCAAAGTAAATACTGAACCAAGGTGGCAGGGCCAGACAGTCAGAACATGATTCAGAAATCTGCCAGTGGAAGATGCTCTTGGACATGATTAGGAGGTGTTTCACTGTCATAGAACAGTAGGGCGGGGGAGGGGTTCTGAAACATAAGGCAGGATCAGGTCCTCTACCTTAGACATTGAGGAGCTTGGCTCAGATTGGTGTAAGGAATGGTTTGTATTCTGATGCCAACCGACCGCTAGAAACCTCAGAAGGTTTTTGTTATTGTTGGCATTTTTAATATGAATGTTTATATAATAATATATGAAATATATAAATATGTGCCAACAGATGCAGTGTGTGTGGTGTGCATATTTATCTATATATATTTGTATGTCTGTGTGTGTGGTAAAAGTAAATGTAAACATATAAACAGGATGGATCCCAATCTTCTAGAATCATTTCCTCTGGAGTAACAGAGGAAATATTTGTTTGAACCCCATGCAGTTTACATTTGTCTTCTATTGGAATAACTAGAGTCTCTTTGACAGTTACCTGGCCACAGAATAGTACCGGACTAGTTTCTGGCAACACAAATAAGCTAGCTTGTTGCTCCTTATTGGTCACACCTTAGCATGGTTCCTGCCAATCTCCTACTCCAGCAGGGCTTGAGTAATAAAGCACTAGCAAAAAAAATCCCAGAGTTACTGCATTTCCTCCCTCTTGAATAAGTCTTTGCTTGGCTTAGACTGAGAACCCATGCCCCATAGGTGCTGTTCTGACTAGATTGTATGAAATGAGTGGGAGCAAGAGACAAAATGGCTAGAGCAAAATTGGGAGCCACTGATCCCCACCTGGAGATACAACTTAAGATGCCCACAGACTTGCAGGGAAGAGGTGCAGAGGAATGGAGTGGCAGGGCTCATGTCTTAGGGAAAGCAAGGTGTCCTTGCTTGGCTTCATTTAATCGGCCTTGCCCTGGGCAACCATACGCCACACATGGGCTCTTCATTTCCCAGGGAACTGCATGGGCTTGATGGGCTGCAAGTTCTTGTGCAGTGGGAATGGTGCAACTCCACGATCGCTCTTCAGAGAGTCCCTTCAGAGGGCTGATGATGCCCTGAAGCCTGATGCTAAGGGATGTAGTCACTACCTTCTCCCCCTCCTCCATCTGGGGAACTTTTTTTTCATTCCAAAGGGGCAGAACTCTATCAGTAGTGTCCTTCAGACTTTCACAGGAGGGTAGCTGATGGTTACTGAGGTCTGCATACCTGTAGTCTTGGTGTTGCTGTTGAAGGGACGGTCAGGCTTCACTGGAGATGGTAGAACATCACAGCATCTCCAGATCTTTACCTGGGCTTCATCCTGCTTGGCAGCAACATCTGCCTTATTGAGGCTAAGTCTGCACTACTGGCAGCCACAGTTGATCAGTGGCATCCCGGGTAGTCCATAGAGTCCCAGTTACTTGCTTCTGCACGTGGTGAAGCAGCTGTCAGATTGATAACCATTATCCTGTAGCACCTGCATGTTGTGCTTCAACTCCTGACACCCACTGTGCCCGTGTTGGCTTCTCACCAACCAGTGAAGCCATCCTCCGGGTCCATGTACTCTTCTTGTGTGGGATCAGCACCACCTTGTAGCCATCCATGGCGGTGGTTCTGGGGATAGATTGGGGCTCACTGAGGTTCCAAAGTCACCCCAGATAGTCTGCTTTATTCAAGTGCTGTGAGAAGAGCTCAGTGTAACTGCCCACTTATCTTAGGCACATACCTAATGGAGTCCTCTTAGAAGAACTCAAAGGAGCAGTTGGTGGAGAATATTCAGTTTATTTATTTACTTTCAGAAGAGAAGTACATTTTAATGAGATTTCCTTTAAGAAACTTTTCTGAGATATACTAAAATTCTCAATTTACAAACACCCCCTTATATACTGCCTAAATATTTTGGTCTGTATCCTTGTATTTAAACTACTTGATTTTTAAGGGGCCATTTCATGTGCAGAAATTATTTACATTTGAAAGAAAGGATTTTATCTTTGGGTAAGTTTGCTGTCTTTTTTTTTTTTTAATAGAAGATTCTACCCAGTACATGCAGTGATTTTCCTACAAGGCTATGGCCTCAAGGCAGGAGGCTGCATTGCTGTGTCACAAGTAGGTTCTCAAATCTGAAGGTGTTATTCTCTAGCCAGCCCCTCTTCTTCCCCACTTAGGTTCTTGAAATGCACTTTTGTACTTCTGAGAGTCTTGGAGAGTAGAGCTTTGCCCTAGGGCTCTTTCTTTGTTTCTGTTTCTGTCTGAATAGATATTTCCAGCTCATGGTGCCCTGTCAAGACTTTTCTTCTATAATTCAGTTGATCTTAAGGTTTAGAATGGAAGATGAATTCCTCAGCCTCCGGTCACTGAGGCAGGCTGCAGTAGGTTTCATAGTTTGAATTTTAACCTTACTTAGATTGGAGCCCCTTCTCTTTTATGATTAACAGCAAATATTTGGAAAGTAGCCAGCCATAATTATGAGTGTAGATGCACTGTGGAATATAGAAAATATACTGACATACAATCAAAGAAGTCAGAAGTTGGATTTTATGTCCTTTAGTCCATATATGTAACATTATTGCATATTAGATATTGTTTAAGATCATTATTCTGAATCCGTTGGTCACTGCTTTTTATAGTAACACCTTTCTAATGACTTTTTCCCCCCTCTCTGCAAAGATGGGAATAAGAAGAGTTCATTATTCTTTTGTCTGCCTGCTTAAGATTATATTAGAATATAAAAAATTTCAGACCTAGAAAGAATTTTGAACTAGTAATTGGAAGACTTGAGTGAGTTTGTATCCTCTTCTCTCATTTAGCTATGGGACTGTGAGCAAGTATTCTAAATTTTTTGGATTTTGGTTTTTCTCATGTGTGAAATAAGTGTCATAAATACCTGCCCTGTACTGTATTCCTCACAAGGTTTTGGTATGGAGCAAATTCATGTGTTCTTTTAATTCATATTTTGTGTCTACTTTGCCTCAGCCAGATGCTGCAGATACAGCAGTGAATGAAGCAAAAATCCCTGGTCGGTAGAATGTAATGGAAATAGTTCATGTGAAAATGTTTTCAAAATTATGAAGAAATTTAGAAATTTAAGTTTTTATGTCACCCTTCACCCATAGTTTCACAGATGAGGAAGCTAAATTACAGAAAGATTAAGCAGTTAGTCCAAGAGTATCTGTTGAGTTGGGGGCAGAGTAAGAATTAGAGTCGTTCTTAACAGTCACTATCCTGTCCCCCAGTCCCTACCAGACACATTGTGATCTAGATTATCATCTTAGTTTCTCCCACCTGTCATATCACTGCAGTGCTTTGCCTGTTCTTTGATCAACTTCCTGTTACAGTTTTTCTTCCCCCCTCTCTAGCATTCTATTATTGTTCAATTGCTCAGTCATATCCAACTCTTTTGCGACCCCATGGACTGTAGCCCACCAGCCCCCTCTGTCCATGGGATTCTCCAGGCAAGGATACTGGAGTGGGTTGCCATTTCCTTCTCTACTAACGTTCTATGCTTTCAAGCTAAATATTGGGTGATACAGGAAGAACCAAGTTTCTTCCATCCTAGACTGATCTGAATTTTGTCTTTGCTTGGTTGTTGGCCTTAAGTTTTGGGGCAAATTAATCAGCCTCTCTTGAGCTTTAGTTTCCTTATTCATAAAAAGCTGATAATGTTACTTTTGAGACTGCTTTCAGGCTAAAAACGATATGATATAAAGTCTGTAGCATATAGTGAAGCTCAGTTCATGTTTGTGCCTTCTCAATGAATGACTTTATTTTTGTCTTTCATTGGCTTTTTCTAGTAAAGCCATACTAAAATATATGTCTTCGCAGGGACTCCTTGACTATTTCCAATGAGAATATCTAGAAAATTAAGTGCTTATAATCATTACTTGAATATTTCTTGAATTCTTATTCTTGTCTGCTGTGCACTGTGAAGCGTATGTTATCTCTTCTCTCATTCAAATTTCAATCTTGTAGTTTTCAACCAGGGGCCCATGAAGCCTTGAAGATTTAAGCAAAATTTTCTGTGCCTTTTTTTTTCTTCTGAGTGGTTCCATAGATTTTATTTTCAAAAAGGGCCTGTGAACCCCAGAAAGATTTAGAACAACCAGATTCTAGTGTTCATATTTATTTGGCACCTTGAGGAAACAATCACAGAATATCGGCATCAAACAGAATGCTAATTTTGTTATAACAGGAGGGAAAGGATATATGTAGAGTCTGAAGTTCTGGTTTTGAGCTTTAGTTTTGTTATTTATTAAGCTCTATGGCACTGGAAATAGATGGGGAAACAGTGGAAACAGTGTCAGACTTTATTTTTTTGGGCTCCAAAATCACTGCAGATGGTGACTGCAGCCATGAAATTAAAAGACGCTTACTCCTTGGAAGAAAAGTTATGACCAACCTAGATAGCATATTCAAAAGCAGAGACATGACTTTGCCAACTAAGGTCCATCTAGTCAAGGCTATGGTTTTTCCTGTGGTCATGTATGGATGTGAGAGTTGGACTGTGAAGAAGGCTGAGCGCCGAAGAATTGATGCCTTTGAACTGTGGTGTTGGAGAAGACTCTTGAGAGTCCCTTGGACAGCAAGGAGATCCAACCAGTCCATTCTGAAGGAGATCAGCCCTGGGATTTCTTTGGAAGGAATGATGCTAAAGCTGAAACTCCAGTACTTTGGCCACCTCATGCGAAGAGTTGACTCATTGGAAAAGACTCTGATGCTGGAAGGGATTGGGGGCAGGAGGAGAAGGGGACAACAGAGGATGAGATGGCTGGATGGCATCACGGACTCGATGGACGTGAGTCTGAGTGACCTCCGGGAGTTGGTGATGGACAGGGAGGCCTGGCGTGCTGCGATTCATGGGGTCACAAAGAGTCGGACACGACTGATCGACTGAACCGAACTGAGCTGATGGCACTGGTGGTGCAGTGGTAAGAATCCACCTGCCAGTGTGGGAGATGGTGGTTTGATCCCTGGGTTGGGAAGATCCTCTGGAGAAGGAAAGGCAACCCATTCTAGTGCTCGTTTGGGAAATTCCAAGGACAGAGGAACCTGGCGAGCTATTATAGTCCACGGGTCACAGGAAGTCGGACATGACTTAATGACTAAACAACATGACCTTGAATGGATAAGAAACATAAATTCTTTGCATCTAGTGATAACCTGTGTCTGCTTATCAGGTTGTTGTTAAGATTAAATGGCATCAGATATGAGAGAATACATTGTAATGCTAACACGTCATCCTAACCTTAGTACCTGTTTCTAGTAGCAGTTTGGGGAAGGAAACCTTCCCAGGGAACTGTTTAGTTCTATGTGGAACCTGGGCATTAAGCTGGAACTTTAGGGGTTGAATCTGTGATAACCTGTATATTTTTAATTCTCTTCAAATAAGATAGCATGACATTGGAGAGAAAGCCCTGGGAGATCTGTATTGTAATTCTACCTGTACCATTAAGTTATAGTATACTTAGAAAATTTCCTAACATATCTGTAAAATACTGCTACTGATACTTGTCACAAACTCTGAGTTGTGAGGGGCAAATGAGATGATATGCATGTAATATTTCATAAAGTGTTTATCAACCAATCAATGATTTTTTGAGCAAGTTATTTAACTTTCTGTGCCTCAATCTCAGCATCAGTAAAATGAGGTAATTTTCTCATAGGGTTGTTGTAATAATTATATGAGAGAAAAGAACATGTGAAACACCATAGGAATCTGGCATGTAGTATGTATTCAGTGAATGTTAACTTCTTTCTTGTTGTTTTTGTTATTTCTTACATTCCTGGGAATATATGCACACAGATTCTCTTGTCTTCTTAGCTTCATTGTTTTTTGAGGGGAAGGGCAGAGGAAACACAATTAAAACACATGAAATGGAGAGAAAGTGGTTATTTGGGTGGTATTTAAAGGATTTGATCTAGAGAGAGAATGGACCAGAGTACCGGATCAAAACCTGATGTGGATTGAGGCCAAAACTGGACTTCAAGAATGGGTGTATAGAGGTAGAGGTTAGTGGTTAATTGTATATTTTTATAATTCTTATACCATACTGTTCACCCACTTTAAGTTGTTGGCTCTTGGTGTATTCAGAATTGTGCAGCCTTTATCACAGTTAATTTAAGAATGTTTTAATGGCCCCATCAAGAAACATGGTATCCACTAATCAGTCTCTTCCCATATCCCCTACAAGGCTTCTACCTCTAGGTGGTCAACTATATATTTTTTCTATGTCTTTATCGACATTTTACATGGATGAAATAATATATGATCTTTTGTGACTAGGTTCTTTCACTTAGTGTAACGTTTCCAAGGTTCATCCTTGTTGTTCAGTTCAGTTCAATTGCTCAGTCGTGTCCAACTCTTTGTGACCCCGTGGACCACAGCGTGCTAGGCCTCCCTGTCCATCACCAACTCCCGGAGTTTACTCAGACTCTTCTCCACTGAGTCAGTGATGCCATCAACCATCTCATCCTCTGTCGTCCCCTTCTCCTCCTGCTTTCAATCTTCATCCTTGTTGTAGCATATATTATTACTTACTCCTTTTCGTTGCTGAATAATTTTCCATTGTATTCACATACCATGTTTTTTTAATTCATCAGTTGGTAACCATTGGGGTTGTGTCTATTTCTTGGTTTTTATAAAGCATGCTACTATGAGCATTCATGTACATGTTTGTGTAGACTTAATGTTTTCATTTCTCTTAGATGTATACCTTGAAATGAAATTTCTGGGTTGTATGGTAACTCTGTTTAATCTTTTGAGGAACTGCAAACTTTTAAGTGGCTGTCCATTCCTGCCAACAATGTATGAGTGTTCCAATTTCTCTGCCCCTTTGCCTGTACTTGTTATTGTCTGGCTTTTAATTAAAGTCACTCTCCTTGGTCTAAAGTGGTATTTCATTATGGTTTTGATTTACCTTTCCCTGATGGCTAATGATATTAAGCGTCTTTTCTTGTGCTAATTAGTTATTTGTATATCTTGCACAGAGAATGTCATTCAGAGCTTTTCCCTGTGTTAAAACTAGGCCATTGTTGACTGTACTGTATTGCTTCCTGGTTTTATAAATACAGGTTTATTGTTTGATTGGACAGTTGTGCTCATTTGTTTGCATTTTGTCCATGGCTGCTTTTGTGCTGTAGTGGCAGAACTGACTGAGATGATGTGGCCTGCAAAGCCTGAAACATTGCTGTTTGGCTCTTTAGAAAAAGTTTGCATCCATTAAAATATTCAGTTCAGTTCAGTTCAGTTGCTCAGTCATGTCCAACTCTTTGCAACCCCATGAATTGCAACACGCCAGGCCTCCCTGTCCATCACCAACTCCCGGAGTTCACTCAGACTCATGTCCATCGAGTCCGTGATACCATCCAGCCATCTCATCCTCTGTCGTCCCCTTCTCCTCCTGCCCTCAATCCCTCCCAGCATCAGAGTCTTTTCCAATGAGTCAACTCTTCGCATGAGGTGGCCAAGTACTGGAGTTTCAGCTTTAGCGTCATTCCTTCCAGAGAACACCCAGGACCGATCTCCTTCAGAATGGACTGGTTGGATCTTGCAGTCCAAGGGACTCTCAAGAGTCTTCTCCAACACCACAGTTCAAAAGCATCAATTCTTCGGTGCTCAGCCTCCTTCACAGTCCAACTCTCACATCCATACATGACCACAGGAAAAACCATAGCCTTGACTAGATGGACCTTAGTTGGCAAAGTCATGTCTCTGCTTTTGAATATGCTATCTAGGTTGGTCATAACTTTTCTTCCAAGGAGTAAGCGTCTTTTTTCTCTTACTGTTTGCTATTCTCACATATTTACAGATTTTAACACACCTAAAATCATACAGTGTACAACTTCTTTGTATACTTCTTAGTAATTAAGAAGTATTATTCAAGAAATAGGAAAAATATTGGAATAAAACTCATACAAAGAAGTTGCACACTGGTTTTAGGTGTGTTAAAATTTGTAAATGTGTGATCATAGCAAACAGTAAGAGAAAAAAATAGTAATATATTAACAGTGATCTTTGGATTGTGGATATATGGCTAATTTATGTCTGATATAGAAAAATCTAAAGAAAGAAATGACATTTTACAAAATAGGCATGCATTATTCTTGTAGCCCAAGACAGGAACATTTGGTGCTCAGCACTAAAAAAAAATATATCTAGGATGACTTTTTTCAACTAAATTTTTTTTCCTGTTTTTTATATTATTATGAGCACATAAATAAAAGAATCCTTTTTTCAGCTATATATGACATGTTTTGTACAGACAGCCATTGTATCCTTACTTCCTTGGGAAGTTATCTTGAAGTTAGTGCTTAAATATGCTTGTTTTTGTACATAATGGGGTAGTCAATACTCAATAGATTATTGTTAACTGAGTTTCCATTTATGACTTCTTGGTAATTTTTTTCCCACAGAATTTAATGTATTTCACTGTTGGGTCTACGAATGTTTCATTTATCAGATAAATTTTACTGAAAACCATGTTTATTAAAATACTTAATAACATGAATTTAATTTTTAGTGCTTAACATTATACTTACGATGCACACTTAGCCCCAGGTTGTTATTATTATTATTTTTTTTCATGTAGCTTAAGGCTTCCAGCTCTGTGTTTTTTATACTCAACCTCTAAAATAGGTGAGTGTGCTGTATGTGTGTTCTTCTAATTTTTTCTTTATATTTGGAGATTGAAGGTCTTTAGAACTTCTGCATTGTTGACCTCTTTGAAGCATTGGTGCCAAAGATGTAGAACTGGATGGATTTCTTATGTGGAGCTGTAGTTCACTGAGTACCATTTCCATACTATGGCTATATAAAACTGCAGGCCCAGATTTCTCTCCATTTCTATCAATTTGTTTATAACTTTTATGAGTCAGAAGATTTCGTGTAGTTCAAGGTGTAGCAGATAAACTGAATTGAAACTCAGGAATCCTGTTTTTGTTTTAACAAAACTTTTATCTCAGTAACTAATCTGGAATAAGTAATTTACGTTTTTGGTTTGTGGTAATTCTTTCAGATCTCTTTCAGTTCTGAAATACTGAGATTCCCTGATTGGTTATTACTAATCTTGATCTGTTTGCCTTCACTCATATCTCCTCTTCAAAACACTCACATTCTCTATCACACCCCACATTTTGAATACCATTTGGAGAGTTATTTTTTTAGATTTAATTTACTTTGGGATTAAAGTACTTCTCTGGTCTGCTGTTTTACTGGTAGTATATCTTAAAGTAGGATGATGATAAACTATATTTAAACCTTTTATTACATTTCTGCATGGTCAGAAAGGATGCAAGACTCCAAACATTTAAGATATTTGCTAGACCAATCTTTTCCCTATAGTTAAGCAGTTTTGTGTCCATGAAACTTAACAGTTTTTTGCTTGATTATCCAAACTACTGCTTTTCTCTATAGAATACTAAAACAATAAATTTGTAGTTTTGTAAGTCTGCTACTTCAAGTTCCCACCATGGTTGATTTTAAGCTGTGAACATAAAGTCACTGCATGTGGGGTTGGGAGAGAGATGTGCTCATTTGGCTCTCCCCCTGCAGCACATGGGGCTTCCCAGGTGGAGCTAGAGGTAAAGAGCCCACCTGCGAATGCAGGAGGTGCCAGAGACATGGATTCGGTCCCTAGGTCAGGAAAGATCCCCTAGGGAAGCGAATCCCATGTGCAGAAGAGCCTGGCGCGCTACAGTCCATAGGATAGCAAAGAGTCGGACTTGACTGAAGCGACTTAGCTTGCATGCATGCTGCAGCCCGCAGGGGGAGGAAGTGCAGCTGAGGGAAGGGCGCAGACTAATCAGGAACCATAAACTAGTGAAACTTGTGTCCGCATGATTGCTAATTGAGCTCCTGTGAAAGAGTGATGCTCCATGTATTTTTGAGGATTATGGTAGAGTGTTCATAAGTTTAATATAAATTTAGGAATGTTGTGAAAAAATCAGTTTAATTATTTTATACTCAGTCCTTATAACAATTCTTGAAGTAGTTTTTAAAAGGGAAGCAAAGATGCTCTAGGGAAGTGGTTATAGTAACTGAAATATTTATGAGCAAATTGAGACTGGAAGAAGGGAAAGTCTTTAAATGGATTTAGAAGCAAGTTTACAATTCTTTGCTTTTAAAATATTGCTCAAATTCGATTTTAGGCTGAAGCTTTTGATGCTAACAAAGTACTCCCTCAAGGACTCTTAAGGATGGAAACATGTAAAAGTTTATGTATTTTAAAGAGTATATATCCTTTATATCCTTTATGATAGTGAATTCAGAGGGGGTTAACTGTCTGATTCAGTGACTCAAGGAAGGAATTTTTTTCTTTTACAGATAGGTCACTCACTTTTGGCAAAAGATGGCTGTGAGTCAGGTGATCATAAAATCTAGTGGAATAGAACTTCTCAAAATGTCTTCAGAGATGCTTGTCAAAATCTACCCAGTAAAATTAGGAATTTTGCTAGTGATTTAAAAAAAAAAATGTCTGATATTTCTTTAGAAGGTAAAAGATCTCATGTAGGAGATTAATACATATTATTGTATTTTATGCAGTTGGTTATTATATTGCCCTTATAGATTAATATATATATTTTAAAGCCTTTATATGTGATAACTGTGTATGAGTTTTGATATATATTCACACATATACAAACATGAATACTATACAGTGTATATACTATGCAATATACTGTGTCATTCTTAATGTTTTAAAATAATATCTTAGTAATCATTCCTGTGAAAAAATAATATAGCATCAGGAATGAAACATTTATCATAGGATTGTTTCTGTGGGAAGATCAGCTGACTGTTTTCATTTTGACGTGAAGGACCTTTTCTAGGACAGTGTTCTGCCAAGTGTGTGAAGACTGCCTCTGCTGCCCAGCAGTCACCCACTTCTTTAGTTAGGCAGGTCTACATGATGACTACATGACCAACTTCCCATATCCTTACTTTCCCTGCTAAATGGTACTCATTCATCAATCAGGTACTCATTCATCAATCATAGTACTCATTCATCAAGATTTTTTAAATTCATCTTTTAAATTCATGGCATAGCACTTCTGCACTTAATTCACTCATGACATAGCACTTAACTTCTGCTTATTTTTGTGTGTGTGAGTATTGTAAAAAAATTGTAAACTCTTTTTGGAATGGTACGAGTTCTGTACTACTGTAGTAGAAGTTCTCTTTAGTTAGCCAGTCCATTCACTTTGTGCGACATACTGACTCATGCCCGTAGCATTAAAGCTAGGCTGATAGACTACTTTCTTGTACTTCTGCCCATTTCTGTTCCCACTTTCTGAGATTTAAACTTATCAAAAATCACTTGTATTAATAGATTCTTGGGCAAAGAAAGTTTCATATAATAGGTCTGTGGTGTGAGCTGAACATGGATGAGCAAGACAATTGACTCTGTTAAAAAAGGAAGTTGTACCCTGGTTATACTTTTTATTATAATCATATAATTTAATTTACTCCTACCTATTTTGAAGAAATATGAGTATGACGGGGCATGCCTGTGAAAATGAGGTCACTTGCTTTGGAATTTACTCAGAACAAGTTGCTAAATAGATTGCAGTTGAATTAGGTGTGCAAAAGACAACTACAAAATACTGGTGAAAAGCCTTGAAAGACTCTTACTCTGCGTTCAGATTTGTTAACAAATGTCCTTAGTTGTTATGTCATTTAAAAGAAACTGGAAACCATAACTTCTTCAGTGTGAGAATGATTTATTCAAGACAAAGGCTACATTAATAACACTTAGCAAAATGTTAATCAAAAGGTCTTGTCTTACATCAAGTGATTTATATGATTGAAGTTACAATGACATACATTCATGATTCCCTCTTTTGATCAGATATTTTATTTACCCATTATCACTTTTCCATGTACTGTGTTCCTGTGTGCCTGCGTATGTGTGTCTTGTATTTGGGTAATCATAGATTCTTAAAGAGAAAAACCGTGGGATGTGATATGACTTGCTGAATTTCACAACTACTGAAATAGTGTGTCTTTTACTTGAATCAAGGGCATGTATGCCAGTCCAGGCCTCTTTATAGAAGTCTTTAATTGATTTTGATGTGTGTTTTGTATTCCTGAAGATATGCTGTATACTGCTTAGAATAGATGGAACCAGTGAAGCAATTTTGTAATCTCAGTCTCAGCCCCATATTTGGGACATTCATTGCCTTTTTTAGGCTTTAGCATTAAGTATCTTTAGGTTTTAGAGAGGGAAAAAGAGCTTCTCAATCAATGTGTGTCCTATTTCAGAACTTTAAGGAGTAAGGAAGAAGCTATTCTAGGTGGTTCATGTGGCCTTTCTCCAGGCACCTGTTAACAGTGCTCTGACCCTGAAAGAGAAATCAATAAATCAGTATGTATTGAGTGCCTCCAGTGTTTAACATATTATTTAGCCATTGGGAACAACACTGTGAATAAAAAAAACAGTGGAATAAAACAGATGAAATCCCTGACTTACCTCAGCAATTGAATTATTTAACTGCAGATTCTAAGTGCTGTAGAACTAAGCACTGTAAGCAGAGATCTCTAGACCTGGTGTGAAGGAGTACAGCACAGGGTGGCGGTCAGTGCAGGGTGCTGTATGTGGAGCCAGCATTTTAGATAAACTCGAAAGTATACGTGGGAATTGTCAGGGGAATGTGGAGGAGAGAAAGTAAATTTGTAGGGAGTAGACAGGGTGAGCAAACTTGGCAGAGGAAATAGTCTGTCCAGAGGCACTGAGATAAGAACAGAACCAAAGAGGAAGGAAGAGAGCGAAACAGACAATGAGGAAGTAAGCAGGGACCCAGATATGCATGATCAGGGAGTCATTAAAGTATTTTTAAAGCTCTTGTTTTGTATTATCATATTTGTATTTTTAAAAAGATCACTCTGGCTGCTCTGTGGAAAACAGAATGAAGGGAGAGACAAGAAAGGACGTGGGAGACCAATTAAAAGGCCAGGAATAAGATGCTGGTATTAGAGGTGAAGATAAGGCATGCCTAATATATATTCAGAGAGGTACACTTAATAGTTTGACTGTTGCTTTTGTTCTTTGAGACTTCATTTCTTATTTGCATTCCTAGTTAACCATTATAATTCATGCAATCATTCTATCAAGATATATAAGCTACCGGAACCTACTGTAAATTTTATTTTTGGGGGGTAGGGTTGAATATATTCCTTATTCTCTTGGTCATATAGGAAGTATGCTCTCATTTTTAAATTCAAGAAATGAAAGCTTCTAAGTAGTAATAAAATGAAAGTGTAGATAATAGGATTCATTGTATAATAATCTAGATGTTTTTACTAGAAGACATGTGGGGAAATATTTTAAACAGAATGAAAAAGAGCCTTGACTGAAGTCATGATTTAAAAATAATAGTATCAAGAACTCAAATAGAAAGCTATTTGTAGATCAATAGAAGGAAATGTGGCTATTAAATAAATTGAATGATTTTTAAATTTATGTTTATATTGTACTTGCTATATATTAGTCATATACCATAATTTTAGGAAGTACTTCACTGTCAACAAAATGTTTTCAAATTATAAGATAAATACTACTAGAAATCATTAGTAGATATTTTCCTAATTTATAAGTGGACAGTCATGTATTACTATTCTTCTTATCTTCCTTACCTAGAATAATTCCTTTGAATTGAGATTTACATTAAATTTGGATGTAGTCAGTGAAAATGAGTCAAGCAGAGGGAAAATAATTACCTTGGACAGGGAACACTATTCTGCTTCCTGTTTTCCTCACCTCAGTATATTTGTATATTGAAAGTAGAAATCTGCATTTAATAATTAAAATAATTTTTTATATTTACATTATTAACTTCCAGTCATGTTAAATATTACTTTTACATCCTTTTATATCTTCTTCAGATGTTTCATTTACATCTTCTAAGATGTATTGAGATAGGTTTTAGAATGCCTTCTAAAATTAATGAATTTATTTTGTTTGAAATTCAGTAAATTCTATAACAGCACTATACCTGAAACAGAACACATACAATTTGAAAGATTCTGCTTCTAAATTTGTGAAAATGAACCTTTTATGGATTAAATGAATTTATGGTCTATACCAAGTAAATTTTGTCCTTATACAAATTTTCAAGATTGGATGATTTTGTACAAATATTCATGTAAGGATTTTTTGAAAGATGCTTACACAGATAGTGCTTTTTGCTTTAAAATAAGAAACAAAGATTCTAGAGACTTCTAAGTCTAAGTATTTACGTTTTATGTTGAGAATGAATATTGCTATTTAGTGTATTCTTATATACGTGGCTAATATAGTCTAATGATACCCCCTCTGCAAATCTGAGAGCTCAGGTTACCTTTATTTTTATTAAGTTGACTTCTATTTCATGTACTTACAATTTACTTTCCATGTGTATAATAGATTATAATTGCACATTAAAAAGTATATTAATGTTAATAATTTGTTTTTATTTGAAAGCAGCCATCTGTGATATTCCTCAGTGCTGTTACCACATTTATAAGATTTTTCTCCAAAAATAGTAATCAAATTAACTTCAGTTCAGTTCAGTCGCTCAGTCGTGTCCGACTCTTTGCGACCCCATGAATCGCAGCACACTAGGCCTCCCTGTCCATCACCAACTCCCGGAGTTCACTCAAACTCGTGTCCATCGAGTCGGTGATGCCATCCAGCCATCTCATCCTCTGTCATCCCCTTCTCTTCCTGCCCCCAATCCCTCCCAGCATCAGAGTCTTTTCCAATGAGTCAGCTCTTCGCATGAGGTGGCGAAAGTACTGGAGTTTCAGCTTTAGCATCATTCCTTCCAAAGAAATCCCAGGGCTCATCTCCTTCAGAATGGACTAGTTGGATCTCCTTGCAGTCCAAGGGACCCTCAAGAATCTTCTCCAACACCACAGTTCAAAGGCATCAATTCTTTGGTGCTCAGCCTTCTTCACAGTCCAACTCTCACATCCATACATGACCACAGGAAAAACCATAGCCTTGACTAGACGGACCTTAGTCGGCAGAGTAATGTCTCTGCTTTTGAATATGCTATCTAGGTTGGTCATAACTTTTCTTCCAAGGAGTAAGCGTCTTTTAATTTCATGGCTGCAATCACCATGTGCAGTGATTTTGGAGCCCCAAAAAATAAAGTCTGACACTGTTTCTACTGTTTCCCCATCTATTTCCCATGAAGTGATGGGACCAGCTGCCATGATCTTTGTTTTCTGAATGTTGAGCTTTAAGCCAACTTTTTCACTCTCCTCTTTCTCTTTCATCAAGAGGCTTTTTAGCTCCTCTGCCATAAGAGTGGTGTCATCTGCATATCTGAGGTTGTTGATATTTCTCCCGGCAGTCTTGATCCCAGGTTGTGTTTCTTCCAGTCCAGGGTTTCTCATAATGTACTCTGCATATAAGTTAAATAAGCAGGGTGACAATATACAGCCTTGACGTACTCCTTTTCCTATTTGGAACCAGTCTGTTGTTCCATGTCCAGTTCTAACTGTTGCTTCTTGACCTGCATACAGATTTCTCAAGAGGCAGGTCAGGTGGTCTGGTATTCCCATTTCTCTAAGAATTTTCCACAGTTTACTGTGATCCACACAGTCAAAGGCTTTGGCATAGTCAATCAAGCAGAAATAGATGTTTTTCTGGAACTCTCTTGCTTTTTCCATGATCCAGCGGATGTTGGCCATTTGATCTCTGATTCCTCTGCCTTTTCTAAAACCAGCTTGAACATCAGGAAGTTCACAGTCCACATGTTGTTGAAGCCTGGCTTGGAGAACTTTGAGCATTACTTTACTAGCATGTGAGATGAGTGCAATTGTGCGGCAGTTTGAGCATTCTTTGGCATTGCCTTTCTTTGGGATTGGAATGAAAACTGACCTTTTCCAGTCCTGTGGCCACTGCTGAGTTTTCCAAACTTGCTGGCATATTGAGTGCAGCACTTTCACAGCATCATCGTTTAGGATTTGAAACAGCTCAACTGGAATTCCATCACCTCCACTAGCTTTGTTCATAGTGATGCCTTCCAAGGCCCACTTGACTTCACATTCCAGGATGTCTGGCTCTAGATGAGTGATCACACCATCGTGATTATCTGGGTCGTGAAGATCTTTTTTGTACAGTTCTTCTGTGTATTCTTGCCACCTCTTCTTAATGTCTTATGCTTCTGTTAGGTCCATACCATTTTTGTCCTTTATCGACCCCATCTTTGCATGAAATGTTCCCTTGGTGTCTCTAATTTTCTTCAAGAGATCTCTAGTCTTTCCCAGTCTGTTGTTTTCCTCTATTTCTTTGCATTGATCGCTGAAGAAGGCTTTCTTATCTCTTCTTGCTATTCTTTGGGACTCTGCATTCAGATGCTTATATCTTTCCTTTTCTCCTTTGCTTTTTGCCTCTCTTCTTTTCACAGCTATTATTAAGGCCTCCCCAGACAGCCATTTTGCTTTTTTGCATTTCTTTTCCATGGGGATGGTCTTGATCCCTGTCTCCTGTACAATGTCATAAATCTCCGTCCATAGTTCATCAGGCACTCTATCTATCAGATCTAGGCCCTTAAATCTATTTCTCGCTTCCACTGTATGATCATAAGGGATTTGATTTAGGTCATACCTGAATGGTCTAGCGGTTTTCCCTACTTTCTTCAATTTAAGTCTGAATTTGGCAATAAGGAGTTCATGATCTGAGCCACAGTCAGCTCCCGGTCTTATTTTTGTTGACTGTATAGAGCTTCTCCATCTTTGGCTCAAAGAATATAATCAATCTGATTTCAGTGTTGACCATCTGGTGATGTCCATGTGTAGAGTCTTGTGTTGTTGGAAGAGGGTGTTTGCTATGACCAGTGCATGTTCTTGGCAAAACTCTGTTAGCCTTTGCCCTGCTTCATTCTGCATTCCAAGGCCAAATTTGCCTGTTACTCCAGGTGTTTCTTGACTTCCTACTTTTGCATTCCAGTCCCCTATAATGAAAAGGACATCTTTTGGGGTGTTAGTTCTATAAGGTCTTGTACGTCTTCATAGAACCGTTCAACTTCAGCTTCTTCAGCATTACTGGTTGAGGCATAGACGTGGATTATGGTGATATTGAATGGTGTACCTTGGAAACGAACAGAGATCATTCTGTCATTTTTGAGATTGCATCCAAGTACTGCATTTTGGACTCTCTTGTTGACCATGATGGCTACTCCATTTCTTCTAAGGCGTTCCTGCCCGCAGTAGTAGATATAATGGTCATCTGAGTTAAATTCACCCATTCCAGTACATTTTAGTTTCCTGATTCCTAGAATGTCGACGTTCACTCTTGCCATCTCTTGTTTGACCACTTCCAGTTTGCCTTGATTCATGGACCTGACATTGCAGGTTCCTATGCAGTATTGCTCTTTACAGCATCGGACTTTGTTTCTATCACCAGTCACATCCACAGCTGGGTATTATTTTTGCTTTGGCTCCATCCCTTCATTCTTTCTGGAGTTATTTCTCCACTGATCTCCAGTAGCATATTGGGCACCTACTGACCTGGGAAGTTCCTCGTTCAGTATCCTATCATTTTGTCTTTTCATACTGTTCATGGGGTTCTCAAGGCAAGAATACTGAAGTGGCTTGCCATTCCCTTCTCCAGTGAACCACATTCTGTCAGACCTCTCCACCATGTATACTTTTTTTTTTTCTCCTTTATTGCTCAGGATCTTTATGAATAGACTCTTTGCCTTCTATTTGGTATGTTCCTAAAGGGATGAATTAATTGTAGTGTTAATATAAAGAAAACAGCATTGAAAAAAATGCTTGTTTAAAAATATCACTTAATCAAAAGAGATGTGTAATCTGTTTTGTATTTACCTATTGTATTTGTTATGTTTCACTGGTGTGCTAGATTAGCAGTGTTTGTTGAAGTCTTCTTTTATAATATTACTAGGTAGCTTAATAAAAGTAGTTACCACCTTTTTCAGGGGTAAGTGTGGTATTTTATACATTATTCTTTAAACCATTTCCAAGTGACTATAGTTATTTTGAATAGTTGAGTTTTTAAGTTTTATATATGCAAACAGAAACCAATCAAGCTCACACCAAAGGTATTTGGTTCAAAACTTGGACTGTATAACTAAATGGAATAATGTGGAGAATTCAGAAAGGGTTCAGAAAGAATGAAAAATCCCAAGTGCTCTTTTAAAAACAAGGAAAAGCATTCTCAGTTTTTAGTGTGTTGTTATGTCTGGGATGAGAAATTGCCTGTTGTCTTTCCTTTTTTTTTTTATTTTAAGCACTTAGTACTTTTAAGCTTCAACACATAAAATACTTCAAAGAATACTGTTCAAGAGTTTAAATAGATTTGATAAACTATGGGTCTTTTGTAAATGAATGCTAAGATGTAATACTAATTAAATGGACAAAATCTCAGTACAAATAAATTCAGCCTGTGATGATCATGTTGTTTTTCAATAGTCATTGAATAAATTTATTTTTTTATTTAAAAAAGTCATCCTTTTATGTAATGTGTTTGTCATAAGGTCTAAAGAAATAGACTGGCAGCCTTATTTTACTACACGCCTTGTAGATGATTTTGGCACACACCTACGAGTATTCAGAAAGGCCCAACAAAAGATAACAGAGAAAGATGATCAAGTGAAAGGTAATAATATCTTTATCCCCTTTGATAATTAGGATTTTATTTTATTTTTCCCTTTGATAATTAGGATTTTAAAATCTGTTTTTATTATTCTCTAATCTTACTGTTCCTTTTCTGTCCAGGTACAGCAGAAGATCTTGTAGATACCTTCTTTGAAGTTGAAGTTGAAATGGAGAAGGATGTTTGCCGTGACCTAGTGTGCACTTCTCCCAAAGATGAAGAAGGTTTTCTTTTTCATTTAACTTTTTGAGCATATTAACTGTTCACATTAGTAGAGTCAAGTTAGCAGAACCATTTAACAAATACCAGGGTAAAATCTAAGAGTAAAGTTATTCTTACAGGACAGGAAGCTTAGTAAAAACACTACTGCTCATTTTATCTTTTAACTCTTAAAAGTAAATTTCCAGATTCTTTTTTCTTTTAAAGAGAGCCTTTTCAATTAAAGAGAACTTCTTTTGTTGTCTTTTAAAATATAGCAAACACAAACATTTTATCCTTATGAATTTACTTTTTTTGATCTGTAGTAATTTTATCTTCATCTTGAGTTTACTATTTCTAATTCAAGAGTACGCCTATTATTGTAAATATTTTCTAAGGGGATGATGATAATGTTTCAAATGAAATGTATAGAGTTGGATTGACTTTTCTTTTTGAGAGGTTAGACTAGATAAATTTTAGCTGAGGATGTTGTCTTTTCCTAGTTTTACAATATCCGAGTCTGTGCTACTTGGCATATTGTTTTGATCATCAGTTATATAATTACCTTCCCAGGAAGTGTCAGCATATGAACAAGTCAGAAAAGCATTGCTAGTTGTGGAAATTGTTTTCTTAGATTTTTAAAATGTGCTCAGCTTTTCTATTTCTTTGCCTTCTTTTCTGTTCTTTTCCTTTTTTCTTCTTTCCTTTTTATGTTTATTATGCAGTTCAGATTTTAATTGCTACTGCTTTAGCATTAATATGAAATAACTAAATATAAGAAATAGTTAGAATGATGTATAGTGCTTTTATGTAAATCAAGCCCTCTTCAATCAGTAAACTAGAAGAGCATGTTCTTTTTCTTATTACCTGCCAAGTTAGTGGAGGTTTTTTCTTGAAAAAGAATTGTAAGTATATTTTTAAATGTGCAGATAACTTTAGTATGTAGAGATGTGTGGTAGAAGAGTAGAATACTTGGTGCAACTGAAACTTTTGGGGAAAAACACTTTTGTAATTGAAGTTTCTCAACAACTCAAGATGTAGGGTTCAGTTCAGTTTGGTTGCTCAGTCGTGTCCGACTCTTTGCGACTCCATGAATCGCAGCATGCCAGGCCTCCCTGTCCATCACCAGCTCCCAGAGTTTACTCAGACTCATGTCCATTGAGTTGGTGATGCCATCCAGCCATCTCATAGATATAGGGTAGAACTGGGCAAAATAAAAAAGTGTGTATTACTTTGATTAATGAATATTTGCTATTTGGAGAATAACAAAGATTTTTATTGAGTACTGATTAATTACTAAGATAATAAGCTTGTATAATCAGCAAACTGCTTAATCCTGCCACTTTATTTGTGTTTTATATCAAGAGTAGGTGGAGATTTTGTATTTTCCATTGTTATAGCTCCCTTTTTTTTTTTTTCCTAGGATTCCTAAGGGATTTGTGTGAGGTCTTATTATATTTATTGCTACCTCCTGGAGATTTCCAGAACAAGATCATGCGATACTTTGTCAGGGTAAGCTTAAACGCGTAACAAATACATGGCTGTAAAGAAACTTAAGTAGTAATTACCAAATTTTTAGTCCCAGGACCCTGTTACACACTTAAAAATTATTAAGGACCGCAATAGCTTCTGTTTATGTGGGCTTTGTCTGTCAATATTTATTGTATTGTAAATATTAAAACTAAGGAATTTTGGAACACAGAAATACACAAGCATATTCCATTAACTATCCTGCTCCATTCTGAAAATACCACTGTTTGCTTTCCTTTCCCTATACCCCTGAGGTTCCTGGACAACACCTCAGTTCCTAAACTGTGCTTTTTTGCTTATTATTATTTAAGCAGTATCAATTTAGCAGTATCCTGATAGCTGTCTAACTTGAGTTCAGTGCATTTTCAGGTAGGGTAATAATACCATGAAATGAATAGAAAATGCTTGATTTTGATGGGAAGAGTTTGATAGATTATATACATTGAAGACTTGGGCTGGTCATTATCAACATCTGGCATGTCTGTGTCTGGATTCACATCTGCCACTGAAGGAAGATACTGTTAATCAGTCATCATATTCATTCATGCTGATTATTTGGAGCAATCTTTGCCTGCCTGATACTCTGCTTAACTTTTAAATAGGCAAGTTGTGCCTTCTTGCTCATCCATCCCTGTGGCTTTAAACACCATCCAAATGCTAATAACTTTCAAATCTATATCTTTCCCTTCTGAACTGTCCACCAGCTGCCTACTAAAATCACTATTTCATTGATGCACAGCCCTTTTAAACTTTGCATGCACAAGATGGAAGTCTTACTCTTGCCTCCAAATCCTGTTTATAAGTTTTTTCTTCATCCCCGTAATGACCACCCAGCAAATGTTTTAAATCTTAAGTCCTTTTAAAAGGCTTACAATAAGACTGTGGGTGAGTGGCTTTGTTTAACCTCTCTGGCCTTCATTCCATGCCATCACTGTATTCCAACCACACAGGCTTTTCCAAAGTGCCATTTCTCTCCACTATAGGATTATCTCATACTCTTTTTTTTCATCTGCTTAGAATGATTTGCCTTATTCTCCTGGCTAAATTACATTTGTCCCTCATATCTCACTTCCTCAGAAATAACTCCTTCTCTAAAAGCTCCCTCATAATTCCCTATTAGTATAGATAGGTACTGTATTCCTTCTTGACATTTACCATATTTTAACATGAAAGTTTGATTGTTGGGTTAACTTGCTTGATGCCTCTTTCCCCTAATGGAATCCCAAGCCCTAGAGGACAGGGGCCATTTCTTCATTTCTGTATTCTGTATCACTGTATACTTACTGATTTTCACAGTGCCTGCCACATAGCATACACCAATCAGATAATCAGTTTTAATGCATAGTTCAGTTGAGTTCAGTCGTTCAGTCGTGTGTGACTCTTTGCGACCCCATGGACTGTAGCACACCAGGCCTCCCTGTCCATCACCAACTACTGAGGTTTACTCAGACTCATGTCCATTGAGTCGGTGATGTCATCCAGCCATCTTATCCTCTGTTGTCCCCTTCTCCTTCTCTTTCAGTCTTTTCCAACATCATGGTCTTTTCTAATGAGTCAGTTCTTCGCATGAGGTGGCCAAAAGATTGGAGTTTCAGCTTCAGGATCTGTCCTTCCAATGAATATTCAGGACTGATTTCCTTTAGGATGGACTGGTTGGATCTCCTTGCAGTCCAAGGGACTCTCAGGAGTCTTCTCCAACACCACAGTTCAAAAGCATCAATTCTTTGGCGCTCAGCTTTCTTCACAGTCCAACTCTCACATCCATACATGACTACTGGAAAAACCATAGTTTTGACTAGATGGACCTTTGTTGGCAAAGTAATGTTTCTGCTTTTTACTATGCTGTCTATGTTGGTCATAACTTTTCTTTCAAGGAATAAGTATCTTTTAATTTCATGGCTGCAGTCACCATCTGCCGTGATTTTGGAGCCCCCCAAAATAAAGTCTGACACTGTTTCCACTGTTTCCCTGTCTTTTTGCCATGAAGTGATGGGACCAGATGCCATGACCTCAGTTTTCTGAATGTTGAGTTTTAAGCCAACTTTTTCACTCCTCTTTCACTTTCATCAAGTCTCCTCTTTCACTTTCATCAAGAGGCTCTTTAGTTCTCCTTCACTTTCTGACATAAGGGTGGTGTCATCTGCATATCTGAGGTTATTGATATTTCTCCCGGCAGTCTTGATTCCAGCTTGTGCTTCTTCCTGGCCAGGGTTTCTCATGATGTACTCTGCATATAAGTTAAATAAGCAGGGTGACAGTATACAGCTTTGATGTGCTCCTTTCCTGATTTGGAACCAGTCTGTTGTTTCATGTCCAGTTCTAACTGTTGCTTCCTGACCTGCATACAGGTTTCTCAAGAGGCAGGTCAGATGGTCTGGTATTCCCATCTTTAAGAATTTTTGACGGTTTGTCATGATCCACACAGTCAAAGGCTTTGGCATAGTCAATAAAGCAGAAATAGATGTTTTTCTTTATTGACTCTCTTGCTTTATCCATGATCCAACGGATGTTGGCAATTTGATCTCTGGTTCCTCAGCCTTTTCTAAATCCAGCCTGAACATCTGGAAGTTCATGGTTCACGTACTGTTGAAGCCTGGCTTGGAGAATTTTAAGCATTACTTGACTAGCATGTAAGATGAGTGCAATTGTACATTAGTTTGAGCATTCTTTGTCATTGCCTTTCTTTGGGATTGGAATGAAAACTGACCTTTCCCACTCCTGTGGCCACTGCTGAGTTTTCCAAATTTGCTGGCATATTGAGTGCAGCACTTTCACAGCATCATCTTTTAGGGTTTGAAATAGCTCAACTGGAATTCCATCACCTCCACTAGCTTTGTTTGTAGTGATGCTTCCTAATGCCCACTTGAGTTCACATTCCAAGATGTTAACTCTAAGTGAGTGATCACACCATTCTGATTATCTGGGTTGTGAAGATCTTTTTTGTACAGTTCTTCTGTGTATTCTTGCTACCTCTTCTTAATATCTTCTGCTTCTGTTAGGTCCATACCATTTCTGTCCTCTATTGTGCCCATCTTTGCATGAAATGTTCCCTTGGTATCTCTAATTTTCTTGAAGAGAACTCTGCTGCTGCTACTGCTAAGTCACTTCAGTTGTGTCCAACTCTGTGCGACCTTGTAGACGTCAGCCCACCAGGCTCCCCCGCCCCTGGGATTCTCCAGGCAAGAACACTGGAGTGGGTTGCCATTTCCTTTTCCAATGCAGGAAAGTGAAAAGTGAAAGTGAAGTCTCTCAGTCGTGTCCGACTCTCTGGGACCCCATGGACCACAGCCTACCAGGTTCCTCCATCCATGGGATTTTCCCAGCAAGAGTACTGGAGTGGGGTGCCATTGCCTTCTCCATGAAGAGAACTCTAATCTTTCCCATTCTGTTTTCCTCTATTTCTTTACACTGATCACCAAGGAAGGCTTTCTTATCTCTTCTTGCTATTCTTTCGAACTCTGCATGCACATGGGTATGTCTTTCCTTTTCTCCTTTGCTTTTCACTTCTCTTTTCACAGCTATTTGTAAGGCCTCTTCAGACAGCCATTTTGCTTTTTTACATTTCTTTTTTCTTGGGGATAGTCTTGATCCCTGTCTCCTATACAATGTCTTGACTCTCCATCTATATTTCTTCAGACACTCTATCAGATCTAATCCCTCAGATCTTTTTGTCACTTCTACTGTATAATCGTAAGGGATTTGATTTAGGTCATAGCTGAATGGTCTATTGGTTTTCCCTACTTTCTTCAATTTAAGTCTGAATTTGATGGTAAGGAGTTCGTGATCTGAGAGGAGACCTAATTGACCTTCTTGCTGGCTATGGGGCACATGCTACTGCTACTCTTTAAAGATTAAATTGACTTTTAGGAGACAGGAATGACAATCAGTATTGTTACATGGGTTTAAAACATGTTTAAAATAAGTAGGGTTGTTTAAAGAAAGAGCAAATATGTTTTGCCATAGATTGCTCTTTTAGGCCAATATTTCATTTCTTTTTGCTTGAGTCTAATTGAGTGAGTGTAATTGTAGAGCTCTGTGGTCAGTTTGTTTTTCTATTAACTCGATAGTTCTTTATCATTTTCTTTTGTTGATAATTAAATGTAGGCTTTCCCAAAGGACAGTTTGTTCAGATTAAATAACAGATTAGAGAGTTCTTAGTTCTTTCCTTTATATGAATCCTTTGTATGAGTTGTACAAATCACAGCATTTGACTGAGTATTGCTATTTAATTGCCTCTGCTTTCTCCCATTACCATGTTTTATTTATTTAAAGATTCATGGCCTCAGTGACTCTGCAACTTTTAAATCTTCATATTTGACAGCTTATGCTTGTGTTAAAGTATATGAAAATTATATGAAAATTGCCACATATTTTATAATATTTGCAATATTTTGCTCTCACTAAAACTGTATAGAAATTATTGAGTCATATGACTAACCAAGGGCTTCCCTGGTGGTTCAGATGATAAAGAATCTGCCTGCAATGCAGGAGACCCGGTTTCAATCCCTGGATCGGGAAGATACCCTGGAGAAGGACATGGCTACCCACTCCAGTATTCTTGCCTGGTGAATCCCATGGACAGAGGAGCCTGGCGGGCTATATAGTCCATGAGGTTGCAGAGTCATACATGACTGAGCAACTAAACACACAGACACACACATACACATGACTAACCGGACTCTTTCATGAGGCAAATTAGGAGATCAGAGTAGTTTTCAGAGACATAAGGATTGTTTGCCTTAACTAATATGAAGCAGTAAACTTATTCAAAAAGGTTACCCATATGTTTTTTACTCACTTTGAAAATAAACTTTCAATAAAGCACTTTTTTGTTTGTGAATTTTATCATTACAGAATACATTTTAAAAATTTGGGCGTGTGTGGTCAGATACATAATTTGAGGGAAGAAATTAGATAAATATAATTTTTTAAAAGTTAGAGATTAAACCTGATCCAGAATAAGCAATTTTCTAATTTGAGACTGGAAGATGTCTTAAAACACATTTCAAAAAGATAGTGGAGCCTCCACTAGTGCCTTTTAGAAATATTAATTGACCATGGGATAAAAGTTGTCAAAGACTTGTAAAACTTATAGAAGTAGAATTTATATAAAATATTTCTCTAAAGGAAAACAAAGTGAAGGCCCCCTTCTGTGAACTTACACCAGAAAATGGCACAGATAAATTAGAAATCTGGAAAGGAATAAATAAATTGGTCCTTTACTTAGAAAAGTGAAACATCCTGTTAAACTTGGCTTGGCTTGGCTATTTAGCCTTTCTACTATTCATAAGAAATGCTATTTCGTAAATCTAGATATCACAAGCATAGAGGACTGAAGATTAAACAGGTAGACTATTGTCTAAGTTTGAAAGTGAAAGTGAAGTCGCTCAGTCATTTCCTACTCTTTGTGACCCCGTGGACTGTAGGCCGCCAGGCTCCTCTGTCCATGGGATTCTCCAGGCAAGAATACTAGAGTGTGTTGCCATTTCCTTCTCTAGGATATCTTCCTAACCCAGGGATTGAACCCCAGTTTCCCCCACATTGTAGGCAGAGGCTTTACTGTCTGAGCCACTTAGTTTCTTGATTTGCATTGTTTAATGTTTATCAAAGTCATGCTATATTTAAGACAGTGACCTTGAGAAGATAAGAGTGTTTTTGAAGAGAGGTAAGTCTTTTATCTCTTTTCACTAATCTCCACTCACATACAAAAAGTTCCTAAAGAACTGTAGTGTATTAAGTGGAAGACACAGAATTACTTAAAGAGGGGTATGTGATGAATGCCGTAAATACAAAGCATGAGTGTATTTTAAACATATCAGTGAATAGTGTTCATCAGAACAATCAGGGTTTATTTAATGGGAAAATTAATTCTGTAGGCAATCCTAGGTGGAGAGCCAGAATCTTGGTAACAGTGTAAACAGTTGCAGAGAATGAGAAGGTATAGTCAAAGAATATTAAGTAATTGTGTTACCATAAATGTAATTTTATTTTTATTATCTTGTATTAGATAAATTTAAAACAGACAGGTATAGAGAGTTAATACAGTAGACATTTCTGCACCAACAGACCAGATTTAAGCAGTGTTAGCATTTTGCTGTAGTTGCCTAGCCCTCCCTTGACTCCCTTGAAGGCAGTCACTGTTCTGATGTTATCTTTTCTTTTTTTGTTTTTATACCTTTAATATAGATGTAGGAGTCCATAAATACATATAGTGCCATGTTTTGCCTTTTAAAAATGGATATAAATGCTAACTTTTTAGAGTTATACTTTTGCTTTTTTTCACTCAACTGTACTTACTATTGTGGCCATGTATCTAAGTTGATATAGATGGCTTCATCTTATTCAACTGATGTATGCTAGCTCATCTTTTTGTAAGTCATGTCATTCACCAAGTTTACTTTTATCCATACCTTACCTTTCTTCAGTAACAGCATTGAATTAGGACATTTACACTGTGCTATTGATTTGAGAAGTGTATGAGATTAAATTTGTTTTTGTGTTTTAAAATTTTTGTCCAGGAAATCCTTGCACGTGGAGTTCTTCTTCCATTAATAAATCAACTCAGTGATCCTGATTATATTAATCAATATATCATATGGATGGTATGTACTTTCTAAAATGCAGCTCTTGTTTTTAAAAGTTTTTTAAAAGGTATAAATATGATTTGGAGGTCAGGATGATTAAGCAATAATTTATTAAAGAAATTAAGTAAAAATATATCTCAAGGTAATCTTTTATATTTTCAATATTTCTGTTTGCTTATGTGTTGAATGTACTAGCCAGATTTCCCTTAAGGAAGTAGGTTGATAAGATAATCTTCTTTACAGTGTTCTTGCTGTTTCTACTTAATTAAATTTAAAAAAGGATGTTTTCTTATCTGTGTGTATAGATGATAAGTACTTCTTAAAACTGCTGTTTGATTTCAAATTAATCTGAACTACTTAAGTACCATGCAATTTAAATGTTATGCTAAATAGTAGAGGAAAATATGGAGGAAAGAACCTTTGATCGAGAAGATCTAAGTTCTAGATACGTTTCTGTAAGTTGCTTAGTATGTCAATAAGTTAGATAACTCATAGTTTTCTCATTCATCAGATGTATCAAAGGGTTAGTGGTTATTAAGTTTGCTAGTTCTAATTATTTTTCTGATTATATATGCTTTTCCTCAGTAAATTAATGGTTGAGGAAGTGTGTGTAAATGGGCTATTGCTGGGAATTACTTTGGTGATTACCTAAGTCTTTGATTCCTTTTTGTGAATCTGAAATTTCTCTCCCACATTGTCTTCTTTTACTCAGTCTAGCTTTTCTAGGAAGGAAGTATTTGATTGTTCTTTGTTTACAATCATACCCATTTTCAGACTTGCCATTTTTCATTGTTGTTGCTATTACAGTGTTTGTCTCTCCCATCAGATTATGGGTCCCCTGTAGGCAGACATTGTCTTCCTAGCCTTGTGTTCCTAGAATCTTTCATGGAGTTCATAGAACTTAATTTTTCATTTCCTTTGTCAGCTTATTTAGAGTCCTGCTAGGCTGTACCTAGAACTTTAAAAATTTGCATATCCCCATAACTGAAAGAAAAAAAACCTTTGGTTAGGAATTCTGCTCCTAAAATTTATCCTAAAGTGCTGATAAATGAGATTATAACAATCCAATTTAAGACTACTAATGGCAGTCTTGCTAATAATACTAAAAAAAAGTGAACGCAATGTAAGTGTTCAGCATAAAGGCACAATTGCACTCATTTCACGTACTAGCAAGGTAATGCTCAAAATCCTTCAGGCCAGGCTTCAACAGTACATGAACTGAGAACCTCCAGATGTACAAGGAGGATTTAGGAAAGGCAGAGGAACCAGAGATCAAATTGCCAACTTCCGTTAGATCATAGAAAAAGCAAGGAAATTCTAGAAAAAAAAATCTACTGCTTCATTGACTGTGCTAAAGCCTCTGACTGTGGATCACAACAAACTGTGGAAAATTCTTCAAGAGTTGGGAATACTAGACCACTTTACCTGCTTCCTGAGAAACCTGTATGAAGATCAAGAAGCAACAGTTAGAACCGATCATGGAACAACAGACTGTTTCAAAATTGGGAAAGGAGTATATCAAGGCTATACATTGTCACCTTGCTTATTTAATGTACATGCAAAGTACATCATGGAAAATGCTGAGCTGGATGCAGCTCAGGCTGGAATCTAGATTGCCTGAAGAAATATCAGTAACCTCAGATACGCAGATGACACCACCCTTATGGCAGAAAGTGAAGAGGAACTGAAGAGTGTTTTGATGAAAGTGGAAGAGGAGAGTGAAAAAGCTGGCTTGAAACTCAACATCCAAAAAACTAAGATCATGGCATCCAGTCCCATCACTTCACAGCAGATAGATGGGGAAACAATAGAAACAGTGAGAGACTTTATTTTCTTGGGCTCCAAAATCACTGTGGACAGTGACTGCAGCCATGACACTAAAGATACTTGCTCCTTGGAAGAAAAGCTGTGACAAACCTAGACAGCATATTAAAAAGGAGAAATATCGATTTGCTAACAAAAGTCTGTCTAGTCAAAGCTGACTTTTCCAGTAGTCATGTACAGATGTGCTATTTGGACTGTAAAGAAAGCTGAGAGCCAAATAATTGACGCTTTTGAACTGTGGTGTTGGAGAAGACTCTGAGAGTCCCCTGGACAGCAAGGAGATCCAACCAGTCAATCCTAAAGGAAATCTATCCTGAATATTCATTAGAAGGACTGATGCTGTAGCTGAAGCTCCCATACTTCGGCTACCTGTGAAGAGCTGACTCACTGGAAAAGACCCTGATGCTGGGAAAGATTGAGGGCAGGAGAGGATAAGGGGGTGACAGAGGATGAGATGGTTGGATGGCATCACCAACTCAGTGGACATGAGTTTGAGCAAACTCTGGGAGATAGTGACGGACAGGAAAGCCTGTTGTGTGCTACAGTCCATGAGGTTGCAGAGTCGGACAGGACTGAGCAACTGAACGACGAAATAGAGGAATAGTTTAGGAATATTGATGCAATAAATAGTGTTTATACTCTGATGGTAGTATGTGTTTATGAATATGAAAAGATGTGTTTATTTTTTATGTGAAAAGGACAACTAAAAATGATGTATGTATAGATATCTATTCCTTTAAAAATAAATATATAAGTAATTATATATTTATGAATGACTCTGATTCTGATAAGTTGTATACTGACTGAAATGTTAATAGAGAGGTCAGTCAGTTCAGTTGCTGAGTCCTGTCTGACTCTTTGTGACCCCATGGACTGCAGCACATCAGGCTTCCCTGTCCATTACCAACTTGCAGAGCTTGCCCAAACTCATGTACATTGAGTTGGTGATGCCACCCAACCATCTCATCCTCTGTTGTAGAGAGGTAGGATCCTGAAAATTTTAAGTTTTCTCTTTTGTTTATTTCACTTTACTACAAGTACTGGTTATGTCATAAGTGATTTTTTAAGAAGTAGGATAAAGGTAAAATTTTAAAACGTTTAAGTAGTAAAGTAAAAGTAAATATCTTTAAAAAGATTTTTTTTGTAACACAAAAATGAATATCATATACTAACCTTAAAAAATCAGTTTACAGTACTGTATAATCTTACCTATAGTACAGAACAGGATGCAAGTTTACTAGAATATTATGGTTATCTCACACTCATGGGATTAGGAATTATTTTTATTTCTATTTTTCTTTTCAATTTTTATTTTGCTGAGCTTATATTAAATATATAATTAGTTACATGGTAAAAACATTTTTGAGGGACTTAGCACATAGTCAGAACAGAATTCAAGCCACCAGATTTTTACTTGTTCTCTGCATAGTTGGGCTGGTACTATTATTATGTATCATGGTTGGGGTCTTTTTAAACAGTGATTGATCACTATTGTGCTTTGCTGTAAAATATCAAAAAATATATTTAAAAGAGAAAAATATATCAATAAAGGATCTTTAGCTTGCTTTGTTGTCTGGTTTATTCTCTTGACATTATTTATGTGGAAAACCCTTTGCACATAGGTATTATAAAATTGGCTGAGTTCTTATTCTTTCTGCCAGGTAAATTTCATATTAATGATACTTAATTGTATAGTTTATTTGAAAGGAAAAGTTTAGAGCAGTGTAGTAGTAACATATATCGTCCAAGTAAAATGTTCATATTACCTAACAGAAGTTTTAAGTTTTTAAGTCATTGCTAAAGATAGTACTGGCCAATTTGCATTATTTATCTCAAAATGTATATTTTATATATTTTGGGGACAAACTAGTTAATTGTAAACTCTTCTCTCTGACTATGGAATAGTTTACTTAATTGGTTTATATTGTTATCTCCTACTAGAGCAGATTAGTGAACAGCTGTTTACTTGTTTCTTAATGTATTCTTAGAAAAATCAGGTCTTTAATAACTTACCTCTTTTATTATTGAAGTAAAATTTACACAAAGTGAGAGACATCGCCAAGTTGTTATCTGAAGTTGTGTTATAATTTTGTACTTCTACTTGCACTGTTTGAGAACGTGAAGACCAAATTTGGTCTCTCCACATTCTGATAGATATTTGGCATTTTCATTTTGTTATGGTTATTTTGCACATCCTTGATGATTAATGATTCTGAACATTTTTTCAGGTGCTTATTGCCCCCCCTGCTTTTCCCCACAGTTCTGAATGTTGGCAATCACCAGTACTTGGACTCCTGTTTAGAATGGACAACCAAGTTGGCTACCTTTTCATAGTTCCCTTTACTGTTTTATTTGGCTTAAATTTATTGACAGTCATAGTCATTAGATCCTTTACAACATTCTCAACTACCTTTCTTCTCTCTCTCAGTTTATTATTTGCTTGGTGAAACCACATTCTGGTTAAATCCAACTTAATGTTCTACTCCATTCTTAATCTTAAACAGCAAGTGGCTGGAGAAGAAGGATGAAATAACAGTTTCCATGTTGTTACAGTGATTCTGTTAAATTTATGTCAGGGAATGCCACTCTTAATGTTTAAAATTCTCCAATAACTTTTCATTCCATTCACAGTGAAAGCCAAGCCATTTACTAAACCCTGTCATGTTTGCTTTTCCATTAGCACTCATCTGCATTTCTTTGGTTTAGCTCTAGTCACCATGGATGGCTTCCTTGCTGGCATCAGACATTCTGAGTGTGCTCTTTACTTCACAGTGTGCTATATATCTTTCTTACTTTGTTAATAGTCTCTGACCCAGGAGAATTTAAGTACCATGAGTAGAGAGATTTTCATTTTGTTTGAGGACAGTTGTGCCTGGCCCACAGTAGGTACTCAAGATTCTGTTTTCATTTAAGTGAGTCTCCCTCCCATCTGTATTTTAAACTTTATTTTCAGATCCGTGATTCTAATTGCAACTATGAGGCCTTTATGAACATTATTAAATTGAGTGACAATATTGGAGAGCTCGAAGCAGTCAGAGATAAAGCAGCAGAAGAATTACAGTATCTTCGATCTCTAGATACAGCTGGTGATGGTAAGTAATTTATTTAAGAATAAGAATGTTTTACTTCTTTAACAATTACTGTATATTCAAACAAAACTTGAATTTACCTAAATGTCATTTTATGTTATTAATGGTTTTCACCTTAACTGAATCTGACTTTTATTATGCTAATATGTTCTGAGAATAAAGCATAATAGTTTTCTGAATGTGAGACTCATTATTGCAGTTACTGCTAAAGATAATTTGCATAGTTTAATTTTAATTAAATAATTTAACTATAAAATTTCATTATTTTTTAAATAATTGCTGTATTCATTGGTTATGTTAAATTACAGTAAGTGTATGTTTAAAGTATTTCACAAGTAACACTGCCACTTTACCTCATAATCAATTTGTTTGTTTTTAGATATCAACACCATCAAAAATCAAATAAATAGCTTATTATTTGTGAAGAAAGTATGTGACTCTAGAATACAACGGTTGCAGTCAGGCAAAGTGAGTAAAATACTCTTGAATTAATATTTAAGTATAGATAATTTCTCTTCATTAAAATATCCAGCAAATGACAAAAGGTTGAGTATTAACCAGTGTGGCATTTTACAGAAGAACTAAAAATTTAGAAAAAAATTATATTATACAAAGTAGTGTATTTATTAAAATAAGCTAATGAGATTAAAATATTACATGAAAAGTAAATTTTTTTCTTTATTTATGTATTTATCTACTCATGTTATTTATTCAAAATTCAACATTTATTGAATTTTGTACATTGGACACCATTTTAGATGGATCTAACAGACGGAAATCTCTCTCATGAAGCTTACATTTTAGTTGCAGAATCAGAAAATAAACCAATACATAAATTGATATATTATGTAAAAAATGTAAAAGTAAGTGAAACGTGAAAAAATAAAATGTAAAAAAAAGAAAAAAGACCTAAAATGTGAAAGAAAATAAGTAAAGCAAAGTAGGGTGGCAGAGAATGTCAAAGTGGTTTAGATAGATGCTGAGAGATCTGGTAACATTTGAGCACAGAGAGATCTGAATAATATGAGAGAATCCTGTGAATTTTTATTATTATTTTTTTATCTTTCATGCAAAGGTGAGAGCAAATGTGAAGTCCCTGGAATAGGAAAGTGCCTGGTGAGTTAGAGGAGGTCATTGTGACTGGTATGGAATGTATGATAGGATTTGTAGGAGGAATGAGATTAGCGAGGAACCTTAGGGGTTAGATCATACATGGTTTTGCCTTCATAGTAAGATTTTTTAAAATCTGACTGTGATAGAAATCCATTGGAGATTCGCCCTGGCAAGTGACATAATCTGACTTATGAGGTAAAATGATCATTTGGGCTCTTTGTGATGAGTAGATTGTGGTGGAGTGGTGGAGACAAGAATGGAAACTAACAGATCGTTTACACGACTCTTGTTTTTGTTTAGTAAGAGATGTCTGGTGGGTTCATGTGAGAAGTTAATTAGAGACAATATTTGCTAATGTATTAAATATGGGTTGAGAGAGAAAAAAGAACTCAAGGATGATTCCAGAGTTTTTTGGACTGAGCACCTGAGTGAATAGTGTTGTTATTCACTAAAATGAATAAAACTGAGGGAGGAGGAAATTTGGATGAGAGAATCAAGTTTTGAATGTTTTATCTTGAGATCCCTGTTTGATGTTAAAGTAGACATTCTAATTGGTAAATTCAAGTGCAAGGGAAATTTCGTGAATGAAACAAACTTTGAGAATCCTCAGGATTATCAGCTGCTTGTTTAAAGTTGAGAGATTGGATGAGATTACTTAAAAGAATGAGTTTAAGAAAGAAGATACCAAAGACTTTGTCCTGAGGCCCTTCAGTTACTAGTGTTTAAGACAAAGTCAAAGGTCTAGCCAAACAAACTGTAAATGACTGTTGAGATTGAAGGAAAGGAGTGTGATATCCTAGGACCAAAGTATAGAAAATGCTAAAAAAAAAAAAAAGTGAGAGATCAGGTGTATCACAGACTACTAATAAATTGAGTAAGATGAAGGTTTAGAATTGACTGTTGGGTTTGCCACAGGGGTGTTGTTGGTGATCCATGAGAGCATTTTGGTAGAATAGTGGAGGAAAACCCTGATGGGAGTCAGTCAGAAGAAAATGGGAAGAAATGAATTAGAAACAGTCATTATAGGTAGCTGTTTGGGTGAGTTTCATTGTAAAAGAGAGCAGAGATCTGGAGCTTTGAAACAAATTTTTTACTACCTTTAGTTTTTAGTGTAGTCACCTTTCTTATGCTGGTTTTCTATTGGAAATTGATTTGTGACTCTTTGGTCTCGTAATTTTGCAATATACTTACATTCCTTAAGGAATAGAAGCCTTATTTTTAAATTTTGAGTTTAGTTTGCTAGTTTAATTATAACTTACACATTATTTGAGGCCTATATTTGTCATAAATGTGTGTGCAGGTGTATGTATGTCTGTCTTTGTTCAGTTAACTATATTTTAAAGTGAATTTATATACACATGTAAATTCAGAATAGAAGAATAATATGGTTTCACTTGTGATTGTTGTTTATTTATCTAGTTACCCTACCTAGATCTTAGAGTTAGTGATGCTTGTGTACTGCGGGCTAAATAGCTTCAGCCGTGTTCAACTCTTTGCGGGCCTATGGACCGTAGCCTGTTGGGTTCCTCCGTCCATGGGATTCTCAAGGCAAGAATACTGGAGTAGATTTCCATGCCCTCCTCCAGGGGATCTTCCCCACCCAGGGATTGAACCCTCCTCTCTTAGGTCTCTTGCACTGGCAGGCAGATTCCTTACTGCTGAGCCACCAGGGAAGCCCCTGGTGATCCTTAAGCATCATTATTTAAGTCTGTTTGCCTAAATACTTTTTGATACTGAATTCCTTTTAAAATTTGGAAACTTTGGAAGCTTGTCAACTCTATTTTGAATATGAAGCTTTACCTTTTTTAATAGCTCAAGTCATAGCATGTATTACTTTGGATGAAAATTCAGAATCTTCAGAGATAGAGTTTTTTTAACCATACTGCTTATCTTAAAGTCTTCGAGATGCTTTATTCTTTTTATTACAAATAAAGTGATAGTGAATACTGTTCTCCATCCCATATCTATAGAGATGCTGCTGGATAGAACCAAGAAGTAATCAAATCTGAGGAAGGAAGACTTATATAGGGGGAATCATGTGCTGGTACTAGATTGCTTTGTTGTTCAGTCGCTCAGTCGTGTCCAACTCTGTGACCTCATGGACTGCAACACACCAGGTTTCCCTGTCCTTCACCATCTCCTGGAGTTCGCTCAAACCCACGTCCATCAAGTCAGTGATTCCATCCAGCCATCTCATCCTCTGTTGTCCCCTTCTTCTGCCTTCCATGTTTCCCAGCATCATGGTCTTTTCCAGTGAGTTGACTCTTTATCAGATGGCCAAAATATTGGACCTTCAGCTTCAAGAACAGTCTTTCTGATAAATATTTAGGATGGACTGGGTTTGATCTCCTTGCAGTCCAAGGGACTCTCAAGAGTCTTCTCCAACACCACAGTTTGAAAGCATCAGTTCTTTGGTGCTCAGTCTTCTATATAGTCCAACTTTCACTACTGGAAAAATCATAGCTTTGACTGTGTGGACCTTTGTGGACAAGGTGATGTCTCTGCTTTTTAATAGGCTGTCTAGGTTTGTCATAGCTTTTCTTTCAAAAAAATTAAATTCTTTTAATTTCATGGCTGCAGTTACCTTCCACAGTGATTTTGGAGCCCAAGAAAATAGTCTGTCAGTTTCCATTGTTTTCCCTTCTACTTGCCATGAAGTGATGGGACCGGATGCCGTGATCTTAGTTTTCTGAATGTTGAGTTTTAAGCCAGTTTTTTCACTCTCGTCTTTCACCTTCATCAAGAGGCTCTTTAGTTCCTCTTCACTTTCTGCCATTAGGGTGATGGCATCTGCATGTCTGAGATTACTGATATTTCTCCAGGAAATCCAGCCTAGCATTTCGCATGATGTCATCTGCATATAAGTTAAATAAGCAAGGAGAAGGCAATGGCACCCCACTCCAGTACTCTTGCCTGGAAAATCCCATGGATGGAGGAGCCTGGAAGGCTGCAGTCCATGGGGTCGCTGAGGGTCGGACACGACAGAGTGACTTCTCTTTCACTTTTCACTTTCATGCATTGGAGAAGGAAATGGCAACCCACTCCATTGTTCTTGCCTGGAGAATCCCGGGGACGGGGGAGCCTGGTGGGCTGCCATGTATGGGATCGCACAGAGTTGGACACGACTGAAGTGACTTAGCAGCAGTAGCAGTAAATAAGCAAGGTGACAGTGTACAGCCTTGAAATAACTCCTTTCCCAATTTTGAACCAGTCTGTTGTCCCATGACTGATTCTCACTGTTACTTCTTTACTACATACAGGTTTTTCAAGAGGCAGGTAGGTGGTCTGGTATTCCCATCTCTTGAAGAATTTTCCAGTTTGTTGTGATCCACACAGTCAGAGGCTTTAGCATAGTCGGTAAAGCAGATGTTTTTCTGGAATTCTCTTGCTTTTTCGATGATCCAGTGGATGTTGGCCATTTGATCTGGTTCCTCTGCCTTTTCTAAATCCAGCTTGTACATCTGGAAGTTCTTGCTTCACATACTGTTGAAGCCCAGCTTGAAGGATTTTGTGCATTACCTTACTAGTATGTGAAAGGAGTGCAATTTGCAGTAGATTGCTTTACCCCAGTAGTTTCAAATCAGTAATCTGTTGTTGTTCTTACGTACTTATATGAAGAGGAGATACTAATTACAAGAGAAGTTTTTTCTCCTCTTTTCAAATCATCTTGCTTTTCCTTTATATATTACCTATGCCTAATTTAGTATCTGCCCCTAAATAAGGCAGCCGTGTCTAACTTTCAGAAAACCTGTGCATCTTTTTTTGAAAATAGAGGTTTATGAGTGTGGATTTGGGAATGCAGAGAAGCTGGTGGAAATCATTTCCAGAAACATTGTTGGTTTTTGTGGAAAGAGCATCAGATTTTGAGGACACTGACTCATTCTAACCAGCTTTGCAATCATAGGCAACATTTCTGACCATCAGCTTTCTTATCTGTTGAGTGGGATTGGTGATGCTTATCCAGTAGGATTGCTGTGGAGATTTAATGAAGTAATATGTGTAATGCACCTAGCGCAGTGCTGGACGTGTAGATTCTCTAAACTTTGAACCTGTTAGAAACTTTTTTCTCTGTATATGGGTAGTTTCCTTGCTTTGAAGTTTATGTAATTTACCATTTAAGTAGACTGAAAAGAAACACATTTTCTACAAAGATTATAGAATTTTTACCCAATTAGCAAATCTACTAGTTAGGAATATTTTATTTTTTTCTAGTAGGTAGACTTCAACCTCTCCTTGAAAATATTGGGATTTTTTTATTCTTCAACATAATAGCCCCTTTAGTCCCTATCATGTTCATTTTTGTTTGGAATGGGTAAAAATAGAGAATACATGAAAGTACATTTAGGTTTATTTTTTATTAGAAGAAATGAGTGCATATTGTGCTTTTAATGTATATTTAGTAAGCAGCTCTTAAAATAACTCTAGGAAATTCAGTGAGCTGATACTTTTTATTAGTAACCCACCTGTACAAGAAGAAAAAACTTTATTCCATTTTAACTTAATTGACTGTGAAGACAGTTGAGCGCCGAAGAATTGGTGCTTTTGAACTGTGGTGTTGGAGAAGACTCTTGAGAGTCCCTTGGACTGCAAGGAGATCCAACCCCTCCATCCTAAAGAGATCAGTCCTGGGTGTTCATTGGAAGGACTGATGCTAAAGCTGAAACTCCAGTACTTTGGCCACCTGATGTGAAGAGTTGACTCATTGGAAAAGACTCTGATGCTGGGAGGGATTGGGGCAGGAGGAGAAGGGGACGACAGAGGATGAGATGGCTGGATGGCATCACCGACTCGATGGACACAAGTTTGAGTGAACCCTGGGAGTTGGTGATGGACAGGGAGGCCTGGCGCGCTCTGATTCATGGGGTCTCAAAGAGTCGGACACGACTGAGCGACTGAACTGAACTGACTGAAGGATCTTTAACATAGTGAGTGAATAGATGAGATGTTAATCTGCAAAAACTTTTATTTGTAGGAGATAAATACTGTGAAACTGGCAGCAAACTTTGGGAAACTTTGCACAGTCCCCCTGGACAGCATTCTTGTAGACAATGTTGCACTACAGTTTTTTATGGGTAGGTAAATCCATTTTATAAAAATAATATAACCCTCAAGTTTTTTTACAACTGTATATATTGTTAAATTTTAAATACTTGATATTAGGCATGCCATATATATCTCTCTTCCACTCCTCATTTTCTGAAATATCCCCCATTTTTTTTTTTTAGAAACCATAGGGATAGAGATTTGTTTGGTTTTAAGGAAATAAATGTTTATTGCAGTTCCAATGTGCATTTGCTAATCTGCTTTTAAATAAACCCCAAGAGATTCTACTATGAATTTTAATTATTTGAAAAAGAGACTTTATCAAGAAAGCATGGTATATATAACCTGCTTGTATCATTTTTGTGCATTAATGGGGAAAGGGTCTTATTTTTATACCATTTTATATATAAATGTTAATTGATTTTATTCATGTTACAGAATTGCTTTTATCTAGGGGATGTTTCCAGCAAAACTCCCTGAGTCTTCATATTCATGAACAAAAAGAAATCCATGGCTTATTGAAGAGCCCAATCCTTATTTTTAATACATGTGATATAATAGTAATATTATGATTAATAATTTTTATTGAGAATGGAAGCTGAATGTTGGTGGAGTAGTTTATTTCTGATGAAGCCTTCCCTGGCAGCTTTATTCCCAAGAGGTGTTTTCATGAAAAATCAGATGTTTTTTAAAATGCACTTCCATTTCTATTTTCTGCATAATTGGTCTCTTCAGCTTAACCAATTTATGATATGACTTTTTTTTTAACCTCCAGCATTTTCTAAACATGTTCAAAATGCAAAGTTTTAAGTATTTGAAACTTTCAAATATTTTCTTTATTAACTTGTCTTACAGCTGTGTGCACTCAAAAATCTGTGACTTTAATATCCCTGTTGTTATGAATTTTGTTTGGTAGACTACATGCAGCAAACTGGAGGTCAGGCACATCTCTTCTTTTGGATGACAGTGGAAGGATACCGGGTTACAGCCCAACAGCAGCTAGAAGTTTTATCAAGTCGTCAGAAAGATGGAAAACATCAAACCAACCAAACCAAAGGTCTTTTAAGAGCAGCTGCTGTTGGAATTTATGAACAGTATTTATCAGAAAAGGTGAGGAGATACTTTAATTTATTTGAGGATACATTTTGTTTTCTTCTTTGACAGTGTCATTAATAATGGTAGATTATTAATAATTAAAATTAATAGTGGTACTGCCAAAGAAGATAATAATGATTTGTAGTACTTGTAAACATCCATTGTTCATGCTGCTATGCACAACTGTCTTACATTGCCTTGTTTTATCCTGAACATAGTATTTTGTATATTATTCTCATTTTATAGGTGAAGAAATTGATTGAATTAGAAAATTGAATTAACCTGTCCAGGGTCAGGTAGATGCTAAATAACAGAGTTAAGATTCAGGGTCACACAGCTTTAAATAATAGGAAGTAAGAGGTAAACCTTGAAAACAGTAACTAAAACAGAGCTGGAGTGGCTATACTAATATTAGATAATAGATTTTAAGACAAAAAAGTTACTAGATAAACAAGGAACATTTTATAATAGGTCGGTTGATCAGGATGATAAGACAGCAAAGCCCACACATACATGAAGAACAAACTGACAGAATTGAGGGAGAAATGGGCAATTCAATAGTAATAGTTGGAGACTTCAGTACCCCCTCTCAGAAACTGATAAAACAGTTCGATAGAAAACGACCAAGGATGTACAAGAATTGAACAATACTTTAGACCAATTAGACCAAATGCATCTGTAGAATACTTCTCCTAACAACAGTGTTATTTTCAAGCATACACATAGAGCATTCTCCAGGGTAGATCATGCTGCTGCTGCTGCATGCTGCTCAGTTGTGTCTGACTCTGTGTGACCCAATGGATGGCAGCCCACCAGGCTCCTCTGTCCCTGGGATTCTCTAGGCGCGAATACTGGAGTGGGTTGCCATTTCCTTTTCCAGTGCATGCATGCATGCTAAGTTGCTTCAGTCATGTCCGACTAGGTGACCCCATAGATGGCAGCCCACCAGGCTCCTCTGTCCACAGATTTCTCCAGGTAAGAATACTGGAATGGGTTGCCATTTTCTTCTCCAGGATAGATCATAAGTTAGGCCATAAAACAACTCTCATTTTAGAGGCATTAAAATTATATATAAATATGTCTGTTTCTCATAGTAGAATTAATTAGAAATCAAGAACAAAAGGGATTTGAGGAAATTTATAAATATTTGAAAATTAAGCAACAAATTTCTAAATAGTGTCTGTGTCAAAAATGTCAGAAGGAAATTAGAAAGTATTTTCAATTGAATGAAAATGAAAAAACAGTACATCAAAATTTATGGGATGCAGTTAAAGAAATGTGTAAAGGCAAATGTGTAGCTTTAAATGCCTGATTAGAAAGAAGAAGGATGTCACATCAGCAATATACATTTTCATCTTAAAAATCTAGAAAAAGAAAAGCATGACAAATCTAAGCAAACAGAAGGAAGTAGTAAAGATCAAAATGGAAATCAGTGAAATAGAAAACAGAAAGACAATAGTGAAAAATCAGTAGTACAATCAAAAGTTGTAAAATGAACAATGAAATTTAGAAAACTTTAGCTCAGTTGGCCAAGAAAAAAAGATACAGATCACCAGAATCATGAATGAAGGAGAAAGCATCACCACTGACTATAGAAATTAAAGGGACTACAAGGAAATACCGTTGTTGCTTAGTCGCTAAGTCGTATCCAACTTTTTTATGACCCCATAGACTATAGCCTGCCAGGCTCCTCTGTCCATGGGATTTCCCAGGCAAGAATACTGGAATGAGTTGTGATTTCCTTCTCCAGGGGATCTTCCCAACCCAGGTATCAAACCCTGTATAGATAGGTGGATTCACCACTGAGCCACCTGGGACACCCCGTAAAGAAGTATTGCAAACAACTTTATGACAACAGATTAGACAATTTAGATGAAATGGACAGATTTCTGGGAATACACTAATTGTCAGACTGACTCAAGAAGAAATATAAAATACAGTAAATGAATTTAATTAATAATTAAAAATCATCTTTCAAAGAAAAGCCCAGGCCTAAATGGTTTTACTAGTGAATTCTATCATATATTTCAAGAGGAAATAATACCAGTATTTCATAAACTCTTCCAGAAAATAGAGAGGAAAGAAACACTTTACAATTCATTTTATGAATTTAGTGTTATTCTCATATCAAAAACAAAGACATCATTTAGAGAACTACAGACCTGATGTCCCTCATGAATATGGACAATAATCCTCAAGAGTCACACTCCAGTATTTTTAATGACTATGCTATAATACCTTTTAATTCATACTTATTAGCACAGAATTATATTTTAATTTTAAGTATATATATTATTTGGAAACCACTCATTTGTGCACTTGCTTACATTTTTGCCTTATGAAATATATTGTATTTAAAAGAGTACACAGTTTTAAGAATAATAGTACAGCAAATGCCTTTATACACTCAATTCAGCTTTAGAAGTAGAACGTCCATTGTATTTTAAAGGGCTTCCCTTGTGGCTCAGCTGGTAAAGAATCCACCTGCAATGCTGGACACCTGGGTTCAATCCCTGGGTTGGGAAGATTACCTGGAGGCTACCCACTCCAGTATTCAGACCTGGAGAATTCCATGGACTGTATAGTCAGTGGGTCACAAAGGGTTGGTTGGATATGACTGAGTTACTTATCTGTATTTTAAAAGATCCCTATGTGCCTTTGTCTGTCCTTACTTTCTTGCTTTCTGATGAAGCCAGTTTTCTCTAATTATTCACTTACTTTCCCATACAGTTTTCCTGTACCTATATGTTCTAAATAATACTACTGCTTCAGCTTTATGAGATTTTGACATTACAAAAACGTCAGGAGAGATAACTTTAGACATTTGCCTTCCAGATGGCTGTCATTGTTGCCAGCAGTAGAAAAGATGCCATTGTTGGCAGTAATCATATTTTTTTAGCATGGGACAAGAATAATATCCATCTTTCATTTGAAAATATATCAAGAATGTGTGTGGTGAAAAGAATTACAGTAAACAAATTTATATTATTTTTCTCTAAAACTATTGAATGATTTTTGAAGGGACTAAAATTAACCTTGAAATAAATGTACAGAACTGAGTACATGTAGGCTATAGCAAGAACTCATACAATGAAGAAAATAACTCATTTTTTGAAAATAAAGCTATTGAGAACTCAGATATCACCAGAAAGAAACAGCCAGCTTAAACAGTTTCCTCACTCTCTTTAATAAAACTATAATTTCTTTGAAATGCCCCTTTATTCTCACACGTTTAAATGATGATCTATGTATTTTAGAACCATTTTCCTTGAAAAGGAGAGGTTGTTAACTTATGACATCCTTTATGCTTTGAAGTACTTAAAAAATGGGCATTTAGACATGGGCAACCTGTATGATAAATTCATATATGCAGAGAACCTGATTGACAAACAGCTGGTCTACCAAACCTGGAGATACAAAGTTGATGGACACTTTTTGGGGAAAGCTGGAAACAAATCCCTGTAGGTCTAAAAACCTGCTGTTTTTAGTGAGTAAAATCCCATTATTCTTTGCCTAAATGATTTTATTGAAAGGATATTTCACTTGATGTCATGACATTGCAGTGGTAAGAGAAATAAATGTGATAAAGGCTCAAGATCAGAGCTGAAAGTCATAGTGAATTTTATTTTATAGTTGATTGTATTTAGTTATACCACTGTATAAAAGGTTGTCCTGAAGACTGCAAGCAGATCAGAAAAGTATTGTTTAAAAAGGCACACAAAAATACCCTACAAGATCATAGACTAAAAGGTAAATGTAATTGTTTATTTTTTATTAAATATAAATGTATTTATTAGTCCTGTTATGTGTATAATCTTTTAAAAAGTCTTAGATATATATATTTTAAGAATAAACAGTGGTACTGCCTACCAATTTTAAATTTAGGTAAAAAGTTTAAAAATTTTTTAAAGAAGTTTCTGTATCAGAGAACAGTAATATTATTAAGTAAATTGTTTTGTTTTCTCAGACATATTTTTTGATTAGTCGTATTAATTATCAGTTGCCACTGTTAACTAGTCATTTTGTTTAAATAACTACATTTGTGTAATATCAAAGTAAACAATACAGATTAATAGATAATTTTGGGAAAAACATGCAGTTTTTGTATTTTTATGTTAAAGTAGTATCATATGTGCAAATATTTCTTCTATATTACTGTGGTTTTTTGAAAAAGGGACTTGGTTAGTTTCGCCCAATGTTAGTTCTCTGAAAGTATTGGTCGCCATACATATTCCAAGGATAAGGCTTAATCCAATTCTGTGTACCTGAGATTATAGAAAAAATTAAGCTAGATAAATTGAAAATGTAATTTTCCAAATTTGTCTCTTATTTCCTAGAAACTAAGTTTAGTGAGCTCAGAGGGCACATGAAAGGACAGAAACTAACTTAAATCATGTTCCTCTTTGATCTTTGTCACATAGTTGAAGCTGTTGAGTTCTGTTTTTCAGGGTTGGGGTGGGAGAGGGAACACCACACCCATACACAAACAAATAATAGGTGAGTGTCCTTTTCTTCTTCCTCCAAAAAGCCACTCACAAGAACCAAAAAAGTACCACCACACTACCTCCCTGAGTTTACTTCTAAGAGTGTTGAATTAACAAGGGGACATTAGAAGTTGTGTAGCCCTTATGCTGCACATTCATACCCTCCTGTTTACTTAAAAAAATTTTTTTTGTTCAAGAATGGTTGATACATAATATTGTGTTAATTTCTGCTGTACAGCCAAGTGATTCATTTACACATATACACATTCCTTTTTCATATTTTTCTCCATTATGGTTTTTCACAAAGTATCGAGTGTGGTTCCCTGGGCTGTATAGTAGGACCTTGTTGTTTACCATTGTATGTACACTAGTTTGCGTCTGCTAATCCCAAACTTCCATTCCGTCCCTCCTGCATCCTCTCTCCCCCTTGGCAATCTCAGGTCTGTTCTCTGTGTTTATGAGTCTGTTTCCCTTTTGTGAAGTGAAGTTGCTCGGCTCTTTGCGACTCTATAGCCTACCAGGCTCTTCCGTCCATGGGATTTTCCAGGCAGGATTACTGGAGTGGGTTGCCATTTCCTTCTCCAGGGGATCTTCCCAACCCAGGGATCAAACCCGGCTCTCCCGCAGTGTAGGCAGACGCTTCACCGTCTGAGCCACCAGGGGATAAGTTAATTTGTGTCATGTTTTACGTCGTGTGTATAAGTGATACGGTAATTTGTCTTTCTCTCTCTCACCTACTTCGGTTAGCATGATAATCTCTAGGTCTGTCCGTGTTGCTGCATATGACTTGATTTCATTCCTACTTACGGCTGAGAAATGCTCCATTGTGTGTGTACCACATCTTCTTTATCCTTTTCATCTCTCGCTGAACATTGAGGTTGTTTCTGTGCCTTGGGTATTGTGAGTAGTTCTACTTTGAACATACGAGTGCATTGACCTTTAAATTACAGTTTTGTCTGGATGTATGCCCAGGATACTTACATACTTTTTCTTCTCTTCTTGATTTATCTAATCCATTCCTTAGATAGTCTAACAGATAGCATAGAGAAATTGCTTAAACAATGCATTGTTTTGGTACTGCCTCTAAAAGTTACCATCATTTAATCACTCATTTATTCTCCATAGCCTTCAGACTTAAAAATACAAAAGTCAACATGCTGAGGAATGTCTGTAATATCTGTCACATTATGCACCTTGAGATGAAAGTTATTGAAACAAAGTAACTTTTCAAATTTTTTTCTCTCCCTTCTCATGCTGATACTTTGCTGCAGTATTATAAAACTGAATTAGGATAAAGATAGTCTATTTTAAGTGCCATTCAAAAGGATTGTTTCTAGTGTTAAATGATAAGTAGCAACATGGCATACTCTTTTGACATTTTATTAAATACACATCTAAGACTACTGAGTGCTCAACACTGGCTCTTGGTGACAGTATTTCCTATGTGCTGGACACATAAGTCTTACGTAAATCTCTTTTCATCCTCACAATAATCATATGTAGTATTTATCTCCATTTTACAGATTGAGTAAGTGAAGCCTTGTGAGAGGAAACTTGCTTAGCAAAAGTTAAGATTTAAAACTATGTTTTTCTAACAAGTCTACTGTGTAGTACTTCATGGCCAGAAAAATGCTAGCTCTGATTTCAGCCTTTAAACATCAAGGTGTCATTTACAAATGGATTTTTTGGCAGTTACTTTTGGTACTATGATTCCATTATTTAATTATCCTACTTTGGCTCCCTGATGCAAAGAGCCAACTCAGCAGAAAAGACCCTTATGCTGGGAAGGATTGAGGGCAGGAGGAGAAGGGAGTGACAGGGGTTGATATGGTTGGATGGCATCGCTGACTAAATGAACATGACTTTGAGCAAACTCAGGGAGATAGTGAAGGAAAGGGAAGCTTAGCATGCTGCAGTCCGTGGGGTTGCAAAGAGTCAGACATGACTGAGTGACTGAACAACAAATTATTTAATTCTCCAACTATGAAGGCTTAACTTGTATTTAGAAATTTCAAAGATTAATGCTACTTGTGTTTTTCTCTGTTTGTCAGGCATCTCCGAGAGTTACTGTTGATGATTATTTGGTAGCAAAATTAGCAGATACTTTGAATCATGAAGATCCAACCCCTGAAATCTTTGATGACATTCAAAGGAAGGTATTATGTACATCATTTATCATTATATCTTTTTTGAAAACAATGTATATGTCTATATGCATGTAATTTGTCTGTAAAAGGTTATTGAAATGTTATGAAAGTACAGTGTGATAACTAAAAAAGATGTGTTATGGTAATAATACTTCACAAAGTAGCGTTTTTCTTTGCTTATTTACTGTAGCAATGCAGAAAATCCCTATGCTGAGTTATTTACTTTGAATCTGGCTGAAGTGACAGATACAGATTCTAGAATTTTATGAATAGATGATGTATAAATAACAGATTCATTTAATATGTTCTTTGAGCCTTTATTTGGATTTGTTTCTTAGAGAACACTGCTTTGTAGAGCGTTATGTATAACTGCTGTCATGTGACTTGTTTTGCAGTAGGACTCTCTTCAGTATAACTTAGATGCTAGAGGGGCCAGAAAAATATCACTAGTTGTGACATAGTCTTATTAGTGACATCTTATAAATAAGGAGTCTATAATTCATTACAGTAATACCTCTGTCTAGCTTTTGTTGAAATCTTATTAGTGGAAATCAGTGCATTATTTGTATTAATGATTGAATATCTTGATTTATTTCAATAAGGTATATGAATTGATGCTTCGAGATGAAAGATTTTATCCTTCCTTCAGACAGAATGCACTTTATGTGCGCATGTTAGCTGAGCTGGATATGTTAAAAGATCCTAGTTTCAGAGGATCAGATGACGGCGATGGAGGTAAGATAGCACACATTGTACATTTATCCAGGTATATATGTATATTCCTGTATATATGCTGCTTACCAAAGGAAATCCTTTCAAATACCATAAAAATGTTCTTAAAGCTGAAATATAAATTGTAATATATTTTAAAATCTATGAATAAATGATGAAGTTTACTTAAATGTTAAAATCTGATAACAAAATAGAACATAACTTTTGAGCCTAGAGTTCCTTTTCTTTTTAAATTTATGTTTTAATTGAAGGATAATTCCTTTACAGAATTTTGTTGTTTTCTGTCACACATCAAGAATCAGCTATAAGCGCACCCATGTCCCCTACCTCCCAAACTGCCTCTCATCTCCTTCCTCATCCCACCCTTCCAGATTGTTACAGAGCCCCTGTTTATGAGTTTTATAGCAAATTCCCATTGGCTGTCTTATTTTACATATGATGTTGTCCATTTCCATGTTACTCTCTCCATACATCTCACCCTCTCTCTCCTCCTCTCTCCCTGTGTCTATAAGTCTGTTCTCCGTGTCTGTTTCTCTATTGCTGCCCTGAAAATAAATTGACCGGTACCATCTTTCTAGATTCCATATATATTCGTTAGTATATGATATTTATATTTCTCTTTATGACTTATTTCACTTTGTATAAGCAGCTCTAGGTTTGTCCACCTCATTAGAACTGACTCAAATGCATTCCTTTTTTATGACTGAGTAATATTCCATTGTATATATGTACCACAGTGTCTGTATCAGTTCATCTGTCGATGGACATCTAAGGTTGCTTCCATGTTCTAGCTGTTCTAAATAGTGCTGCACTGAACATTGGGTTACACATGTCTTTTTCAGTTTTGGTTTTCTCAGGGTGTATGCCTAGTAATGGGATTGCTGGCTCATATGGTAGTTTTATTCCTAGTTTTTTAAGGAATCTCCCTACCGTCTAACATAGTGGCTGTGTCAGTTTACATTCCCACCAGCAATGCAACGATTCCCTTTTCTCCACATCCTCTCCAACATTTATTGTTTGTAGACTTTTTGATGATGGCCATTCTGACTGGTGTGAGGTGATATCTCATTGTAGTTTTGATTTGCATTTCTCTAATAATGAGTGATGTTGAGCATCCTTTCATGTGTCTGTTAGCCCTTTGTATGTCTTCTTTGGAGAGATGTCTGTTTAGATCCTTTCCCCACTTTTTGATTGGGCTGTTTGTTTTTCTGGTATTGAGTTGTATGAACTGCTTGTATATTTTGGAAATTAATTCTTTGTCAGTTGTCTCCTTTGCTATTACTTTCTCCCACTCTGACGGTTGTCTTTTCATCTTGTTTGTAGTTTACTTTGCTGTGCAAAAAACTTTTCAGTTTAATTAGGTCTCACTTGTTTACTTTTATTTTATTTCCATTACTCTAGGAAGTGGGTCATAGAGGATCTTGCTTTAATTTATGTCATTGAGTGTTCTGATATGTTTTCCACTATGTTTTTCTCTAAAAGTTTTGTACCTTCTGGTCTTACGTTTAGGTCTTTAATCTGTTTTGAGTTTATCTTTGTGTATGGCATTAGGAATTGTTCTAATTTCATTCTTTACACATAGCTATCCAGTTCTCTCAGCACCACTTATTAAAGAGGTTATCTTTGCCCCATTGTATATTCTTGCCTTCTTAGTCAAAAATAAGGTACCTATATGTGCATGGGTTTATCTCTGGGCTCTCTACCATGTTCCATTGGTCTCTATTTCTGTCTTTGTGTCAGTACCATACTGTCTTGATGACTGTAGCTTTGTACTATAGATTGAAGTCAGGAAGGTTGATCCCTCCAGCTCCATTTTCTTTCTCAAGACTGCTTTGGCTGTTTAGGGTCTTATGTGTTTCCATATGAATTGTGAAATTTTTTGTTCAAATTCTGTGAAAAATGTTGTTGGTAATTTGATACGAATCTCTTTGAATCTGTAGATTGCATTTGGTAGTTTAGTCATTTTCACAACATTTATTCTTCCAACCCAGGAACTTGGTATATCTCTCCTTCTGTTTAATGTTGTCTTTGATTTCTTTCATCATTATAATATTCCATATACAGTTCTTTTGTCTCCTTCAGTTCAGTTCAGTCACTCAGTAGTGTCCGACTCTTTGTGACCCCGTGAACTGCAGTATGCCAGGCCTCCCTGTCCCATCACCAACTCTCGGAGTCCACCCATCCCATGTCCATTGTGTTGGTGATGCCATCCAACCATCTCATCCTCTGTCGTCCCCTTCTCCTCCTGCACTCAATCTTTCCCAGCATCAGGGTCTTTTCACATGAGTCAGCTCTCCGCATCAGGTGGCCAAATACTGGAGTTTCAGCTTCAACATCAGTCCCTCCAGTGAACACCCAGGACTGATCTCTTTTAGGATGGACTGGTTGGATCTCCTTGCAGTCCAAGGGACTCTCAAGAGTCTTCTCCAACACCACAGTCAAAAGCATCAATTCTCTGCGCTCAGCTTTCTTTATAGTCCAACTCTCACATCCATACATGACCACTGGAAAAACCATAGCCTTGACTAGACAGACCTTTGTTGGTAAAGTAATGTCTCTGCTTTTGAATATGCTATCTAGGTTGGTCATAACTTTCTTCCAAGGAGTAAGCGTCTTAATTTCACGGCTGCAGTCACCATCCACAGTGATTTTGGAGCCCAGAAAAATAGTCAGCCACGGTTTCTACTGTTTCCCCATCTGTTTGCCATGAAGTGATGGGACCGGATGCCATGATTTTCGTTTTCTGAATGTTGAGCTTTAAGCCAACTTTTTCACTCTCTTCTTTCACTTTCATCAAGAGGCTCTTTAGTTCTTCTTCACTGTCTGCCATAACGGTGGTGTCATCTGCATATCTGAGGTTATTGATATCTCTCCTGGCAGTCTTGATTCCCGCTTGTGCATCTTCCAGCCCAGCGTTTCTCATGATGTACTCTGCATATAAGTTAAATAAACAGAGTGACAGTATACAGCCTTGACATACTCCTTTTCCTATTTGGAACCAGTCTGTTGTTCCATGTCCAGTTCTAACTGTTGCTTCCTGACCTGCATATAGGTTTCTCAAGAGGCAGGTTAGGTGGTCTGGTATTCCCATCTCTTTCAGAATTTTCCACAGTTTATTGTGATCCACACAGTTAAAGGCTTTGGCATAGTCAATAGGTAGGTTTATTCCCAGAAATTTCTTTATTTTTGTTGCAGTGGTAAATGGGATTGATTCCTTAATTTCTCTTTCTAATTTTTCATTGTAAGTATATAGAAATGCAAATGATTTCTGTGTATTGACCTTGCATCCCATGACTTTGCTAAATTCACTGATAGCTCTAGTAATTTTCTGATAGTTTCTTTTGGGTTTTCTATGTATAGTGTCATGTCATCTGCAAATAGTGAGTTTTATTTCTTCTTTTTTCAATCTGGATTTCTTTATTTCTTTTTGTTATTGCCATACCTAGGACTCCCAAAACTATGTTGAATAATAGTGGTAAGAGAGGACACACTTGTCTTGTTCCTGATCATAGAGGGAATGCTTTCAATTTTTCACCATTGAGAATAATGTTTGCTGCAGGCTTATCATATATTGCCTTTACTGTGTTGAGGTAGGTTCCATCTGTGCCCGTTTTTTGAAACATCTTTGTCAGAGATGGGTGCTGAATTTAGTCAAAGGATTTTTCTGCATCTGTTGAGATGGTCATATGGTTTTTATCTTTCAGTTTTTTAATATGATGTATCTATTGATTGATTGATTGATTTGTGTATATTGAAGAATTGTTGCATTTGACTGATCTGTGTATATTGAAGAATTGTTGGGTTTATGGAGTAAACCCAACTTGATCATGGTATATGAGCTTTTTAATGTGTTGTTGAATTCTCTTTGCTAGAATTTTGTTGAGGACTTTTGCATCTGTGTTCCTCAGTGATATTGACCTGTAATTTTCTTTTTTGTGTGTTGTCTTTGCCTGGTTTTGGTATCAGAGTGATTGTGGCCTTGTAGAATGAGTTTGGAAGTATTCCTTCCTCTGAAGGTTTTTTGAAGATTTTCAGATAAATAGACATTAGCTCTTCTCTAAATGTTTAATAGAATTCCCCTGTGAAGCCACCTGGCCCTAGGCTTTTGTTTTTTGGGAAATTTTGGATCACAGTTTTGATTTCATTGTTTCTAATTGGCTTGTTCATAATTTCTTTTTTTTTCCTGATTCCGTCTTGGGAGGTAGAACTTTTCTAAGAATCTGTCCATTTCCTCTAGGTTGTCCATTTTATTAGCCATATAGTTGCTCTTAATATCCTCATATGATCCTTTGTGTTGTCTGTTGTCACCTCTACTTTTTCATCTCTAATTTTGTTGATTTGATTTTTCTTCCTTTTTTTCTTGATGAGTCTGGCTATTGGGTTGTCAATTTTATCTTCTCAAAGAACCAGCTTTTAGTTTTATTAATCTTTGCTATTGTTTGCTTCACTTCTTTTTTATTTGTTTCTCCTCTGATCTTTATGATTTCTTTCCTTCAACTGACTTTGGGATTTTTTGTTCTTTTTCCAGCTGCTCTGGACGTAGACTTAGGTTGTCTGTTTGATGCTTTTCTTGTTTCTTGAGGTAGAATTTATTGCTATAAACTTCCCTCCTTAGAACTGCTTTTGCTGTATCCCATAGGTTTTGGGTTGTCATGTTTTCATTGTCATTTGTTTTTAAGAATCTTTGGATTCTTTATGAATCTTTAAGAAATCTTAATCTTTAAGAATTTTTTCTCTAGTAACCTCTTTGTTATTTAGTAATGTATTATTTAATCTCCATGAGTTTGTGTTTTTTGGAGTTTCTTTTTTCCTGTAGTTGATATCTAGTCTCATGACATTGTGGTCAGAGAAGATACTTGATACAATTTCAGTTTTCTTAAATTTACTGAGGCTTGATTTGTGACCCAAGGTGTGGTCTGTCCTGAAGAATAGTCCATGTGCCCTTAAGAAGAAAGTGTATTTTTCTGCATTTGGTAGAATGTCCTGTGAAGATATCAGTGAGGTCCATTTGGTCTAATGTTTCATTTAAGGTTTGTGTTTCCTTATTGATTCTCTGTTTTGATGATCTGTCCATCAGTGTCAGTGGCATGTTAAAGTCCACTACTATTACTGTATTACTGTTGATTTCCCGTCGTATGCCTATTAGTGTTTTCCTTATTGAGATGCTCCTATGTTGGGTGCATAAATATTTACAATTTTATGTCTTCTTCTTGGATTAATCGCTTGAACATTGTGTTGTGTCTTTCCTTATCTCTTATAATATTCTTTATTTTAAAGTCTATTTTGTCTGAAATGAGGATTGCCACTCTGGCTTTCTTTAGGTTTCCATTTGCATGGACTATCTTTTTCCGTCTTTTTACTCTCAGTCTGTGTTTCTGTAGGTCTGAAGTTGGTCTCTTGTATGCAGCATATATGTAGGTCTTGTTTTTGTATCCATTTAGTCAGCCTGTATCTTTTGGTTGGTGCATTTTATCTGTTTACATTTAAAGTAATTATATATGTTCCTGTTGGCATTTTCTTAATTGTTTTGGGTTTGTTTTTGTAGGTCTTTCTTTTCTCTTGTGTTTACTGGGTATGTAAGTCCATTTAGTATTTGTTGTAAGGCTGGTTTGGTGGTGCTAAATTCTCTTAACATTTACTTGTCTGTGAAGCTTTTGATTTCTCCAATTTTGAATGAGATCTTTGCTGGGTAAAGTAATCTTGGTTATAGGTTTTTTTCTTTCAGTACTTTAAATATATCCTGCCATTCCCTTCTGGCCTGCAGAATTTCTGCTGAAAGATCTGCTGTTAAGCATATGGGTTTTCCCTTGCTGCTTTTAATATTCTTTCTTTGTATTTAATCTGTGTTAGCTTTATTAATATGTGTCTCGATGTGTTTCTCTTTGGGTTTATCCTGTGAGGGACTCTGTGCTTCTTGAACCTGATTGACTGTTTCCTTTCCCATGTTGGGGAAGTTTTCAGCTATAATTTCTTCAGAAATTATCTAAGTGCCTTTGTTTTTTCTTACTCCTCTGGGATTCCCCGTAACTCCAGTGTTGGTGTGTTTAATATTGTCCCAAAGATCTCTGAGGCTGTCCTCAATTTTTTTCATTCTTTTTCCTTTATTCTGCTCTTCAGAAGTTATTTTCACCATTCTCTTTCAGCTCACTTATCCATTCTTCTGCCTCAGTTATTCTGCTATTGGTTCCTTCTAGAGTTTTTTTAATTACAGTAGTTGTGTTATTTATACCTGTTTGGTTATTCTTTATTTCTTCTGTGTCCTTGGTGATTGTATTAACTGTGCTAATTACTTCTTGCATCTTTTCCATTCTATTTGAAAGACTTTGGAGTATCTTTACTGTCATTATTCTGAATTCTCTTTCAGGTAGATTGCTTATTTCATTTTTGTTTATTTGGTCTTGTGACTTTCTGTCTTGTTCTTTCATTTGTGCTGTATTTCTCTGTCTTTTCTTTTCTTTTCTTCTTTTTTCTAACTTGTTCCACTTTCCAGGCTTTAGGGTTGTATTCCTTCTTTGGTTTGGTTTTGGCCGTTGGAGGGAGAGGTTCTTGGTCTGAGTGGCTTGTGTTGACTTCTTATTAGGGGTGACTAGTGCTTGTGTTCTAGTGGGAGGAGATCAGGCAGGTAGGTAATTACAGAAATAATGGGGCATGTACATTCACTTCCATACATACAGCCGTAATGAAAGTATTCTAAAGAAAAGAGTGCAGGAGATAGACTCGGTAAACAAGGGAAACCAAATGTGATATTGATCAATTAAAAGCAGAGCTAACTAATGCTCAATCTGGAAAACTGAGCCTAAGCAGATTGCCAACTGAGGAATATAGCAAAGAGAGCACAAGAATTTAACTTACTTAGTGAAGAAAGAAAGAGTGAAGGAAAAAAGGGAAAATAAAAGAAAAACGGAGAGAAAAGAGAATTTTCCTTTAAATTCTTGAAGCATGTTTTCAAAGGGATTGTCACCCCAATATTTTTATGGTAGTTTCTTTTTTGCTTGTAAGTAATAATTGTCATGATTAATGATAGGATCATTGAGAAAATTAAATGAGATAACAAGTGATGATTGAATGTCCCATAAACTATAAAACATTGTAAAAACATTTTTTGCTGTTTTTAATTGTACTCTGTTCCAAATCCTGTATAAGATAAGCCAGAAGAAGCTACAAGAGTCATTTATTCCAATCTTTCAGTTTTCTTCTGTTCACATTGTATAGTGAAGAAAACAGACTTTAAGAGTGATAACACTTTGATTTTACTCCTTTTCTACTACTTATTACCTATGTGATGTTGGCCAAACACTTAATTTCTTTAGGCCTCATTTTTCTCAGTTATAAATATAGACTAATATTCTTGTAGTAATATCCTACCTCAGAGTTGTCGTATTTTAATGGAATTCTGTATGTAAAATGATATATAAACTAAAACACAAATATCGGTTTTTCTTCATAGTAAATAATTGGCTGTTTAAGAACAGTGCGAGAGGCAGCCCTTAGACAGTTTGCAGACTTTAGGCCTGATGACCAGTTTTACTAGTGATTCAGTGCAGAAGTACTTATTAAACTCTAATGGAGTATCTAGGATTTGATAAACTTTCTAGCAAATTAGCAATGTAAATACAAAGTAAATGGGAAAGACTTTACTAAGTATTTAAGAGAGTGCTTTAATTTTGCTCATTTACTTATAAATGGAGTTAATGGACAGGACCACTTAAAGTTGGAGATACAATAGATGTATTAAGTGGTTAGCACTGCTTTAGCAAATGCCTCTATTTTGGAAGCTCTCTACTCCTTATTCTATATTAATGAGACTTTACTTTTTAAATAATATAAGAAATATAGTTACAAAAATCTGTACATTACAGTAGCTTTTATATTGATTGTTGATCTAGTATCTTGGTTGTTTGTAAAACTGGAATAGTATTCTGTTAACTGTATTTGATTGCTTAATGGAGGGAGTTTTCTATTTTTAAGAGCACTTCTCTGGGAGCTCAGTAGTAAAATTCAGTGTACTTCGAGTTCATTATATATTTTATCTATTTACTATCTCTGTTGAAAAATCTTTCACAGAGCTGATATGAAATTTGTAGTAGAAACTCTTCTTCCTTAAAGAACTATTATAAATGTTTTCATTGTATATTTTAATTTTGTCTACTTTAGAAATTTGCTTAGTGTAGTGAAATGGATTTGCTATATGACCCAGAAAGAAAGAAGATGAATTAAATCATAAGCAGCTAATTTATAACCATCTGTGTATCATATAATGATCATAGTAGTGATATATTCTGTGGGAGTAGTTTTTGATCCTGTAGTGTAAAAACTCTTCCAGAATCTTCTAAACTGACTTTTAGCTTCCATTTATATTTGTCTTGTATGCGACTGATGGAAGCAAATTATTTATGTGATCTCAAACCTCCCAAAATGTCGTATTTATTTAAAACACAAAGTAGATTAAGAGGTTTTTTTTTTTTTTTCCTATAGCTGATGTTAATCTGAATCAAATGAACTCTTTTATGTCAGTCATTGAGTAGTCCCTCACATTGGAATCATTGATTGTAGTTTGGAATTAATATATACACATTCATCCTTTTGTCTTTCTGGTACATTGCTTTTTAACATTCCATGTCCTAATTAATGAGCTGTTACATGTTTTATAACTGAGAAATTGCCTAATACTTTTTTGAAACCATGTTAAGTATATGGAATCATGGATATAATTTGAAACATTTTTATTAAAAATGGGTGTTATATATATTTGTCAGTGTTTAGGTTTTAGGCATTTGCTAGAAATTTTTCAAGTAGTAATGCTTATAATTTTCTTGTTTGTATAGGATTGTTTAATTAAAATAGACCTTATATTTTCTGGTTATAAATTCATTTTCTGACTTTTAAAAATTAAGCTTCCTGATACTTTGTGTATTTTTTAAAGTCCTGAAATTCCGGCTGCTTTTTAGACATTTTGAAATAATGATCCAATCTAGTGTTCAATGTGTAGCTGCCCCTCCCCCCAGCTTTTTCTTTATGTAGGTTAATTGAACACAGAGTTAGTGGGTAAAGTCTTACCATGTATAATAGTATCCTGTGGTAGTTTTTCTTTGTTTTAGAAGAAATTTTATTCCTATTTAAGTAAATTTCATTCTCATTTAACTAAACTTCTGTAGGAGGGTAGGTAGCTGCATGGCTTGCTTACCCATGCTCTCTCTCTTCTGTCTTCCTTGTCTTTGTCCTGAGATTGCCTTCTTTAGTTAGTTTAGCTCTAAGTTATTTTCAGGGTAGATGTTTTTTCCTTTATTAAAACTAATTCACAGACTTATAAATGTTTAAATTATGCTTTCCTTTTTAAATTTTAATTTCAATCACCTTTTTCCTCATCATGTCAAACAGTAGCTTCTTTTGTTTTCTAATATCTTTAAGCAGTTGTAAAAGTCTTGATTAAATATAGGTCTCCATTGGCTTTAGACAGTCTAACTTTCTGAATCTTATTGTTAAGCAAGAAAGTAAACCATGCCTTGTTTTGCTCCGTTGTTCTTGTTATTTAGTTGGTAAGTTCTGACTTTTTTGCAACTACATGGGCTGTATCCCATTAGGCTCCTCTGTCCATGGGATTTCCCAAACAAGAATACTGGAGTGGGTTGCCATTTCCTTCTCCAGGGAATCTTCCCAGTCCAGGGATCAAACCCATGTCTCCTGCATTTCCAGGTGGGTTCTTTACCACTGAGCCATCAGGGAAGCCCCTGTTTTGCTCCTAGGTTTTCTTTTAATTTGACATGTCTTTGGTGGGAAGACTTAAGAGGTGGGCAGACCAAAGAAGGTAAGAGGCATATAATTGAATAAGGAGGATAGAGAACTATTTTTTTATACATTTTAATTATCCTAGGTGGAATTTCCTATTTTTATGTTTAGAGGTTTGAGGAACTGAGAAATGTTCTTGGACAGTTAGAGGTGTTGAAGTTGGAAGGCAATGCCAGCTGCCTCTGTCAATAGTAATAGAAATTTCCTTTGAAGATGCATCTCGAAATCCAAACTACAAATAATATCTGAGCCAAAGCCTTTGACTGTGTGGATCACAATAAAACTGTGGAAAATTCTGAAAGAGTTAGGAATACCAGACCACCTGACCTGCCTCTTGAGAAACCTATATGTAGGTCAGGAAGCAACAGTTAGAACTGGACATGGAACAACAGACTGGTTCCAAATAGAGAAAGAGGTACGTCAAGGCTGTATATTGTCACCCTGCTTATTTAACTTATATGCAGAGTACATCATGAGAAACACTGGGCTGGAAGAAGCACAAGCTGGAATCAAGATTGCTGGGAGAAATATCAACAACCTCAGATATGCAGTTGACACCACCCTTATGGCAGAAAGTGAAGAGGAACTAAAGAGCCTCTTGATGAAAGTGAAAGAGGAGAGTGAAAAAGTTGGCTTAAAGCTCAACATTCAGAAAATGAAGATCATGGCATCTGGTCCCATCACTTCATGGCAAATAGATGGGGAAACAGTGCAAACAGTGTCAGACTTTATTTTGGGGGGCTCCAAAATCACTGCAGATGGTGATTGCAGCCATGAAATTAAAAGACGCTTACTCCTTGGAAGAAAGTTATGACCAACCTAGATAGCATATTCAAAAGCAGAGACATTACTTTGCCAACAAAGGTCCGTCTAGTCAAGGCTATGATTTTTCCTGTGGTCATGTATGGATGTGAGAGTTGGACTGTGAAGAAGGATGAGCACCAAAGAATTAATGCTTTTGAACTGTGGTGTTGGAGAAGACTCTTGAGAGTCCCTTGGACTGCAAGGAGATCCAACCAGTCCATTCTGAAGGAGATCAACCCTGGGATTTCTTTGGAAGGAATGATGCTGAAGCTGAAACTCCAGTACTTTGGCCACCTCATGTGAAGAGTTGACTCATTGAAAAGACTGATGCTGGGAGGGATTGGGGGCAGGAGGAGAAGGGAACGACCAAGGATGAGAATGGCTGGATGGCATCACTGACTCGATGGACGTGAGTCTGAGTGAACTCCGGGAGATGGTGATGGACAGGGAGGCCTGGCGTGCTGCGATTCATGGGGTCGCAAAAAGTTGGACACGATTGAGTGGCTGAACTGAACTGAACTGATATGCTACAAGCCATATAGTAACTTTAAACTGTTTATGAATATTGCTTTGCCGTATATTCCTTTGTGTTTTTAACAGAGTGATATCTTAATTGGTAACTTAATTTGATCAGATATATACTAAAATTCTGAGGAAAAAGATATTGCTTTTAATAATTACTCTCTAACATTAATTTAAAAAAATAATTTCTAGTTGCTTTTTAATTAAATGACATTACTCATGGAATTTTATGTGTCTTTTGTTCTACTAATTGTATATTGATTTAAGAATGTAAACTTCAGCATTTTTGATGCAGATCAACCGTGAATAAGTGGACTTTATAGGTTTAATAAACAACTTTTTATCTTTCATATAAAAGAATAATTTTATTTGTAATATTAATCCAGTGAGACAGAAGTAACAAAATACCTCTGACATTTCCTGTTGTGAAATGTCATTCATTTCAAATTACAATTTCAAGTGTCATTCTGCAGTGTTTACCTCATGTTTGCATTTATATTAGACAACAATATGATACTATGAGAATAAAATATATAAAATGCTTTTTTTGAGGGGTACATAAATGCCTTTTGCGGCGGGGAGACAAGTTAGGTACCAGGCTGTTTTCACTGAAACAACCTGGCTTAGAAAACCATGAACGCAGGTGTGTGGGAGGAGCACACCACGGTTTTCTTCATTGTTCTCTCTTGGCTCCTGTGGCTTTCATTCTTGGGCTTGAACCTTAGATAGCTAAAGCACTGTTCAAAGAGTTTTTGACTGTATACTAAGTTGAATTTTCTTTCTCACAGAATCTTTTAATGGGTCTCCTACAGGAAGCATAAATTTGGTAAGTACTGTTATGACTATTTTAATTCTTAAAGTGGCCTGAAAATAATATGAAAAACTGAGCCTTAATACATGTAAATAAATGATATATTAGAACCCTCAAATCATCCTTTATAAGAAGCTGTTGCACTTCTATAGGAATATTAAATTCACATTATAAGGGATCTATGGATTAGAACTTAATGAAATGAAGTTTATTTTCTTTTTAAAAAATAGGTTTAAATCACCTGCCTGATTTAGTTGCAAGTGATAATAATGATTTCATTATTTTCAACCTCAGTATTTAATATTTCACTCTGATCAGTGCTATGATGGGCAGTAAATTTATGACACATAAATGTTTACACTGGAATTAGTTTTTTCTTCTTGTAATTAGAAAAGAAATATAAAACTGGTTGGGATGCCTGAAAACCTGAAGATATTTCTTAAGGTCCATACTAACAAGTTCAGGTTATTGAAAAAATAAAAATAAAAACATTTTTTAAGCTTAGAGGGTTTTATAAGAATTAAGCAACTGTATTCTGTGATTACAGGTTTAAGAATGACACATTTTTAGCATATAAACTTCAGTGGCATTTCATATATTCAAGGTGAAATGTGAAATAATGAACATTTCAGTTCTCTTATATATCCATGCTTGCCATTGAATACCTTGTTTCATAAAATGCTACTAGGGAGAAATATTAGTGTTGTGTGCAAGTTCCGTCTAGAATTTGTTGAGGATGGGGAGAGATGGTTTGCTTTGTTTTTCCTTCTACTACCTACGTGACTTTTTCTTTTGAACTTTTTGCAATAGATAAGTAGTTGAGAGGTCCATTGTCTTATGTTCCTTAGTATGACATTTATTTCTAAAATGACCTTATTGTATAAATGTTCCATTATTGTACAATGTATTCTGCTGCTGCTGCTAAGTCGCTTCAGTCGTGTCCGACTCTGTGCGACCCCATAGATGGCAGCCCACTAGGCTCCTCTGTCCCTGGGATTCTCCAGGCAAGAACACTGGAGTGGGTTGCCATTTCCTTCTCCATTGCATGAAAGTGAAAAGTGAAAGTGAAGGTGCAAGGTATAACCTTTAACAAAACACTAAAGCAAATCAGCCATAGTGTTATGTCAGATGTTTTGTAACGTTTTAAGTATTTTCCTAAATTATCTGCTATCGTTACCATTTCCTTCTAATATTCCATAGAGTTATGACAAAAAGGAATAGCTTCTGGAGTCTGAACAGTGTTAGCAATATAGTGCCCATTAGGAAGAAAGTTTCCAAATATGATGAAACTTTTCCTTGCATTGAAATTTTTTAGTATTCATGTTTGTAGTTCTTGTACAAGTGTTTGAATACTATTAAAAAATATTTTTTTCTTCATTCCCTATCTGGAATAAATACTTTTTCAAATAAAAGAGATTCCTTTTATCATATAGTGATATAAAAGCAAAACAGTCTGTGAATTGAAAAAGGTGACACTTGACATCAGTGACCTACAGGTTTTGTTTTTCACACAAATCTGCTAAATCCAAGCTTTTAAGTAGCGGGAGTCTTTTGGATTCTTTTTTTTAAATATATAGATAAATTAGAATAAACAGTTGCATTTTAACAATAGTTTGATTACAAAAAATTGTTCTTAAGACTATTATTTTTTTCATATTTAATGAAGATAATGTTTATTAGTTGTATTAAAATTGTAAACTGGATCATTATAGTTTATTTCAGCAAACTAAACAAAGAAAATATTTAATGTGGTGGTTTACTCATTTTTTGATTGAGATTAGCACATAGATATAAGCATTTTTGAAGTGCCATTGTAGTTCTGTTTGCTCAATTGATTATCGTAGTAAATTTCAAATTTTGGTTTTTATCCTAGCATAATGTTACAGGAAACACTTCTTTTTTTGGCAAGAAGTTCAAGAATCTTAACCCATAGTCACTTTGCAAGCTGTGTTTTATTTCAGGACAACATTAATGCACTTGTTTTGAAATCACAGTTTCCTTTGATTAATAAGTACTTATAAATCACAGTGTAGTTCCATGGTTATAATGTCATCAGTTGTAACTTTATATAGTCTAGTTGATATTTACACATGCATTATCACTGTGACTAATGGTTAAGAGACATTTCATTGAATTTTTTCATCATACTTAATGTAAATATTAATTGCGTATTTTATGTGTGCTAGAAAAGGCATTTATATACAGTGTTTTTCAACAGTTTCTGGCTTACATAGTATAAGATGCTAACATGGTTAAAATAATAAGAAAACAGCATATAACTTTTTATATGTTTACCTACAAAGGAGGGTTACCAGTGATAATAATGCTTTTTTGAAAAAGGTGATTGTTTTATATTCCCTGTACTAGCTTATAGTTAGAAGAAGATTACAGTAGATAACAATTTTAAATTTTGTAGAATATTACATTTCCTTTGGGGTTCTATCTTTCATGTAAAAATAATTCTAAAACAAAGGTTCTGCTATTTGTCAAAATGTTTTGTTGTAGATCAGTTAAAAAATTAAATGCGTTTTAATTCTTTTCAAAGTATTTTCATTCACATTATATCCTGATAGAGTTGTAGGACAGATATTACACCATTACCACTGGGAAAACTGAAATACAAGAAAGCCTTACTGATATGGCTGAAGTCTATTAAGGTTATCAGTGGCAAAGTCTGGACTAGATCTAATTTAACTGAATGGTTTTCCCACTCTACTTGTAGATCATATGTATGGAGTTACTAAATTTTGTTTCTTCTGATGATCAGTCTTTAGTAGATAGAATTTTGGCTTTCTTAGGATGCAGTTGCTTAATTTTAAATGGCTTTATGTCATATGCATGACTGTATTAAGGTCATTTAGATGACTCATTAATAACTGGTAATACTACATTAGGAATCCAAAGTTCATTCAGATCCCATGGTTTTTCAAGTGTAAAATATGTCTGAATCATATACTGTCTGTGTGTTATAGGTCCCTAAGACCACTCCTGTGTTCACTGATTTACTAAGAGGACTCACAGACCCCAGCATAGCTGTACTCACAGCTAAAATTTGTTATAGTGGAAGGATATAAAGCAGAATCAGCAAAGGGAAAAGGTGGATGGAGCAAAGTCCAGAGAAAACCCAGCTCAAGGTTCCACAAATCTCCCATGGAAGTCACATAGCACAGACTTAATTGTGCTGGCAGTGAATACGACAGCATGTGTGAAATGCTGCTACCAGGAAAGCTCATCTGAGACTAAAGTGCCCAGGTTTTTACTGGAGGTAGATCACACAAGGCACCATTTGTCTAGCATATACTAAACTGACTCCCAGAAGGAAAGCGGGTATTTGGTGTAAACCACATTGTCTATACAGATAGTTTAGGTAGAGTAAGCCACTTTAGCAGTTAGGAATGATGGGAACTTTTTCTAAATCTAACTTCCAAGATATTGTCCCAGGCTGTCCTTTATAAGGAGAGCAACTTAAGGTTTGTTGTGTTAACTCTTTTCCATACAGTCTCGCCTTCATTATATGCTTATGTTCTCTTCTGTGTAAGTGTGGGTGTGTAGACATGGAGCAAAAAAGTTTTGAGCCAAAGTCTATAGTTATAAAATTTATTCTGAATCAATCAGTAATAATTTTTGTTTATGGGATTATTATTTTTTTTGAATAACTAAAGCTTAACTGTAGAGTCACTTCACTTAGTAAATAATCATAATATTAGCTAACATTTTTTGTGTTAGGCAGTCTTCTAAACATTTTACATGTCTTCATTTAGTCCTCACATACCCTTTGATGTAGGTACAATTATGATAAGGAGTCTAACTAAAATTATTTCTAAGTTAACAAAAGTGTTAATACAAAGTTGGCTCTAATATATTTCAACATTAAAAAAGTGAAATGTTGATTTAAGAACATGTCTACTTGGGGAGGGAAGTGGGAGGGGGGTTCAGGATAGGGAACACATGTACACCCATGGCGGATTCATGTCTATGTATGGCAAAACCAGTACAATATTGTAAAGTAAACAATGATAATGAAGAACATGTCTGCTTATTTTTGTCCACATTTTTTCTTGCCATATATTGAATATAATTGAGAAGAAGCAAATTATAGTATGTGGACAGGTAATGAAGGAAGAAATAATCTGATGTATTTATTAAGTTGATTATTAAATTACTTTGTTTTACAGTTTAATCTTATCTTCTCTTTCTCCTATTAGTATAAACAAAGAGAATTATTGTTTGTGAGAGGGAGGTACAGATAAGGACATAGAGCAAAAATGAGTAATGTATATGATATAGAAATCTTTAACACTTTCTTTCCTATAGAATTTAAAATTTTTGTTTTCTAATTTTTTTCCTTCATCAGTCTTTAGATGACCTTTCAAATGTATCTTCTGATGACTCAGTACAACTTCACGCTTACATTTCAGACACTGGTAAGAGACTTTGTGGTTTAATTATTACTTAAAAGCTATTGAGTATCATTACCCCTACCTTATCTTCCACATTTATTTTTACAAATCATTTTTCTGTTCTGTAGCCATATTTTCATGTTACTTTTTTTTCTGTAGCATATTCTTCATTAAATTCTATAATGTTTATTATTATATGTGTATTTCCTTTCTTTAAGGTTGTTACTGTTATCATTTGAAAAAGGATAAATTCTGAGCACTTTGTCATTGCTGATAAACTTTGAAACCAATCTTTTCTTTGAGTCTAGCTGATAATTGTCTGCATAATTCTTACTAAATTGTTTTGGGGCAGATTTTAGTTTAGTATTTGTTTTCATACATGCAGAAGTCAGTAGATTTCTGGGTAAATGAAGCTTTTGTATAGGAGAACAAGAAATGCTTGAATGAGGTGAGATTCGTGACTGAATTAGGATGTGTGCAAAATGGCTAGTGAATTGAGGAAAAAAATAATTTCATCATTGTTATTGAGTTATTAGATAATGTCAGTGATGGTTTTCTTATCTGGCTTCTCATGATTCTTATGTGGATCTCTCTTTTCTGAGGATTCTGATATTCTAGCTGTTTTGTCCATTCATTCAACAACTATTTATCAGCTTCTTAAAGGATATGGAAGCATAATACTAAGCATTTTTAATAAGTTGTTATTTCTGTCAGACAAAATTATGTATAATCACTAGAGAGGTAGTACACTAGAGTGGTTAAGAGGACAACTTTTTATCCAAATTGCTTGGGTTGAAACCCCAGCTTTGCCACTTAATAGTTGGGTGAACTTGGATGAGTCTTAACTTCTCTGTATCTTAATTCCTCATCTGTGAAATGGGATAATAGTAATACTTGCCTCATAGAACTAATAAACTAATTGTATTACCTTATATATTAGTGTTTGTTCGATAAACATTTACCAGTTGGACTCCAGAGTCTCTTTGAGTCTGGATCTCATGTCCTTAACCTTATGACAGGAAGTGGAACTAGTGCAGTGCACTTATGGAATGATTCTTGGACTAGTGGACTGGCCCTTCATTGAGGAATCTTGTTTTAAAAAATAGTGGCTGGGTTAGACATATGCTTAGTGATGAGATTACTTATATTTCGGTCCTAGTCCTTATCTGGTTATAGATTAGTAACAAAGAGGTTGCACAGCACCTGCTATGAGTAGTAACATTGTCCTATGAAAACACAACCTCTTATTTCCACTGTAACATCTCACCATCATCTTAAAATGTATGTAGCCTCATTATCTTTTAAAATCAAATAACCTTTGTATCTTAGGGCTTGTTTTATAATAGCCCCATATTCTTCCTTTTGTGCACCCATCCTAGTCTGATCTTCCTGCCTATCAAATTTGTATCAAATCTGATTATTATTTTTTAAAATGCTTTCTGACATTGCTTTCTTCTTTCCTTTTCTATTTCTTACTAGTTTCTTTGTTTTTATTAACTCCTGATTGGTTATGGTGTGCTGCCTAAGTGGCCTCTGATTTCTATTTTCCTTTCCTAAACCTTTCTTGAACACAGCGTGTAAAGCCATTGCCTTGTTGGCACGCTGACACTGTTGAGTGATGGTGTTTCATTAATGTGATGAAAGTGTTGTGCAGTTTGTTCTGCATAGGTCTCCGAGTGAAGGATAATTGAAAGAGGTGAACAGTGAATAATAGTCTCTGACAGCAAGATGACCCAGGTCTATCCCCAGTCTTCAGTTCAGTTCAGTTTGGTTCAGTCGCTCAGTCATGTCCGACTCTTTGCAACCCTGTGAATCGCAGCATGCCAGGCCTCCCTGTTCATCACCAACTCCCAGAGTCCACCCAAACCCATATCCATTGAGTCAGTGATGCCATCCAACCATCTCATCCTCTGTCGTCCCCTTCTCCTGCCCTCAATCTTTCCCAGCATCAGAATCTTTTCAGATGAGTTAGCTCTTCGCATCAGGTGGCCGAAGTATTGGAGTTTCAGCTTCAACATCAGTTCCGTCTTATATTTTGTCAAATCAGTAACACTGATAATAGATGGAAAGGAAATGAAGGACAGTTCTGAATACAAAGTGCAAATCTTAGAAAAACGTTCATGAAAACCTGGGAGAGATTTCTGTAGAACTGCATTTGCCAGTATAGATTTGTAGCTGTTTTGTGATTAATTTACTAAGAAGGTGCTCAGATCTTTCTTTGCCTAAGTATGTACAAAATACAAAATATTTACTCAGCTCCAAAGCTTGGCCACTTGTTTTTCTGACAAGAGCAATTTATACTTCTGATCAACATGATAGTCTAAACTGCTATGCAAAATTTTGCTTCCTACACATAGAAAAACTGAAAACAGTAGAATAAAAATACCTAAAAGGGGAAATCTACAGGTGGAATAGACTATGAGGAAAAGCAAATATAGGGAGATGAAGAGGAGTTGAAGCCAAAGAGTTTATAGGAGTGTAAAGACTGCTCTTTTGCTTTTGATAGCATTTCTATGTCGTCAAATTTAAAAGAGGCACAAATGGGCTAAGGCAGAGGAAAGCTTGGAACCACAGGCCTTTGCATAAAGCCCAGATTCACAGAGGGTGACTTGATATGAAAGAGGAACTAGAGGAACTTAGCCTACTGTCAGAAGAAAGAACAAAGAATGTCAAGGTCATGGTTGGGAATGGTATCACTCATATGAAATTGAAAGGCTGTCTTATATCACATGTGGGTGAAATAAGATTCAGCCATCCTCAGGTAGTTGTGGCACATGGAATATGATAAAAATAATTGTAGAGATAAAATAAGGCAAGGATACCACACTGTAAAAAAGAACCACATCCAATTATAGAGATCAAAAAATAGTTATTGAAACTAAGGTGAGTGAATGAATTAAAAAGCAGATCAGGTACAGATGAGTGGAGACTTAGTAAAGTGTTAGAGACCTGAAAAGGTGATCTTGAGTAGAATACAACATGGCTTTCAGGTGAGAAAATGGAGAATGAGAAAGAATTATTCAAAGCACATCTCTTTACTTAAGATCTGTACAAAATAGGAATAGGTTTTGATTTTCAAGATTGCCTGACTTGGATGGTTTGTGTCAGTTCAACAGCAAAAAATGACTTCTTAGAAAAGTCTTCAGAATAAATTACACTTGTAAATTGCTATATATTTTGAATGAGAAAGATTTGCCAAAAGATCAGATAGATCTTGTTGTTTGTGGTTGTTTTAGTCACTCAGTCTTGTCATTGGCTATAGCCCACCAGGCTCATCTGTCCCTGGGATTCTCCAGGCAAGAATACTGGAATGGGTTGCCATTTCCTCCTCCAGGGGATCTTCCCAATCCAGAGATCAAACCTGCATCTCCTTCATTGGCAGGCAGATTCTTTACCACAGAGCCACCCGGGAAGTCCAGATAGATCTTACCCTGTAGCTTTTGCTTGCAGTTCAGTTTCAGAGCTATCAATATTAATTGAGTTACAGCTGAACAGTGAAGGCTAACACAGAAGGTATTGTTTTGTTTCTGTTAAAAGCTCTTTGGAAAGAGAATCCAAAGTGGACATCACTGTGTAGTTGGTAGTATCATGATAGCCTTGTAGGTCATTTTGTAATGTAACCAACACATATAACATCTTATGGCTGTGAGTACAGATGACAGGAGTCCATATTTTATCCTGGTGACATCCTTTTGTCTTATCTGTCATTTCAAATTCTCCATTTCATGTTGTCCTTTTTGTTTTCGCTCTTCATCTTCCTCCTTTTTGTGTCTTTTGTTCCTCTTCATTTTGTCTTAAATGACTAGTATATGCTCACTATGACCCATATGCTGTGGCAGGCGTTTGTAATGATCACGGCAAGACATACGCATTGTATGCCATCACTGTACACCGGCGCAATGTGAACACTGAGGAGATGTGGAAAACCTACCGTCGTTACAGTGACTTCCACGACTTCCACATGAGGATCACCGAACAGGTAGTGAGATTTTTAAAGTTTGTGTACTGTATATTGTTCCGTGATTCCATGTTTGATTCTAAATGGTTGTGAGTAATGCTAAGGTATGACCAAAGCTAAGAAAATAAGGTAACAATTTTTTATAATCAACAGTGAATGTTAGAATGGTTTTGTCCATTTAACGAATAAATTTTAAACAGTCCTAATCATTATGGACTAGTGACAAAGTACCAATGATATACCTTGGAAAATTAGAATAAATGTGTATGTCTGATTTTAAGAGAGTGTGTATATCTTGTCCTTTGCTTAGGTATTTGGGTTTATTTAACATAGAGATAGAGATCATTGTAAGACATTTTGTGATTTTCTGTTTGGTAATATAATTTAAAGCTGTGGTTATTTTAAATAGCATCCTTTCCCAACTACTAACAGGTAAATCCTCCATTAAGTTGTTTCAAGAACCAAAACCTAAATTATATTTAACATTAACCAAATAATGATTTTAATTCTTACCAAATACAGCTCTCTTGTTTCATAGAAGTATGAGGACTCTTAAACATAACAAATGTAAATATTTTTATTTTTCTCTGTTTTATCTTTTGTTAAATATTTTTTCTTCTTTTTAACTTAGAACAAAATAAATTATCAGTGGATAAATTGGAATAGGTAATCTGAAATTTATTTTAAGTCATGATAATCTTTCATGCAATGTTTTAAAATATATAATTATTGGTAAGCCAATAAAATAATAATAATGATGACATTTGATTGGGTGAACTAAAGCTTTGAAATGACATTTTACTACATAAATAATCAGAACATATATCTTTCACTTAGGATGTAAAAATGTGTGGTTGGCACCATAATTATCTCATTAAAATATTTTGTAAATAGAGTGAGCTAACCTACTAATAAAGCTTTAAAGTGTTTAGAAACCAGGTTATTATTGACTCCATAAGCCCATATTAAAAGGACTGTTTTTAATTATATTCATAAGGAAATTAATAACTCTGGGCATATCTCTTCTATTGTTCTTGTTAAATAGATCTCCATGTTTAGCTTGATTTGTTTGCAAAGGTGAAAGAATTTCTGCCCCCCAAAATTCCTGTTTGATATTTTTTTAAAATCACGTAGTTCATATATCTCTTCCTTTTCATCCTCACACTTTAACGTAACAAGACAAATTTTAAAGTAATGTGAATTACTGAGAGTAGTTTTAGTTACTCGCAAATTTATGGGAATTTGGTATAATATGAAATTTTCTTTGTGTGAATAGTTGTAATTTTTTCCTGCTGTTCAAAGGAATAATCATGCTTAAAGATTCTAGGCTGACTGTAAATACTGTGTTTATAGATTGAAAAATATAAAGAACATACTTTAAAAAATCTCTGTTGATAGAACAATTCATGTAGAAAATTTACTTTTCAGTACAGCACCAAAATTAAATGCAACTAACTGATAAAGCACAATTCAGTTTTAAAGTGCTCAGTGCAGACAAATGAAGTGGATGTGTTAAAGTTACAGTAGTATGTGATTACTAAAGCATATGGATTGCTTTTGGAGCTTAAGAAATTAAAACCTAAGCTTGTTAAGTGAAATTTTAGGTTTAAGGAAAGTACTAAGCACTTGTAAATAAGACTCACACTGTTTACCTTTTAGTTCTGCCTTATTTATATTTTTAGTTTTATTTTATATTTATATTTTTAAAACAAATCTTATAAGAAAATGCAGTGAACTTTTAGTTCACTGGTGGCAACAGTACAACCAGTGGATGCAAATGAATTTTAACTCCATAGAGCTCTCTAAGTATTAAATTATTTTAGAACAGATTTCATTTTGTTTCTTTAACTTTGTGGCATAAATTTTTTTTCCCATTCTAAACATTTGAACTATTATTTGTTTTCTTTAATGTTTTATAATTTTATAGTCTTAATTTGATACTTTATGGATAAAGATTTATAGGATTAAAAGAAAATAATTGAGGAATGGGATGGAGAGGGAGGTGGGGGGGTTCAGGATAAAATGTTTTCTTCCTTTTTAAATTTAAGGGAAAAAAAAAGAAAATAATTAAAATGTTGAATGTCCAAATTATTTTAGAAATGATCCCACCTCTACCAGTTCATTATTCAGCTTATGACCATGAACAGGACAGACCAAGTCCTTGCCTCTAAGAGCTTGCGTTCCGTGGATAACTCTGTGCCTTTCAGTTTTATTGGATGACTTATTCCTAAATATGCAGCTTATGTTTATAAATAAAATACCAATGATTTAAACATATTAAGTATGCATTAAGATAACTGAGTAAAACCCATTCTTACACTTTTGTGAACCACCAACTGAGTAAAACTGATAAATGAACTTTGAATCCTTCTAATAAAAAATTCTAAATGTTTTTCAAATTTTCTAGACCTGACATATTCAGTGTGGAAAGATAAAATCTTTGGGTTTGGAATATCTGTGATTTTATGTATAGTATTTGAGTTCTTTGTGAACATTGAAATATATTTTAATTTATATTAGTTCTTTAGGTAGGTTTCTTTTTTTTTTTATTCATTTAAAAATATTTTTGTGACTTTTTGGCAGAGGAAATCCTATTACTTTGCAGGGAATAGACTACTTTGCACTTGTAAATAATCTTTTAAATATCAAACTAATAATGAATTAATATAGAGTATTAAATTTTTCCATTTTTCTTCCTTTTAAAATAACAATATTTGAGAAAAAATGCTTCCGGTACAGACAGATAATTTTAAAACCAGCTTGATAATTTAGACTTTAAGAAAATAACTGTTACATTTAAATTTTTATTAATAAGGTTTAATGTTTCAAAATTTTGGAAATTGTTGTTTTGAGGAGTACTGCTATATTCCCTTGATATGTTAGTTTACTAGAACTGCCATAACAAAATACCCAGCTTAAACAACAGAAATCTGTTTTCTTACAGTTTTGGAAGCTAGAAGTCCAAGATCAAGTTGTTGGCAAGTTTGATTTCTCTTGAGTCAGCTCTCCTTGGCTTTCAGATGGTGCTGAATATGGCCTCACATGACTTTTTCATTGTATGCTCCCATTCCTGATGGCTCTTTGAATCCCTCTTATAAGGGCTTTGTTTTGTTTTTATTCCCTCTCTGAAGGCCTTGTCTCCAAATACAGCCACTTCTGAAGTACTGGAGGTTAAGGTTTCAACATGTGAATTATGAGGGAATAAAATATATTGGTAATGCCTAAATAAACCACACATTCTGTAAAATTCAGTCAGTAGTTTAAGATACCATTGAAAAGTCATATTCCGGGAAACTAAATATCTTTTAGAACACCTTGAAAAATGTAAATTTACTTCTATAAAATGTGGTTAAAAAAATTAAAACCAGGATATTATACATTCATATTCAATAAAAACCCATTCTTACACTTTTGTGAACCACCAAATTTGTGACTACAGCATAACATTTTCCCTGAAAATTACTGCCCCCACTTTTTTTTTCCTTGGCTAAAGTAAAAGAACTACTTTTAACTTTCATGCATAACATGTGATGAACTTGTCACATTATAGCTCCAAGCAACCATCTGATTTGCCATTCCATTTAATAATTTATCAGAATCTTCGAGTTTTGGGATGAAAATTATCCTACACCTTTTCATTTCCTCTTTTCTTTAATCTCTGCACCAAAAATGAGTTTTCTTTACACACTCATTGTTGTCTGTTGTTATTTAATCAAAGAATGGTTTTAGACAGCTTGTTGCTTCCTGGATATGTGTCGCACAGGAAAAGCAATGAAGCTCCTCATTGAAGTTTTAGATACTAGATATTGTCGGCCAAGCACAATAACTTGCTGAATGACATTGTTCTTCCACTTTGTTAGCAGCTAGTATGGTTAAAATCTGTGCTTTAACTAGGCATGGTGGATTGCTAACTATCTGGACTTCTGAAGGTGAAGTCTGTAGATGCTAAACTTCAGATATGTACACTTGTTTTTGTTAGTGGCTTTACAAATACAAGATATATGCTATATAGCTCTTTTATTTTCTTAGTTATTATGAATTTATTTTTCATGTAGTTTCATATAGGGGAAAAGTGTCAGTGTTATACTATATGTCATTATATAGACAGAGTTATAGCTGTAATCTATATTTTGAAGTTTGCCTCTTCTGCTTTTAATAGTTAGCTATTACAGTGATTAACTGATTTGAAATCGTCAATATAAAAATATTTCCTTGAGTTTTTTCAAGAAACTAGAAACTCGTAACTTTGATTATTAATAGTTTATTTGCTAATACTTTATTCTTGTCAAAAGGTTTTTAAACAAAATGTTTTTTAAAACCTTTTGTTATGAAAATTTTGAATGATCTTAAAATCAGAGAGATTATTAAAATGAAAAACCATGTGGTTCATCAGTTATCCATGTTTGTCATTCTTAGAAAATAACTTCTTTGTAATAACATTAGAACTGTGGTTTGGATATATTTGCACAGTATTTTATATTTTCTGATTTGGGCTTAATAAGATAAATATATTGCAAAATCTGTTTTAGATACTTCTGATACATAGAGAAATTGTCACTTGGAAAATACTTTTCTCTTTTTGTAAAAATAATCTAAGATTATTGAATGTATTTTGTTTTGTAGTTTGAAAATCTCTCAAGCATATTAAAGCTTCCTGGTAAAAAGACTTTTAATAATATGGATAGAGATTTTTTAGAAAAGAGAAAGAAAGATCTAAATGCATATTTGCAGGTAAGTTCAGGTTTATTATTACTCGTAGGTTTCATTTTAATAGAGCACACAAATACAGCTGATTTCTTTGGTAGAGAGTGTTTTTACTGTAATAGTGAGATAGCAGCCACTTTTGAGGTGCTGAGATGTGACTTGCAATCTGATCAGTAATTTATGAACATTATTTCTCTGTTTATTAATTTAGAAGTTTTCTGGACACTCAGTGCTAGAAATATTACCTTCAGGTTTGAATGAAAACATAGCCACGCCCACCCCACACATACCTACACACCCACACCTGTACACACACACTCAGTGCTAGAAATCTTACCTTCAGGTTTGGATGAATAGATACCCATACCCACACCCACACCCACACCCACACCTACACACACACACACAGATACATACACACACCCGGAAGATTTCACTTCTGAAATAACAAAAATGTGTCTCATAAGTTATCTCCTGCGTAAAGACTGTCAGAAATAACTTTATTTTAGAAAGTAGTACCCAAATACCAGATTTTAATAATATCACTTTATGGTTTTTTATACTAATGAATGATTTATAAAGATGTCTCATCTGTTAATATTAGCTCCCCACTTCACTCTTTAGGAGTCAGCATATTCCAGCCTACAGACCATATCCAGCCTGCCACCTGTTTATTAAGAGTTTATTATATTATTAGAACACAGCCACTCGTTTCGTATACTGCTGTCTATGACTGCTTTTTGGAGAAGGCAGTGGCACCCCACTCCAGTACTCTTGCCTGGAAAATCCCATGGATGGAGGAGCCTGGTGGGCTGCAGTCCATGGGGTCGCACAGAGTCGGACACGACTGAAGCGATTTAGCAGCAGCAGCAGCAGCAGCAGCAGCATGACTGCTTTTACACTACTACATTGGAGTTGAGTAATTGCAGCAGACTATGGATCACAGAACGTAAAATAATTATTATATAAACTGTACATAAAACATTTACTGACCATGTCCTAACATTTAGTGAAATTTAGCCAATACTATACTTGATATTTTGGGGGACGTTTTCTCTCAAACGTTTATAAGTTTAATTGAGTTTGCTTACAACTATTCCATAGCACTACAGTTTACTGAAAGGCTAGAAAAAACATAAATCTTCTGTTATTCACCTTTGTCTTCTGGCTTAAGGCTAAATGATATTATTTATATGACTTGTTAAACATTTTGATTTTTTAGAATGTATTAACTTTAGTTGCATTAAAATCTGTGTCAATTATTTATAAAATTTAGAAAATAAGCACCTTTTTCAAGATCTGGTGCCATAAATATATGTTTTAGTTGTGGCTGTACTGTCTGCATCTTACCTAATGATCTCAATATGTCTAAACATGTTTCATTGAAGGAATTAAGCTAGAATGTTAGACTATATCATGTTGTGAAAGCAACAGTTCGTTTTGGGTCCTCTTTGTAATACTTAAAAGTTTTCATTTTAATTGTTTTATGTACTTTCCATTAACGGTAACTTTAAAATTAGAATGTGAATAACAGCAGTTTACTGCTATGGCTCTTCTTAGTTATAAGCTGTAAAACCTGAAAATGGAATAGTAAATAACATTTTGGGGGATTCCCTGGCAATCCACTGGTTAGGACTTCACACTTCCACTGCAGGGGAAGCTAAGAGCCCACATGCTACGTGGTGAGGCTAAACTAAATAGATAGGTAATAGATAAATGTGTTAATATTTTAAAAAATAATGACAGCATTTTTTACTATACATTCTTACCTTTCTAGCAGATGACATTGTAAGTAGTAGTTAATTTCCAGTACCCTATCAATATAAGATGCCTCTTATTTTTCCTGTTAGTTACTGCTAACTCCTGAAATGATGAAAGCGTCTCCAGCCTTGGCTCACTGTGTGTATGATTTCCTTGAGAACAAAGCCTATAGTAAAGGGAAAGGGGACTTTGCTCGCAAGGTAAGCAGACCATTGCATTGGCTTTCTGCATAGGTCTGTTTTCTTACTTTGTTTTCAGTAAAAGAAGATAATTTATGTGTATGTTTTAAAACTAGAAATTTATTAAATGTTCTTTGGTATCTTCTGTGCTTTATCAAGCCTACTATATATAGGCATATCTAATAAACTCCTGTTTTTACATGTAGAGTAAAATCTAGTAGTAGCTGGAAAGGGGAGGGAAAAAATAAAATAAAAGCTTTGTTTCTGAAATGATGCTTTAAGGAAAGTTGGCCTAAGACAAGCCACAGGCTTTCATTAGTTTAAGAAGGAGCTGTTAATCCTTCTTATTGGGAGGAAATTTCTTTTAATTGGAGTAAGGATAGTAAAAATGTTAAGAAGACTCTGTCCTGAAAGTATTTATGCCTTTTGAGTGAAATAGTTATTATTTAAATTTTTAGGGACACAGGCCTGTTCTGGAAATAAGATGCTAGGTTAAGACAATAAATGATTTACTGCTCAGGTTGGTTGAGAGAGCTCACTGGGTGAGAAGGCAAACAGTGGAATCAGGCAGTGTTTGGTTCAAATTCCTGTTCTGCCATTTATTAGTTGTGGCCTGCAAAATGTTACTTGACTTCTGGGCCTTTAGTTTCCTCAAGATTGAAGGTGTTAATCCTCAATTTAGAGCATGTGTGAGTCAAATGAAATAATCTATGTATGACAGTGCCTGTCTGAATCAGTGTTGGCTCTTAGAAGTAGTAACAATAGTAACAGGAGCTGCAGCATTAGTTGGGGAAACTGTAAGTAGGAATTCTGTGTATTATTTTTGCAACTTTTTAAAAGTCTGAAGTTATTTCAAAATGAAAATTAAAAGACTTCCCCACCTCTCATCCCCTATAAAAAGATTAACTTGTTTAAAAAAGATTAAGGAATTGGTACAACTAAGAATTAACAACTGTAAGAACTTCAAATGATCTCTCAAGGATACCATGGTTTAGCATCCAAGTGAATGTTAATATTTCTAAATGGAATATTTTATTTTAATACGAAATTCTAGGCTATGTATTTTATAATGATGGGGGAAATATGGTGACCTTATCTTTGTATTTCATGATTGAAGTGATTGAGTTTTAATTCCAACTCTAAAATAGCTTTATTGTTAATAGAGATGCATGTTAATATTCCATCTTTTTTATGTTTACCTTAGTTTATCTCTTAAGATTGCATCTATTTGAGATAAATTATAAATTGATAATAGCCTTTTGAGATGAAAGAAGCATTATATTGTTTAGTCGCTAAGTTTTGTCCAACTCTGTGACTCCATGGACTGCAGCATGCCAAGCTTCCCTGTCCTTCACTATCTCCTGGAGTTTGCTCAAACTCATGTCCATTGAGTCAGTGATACCATCCAACCATTTCATCCTCCATAGCCTCTTTTTCCTCCTGCCCTCAGTGTTTCCGAGCATCAGGGTCTTTTCCAGTGAGTTAGCTCTTCACATCAGGTGGCCAAAGTATTGGAGCTTCCGCTTCAGCATCAGTCCTTCCAACGATATTCAGGGTTGATTTCCTCCAGGATTGACTGGTTTGAGCATTATATTAAATGTAGGCAGTTTCTTTTTTACCACCCTACAGTAGCATGTGCATATGTGTGTGTATGTATGTATGTATGTGTTTATCTCCAAATAGTTCCATGTCGCTTTTTAAAAAAATCACTACTAGAGACTAAAAATCCTTTTGAGTCACTTCTGGGAATCCATAGTAACATACATTTTCATAAATCATATTAATAATTATTAAGTTCATCTTGACATCTTTCAGATTGTTGGGATAATTTTCATGAATATCAAGAGGAGTTTTCAGCTACCTTTCCTTTTTGGATAAATTGTAGTTTAATATTTTCCTGTATTGTATTTCACTGGAAATTAAACAGCTATTAGAGAAAATAATCTACAAACATTTTATCAGTGGCTAATTGTGTTGGAGAAGACTCTTGAGAGTCCCTTGGGCTGCAAGGAGATCCAACCAGTCCATCTTAAAGGAGATCAGTCCTGGGTGTTCATTGGAAAGACTGATGTTGAAGTTGAAACTCCAATGCTTTGGCCATCTGATGTGAAGAGCCGACTCATTGGAAAAGACCCTGATGCTGGGAAAGATTGAGGGCAGGAGGAGAAAGGGACAGCAGAGGATGAGATGGTTGGATGGCATCACTGACTCAATGGCATGGGTTTGGGTGGACAGGGAGGCCTGGTGTGCTGCGGTTTATGAGGTCTCAAAGAGTCGGGTACGACTGAGCAACTGAACTGAATCAGAGCTTGAGAAATAATACTTTATAACACATTATCTTGGTCACACAATTTGCCTAGCTTTGCAAAATTTATGGGCCAGTTCCTAGAAGGAATAATAGACAAGTGGTGTTCCTCTATGCACACAGTATCTTTCCAGTTTTTTTTTTTAATCAGAGTGTAATGGCATTTTTAAGCTGCAAGTAGGGACCTAAATTTAAATTCAGATTCCCTTGTTTGCATTTTTAACTGATACAAATAACTGAGGTGACAATTGAATGAATAGCTAACATCTAGTAAAGTCAGGCAAAGTGTACACTTTTGCAGGCAATCAATAATTTACTCGTCTGCTTGGTAATGTGTAATTGTCTTTTTTTTTTTTGCTCTAAACCTCTATTTTAAGACATATCTTGCTGCTAGAAATATTAGATTGTAATAGACTGATTTTATGCTTCTAAAATTCTACTTTTTTCATGGTTGAGAGACATAATCATGTGTAGAGGTTTTTCCATGCTCCTTTGCTCCCTCCACTTTCCACCACCAATACAGATGTTTAAGCTTTACCCTCAGAAATTGGATGGTGAAAAAATAGGAACAAAAAGGAAAATGGATCCTGAAGGTCTAGGATTGGTGCTCAGACAGCTATTTTTAATTATTATGTAACCCATGGTGTAGATTTAAGTTCTCTTATTTTGAAGTAGTATTAGTGGTAGTTAGCCTCATGCCTGGGCTTCCCAGGAGGCACTGGCAGTAAAGAACATGCCTGCCAGTGCAGCAGGCATAAGACACGTGGATTCGATCCCTGGTGGGGCAAGATCCCCTTGAAGGAGGGCATGGCACCCCACTCCAGTATTCTTGCCTGGAAAATTCCATGGACAGAGAAGCCTGGTGGGCTACTGTCCATGGAGTCACAAAGAGTCAGACATGACTGAAGCGAATTAGCATAGCATAGCCTCAAGCTGGAGAAGGCAATGGCACCCCACTCCAGTACTCTTGCCTGGAAAATCCCATGGATGGAGGAGCCTGGTAGGCTGCAGTCCATGGGGTTGCACAGAGTCGGACACGACTGAGCGACTTCACTTTCACTTTTCACTTTCATGCATTGGAGAAGGCAATGGCAACCCACTCCAGTGTTCTTGCCTGGAGAATCCCAGGGACGGGGGAGCCTGGTGGGCTGCCCTCTATGGGGTTGCACAGAGTCGGACACAACTGAAGCGACTTAGCAGCAGCAGCAGCCTTAAGCCTGGACAGCAATTGAGGTTGTATTCATTTAACCAACCTAAGATTGTATTAGCTGAACCCATGTTTCCACTCTGAAGTGTAAGATATATAAAATTCTAAAGTACTTTTGATGGTGTTCAAACAATTTTTAATGTAAGTTATAGATTCAAATGAAATTCATGCCTTTTATGCTTCTGAAATTCTACCTTATCTGTGAACATTAAAACTTACCATGTTTGGGAACACATGTAAGAATTAAAGATTTTAAAATTTAATAAAAAAAAAAAAAGGGGGGAAAAAAAAAAGATAAATCTCAAAAAAAAAAAAAAAAAAAACTTAGTTGAATGGTGGCCATTTTTCCTAAAGTTGTACATTTTAAGTGTGGTATTCTCATGTTTATCTCTCTTAAGAATTCTTGTGTTCTAAAACACTGGCAGTAGTGTCAGTACAGAAGTTATGTCCTGATTTGAACATACTGTTCTGGTTAACTGAAAATTACTATTGTATATAGAATTAGGATTAACACACATACATATATATTATAATTTTACACCCCAATATATACTGTCTATATAACTGTCTACAGTTATCTTGAAATTCCCTTTTGTTGTTATTGTTTATTACAGTACCTATTTCACCTTTTCTGGTTTTCTTGTTGAAAATCATGAAAGCATATTAAATAATTTTATCTTATTAATATCTATTAATGTTGTGTTTCTTAAACAGTCGGGTTCAGTGTTTTTTGCTATGATTGCTATTGTGTTTTTTTTTTTTCTTCCTGCGTGGAACATAATTTGTTTCTCTGGTAGTCTTTATAAGATTCAGCACTTTCTGGAAAATATTCTTAGTATTGTTTGATTTTGGTTTGGTGTCTGGTTTTTATTTTCTCCTTTCCTTCCCTTCTTCCTCCTCTGCCTCCCTCCTCCTCTCTTTCTTTCATTTGTTTTGTTTGTTTTTATCTGTTAAAAATCAAGATCCCATATGCATCTACTTTGGGTTCTTTATTAGATGGCTCTCCCTTTCTTAATTGAAACTATCTGGCATCTATTACAGTCAGAGTGTCAATTTTAAAGCTTCCTATCCCTCTGAGTTATTTCTTTATATATCTCTTAGCATATTTTCTTTATGGTTTTTCTATTCTGCCTTAGTAGAATATGGCTTGCATGTCTGATTTGCAGCTTCTCTTTTTCCTAATAGATTCCAGATTCCTTCCATAGATTCTAATTGAGGATGAAACCTATCCTAAAAACTACTTTGTTAAATAAATCTTAGTTCTTTGAGCTTTCTGTTTGTTTATTGTATCTGCTCATTTACTTTCCAGTATTGCTCAGAATATCTATGTCATTGCTGCCTTGAATCACGGCAGAAGTATGTTGTGGCTGTTTATAATTGGATAAGTTTCTGTTTGGGAAAACTCTTCATTTTTTTCAGAGGTTTTCTTAATAAGAAGGTAACCCAAGGTTTATATTCATTTTCTTCCAGTAAATATATCACTTGTATATTTGTGTCTGAAAAATACATTTTAAAGACACTCTGAAGACAACAGTTCAGTACTTTTAAAAGGCAATGAGTTATTATAGACTGGAAAGTTATTACACCTTTCGTGTGTTGCACTTGGTTTTCTGAGGCTTCTCAGTTGAATAATACACTTGATACAGTGAAGTCATGATATAATATCTTTTCCCTTTAGATGGACACTTTTGTAAATCCACTTCGAAATTCTATGAGGAATGTTTCAAATGCAGTCAAATCCCTTCCTGATAGCTTGGCAGAGGGAATGACTAAAATGTCGGACAACATGGGCAAAATGTCAGAAAGATTAGGTCAAGATATAAGGCAATCATTTTTCAAGGTAAGATGTTTTCAGTAATGTCTGAAGGAAATGATTTTTAAGTCAACTAAGATTTACTGAGCTCCTGCTTAGGTTTACCTTATTTCTCTTTGTAAGTCCAAAGCTCTCTAGACACATAGTCTCATAAAGAATTAAAAAGCTAAAGAGAATTGATTATCAGAAGTGGATACTATAAAATGCACTCACTTCTCAGTCTCTATTGCAGTACAATTTAAAAATTAATTTAAAGCACTTTTAAAATTAGTGAAGTTAACATTCTTTGTACTGTTTTATTCCATTATACCATATTTACTCTATAATGTTAAAATTTATAGCAAAACCAGTACATGCTGTTGTATAAATGATACTAGTATTCATCAGCAAACATAAATTTCTCCTGAGTCACACGATTAAGATTCATGAGATGAACAGGAGGAAGAGTCTGTCAACATCATCAATCTTTAGTATGTAGATATCTGTGAGAGGAACAGAGGAGTCTGCTTGGGAGCATTTTCATTATACTAGTAGTGGATACTGGTGAATCAAGTAGTTTTTTGCTTCCTAATGTACATTTTAAAAAATAATTTCGACCTAGTTGTTTAAAGTTATAATCAAGACTATGAAAGAAATCATGTAGGTGTTAGAACTTTGTTTGTTAGATCATGTTTCCATGAAGAGGAAATATATATAAACACAGATAGAATTTATTTATTGTACGAGACAATTCCTAAAATATAGTGTGTGTAAATCATACTCTTCTGTCAACTCTCATATCTTCTCTGATGCTCCATCTGAACTTCTAATCGTGGGGCAGTGCACTAACAGTGAAGGAAGGGTTGTCTGGTGCTGCTTCTGCCAGTAACTACCCATATGACTTCATACAGAAGTCACTGAACTTCTGCAGGCTTCTTTTTCCTGACCAGTATGTGCAGGGGTTATAACAGGTGATCTTGGTGGTCCTTCCTATACTGAGAAATGATTACCAGCTAGCACTGGTCTTTCTGTCCCTTTTCTCAATAGCTTACATTATGTAACAATTAGTTAATTAGTTTCTTTCAGCCTGTTAACATACTGCAAGGCTCTTTATGATAGAAGAAAAAAGATTGCAGTTCTATTTTCTGACTGTGCTATTCACTTTTGTCTTTAAATCATTTAACATTTCTTAGCTTTAAATTCTAAAAAGTATGGAGGTTTGAAAGACTTAATATCTCCTTCCAACTCAAAATGAATCCTTTTTCTTTTTTAAGGAAAAAAATCTGTTGATAGTGAAATAATTACCCTTTTATATTTGGTTTTTAATTTTAGAGTGTTAATACTTTGTTAATGCTCTATAACTTTTATCTATTGTCCCCAGAATCAAATCAAGTGCTCTTTATTATATTTGATACTTGTTTCAGTTTATTATCTTGTGTTCTTTCATTTTCTGCTTTAGTGTGTTTACCTTGTTGTTGTTGTTGTTTTTAATACTAGGTTCCTCCTTTAATTCCCAAGACTGATTCAGATCCTGAACATTGTCGAGTTTCAGCTCAACTTGATGATACTGTGAGTTAATTGTTGTTTTGGTAGCAGTCAATTGGAATTCAAATCATACTTTGCAGATCTTTTTAACTTTTTAATGAACTATAATATGTATATGTCATTAATATACTTATATTTTAAACATTAAGTTTGATGAATTCTTACAAACTGAACATACCCAAGTAACCAGCACTATAAACAAGAAGCAGAATGTTGCCAGTACCCCAGAAAGCCCCTAATGCTCTCTTCCTATCACTGTCCTCTCCCCTGCCAAGGATAATCACTGTCCTGACTTCTACCCTGCTTTTATACTTTATATAGATGAAACTGTAAGGTATGTACTCCTTTTAGTCTGGCTTTTTTCGTTCAGCATTGTGGTAGCCTTCCATGTTGTTCTGTGTGGTTGTGGTTTCTTCATTCTTGTGGCCTTACAGTACCACATTTTGTAAATATAATACAATTTATTTGCTATGTTATGAACAGTACTCCTATAAACATTTGGGTACATATCTTTTGATTAAATAAGTATGTATACATTTCTCTCTGTACCCAGAAATGGAATTGCTTGGTCAGGGGTTATGAATATATTCAATTTTAATAGATACTCTCAAATAGTTTTCCACACTGTTGTACCACTTACATTACCATCAGCAATGCATGAGAATTTCAGAGGTTCACAGCCTGCCAGAATTCAATATGTTTATGTTATGCCTTTTTAATTTTAGCCATTCTGGTTGTTGTATATCATATGGATTTACATTTCTCTGATCATAAGTCTGTTGTCCATTTGAGTGTCCTGTCTTATATGTCTAGTCCTTTCCCCCATTTTTCTGTTGGCTTGGCTGTCTGTCTTTGTCTTTGATTAGTAAGAGTACATTGTATAATCTGAGTATTGGTTATTTGTCAGATACAAGTATTTGTATATTGTAAATATCTTCCACTTTGCGTGCTTTTATTCTCTGTGTATAATCTGTGTCTACTGCACAGTCACATAGATGTTCTCCTATGCTTTTCTTCAAACATCATTTTTCTTCACCATGCCAAAACTTAGATTTGCTATTCATCTAGAATTGATTATTGTGTGTAGAGTGATGTAGGAGTTCAGTTGACCTAAGCACTATTTATTGAGAAGACCTGCTTTCCCCATTGTATGTTTCTCCCTTGTTACAAGTTAAATTGTTTTATATATTGAGTCTGTGCTTTATATTCTGTCCTATTATGCAGATTTATTTTAAAGTTATAATTATCCCCTTCAATTTCTCATTGGATTTCTTTACAGTAAACTGTCTTAAAGATAATATTTTTGTTTTTTCAAGAATATTTTAGAATGTTTATTGTGTGTTGTACTGTTATAATATCCGTAACATTATGCCTTTTAGTAAATGTTTATAATTTGTTCATTAGAATTGTTAGGTGGCACTAAGCTCATGAATATACTTGATCAGAGAATAGAGCAGTATTGAGAGTAGATAAGCCATGAACTTTTGATATGTAAAGAGAAGGCACACTTAAGAAAATGTTTACAACACAGTGAAAAATGAATGACTCATGCTGTTTTCTCAGTATTCAAATTGCAACATTGATGAGGAAATAGAAAAGAATAGCTTAGTGATCAAAGAATTAGAAAATTACTAGCAGTCATGCAGTTTGTTGCAGTTCTGGATCTGCACCTTTCTCGTTTTCTCTATATATTTCCACATCGGAGGATTCTCATTGTCTTCCTTTACTTTTTATATCATTAATTGAATATTCCCATGGTGAAAGTGTACAAATTCTTACTTGTTAAAAATTAAAAGAAAATTCTAGTGATTTAGTCACCTTTTGTAATGTTAGCTGTGTACTGGATTTTATTTCAGGTTTTTTATTGTAAGAATGCCTAATATGTACAACTCACTAACCAAGCAAAGCAAAATGTTCTGTGTAGATTTTATTTTGTTCTATTGAATAAGAAGAAATGTTGAGACTATTTTGTCCTTTTGAAAAAGTTGCTCCAGAGAATAGGCAGAGGGGCTAGCTAGCATGTATTATAAACTAACAGAGACTCTAGTAAAAGATCCCAAATCCTAAGGTCAAGGTCATCATGAATCCACTTTGAGAAGTTTTTTTCAGCGCCGCTTTGAAGTTTACTCATCATTGTAGATTTGTTGAATTCTGTTTTCTGTCAAAACAGATGTTAAAAGTATTTTTTGCTAAATTAGAATAAAAAGTCAGTTATAAAGGCTATAGTATAACTTGTTCTCCAACCTGTAAATTATAGTAATCATTTGGTAAAAGCAACAAAATTAGCCATTCACAAGAGATAGATAACTCAGATAAACGTATCTCATTTCTTCCCATTATTTTCTCAGGTGGATGATAATATTCCACTTAGGGTAATGCTGCTTCTCATGGATGAAGTATTCGACTTAAAAGAGAGAAATCAGTGGTTGCGAAGGAATATCAAAAACCTACTTCAACAACTTATAAGAGCTACATATGGCGATACTATTAATAGGTACCACTTTTTTAAAAAAACAAAAAACTACTTAGAGCTGATCTTACTTAGCTTTTAAAGTTTTACTTTTAGAATTAGATTACCCAAGCTTTTGTAGGGAAATTTCTTTCTGTGGGCCTTTGAAGAAGGTTATTGAAGCATTCTATTGCTCTCAGAGATAATCTACACACAAATTAAGTTGCTTACTCCATGAAAGAAGTAATATTTCTCTATTTGATTTACCTTCTAAAATCTTGACCATACTCATTTAAATTTCTTTACTTTCAGAAAAATAGTTGACCATGTTGATTGGATGACCTCACCGGAGCAAGTAGCCGACTTAGTGAAACGTTTCAGGTATGTCTTTAAAAGACACAGTCTTCTGCAGGTAGCACAGAGTTGAGCATTGTTATCACTAACTTTTATTGCATTCCTTTTCTTTTTGGCCATAACATTGGTTTTAATCATCACTGATGAGCAAAAAGACTTGTAAAAATTATAATGAACATTTATCCCTTGGATTTATTAATCTTTGTTTTCTTTAGAACCAGAATAGAAAAAAAATCTGTAAATGAAAAAGCTTTTTAGATCTTAGGCTACATTTTATCACAGTAATGTGGCTTTAAAATAATTGAAATATTACATGGCATGGTCATATAATCAGATTAACTAGTTTTGGAGATTAATCTTTCTCAGTTGTATTTGCTAACTTTGATTTTAAGTGAGATATTTTAGAAATTTGTTTGTCTGACCATGGTCTAAATTTTTATTTAGACCCTTTTATTTATTTTTATGTAGGCTCTTTTATTTAGAGGTTTTTTTTAGAACCTCTGAAAAGGTTCAGATTAAGAGCAGTGATACTCCAGTTCATATATCAATTCTCCAAAAATGTTCTCAGCCCCTTCTCTGTATCTAGCCCACTTAACTGGGGACTGAGAGGTAAGATTCAGTCCCTTCAAGGAATGCATGGCACAGCAGAGAAATAAACATCTTTTCTAACAATGAGAGATAAGCAGGACACAAATATGCATGGCATCATGTCCTTTGAAGTAACAGAAACAAGGCAACTATCAATAGCGTACAATATTTGAGTGGCACCGTCCAACTACTTGACTATAGCCACTTTCTGATTTTATCCTCCTTTACGAGATAGGGGTTTTTGTTTTCTTTTTGTTACAAGGAAATTGAGATTTTGAGAAGTTCAGCAGCTTGTCCAAAGGCTCACGTGCTAGAAAGTTGGGGAAACAAGTTTCTCTGATCTGAAGCTGAGTTTCTCCTCACTGTACCATATTGTTTCTAAAAGCTGAACTGCCTTCCCTGGCATGTTCATTCTGTTTCAGGGTGGGTAAATGTTGTTCCTCTGGAGGGCACATTGGAATCACTTGAACAGCTTTAAAAAGTACTGACTGATCCTTAAGTCCCATTTGCAGAGTCTGACTTAATGCATCTGGTGGAAGGCCTGGACATTGAGTGTTTAAAGCTCCTAGGTGTTTCTAATGTGCTGTCAGTTAAGAACTGTTCTGCCCAGGGTCTCTCTCAGACCAGATCCCAGGTAGAAGCTTAGTTATTGCGCTTAATTCCTCTCATTGGCTTGAAGAACTAAGGAACAGTAATCAGCACACTGTAAAGTAAAGAAGAATGGATTATATAGGTGAAAGAAACATTGTAATCAACACAGCTGTAAGATGTGGGTGCAGTTACTCCAGGGCATACTTTTGTTATTCTTTTCTTGTGTAAACCCTGCACTTAGTTACTATCTGTTGAATATCACACCTGTATAGAATTTCAGAAATGTTTCCTTTTTCTGTTTGCATTTGTGTTTTCTGTAGAAAATTAGAATAATTTTACCAACTTGTATCATTAGAAAATGAAAATGTTTACAAAATTTATTTAATCTTCTTAAATAGAGATGCCTTTTGGCCAAATGGCATTTTAGCCGAGACTATCCCTTGCAGAGATAAAGGTATTCGAATGAGAACAAGAGTTGCAGGAAAAACTAAATTACTTTCAATTATGCCAGGTAAGTGAACATTTTTAGCATAAATCTCAATTTGTACTTCCGAATTTATGGCATGCATTGAGCATGCCAAATTTAGCTGCCTTTTGACTATAATAACTTAACAGTTTGATGGCTTATATACCAGGAGGCATTTTGCTAGTTATTTCTCATATATGTTTAACTATTCCTCATAACAATATTGAAGAAGAAAATGGCAACCCACTCCAGTACTCTTGCCTGGAAAATTCCACGGGTGGAGGAGCCTGGTAGGCTACAGTCCATGGGGTCACAAAGAGTCAGACACAACTGAGCGACTTCACTTTCTTTCTTTCTATAGTTCCTTTTGGAGCAGGAGATGACAACCTGTTCTTGCCTGGAGAATCCCATGGACAGAGGGGCCTAGTGTGCTATGGTCTATGGGTTGCAAAAAGTCAGACACAACTAAGCGACTAACACACACACATACACACACACACACACACACTAATATATAACAATATTATAAAGCCTAGGGAGCTGTTAACATCACAGCTTTAAATATGAGGGAAAAAATCAGCTGAAAGGGGTTGAGTGTAAATACCCAAGGTAGATTCCCTGGTATCTACCTTGGAATAGATGGTAAAGAATCTGCCTGCAATGCAGGAGACTGGGGTTCGATCCCTTGGGAAAAACGATGGCCACCTACTCCAGTATTCTTTCCGGGAGAATTCCATAGACAGAGGAGCCTGGTGTGCTATAGTTACTCCATGGGGAATCCTATGGACAGAGGAGCCTGGTGGGCTATAGTCCACAGGGTCACGAAGAGTTGGACACAACTGAGCAACTAAAACACACACACCCAAGGTTTAAGGAGTGAGTATTGGAACTCTGACTTAGCTTTGAGTTCTTAAAACCACTGTATTCACCACTTCAGTAAAAATTATACTTTTAACCACTTCTCTTTGCTGTCTTGAAACGTTTTAAGAATAAAGTTGATAAAATCTGTGACAGATGAAAGTGAAAGTCAGTCGTGTCTGATTCTTTGTGACCCCATGTATACAGTCCCTGGAATTCTCCAGGCCAGAATACTGGAATGGGTAGCCTTTCCCTTCTCCAGGGAGTGTCCGCAACCCAGGGATCGAACCCAGGTCTCCTACATTGCAGGAGGATTCTTTACCAGCTGAGCCACAAGGGAAGCCCAAGAATATGGGAGTGGGTAGCCTTTCCCTTCTCCAGGGGATCTCCCCAACCCAGGAATCAAACAAGGGTCTCCTGAATTGCAGGCATATTCTTTACCAACTGAGCTATCAGGGAAGCCCATGACAGATGAAAGGGCTAATAATGAAGTATAATGAAGTATGAGGTTTTCAGAAAAAGAATATTTCTTCTGTTTAAGAGAACAAGCACATTTTTTCAAAGAATCGCTTTGAAACATGCTTAACCTCTGTTAAAACATGGTCCTAAAGAAAGTATACATGGTGGCATTCTTTTGGTGTAATTTGAATTATTTTAGAACTCTGCTATCTCACTAACTTAGATTTACTCTGTCCATTTGTCTTCTCTCAGTAAGAGAAATTTTGTTTGGTTGGGTTGTTGATTTCTCCTATGGTGATAAATGTCTTTTAAAATACCTAGATATCTCTTCTCCACATTTTAATTATGGATGTAGGGAATAGAAAAATACTGAAGTTTTCAGTATCTATTTCTTTTCCTATAATTTTGTTTTTCTTTAAATTTTCATTATAGATTTTAATCTATAATTCTCTTCTGTCCATTAAATTGGATATTTGCCACATGGCTATTTATTCCACTCGACTATACTGTTGCATTTGGAGATAAAAAGCAAGTTATAGAAATAACATTTTAGAAAAATAAAGGGAAACAGTAGCCTAGGATATTAATATACTTTTATAATAAACCAGATGGTGCTTTAGACGTACTCAGTTACGGAGTAGAAAGAAATCTTAATGCATTTGTACAATAAATATTTATTGAGAGCATTTTGTGAGCCAGACATTATTCTTTACACTGATCTTTGCCTCCTTAGAGTTTACATTCCACTAGGGGGACACAAAAGACATAACAAAAGAAATAGATGAAGCACAGTATATTGGATAGTGCTAAGAGCCAAGGAGACAGATAGTGCAGGAAAATGGAAATGACAGGTGAGTTGCAGTTGTGAGTGGATGACACTTACATGAAGACTTGAAGGAAGTGAGGAAAGATATAAAAATAGGTATTTTTATATGTACAGAATTCCTCACCTGTTTTTTAGTAAATTTAAAAACTATTTGCTTAAAATTATATTGCACCGTAGTTAGAAACATACTTTTTGGGAGTTGCGTGTTTCTTTTGAAAGCAATAAAGTGTTGTTTGGGGGGCCCTGTTTATAAATAATTAGGAATGATCCTTCATGATGTTCCCTTACTCAAGTGTCTCTAGTAACTTGATGTTGCCTGTGAGTAAACTCCAAATGTGCCCACCCTGCTGGTTGAAGCACTGCCAGTTTTCCATTCTTTTCACCACTTTCTTTTACAGGAATCCTAAAATTGAGCCAAATTGTTCTACCCCATTTCTTGAGCCTGTCTTGTTTGTTTGTTTGTTTTCCCCACTTGGTGCTCATTTCCTTATTCATGTTCTTAAATCCTTTATCTGTTTATACCAATCAGATCCTGCCAATGCACTGTTAGTGTGTTACAAGTTTTTTTTAAATCAGAGATCAAGTTTCTACATTTCTTTGTAGTAGTTCTCATTGTGCATTAGATGGAGAATATTTTTATAGTGTTTTAGAGTTTACAGATCACTTTTCACTTTATCTCATCAAAGCTTTATAAATTCTCACAGTAACAATGATATTGGTTATTATAAACAGATGAGGAAAGAAACTCAGGGTGGGTGAGTTATATAGGTGTTAAGGGACAGGCCTTCCCAGATGGCTCAGTGGTAAATAATCCGCCTGCCAATGCAGGAGACACAGGAGACGTGGGTTCCAAACCTGTATCGGGAATATCCCATAGAGGTGGAAATGGCAACCCACTCAAGTATTCTTGCCTGGAAAATCCCACAGACACAGGAGCCTGGTGGTCTGCCGTCCATAGGGTCACAAAGAGTCAGACACAGCTGAGTAACGTTAAGGGACAAGATTATAACACATAATTTGGGGTTTCTGAGTCTGGGTCCTGCTTTCTCTGTTGTTATATTGCCTCCCAATACCACACAAGTGTGTGCATAATTGTGACATATATAAGTTTTAAGTCAGTTATTAAACTTATATTAAGGTCATTCACTGAATACTGGTTATTTATCAGTCACTCAAATGTGTACTTTACATGTTTTAACTTAGAATACTTTTGGCCTTGTATTTCCTTTGGATAATGAATTGTGTTTATTTCCCCTCCCCTTATTTAGATGAACTGAAGCACATTATTGGAGCTGAGACAACACGGAAGGGTATTCTTCGTGTTTTTGAAATGTTTCAGCACAACCAGTTAAATAGGAGAATGGTTTATGTCTTTTTGGAAGGCTTTTTGGAAACCTTATTTCCACAGTATAAATTCCGTGAACTTTTCAACAAACTGCATTCACGGTCAAAGCAGATGCAAAAATATAAACACAAACTTCAAACTACTCAAGCGCCTTCTTTACAGAAAAGGTGACACTCCAATCTCTGAAACTGGTGTTCATTTTGTCCAGGACTAATGGTATGGACGGATCTTCTGGGGCTTAACTCATATACTGTTGTGTCTGCACCAGTCTTTTAGTGTCTCAGAATAGATTATTAATACATCATATGACTGCCATTCTTCTCATCATTGTCTGTAATCCAGCCACTTGTACCAAGAGAGATTTCTGTGTCTTAAATGATTTGGTGCATATTTTTGCAACACTGAGAGGATACTGCCTACAGCTCAAGCAAGAATGACATTGGTCTCTTCCGTTTCAAACTAATCAGCATTCTCCAGCAATGACAAAGTGCCAGAGTGTATATATGAGAGTTAAGGAAAGCACAAAACAATGGTTCACAGATAAATTGGCTAATTTGTTTAACAGTGGGAAACTGTGCAATGTACTGTTTGGAGGGGTTTGTTTTGCATAATGGTTTTGTATATCTTTGTCAGAATTTTGATATAGTGTAGATTAGCCAGGTGAATGATCTTTGAAACATCTGTTTCAGGTCTAGGGAAAATGACAGAATGCCCTTGAAGTATGAAGTGACATTATATCCAAATTACACTTTTGTTTTCATGACATAAAAACCTAGTGTAAAATAAAACCAGTCACAACCAAAGTTTGATTGGATTTGTTATTCATTGGTAGAAAACAGATTTTAAGTAATTCTTCTATGTCTTAAGGGTTCTAGTTTGCTCTTATGGTACTCATAATTAAGTTTCATTTTGGCATTCTGTGTGCAAAAAGGAGCATATGGTGGCTCTTACTTAAGTTTTGAAGTTATTACAGCTTTCTTTAAGAGATTATTGATTATATAATAGGGGCTAGAATTTGTTGAAGGAACTGCCAAATACTTCTTAAAATATGGAAATTTTAAAAAAGTACTCTTGAAAGTTACTCTATGATAATTTTAAATTGTGTGATCTAGACATACGTTAGGTGATTGCAAAAATAGCAAATCAAAGGATTAAATGAGCTTATAAGTCCTATGTAAATGTACAAATTCCTAACTCTATTACAGTGTACATATATGAAAAGAAATAATGAAAACAGAACTATAATATTTTTTAAAATATGCTTTTATTTATATTTTGCATAATGTAAAATTCTACTAAATAAAGCAAGTTGGCAAAACCCCTCGGTGTATACATTTAAGTCCCTAAAATAATTTTATACCAACAACAAAATACCTTTTCCAGTTTTGGAGCTTCTGCATTTCCTATAGTTTTCTCAGTCTCCATTTGTCCATCTTGGAAGTCTTCATATGTTTTATATGCAGGATTTCTGCATAGTTTAACTTCCACTGACTAAGTGTTTGGGCGTCTCAGTGTTTTTTGTTTTGAAAATATTTAACACTAAAACCTTATAATAGTGAAGCTATTTATCAGACCACTGAGCCAAGATGCTGGTGTTAAAAGAACTTCCGGGTGCTTAGGATAAAGGGACAGAGTATTGGTATCCCAGTTGTTTGGGAGTTTTAAGATTGGAACAAGATGGTATTGTCTTGTTCTTGCTGAGATCCTACTTACGAAGCAAAGCCTGATAGAATAAAGCCTTCCTTTAAAGCTTTATGATAATGATCATATTTATTAATAATGCTGTTATGCATACTTATAGTTTGCATATATTCAGCCTGTGTTGCATGTCTTCAGAATTACATAAATTAAATCCCATTCATTTAAACTTCCAAATGAGAAAAGATCTTTATTGACTCTGGTGGAAGAAATAATATTTCTTCTCAATGTATCTTCCTGCCCCAGGCTTTAGAAGAAACATGTGAAACATGTCTGTAGGAAGCATCAGCGTGGCCGTAAGTGCAATGATTTTCAGATACACCCCCGCCCGTTTCCAGTATATTTTTGACATAAGTAAATATTAAGAGTAAACAGAAGAATTCATGTAAGAGTCTACTGTGTACATGTGAAAACGCATTTCTAGATAATGCGAGGAACGCTGGCCATCAACCAGGGAAAGGTCATGCAGTATTGCAGATTTTCATGAAGCCCTGCAAGCTAACTGCAGTCATACCAAAAACTATTAGAGTAAGTGGGTTTTTAAAGTAATTTTTCTTTAAAAGAGTTTATATTTCAAAAGCAGAAATGTCAAATGGTAGTCTTTGTAAACGGTTGTGCATCTTCTCTTTGCACATCTGTGTTTTACATCAGAGAAAGCCTTGGTCATGCTAAAATTAGATCCACTTTTTGAGTGATTTGGTCGAGCTGTGTGTAAAATATTTAACCCATAAGTACAGTGTACTATGTTTAATGAAGTTACTACATTTAATGCATTTATTGCATATATGAATATATACAGGAAGAGGCTTTATGTCTTCTGATATTTGATTTTTGAATGTGTTTTTAAGTCAGTGGTGCCTTTAGGCAAGAACCTTCAAAATTAATCATTCTTTGAGTTTTTCTGATTTTTCAGGTAACATAAACTATTTAGAAACCATCACTACTAACTTACAGTTCATTCCTCTAAAAAGTTGATTGTATGATTTAAATGTAATACTTAGGTGGGCATTTCCTGTGATTAGGGTTTTCTGAATAGTTGCTGAAAACAATTGTGCCATTGACCAATGGATGCACTTGGTTAGCCTTAATTTTTATTTTAAAAAACATTTAAAACTTTCTTGAATATAGCAGTTCCTTCATTTTAAGTTTCTGCTGTGGGTGTTTGGAAAAAAATCAAACAGTTAAGCACTACTAGAAAGTGTACCAATTTTTTAAAAATTAAGAACAATATAAAATTTCACAATCTAAAATTTTAATTTGTGCAATATTTTCATTTAATGCATGTGTATTTGAGTAATTGTAAAATAAATGAATTTTTACTGTTTTGAGATCTAGTTAAACTGTCTTCTTAACCCAACAACTTACATTCCGTTGTTGTTGCATCCTTTTATTTAAGGACTTGTTTTAAAAGTCGTTTTGTCACTCCTTGTAAAATTCTTTTGTTATTAGTAAATTTTGCTTATAGGAGCATGGCTCCTGTATTACAAGGGAAAAATATAAAGAGCACATTTTAGGATTACAATTGTTTAAAGATAACTTGTGCATATCATTGTACAATAAGTGTCAACTGTGTGCCTAACTATTCTATCAATACTTCTTTAACAAAGAAGAAACAGCAATCAGAATGTCAGTTATTTTTATTGAACTAAAAAGATTTAAAATATTATTTGGTTTGCATTATGTTTTGTCCATTAGAAAATACTAATAAAGTATTAACAAACCTTTTTGTTGAATTTTATTTCATAGTGATGTATTTTTATTACTTTTAAAAAGTGCTTGTTCAGTTGTCTTACCTTTAGTATCTGTGTGTATTTTCCTTTCTTTTCAATTTGGAAATCAAGCAACTCAAGTTCCAGGTTGATGGATAAACTACTGGGTGATTACTGACTTACTACAACAAACTGAATTTACTTTTTCCTTTCATGGGGCAAGTAATTTACTACCTCAGCATTAAAGAAACTTCATTCTTCCCTACATACAAAATTATAATTTTCCCATAAAGGGAAAGACCTATAAGTAATCTGTTAACAATTTTTGTTTGACCTCCTTTTAAATTCATAATATGCCTGCTGTGATGAGGTTTCAGTTTTAAAGGCAATAGATTCAGTACTCTGCAGTGTAGCTCTGCCTCATTGGTCATAGTATTTGCAGCCATCTTGGATCTGGATCCACAGACCTCAGACATCAGTGTGATTGATTACTCCTCCCCTAAAAGGGGCAGTCACATTGTTTCTCAAAATACTTACTGTAAAATATGGACCCCTTTAAGATGTTCATGAAGAAATAATTTTATACTTTTATGTAACTTACGCAAATCTATATACTATCCAAAACCCTGAAATCTTCCTTCACAATTCAAATGATTGTATCAAAGGTTCTAAAAATTTATATAATAAAGAACTCTGTTTAACTTTGCTTTTCTAACTTCCCAAACTTAGTTAACTATAGAATCTTTTCTTATAAATATTTATAAATGGGTTTCCCATGTGGCTCAGACGGTAAGGAATCTGCTTGCAGTGCAGGAGACTCGGGTTTGATCCTTGGGTCGGGAAGATCCTGTGCAGAAGGGAATGGCTACCCACTCCAGCATTCTTGCCTGGAGAATTCCATGGACGGAGGAGCCTGGTGGGCTACAGTCCATGGTGTTTCAGAGAGTCACACATGGGCAACTAAGACTTCCACTTCAGGGGAGAAGGAAACAAAGTGAAGCCTTTTTAAATTAGGAAATAGAAACTTGAGACAAAACCAATGGATTTAGGACACAGTGTTATGGGGGATTTTGTTTTTTTTGTTTTTGTTTTTGTTTTTTAACATCATTCCAGTGCAGAGTTCAGTTTTTGAAAGAAAGGAGAATTTGAAAAATTAATGACACATATTGAAGTTGAATTTGCTTCTAGGTACCAGAATAATGAATTCAGTGAGGGATAATAGAGTATTGTCTCATGGGAAGGAGGAAAGATACTTGCCAAGGATCTTGCTGATGTGATCAAAGAGTGAAGTGTTAGTTGCTGAGTCACATCCAACTCTTTGCAACCCAGTGGACTCTTTATAAGCCAGCCAGGCTCCTCTGTCCATGGAATTCTCCAGGCAAGAACATTCGAGTGGGCAGCCAGAGGATCTTCCTGACCCAGGGGTTGAACCCAGATTTCCTGCATTGCAGGCAGATTCTTTACCACTTGAGCCACCTGGGAAACCCGATCAAAGAGTTGTTCAGTCGCTCAGTCATGTCTGATTCTGCGACCCCATGGACTGCAGCATGCCAGGCTTCCATGTCCCTTACCATCTCCCAGAGCTTGCTCAAACTCACATCCATCGAGTTGGTGAAGCCATCCAACCATCTCATCCTCTGTTGTCCCCTTCTCCTCCTCCTTTCAATCTTTCCCAGCATCAAGGTCTTTTCCAATGAGCTTTTTGTATCAGGTGGCAAAAGTATTGGAGCTTCAGCATCAGTCCTTTTGATGAATATTAAGGATTGATTTCCTTTAGGATTGACAGATTTGATCTTGCAGTCCAAGGGACTGGGAAATGCAAAGAAAAGAGAAATGTAATACAGGTCAGCTTTTAAAATGTGTGCCAGACATTGATCCATATATGATAGGGAGATGCTATGTTTGATCTAGAATCTAAGGCAGCAGCCAAGAACTTGGTATTTCACAGACACAAAAAATTAACGGAATGAAAATTATACTTGTGTCTGTTTGCCAATGCACAGTGTATAAGAATTGTATGAAATGTGATATTTTAATTAAGATGGTAAACATGAACTATTACATGTCATTGAGTGGAATAAAACAATAGGTCTCCTTGTTTGTTGGAAAACTCCAAGACCGCCACTTGATGATTCCCTAGGAGGGCTCACAGGACTGTGCCTGTAGTCATACAGTACAGACTTCTTACAGCAAAGTGACACAGAAGACCAACAGGAAAGGATGCACATGGCTAAGTTTGAGGGAAGCTGGCCACAAGCTTACAAAGTTCTCTCCCAATGCAGTCTTGCAGGATATACTTAATTTCCCCCTAGCAATGACTTGTGACAATAGGTGTGAAATGTGGTTGGTTAAGGATGCTCATTCAAGACTGCCTGACACCAAAATGCTGGAAAATGCGTGTTCCACACACAAACCATATGTTATATACAAACAGTTCACACATAGTGAGCCACTTTTATCAGTTTTGGGAACGGTAGGAATATTCCTAAAATCTAAGTTCTCAAATACCTGAGAACAGAGGCCAGCGTTACAAGCAGAACTTTCAAAGGATAGCAGTAATACCTGCTATGTTGACTCTCTTTTGCACAGCTATATACCTTGATCCAAAGAAATGGCTAGCAGAAGGTGATAAGTTGCACTGAAGATCTTTACGATTGATCCTTGTGTAGAAACCTAGAAGTGAAAACATGGCAGGATTTAGATGCAGGGGAAAGGGTTATGCGGGTGAAGTAAAATGACTGTGATAATGTTATATGTTGCAGTCCTAGAAGCTGCAGGAACCTATTTGTGTATTTCCAATAAGATTCCAACAGCAAACAGTTTTATAGCACTTACTAATCATAAGACCTTTTAGAACTAACACCCAAAAAAAGATGACCTTTTCATTATAGGGCACTGGAATGCAAAAGTAGGAAGTCAAGAAACACTTGGAGTAACAGGCAAATTTGGCCTTGGAATGCGGAATGAAGCAGGGCAAAGACTAATAGACTTTTGCCAAGAAAATGCACTGGTCATAGCAAACACCCTCTTCCAACAACACAAGAGAAGACTCTACACATGGACATCACCGGATGGTCAACACCGAAATCATATTGATTATATTCTTTGAGCCAAAGATGGAGAAGCTCTATACAGTCAACAAAAACAAGACCAGGAGCTGACTGTGGCTCAGATCATGAGCTCCTTATTGCCAAATTCAGACTTAAATTGAAGAAAGTAGGGAAAACCACTAGACCATTCAGGTATGACCTAAATCATATATGATTATACAGTGGAAGTGAGAAATAGATTTAAGGGACTAGATCTGATTGATAGAATGCCTGATGAACTATGGATGGAGGTTCGTGACATTGTACAGGAGACAGGGATCAAGACCATCCCCATGGAAAAGAAACGCAAAAAAGCAAAATGGCTGTCTGGGGAGGCCTTACAAATAGCTGTGAAAAGAAGAGAAGTGAAAAGCAAAGGAGAAAAGGAAAGTTATAAGTGTCTGAATGCACAGTTCCCAAAGAATAGCAAGAAGAGATAAGAAAGCCTTCCTCACTGATCAGTGCAAAGAAATAGAGGAAAACAACAGAATGGGAAAGACTAGAGATCTCTTCAAGAAAATCAGAGATACCATGGGAAAATTGGATGCAAAGATGGGCTCGATAAAGGACAGAAATAGTATGGACATAACAGAAGCAGAATATGTTAAGAAGAGGTGGCAAGAATACACAGAAGAACTATACAAAAAAGATCTTCATGACCCAGATCATCACAATAGTGTGATCACTCATCTAGAGCCAGACATCCTGGAATGTGAAGTCAAGTGGGCCTTAGAAAGCATCACTACAAACAAAGCTAGTGGCGGTGATGAAATTCCAGTTGAGCTATTTCAAATCCTGAAAGATGATGCTGTGAAAGTGCTGCACTCAGTATGCCAGCAAATTTGGAAAACTCAGCAGTGGCCACAGGACTGGAAAAGGTCAGTTTTCATTCCAATCCCAAACAAAGGTAATGCCAAAGAATGTTCAAACTACCACACAATTGCACTCATCTCACACGCTAGTAAAGTAATGCTCAAAATTCTCCAAGCCAGGCTTCAGCAATACTTGAACTGTGAACTTCCAGATGTTCAAGCTGGTTTTAGAAACGGCAGAGGAACCAGAGATCAAATTGCCAACATCCTCTGGATCATCGAAAATGCAAGAGAGTTCCAGAAAAACATCTATTTCTGCTTGATTGACTATGCCAAAGCCTTTGACTGTGTGGATCACAATAAACTGTGGAAAATTCTGAAAGAGATGGGAATACCAGACCCCCTGACCTGCCTCTTAAGAAATTTGTATGTGGGTCAGGAAGCAACAGAACTGGACATGGAACAACAGACTGGTTCCAAATAGGAAAAGGTGTACGTCAAGGCTGTATATTGTCACCCTGCTTATTTAACTTGTATGCAGAGTCCATCATGAGAAACGCTGGACTGGAAGAAGCACAAGATGGAATAAGATTGCCTGGAAAATATCAATAACCTCAGATATGCAGATGACACGACCCTTATGGCAGAAAGTGAAGAGGAACTAAAAATCCTCTTGATGAAAGTGAAAGAGGAGAGTGAAAAAGTTGGCTTAAAGCTCAACATTCAGAAAACGAAGATCATGGCATCTGGTCCCATCACTTCATGGGAAATAGATGGGGAAACAGTGGAAACAGTGGCAGACTTTATTTTGGAGGGCTCCAAAATCCCTGCAGATGGTGAGTGCAGCCATGAAATTAAAAGACCCTTACTACTTGGAAGAAAAGTTATGACCAACCTAGATAGCACGTTGAAGAGCAGAGACATTACTTTGCCAACAAAGGTCCGTCTAGTCAAGGCTCTGGTTTTTTCTGTGGTCATGTATGGATGTGAGAGTTGGACTGTGAAGAAAGCTGAGTGCTGAAGAATTGATGCTTTTGAACTGTGGTGTTGGAGAAGACTCTTGAGAGTCCCTTGTACCGCAAGGAGATCCAACCAGTCCATTCTGAAGGATATCAGCCCTGGGATTTCTTTGGAAGGAATGATGCTAAAGCTGAAGCTTCAGTACTTTGGCCACCTTGTGCGAAGAGTTGACTTCTTATAAAAGACTCTGATGCTGGGAGGGATTGGGGGCAGGAGGAAAAGGGGACGACAGAGGATGAGAATGGCTGGATGGCATCACTGACTCGATGGATGTGAATCTGAGTGAACTCCGGGAGTTGGTGATGGACAGGGAGGCCTGGCGTGCTGCAATTCATGGGGTCGCAAAGAGTCGGACACGACTGAGCGACTGAACTGAATTGAACTGAAACACAGTTTTTTGAAGTGTAGATACTATTGATACTTTTCAGTTTATAGATGGGAAAACTCATGCATACCAAAGTTTTAGACCTGATAAGTGATCAGGCTGAAATTTCAACTCTGGTGATCTAGTCTTTAACAGCATCATCTTTTTGAATCTGAAATGGCTCAACTGGAATTCCATCACCTCCAGTAGCTTTGTTTGTAGTGATGCATCCTAATGTCCACTTGACTTCACATTCCAAGATGTCTGGCACTAGGTGAGTGATTACACCATTGTGGTTGTCTGGATAATGAAGATCTTTTTTGTATAGTTCTTCTGTGTATTCTTGCCACCGCTTTTTAATATCTTTTGCTTCTGTTGTTAGGTCCATACCATTTCTGTCCTTTATTGTGCCCATCTTTGCATGAAATGTCTAATTTTCTTGAAGAGATCTCTAGTCTTTCCCTTTCTGCTATTTTCCTCTATTTGCATTGATCACTGAGGAATGCTATAAAAAAATTTTTTTTATACATCTGTGTCTCTTTTGCTGTCTCACATACAGGGTTATCGTTAAAGGGTGCGATGATTTGGGAGAATGGTATTGAAACATGTATAATATCATATAAGAAACGAATCGCCAGTCTAGGTTCAATGCAGGGTGCAGGATGCTTGGGGCTGGTGCACTGTGATGACTCAGAGGGATGGTGTGGGGGAGGAGGTGGGAGGGGGGTTCGGGATTGGCAATATGTGTACACCCATGGGGGATTCATGTTGATGTGTGGCAAAACCAATACAATATGGTACAGTAAAAAATAATAAAAAATAAAATTTTAAAAAAACTAGCAAAAATAAATAAACCTAAAAAAATTTTTTTTTATTGAAGGTTAATTGCTTTACAGAATTTTGTTGTTTTCTGTCGAACCTTACCATGATTCAGCCATAGGTATACATATATCCCCTCCCTTTTGAATCTCCCTCCCAATCTCCCTCCCCATCTCACCCCTCTGTTTGAGTTTCCTGAGCCATACAGCAAATTCCCATTGGCTATCTAATTTACATATGGCAATGAAAGTTTCCATGCTACTCTTTCCATACATCTCACCCTCTCCTCCCCTCTCCCCATGTCAATAAGTCTGTTCTCTATGTCTGTTTCTCCATTGCTGTCCTGTAAATAAATTCTTAAGAGCCATTTTTCTATATTCCCTGTATGTGCATTAGAATATGATATTTATCTTTTTCTGACTCACTTCACTCTGTATTATAGTTTCTAGGTTCATCCACCTCATCAGAAGTGACTCAAATGTGTTCCTTTTTATGGCTGAGTAGTATTCCATTGTGTATATATGTACCACAACTTCTTTATCTATTCATCTGTCAATGGGCATCTCGGTTGCTTCCATGTTCTAGCTGTTGTAAATAGTGCTGCAGTGAACAATGGGATATATGTGTATTTTTCAATTTTTGTTTCCTTTGAGTATATGTCTAGGAGTAGGATTGCTGGGTCATGTGGTGGTTTTATTCCTAATTTTTTAAGGAATCTCCATACTGTCTTCCATAGTGGCTGTATCAATTTACATTCCCACCAACAGTGCAAGAGCATTCCCTTTTCTCCACACCCTCTCCAACATTTATTGTTTGTAGACTTTTTGATGATGGCCGTTCTGACCAGTCTGAGGTGATATTGTGGTTTTGATGTGCATTTCTCTAATATTGAGCAATGTTGAGCATCTTTTCATGTGTTTGTTAGCCATCTGTATGTCTTCTTTGGGAAGATGTCTGTTTAGGTCTTTTTCCCACTTTTTGATTGGGTTGTTTGTTTTCGTGGTATAGAGTTGTATGACCTGCTTGTATATTTTGGAAATTAATCCTTTGCCAGTTGTTTCATTTGCTATTGTTTTCTGTCATTCCAAGGGTTGTCTTTTTACCTTGCTTATAGTTTACTTTGCTGTGGAAAAGCTTTTAAGTTTAATCAGGTCCTACTTGTTTACTTTTGTTTTTTGTTTCCATTACTCTAGGAAGTGGATCTTAGAGGCTCTTGCTTTGATTTATGTCATCGAGTGTTCTGCCTATGTTTTTCTCTAAAAGTTTTAAAGTTTCTGGTCTTACATTTCGGCCTTTAATCCATTTTGAGTTTATCTTTGTGTATGGCGTTAGGAAGTGTTCTAATTTCATTCTTTTACATGTAGCTGTCCAGTTTTCCCAGCATCATTTATTGAAGAGGCTGTCTTTGCCTCATTGTATATTCTTGCTTCCTTTGTCAAAAATAAGTTACCCATAGGTACTTGGGTTTATTTCTGAGGTTTCTATCTTGTTCCATTGGTCTATATTTCTGTTTTTAGGCCAGTACCATACTGTCTTAATGACTGTATCTTTGTAGTGTAACTTGAAGTCAGGGTGGTTGATTCCTCCAGCTGTATTCTTCTTTCTCAAGACTGCTTTGGCTATTTGAGATCTTTTATGTTTCCATATGAATTGTGAAAATTTTTGTCCTAGTTCTGTGAAAAATGCCATTGGTAATTTGATAGGGATCACATTGAATCTGTAGATTATGAGGAACACTTTCTTATCTCTCCTTGGTATTCTTTGGAACTCTGCATTCAAATGAGTATATCTTTCCTTTTCTCTTTTGCCTTTGGCTTCTCTTCTTTTCTCAGCTATTTGTAAGGCCTCCTCAGACAACCATTTCTTCTTCTTGGAGATGGTCTTGATTACTGCCTCCTGTACAGTGTCCATAGTTCTTCAGGCACCCTGTCTATCAAATCTAATCCCTTGAATCTATTTGTCACTTCTACTGCTGTTAAAGTGCTGCACTTAATATACCAGCAAATTTGGAAAACTCAGCAGTGGCCACAAAACTGGGAAAGGTCAGTTTTCATTCCAATCTCAAAAAGGCAATGCCAAAAAATGTTCAAACTACCACATAATTGCACTCATCTCACATGCTAGCAAAATTATGCTCAAAATTCTCCAAGCCAGGCTTCAACCAGATGTGAACTGTGAACGTCCAGATGTTCAAGCTGGATCTAGAAAAGTCAGAGGAACCAGAAATCAAATAGCCAACATCTATTGGATCATTGAAAAAGCAATAGAGTTCCAGAAAAACATCTGCTTTATTGACTACACCAAAGCCTTTGACTGTGTGGATCACAACAAACTGGAAAATTCTTCCAGAGATGGGAATACCAGACCACCTAACCTGCCTCCTAAGAAATCTGTATGCAGGTCAAGAAGCAACAGTTAGAACTGGAACAGACTGGTTCCAAATCAGGAAAGGAGTACATCAAGGTTGTATATTGTCACCTTGCTTATTTAACTTATATGCAGCGTGCATCATGTGAAATGCCAAGCTGGATGAAGCACAACCTGGAATCAAGATTGCTGGGAGAAATATCAATAATCTCAGACATGCAGATGACACCACCCTTATGGGCAGAAAGTGAAGAGAAGCTAAAGAGCCTCTTGATGAAAGTGAAAGAGGAGAGTGAAAAAGTTGGCTTAAAACTCAACATTCGTAAAACTAAGATCATGGCATCTGGTCCCATCACTTCATGGCAAATAGATGGGGAAACAGTGGAAACAGTGACAGACTTTATTTTTGGGGGTTTCAGACAGTGACTGCAGCCATGAAATTAAAAGATGCCTGCTCCTTGGAAGAAAGGCTATGACCAACCTAGACAGCATATTAAAAATCAGAGACATTACTTTGCCAACAAAGTTCCATGTAGTCAAAGCTATGGTTTTTCCAGTAGTCATATATGGATGTGAGAGTTGGATTATAAAGAAAGCTGAGCGCCAAAGAATGAATGCTTTTGAACTGTGGTGTTGGAGAAGACTCTTGAGAGTCCCTTGGACTGCAAGGCGATCCAATCTGTCCATCCTAAAGGAAATCAGTCCTGAATATTCATTCGAAGGACTGATGCTGAAGGTCCAATACTTTGGCCACCTGATGGGAAGAGCCAACTCATTTGAAAAGACCCTGATGCTGGGAAAGATTGAAGGTGGGAGGAGGCGGGGATGACAGAGGATGAGATGGTATGATGGCATCACTGACTTGATGGACATGAGTTTGAGTAAGCTTTGAGAATTGGTGATGGACAAGGAAGCCCAGCGTGCTGCAGTCCTTGGGGTTGCCGAGAGTTGGACACGACTGAGTGACTGAATGAACTGATCTGAGTCTAAAGTCTGTGCCACAGTTTCTCAACAGTAGTGTTATTGATAGTAGTATTTTAGGCTGCCTAATCCTTTTGGAGCTGTCCTGTGCATTAAAGATGTTCAGTAGCTAGATAGTGCCAGTAGCACTTCCCTCACTCTGAGTTTTGACAAACAAAAATGTCTCCAGACCCTGCCAAACGATATCTGGGGGCAAAAAGTGCCACCAATTGAGAACTACTGATCTGTGCTCTCATGTACAAAATACAGTAGGAACTGAAGACTTCGATTCTGGGTGTTGTCTTTTCTCTGCAAGCAACACCTACAAATTTGTGTCTGGTCGTGTAGGGAGAATGTAAGTGGGCCCCCTCTCCCTACTTTAAGAAGAGAATGCTAGAGGCAGCAAAACCAAATATTCTCACTTGTCTTGATGTAAGTAGGCATAGTTTTCCTAGCTGGGAAGAGAGAGACTTTGCAACTGAGATAAACAAGAAACACGAGGTTTTTCTTGGTGTTTAAAAATGCGAGATGAAAGATTACATGAGAAAATTGCTGTTTCACTCCCATGACCAGGCTATTAACTCAATAACATTGATGCTTCTGGGATATTTTTATCTCAAATAACTGCTGTTCCTTTTATTTTGTGAGCCAATCCTTCTAGAGTCTGAACATTCCCTCACAGTCTTCTTTACAGGCAAAAGCCTTTCCTAAAATCCCCTTGTGTCTGTTTCCCTTTGACAAGTAAAGGGCTTGGAGATGCACAGGTGACTCACCTTCTGCCCTGAATTTGCCTCTTCAGATGAACCTCAGTCAACAATTGGAGCTTTCACCCTGGCTGACTGTTTCTACTTTGCCCCTCTGGTTCTTTCTCTGAGCCTTGGTCAGTCTGGTTCTGATTTTGATTAGTGCATAGCTGTTTCATTTCTCGATTGGTGGAAGCAATGTGGAGAAGCTGATTTTTCTGTGGTCTGACCTTCTGATTCTCTCTCAAGCAGCCATTTGCTTTTTCGTTTGCCTGCCTTGAGGCATGTTAAGAATCCTTATTGGCATTTCAGATCTAGGTTTACCCAGGCCAATACCTGGTCTTGCCTTGAGATTAAGAAGTTCGCATTGCTGCCTACACCCACTAATGGTGTTTCTTCTGTCAGAGGTAGAATCCTCCATGTTGTTTCATTTACACAGCGCTTAAATAAGCTAAAAAAGACATTCAAGGAAAAAGGTTTTTGTGCCTGCTTGAAAGATAGTGGCTCCTTTCCATCCTTTGTGTTCTGACCACTCTCCTTCCAAAGCTGCTACAACAAATTGGTGAGTTTTGTTCTTTATTTTTGATTCATGGATGAGGTTGTATAAGTGAGCCTGCTTCTTGTGTGTGTGTGTGTGTGTATAAGTGCATAAGTGGGAAAACTTTTCTGTCTTTGTAAAAGAAGTAATTAGCCTTTTATAAATGGTCTGTATATAATTGTAATACTATATTTGTGGCTGGCATTCACCCACGTTACTCTCAACTTCTGGGAATTGATTGAGCATTCAAATTGTTTATATGCACTACTGAGGATATCTAATTCAGATATGCCGGGAGCCAGTGTGAGGAATCCCGCCCGTGACAAGGTCATGAGGAAGGAAGCTGACATACGCAAGGCGTGCTCAGACTTCAGGGACCCCTCTGGAAATTCCTAAGCATGTACCCCAACAAAAATCTGCCGGCTTTTGTACTCTGCTTTTCCACTCTTCTGACATTTTCTGGAAAAAGTCAATTCAGGGCTTTAGTCTTCTACATTTGAGTGTTTCAATCCAAAAACCCCTCTGATGGCTTTCTAGCCTGCCTGCAGGACTTGTACAGCTGCGCATGTGATTGTTTGAGGCCTCATGACCGCAGGAGGCACAGGAAGCTTAAAACATCCTAGGAATGTAGGAGCTTCCGAGGAGTCAAAATCTTTAGAATAGGACTGATTAAAAGTTTCATTTGTTGAGTCAATGCTTGCTGCTGAATTTTCATATCCTTTATTTTTAGATTAGTTGGTATATAAAAAAAACAAGTAGTAGACCTGGTATTAGCAACATTAGATCTTTGAGTTAAGTACCTTCTTTGTTATAACCCACTGCGCCTTTGTTCTAAAGAGATGTAACTTTAGCGCTTTAAGGAGATGTAGATTAAAGAAAAACACTTCAGGAGAAACAAAATTAACATTCATTAAGGAAGAGAGCCAAAAAGTGTTAACAAGCCTCTTGGCCAGAAGATAATGTAAATCACCTGAGACCTTTTGTATACAAAATGATGTATAGAAAGAGTCTGGGCTGCGAACGCTACATAATTTTGTGTTACCCATTGATCTCCATGTTTTATCAAAAGTATAAAAGGCCTTCTGAACAATAAAGGATGGGACCAGCTTCTCAGACCAGCTTCTCGGACCAGCTTCTCGAACTAGTCTCTCGGCCTGGTTTCTGGGGAATCTGGCTCCCCCCGTGTCTCTCTCTCTCTCATTTTCTCTCCCTTTCCCTCTCTCTGCTCTTTACTTTAATTTCAGGCTGAATTTTCATCTGGGGCGCGGAGGCTCGCCAGGTCTACTTACTTGCCGTGGTTGTTAAGACCCGCGCGAAAGGGAGCTTAAGGCGAGGCACCCTTAGATATTCAAGCGGGCGCCGGTGCCCCAACGTAGATGGTGCAAATTCCTTGTCTGGAATTTTATTGGTCTTCCGCGTAAACCAAGCTATTCAGCCCTCTTCCTCCACTTAATCTTCCTACTACACTATAGTTTCTTAATCTAATCTTATATTAATAAATAAACGAGTTTTTCCACACCAACGCCGTCCACCCTTCGAATTCCCTGGATCCACCGGGGCTGGACCCCGGCACAGATATACAGATTAACCATCAAGTAAAATTCATGCAAAACTTTTTTTAAAAATTGAAATTGGTTTCATGTGGTTGTAGAGTATGAGTAATTGAAATTAAGAACTTTCCTTGGTTCTTATAACAGTTTTATAAAACAGTCTGTATGTATGGTGGAATGGAACTGCAGATTGAATAGGAAAGATTCCTTCTGGTTTGTCACAAACTTCGTGACTTCCTAGGCAACCTGAAAAGTGCTGAGTAGCCCGATTTTTCTTTCTCATTTCTTTAAAAACAAAACTCCATGGTGAGGCAGGTGAAAATAGGAAAAGGAGCTTTATGTTAAAGACAAAACAAAATATAAATACTGAAATAGCAAGAAATCCAAAACTCAACTCCTCCAGGGTTCCTTTACACTGCTCAGGAGATGGGTAAAATTCTTTTATCAAAGTACGAAGTATTTTCTAAATGTATTTATTGATAGACATATGCCTTTGCTTATGTCCCTACAAAATGAATAAGTTAGATTACAAAGACTAAGTAGGACTTAAATACATTTAAAATGAAAGGACAAAATAATTTTCAGAGAGAAACTTAAAAAAAGTCCATTGGATTGGTTTGTTAGCTCTTTAGTGAAACTCAAACACTTGCTGAAAAAGGTGGGTGAAAGAATTAGCCATTCTTTAAATTAATGGCCTGATTACCTGGGATATAACATAAGAAACAAAGGTTGTATGTGTAAAACAAGAAGAAATAACAAGAAAAATGCTAGTTCTTGTTTTAATAATTAGGTGTGTAAATGCATAAAAATCTAGATATTATTACTAAACAAAGGGAGTACTTGGACAAACTAGACAGCTTTAACAATTTTGGTTTAAAACAACTATATATTTTTACCTGGTGTGAAAAGTAATAATACTCTAAAGTTTCTAACTTATACAAAATTTGGATGAGCTTTCTTATGGAAAGCATAATTTGAATGCCCACAAATTTCCTGCACTGATATAAGTAATGTTTGTCTCCACAAAATAGTTAATATTATGAAAACTCTAAAAATTGTGCTTGACTGCATTAGCAATTTTAGACTGGGGATAAGTTACCTCTCTCAGAACATTTGAGAATGTCTGGACATTTTTGACTGTCAGGGTTGGAGAAATTGCTGCCAGCATCTTAAAGATTAGGGCCAGGGATTCTGCTAAATATCCTATATATAAGATAGAATATATATCTCATGCTATAATATATATATATAGCATAATAATAGTATAATATTATATATATATATAACACCCCACAACAAAGACTTGTTTGCTCCAGAATGTCAATAGCACTGAGGTTGCAAAACTCTGAACTAAATGTAATTATTTAAAAAAAGGATTTATTCCTCTGATGCTACAGGTCATAAGCCAATGCTATGTAGATAATTATTGCATTTACAATGCCTCTGTGAAAAAAAAAACCTACCATAATTGTTTTTGAACTTCATGTATGTTATTACATATATCAGCAACTCATCCTTTTTATCTTTAATACTAATCCAGAGCATGAATATACTACAATTACTTTATCCACTCAACAGTTGAAAGGACATTTGGGTTGTTTCAAGCTTTTGATAATGAAGAATAAAGCTGCTATAAAAATTGTTGTATAATAAAGAATTTGGTTCCTAGGAGGTAGACTTTAAATCCATGGACTTGTGTGAGCATTAGGATTGTCTTTGCTCTTAATGAGTTCCTTCAATCATTTTTTGAGTTTTTACTAAGGAGGTAGTTGACTTAGGATGGGGTTTGTCACCACAGAAATCAGTCTGTATGATTAAAGGTTTGGGGCTTTGAGCCTGCTGACCTCTGGGGAGAGGAGGAGGGCTGGAGATTGAATTCAGCCAATGGCCAATGCTTTCAGTCATGTCTCTCTGTGATGAAAGCTCAATAAGAACTCTAGACATCAAAGCTCAGTAGAGCATCCTGGCTGGAGACCACTGCCACTGTGTGGCAGTGAGTGTGACCACCCACCCTGATTCCGAGGGGAGGGAAGAAAGCATGGAGGCTCCATGTTGCGGGACCTCCCAGACCTTACTCTTGGTGTCTCATTGCTTGACTGGTCCTGATTTTCATCTTTTATAGTCAAGCCATAATAATGATTTATTGCTTTTCTGAATTCTGTGAGCATATTCAGTGAATTACTGAACCTGAGGGGATTGTGGTGACTCCCAGTTAATCACAAGTGTCAGTGGCCTGGGCACCCCCAAGTATGGCTGGCATCAGGAATAAGGGCAGTCTTGTTGGAGACTGTGCCTTTAAACCTGTGGATTGTGATATTAACTCCTAGTGGTTAACATCAAAATTGTATTTCAGTACACCAGCTGGTGTCAGAGTAAGCTCTCAGTACAAGTCTGTGTGCAGACATATGCTTTCATCGTCTTGGGTGAATTTCTCTGAGAAGGATGGGTAGGTTATATAATAAGAATGGATTTTATTGAATCTTTCAGTCCATGAATTGGTATGACTTCTCAGTTGTCTAGTTTCATTAAACAAGTTTTTTACATTTTTTTAGGTTTAATAGTGTTTCATTTTTTATGTTACTGCAAATGACACTATAATTAAACTTCCAAATGTTCATTGCTGATATAGAGAAATGCAGTGTTTTATATCGATCTTCTACTCTGTGGCCTTGCTGAGCCCACTCAAAGATTCCTTGAGATTTTCTGTATAGATAATCATGTCATCTGTTAATAAAGGCAGTTTTCAATCTTCATTTCCAGTGTGAATGTCCCTTTCCCCATCTCCCTCCCTCGCCCCTGCACTCCTGGTTTATTTCATTGACGAAGAACTCTAGTCTGTTGCAGGATAGGAATGGGGAGAGTGGCGTCCTTGCCTTGTTCTTTCACCATTAAGTTTGGAGGTGGACTGTAGGGTTTTTGTAAACACTCTTCAGCAGGCTGAGGGAGTTCCCCTTTCTCCTATTTACTGACAGTTTTGATCACAAATGGATGTTGACGGTTTTCAAATACTTTGCCTGCATCATTTTCAGTGATCATATGCTTGTTATTTTTCAGTCTGTTGATGTGATGTGGTGACGTGGTGATTTTCCAATGTTGAATATACTTTCCATTTCTGAGATTAATCCCAGTTGCTCATGATTTATTATCCTTTTTATAAATTGTTGGATTTGAACCACTATTACTAAATTTTTTTATGCCTGTGATCATGAAAGATACTAGACATTAGTTTTCCTGTAATGTCTGGCTTTAATAACAGGGCAATGGTTTCATAAAATGAGTTGGAAAGTGTTCTCTCTTCTATATTCTGAAAGAATGTATAGAAAATTGGTTTTGTTTCTTCCAAATTGTTAGAGTTCACCTGTGAGGCCACAAGGGCCTAGAGTTTTCTGGGGTTCTTTTGTTTTTTGGGGGGTGGAAAATATTGAACTGTGAATTCAATGTCTTTCATAGAATTACTCAGGTTGTTTTCCTCTTGAGAAAACTGTTAGTAGACATCTTCCAAGGAATTTGTCCATTTCATTTAAGTGAGGGTTTCTCAACCAAAGTGGTGTTTGGACAGGATGATTCTTTGCTGTGGGAGAGTATCCCATGCATGATGGATGTTTAGCTGCATCCCAGAACTCTACTCGTGAGACACCAGGGCCAGGTCCCCCTCTTGCGTCTTCAGATATTTCGCCAAGGGTGTGCTATTGGTTGGGAACTGCAGATTTATGTTATCAAGTCCATTGGCATAGTTTCTCATGGTACTCCCCTCCTATCTTTTGATGTATGTAAGCTCCATAGGATCCATGTCCTCTTTTATTTATGATATTGTTAATCCGTGTCTTTTTCTTTTCTCCATCCTCCTTCTGCTCTGCCTCTTCTTTCATCAGTTTAGCTAGAGTTTAATTAATTTTATTAATAATTGTAAAGAACTATTTTTTATTTTGTTGATTTTCATTCATTTTATGCTTTTAGTTTTGTTTATTTCTGCTCTAATCTTTCTTTCTGTTCTGCTTGAATTTGCTGTTTTTTTCCATAGTTATTTAAGATGAAAACTTGGATCACTAATTTGAGAACTTTGTTTCCTAATATATTTATTTAAAACTATAAATATCCCTCTAAGTATGATTTAGTTACATCCCATAAATTTGGAATTGTTTTTTATTCATTTTCATGTAATTAGAAAGATATTTCTGTCTGACTCCTCTTTTGACCTGTGAGTTATTTAGCAGTCTGTTTAATTTCTAAACATTTTTGGATATTTCCATATATCTGCTATTGATTTCTAGTTTATTTATGTTTTTATTAGAGAACATATTTGCTATTCTGTTGAGGTTTGTTTTGTGGCCCAGAATGTAATCTATCTTGGTGAATTGTTGATGTGCACTTGAAAAGAATGTGTATTTGGGTGGAGTGTTCAGTGATTATTGGTTAGGTCAGATTGTTTGGTTGTAATATTCTGGCCTATATCTTTACCTTTTTCCCCCCTACTTTTATCTCTCAGTTACTGAAAGAGGATTGTTGGTATTGAAGTCTCGATTGCAACTGTGATTCTATGGTTTGTTTTAGTTCTGTCAGATTTCTTCATTTGTGAGCCTTTGTTCATACCCATATTTAAGATTTTTATGTCTGTATAATGATGTATTTTATCATTGCCTGATGTTCTTCTTTATCCCTGCTAATATTCTTTGTTCTTATGTCTGCTTTGTCTAATATTAATAAAGGCCTTAAAAAAATACTTCAGGCTAGACTTAGCCCATGGGCTATAGTGTTAAGAAGTTTCTCACTGATAAGCCGTAAGATTTTTCATAAAAATCTTAAATATGGGTATGAACAAAGGCTCACAAATGAAGCAACCTGACAATAGAAACTTGCTATAGTTTTAATTTTTCCCTTTTGTTCTTTATTCCCTTTTCCCTCTTCTTTTGGACTGGGTACTTTTTATTAATCCATTTTATCTTTTCTTGTGACTTTTAGCTTTACCTCTTTAAAGAAAATTAATGCTTCCTCTAAGGTTTAAAATGTACAACTGTAACTTATCACAGCTTCCTTAAAATAATATTATACTGCTTTATATGTGATGTGAGAATTATACAACAGTATATTTTCAATTCCTCCTGCCTTTATTATTGTCTTATTGTTGTTGTATATTTTATTTTCACATATAAGCCCTACAGTAGACTATTTTATGTTAGTCAAATATTTCTTAATTAAAGAAAAACTGTTTATATTTACCATTGATGGTACTTTTCAATTCTTTGTGCAAATTCAAGTTTCCACTTGGTAGCAATACTCTTCGGAGAAGGCAATGGCACCCCACTCCAGTATTCTTGCCTGGAAAATCCTATGGACGGAGGAGCCTGGTAGGCTGCAGTCCATGGGCCTGCTAAGAGTCGGACACGACTGAGCGACTTCCCTTTCACTTTTCACTTTCATGCATTGGAGAAGGAAATGGCAACCCACTCCAGTGTTCTTGCCTGGAGAATCCTAGGGACGAGGGAGTCTGGTGGGCTGCCATCTATGGGGTCGCACAGAGTTGGACACGACTGCAGCGACTTAGCAGCAGCAGCAGCAGCAATACTCTTGCCTGAAAATTTTTATTAACACTGCTGTGGTACATATTGGCTGTCATTGAGTTGTCTATGAAAGTCTTTATTTCATCTTAATTTTGGGGCAGTATTTTCACTGTGCATAAAATTCTGGCTTGATCATATTTTTTCCCCATTAGTAGTTTAAATATGCTACTCTGTGACTGTTGAAAAATCTGTGGTTGCCAGGAGTTTGGGAGGAGGGAAGGGAGAGATAAAGTAGAGGGGTAATTTTTGGGTTGGGAAACTATATTTTGTAAATCAAATGGTGATACATGTTATTAAGCATGTGTCAAAACCCACAGAACTACAATTAAGGGTAAACCTTAGTATAAACCACAAACTATAGTTAATGTAGTCCATAGTTTCCATTGTTAAAATTGTACACTAATAATGTACATTACATAATTATTTTAACTACATTATTATATTACACTAAGGAATTGTAATGAGTATACAATACTAATGTAAGATGTTAATAGTAGGGAAAAGTATGTGCAGAGTTGGAGGGCAAGGCAGGAGAGAGACTGGGTCTATGGAACTCTATGTACAATCTCTTGCTTCTGTAAATCTAAAACTACTAACAAAAATGAAGTCTACTCATGTTTCTTTAAAACGTCACTTTATTGTCAGTCTTGCATGGCTTAGGATGAGAAGTGTGATGTAATTCTTGTTTGTTTCTTTATGTACGTTGTATCCTTTTTTTAAAAAAATGCCAGCTGACTTCAGGATTATTTCCTTTATCTTTGCTTCACAGCAGTTTGACTCTGATGTATCTAGATTTGTGGGTGCTTCTGCATGTGTCTATGTGCACATGTGTTCTTTTCATCTTGCTTGGAACAATTACTGAGTTTCTCGTGATTTTTGTGTATTTCATTATTTTTGGAAAATTAGTGAAAGTGAAAAGTGAACATCACTCAGTCGTGTCTGACTCTTTGTGACCCCATGGACTATATAGCCCATGGAATTCTCCAGGCCAGAATACTGGAGTGGGTAGCCTTTCCCTTCTCCAGGGGATCTTCCCAACCCAGGGATTGAACCCAGGTCTTCTGCATTGCAGGCAGATTCTTTACCAGCTGAGCCACAAGGGAAGCCCCCCAAAATTATCTTCATTCATTTCTTATTTCTTGTTCTCTTACATTTTCTGGGATTCCACTTATTCATTTGTTAGTTCTGTGGAGGGCATCACTACATTTTTTTGATTTGTTTCCATTCTTTTGTCTCTTTGTGTTCAGTCCAGAAAAGAGGATTTGATTGACTCATCCAATCAGCATACAGTTTAGGGCATTCCTGTTGGGTGGAGATTTCATGATGGACCACCTCAGAGGTCTGCCTTGGATCAGGAGCCATTCTCTGTCTGGTCATCTGTGGCAGTGCATTATCGTATAGAGCATGGTTGCCTACAGCTGATTATCTCAGCAGGCACTGGAGGCAAGGAGATTTCTGATAGATGTCATGGACGTGTCCAGCATCCCAGGTACGGCAAATGTCTATCCAGTAAAGCTTACAAGGGAGAGAAAGTAGGAAAAGGAGAATCACTTTTGGGGAGAGGGAAATCCAGGTCATTCTCGTACTCCTGTCCTGTGCTGTTTCATGGAGTGAGGCAGCTTGCAGTGAGGGAAAGCAGAGGAAGAGCGCCAGGGCAAGACTCTCAGCTGGTGCTCTGTGATCCACTGGCTCTGTACCCTGGTCACCGACAAAACCCTTCTGGGCTTGGGGACAGCTGGAGCCTCCGCTGTGCTCATCTGACACTTGAAGAGAAGAACCCCTAGAAACTTGGGCTGCACACAGGACTGTGGAACATGTTTGATGCTGTGTACCAGCTAGTGGCCCTGTTTCTGTGCAGTGAAAGTCATGGTTGCAGACCATTTCTTTGGTGAGTTTCCGACACTTGCTGCCGTCCAGTGATTTGGAAGGAAAGAAAAGTAGTGTTCTACATCCATAGGATTATATATTCAGAATGCCAGTTCCAAGAAGAAATAGCATTTTAACCAAGAAGAAGTAACATTTTCAACGTTGTATCATGTTGGTGATGCTTTTAATCTCATAGCAGAAGGTCTGTCCAGGGACTCAGACTTGTCTGAAGGACTGGGAGCAGGCTGGCTAGGGCTCTCTTGGCGTGAAGGACGGAGAAGACTTTTGAGATGGAAGAAGCTTCTTAGAACCTCTTCTAAGGGCAGAGTTCAAGAATAGTAGGCATCGAGGGGAGAGCAGGATGTCTATTACTCATTTAAATGGCCCTCAAGTCCTGTTTCCACTTTGAGTCTAAAGGATAAAAGTAAAAAAGGAAGATTGGTCAAAAATGAATAAAGCCAGGATCCTGAGGGCATGAAGTGTCAGGAACTTGGGTGTCAGCACCAAGAGATAATCCCTCAGTATGGAGCTCATTGGTTTGTATTCGGATACAGAAGTGACAATGAGGACCTCAGCAGCCATGGTGATACCCTCTACAGGCATTAATTAGCACAACACAGTGACCCCAAGTGGACAAGGAAGAAAAGGCTGAGAGCCAAAGGGTAGCCAGGAAGACGAGGTAAAGGAACACCGAGATGCCTCCTAGGACAATTTGAGGGAAACTTCAAGTATGTGCAGGGCCCCCAGCAAGGGTGAGTGGAGCCAGAGACTCAAGTGGCTATCTTACAACCCCGTGTTTACTTGCGGGCTGTGCTGGCAAAGCTCGTTGGCCATTGTCTAGACATGTTGCACTTTGGGTCTCTTGCTTGGAGTTCATGAAGCATCAGGGGCACATGAGGACTGCTTTGGACTATGACAAACCCATCAGTTGTCTTCTGATATAAGCTTGAAACTTTCTAAAGTCTTTCCAATAAAAAGTTCAGGGTTAAGAGTAGGTAATCCTTAGAATGCCAAAGAATGCTCAAACTTTTGCAAAATCGCACTCGTCTCACATGCTAGTAAAGTAATGCTCAAAATTCTCGAAGCCAGGCTTCAACAATATGTGAACCGTGAACTTCCAGATGGGTAAGCTGGTTTTACCAAAGGCAGAGGAACCAGAGATCAAATTGCCAACATTCACTGGATTATCGAAAAAGCAAGCAAACATCTACTTCTGCTTTATTGACTATGCCAAAGCCTTTGACTGTGTGGATTACAATAAACTGTGGAAAATTCTGAAAGAGATGGGAATACCAGACCACCTGACCTGCCTCTTGAGAAATCTCTATGCAGGTTAGGAAGCAACAGTTAGAACTGGACATGGAACAACAGACTGGTTCCAAATAGGAAAAGAAGTATGTCAAGGCTGTATATTGTCACCCTGCTTATTTAACTCATATGCAGAGTACATCATGAGAAACACTGGGCTGGAGGAAGCACAAGCTGGAATCGAGATTGCCAGGAGAAATATCAATATCCTCAGATATGCAGATGACACCACCCTTATGGCAGAAACGGAAGAACTAAAAAGCCTCTTGATGAAAGTGAAAAAGGAGAGTGAAAAAGTTGGCTTAAAGCTCAACATTCAGAAAACTAAGGTCATGGCATCTGGTCCCATCATTTCATGAGAAATAGATGGGGAAACAGTAGAAACAGTGGCAGACTTTATTTTTGGAAGCTCCAAAATCACTGAAGATGGTGACTGCAGTCATGAAATTAAAAGACACTTACTCCTTGGAAGAAAAGTTATGACCAAACTAGATATCATATTAAAAGCAGAGACATTATTTTGCCAACAAAGATCCATCTAAGTCAAGGCTATGGTTTTTCCAGTAGTCATGTATGGATGTGAGAGTTGGACTGTAAAGAAAGCTGAGCGCCGAAGAATTGATGGTTTTGAACTGTGGTGTTGGAGAAGACTTTTGAGAGTCCCTTGGACTGCAAGGAGATCCAACCAGTCCATCCTCAAGGAAATCAGTCCTGAATATTCATTGGAAGGACTGATGTTGAAGCTGAAACTCCAATACTTTGGCTACCTGATAAGAAGAGCTGATAATTTGAAAATACACTGATGCTGGGAAAGATTGAAGGCAGGAGGAGAAGGGGACAATGAAATGGTTGAATAGCATCACCGACTCAATGGACATGAGTTTGAGTAAACTCCGAGAGCTGGTAATGGACAGGGAGCCCTGGCGTGCTGCAGTCCATAGGATCGCAATGAATCGGACACGACTGAGCAACTGAACTGAACTGAGCTGAATCCTTAGACTATTGAAAAATTATAATAAAGAGACAGTTGTACTGTTCAGGTAGTGCTTGAAAAGGTTGGTTTCTAAAAGACACATCTTTGTTTTTTATTTTTTTGTTTTTAATTGGAAAATAGTTGTTTTATAATGTTGTATTGGTTTCTTCTATAGAACAACATGAATCAAATGTAAGTATACATCTATTCCCTACTTCTTGAGCCTCCTTATCACCCACACCCCCAAACTCACCCCTCCAGGTCATCACAGAGCACTAGGCTGAGCTCCCTGTTCTCTACAGCCGCTTCCCACGAGCTACTTTACACATGGTAAAATGGGTATACATGTACACATATATGGTATACACAAACATATATGCACATATATGGTATACACACATATACACACTCACATATATGTGTGTGTGTGTGTGTGTGTTTAGTTGCTCAGTCATGCCTGACTCTTTGTGACCCCATCGACTGTAGCCCACCTGGCTCCTCTGTCCATGGGATTTCCCAGGCAAGAATACTGGAGTGGGTTGCCATTTCCTTCTCCAAATATATGTGAATCAGTTCAGTTCAGTTGCTCAGTCATGTCCGACTCTTTGCGACCCCATGAATCGCAGCACGCCAGGCCTCCCTGTCCATCACCAACTCCCGGAGTTCACTCAAACTCATGTCCATCGAGTTGGTGATGCCATCCAGCCATCTCATCCTCTGTTGTCCCCTTCTCCTCCTGCCCTCAATCCCTCCCAGCATCAGAGTCTTTTCCAATGAGTCAACTCTTCCCATCAGGTGGCCAAAGTATTGGAGTTTCAGCTTTAGCATCAGTCCTTCCAAAGAACACCCAGGACTGATCTCCTTCAGAATGGACTGGTTGGATCTCCTTGCAGTCCAAGGAACTCTCAAGAGTCTTCTCCAACACCACAGTTCAAAAGCATCAATTCTTCTCTGCTCAGCTTTCTTCACAGTCCAACTCTCACATCCTTACATGACCACTGGAGAAACCATAGCCTTGACTAGATGGACCTTAGTCGGCAAAGTAATGTCTCTGCTTTTGAATATGCTGTCTAGGTTGGTCATAACTTTCCTTCCAAGGAGTAAGCGTCTTTTAATTTCCTGGCTGCAATCACCATCCGCAGTGATTTTGGAGCCCCCCAAAATAAAGTCTGACACTGTTTCCACTGTTTTCCCATCTATTTCCCATGAAATGATGGGACCAGATGCTATGACCTTAGTTTTCTGAATGTTGAGCTTTAAGCCAACTTTTTCACTCTCCACTTTCACTTTCATCAAGAGGCTTTTTAGTTCCTCTTCACTTTCTGCCATAAGGGTGGTGTCATCTGCATATCTGAGGTTATTGATATTTCTCCTGCCAATCTCAATTCTAGCTTGTGCTTATTCCAGCCCAGCATTTCTCATGATGTACTCTGCATATAAGTTACAAATATATACATATATGTGGTAGTATATATATTTCAATGCCTCTCTCGCAATTGCCGTACCATCTCCTTCCCCCACTGTCTCCACAAGTCTGTTCTCTATAGATGTAAAAGACACGTCTTTAAATTCGTACGCAATGTGAAATAATTGAGCACTTGAGATTGCTGGGGAACAGAGGATACTACTCAGCTGCTGCTGCTGCTGCTGAGTCACTTCTGTCGTGTCCGACTCTGTGCGACCCCACAGACGGCAGCCTACTAGGCTTCCCTGTCCCTGGGATTCTCCAGGCAAGAACACTGGAGTGGGTTGCCATTTCCTTCTCCAATGCATGAAAGTGAAAAGCAAAAGTGAAGTCGCTCAGTCGTGCCTGACTCTTAGGGACCCCATGGATTGCAGCCTACCAGGCTCCTCCATCCATGGGATTTTCCAGGCAAGAGTGCTGGAGTGGGGTGCCATTGCCTTCTCCATACTACTCAGCAACAGATGTTATTTCTTTTTCTCTTCAGTAAATCAAAAGGTCAAAGAAGCATGAAATTTTCTGTAATGCAGCTTAGCTGCTTATCATACACAAAGAAATGAAATTGTGACGAAATTGTGAAAAGATGCCCTTTGGCACCTGTTTCTGCCATCTTGGTTTGTTTTTCTTCCCACGGCATTTTACACCTCCTAATTTAATTTGTGACTGACCCCTTCTTCCCAGCTGTTCAGGTTTAAAGAGTACACCCACACTCATCTGGGGTTATTGGAACTTAACACGGGGCAGGGGTTGAACTAAGACCATTGGCCCCATCACACACAGGTCTTGTGGCTCAGTGCTCTCACTGCCTTATCCCACTATCCGTGGGTAACTTGAGACTCATGGGTCTGATATGGGGTCTGGAGAGTTTAAAAACTGTTCGAAAGTCTATCCCATTCAAACAGGCTTTCCAGGGGATTAAAGGGACTTTGGGTCACAACGTGGCCCATGCTGGAGCTTTGTGATAATGAAAAGCGACTTTAGTTGGAGCAGCCCCTATGGCATTCTCTCCACATTCTTGAGTCAAGCTGCCATTTTGTTGTGGTTTGAGGGAAATATGGGAAGATCCTGAAAGCCAACAGCAGACACACATTCCAAACTAAGAGTCTGGAAAGTTGAAAGGTTTGATTTTGATCCTGCACTTTCACACAATGCCAAGGGCATATGAATGGGTAGAGGTAGTATGTTTTCTCTTCAAGGTCGCAGACGATGTGAAATTAATCCCACTCCCCATGGCTGCTATTTTCTCAAAGGTACCTGCAGAGTTGAGTGGACAGTCTTGTCTGAATTAGAAAGTCTCATCAGGGGAGTGGCACAATAATCTTCATCAACCAGGACAGTGTTTTCCTAGACCTGTTTGCTTCTGAAGCCGTCACTGTGCAAACACCATTCCTTACTTCTGTAGCTTCCCCATATTGGCTGTAACATGGTACATTAGATAGGCCATAAATGTATCTGCAGGACTGAAATAATATTTGAGTATAGTGGCAAAAATATATACTATCATGTGTAACATAGATAGCCAGTGGGAATTTTCTGTACAACACAGGATGGGTGGAAGAGAGGTTCAAGAAGGAGGGGACATACATATACCTATGACTGATCTGATTCATGTTGATACATGATGGAAACCCAGCACAATATTGTAAAGCTCCCTTCTCCAGGGGATCTTCCCAACCCAGGGATCAAACCCACATCTCCCGCATTGCAGGCAAATTCTTTACCAGCTGAGCCACAAGGAAAGCAAAAGATTGGGTAGCCTATCTCTTCTCTAGTGGATCTCCCCAACCCAGGAATCGAACTGGGGTTTCCTGCATTGAAGGCGGATTCTTTACCAACTGAGCTACCAGGGGAGCCCCTAATATTGTAAAACAATTATCCTCCAATTAAATATAAATTAATTAAAAAACGCACACACACAAAGTAAGGCAAAGGCTTCTGGCTGCCTTGTAAATCAAAAACATGGTCCCCAAAGGAACAAAATAAATCCACAAAAAATCCAAAATACATAGAGAATTTTCTTTATGATAAGCAGGGCATCACATATCAGTGGGGCAAAGAAGGCAATTTAATAATGGGTGTTGTGAAAATATCTTGTTCACTCCTCACCAGTATATCATGATAAACTTAAAATACATTTAAAATCCCAGATGTAAAAAAACCATAAAAGCATCAGGGAGATATTGGGAGAATTTCATTATATCTTTGAAGTGAGAAAGATCTTTCTGGTGATGACTCCAAATCCAAAAGATATGAATGGAAAAATTAATTCAAGGACATGCTGCTGCTGCTGCTGCTGCTGCTGCTGCTGCTGCTGCTGCTGCTAAGTCACTTCAGTCGTGTCCGACTCTGTGTGACCCCATAGACGGTAGCCCACCAGACTCCCCCGTCCCTGGGATTCTCCAGGCAAGAACACTGGAGTGGGTTTCCATTTCCTTCTCCAAAGCATGAAAGTGAAAAGTGAAAGTGAAGTCGTTCAGTTGTGTCTGACTCTTAGCGACCCCATGGACTGCAACACACCAGGCTCCTCCATCCATGGGATTCTCCAGGCAAGAGTACTGGAGTGGGGTGCCATTGCCTTCTCCAATTCAAGTACATAAAAGAAAAATAACTTTTCATGGTAAATTACACCATAACCATATCAAAAATCAAATGATCAACAGGAAAGAAAATTGTTACAACAAAGGCTGAATGCCCAGCACATAAGATCCCTCAAAAGTCATTTTGAAAAATATTTATTCTACACGTAAAGGCAGTACATTATACACAGGCTTTTAGCTCAGTGATAGCTTCTTCATATTTTTTCATCTGTTTTTCATTGTTTGGGCAATATGTGATTTCTTAACACAGTACCCTATTGATGGACATATGGATTTGTGTTTTCTAATCTTTTGCTTTAAATCATTTTTTAAAGAACAACAATTTTGATGTTCAAGAGCTTAAACTGCCTGTGGGTTCCAATTTTGGCTATTTTCAATTTTAAGCTTCTTAACCTTGACCTTGGGCCTCTCTGTTTCCTTATCAGCATTGTGGGTTGTAAGGTAATAGTATCAATCAGATGAGATGTTTGTGAGGATTCCATGTGTTAATATCTAGGTGAAGGACTTAGAATAGTACCAGGCCAATGATACTTTCTATTAGTTATTACTTGTTGATATTACTATTATTATCACTATGTGTCAAACAATATTTGCTTTGTGTATGTGTGCACACACACACTCAGTCCCTCAGTTGTGTCAGACTCTTTGCAACCCCATGGACTGTAGCTCACCAGGCTCCTACATCCGTGGAATTTCCCAGGCAAGAAAATGGGAGTGCGTTACCATTTCTTTCTCGAGGGGATTTTCCTGACCCAGGGATCAAACCTAGGTTTCCTGTATTGCTCCAATATGCTTTTAATTGGCTTGGCTTTGAATAAACCTGTATTTTTATAATGTTTAGAACCCATAGTAAAAGAGAATTTCAGAGGGAGATGCTATTTCTTAAAGGCAAAAAGTGGGATCCAGCAACGAGGAAATAACTCTCTTACTTGCTGTTTCTGGTCTTTTAGTGAAGAGCTGCTTAGAAATGCAGCCTGACAGGCAGGAGGCTGTATGTCAGAAAATGTGGGGACCAGCTCTGGAATCTGCATGTTAATAGGCATCCCAAGGGATTCTGCCGCAGGTGGTCCCAGACAAAAATTTGAGAAAGTACTGCTAACTGTCCCCTGGGTGGGTATTTGAATTGTAAGCATAGTAACTCAGAGAAATTGGCCAGGTTCAAGTTTCTTAAAAGTTAAGTCAGTGTTTTAACTATAGCAAACATCCTAAACCAGTCCAGAAGAGAAAATGCTGAGTTTATTGAGGCGGGATCCTTTTGTAACTGCCTTCAGGGTACGCTGCTTGTCTGTGTTTTGTATTCTAATTTATATTGCAAGTCCTTGAGTTCCATAAAGTTGGTTTCCAGTTTCTTCAATGCCCTTCAAGTCCAGAGCATAGTCTCTGAGGTTATTCTTGTTTATATTTTAATACATTTTAGAGCTTTTAAAGAAAGAAGTTCTAATGCTGCTTCAAGACTTCTTACTATTCTGTAACAGCAAGACTCAGTGGCATACAAGAAAGACCACAGGCTTCATATTCAGTCAAACCTCAGGACACCAGTTCCTAAGAAATGTTGGGAATTTACTAAACTTCCCTGGAAATCAACTGGCTCATTAATAGCACTGAAGTGATAATTCTTAAAGGCTACAGTTATTCCAGTGAGTTAATATTTGTAAAGAGTATGCCATATAGCAAGTGTTCAGTGAATAGTAGGAATTATTTGATTAGAGCTGATTTTTCCAGGTGATTCTCTTTTGGCTGTCTGATGCCCCCTCCTGGACAGTCCAGAGCCTGGATTAAGCAAGGGTCAGCTCACCTGCTTCAAATTAAAAGTCATGCAGTTTCCAGAGGCAATGTATCAGCAAGAGTCTGAAATCAAAGCTAGATAGTCCAACCAAGAAGAAATTCCTAGAAAAAAGCACTGGGTGGAAACTAGAGAAACCAGATAAGGATGGCAGGCAGAGCCCAGAGTTATCTGAATAATAATATTAAATGTGATAATTACTTTCTGCTTGTATTTACATGTCTAGAATTCACATACATTATCTCAGTTAATCTGAACCAAAATTCTACAGGACAGCTGCTGCTGTTTAATCGCTAAGTTATATCCGAATCTTTGTGACCCTGTGGACTGTAGCCTAGCAGACTCCTCTATCCATGGGATTTCCCAGGCAAGAACACTGGAATAGGTTACCATTTCCTTCTGCAGGGGATCTTCCCAACCGGGGATCAAACCCGCATCTCTTGCTTGGCAAGCATCTCCTGTTTGGTAGGCAGAGTCTTTACCACTGAGCCACCTGGGAAGCCAGAAACAGGGGAGTAAAGATATCTTCATGACCTTGGATTGGCAACAGTACCAAAAACACAAACCAGAGGAGAAGTAGATGAACTGAGCTTCATCCAACTGAGAGTTTTATTTCAAGGAGCACTATCAAGAAAGTGAAAAGGCCACCCACAAGGAGAAAATACTTGCAAATCATGTACCTGATAAGAGACTTGTGTCCAGAATATATAAAGAACTCCTACAACTCACTGAACAAAAGGACAAATTACCCAGTTATAAGATGGGCAGAGGATCGGAATAGACCTTGTTCTGAAGAAGATACACAGGTAGCCAGTAGCATGTGAAAAGATGGCAACATCATTAGTCCTTGTAAATCAAAATCACAAGGAGCCATCACTTCATATTCACTTGTAAGGTGGCTTTAATCAAAAATACAGACAACAAAGTTGTGGAGATAATAGAAACCTCACACAATGCTGGTGAGAATGTAAAAGTAGTGCAACCAGTTTGGACAACAGTTTGGTAGTGCCTCAAATTGTTTAACACAGAGTTACCATACGACCAGGAGTTCTACTCCTAACCATATTCTCAAGAGAAATGAAAATGAATGTCCACACAAAATCTTACATGAATGTTCATAGCAGCATTTTTCCTAATAGCCCGAGGTAGGAAACAGCACAGATGTCCATCAATTGATGAATGGATACACAAAATGTGGCATAGTTATACAATGGAATATCTGGCAATAATAAAGAATAAGTATTGTATGTGCTACAACATGGATAAAACTTGAAAACATACAAAAGAAAGTAGTCACAAAAGGCCACATAATGTGGCCATTTAGGGAAATCTACAGAGATAGAAGGTAGATTAGTGGTTACCAGGAGCTGAGGAAGAAAGGGTGCTATAGGGTGACTGCTCATTAGGGTCTGCGGTTCCTTTTTAGGGTGATGAAAATGTTCTGGAAGTAGTGCTGATAGTATAACTGTGAATTGACTTAAAACAACAACAACCACAACAAAGAACTGTTTTCTTTAAATGTGTGAATTCTGTGGCATGCAAATTACATCTCAGTAAAGCTGTTAATAAATGAAAATTCAAAACATCTTATGAAGTAAATATTACTTTTATTGAATAGATACAGTAACTACTCCTTCCTAAAGGCCAAACGAACTAATGATGGAGCCAGAATTCAAAACCAGTCTTTCAGATCCAAAGTCTGGATTCTTGATCAGAATGTGCTAATGCTAGAAGGCCTTCCTGAGCTAGAGAGAGAAGCTGAGGTAACTTTCACTAGACACCTGTGGTCTTGGACCTGCTAAAGAGGGAGCTCTTTCTTAGTGATCAGGCCTGGCTTCTAAGCCAGATTTGTTCTGACACTGCTCCGGTTCACCATGTCATTGAGGAGTCACCTCAGGAGTCATTCACTGGTTGCTAAGACTTTGACCAAATGGATTAATGTGGGAACACAAAAGACTGTTCCGTGGCAAAGAACGTTCACTGGGAAATGCTGAGTCCAGATGCTCCAGACTTTGCTGTGTTTCAGCATCACCTGATAGTCTTGTTGAAAAAATACAGATATCCAGGTCCCATTCCAGACACATTGGGTCAAAAACAGAACATCCTTGCCTGGTGAGTGTTGTCAGCTGAGTGGGATAAGGGCAGAGTATGTGGTGATAACTGATAGGTTTCTGCAAATAGGTGTTGCTAATAACTAAGAAGCTCCCGGGAAGTTATGCCAGTTCCAGCTCTGGAGGTGCTCTTAGAAAGCCTCTGTCAGCAAGAAGCTGCCCCCTACCTGTGGTCTGAGGAGGTCAGAAGGCCTTGTTTCAAGTTGGAAACCACAATAATGGCCCACGGAACAAAACTTTCATTTGGGGGCATCCAATACAGGAAGGAAAGTTATGACCAACCTAGATAGCATATTCAAAAGCAGAAACATTGCTTTGCCAACAAAGGTCCATCTAGTCAAGGCTATGGTTTTTCCTGTGGTCATGTATGGATGTGAGAGTTGGACTGTGAAGAAAGCTGAGTGCCAAAGAATTGATGCTTTTGAACTGTGGTGTTGGAGAAGACTCTTGAGAGTTCCTTGGACTGCAAGGAGATCCAACCAGTCCATTCTAAAGGAGATCAGTCCTGGGTGTTCTTTGGAAGGACTGATGCTAAAGCTGAAACTCCAATACTTTGGCCACCTGATGGGAAGAGTTGACTCATTGGAAAAGACTCTGATGCTGGGAGGGATTGGGGGCAGGAGGAGAAGGGGACAACAGAGGATGAGATGGTTGAATGGCATCACCAACTCAATGGACATGAGTTTGGGTGATCCCCAGGAGTTGGTGATGGACAGGAATGCCTGGCGTGCTGCAATTCATGGGGTCGCAAAGAGTCGGACACGACTGAGCGACTGAACTGAACTGAACTGAACTGAATACATGATTTGACTATACCAATAAAAATCATATCTTCTTTTGGAAGCTAGTCAAACAATCAAGGAAAATATGAAATTTTAAGTAGAATTCATCTTCAGTCTTTCCATCAGAGAAAAACATTGTTATATACTTTGATGAATGCACCCCCAGATATGACTCTGAGCCCATGTATGTATAGAGAAAATCTTATACAAATTTACATAAATGAGAAAATGCAGTCCATACAGGATACCTTTTAAACTTGCTGTCAGTATCTTCAAGATTCCCATGTTTTAGGGAGAAAATACATTTTTTAAAAAATTGTTTTGGTTGTGTTGGGTCTTTGTTGCTGCATGCGGGCTTTCCTATTTGCAGAAAGTGGGAGTTACTCTTTGTTGAGGTTCATGGGCTTCTCACTGCAGTGGTTTCTCTTGTGGTAGAGAACTGGCTGTAGGCACGTGAGCTTCAGTAACTGCGGCTGGTGAACTCCGGCGCGCAGGCTCGGTAGTTGTGGTGCATGGACTGTTGCCGCACAGTATGTGGGATCTTCCCAGACCAGGGATTGCATGTGCGTCCCCTGCATTTGCAGCAGATTCTTATCCACTGTACCACCAGGGAAGTCCAGAAGTACTTCATTTTTAATGAAAGAAAACAGCTAAGGTTGAAGTTTTCTGTGGTTTCAGAACAGACACCATTATATTAATATATGAAGCATGAAAACAATCGCAGTCAGTGTACATATCCCAAACCAACAGATCCCCACATTGTCATAGATATTTGTGTCACTGTTCTTTTCTTCTGTGTTACAAAGTTAATAAAAAGTAGATTAAGGTAAACAGCTAATTTTTACCGTAATTTTTAGCAGTGCAGAGAATAGTATGGTTGACAAAAATTTGAGTGCTTTCTAGATGCATGAATGTGTGAAAGCTCTTAAACATAAGTATCATGGTGTTTGAGAGTTTATAAATTTTAGGTTAATTTTTTCTAGGTATGATAGAATATTAGGGATTGTTTTTTCATTCTGAATTTCTCTGCAATTCTAAATTTCTACTGGGGCAAGAATAGATTTACAAGCTAGTCTATAAACCTCATTGTACCTTGTAATAAATATGCATTAAAATGTCCCAATAAACTGACAAATTCCTGTTCACTGACAGAAATTCTAGAATTTTTCAAAGCCAGGCTTTATGTTCCAATAATCATTCTTTTTATCTTCAGGGAATTCAACAGAATATTTTCTGCTTTTACACTGAGGGATGCACTTGAGATTGGAGTTCTTGATTCTAATCAAGAGTGAGAGGTAAATTCATACAGAAAAAAAATTAGGTGGAAGAAACTTTGTTTTGAAACACACTGTTTTTTATTTCCCATGAAGTGAGAGCTGGTCCTAACAACATTGATTTTTTGCTCAAGAGAAGTGCTCAACTTGATCTGCAGAAATAATGAGAAAGAGCAAATCCTTTTTATTCACAGATAAATGAACTACTAGTAAGGTTTAAGGAAACATCTGGAACAAATGGACAGAAATCTCTTGTGCTACATTTAAATATAAAGACATGAATTTGACACTTTTTTCTCCATATATAACTGCCTTTTCCCACTGTTGGTATGAATCCATTTCTTTTTTTAGAGGTTAAGTTCCTCCCTCTAGAAAGTACTAAAATTCTCTTGGGATATCCATAAATAAGCAAAAGAAAATTAATTTTTTAATTTCAAGGAATTTTGCACATATATAACTTTTCTGCTTGTTATCACCTCCATCCTTGTAACTGGGCAACTTGACAAAAGTGAAAATTAAACTTTCTCAAAAAAGCATAGAAATACCAGCCACTTATTAAACATTTTCCTTTTTATATGTCCCAAGGGACCATGCGGGCTCACAGAGTCTGCTAATCCAGACCATACAGGATCCATTTTTTTTTTTCCTAACTGAATCTGATGACAGTGCCTGGGGGTGCAAATAAATAAAAACAGTTCCTGGCTTTTGAAGGGTTAATGTTAGAGTTCAACTCTGTATTTGATCATTTGCTTTTAGCAGTTTTAGTCACTGACTAACCAAATATCATCACATGGTGGTAATGACAGAGCCAAGAAACCAAAGAGAAAATATTAAAAAAAGAAAATTATCAGTTGGTATTAACAGTACTGGGTATATCCAACTTTCCTTCCAAAGAACAGTATTAGAATGAACTTGACATGTTCACACTGCTGTATTTCAAATGAATGATCAACAAGGACCAACTGTGTAGCACAGGGAACTCTGCTCAGTATTCTATAATAATCCAAATGGGAAAAGAACTTGAAAAAGAATAGATACATGTGTAAGTATAACTGAATCACTTTGCTATATGCCTGTTAGCTTTGGGCTTCCCTGGTGGCTCAGAGGGTAAAGTGTCTGTCTGCAATGCAGGAGACCTGGGTTTGATCCCTGGGTCATGAAGATCCCCTGGAGAAGGAAATGGCAACTCACTCCAGTACTCTTGCCTGGAAAATCCCATGGACAGAGAAGCCTGGTAGACTACAGTCCGTGGGATCGCAGAGTCAGACACGACTGAGCAACTTCACTCAACTATACTCCCGTGTATAATCAACTATACTCTCATGTGTAATCAACTATACTCCCATATAATATAAACATTTTTTAAAAAGATCCTTAAAAAGAATGAACTTGAGGCCCTTTTCATACATGTGGACACCCCAATTGGACAGAAAGTCCCACTTATGCAGAAAAGATTCTGAAGGTAATCCTTCGAATGTTATACCTCTGTGTCGCCAAACACCAAACCTTGGGGTGAGAACTCACAGCTTGATTACTCTTTGCATAAATGTGAATGCTGGGGCAACTGCACTGGAAGCCCAAGTTGGAATATTCGGTCCTAATGAATGCTCACTTGTTTAGACAGAGATTGTTATTTTTCAGGAAAATGCCAGGCTAAGTTTATACGATTGTCAAAGCGAGGCAAAGGTTTCAGCCTGGGCCACTGAATTGCATTCAGGAGGAGTAGGGAGCACAAAGGCTGCTTCATATGGCCCTGCTGGGATTTTGCCGCTATTTTGAGGTCATGAGCAAGGCAGAGAAATTACTTAAGGAAGTGTGGGGCACTAGTGAGACAACCAGAAAACCTTTGGGGACAGCGTGAGAGACTGAAGCTGCATGGAGGGGATTCACCGCTTTGCACTGCTCAGACAGCAAGAACATCCGAGCTGCAGAAGCCTAACCAGGAGGCCTGGAAGAAATTACAAAGGGAAGTGATGCGCAAGTCTGAGAAGCACCAGGCCACTGTGTAGACGAGGCCTCCTGCAGTGACCACCATATAGATAGCAAACATCACAGTCCTCTTACATAGATTTACTGAACTAGAAGCAGAAAAAAAATAGAGTGTAGTCGAATATGGTAAAAACAGTCTATATATTCAATAGATTTCAGTCTTAGCTAGCCTTGGGATCAGGAAATTTAAGCCCTGTGTGTCTCATTTACCCTATAAGAAATTAATGTAGAAGTAGATGAGAATTCAATTTCAAACTATAAATACAGTATTATCATTAACATTGTGACTGTTCTGTGAATCTGAGAGAGTAGAATCTTTGCTAGTCTTCAGCCTTATGCCACAGTATAATTTATTATTAAATTTTTGTATCAAGTGGCAAGACATGATCTTGAATTAGGCCCTGAATAGAAACACCTTTATACCATGAAAAGCTTGACTTACTGAGCACCAGTCCAAAAGATGAGAGTCAAAAAGATGCTTTAGGCACTGAGATAAATGGGCAGAGCTGAGGAAATGCCTGTCTGTAGGCTCCTGGTGCATGTCCATGTTGGACATGGCAGAGAAATCATGACTCTAACCTGAAACTTTCTAAGCAAAGCAGTAGGGTCCAAAGCAGCAGGGTTGACCTTTGGCTCCTGCCGATAACGGAGTAGTGAATTGAAGACGAACTCTCCAGCTGAGCACATCTGGAAACCCTCAGTTCAGTTCAGTTCAGTTGTTCAGTCATCTCCTACTCTTTGCAACCCCATAGACTGAAGCATTCCAGGCTTCCCTGTCCATCACCAACTCTCAGAGCTTGCTCAAACTCATGTCCATCGAGTCAGTGATGCCACCGAACCGTCTCATCCTCTGTCGTCCCCTATTCCTCCTGCCTTCAATCTTTCCCAGCATCAGGGGCTTTTCTAATGAGTCAGCTCTTCACATCAGGTGACAAAAGTATTGGAGCTTCAGCATCAGTCCTTCCAATGAATATTCAAGGCTGTATTCCTTTAGGGTTGAATGGTTTGTTCAAGCAACTGCTGTCCAGGTGACTTTCAAGAGTCTTCTCCAACACCACAGTTCAAAAACATCAGCTTTCTGGTGCTCAGCTTTCTTAATGGCCAGCTCTCACATCCATACATAACTACTGGAAAAACCATAGCCTTGACTAGACGGACCTTTGTTGGCAAAGTAATGTCACTGCTTTTTAATATGCTCTTTGGGTTTGTCATAGCTTTTCTTTCAAGGAGCAAGTGTCTTTTAAGCATCTTTTAAATCCTGGAACGTGAAGTCAAGTGGGCCTTAGAAAGCATCACTAAAAACAAAGCTAGTGGAGGTGATGGAATTCCAGTGGAGCTATTTCAAATCCTGAAAGATGATGCTAATAAAGTGATGCACTCAATATGCCAGCAAATGTGGAAAACACAGCAGTGGCCACAGGACTGGAAAAGGTCAGTTTTCATTCCAATCCCAAAGAAAGGCAATGCCAAAGAATGCTCAAACTACCACACACTTGGACTCATCTCACACGCTAGTAAAGTTATGCTCAAAATTCTCCAAGCCAGGCTTCAGCAATATGTGAACTGTGAACTTCCAGATGTTCAAGCTGGTCTTAGAAAAGGCAGAGGAACCAGAGATCAAATTGCCAACATCTGCTGGATCATGGAAAAAGCAAGAGAGTTCCAGAAAAACATCTATTTCTGCTTTATTGACTATGCCAAAGCCTTTGACTGTGTGGATCACAATAAACTGTGGAAGATTCTTCAAGAGATGGGAATACCAGGCCATCTGACTGCCTCTTGAGAAACCTATATGCAGGTCAGGAAGCAACAGTTAGAACTGGACATGGAACAACAGACTGGTTCCAAATAGGAAAAGAAATACGTCAAGGCTGTGTATTGTCACCCTGCTTATTTAACTTATATTCAGAGTACATCATGAGAAACGCTGGACTGGAAGAAACACAAGCTAGAATCAAGATTGCCAGGAGAACTCAATAACCTCAGATATGCAGATGACACCACCCTTATGGCAGAAAGTGAAGAGGAACTAAAGAGCCTCTTGATGAAAGTGAAAGAGGAGAGTAAAAAGGTTGGCTTAAAGCTCAACATTCAGAAAATGAAGATCATGGCATCTGGTCCCATCACTTCATGGGAAATAGATGGGGAAACAGTGGAAACAGTGTCAGACTTTATTTTGGGGGGCTCCAAAATCACTGCGGATGGTGATTGCAGCCAGGAAATTAAAAGATGCTTAATCCTTGGAAGAAAAGTTATGACCAACGTATATGGCATATTCAAAAGCAGAGACATTACTTTGCCAATGAAGGTCCATCTAGTCAAGGCTATGGTTTTTCCAGTGGTCATGTATGGATGTGAGAGTTGGACTGTGAAGAAAGCTGAATGCTGAAGAATTGATGCTTTTGAACTGTGGTGTTGGAGAAGACTCTTGAGAGTTCCTTGGACTGCAAGGAGATCCAACCAGTCCATTCTGAAGGAGATGAGCCCTGGGATTTCTTTGGAAGGACTGATGCTAAAGTTGAAACTCCAATACTTTGGCCACCTCATACGAAGAGTTGACTCATTGGAAAAGACTCTGATGCTGGGAGGGATTGGGGGCAGGAGGAGAAGGGGATGACAGAGGATGAGATAGCTGGATGGCATCACCAACTCGATGGACATGAGTTTGAGTAAACTCTGGAAGTTTGTGACGGACAGGGAGGCCTGGCGTGCTGTGATTCATGGGGTCGCAGAGTCAGACACGACTGAGCGACTGAACTGAACTGAAACCCAGACAAAGGAAACAAGCACTGGTGTTTTTTCTTTTTCTTTCAGAATATAAATATTTTAATCATTCAAATAGCAAGCTCAATATCTGTTCCAAATTCTTTATTATACATCATGGTTGCACCATTTGAGGCTAGTTAAATATTATTGGCTTTCAATTGTTTTTGAATATTTTCCAGATTACTACATGCAAGTGACCATGAAAATACTTGACATTTAAAAAATCTGAAGCTCTGATCAGGCACTTACATGAAGGAAAACATCATTCATGGATATCCACATCTCCAGCACATAGTACGTGGAAATTTTTGAGAGTTAAAAAGTTGGTTACTGACCATTTTTCAAAGAGCCACTGTAGTAAAATAGGCTTAAAGAAGTGTAATTTGAGTTACTTCAGTTCAGTTCAGTTCATTCGCTCAGTTGTGTCTGACTCTTTGCGATCCCATGAATTGCAGCACGCCAGGCCTCCCTGTCCATCACCATCTCCCGGAGTTCACTCAGACTCACGTCCATCAAGTCCGTGATGCCATCCAGCCATCTCATCCTCGGTTGTTCCCTTCTCCTTCTGCCCCCAATCCCTCCCAGCATCAGAGTCTTTTCCAATGAATCAACTCTTCTCATGAGGTGGCCAAAGTACTGCAGTTTCAGCTTTAGCATCATTCCTTCCAAAGAAATCCCAGGGTTGATCTCCTTCAGAATGGACTGGTTGGATCTCCTTGCAGTCCAAGGGACTCTCAAGAGTCTTCTCCAACACCACAGTTCAAAAGCATCAATTCTTCGGCGCTCAGCCTTCTTCACAGTCCAACTCTCGCATCTATACATGACCACTGGAAAAACCATAGCCTTGACTAGACAGACCTTAGTTGGCAAAGTAATGTCTCTGCTTTTGAATATGCTATATACGTTGGTCATAACTTTTCTTCCAAGGAGTAAGTGTCTTTTAATTTCATGGCTGCAATCACCATCTGCAGTGATTTTGGAGCCCCAAAAAGTAAAGTCTGACACTGTTTGCATTGTTTCCCCATCTATTTCCCATGAAGTGATGTGACCAGATGCCATGATCTTCGTTTTCTGAATGTTGAGCTTTAAGCCAACCTTTTTACTCTCCTCTTTCACTTTCATCAAGAGGCTCTTTAGCTCCTCTTCACTTTCTGACATAAGGGTGGTGTCATCTGCATATCTGAGGTGATTGATATTTCTCCCAGCAGTTTGATTCCAGCTTGCATTTCTTCCAGTTCAGCGTTTCTCATGATGTACTCTGCATATAAGTTAAATAAGCAGGGTGGCAATATACAGCCTTGACACACTCCTTTTGCTATTTGGATCCAGTCTGTTGTTCCATGTCCAGTTCTAACTGTTGCTTCCTGACCTGCATACAGATTTCTCAAGAGGCATGTTAGGTGGTCTGGTATTCCCATCTCTTGAAGAATCTTCCACAGTTTATTGTGATCCACACAGTCAAAGGCTTTGGCATAGTCAATAAAGCAGAAATAGATGTTTTTCTGGAACTCTCTTGCTTTTTCCATGATCCAGCGGATGTTGGCAATTTGATCTCTGGTTCCTCTGCCTTTTCTAAGACCAGCTTGAACATCAGGGAGTTCATGCTTACTCATAAAGTAAGATTAACTGACAAGACTGAAGCACTGGTTTTTTAAGACATTAGATTACCTACTGAGGCAATCAGAAATAGAAGCACCAACATCCCTGGGAGAAAGGAAGTGCCCTGAAGGGTGTACCTTACTCCTCAGAACATTAATGCATTTGTAAGTGACACCAAACCAAGATGCTTAGATATCAATCAGCTGCTGCTAAGAGGCTAGAAAATTGAGTAGAGCTTTGAGCTATCTCACAAGGGTATAGAGATGAAAATGAGGATTTCAGAGTCCACCAAAGAGTAGGAAAACTGGAAACACCCACACTTCCAGTGAGGAGGTTAAAAGGGGCTACACCCAGGAGTAAAGGTATTTGGAAAAATACCAGCACTGGTAAAGACTGAAACCCACCTTTGAAATGATTAAAGCCCATATTGGATTAAGATAATCTGCCAATACTATTATCTATCTCCTTGTCCTCGCCCCCCAAAAATAAAGTAGATCTTCTCTGAAAGAATATAACATCAACCAGAGACTCAAATTATCTCTGGAATTCGTCATTATTTTCATTCATTTTATTGTGCAAGAAAATATAAATGACTAAAAACACACAAGGACTTCACTGGTGGCTTGGTGGTAAAGAATCCGCCTGCCAATGCAGGAGATGCAGGTTTAATCCCTGGTTCAGGAAGATCCCCTGGCGAAGGAAATGGCAACCCACTCCAGTATTCTTGCTTGTAAAATTCCATGGACAGAAGAGCCTGGTTGGTTACAGTCTCTGGGGTCACAAAAGAGATATGACTTAGCGACTAAACAATAACAAAAAAACAGACAAAAAAATATATTAGAAATCGATAGGTAATTCAATTATTGGAGTTTTTCAACACAGATTTTAAAATGACTTTAAGTAGTATATCAACAAAGTAAATATGAGTATTTCATCAAAAACTGAAATTTATACAAAGTAAAATAGAATTCAAGTACTGAAAAATAATTTTATAGCTGTTTAATAAATGAAATATCTCAGGATTAGTGAACAGAAAGATAAATTATGAGAAAACATACAGATGAGGACGAAAAAGAAGATACAAAGCACACTGAAAAGTTCTAAAATACAGACACTTAGTAGTCTCTAAAACAGACAACAAAATGGAACAAAAGTAATATTTGAAAAGATACTGAGAGTTCTCTGAAACAGATGAAAGATACCAGATTGAAAAAGCTCTATTAACCTCAAGTAGAATAAATATAAAGATAGTGCACTTCAGCATATCCTAGTAAAGCTGTTAAATACCAAAGACTAAGAGAAAATATTAAGAGAAGCCAAAAGGAAAAAAAAATTACCTTTGCAGAAGAAATAACAAGCTGGGTTCTCCACAAAAATGGTGAAAACCAGGACTTCCCTGATGGTCCAGTGGCTGAGACGCCCATGCTTTCACTTCAGGGAATGCAGTTTCCACCCCTGGTTGGGAAAATGAGATCCCACAAGCCATGTGGAACGGCCAAAAAATAAAGGGGAAAAAAAAAAAAAAAGAAATGGTAAAAGCCAGGAACAACGTAACAACACCTTTTAAAGTCCTGAAAGAAGTAGATGCCAATTTAGACTAATATATTCAATGAAGAAGTCTTTCAAACATGAAGCAAAATAAATATATTTGCAAATAAAAACAAGGAGAATTTTGCCATTACCTCTAGCCTCACACTAAAACAAACATCTAAAGTGAGTTTTCAGAGAGAGGTGAGAGGATGGAACTGCAAAAGGAATTGAAGAGTAAAGGAAAGGCTAAATCCATGGGTAAATCTAAATAGTTTGTTACAACATTTAAGAATCATGTTTTATGTGCTTAAAATTGGAAGAATGGAAATATGTGATAATTATAGCACAGAAGACAGGAACACGAATCATGGAATCAAAATGTTACAAGATTCTTGAACTATCTGGGAATGGGAACTGACAAAAGTAAGAAGTCAATGATGCCTGTTATAATCTCTAATAACTAAAATAATATATAACTAGCAAGCTAACACAGGGGGGATAATGATAAATGATAAAAATATTTGAATGATAGAAAGGAAGGCAAAAAAGGGAAGAAAAGGTAACATGAAACAAGTGAGCCAAATAGAAACAAAAAGATAAGGTGTTAGACTCAAACCCAAATATACATATTACATAATACATTAAATATAAATGGAATTCAATAAAAAGTCAAGGATTATCAGACTAGATTAAAACATAAAATATGGCATTCAAGAAATACACCTTATGTATGCAAAAAATGAATGAAAATAAATGGATGAAAAGATATGAATGCAAATTTTAACCAAAAATAAAGAGAGGTTAGTGTAGCTATACTTGCACCAGATAAGTTTATCTCCTGAAGCGTCTTTACTTTTAGTAAAGAGATAGAGAGGGACACCTCCTAATGATAAAAGGATCAGTACATCAGGAAGTTGTATATTTTTTTGTTTGTATGCATCTACTAAGATAGTCTCAGCTTCAAAATGTATAAAACCAACTTGAGAGGATAAATGACAAAAGCAGACAGATCTATGGTCATGGTGGGGGAATGTGACACACTTCTCTCAGTAACTAATAGAACAAATGTACAAAATAAACCCTTAGTCACAGGATATCTGAATAATGAAATTTTCAAATTTGACTGAATAATATATGGTCATAGTTTTAGATGTGATAATGGAATGTTGATTGTATTGTATTTTTAAAAATGCATTTCTCAGTAAGAGAAACATACTGAAATATTTAAAAGTGAAAAAAGAAAAAGGTCCGAGGACCATAATCTTAGAAAAGTGAGGGGAACAGAAACTGGACTAGAAAAGTAAATGGAAGCACAAATAGAAAAGCTGTCTGGTCTGAACTCGAGCCACAATATTGGGGCAACACTGGAAAAGAATAGGTCACACAAAGAAATAATTTCAGAATGTAATTTTCACAACTTAGGTGGCTTATCATTATGTTCCAAAAAATAAAATTTATTGAAGTGTAATTGATTTACAATGTTATGTTAATTACTAGTGTGCAGTAAAGTGACTCGGTTATATATATATATATATATATGTATATATGCTCAGTTGCCAAGGCATATCTGACTCTTTGTAAACCCTATGGATTGCAGGACGCCAGACTTCCCTGTCCTTCACCATCCTTTGAGTTTGCTCAAACTCATGTTTACTGAGTTGGTGATATCATCCAACCATCTGATCCTCTGCTGCCCCCTTCTCTTCCTGTCCTTAATTTTTCCCAGCATCAGGGTATATTTATGAGTATTTGGTGACTCAGGAGTAAAGACTGCACCTGTCGATGCAGAAGGCTTGGGTTCAATCCCTGGGTCGAGAAAGATCACCTGGAAGACGGCACAGCAGCCCACTCTAGTATTCTTGCCTGGGAGATCCCATGTAGCCTGGAGGGCTACAGTCCATGGTGTCACAAAGAGTCAGACACAACTTAGAAACTAAACAACCACAAAATCTCTCTAACGATATATGGTCTTTGTAATATTCTTTTCCATTATGGTTTATCACAGGATATTGAATTTAGTTCCATGTGTTATACAGTAGGACTAAGTTGTTTATCCTTTCCATATATACTAGTTGGCATCTGCGAATCCCAAACTCCCAGTTTATCCCTCCCCCTTCCACATCCCACCCTGCTGGCAACCATAAGTCTGTTCTGTATGTCTGTGAGTCTGTTTCTGTTTCATAGGTAAGCTCATCTGTGTCACGTTTTAGATTCCACATACAAGTGATATTGTATGGTTTTTGTTTTCCTCTTACTGATTTACTTCACTTAGTATGATAATCTCTAGGTATATCTATGTTACTGCAAACAGCATTATTTCATTCTTTTTTATGGCTGAGTAATATTCCATATATATATATTATATATATACACACACACACATATATGTGTGTATATATGTGAATATATACATACCCATCTTCTTTATCTATTCATCTGTTTATGGACATAAGGGGTTTCCATGTCTTGAATATTATGAATAGCGCTGCTATGAAAATAGGGGTGCAGGTATCTTTATGAATTATAGTCTTGTCTGTATATATGCCTAAGAGTGGGATTCCTGGATCATATGGTAGCTCTGCTTTAAGTTTTTTTGAGGAACCTCCATACTGTTCTCCATAGTGGCTCTACCAATTTATATTCCTGCCAACAGTGTAAAGAGGGTTCCCCTTTCTCCACACCCTGTTTGCCTCAAAAAATTTCTAAGTGTGACAGTGATGTGAAATATTTAAAAAGCATTCTTACCAATATAACTCAATGATTTAGCAGAATTTTATGTATATCTGCTAACTGAATTATATTTTGTTTTAAATCAGTAAAAAGGAGTCTCCTGTATCTTCTGTCACAATGTGCTATTTATTTGACATTTTGCAACAATTTCTTTTTTTCAGTGAGATTGTTTCAGCAAAATGCATAAATGGAAATGTTACAATAAACAATTGAGATTCTTCCAAAGAAGAATATAGAAGTTCTAATGGATGCACTCATCTCACAATTCTCAAAATTCTCCAAGCCAGGCTTCAACAGTATATGAACTGTGAAATTCCAGATGTTCAAGCTGGTTTTAGAAAAGGCAGAAGAACCAGAGCTCAAATTGCCAACATCCACTGGATCATCGAAAAAGCAAGAGAGTTCCAGAAAAACATCTATTTCTCTTTTATGGACTATGCCAAAGCCTTTGACTGTGTGGATCACCACAAATGAAAATTCTGAAAGAGATGGGAATACCAGACCACCTGACCTGCCTCTTGAGAAATCTGTATGCAGGTCAGGAAGCAACAGTTAGAACTGGACATGAAACAACAGACTGTTTCCAAATCAGGAAAGGAGTATGTCAAGGCTGTATATTGTCACTCTGCTTATTTAACTTTTATGCAGAATAGATCATGAGAAATGCTGGGCTGGATGAAGCTGAAATCAAGATTGCTGGGAGAAATATCAATAACCTCAGATATGCAGATGACACCATCCTTATGGCAGAAAGTGAAGAAGAACTAAAGAGCCTCTTGATGAAAGTGAAAGAAGAGAGTGAAAAAGTTGGCTTAAAGCTCAACATTCAGAAAACGAAGATCATGGCATCCGTCCCATCACTTCATGCCAAATAGATGGGGAAACAGTGGAAACGGTGTCAGACTTTACTTTTTGGGGCTCCAAAATCACTGCAGATGGTGATTGCAGCCATGAAATTAAAAGACACTTACTCCTTGGAAGAAAAGTTATGACCAACCTAGACAGCATATTCAAAAGCAGAGACATTACTTTGCCAACAAAGTCCGTCTAGTCAAAGCTATGGTTTTTCCAGTAGTCATGTATGGATGTGAGAGTTGGACCATAAAGAAAGCTGAGCAGTGAAAAATTGATGCTTTTGAACTGTGGTGTTGGAGAAGACTCTTGAGAGTCCCTTGGACGGCAAGGAGATCCAACCAGTCCATCCTCAAGGAAATCAGTCCTGAATATTCATTGGAAGGACTGACATTGAAGCTGAAACTCCAATACTTTGGTTACCTGATGCGAAGAACTGACTCATTTGAAAAGACCCTGATTCTGGGAGGGATTGGGGGCAGGAGAAGAAGGGGACGACAGAGGATGAGATGGTTGGATGGCATCACCGACTCAATGGGCATGAGTTTGAGTAAAGTCCAGGAGTTGGTGATGGACAGGGAGGCCTGGCGTGCTGCAGTCCATGGGGTCACAAAGAGTCAGACATGATTAAGCGACTGTACTGAACTGAACTGAATGAATCCACTTCTTTTTTACCCTAGTTAAATGATGATTTATTCATAAAGTCAATTTTTTGTTTAGTTAAATCTTCCTAGAAATACCAGCTAATATATTCTATTTCTTTTTAAAAATGGATAAATCACAGAAAACGGTATCATAAAGGACACATGAATCTTCAAATGTTATCATCAGATGCTTTAAAGAGCTTTTAATTGGATTGTATTTTCAAATTAATAGTTTAAGCTAATCATTTTCTAATTACTGCAAAAACAGAAGATCTGGAAATTCTGTTGGCAAGCTTATTTTAAAATTATGTAAAACTGTTTAATAGCTCTCATTAAGCTTTCTTTTATTGGCTCAGATGGTAAAGCATCTGCCTGCAATGCAGGAGACCTGGGTTTGATCCCTGGGTTGGGAAGATACCCTGGAGAAGGAAATGGCAACCCACTCCAGTACTCTTGCCTGGAAATTCCATGGACTGAGGAGCCTGGTAGGTTACAGTCCATGGGGTCGCAAAGAGAAGGACACGACTGAACAACTTCACTTTTACTTCAATAATCTCATTTCTTTACAGCTTAAGAAGGAGTTCACTTAAGCTTTAAAATACATTTTAGAGGAGTTCATGTAATTTAACAATATTTTAAAATTTTCCTTAATTTTTCATTTGATATATAAAAAATCAGCAATAGTATTCAACAATAGTATCAAGCATGAAAACAAGCTCAAATAATTTCCTTTGGATGGTCAACTTATTTCTTTTTTGAAGGATAAGATATACAAACTCTTCTCATATCTTTGTGGATTTTACAAAATCCTCTATCATTTAAGAAATTACTCTTAATTTTATGAATAGAACTAACAGCATCTGTTGATTTATTGAGTTTCTCACCACAATTGTTAGCAATCAATTGTCAAGGAATAATTAGTTTCTAAAGCGCTTGGTTCTACTTTTAAAAGCTGCTGTAAATGATGTGGATAAACAGAGTTGCAACTTTAACCTGTTGCTTAAATGACAACTTTGGCAAAGGTAATATCAATACCTTCCCTGTTAACTAATTATAAGTGTTTCAGACATTGATAGCTCTTTTATATTTTGTCATTTCTTTATATTACTTTTTCTTCCTAAAACTGTTATATGTCCTCATTGTTACACAGTAGACTTGTTCATTTCACTGCTATTAATCAGACAGCTGGTTGCCATCTTTCACCATCTTATTGGTTATTCTTGCTGCTCATTTTCTCAGTTGGGTCTGACTCTTTGTGACCCCATGGACTGCAGCATGCCAGGCTTCCCTGTCCTTCACTATCTCCTGGAGTTTACTCAAATTCATGCCCACTGGGTCAATGATGCCATCCAACCATCTCATCTTCTGTCGCCACCGTTCCTCCTGCCCTCAATATCTCTCTAATGGAAGACAATACATTATTTCATTTAGATTTGTTTTCCTTCATCACACTGAGACGCCTGTCGTACAGGCAGTAAGATCACCTTTTCTCCAACATTGGACGCGGTATTCCATCTCTGATCGTTAGTACTATCCGATGATCCTTCTGGTTAGAAGACTTTTAAAAACTTTCAGTGGCAGTATTTATAGTTTTTAAACTTTATATTCTTACAGAGATTGATAACTCCTTTTTGCCAACTTTATTAATATATTTATTGTGAAATATCCATTCACCTAGGCAGGTTCATTGCTTCAGTTAAAAAAAAAAATGCTAGCACATTTGCCGGGCTGAGAGTTGGTCTATTCCGTTATGGACAGAAAGTGAAAGCGAAAGTTGCTCCATCATGTATGCCTCTTTGCCACCCCATGGACTAGAGTCCGTGGAATTCTCCAGCCAAGAATACTGGAGTGGGTAGCCTTTCTCTTCTCCAAGGGATCTTCCCAACCCAGGGATCGGACCCAGGTCTCCCACATTGCAGGTGGATTCTTTACCAGCTCAGGCACCAGAGAGGCCCAGAGGAGTTGTTAATTAGTGAAATATTTCCATTCCAGTTGGCAAATAACCTCTTTTCTGGGTCTCAGAGTTTTTAAAGCAGTGTGTACAGATATACTTTGTATTTATATATAAGACAGCAATAGAGTCTAGGCTCAGATGTTTTTGGACAGGTATCATGTATTTTTTTTCTTATCCAGATGACTCTCTGGGAAAATATATGAACATTCATAGGAATGTGGGATAGATTTTTATAGTGCTAGACTGTCTGGTCTCACATTAATATCAACAGTGTTTCTCAGGCATTGGGACAGTCAAAAATGTGCCTCAGTTCAGTTCAGTTCAGTCGCTCAGTCGTGTCCAACTCTTTGCGACCCCATGAATCGCAGCATGCCAGGCCTCCCTGTCCATCACCAACTCCCGGAGTTCACTCAAACTCGCGTCCATTGAGTCAGTGATGCCATCCAGCCATCTCATCCTCTGTTGACCCCTTCTCCTCCTGCCCCCAATCCCTCCCAGCATCAAAGTCTTTTCCAATGAGTCAACTGTTCGCATGAGGTGGCCAAAGTACTGGAGTTTCAGCTTTAGCATCATTCCTTCCAAAGAAATCCCAGAGCTGATCTCCTTCAGAATGGACTGGTTGGATCTCCTTGCAGTCCAAGGGACTCTCAAGAGTCTTCTCCAACACCACAGTTCAAAAGCATCAATTCTTTGGCGCTCAACTTTCTTCACAGTCCAACTCTCACTTTCTAAAACTTTATGTGAGAAACAACTGTTCCTGTTGAGAAACCTTGGATTAACTTTTATTATATGTTGTTGTTCAGTCACTCAGTTGTGTCCGAATCTTTGTGAACCCATGGACCACAGCACACCAGGCTCCCTTGACCTCCGCAATCTCCTGGAGTTTGTTCAAACTCATGTCCATTGAGTCAGTGATGCTATCCAACCATCTCTTCCTCTGCCCTCATATTCCTAGTAAGAGCATCTTTTCGCCAACACTGGGTGCTTTATTCCAACTGTTATCATTTGTGCTACTTAATGATCCTTCTGATTAGAAGATTTTTAAAAACTTCAGTGGCAATATTTATTATTTTCAATACTAGTATATCCCTCTGCTTTGGCCCATAAAGAAACTTGAGTCAAAACATTGAGCTTTAGTAGTTCTCTTTGAAAAGCCAGAATAGAATGATCTGTTTTATTTCCATATCAACTGAGAATATGGGGCAAATGAGACCAAAACTGCAGGGAAGAGGATTTAGCAATAAGAACATTATTTGAAATAAGAAACATCCTGAGTGCATGTGATTTTCCCATAAGCATAACAATAATAAAATAATTGCAATTTAGTGAAGAATTACTTTGTGCCAGGCTCTGTGATTATTGTTTTACATTTTAAAATTATATTTGATACTCTCAACAGCCTAATCAGGAATGGGTATTGCTATCTATCCTTGGTGGCTCAGACAGTAAAGAATCTGCCTGCAGTGCAGGAGACCCAGTTACATCCCTGGGTCGTGAAGATCCCCTGGAGGAGAGCAAGGCAACCACTCCAGCTATATTCTTGCCTGGAGAATTCCATTGACAGAGGAGGCTGGCGGGCTACAGTCCATGGGGTCACAAAGAGTTGGACATGACTGAGTGGCTAACACTTTCACTTAGAGGAAAGGTATTCTCAGGAAACCTGCCAGCAGTGTGCTGTTAGCCTTATGACTGGTTTCCAAGCAGGCAGGCTCTCTGAGGATGGGGGTTTGGAATTGGTTGTTCCTTCATAGGGCATATAAAATCTGAATGGTTGAGAGTACAGCCAACATTATCTATTGTGGTTTTCTACACCATTATATCCTAGGACCTTGATTTTTTAAAAAAGATTTTATGTGTAGTTTCTGTTTTATGAGTCTCTTCCCCTCAATTTCCAAAATTGAGCTGTTAACTTGAGCCAACCATTTATTATCTTTTAGCAATTTGTCATGCCACTCCTTGAATTCTTGGACTGATTACCAGAGTTTTGTTTTTATATAGGAGCAATTAAGCTTTTTCAGTATCTGATTATTTATGCAAATAGATACAAATTGCTATTTGGAGATAAATGATTTCTAACAGAAACTTGGAGCATCAATGTATTGGATAGAAAGAAGCCATTTAGTCTAAATATTTGTTGGAGAAAACAATGTCTTTGTTAATCTCTGTCATTTGGAAGTGAAATGTTGATTCTTCCCTGAGATTCTGATCTGTTGATAGGTTATTGATGGTGATATTTGGACTCAGAAAGAAGTGAGATGAGGCAAAAAGAGAAGGCTATTTGGACGTCAGGCAAATGTATTCTAATTGTGTAATGACACTAGAAAATAACTACAGAAGTACTGTTACTGCCTCAATAAAGGAAGTTTTGGTGAGGATAGCCAGCCCCACATTGAATGGGATAGAAATATTAAGCATTTTTTACCTTGCCTCTAACTTTACTTCTTCACGACAATAGAAGTGCGTGCTCAGGTGTGTTCAACTCTGTGACCCCATGGACTGTAGCCTGCCAGGTTCTGTTCATGGAATTTTCAGACAAGAATACTGGAGCGAGTTGCCATTCACTTCTTCAGGGAACCTTCCCAGCACAGGGATCAAACGCGCGTCTCTTTTGTCTCCTGCCCTGGCAGGTGGATTTTTACCACTAGCGCCACCTGTGGCAGGAGGTGTTCATACAGATTTCAGTTCAGTTCAGTTCAGTTCAGTTCAGTTCAGTCGCTCAGTTGTGTCCGACTCTTTGCGTCCGACTCTTTGCGACCCCATGAATCGCAGCAAGCCTCCCTGTCCATCACAGACTCCGGGAGTTCACTCAGACTCGCGTCCATCGAGTCAGTGACGCCATCCAGCCATCTCATCCTCTGTCGTTCCCTTCTCCTCCTGCCCGCAATCCCTCCCAGCATCAGAGTCTTTTCCAATGAGTCAACTCTTCGCATGAGGTGCCCAAAGTACTGGAGTTTCAGCTTTAGCATCATTCCTTCCAAAGAAATCCCAGGGTTGATCTCCTTCAGAATGGACTGGTTGGATCTCCTTGCAGTCCAAGGGACTCTCAAGAGTCTTCTCCAACACCACAGTTCAAAAGCATCAATTCTTTGGTGCTCAGCCTTCTTCACAGTCCAACGCTCACATCCATACATGACTACTGGAAAAACCATAGCCTTGACTAGATGGACCTTAGTCGGCAAAGTAATGTCTCTGCTTTTGAATATGCTATCTAGGTTGGCCATAACTTTTCTTCCAAGGAGTAAGCGTCTTTTCATTTCATGGCTGCAATCACCATCTGCAGTGATTTTGGAGCCCCCCAAAATAAAGTCTGACACTGTTTGCACTGTTTCCCCATCTATTTGCCATGAAGTGATGGGACCGGATGCCATGATCTTCGTTTTTATTTTTTTATTTTTTTTATTTTTTATTTTTTTTCCTTTTTTTTATTAAATTTTAAAATCTTTAATTCTTACATGTGTTCCCAAACATGAAACCCCCTCCCACCTCCCTCCCCATAACATCTCTGTGGGTGATCCCCATGCACCAGCCCCAAGCATGCTGTATCCTGCGTCAGACATAGACTGGCGATTCAATTCTTACATGATAGAATACATTATAGAATGCCATTCTCCCAAATCATCCCGCCCTCTCCCTCTCCCTCTGAGTCCAAAAGTCCGTTATACACATCTGTGTCTTTTTTCCTGTCTTGCATACAGGGTCGTCATTGCCATCTTTCTAAATTCCATATATATGTGTTAGTATACTGTATTGGTGTTTTTCTTTCTGGCTTACTTCACTCTGTATAATCGGCTCCAGTTTCATCCATCTCATCAGAACTGATTCAAATGAATTCTTTTTAACGGCTGAGTAATACTCCATTGTGTACATGTACCAAAGCTTTCTTATCCATTCATCTGCTGATGGACATCTAGGTTGTTTCCATGATCTTCGTTTTTAATCCCTTAATTATTTCTTTTTTTTTTTTTTCAATTTTAAAGAATTTATTTTCCCATTTGTAGAGTAACATTATTGTAAAATCCACAGTTATTGCAACACTTGCACTGCTTAAAAGAACTCCTAAGATTTTTTTTAAGTATATTTTTTAAAAACCGAAACAAAATAATGTACATATTCTCTCAGAACATTGTGTCATTAAAGTCCATGTAATATCAGTCTGTATAAATCAATGTGATGTTACATAATATACATGATCTGATTTTTATCCTAAAAGCTTCTGACCATGTATATGATATCCAATGCTATCCAAGATAGATCCAATGCTTTTAATGTCAGACTGCAGAGACAGTTACGATCCTAAACAAAAGAAGGACAACTTTATATACACAACAGAAGTCTGACAGTTCAGCTGTTTGCAGCATCTGCTTGACGAGGCCATCCTTCTTCTTCAATTCCAGAATCATACTCCTCTTCAGAAGATTCTTTGGTTGGAGCCCGGATGTATCCTGGTTCCTTCTTTCCTTCTACTACTTCTTTGTCAACCTCCACACATAAAATATCAGAATTAGGGACTTCAAACATTGGTTCTAGTAACAGCTTTTCCATAATGGACCGGAGGCCTCGTGCACCTGTTTTTCGTTCTAGTGCCAATCTGGCTATAGCTTTTAAAGCATCTTCAGTAACATTTAGTTCACACTTATCCATGCTGAATAAGGCTTGGTACTGAGAGATAACAGCATTATGTGGCTCAGTTAGTATTTGTACAAGTGTTTTCTCATCTAGGCTATGCAAAGGAACTACCACAGGCAACCGTCCCACAAACTCAGGAATCATGCCAAACTCAATGAGATCTCTGGCTTCCACATGACGTAATAAACGATCTTTTTCTTCAATGTCTTGGTGAGTATTCGATTCTCCACTTTGATTGGCAAGGTCAGCAGCAGCTGCAGCCCTTCTACCTTTTCCCAGATTAGATGGTGTTCCAAATCCAAGATACTTTTCATTTTTCCTCCTGCTGATGATTCTGTCCAAACCATTGAAAGCACCAGAAGCAACAAACAGAATGTTTGTTGTATCAGCTTGTACAGTTTCTCCACGTAGCTTACGGGAATTCTTTTCTGGAACATTGACTATCGTGCCTTCCAATAGTTTTAATAAGCCTTGCTGAACGCCTTCTCCACCTACATCCCGTAACTGATGAATGCCTGGCACACTGCCAATCTTATCTACTTCATCCAGAAAGACAATTCCTTGTTGTGCTTTTTCAACATTATAATTGGCATCTTGGAGCAGCTTGGCAATCACAGATTCAATATCTTCACCTACATATCCAGCCTGAGTCAAAGTGGTACAGTCACAGATAGCAAAAGGGACATCAAGGCATTTAGCTTGAGTTTGTGCCAGAAGAGTTTTATCTGACCCAGTTGGTCCAAGCAGCAAAATATTACTCTTTTCAAGTTTGATGTCATCGTGGGAAGAATCCAATACTTCACCTCCTCGTTTTTCCTGAGGTATTTGTTGATTTACCTGTTGCTGCACTGATGCTCCTAAAGCATTACCATGTGGACTAATTCCAGCAATCTGAAGTAACTTTGTAAATCTGTACTCATCCTCCCGTCTTCTTATTTCTAACTCTCTAGGTGTTAATGATGTCTGCTTCTCCACTTCTGCCTGCTGTCTCAGATTAGCTGGGATATTATTATATATTCTCTTGTAATGATTGTATACAGCAACTGAAAGCACCTTCTTGGCAAAGGACTGGCCAACAACGTACTTGTCGAGGTAGTTATAAATCTTCTTGTGGGGAGGAGGCGGTTTCTGTTGGAATGCCAATTTTACAGCTTCTGCTGCTGATTCAGGTTCTTTAATTATGCTTTTCTTTGAGTCTGCTTCTGATAACACAACAAAAAAATGATGACATTTTTCACACTTCACAAAGCGGGTGGATGACACAAAGGTCTCTACATGTGTGCATAAGTCACCACATTTAGGACAGCGAAGCTGGTTTCCACCCTTCCCAGAATTTCCAGAGCCTGATTTCTTACTGCTTCCCTCACTTGCTGATTTCTTATTTCCATCTCCAGAGCCATCTTTACTTATCCCATCTCTTGAGGCAAAGTATGCTGGTGTTTCTGTAAAAGCTCTAAAAGGAGCTCTTCGTAGAAGCTGAGTTTCAAAGGTCCCAAGCCTTCCTAAAACTGGTATATGAATACGACTACCAGAAATACCTCTTTGAGCGGAGACGAGCGATGAGCTAAAGATTCGCGCGGCCGCCGCGCCGCAAGTACAAGCTCCGCAGCCCGACATCTCCGCGGGGCCTAGGCCGGGGCTTCGCCCCCAGCGGCCTTCTGGGTCTCAGCGGCCGACTCTTTCTCGCAAAGTTCGCTCCCTTAGCTTCGGAATCTCTTGCCCGCTCTAGGCCCAATGCAGCGTTGACCCGCTTGGCACCAGGACCTCCGCTCTCTTCGTGCCCCACTGCCGTCTACTCAATAGACATCAATAGACACCTACCCCCCCCCCCCCACCCTCCCCCTCCTCCTTCCTCCGCTCCCCCCCTCCCCGCCCCCTTAATTATTTCTTACCAGTATTCTCAGGAAAACAGAAGCTAATGAGAAGAAGAAGTGCAGGCGTTCCATGTACTCACAGATTTGTTTTCTGAATTGTTGGAAAATATTAAGAGACAGTGACATCATTGTGTCTTCTGGTGATGAAATCTCTTACTCTAAACCCAGTTCAGACTAATATTTAATGAATAAAGACAAGATGGTCAGGATGTGGGTTTCAAAGGTAATATAATTCCAGAGGTCAGAGTCTGCCTCTGAGGGGTAGGGAGCTGTCAGGAACCCTGAGAAGAATTAGTCGAAATACACGTGTGCAAGACTGGAGAGTGTTCTGTATAGTAACGAGTGTTCCAGGAATTGGGAACATGTATACGAAAGCTGTGTGTAGAGTGTGTGGCACAGTCTGACCATGGAGAGAAGCAACCCAAGGTGGTAGATGGGTAGTGTTGGCACCATCTTGTGGCCTCTTTTGGGATCTGGTCTCAAAAAATACCACTTTGGTTCCCAGCATGCATGAGTACTTAGTCATGTCCAGTTATTTTGTGACCTCATGGATTATAGGGCTCCGGGCTCTTCTGTCCATGGAATTTTCCAGGCAAGAATACTGGAGTGGGTTGCCATTTCCTTCACCAGGGGATCCTCCCAACCTAGGGATTGAACCCATGCATCCTGCAATTGGCAGGCAGATTCTTTACCACCTCTGCCACCTGGGAAGGTTCCCAGACTGTGCCCTCAATTATTTGATATTATTATTTGATAATGATAGTAAGAAATCTGCCTGCAATGCAGAGTCAGATTCAATCCCTGGGTCAGGATCCCCTGGAGGAGGAAAGGGCAACCCACTCCAGTATTCTTACCTGGGAAATCCCACGGACAGAGAAGCCTGACAGGTTCAGTCCATGGGTCGCAGATAGTCAGAGATGACTGAGTGACTAACACACATACGTCGTTTGATAGGATAAGGCTAACCAATCCAACCTGATTGTATATTTTCAACTACAGGGGCAAATTAGGTGCCAAGGCTGAGACTTTATACCATGAATGGAGATATGTGATCTATTTTTAAATATTGGGCGGGTTTTTTGGTAGAAAGCAAAAGCGTTTATGTTTAGATACAAGCTGTCCCTTACTATTCGCAGGGCACTCGCTCTAGGACTCCCACGGACACAGAGCTCTGGGGATGCTTAAGTCTCTTCTATGAAATGGCCTTTCCCAGCCAGTCCTCTGCATCCCCCAGATGCAGAGGGTCCTGCACCCACGAAATGGTGGGCTAGTGGGCTGACTACTCATCCTTAGTGCAATTCCATGGAAGAAGAAAGAGGGAAATAGAAAATGAAGCAGAGGAGTGAAGAGGGCGAGTGCCAGGAAGGGCTTTGCAGAGCTGGTCATGTTTGCTATCAAGAGCAACCTACTTACAGGATACAGGATGCTTGGGGCTGGTGCACGGGGATGATCCAGAGAGATGATATGGGGTGGGAGGGGGGTTCATGATTGGGAACTCATGTACACCCGTGGCGGATTCATGTCAATGTATGATTTAATAAAGAATTAAAAAAAAAAAGAGCAACTACTTTACTTCGCAGGGGCATTTTCTGAGAGGCTACGTGAACAACTGTGGTTTAGAAAAGAGTTTATCTGTTAGGCCCCCTTTCCCACTGGTCAGAGATTTATCCCACAGGGTATTAACTCTTCACAGAGTATTAACTCCACACACACCTCCAGGGTGTACACATTTGATCGTTTTCTTTTGTTTTGGAGTATAATTACTTCACAATGTTACATTAGTTTCTGCTGATACAATGAAGTGAATCAGCTATATGTATACATATGTCCTCTCCCTCCTCCTTGCCCCCATCTCACCCATCAAAGTGCTCCCTGCGTTGTACAGCAGCCTCCCACTCGCTGTCTATTTTACACATGGTAGTGTATATACGTCAGTCTAATCTCGCAGTTCGTGCCCCCCACTCCTACACCCCAACCCATGCCTACGTGTCCGTTCTCTACGTCTCCATCTTTATTCCTGTCGTGCAGATAGTTTCATCTGTACTCCTTTTCTAGGTTCCACATGGATGCGTTACATACAGTATTTGTTTTTCTCTTTCTGACTGATTTCACTCTGTATGACAGATTCTGGGTGCATCCACATCTCTACAAATGACCCAGTTTCACTCCTGTTAGTGGCTGAGTAATATTCCTTTGTATAGCTGTACCACATCTTTACCCATTCATCTGTTGATGGACATTTTGGTTGCTTCCATGTCCTGGCCATTGTACTCACCTGATCTTTAAGAGAGTCCCTGGCTTCTCAGGCTTCAGCAGCAATGGCGAAGATGGAGAGGAGGGCAGAGGCATGGGCTGTGGACATAAGGCAATGCTTTGGGGCCTGTGGCAGGGATGCCTAAACAAAGCAAGTGGCCATGAGGCCTGGAGGTAGGCGCTGCCCAGAGAACCAGAGGTAGCAATGAATCCTGATTCAGGGGGTGACTTGTGCTGGGCAGTCTAGCCGTTGAATATCTGGCCCTCAACATGAGTCAAGATAAAACTCAGTTAACCCTCTGTATCCAGAGAGACCCATAATAAGAGAGGCTGTCTTTTGTCTCACTACAGGCAGCAGGACACATAGCAGCTGGACCTCAATCTTCTACTAAGGAGATGAGAACTCAGTGTTTTTTTTAGTACACATTTAAGATAGATGATGGGAAATAGCTGAAAACATAAGCTGGTATAACTTTAAGGAAGTGTTAACTCAGGTAAGAGCAAGTTCAGAAGTTGGTGGATTCAGCAGCTGAATCATGTTCAAGCCCTCTGCTTTCAAATAGGTTACCATCTGCACAGATTCCTTCCTTCCTTCCTTTTAATTTTTTTTTTGAGAAATAGTCATATGTTCCAACATCACAAAATTTTCCCATTTCTCTTTGTACAGCAGCCTCATCACTCCGAGAAACAACACTCAACTGTTCTGTCAGCCGTGTCACAACTTCATAAGAAAAGTTGCCAGTTTCTCAGCTAGAAAAATGAGTTGGGCTCTCATTTCTTTCTTCCTTATATTTTCCACTCAAGTAAATTCACATTCCTGCATTCCTTCATTTGCCATACCTCCTCTTCCTATAGCGTATTTTGTACATGTAAAATTCTTTGTTTGCAAACAGTGGTAAAAATGTGGCTAACATGCAAAAATTGAGTTTATTAAAATTTTATCTATGTTGGTAGAATCTACAGGAATCAACTCAGGGAAAAAAACAAGACAGGTAAATCACAGCCAAGATTCTGCCATAGAATGGTCTACCTAGGATATTACTGCTGGTAGCTTTGTCATCTTATTAAACCTGTCCACAGCCAGCTGGATCCACTGGGCCTGCCAAGCCCCTCCCCATGTCTAACTGCTTCACTCTGCCACTGGGGAATGATTTCTCATCATTATGCTTTGTTGAAAATCATGAAAGTTTACTTGTACATGTATTTCAGGAGTGGAGACATTTATAATTGAATTGATTTTTTTCAGTCCCTGTTTGTCTCTAAAGACCTGATCTTTCAAACAATGAATCTTAAACATTATCCATCAGCAAACTTAATTATTATGTGAGCTGTTTTCCCATCGGGGTTTCACCATAAAAGACTGATGTTGTCTCCCCATTGATTTTACTTCAGTTTTAACAAAATATAATCAGATAATTTGAATTTTCTGCCAGAGTATTTGGCATGTTTTCTGGCAACCAAATGAATACATTTATTGAGTGTTCATAGCTTGAAAATTTCTGGTGATAGTGTTTATTGGTTTGCTCTTTTGTAATTAAATCAAATAAGCTAACATTCCTAGGTACCCAAGCAGAGAGAACATGACTTAAACGTTCGTTAGACTGGGTTTGTTATTTTGTGAAATTGTGCTGATGGACACACTGAGCCATGCTAGATGAGATGTGAAGTGTAATAAACCCCACATATTAGCCACAGAGCAAAGTCTACTTTTATCTAAGTTGTCCAGAGTTTTCAGCACCAGCTGAGGAGGAAAAGGCCTGGTTAATGCTGGCTTATATTACCCGTCCAAGTGTGATTACAGCTAGGAAAAAAAAAGAAAAGGATTTTTTTTTTAAACCAGAGGGGTTTTCTTCAAGGAACCTCAAGACTGTGACTACATTTTGCAGATGTTTTCAATGTATTTAGTTAAAGAAAACAGTAGAAGTCAATAAAAAATTTAATTTTAAAAATGGGATCTATAAGGCATACATGAATAAAATGTTGAACTGACTCTTTAATCCTTAAGATAGCATTTAAGCACTATGTTGAACTAGGCAAAATGTTTCATAAATACCTACATTGAGGCTGAGTAAAGGGCTTTCCAAAGGAAGAAACCGGAACACAGAGGGCTATGAATAATTCTTTCTATTTATAAAGTTAATTAACGACATCAATGACTAGATTATTTTGTTTTTCATACTGTACAAGGAAACAGTCCCATTCAGGCCCTTTGCTGTAACCACAGACTGGCATAAGATGGGCTGTTTGTGGATTTGATTCTGCTAAAATTGCATATGGGAAATTCTAGCTACATAAACCTAGAAACAGAGTGTCTTTTTTTTTTTTTTTCTTAGCCAACAAAAAACATCAGTGTTTAAAAGAGTAGTGTATTGACATCAGATGTCAGTTATATAGGAAATATTTATAAGTGGCCTCACTGCATGATCAGTGACCTTGTTTTAGGGCAAACTGGCAGGAGGCTGTCCTCTTTCTACCTGGATGACAGCACTGGATGAGCAAAATGGGGCCAACTGGGAGAGCATCCATCACTCTTTACGAGCACGGCCTTCTGGAAAGGCTGTTTAGCCCCTGGAGATACTTCAAAAGAGCTTTTGGAAGCCTGTGGAATGCAGGTTTCCTCCATGAACTTTAAAAGGCTTTGGGAACTACCTGATTTCTCAGGCCAGAATGGATTCTGTGCTTGGCAGAAATGAAACGCGCTGAATCAGATCCATTACAGACTCAACCGGAGTCTGTGGCTATTGACCTCGTAAAGATCGGGCACTCCCTTTCAAATTCCTGACACTGTAATCCTAGTTGAGAGGTACAGATTGGGGCTGACCTGTGATTTTCAGGTTTCCTTTTGATCTTCCAGCCCTCCTCGTTTGCTGCCTGGCCATACATGCATTCCTGTACATAACTGTCCCTGCACTCTCCCTAGAGAGCCGCCCACCTGCTCTCTGCCAGCTGCCCCTTTGAAGTGATGAACTTCATTTCACAGGGCGCCCCATCCCTTCCCTGCCCCTCCCCAACCCCTCTCTGTCCCTTTAAACACACACACACACCCCAAACTGGGCTCCTAGTTCAAACCGGAGGTGCTGATGTGGTCTCTTTACATCTTGATTTCCCAGGGAAATGTATACTATGATCTTCAATAATTTTATAACCAATAAGACTGATACCATTTTGCAACATTACTCAGTGTCATTATTAAATCGGGCCTCTTTCTATGGGTAACTAACAATTTCCACATTATAATCCAGCACAGAAATATCTTGGCACTCTCCTTTAAGTTTTATGCAGTAAGAACACAGCTGTAAAGTTCATATGGACTCACTCATAATTTTCAAGTTATTTTAATCATTTATCAAACCATTTAATCATTTATCAAATGGCAAGCAGTGCACTTATTCTTCTGAGTCTTTTTAGCACAATGATTAACAACAGTTATTTGATCTATGTATTATTCATTGGCAATTATTTAGAGGCAAAACAAACAAAATCTTGATTTTTCTACTTCTTAGAGGCAACTGGAAAATAAGACCAGCTTCTTTTTTTTTTCTTTTTTAACTGTGCCATGTGGCTTGTGGGATGTTAGTTCATCAACCAGGGACTAAACGCAGGCCCACAGCAGTGAAAGCAACAAGTCCTAACCACTAGAGGGCCAGGGAATTCCCAAGATCAACTTCTTTACAAAGAAACATCTTAATTTAATCAGTATCATTACAGAATGCAGAGCCTAGAATAATGCTGATGATCTCATCTTGGAGCTTTCAATATTAAATTTTAAAGGATGTGCTGATCCAGGGGATAACGGGATAGAGTTCTGCTTCATTTTGTTGGCTTAGGATGGGTTTCTTAAGTTCTAGGAGCCTCGAGTTCCTCATCTATAAAGTGAGGGTAATAATTATTCCCTCACAGGGTTCAATGAGAATATGCATGTGTGTGCTCAGTCATGTCCGATTCTTTGAGACCCCATGGACTGTAGCCCACCAGGCTCCTCTGTCCATAGGATTCTCCAGGCAAGAATACTGGAGTGGGTCATCATGCTCTACTCCAGGGGATCTTCCTGACCCAGGGATCGAACCCATGTCTCTTGTGTCTCCTGCACTGCAGGTGGGTTCTTTACCACTGCACCACCTGGAAACTGTGCTGTAAAAGTACTGCCACCTGCCTCACAAGCAGGCTGCCTGACACTGTGTATGTGGGAGAACTGATTGAACCCACTTCCTTCTCCTGGGAGACTGAGTGAGAGTCTACGACTCAGGTCTTTTTCTCTAGTTCCTTCAGGTGAGACACATACTCTTGGTTCCCTCTGCCTTCTTCCAAGTTGACTTCTTACTCATTACCAACCCCTAGTGGCTGCAGTCCATGGGGTCGCTAGGAGTCGGACATGACTGAGTGACTTTACTTTTCACTTTTTCCTGCTTTGGAGAAGGCAGTGGCACCCCACTCCAGTACTCTTGCCTGGAAAATCCCATGGACAGAGGAGCCTGGTGGGCTGCAGTCCATGGGGTCACTAAGAGTCGGACACGACTGAGCAACTTCACTTTCACTTTCGCTTTCATGCATTGGCGAAGGAAATGGCAACCCACTCCAGTGTTCTTGCCTGGAGAATCCCGGGGACGGGGGAGCCTGGTGGGCTGCCGTCTATGGGGTCACTAAGAGTCGGACATGACTGACGCGACTTAGCAGCAGCAGCAGCAGCAGCAGCAGTGGCCTCATCTAGCAATTCTGGTTCCTGAGGGGCCAGTTTTTAAAAGCTAGTGTTTGTTACCTTCCCAGGGCGAGTTTATGGGCTTCCCAGGTGGTGCTATGATAAAGGAGCCACTTGCCAATGCAGGAGACCTAAGAGCTGTGGGTTTGATCCCTGGGTAAGGAAGATGCCCTGGAGGAGGGCTTTGAAACCCACTCCAGCATTCTTGCCTGGAGAATCCTATGGACAGAGGAGCCAGGTGGGCTACAGTTCACAGGGCTGCAAAAAATCAGATACCACGGAAGCGACTTAGCATGCAGCATGCAGGGCAAATTTACAATATTTTTTCCCACTGGCTATTTTAATCAAAGTCATACACACTCATGTTTGGAGCCCCCTCAGTTTGACAATGAAAAAGTTTTAAGAGGTGGTTGATGAATTGTTTTAAATGGAAATGTACTGACATTGAAAACTTCATAAACTTCTTTAACTCAGTGTAATTACTTGGTCAAATTTTTATATAGCAAACTTAAACCTGCTTTGATTTTTCTTACTTAAAAAAATTTTTTTTTTACAGAATCCTCTTCTATGGAAAGTTTACAACAAAAATTGATTTATTGATTTTTTTTTAACCTATTGCCATTATAGGACTTTTAGGTGGCATTATTTAATTTTTTAATTTATGAAAATTGTCTAACCCTCAGAATAATTGAATGAAGAGTAAAACAAATGTTCCTATACCCCATTCATAAATTTATTAAATATTACCACAAATGCGCCAGCTCTTTCACAAATTTCTCTTTCCCAAAATCATTGAGAATAGGATGCAGAATCATGGTACTTTACCCCTGGACGCTTCAGCATGTCTATCCCAAGAACAAGTAAACTGTACTTCCACAGTCAGCTTCTTCATTGTCTTGGGTTCATAGTCAAGAAGGGGAAGAGGATTTGAGGAACATTGGTAGAATCAATGAATGCAAAGTCCATGTTGAGTTGTCTCAGATTGTCCCCAAACTATCCTTGGTAGTTTTTTTGTTTGTTTTTCTTTTTGATCTAAGGTCCAATCAGCTTCATGCCTTACCTGTGTGCGTACTAAGTTGCTTCCGTTGTGTCTGACTCTTTGTGACCCTATGGACTGTAGCCTGCCAGGCTCCTCTGTCCACGGGATTCTCCCGGCAAGAATACTGGAGTGGGTTGCCATGCCCTCCTCCAGGGGATCTTCCTGACCCAGGGATTGAACCTGCATCTCTTACATCTCCTGCACTGGCAGACGTGTTCTTTACCACTAGTGCCACCTAGGAAGCCCTTCACGCCTTACATAGTCTCTTAATTCTCTTGTGGGAGCCAAACTGATGCTTTCCCCTTCTTATGATTATATAGGCCATCACTATCGAGAGAAAAAGCACTTTGAAATAGGAAAAAGCAACTAGGTCACTCTAAAAGTTTTGATCCTAAAACACACACACATACAAGGTAAATTTGAAAATTTACCGTAAATCTAAAGTCCCTAGCAAAAGCAAACATATCCTGAAGTTTTATAGTACTAATATTGGAATATATTTTACGATCTATGTTGGTATGTTAATCATAACAGAAAGTTGTCATATTTCCACTATGAGCAGGCTAATATGAACTTGGTAACCTTGGGAAGTTTTGAGTTTTTTCCTCTAAATGCATGTATGATTTTTTATGATAGATGACCACATGGCTCGCTAAGCAAAGAATAGTGGCAAGATTAAAACTGGCTAAAGTTCCATGGTTTAAAATGGCCAAGTTAAACAGTGGGGGCCAAGTTAAACTGATCTGACTTTCCTTCAGTTCAGCTGCAGGGAGAGTCTGTTTGACTTCATGAAACAGATTATTCTTTTCTGATCTGTAGTGTAGAAGATGCACCCAAGGTGGTTTTTGACATTTTATTGAATGTAAGAGCCTCTATTTTCAGTGCAAATTGGTATTTTCTAGTAAATTATCAGAAAGAGAAAAGTGTCAGAAGAATTTGGTGACATGGTAGTTCTGTTGCTCAAACCTAAACATGTCAAATCCAATCCCATTGACTATGTTGTTTGCTTGTGTTTGTGCCAGTTACAATGTGAGCTTTTTCGTTTAAGTTTAAAACAAGCTGTTCTTAGGCAATGAGGACTAATTGGCCAGATGCTAGTGGTTTCTTAAGGAAAACTCATACCTTTGTTGCAGTCTTTTTCTGTGATACTCATACCTTCAGTCTCGCCTCTATAAATAACAGTTGGTCCAAACTTAAGAATTGTTGAGAATAGGTGGGAAATGAATGGAGAGACTGATAAAATAATTTGGGGCCAATTTTCCTGTCTTTAAGTTTCATATCAAGGAATTACCATATGTCTTACAGAGGTTAAGAGATTGCCATTCTCCTAGCTCAGCTGCTAATCAGCTATCTTATCTTTGATTCTTTTGCACAACAGCTCTTCACCTATAACATGGAAGTAATGATATTTCCCCTCTCTAGTTGACAAGGGTGCTGTAAACATCTAAATTAAACTGTGCCTATCCATAGACTAGCAATTCAGTTCAGTTCAGTTCAGTCACTCAGTCGTGTCCGACTCTTTGCGACCCCATGAATTGCAGCACGCCAAGCCTCCCTGTCCATCACCATCTCCCGGAGTTCATTCAAACTCACGTCCATCGAGTCGGTGATGCCATCCAGCCATCTCATCCTCAGTTGTCCCCTTCTCCTCCTGCCCCCAATCCCTTCCAGCATCAGAGTCTTTTCCAATGAGTCAGGTGGCCAAAGTATTGGAGTTTCAGCTTTAGCATCGTTCCTTCCAAAGAACACCCAGGGCTGATTTCCTTCAGAACGGACTGGTTGGATCTCCTTGCAGTCCAAGGGACTCTCAAGAGTCTTCTCCAACACCACAGTTCAAAGGCATCAATTCTTCGGCACTCAGCCTTGTTCATAGTCCAACTCTCGCATCCATATATGACCACAGGAAAAACCATAGCCTTGACTAGACGGACCTTTGTTGGCAAAGTAATGTCTCTGCTTTTCAACAAGCAATAGTGGTACTTTAAAGAGCTAAAAAAATAAACATAAGGCATTTCTGTTATTTCTGTAGCTATAGAACAGTATGAAACTATTGTATATTTTCTGTACCTACTTTATCATTCTATTTTTATTTTAGTGACTATAACACTTAAGGAATGAGTGTGAGCTTCTGCCTTTGAGATGATATAATATGGTGACTCTTTCAAGTCATTGTTTATTTAAAAACTGGAAAACGTCCAAGGATTTACTTTCTTTCTTCCCTTAGCAAATAAGTTATTATGAATATTGATCAGCTATCACTAGCCTGCAGGAGATGAGCAGACTGGAGGTCAGCTTGGAGCCTAGGTGGGCTCCCCTGGTTCTGAATGCCCAGGTTGCGGCAGCAGCTCCTGAAGTGAGGAGAGGTTGAGGAGAGGAAAGTGCTCATCCTGAGTAATAAGATTCTCAGAGGACACAGACCTGTTCTAGTAAGAAGGTGCTGATTGGGGAGTGGAGGGCGGAACTGGGAATAACATGACACCTGTCATTTGGGGTCTCTTCTGACCCAGCAGTGGCCCAGATGGTAAAGAATCTGTTTGCAATACAGGATACCCGGGTTCGATCCCTGATCCCGTGGAGAAGGGAATGACAACCTACTCTAGTATTCTTGCCTGGAGAATCCCATGGAGAGAGGAGCCTGGTGGGCTACAGTCCATGGGGTCACAAAGAGCTGGACATGCCTAACACACACAATGACCCAACCCATAAAATAGATTTCACAGGAAAATACTGTGAGCAGAGCAGAAAGAGAGAGGTTCACAGAGAGCCTTGCTGAGCCATTAGGGGCCTGAGATGCCTGTGTTTGGGGTGCTGTGTCATCAGAAGAGATTTGCAGCCTTGCATTGGCAGATGAGGAACTCTGGTGCCCGTAGCTCTGAAAGTGACAGAACCGGGACAAGGGGCATCCCCATCACCTGGTACTCCTCTGGACTCCAGGATTCATTATGTAGTAGAGCGTGTGTGTGTGTGTGTGTGTGTGTGTGTGTGTGTGTGTGTGTTGGGAAGGGTCTCTGGGAGAAGTCACTTAAAATTGTCTATGATCAAAGTGGAGACAGAGCCCGAGACACCATTTCGCACTATTATTGGTGGTGGTGATTTAGTCGCTATGTCGTGTCCAACTCTTGTGACCCATGGACTGTGGCCCACCAGGCTCCTCTGACCATGGGGATTCTCTGGCAGGAATACTGGTGTGGGTTGCCATTTCCTGCTCCAGGGGATCTTCCTGACCCAGGAATTGAACCTGGGTCGCCTGCATTGCAGGCAGACTCTTCACCAACTGAGCTACAAGGGAAGCCTGGCCTACATCAGGGCAGCAGTTGGCTTAATAATTTGAAAATAAATGGTGGAGGATGAGGTACAGTAATGTGACTGCTCTTGATGACTGTGAACTGCACACTTAACAATGGTTAAGATGGTAAATTTTACATTATGTGTATTTTACCACAATTAAAAATAATTGGGGGGTGGTTACAGGTGACTTTTCCTTTTCAGGAATAAAAGAAGAAACTTAATTTAATAAATGGAATAATGTGGGACAAAGGATAGCCTCACAGGGACTTCTGCCAGCCAGGCTGAATAATCACCCACTCTGGTTAGGTCATTAGCTCTCCTATCTGCTCATTAATCCCTGTACCTTGAACAGAGACGGGTGCCAACTGCAATCCTTCAATCCGCTTTCCAATAGGATATCCGAATTACATTCCCTGGACTGAACTTTTCCAGAGCAGATGTTTGAAGACTTCTCAGTCCTCTGGATAAAGATTGTCCTTTATCTTCCTGATTGATGGCAGCCTTTCATTTGATGATCAAATGAAGCCACTCATAATTCTGTTAGAGATGTCTTAGACGGCCCTTAGGAGAATATTTGTACCCCGAGGGCTCTTGGCCTTCAGTGTTGCTTCACCCTGTCAGCAGCACGGGTGTTAGTGCCCTGCGCATGCACTTTCTTCCACGATTTAAATTATCGTGCTCTCCCCTTAGCGCTTTTAAGATCAGGCCTCTGTTGGGTGATGCTTGAAATGGCAGTCACTTGAGGGAAAAGCCTCAAGTACTAGACAAGCCACTCGTGAAACCTGACCCTGTCAAGTTCTGGAATTCTTCTATTGTCACACTTACTGTGCTATTAAGAAAGGTTTTGTCTTATCCACTCAACCCAGGAAGGGGGTTGGGGAAATGTAATTCTTGTGTGGTGAGAAAGAAAATAACTCTGTATTATTTTAAAATCTGTATTTTCTTTTAGAGCCCAGAAAATGAAAGGAACATCTTTTCTTTAGAATGAGGAAAACTGTTAGAGGACTCAATAACAAAATTGAAGAGGCTGAAACATTCAGGGAAATACACATTGGGACATGTAACTTGCTCTGCCTACTGGATTTCCCTTCTGGCTGTAAGAATAGCACCTCACAAAGCAAGTGAGAGATTTATGTATTTTAGTTTTCTTAGACACTAAATCACATAACCAGCACAGAAATGGATTGGCGAACACTGACTAGTGACTGCTTAGTCTTGGCTATAAGATAAAACAGTGTAACAGAGCTGATAAGCATAAATAGAAGACTCTTCAGTTTTGAGGGCATAAGGAAACCTATACTCTCTCCAGAAAAGTGCTCTTTCTTTTTAAAAAGTCAGAATATAATTGCTTTACAATCCTGGGTTATTTTCCATTGTACAACAACATGAATCAGCTGTGTGTGTGCTGTGCTCAGTTGTGTCCGACTCTTTGTGATCCCATGGACTGCAGCCTGCCAGACTTCTCTGTCCATGGAATTTTCCAGGCAAGAATACTGGGGCAGGTTGCCATTTCCTTCTTCAGGGGATCTTCCCAACCCAGGGATCGAACCGGCATCTGTTGCATTGGCGGGCAGATTCTTTACCACTGTCGCCACCTGGAACGTGAATCAGCTATAAGTATACATATATTCCTTGCCTCTCAGACCTCCGTTCCACCTCACCCCTCATCCCTTCCTTGTAGGTCATCATAGAGCACTGAGTTGAGCTTCCTGTGCAGGAAAACATGCTCATTCATTGTCAGGTGCCTGAAATGATGTTATTATTTTTCTATAGTTTAAGGTCTTATGTATACATGTACCTGGGAGGAGGTAAGCCACTTTATCAAAGTGAGGGACTAGCTATTTTAAAATCACCTAGGATACTTGTTAAAATAAAGATTTGGTACCAAAACCCTCTGAACAAGAAATTTAGAAATCTAAATTTTAACAAGGCCCCAGGTGAGTCTTTCCCTAGCAAGATCGGGATCACTGTTTTAATCCTTTAGCAGTCATTTTGCCGTAATTGAGCTACTGTAATGGGGTAAAAGTTGGGTGGAGATGAGATCTAGAGAGCATTCAGGAGAGAGCAGGGAGGATAGGGCAGCACCTAAAGAGAGGAAAAAAAGGGAGGGAAAAACTGACTGGCTAGAGTCTGGTAGGAGAGAATTTGACATTGGAATTTGATATTTGGGGGATTCTTGAGGGTGTTTCAGAACATGCAGCATGTGGGAATCAAAGAAGAAGATAAAAATTCAAACCACAGACAAACTGGAAGGAATGGAGCAGAAATACTATCTTGTGGTGGAGGAATGCTTGCTTGTAACTCTTAGAAACAACACAAGAAATCACACAGTGAAAGATGACTTACAACTTCATAAAAACATGACATTTTAACATTCCCAAACAGAAGAACAGGAGTGAATATGACAAAAGGATCAAAAGATAAACACAAATTTACCAAAAATACAACCAAAAAATTATGGGAGTGTTCTAATATGTATTATACATGTATGTATGAATAGGACATGCATGCACGTGTATACAATATATATGTATGTGTACTATAGGCCAGGAATTTGCACATATTTATCTAATTGAGTCCTTAACAATTGCCCTGTGTGCATGCATGTATGCTAAGTCGCTTCAGTCGTGTCTGACTCTGCAATCCCATTAATTGCAGCCTGCCAGGCTCCTCTCCAAGGGATTCTCCAGGCAAGAGTACTGGAATGGGGTGCCATGCCCTCCTCCAGGGGATTTTCCTGACTCAGGGTTTAAACCCGAGTCTCTTATGCCTCCTGCATTGGCAGGCAGGTTCTTTACCACTAGGGCCACCTGAGAAGCCCTACAGTTCCCCTACAAGGTCCCTATTTTTATGGCCTGATTGGAAAAACAACTGAGGACCCCAAAGTTTAAGTTTTGGTTGATATAATAGTCAGCTGGGTGTATCTGACTGTAGAGTTCACATTCTTCCCACTGGGCGCAGAGGCTCCACCCTGTGGTCTGGACCGTCAGCTGCTCACACGAGCAATGTTGTCCTCTTCTTTTATGGATACAGGTGGACTGCATTGCCCAGACCCTCTGTATGACTGAGTGTATTGAATGGATTTATAGTAGAAAGAAATGTTCCATATGCAGGCCTGGCCTAATCCTATGAATGCTCATCTTTTTCCTTTCCCTTTTCTGGCTGACTGGAATAGAGATGCATTGCAAGGCATTTGGAGCTGAGAGTTTAGGATGGTACAGCTTCCACGGCCTGGGGTCTCAGTCATTATATAGAGGGTGACCTGCATAAGCAAAGAACAAATTCTTTGTGTACTTGAACCACGACACACTTAGACCTATTGCTTACAAGGATTATTCTGTTGTAGCTAATATTCCTGTGAAGAAATCATAACACTTCTAAAACTCCAGGGACAAATGACCAAATGATAAGTAAACAAGCATTTATATAATAGGAAACATACCCAATAAGTACATGCACAGAGCCATGTTCTACCTAGAGAACACTTAAAGAATTGTAAATTAAAATATGAAATGTGCTGACAAGACTGTGGGGAACAACATACATTCACACAACAATGAGACATTGGTGCAATCTTTTTTGGAGGGAAATTAGGAAATATTTATTAAGAGGCATTGTAATATTTATCCTTTTAAAATTGAAACCTGTTCCTAAATTATTACTTGAGATAAAATCACCAGTATAAAATTGTACTTATGGTAGCAAACCAACCAAGCAACAAAAAATATAAAACTTAGTGTATTATCAGGGTTCTGCAGAGAAACAGAACCAACAAGATGCGTGTGTGTGTATACACATACACATATATGAGGGAGAGAAATTAATTGATTGATTCATTTTAGGAAATTGGCCCTTGTGATTATGGAGGCTTAGCAAGTCCAAAATCTGCAGGTAGTTCATCAAACAAGAGACCCAGGGAAGACTTGCAGTTTGAGTTTCAAAAGAGTCTGCTGGCAGAATTCCCTCCTTCTGTGAAGAAGTTAGTTTTTTTCTATTAAGGCCTTCCACTGACTGGGGGAGGCCCACCCACATGTGGAGAGTAATATCCTTTCCTCAGGGACTTGTGGTCCAATGGTTGAGACTGCATGCCTCCAATGCGGGAAGCATGGGTTTTATCCCTGGTTGGGGAACTAAGATCCCACCTGTTGTGTGATGCAGTCAACAAAGTCTTTTAAAAAAAGTAAATAGACTTTCCTCAAAGTTTATTAAGTGCTAATCTTATATAAAAAATAACTTCACAGAAATACCTATAATAATACATGACCAAATATCTGGGTACTGTGACCTAGCCATGTTAATACTTAATCATCACAGCTAGTATATCTAAATATCCCAAAACTGAGAAACGATTTATCAAATTGTGGCCACTGATTTAGTGGAATATCATAGTTATTCAAAATTATGAATATGAAAATGAGATATTAATAGAAACAGGGAAAATGACATTTTTTTCTCATTTCATGGAAGCTTACTGAACTGATGCCCTGACTGCTGAGCTGTGTGTGTGCTGACCCTCAGCTCAAGAAGTCCATAGCCCAGGGAGACAGCAGTTGTGGAAGATGCTGTGTGTGGTGGGGCAGGCAGGCTGCACTGGTGGAAGGTAGGGATTAGTGACTCATAAAGCTGAAGGATGGAGAAGGCAATGGCACCCCACTCCAATACTCTTGTCTGGAAAATCCCATGGACAGAGGAGCCTGGTGGGCTTCAGTCCATGGGGTCTCAAAGAGTCGGACATGACTGAGCGACTTCACTTTCACTTTTCACTTTCATGCATTGGAGAAGGAAATGGCAACCCACTCCAGTATTCTTGCCTGGAGAATCCCAGAGACGAGGAAGCCTGGTGGGCTGCCGCCTATGGGGTCGCACAGAGTCGGACACGACTGAAGCCACTTAGCAGCAGCAGCAGCAGCAGCAGCCACAAACCTGAAGGAGTGGGGCCAAGTTCAGCCCATGGGACCCTGGAAGATGAATGTGACACGGAGGATTCGGATTTTGCCCTATAGCCATGGGGAGACTCCAGAGTTTTTTGTTTTTTTTTTTTCTTTAAGAGAATAGCTTTGTTCTTGTAGGACATGGTTTTGTGTTAAAATAGGGATTGGTACATTGTGAGGCCTAAGGCCAAGAGACCAATTAACTAGGCCTGGTGAGAAATGACTTGTGCCTTAATTAAACTGATGACAACAGAAATGAACAGAGGGAAGGGATTCCAGGGAAACACACAAGAGGCAGAATCAATGGCATCTGACAACACTGGGTGTAGGGACTGGAGGGGAGGAAAACCATGAGGGAAACTCCCAGGTCTTCGGCGTGGCTGCTTCCCAACAGAGATACAAAACAGAGCAGGAGAAGTAATTTGGAGGGAGAGGAAAGTGAGATTTTGAGTCCACTTCTGAATACACTTCACTTCGTTTCATGTACTTCGTAGACAACTGCAGTGAGGGCTCAGTTAGGAAACAAGAAGCAAAGCAATTATTTGAAGAGAAAGAAATTAATAGAAGGGGTTAGTCAAGGTGAAACTAATAGGGGACACTTATGTGACACACAGGGCTTCCCTGGTGGCACTTGTGGTAGAGAACCTGCCTGCCAATGCAGGAGATGTAAGAGATTGGGTTTGATCCCTGAGTTAGGAGGATCCCTTGAAGGAGGGTATGGCAACCCACTCCAGTATTCTTGCCTGGAGAATCCCAATGGGCGGAGGAGCCTGGCAGGCTACAGTCCCTAGCATCACAAAAAGTCGGACATGACTCAAGAGACTCAGCACGCATGCCGGTGACACAGAGTTAGCTATAGCAGGGAGCATCTCCCATCCCAGGGCTGAGAAAACAAAGGCAAGAAATCAGAGACTTTAGATCAAAGAAGAGATGCTGTATTGATTCAGGATAGATGGATGAGGAATGATCATGGGGCTGGACCAGGAGGACTGAAAATAAGCAGGTGACTGGAACCAATAGCTGCTGGAGGATGGGAGGTCATTGTCAGTGAGGCTCACAGGGTAGGAAGGGGACTGACCGGAAGGAGTGATATTCTGTCTTCCTCCATCTCCCCTTGCATGCAGAGTGTAACCCACTGGGGGAAGGGAAATGTCATTTGCATAGTAAAAGTTCCACTATCACAGAGAACAGTTTGAAGATGAAAAACAACAACAACAACAACAAAACCATTTAATATAGAAAACTTAATATTAGAAACAAGAAAGTCTGAGAAATCAGTGATCTCCATCATTCCTAACTTTTGAGTTTCTATCTCAAAAGTTAGGAAAGACACCAAATTAAAGAAAGAAGAAAACAATATTAAAGATAAGAGCATTAATTAAGGACAATGGAAATCAATGTATCATAGAGAAAATCAACAGAACCAAATGTTGTTTCCAAAAAAAATAGTAGAATTGATAAACTATTAGTAAGACTGGTCATAATAAATTAGAGAAGGCAAAATTCACCAATATCTTAGCCGAAGAGAGGATATTACTACACAGGCATTAAACAGAGAGAGAGGATATTAAGGACAACTTGACTCAATGCATTTGAAATCCTTCGAAACTAAAAAATGAAAGGAAATGTTTCTTTGATGTTCCAGCCCTGGAGGCCCAAACCTACTAAATCAGGGCTGCCCTGTCATTGCAGAAGAAACCCTCTGATTTTAGCAAATCTAGGGTGGCAGCACCTTTGGTTCTTCTGAGATGAGCAAATGCTCGTTGACAGGACTAGGAAGATATTCACTGTGGTTTATCCACACAGTGACCAGACTTGCTACACACTCACATTACGTCAGGAAAGAAGCCTGACATAGAAGACTGCCCTGTGTATTTGAAGTTCAAAGGAAGGTGAAACTGATTGATGATGGTGGAGACCAGAATCATGGTTGTCTTTGCGGGAGAATGAGTGACTGGGATGAGACACGAAAGAGGCATCTGAAGAGCTAGATGGCAGATGGTCATGGTGAATATTTGAGAAAATTCATTAAGTTGTCCTGGTATCATTTATGTAATTTTCTATATGCATGTTTTCTGTATGCATATTTCACTTAATGAAAATTATACTTTAAAAATTCTACTGGGTATGACTTGGGGAACTCAAATGGGGCCTCTGTGACAACCTAGAAGGGTGGGATGGGGTGAGAGATTGGAGGGAGGCTCAAGAGGGAGGGGACATATGTATACCTATGGCTGAACCATGTTGATGTATGGCAGAAACCAACACGATATTGTAATTATCCTTAAATTAAAAATAAATAAAGAAAAGAATTCCACCGGGCCAGAGATTCTATCGTGTTAGTTTCATTTCTCTCCTCCTCTTTCTTGACCCTGTTGTCTTCTAATCTGCTTCCATCCTTCCCTTGCAACCAGGTCGGCAACCTCTTTAATCAGGAAGGACTGGAGGTCTGGTTTGTAATTGCTGGAGATGTTGAAATACCTTTTGGTTTTCATTAGGGAGACATCATCAGCTGGATTTCATATGTACTGGCTGTTTGTGCTGATGGTGGTTACTCCGCAAAGCTGTCAACAAGAGCCCCGAGGGAAGAGGGGCTCTTTCCTAATGCCATTCTCCTCAACTGAGGCCTTGGAGGAAAATGCTGGTTCAAAATGCTGGGGAGATGGAAATTTTATAAATCAGTTAGCTTTACACAAGGAAAAGGATACCTCTGGGAGTTTTTTCCGCAATGATTGTCTTGTCACTAACAAATATGCCCCTGACAGTCAAGGCTATAGGCTTGCTATTACCCTGGTATTTTCGCTGTTTAACTATTTTGTGGCTACTCGCTTCAGGTGTTACTTACATAGTGATAGCTGGAAAGGATTGAATTTTAAAAGTATACATTACAGAATAGTCATACGGAAATAGTAAAATAAGATACACATTAACATTCGCAAGGGACACACACAGACACACATGAATACTTTTGTATACATCCCCAAGTACTTAAATTTGGTCAATTTGGAGAAAAAAAATCATGTGAGCAGTTAGGTAAATTGTCATAGAAGCTAAAATGGTAGATCCCTGGCTTTTTCTTTTTTTTCAGTTTTCTGAACTGGTTTCATGTAGTCAGGTTGTGCACACATGGCTTTCATATACTTGCAAACACTTAGATTAACAACAATCTTTTCATCACTTGATCGAAGGTTTGAATGCGTTCTGGCTCAATCCTCTAAGTAGCTGCAGACGGGCTTGGGGCTGAGTGAGCTGTGGAAGTCAGACATGGCTCCAGGGGACTGGAGCGAATCCAGTCACAGGCAGGAGATCTGACTACGGCCTTGATGATCTTGGGGTACCAGCTTTTTCCTGGTTGTCATACATTAAGAAGTATTTTCAGCAGATGACAGTGGAAACAGAACCCTTGACAGCCTACCTCTTGGTCTCTTGCTTTCATTTAAAAAAATATTTTAAAGCTTTACTACTTGCCCCTGGACAATTGCTAAGGATTTCTAAGGTGCTCTTAGTGTTTCATCTGTAGTGCAATGGCTGTGATTTTAAGGCAAGCAATAAAGCCCTTATGATAATTATTTAAATTAAAAAATTTTTAATGTTTATTCTACAAAGTTTCTGACAGGCCCCAAACATAAGGAATTAAAGAATATACACTCACGTGCCTTCAACAGATTAAGGAAAGCAATATTATTGATGAGCTTGAAATGGTCCTGTGTGTACTACTTCTTTTTCTCATAATCCTCCTCTACCCTCCAAGAGCATTCATTTCTTCAATCAGATGCTTTCCTGCACAAACTCTTTAATGCTTTTTATATATTTCTAATGTTTAACATTTCTTATGTATTATGTACAATCCTTAATATACATGAATCGGCCATAGGCACACATGTATCCCCTACCTCCTGAATCCCCCTTCCATCTCCCTCCCCACACCATCCCTCCAGGTTGTCACTGGCTTTGGGTGCCCTGCATCATACATCAAACTCCCACTGCCTGTCTGTTTTATGTATGGTAATGTATATGTTTCAATGCTATTTTCTCAAGCCATCCCACCCTCTCCTTCCCCCTCTGCGTCCAAAAATCTGTTCTTTATGTCTGTGTCTCCTTCGGTGCCCTGCATGTAGAATCATTGACACTCTTTCTAGATTCCATACATATGCATCAATATGTGATACTCGTCCTTCTCTTTCTGATGTACTTCACTCTGTATAATAGGCTCTAGGTTCATCTACCTCATTAGAACGGACTCAAATACATTCCTTTTCACAGCTGAGTAATATTCCATTGTGTATAGGCACCACAACTTCCTTATCCATTCATTTGTTGATGGACGTCTAGATCGCTGCCATGTCCTAGCTATGGTAAATACTGCCGCAATGAACACTGGGGTACACGTGTCATTTTAAATTCTGGTTTCCTCAGGACATATGCCCAGCAGTGGGTTTGCTGGGTGGTACAATAGTTTTATTCCTGGTTTTTTTGTAAGGAAAAAAACTCTCCATTGTGGTTTTATCAGTTTGCATTCCCACCAACAATGTAAGGGGGAATCCCCTTTTCTCCACACTCTCTCTGGCATTTATTATTTGCAGGCTTTTTGATGATGATCATTCTGACTGGTGAACACTTCATTACTTTTTAATGGATGAATGCTATTCCATTGTATGAGTATACATACTATATTTAGCTATTTGTCCAGTTGATGGACTTTTGGGTTATTTTCACCTTTTGGCCACTATAAATAATGCTGCCATGAACATTTGCATACATGTGGTAAGTAGGTTTTCAATTATCTTGGGCATACACTTAGGAAATGGGATTGCTGGGTTCACATTTTGAGGACTTGTCAAACTATTCATATTTTTTAAAGTGTCTGTACCATTTTACATTCCCATCAGCAATATGAGGGTTCCAATTCTCCCTGTCATTGTCTACATTTGTTATTATCTTCTTAAAAATTATTATTATAGCCATTCTAGTGGGTGCGAAGTAGTTTCTCATTGTGCTATTATTTTTAATTTCCCTCATAACAAGTAGTGATGTTGGGTATCTTATTGTGTACTTATGGGTCATTTGCATACCTTCTTTGGAGTAATCTCTATTCAAAATTTTTCCTATTTTTAAATTGGGTTGTGTGTCCTTTAACTGTTGAGGTCTAGAAGTGCTTTATATATTCTGGACATTAGATCCTCATCAGATATATGATTTGTGACTATTTTCTCTCACACTCTGGGTTGTTTTCTCTCTGGATAGTGTGCTTTTGAAGCACTAATCTTTTTAATTTTGATGAAGTCAATTTATGTACTTTTTTCTTTCTGTATCTTATACTTTGATGTCCTATCTTAGAAATCATTGCCAAATTCAAGGTCACAAAAATTTATACCTATCTTTTCTTCTAAGAATTTTACAGTTCTAGCTCTTACGTTTTGATCAATTCTAAGTTAGTTTTTGTACATGGTGTGAAATAGGGTCCAAATTTATTCTTTGCATGTGGATAACAGTTGTCTCAGCACCATTTGTGGGAAATACTTTTTTTCCCTCACTGAACTATCTTGGCACCCTTGTCAAAATCAATTGACTATAGATGTATGAGTTTACTTCTTGATTCTCATTTCTATACCATTAACCTATGTTTGGGCTTCCCAGGTGGCACTAGTGGTAAAAAATCTGCCTGCCATTGCAGGAGACATAAGAGACATGGGTTCGATCCCTGGGTTGGGAAGCTTCCCTAGAGGAGGGCGTGGTAACCCACTCCAGTATTCTTGCTTGGAAAATCCCATGGACAGAGGAGCCTGGCAGGCTATAGTTCATAGGGTAGCAAAGAGTTAGACACAACTGAAGTGACTTAGCCCGCACTCACACAACTGTGTTTACACTTATATCAATAACACAGTTTTGACTATGACAGTTTTGTAGTAAGTTTTAAAATCAAGAAGGGGGACCTCCAGCTGTGTTCTTCTTCAAGATTGCTTTGGTTATTCTAGATCCCTTGAGTGTCTGTATGCATTTTAGGAACAGTTTGTCTTGCGAAAAATGCAGCTAAATTTTTTTCTAGGAATTGTGTTGAATCTGTTTTGTAAAGTATTACCATCTGAAGAAGTTTGGAAGATCTTAACAATATCTTATAGTCCATGAACTTGGGGGTATTTTTCTATTTAGTTAGGTCTTCAATGTTCCAATGATATTTTCTAGTAAGTCTAGCAATTCTTTTGTTAAATTTATTTCTAAATTTCTAAACTTTATTGTTTTTGATTCTATTATAAATGAACTAGTTTTCTTAATTTTGGGATTGTTCATTGCTAATGAACACATTATATTTTGTCCAAGAATGACCTTTACAAATAGCCCTTAGAAATGGCTTAACAGAAAACATGACTATTGTGATATGAAGAATTTAGAGGGAACATTAAGGCTACATAGGTAATTTTTAGTAACTGCTTTCAGTTTATACTTCTGAATTTGAGTCTAGTCTCCTAAGAGAAGATCGAGATTATATATTCATCCTTGTAACAAATAAGTTGTCAGTGAGTTATTCACGGCTAGTGCACATTAAGAGAGGCGCACAAAAAGCATTCACTTTTAAAAGGCGCATCTGGGAAATTCTTTTATTCTTTTGACTTCAGGCACTGTAATTCTGAAGTTTGATTAGTAACTTTCCTTTTGTTCACATAGTCAGAATGTTATAAAGTTTATAGTGTTCTATAAAATAGACTTCTGTAAAACGTAGCTATCCCCTGAGGATAGATTCAAGTCTCAGAGATACTGTACGAAGCACTATTGTGTCTCTCCTGAATTTTTACAGTCTCCAAAAGTGCCTATAAAGTGCATTAGATAATCAAAAAGGGTTTTGGTAACCCAGCTTATCCTGTTGCTAACCAAATGATACTCTTTGAATTCCCTTCATTTCCAGGGTTGAAGCAAGAGAATGTGTAGCTATTTATGAAGCCAGGATTACTCTGTCAATTTCTGAGAAGACAAAAGGTAACTTTTCTTAAGATTTTTCTTTTCAATATGACCATGGACAAAAGTCTTCAGTTTTACTGAGTTATTGGCTCAGCTGGGTCGGACCTTTGCGACCCCATAGATTATGTTGGCCTAAACAGCTGAGGGACCCTGGGGGAGCCACCCCAACTGTTACGTAGCACTGCCCTCTTGTGGGGAAACTCAAAAAACTGATCGACTTGAAAAAGTAGCCTCAGTGCAACTGCTGCCCGTCTGTTTATAATAAAACTGTATAGTCTAACAGGAACCTAAATTTTGTAAACCACCTGTTTTTACCACAGATTTCTGTCACAGGTTCACAAAACGTCAAATATTAAATTTTTCTCTCAAAAGAACATTTCCAGTGTTTTAATAATCATGACCTGCCTTGCTCCTGCCTCCCCACCCCCCAAGTTAATTGCAAGTTCCTCAGATTTCTAAAACCTCAAAGCAGTTCAACAATTGAGTGTCGTGAAACGACGTCACGTGTGGTTGTCCCTCAGTAGTGAGTGTTTCATTCAGAACAGCGGGAAATGGGCTAGATGGAGGAAAGCCGGAAAATCATGGTAGGTTGTCAGTTTATTTTCAGAGCTGCTGCCGCTCCTTTTTTTTTTGCTGAGGAGAAACCAGACCAGGGAAACGCGGGAATTTCCAAAGCACAGGATTCAGAGGCTGCGTCTCTTGTGTTTTGGTTTAGCCCTGTTACCGCTACAGGACGAGATAGGATGTAATTCCTTCCAGGCAGCAGCCACGTGTGCAGCGTTTCTGTCAAACGGATAGACAGGCACCGTAATGAACACGAACAGAGAGTCTCACCCATCAAAGTTCATTCTCGTTTTCAATCTCTATTCCCCGATCCTTATCCTTCTTTTCCTTGAAAAATGTTGATTTTTGAAAGAATGAAGATGTGGAAAGGCAGGAAGAGTTCAGCAAGGAATCAGTGAGAGGGGCATTCGGTGGCGGTGTGTGCCTTGCTAAGTCGCTTCAGTCGTGTCTGACTCTGATCTTATGGACGGTAGCCCACCAGGCTCCTCTGTCCATTGGATTCTGCAGGCACGAATACCGGAGCTTGTTGCCATGCCCTCCTCTAGGGGATCTTCCTGACCCAGGGATAGAACCTGCGTCTCTTACATCCCCAGCATTGGCAGGCTGGTTCTTTACCACCAGCGCCACCTGGTTTGTGCCTTGAAAGTGAAAGTGAAAGTGGAGTCGCTCAGTCGTGTCCGACTCTTTGCGACCAGGTGGACTGTAGCCCACCAGGATCCTCCGTCCATGGGATTCTCCAGGCAAGGATACTGGAGTGGGTTGCCATTTCCTTCTCCAGGGATCTTCCTGACCCAGGGATTGAACTCGGGTCACCTGCATTGCAGGCAGATGCTTTACCATCTGAGCCACCAGGGAAGCGGAAAAGGGGGATTAAAACCATGGAATAGAGAGAAGTGCTTCTCCTTCTTGCTTTCCTGCTCTGTCCTTTCCCGTCCCTCACACCTCACAGCCCGCCTGTCTGTTTTAAGTAGCTGACTGAAGTATGCTTTAAAAATTACAAATTGACATAATTGCATTGCTTTCCTCCCAAACTGATTCTCTCTCTCTTTTTATACACACACACACACCACACACACACACATACCCCATTTTCCTACTCTATCACCCAATGCTCAGGTCTGGTCAAAAGACACATTTCACAAGCCCTGGTTGAAAATGTGTATGTCTTGATCAGAAATTGGAGGTTGCTTCATTGATCTCCTATGAGTAGTTAGGGCTTTGACACTGAGTTCTCTCCTGAATTTCCTTTTACTTATTTATTCACTCAGTGTTATGTATTAAGAATCATTTCTATGACTGCTGCTCAGGGTCATGTGGGTTTCACACTGTACAGTGCTTTTTGGCAGCCCAATGTAGAGCTCCCAAGCTCTATGAGAGCCTCTTGTTCTTGTAGAGCTTGCAGTCTAGTGGGACGAGACCATATCTGATGGTCAGTTTGGATGTCTCGGTCACCTTCAGTGTCACTCAAGTCTAGGCTCATCAGCCTTACTCACCTAGAAACCCAAGCTGTGGGTTGGGTTGACAGTCATTCCAGGCATCTCTGCTTTCCCTCCATCCTTCAGCTACTCCGTCCTATTGTGTCTCTCTGTGAGCCCCACAACTGTGTGTAGACTGTGTGTGCTGTGCAAGGGCACCTGGGTGATGAGTGAATGGGGCTGAAGGCCGTGACCCACCCTTGTACCCGGCAGCAGCCTCAGGGGGGACGGAGGGCAAAGGGGCTCTTTTTCTAGCTATATGCCAATGGGGCTCCAAGAAGATCCTTCCCTCTAATCCATCTGCCCACAGAGGGTGACTTGGTGACTTTTTCTAATCAGTACAAAGGTTTCTTCGAGAGTAGCAGCCAACTCTCTACAAGGTTAGTTCAATCACATTCTACCAATCCACCTTCACATGCTTCTGGTTAGGATGATTTTTATAAAACTCAAAACCCACCATTGTATGCCATGCCTAAAATTCTTTTGTATCCCATTGTTCTTAGAAAAACCTGCTTTGAAAGCCTACAAGATAATTCCTAATATGGTGTCAGCTCCATCGTCATCAGAGCTCCATTTTTATACCCTGCTGTTGAGTTCTATGGAGCTCATCTCAGTCCCTCAATGCTCCATGTTGTCTTTGCCTCTGTCCCGGTATGGACTTATGTTTGTTTCCCCTCTCCCTCAAATTCATATTTTGAAGTCCTGCTGCTGCTGCTTCTACTAAGTCACTTCAGTCATGTCTGACTCTGTGTTACCCCATAGACAGCAGCCCACCAGGGCTGGGATTCTCCAGGCAAGAACACTGGAGTGGGTTGCCATTTCCTTCTCCAATGCATTAAAGTGAGAAGTGAAAGTGAAGTCGCTCTTGTCGTGTCTGACTCTTCGCGACCCCAATTACCCCAATTGCCTTTGGAAGGTAATTAGGTTTAGCTGAGATCATGAGGGTTGAACAGGTATGACATGATTGTGTCTGTGTGTGTTAAGTTGCTTCAGTTGTGTCCACCTCTTTGCGATGCTATGGACTATAGCCTGCCAGGCTTCTCTGTCCATGGGATTTTCTAGGCAAGAATACTAGAGTGGGTTGCCATGCCCTCCTCTAGGGGATCTTCCCAACCCAGGGATTGAACCTGCATCTCTTATGTCTCCTACATTGGCAGGCTGCTTCTTTTCCACCAGGTGGTCTTGGGAGCCCATGATGAGATTACTGCCCTTAGAATAAGAGATATAAGATCTCACTGTCTCTCCTGTTTCTCACCATGCGAGGATACAACAAGGAGACAGCCACCCATAAGCTGGGAAAGGACTTTCAGCAGCAACTGTACTGGCCTGTGTCTTCATCTTTGACTTACGGTCCTCGAGAAATGCAAGAAAAAAAGTTTATTGTTTAAGTCACCCAGACGGTAGTATTTTGTTATAGCAGCTCATGCAGACTTATACAATTCCTTTCAGGTGCTTTCCCCTACACTGGGGAGAGTCATATTCTTTTTTCACTTACTCGCTTCTCATCTTTCAAGATCTTTGTTCACATGTGGCTTTGCCTCTGGCATTAATTATCTGTGCAGTGTAGTTGACTTCCTGTGTCCTCCTTGGAACATCACTGGTGCTCAAGAGGTATGTATTAAATAAATATATCAAATCTATATTTAAAATGTCAGAAAAATCTACTCCTACCTCTTTGGAGTTCCTTCTAGAAAGAGATGGTCATGTGAAGGGTGAGTGTTCCAGTGGAGAAACTTGTGGTACCAACAACCAAACCAAACAAATGAAAGATCTCTGGGGACTTCCCTGGCAGTCCAGTGGTTAGGTCTTTGCCTTCTAATGCAGTGGACATGCGTTCGATTCCTAGTTAGGTAGCTAAGATCCCACATGCCTTGCAGCCAAAAAGCAAAACATAAAATGGAAGCAGTATTGTAACAGATTCAATAAAGACTTTAAAAAGGATCCACATCAAAAAGAAGAGTTAAAAAAAAAGACACATTTGGTAAGTGTGTGTAGGGGATAGACGAAGGAATAGAATTCCCAGTAGATGCTTAAAGTATATGCTTAAAGGGCTTCACATGTGGTGCTAGTGGCAAATAACCCACCTGCCAGTGCAGGAGACATAAAAGACATGGGTTCAGTCCCTGGGTTGGGAAGATCCCCTGGAGGAGGGCATGGCAACCCACTCCAGTATTCTTGCCTGGAGAATCCCGTGTACAGAGAAGCCTGGTGGGTTACAGTCCATGGGGTCACATAGAGTTGGACACGACTGAACCGACTTAGCATGCACACCATGCACACTTAGATCACCAGTAGATAGGGACACAAAAAAACATGGAAAAAGATTGAAAGAAAAATGGGTAGTTTAGAGAAGGGATTGCATAAGAGTCTGACCTTTGTTGAAATTCCTTTTACTTACTTCAGGGTTTAGACCTTTGAAAATATGATATTAACTATGGTAGGTGGTGGTGGAGTGGGTGGGGAGCCTTATCTCTCAGGCTCAGCACTTCTGAAGATCTCCATCCAGTCTTGGAAGGGGGCTGAATAAAAATCTTGGTCAGAGTTTAACTTTCTGGCTTCCAGTAAATCTTCTCTCAGCTTTTGAGTTCATGTGGCAGGACACAATTTCATGATTCTAGAATGAAACTTGAGGGGGTTGGAGCTTGAAAGGACAGGCAATCCATATTTTTATATTAAGGCACAAGATTTGCTTCAAACACTAGTCTTTGCTGGAGATTGGTGAGCACTCAGGCACAAAGACCCAGTGGAAAGGTGGCCAAGGGGCTCCCCCACTGGTCACCTTCATTCAGCTCCTCTGCAGCACTCCCAGCTACCCCCCCCCCACCCCCAACACACACACACATACACCCCGAGGGCAGCAGACTGCCCTTATTGACTTACAGTCTTCATTTCAGATGGCTCTGGAGACCCATTCTAACCTGACTTTACCTTTGTAGAGAAGTTAATGGGAAACCCTACTGTAAGATTTATTAAGGCCCAGAAATCCCTCATTGAAAAGATTTCTGTATCTTGAGGAGGGAGAAAAAAAGGCCAGAATTAAGACGAGGAGTGAGATGTGAGATCAGAAAAAAATCAGGGAGAGTTAAGAGACTCAGTCATGACAAATCAAAGATGGGAATGTTTAACTTCGAGAACAGAGGAAGAATTGAACCACCCGGACAGAAAGAAAACATGGACAGACATCTTGTTAAACTGAACTTCTGCTGTTTATGATCTTGAGTATCTTTATCTCTCCTTTTATTGACAGAGATTTCTCTCTGGTGAAATCACTTCAGTGAGTAAGAAAGGCTTCCTCCACTGGCCTCAGCCAGGATGAGGGCCCTCGGGACACGCATCATTGTTTGCAGGGCTTTGCTTTGAGTGACGCAAGACCCAGGCGGCAACCTGCAACTGCACTGGCCTCCCCAAATGCTTCAGGCCTTGTTCTAGACAATATTTCTTTTTAGGCTAAGGGGGTGGCAGGCTGCCCACACTGCTTTCTTCCCAGGACCAAATGAAACCTTCTTTAAGTGTTACTGCATGTTAATAAACATAGTCAGTGAAATCCACTTAAAAAGAATGACCTGTTTATGAAAGAAACCTTTTGAAAGACAGAATATTTTTCCCCGTGGGCCAGAGCTTAGGAAGAAAAACAAAGAGCTCTTTCAAAGGCTTAAAGCATGATGGAGGATGGATTCTGACTTTCTAACTACAAAAATAATGATACTTTTAGCTCCAACCTGCCTTGCTCCAGGGAGCTGTAAATATTCTTTACAGGGACAGATTGAGTCTTTCCAACTTTGTACTCACAGGCTATTGGAGCTCGTTAAGGGAGAGGGATGTTAGCCTGAATTTATATACCAAGAAACTGAGGCAGCAGAACTTGAAGTGGTGCGTTCGGCACCACCGAGTAGCTTACAGGTCATGGCGAGGACAGACCAAGCAGAGACTGAATGTATCTATAACATGTGAACATCTCCTGACATCAAGATGAGCTGCCTTCTCTTTCTGTCGTCTTCTTCTATTCCCTTTCCTCCCTGTCTTCAAAGTTATATTTCATTCATTCTTTATGTTAATGCCTGTATTTTATTTATTTATTTTTAATTTTAAAAACCTGTCTTATTGAAGTATAGTTGCTTTACTATTTTGTGTCAATTTCTGCTGTACAGCAAAGTGGATCAGTTAGATGTTCACATAAAACGAAAGTGAAAGTGTTAGGCACTCAGTCGTGTCCGACTCTTTACAACCCCATGGACTGTAGCCGGCCAGGCTCCTCTGTCCATCCTCTGTGGCAATGTCCAGCATTCTCCAGGCAAGAATACTGGAGTGGGTTGCCATTCCCTTCTCCAGGGGATCTTCCCAGCCCAGGGATCAAATCTGGGTCTCCTGCACTGCAGGCAGATTCTTTACTGTCTGAGCCATAAATGAAGCTGATATGTATACATTTATTCCCTCTTTTTTAGATTTTCTTCCCATTCAGGTCACCACAGAGCTTTGAGTTCCCTGTGCTATACGGCAGGTTCTGCATTAGCTATCTATTTTATGCATAGTAATATATATATATATATATGTTAATCCCAGTCTCCCAGCTCATCTCACCCTCCCTTGGCATCCATAAGTTTGTTCTCTACATCTGTGTCTCTATTTCTACTTTGTGGATAAGTTCATCTGTACCATTCTTCTGGAATCCACATCTAAGTGATATTATACAATATTTGTTTTTCTCTTTCTGACTTACTTCGCTCAGTATGACAATCTCTAGGTCCATCCATTTTGCTGCAAATGGCGTCATTTTGTTCTTTTATGTGGCTGAATAATATTCCATTGTATTTGTGCACCCCATCTTCTTTATCCGTTCCTGTGTTGATGGACATTTAGGTCGCTTCCATGTCCTGGCTATTGTAGATAGTGCTGCAATGAACACTGAAGTGCATGTGTCTTTTTGAATTACAATTTCCCCCGGGTATACGCCCGAGAATAGGATTGCTGTGTAGTTCTATTTCTAGTTTTTTGAGGAACCTCCGTACCGTTCTCCACAGCGGCTGTATCGATTTTTAATCCCACCAATAGTGTAGGAGGTTTCCCTTTTCTCCACATCCTCTCCAGCATTTATTGTTTGTAGATTTTTTGATGATGGCCATTCTGTTTCATTGGTTTCAAGAGACAGACATCAGGTAGAACTTTCGTTAAGGTTTTTTATTTTGTACTCAAAAACATTAATTAATATCAGACATTGACCATCGTGTTTTCTCATCCTTCTGTGGTGGATTTTCTCCACCTCGGTTCACGTGGTGGGATAGTGAAAATCTTCCCCACCTGCAAGTCTTGCGAGGCATATATGGACAGAATCATCCACGTCCAGCTTCAGGTATTTAGTCTGTTCATCTTCCCACGTTAAGGTGACTACGTCCTTTCTTTGTACTAAAGTCGATATACAGTGATGTTATCCTGTTACAAACACGTTCCTTTCTCATTTGAGTCTCTGAGACTTGAGCTTGGAAAAATTTTTATGACACACGGCAAAACAAAGACTGCAGTGATTACATACTTTCCATTCCTCCCTTTTCTATTTTATACAAATTATCTCTCGTAAATGGAATGGCCCAAGCCTTGGGGCATTACGCATTCTGATGACATCAGGTTCATCCTTTTCCTTCTCAAAGGGGGGGGCTGTCACATGGCAAATATATGCCTACAAGGATATATACATACAAAGATTTTATGACAGACAATTTCACAGATGGCAGTGTTTTGGGTTGTTGTCAGGGTCACAGTGTGGTTGTATGTATGTGAGGCACTTTGTACAATCGAGCCCTGTGCATGTATGTTTTATTATTGTTGCTTTGGACAGAAGGTGACTGACAAAATATTTCTTCTTCTCTTGAGACATTAGACTGGTCTGGAATGAAAATGCTTGGCGAAGTGACTAGAGGCCAGGTAACGAAGGGAGATGGACCAGAGTCAGAGCGAGTCGCACGGGGGAGACATGCCCTTCCCCTCTGCACTGTGCCTTTCCCCCACTGAACCCAGAGGAGAGAGGTGGTTTTAGATCGCAGCAAGGAACTTGTTTCCTACCTAAAAATGCTTTCCTCTTTGGAGGACTGCTTGAGCGGTGCAGTGTCAGTGGCCTTAGATGACCTTCTCAGACTCGTCTGGGTGCACAGCATGAGGAAGACCAGATACATTCAGCCCTGAATGCCCGTCACACCAGCGGTGCTTCATGCCAAGAATAATCCCAGGAGTGACCACACTCCCATGCTATTCTTCTAGCCCATGTGTGCTTTCATCAACTGTAGAAACTTACAGTAGCCTCGAGGAGATGGACGCTTCCCCGGTGGCTCAGTGGTAAAGAACCTGCATGTCAGTGAAGGCGATGCAGGAGATGCAAGTTTAATCCTTGGGTCAGGAAAATCCCTGGAGAAGGAAATGGCAACCCACTCTAGTATACTTACGTGGGAAATGCCATGGACAGAAGAGCCTGGTGGGCTACAGTCCATGGGGTGGCAAGAGTCAGACACGTTCTGGCAAATAAGTAACAAAATAACAAGGAAGATAGGGTTGGGAGCTGGGGAAAATGTCTTTCAATGGAGCCACATGAAAGTTTGCCAAAATGTGGGTATTAAGGTTAAAGTCTTGGAACCAGGTACTGACAGAGATCACCTTAAAACATGCCAATATGTCTTACTGCATAAAGGATTTATTCTAACTTACTAACTTACTTCTAACTTATTTCATCAAAGGAGAGAATTCTTTTATGTGTAGCCTCCAAATTAGCCTGGAGGTAAGTCTGTGGTCATTATTTCATTGAGATTAAACTAACAAGGATAGTCCTAGCAACTCAATAAAGACTTTTTTCAAATCAAACATCTTTTCTGACAACAATTGTATGAAACTAGAAATTAATGACAAGAAAAAAACTGGAAAACTTGCTGGAACATATATAGAGATTAAACAACAATCAATGAAGAAATAAGAACAACCAGTGGGTCACTGGAGAAACCAGTGAAGCCCTCAACACCTTCCTGATCTGGAGATAAAACCGTCAAAACCTTATGCCACCTTCTCACATGCTCACATCTTCAAGTCCAAGCCCATTCTTCCATCCCCTTTACCCCTCAGACTATCTGATTTAATTCTCCCAAGTGAGTTAAGTTTTTCCATAAATTAAGATCCAAGGCCAGGAGGAGTAAGGTGGGATGGTGGTGGGTTGTGGATTTTGGGGCAACGGACAATGCCTTGCTCGTTCCTGTAACACAAAATGTCTGAAGTAAGGAAAGATAAGCCTTGACTACCCTCACAGAATAAGAAAGAGAAGATGCCTTCTGTAGTGAGAACAAAATAAATTAGCCTGTCAGTTCACCTGCCGTAATCGTAAATGTCACATGGCTCCATGTTCACCCAAAGCAGAAACTAAACTTGATTGAGGGACATAAACCAGAGGAACATGTGGCGTCCCTGTTCACACGCCAGCAGCTGGAACATCCCAGTGCTTTGCGTTTCATTTAATCCTCATGGTAGTCCCACAAAGGTACTACTATTCTCCCTTCAGAGAAGGGCAGAGAGGCCCAGAAAGATTAGGTGTCTTGCTGCGATTGACATCGCGCTGCTCAGTCGCTTCAGTCGTGTCCAACTCTTTGTGACCCCATGGACTGTAGCCCATCAGAATGCTCTGTCCATGGGATTCTCCAGGCAAGAAAGCTGGAGTGCATTGCCATTTCCTTCTCCAGGGAATCTTCTCAACCCAGGGATTGAACCCACATCTCCCGTCTCTTCTGCTTTGGCAGGCAGGTTCTTTACCACTAGAGCCACCGAGGAGGCCCAGTTAAGGTCAAATGAGGTCATAAAGGTGGGATCCTAATTCTATTGGATTGGTGACCTTATAAGAAGAGGGAGAGAGAGAAATCTTTCTTCACGTGCACACCAAGGAAAGGTCATTTGAGGACAAAGTGAGAAAGTGGCCTTCTGCAAGGGAGAAGCAGAGCCCTCACTAGAACCCAATTTTGGACATAGAGCTTCCAAACTGTAAGAAAAAAATTTCTGTTAATTCACCTAGTCTATGATATTTTATTATGGCAGCCCAGGTCAACTAACACATAGGGTTTTGTCATAAGAGGACCAATGAAGAATTTTAATTTTGAAAACTTCACAGGGGGGCACCATAGACTGTTGATATTATATAGCAGCATTTCCTTATTAAAAAAGACCATGTTAGTTATTTTTTTTTATTGACCGATTCATTTATTTGTTATCCTGGGAGTAACCTGGTCAAAAGAAAAAGCAATTTTAACCTTAAGGGGCTTTAGGATGTATTTGCACACTCAGGTGTGTTTGCAATTGTTTTCCCTCCATCAAATCAGCTCGAAGACAATACTAAAAGAACTTTAAGGCCATTTCCCCTTCACAGTCCTAAAGTGGAAATTCTGTTTTCAGTGGTCTGTATATTGGCATGAAATAAAATGATCATTTCTAACTTGACTATAGGGCCATTTGAAATCCCCAGAGGTATCAAAGACCTGATAAAACAGGTCTGGAACAGTAGGCATTTGATATGAACATACAATTATACACAATATTTTCTTTAGGTTGACTCACCTTTTAAAATTATAAGTATTAAAAAATAATATGAGCTAGTAGGCATGATGAGTTACTTATATTTTTCATCATATGCTAAAATAAATAAATAAATATGAAAATAAAAATATAGTTAATCCTTGTCACCTATCCTGATTTTGTTTTTGTCCCTGTTTAGTCGCTAAGTCGTGTCTCTTTTGTGACCCCATGGACTGCACAATGCCAGGCTCCTCTGTCCATGGGATTCTCCAGGCAAGAATACTGGATGGCTTACCATTCCCTTCTTCAGGGGATCTTCCCAACCCAGGGATCCAACCTGGGTCTCCTGCATTGGCAGGTGGATTCTTTACCGCCAGGGAAACCCAAACTGATTTCATTTTGCTACTAGAGATGCTCAGGGAAACACTGTGAAAGCTCTGAGGAGTTTTAGTTGAACTCAGAGATGTAGAGCTTCTGTTTACAGGATGACTGTGATGTCACCATGAGAAAGTCACAACCAGTTCGTTTGACTTAATGCTAAAAAAATTCATTACATACATGATTTTCTCTAAAATTCAAGGTGGTTTCAACTTCTGATATGTTGTCTTTTTACCTTATAGTAGCCCTGAATAACGGCTTCCCAGGTGTCACTACTGGTAAAGAACCCGCCTGCCAATGCAGCAGACCCAGATTGGATCCCTGGGTCGGGAAGATCCCCTGGAGAAGGAAATGGCTATCCACTCCACTGTTCTTGCGTGGAGAATCCCATGGACAGAGAGACCTGGGCAAGCTATAGCGTATGGGGTTGCAAAGAGTCAGACGTGACTGAAGCAACTTAGCATGCACACAGCCCTGAATAAATGCCTTTTGTCATAAGTGAAATTTTAGTTTAGGGTTTGTTTGCATGTATGGGCCAGCTGTAGATATTTTTGCATTAACTATTTCATCTAAAAATAGATGCTGTGCATTGAATGACTTGCTAAGTATCTCAAGGGAATTCTCAGTTAAAAATTTAATTTATTCTTATATCTTAATTATTTTTTAAAAGGAGCTAGCTCCCAACTGATTCCAATTCCTTCCCACATACAGTGTATCTTTCCCTTACTGTTACTGGGTTAATATTCCTTAGTGTTTCAATTTCTTGCTTTAAAACTTTCACTCACTCTTTTGCCCTGGTATTAAAAAGCTTTGCCACCACGTGCCCTATTTAGTTTATCTTCAAGCATCTTCATCCCAGTAATGTTGAACTGTTTATTTTTCTTACATACTTAACACTTTCTTACGTTGACTCATGTTTACACTTTGGAGTGGCCTTTGTCCCATCTTCTGCGTCCCAATTCTACTCTTTTTTAAAGGTCTATCTTAATTGTCACAACTTTTCTTGAAACCTTCTCTTATTCTCTGAGTTTAAAAACACTGCTTCACCTTCCAAAATTTCATCTCAGTTTGTATCTCCTTTATGACTTTCATTGCAAGCTTGCCTTGTGATTACCTGTGTAACTGTATGTGTCAATATGCTTCGTCTTCTCTGATGCCATATAGACCCTTTAGGAAGGGCCTATATATATTAAATTCCTCTAGAAAAGCCTAACACAGGCATATAGTAGCATTTAGGACATATTTTCTTTAATTAATAAGTAAGTGAATATTTGAGCATCAAAAGTCTGCTTGTGTGTGTGAGAGAGTTAGAAATGTACCTAGTTTTAGGATCCCCCAGGTATAATGTCATACCACTGAAATACATAAAAGTTAAATCAACTTTGTGTGAGTGAGCTAGGTCTATGGCAGCTTTGGGATCTAGAAACTTTCAAGTACATTCATGGTTACAGCCAAGGCTGGAGCAATTCTAGGCACTGAGGACAGTGTTGGAGTCGGTCAGACTTTGCTCTTGTTTTCTGGAGCCCTCCAAGTGTGATCCCTGGACCAGCAGCATCGGCATCTCCTGGAGTTTGTGAAAAATGCAAATTCCTGGGTCCTTCCCAGTCCCAGTGCATAAGAAACTCTAGAGGTGCAGCCAAGCAGTCTGTATTTTAGCCAGCCCTCTGGACACTTCAGATGCATGTCCACCTGTAAGAACCACTGGCTTAGAGGAAGTTCTAGGAGGGCTTCTCCTTAGTCTTGACACTTGTTGGTTCTGCCATAAAATAGGGCTTTTAGAGTTACTGACTGATGGAGTATAAATCTTGTCAATGAGCCTGTAATAGTGCCAGCTCAGTCTCAATGCAGGCTTCCCTGGTGTCTTAGTGGTACAGAATCCGCCTGCTAAGCAGGAGATGTGGGTTCGATCCCTGGGTCAGGAAGATCCCCTGGAGAAGGAAATGGCAACCCACTCCAGCTTACTTGCCTGGGAAATCCCATGGATGGAGGAGTCTGGTCCATGGGGTCGCAGAGTTGGACACGACTTAGTGGCTAAACAACAACAATATCAGTGGATGAACCAACAGATGGTGCTTTAGGAGCCTGCCTTTGATATTCCACTCTCATCAGGTTCATTGGGAGAAACTTCCACTCACAGCAGCCTAACAAATGAATACTGTTGCACGTAACTGAGAAATTGATGTGAAATGCAGCAGGAATGGTTGGCTTCCTATCAACTGACTAGTGAAGGTCACGCTGGGACTCATGTCCCAGGTTCAGCACGCTCTTTGACTCTGAGTGGCCTGGATGTTCCTGTTTCCCCATGACTTCCATTTCTCAAGCATATCACCATCCTCTTGCTTGGTTTCTCTGCCACAGTGCAGCAGTCAGCGCTGGTTGATTGACCTAAGATGCATTTTCTGTTTCTTGTATCCTGGCAGCACCCAAGAGTGTTCCCCAGCATCTGCCTTTCCTCCATGTGAGTCAGATTCTGATTTGGGTATTCTGACCTTGCTGTGTTCTAGGACCTAGGACTTCAGCCCTCCCTTCAGAATCCACGCTACTGGATGGATTAGGGTAGTTCCTAACTCTGGTAGCCCCATCTCCACAGCTGAGACTCAGGGAGGACTGTGCAGCTGACCCAGTTCTGGTTAATAGATTGAAGGCAAGTCTGCTAGTGGCATTCTATGAGTTGACTACATTTTAAGTAAGGGATACACAAGGAGAAAAGGGCCTAGGACTTTGGTGTGTGAAGATGTAGTTCTTGGAATCCAGACAGCTTTCTTGGGCCACAAAGACATCCTAGGCAACATGCTGGGGTCAGCAGAACAGAGTACGTGGAGGGAACTTGGCTTCTGATAACACTGCTGAGCCAATAGAATCAACTCCCCTGGGAGCTGCCTGCCTCAGGACTTCTGTTCTAGGAGATAATAAATCCACTTCTGCCTGGAGTTTATTAAGTATTTATGATTGCAGTTCCTCTCCCCTTGATTTCTCTTGAAACATAAAAGGAATCGATGTGATGACATCTTTAAATTACTTCCAGCTCTAACAACTGACGATTCTTTGCTCAAAGCATCATGTGTGGAGTTTCAAGGTGTGACAAGATTTGGCAGGAGTGGAGTCTGGAGAGGGAGCAAGTAGGGTCTGAGTTAGGGTCACATTCTTCTAAGGTCCTTGAGGCAGCGTCAAGGCGGGGCTCTGGGGGGAGTAGCATGGATTCTGAGGGCAGGGCTGAAGTCTTAGGTCCTAGAAAACAGCAAGGTCGGGAGTCCATAGGCAAAGCCAGACATTGACGATAACAGCTAGGAATAAGGTGTAGAACAAGGCAAGAGAATTTCTAATGAATGATTTGCTTGCCTGAAATCAGACTTCATAATATATGTTCCCCTTGGGCCCTCTTAAGGTACCCAAGCAGAGGAGATATATTAACATTGACTCCGACAGGCCAGTGATCTCCTTGGGGATATCACCAGATCAGGAATCCTTTGGTTGTCGGGACTCTCTGAATTGCTCTGCAGGTCTACCCCGTAAATTCCTGGGTAGGTCGGCTGTTTCAGACAGTCTTGTGTTACTTCCTGTAGCTCCCTTTCTTCTCCAGTTTTCTTTTACTGGTGATTTTCTACATTCACATGTTTCAGTTCTTCTTACTGCATAGTGGTGCAATTTCTAACCTTTTCAGATGTCTTGCAAAGCAAATTTAAATAAACCACAAAATGTGGTTAAAATACCGTTAAAAAGAGGATGTTTACTTCGGTTTCCACCATTTTTTGGTCAACATTGCCACCTAGTGGTAGAATAATTTTTAAAACGGTGTGTGACTTTCATTGTGATGAGATATTTTGATTTCAAGGATCTTCAAGGGGTAAAATTATGAACAAGAGGAGACAATAATTGTGATTCAACTTAAAGGTATTATTCTGAGCCTGAGAAGGTGGTGACTTAGGGAAAATCCTTTAGACTCGCTCAAGTAATTGCATGATTTACAGAAATTCTTAATTTGTTAAGATTTTTGTTGCTCCCTCAGTTTTTGTTCCCTTACGTTTAAAGAATTCTTAACCAAAGTTAGCCACTTCCTGGTGGTAATCATAAAGAAAAACAAAAAACAAATAACAAGAAAAATGAGTTTCAAGTGAACCAAGGTTTATGTTCCTTTTCTCCTCTTTGAAATGCTTGTTTTGCCTCTTCGTTCCTCTCAGAGTCTTTCAAAGTTTATGAAAATTCCTTCTTCTCTTGTGTATGTTTCAATGAAGATGTTTAATGTATTCTGCGCCATCTAGCAAGATTTATAGTTTGAGGCAGGGCCAGGGTGGGGCCCAAGATTCTGAATTTCTACCAAGCTTTCCCCAAGCACCAAGACTGATACCAGGGGACTACACTTTAAACCATAAGTCTTCACAGAAAAATGCCTACATGTTCAACAACCCCAAATCTTTCTTTAGGATGATTCAGAAAACTGTATGTTCTGTTTGGGTGAAGGAGGAACATAAACTACTTTGCCTTAAGCAGCATCTCAGCTGAGGTGGCTAATTTCTTTTCGGGCTGACATTGGGGGATGGGGGGGGGTGGCGGTTCCTGCAGAAAGTGAAACCACAGCTGCTTGCAGGACTTAAGGACAATGTCAGGGACTGTTGCTGCACTTGGCCATGACCGTGGCTCTTTCTGGGGAATCAGAGATAACTGGAGCCTGGCAAGTATCCTCCCTGCGGCCATCCTAGGCCAGACAGTTGTATGGAAGTTCTAAATGGGTTTGCACATTGCAATCACCTGGGAAGTTTAAACGCCTAGTATTATTTGGGCCCCCTAACTGGACAGCAGCATTTTCAGAGCTCCCAGGGGATTCTCGTGTACAGTGAGACTGAGCGGCACTGTGAATGAAAAGGCAAGTAACAGGCCGAAAGGACACCGGTTTCTCCTTTCCTTTGTACTCTTCAGCAGCTCAGCCTGAAGCAAAGACTCAGGAAGCCCTCTGCTGGAGAGGAATTTAGCTCTGAGCTGCCTTGGCAATTATTCATTCTCTCAGGCTCAACCCGATCTGCAGCCCAAAGGGATGAGCGTGCCTGAAAGCAAATCTGGTTCCTCCCCAAGGTCCCTAGGGCTTGGTGGATTTCATATTACATTTTAATGTCACGCCCACCTGCTCTCCTCCAGGCCAGCTGAGGTCATGTGATAAGGCTGCTACATCCTGAAGAAAGGGTTTTGGCTTTTATAAGGACAAGCGCTGGATCGCTTTTTTCTTCTGGGAGTTCTGAATCACACGGTCTGAAAGCTGTCCTTGTGAGGCTTGTGGAGTCAGAAATGTTTTCCAGATTTTTTTTCGTCAGAACTTTTCATACGGGATCCTGGGAGTTCTGACCTAGAGCTAAAATGCCTCTTGACTTTGAAAATGAATTAGGAATAATTGTTTTCGGCTGCTTCTGCCACGTGTGTATTATATATACATGTATGGATGGATGGATATGTGTAAAATAGAGTAATACATAGGCTGGAAACTTGAATGAGAAGAATAAGAATTTCAAGATAAAGTAATGACCTGTTTCTTCAATCTTGTCACTTTTTAAAATTAGCTATTTACAGAGAGAGAGAGAGAGAGAGAGAGTGATTGTGTTATATTATGTGTAAACACAGGGCATTATTCTATCCTTCTCCTCTGGGCTCTTCTGTATCTTTTGTGCCTGCTAAGTCATTTCAATTGTGTCTAACTCTGTGGCCTCATGAACTGTAGCCTGCCAGGCTCCTCTGTCCATGGGATTTCCCAGGCAAGAATACTAGAGTGGGTTGCCATTTCCTTGTCCAAGGGGTCTTCCTGACCCAAGGATCGAACCTGTGTCTCTATGTCTCCTGCACTGGCAGGCGGGTTCTTGACTACTAGCACCACCTAGAAAGCGCCTTCTGTATTTAGGCCCTGTTAATCAAATCTTCTTGAAACTGTTTCCTCTGTTGCTTTCATGACATCACTGCCTCCTGGTTCCCTTTCAGCCATGCTGGTTGCTCTTCTGTCTCCTATTCTTCTCCCTCAAATGCAGAAGGTCAGGGTAACCCATCCTCGACTTTTCTCCCCGCACTTGGTCTCTCCCCCTGAGGGCAGGGGTACAGCTCACTTCCCTTCCTCGCGGTTGTACTCACCACTCTGCCAGTACACTATGCCACTTTACACAACTGTGTAAAGTCCAGAGCATCAGACACTGTTTTCTTTTCTCACTGACTCCCTCTGTAAGTCCGGCAGAAACCTGACATTCAACACATCCCAAACTATGCTGCTCATCCCACCTCACAGCTCATGTTTACTGGGCAACTCCCATGTGCCAGACACACAGGTCACGGGAGACTCAGGAGTGAACAAGACACAAACTGTTCTTCCCTTCAGGAAACACATTCTAGTGGAGGAGATGGACAGAAACCAACGGTGTGTCATGTCAGGAAGGGGTGAGGCAGGGTAATTGGATGGAGGATGGTGGGGCTCATAGTTTAGGTAAAGTCAGGGAAGGCTTCTCTGAGGAGGTGTCTTGGAGCCCAGACTTGTGTAAGGTACATGGGCGAGTCATGGCTTCTCTGCAGCAACTATGTTCCAGGCAGAGGCTTTTCTCCAGATTTGCTCCTCCATCCACCACCCACTTGGTTGCTCAAGTTAGGAATTTGGGTGTGCTTATGTATCCTTTTGCTGACCCCTCACCCTCTCAAATTCATTAGACCTATCATTTCTTGGACCTAAGCATGCAATTGCAAACAAAACTGCCAGGTGAGTATGATCAGAACTTTGCAGGGACCCAACATGTGCTGCCTGCTCAGTCGCTGCAGTTGGGTCTGATACTTTGAGACTCCCATGAGCTGTAGCCCACCAGGCTCCTTTGTCAATAGGATTTCTCAGAAGACTCCTGGAGTGGGCTGCCATTTCCTTCTCCAGGGGATCTTCCTGACCCAGGGATAGAACCCCGGTCTCTTGCACTGCAGAAAGATTCTTTACCACTGGGGCCACCTGGGAAGCCCTGGGACTCAACATTGGTGGTGGTGGTTTGGTCACTAAGTTGTGTCCGACTCTTGCAAATTCACGGACTGTAGTCTGCCGGGCTCCTCCGTCCATGGAATTCTCCAGGCAAGAATATTGGAGCGGGTTGCCATTTCCCCCTCCAGGGGATCTTCCCGACCCAGGAATCGAACCTAGGTCTCCTGCATTGCAGGCAGATTCCTTACTGACTGAGCTACGAGGGAAGCCCCGGGACCCAACACAGAGAGATTCAATTTGTCAGTTGATAACCTGTGAAGTCTAGAAACTGCAAGAGGTTTTGGGTGAGTAGTGCATCCTATGTAACACCAAAACCCATGTTGTGCTTGTGATGGCCAGGAAAATTTTTACTAGGGCTCGTTTTATCTAGTGGAGCACCACCCAGTGCGTCATGTATTCCATGCCCATCGAAGTAGCTGTTGAATCCCTGAGTGGGACACGAAAAACGTATTTGGAGTATGAATCAGAGAACTGGGGGGTCTGTGATTGTGATTATGGAAACTGAGCCAGAAGGTTCACATGGTCATTATTTATCTTCTTTAGCCTCATTCTGTTGCTCTCTATAATCGCTGTAGCATTCCTATTAATCCTTTAGCTGAGGTGTTGGAAAACTTTTTTAGGATTTCATTTTGTAAGCATATTTTTAGAATTCTATAGTTATGTGTGCTGTTTTAATTTTTCAATGAACAAATGAATATTTCAAGTGCTCAGCAAACTGGTATTGAGTGCTACTCTCAGTGGTTAAGAAATCTGCCTGGCAAACAGGAGGCCGGGTTCCATTCTGGTTCCATTCCTGGGTCCAGAAGATCCTCTGGAGAAGGAAATGGCAATCCACTCCAGTGTTCTTACATGGGAAATCTCATGGACGGAGGAGCCTGGCAGGCTACAGTCCACGGGGTCACAAAGAGTCTGAGACGATTTAGCTACTAAACAGCAGCATGTGCCAGTTAAGAAAGGGAGATAGGATTCAATACAGTATGGAGGCAGAGAGGCAGCTCACCCAGGAACTCTGACCAGACATTGTCGGTTCTCTGCTCCACAGCCACTCTCTCCATCTTCCTGGATAAAAGGGCCTTGATTAAAAAAAAAAAAAGATATTAGGCATGAGGCAGCAACACAAGCAGAGCAGGTGGGTTCCATTCAAGGGATAAATCATCCTTGGTTTAAGCCAATCACGTAATCCTAGTCCTCTCTGCTCTGATTGATTGGTTGGACCAATCAACTGACCCTATTCTGGCCAATGAGATAAAAGGGCTGCTCCGGAACAGGTTTTCTCTTTTGTCATGCTGCTGCTGCTGCTAAGTCGCTTCAGTCCTGTCCAACTCTGTGCGACCGCATAGACAGCAGCCCACCAGACTCCCCCGTCCCTGGGATTTTCCAGGCAAGAACACTGGAGTGGGTTGCCATTTCCTTCTCCAATGCATGAAAGTGAAAAGGGAAAGTGAAGTCGCTCAGTCACGTCCAACTCTTAGCGACCCCATGGACTGAAGCCTACCATTGGGATTTTCCAAAACCTCTGTCCACTGGATTTTCCAGGCAAGAGTACTGGAGTGGGTCGCCAGTGCCTTCTCCCTCTTTTGTTATAAATTGGAGGAAAGGGGGTTGATGGTTTTGCCTTTTCTTCTCACCTTTGAGTGTGTTTTTTGAGGTGATAGTGGTTAGAGCTCGAGGGACAATATTTCTAACTCAGTGAGGATGAAATAGAGCGCACGGATGGAACAGGGGCAGGTTCTGAACGACACCTTGGAGCAACAGAACCAATTGCACTGCTGACTTCTCTGAGCTCCTCGTTCTGTGAGGTAAGCATGCCTGTTTCAGGTGCCTTTGGTTGGTCATTAATTACCAGCACCTGAAAAAAAGCCTTGTTAGATAGGTCTCTCAATAAAGTCAGGTACAAATCCTTAAAGAAACAGTATAGGGAGGTTATCGGGCCAGGGGAAATCAAGGAGGCTTTTTCCTCCTGGTAAACTTTGAGTTGATTTTGAAGAACAGGTGGAAATCCACGAGGTAACAACTCAGGGAGGCTCATCCATCTGGAGGAAGGGCATGTGGAATGGATTGAGCCAGATAGCACCTGTACCCAATAGACTAATTCACGGTTTTGAGGTATCCAGAGTATTCTAGCTTTTCAGTAGAATAGATTCATGGCATTTGTGGGTTTAGCATTCATTTACAAGTGATCTTTCAGTTCAGTTTGGTTGCTCAGTCGTGTCTGACTCTTTGCTACCATGGACTGCAGCACACCAGGCCTCCCTGTCCATCACCAACTCCAGGAGTTTACTCAAACTCATGACCATTGAGTTGGTGATGTCATCCACCATATCATCTTCTGTCATCCCCTTCTTCTCCTGCCCTCAATCCCTCCCAGAATCAGGGTCTTTTCAAATGAGTCAGTTCTTCGCATCAGGTGGCCAAAAGATTGGAATTTCAGCTTCAGCATCAGTCCTTCCAATGAATATTCAGGACTTATTTCCTTTAGGATGGACTGGATGGATCTCCTTCCAGTCCAAGGGACTCTCAGGAGTCTTTTCCAACACCATAGTTGAACGCATCAATTCTTTGGCTCTCAGCTTTCTTTATAGTCCAACTCTTACATCCATACATGACTACTGGAAAAACCAAAGCTTTGACTAGGTGGACCTTTGTTGGCAAAGTAATGTCTCTGCTTTTAAATATGCTGTCTAGGTTGGTCATAACTTTTCTTTCAAGGAGCAAGCGTCTTTTAATTTCATGGCTTCAGTCACCATTCGCAGTGATTTTTGGAGCCCCCCAAAATAAAGTGATCTTTAAAGGCCTTTAATTATGCATATAATTTGTAATGTACAATAACCTGTGATTGGTTCACAACTTGAATCTAAACCTTGGTGGTTTTCAGTCTCGGAAGCAGACTGTGTCCTGTGAGCAGTGAGTGAGTCTCAAGCCGACTAGGGAGCAGAGAGTGAAGCTTCCCAGTTTTTGGCCAATAACTCAGTAACTTTTACTAAACATTAGATGTTGGTTTCCTTGGTTAGCCTTGCTCATTTGAGAAGCAGGTGTCAGGATAGGATTAAGCATGCAAGGAGTTCAATTAGGGAACTGCCTTGGGAGAGGGAGCTGGGTGAGGCCATCAGGCTGAGGATGGGTGTTCATGCAGAGAGACAAGAACCCGAGGGAAGGTTGGGTGGAAGTGCCCGAGACACTGTTCAGCCTAAGAAGGTCCCCAGAGACCCTCTGAAAAGTTTCCTATCTTCCAGGAACAGGCCTGCCTCAGTGTTCCTTCCCCACACAAAGCAGCCAGTGGGAAGCATGACTTCATGGCACACGTGAAAACAGATTTCAGAGCAGCTGGGATCGTTGTCTATTAAACTCCCTGCAGTTGGAGGTTGAGGAGGGTAGTCTTTCTTTACCAAATTTTTTTTTTTTTTTTTGTGGGGGAGGGAGGGGAACCCTACTAAGACTGATGGAAGTAAAAAGAAAATAGCTAAAATATTTGTACCTTTGATAGGAAAAGTTGGGTCATTTTTGGGGTCATGGAATTCTTTCAGAATTTGATTTCAAATACTGACTCTATCCCCCCCAAAATTTACATGAACCAAAGGGCCTGTGGTCTAGCATGACTCTTCCATCTCAAGTTCCTAGATTCTCAGCTTCTCCATGGCTCAGTTTCCCAAAATTGTGTCTGCAGCCTCTCTGTAGCTTTCCACTTGCTGAGATCTGAACTTTTATCAATTGCTGGTGCGACTTTTGGTATGAACTCATGGGTTCAACAGCTACATATATATTTTTCTCTTGCAAAGTAAATCACCTTAGAATACTTCCGGCTTGCTTTTCAGGCTCTCTTGGGTATACTTCCTGATCTCTGAACTCTCTGAATCCTTGCTGAGTGGTAATTTCTGGAACATTCACAGGATGAGATGGCTTCTGTGTTTAGGTCTTGACCATCGCCTTGTCCGCTTTGTTAGTTAGGACCTCTTCTTTCTTTCCTCTCTTGTATGGTCCTTTTTTCTGAAATATGAGGTTAATACTCTGAACTGTGATTTTGATTCTATCCTTAACACTTAAGGGTATGTACCCTTTTTTTATGTTCCTGCCAATCCCTGTGCTCACATAATTGGAAAAATCAAATATACAATACATACATACACATCCTCTCACACGTAGTATTCAAAATACATATGTGGTTGATTTTTGTTGTTTAGGATAGTTATGTTCCACAAAGTTGCTCTGAACACTGACCTAGAGAATACAGAACCACCACATAGCGGGGATGTTTGTATATTGATGCACATAGCATACATAGGTTGTAGTCTTAAATGCGGAACACAGTTAGTAATCTTTGTTTTACAAAAGAGAAAATGAGGGTCAGAGTGTGAAGTTGACTTGCCTGAGTGAACAATATCTTGACCCTACGCATATGCATGTCTACAAAAGACCATTAAAGTATGCAAGTATTGATTTTAGTGTTACAGATAGATTTTAGCCAGTAGGCAAATTCATAGGTATGAAATCTACGAATGATGAGGATTGACTGTACAAGGTAAGACAAAAATTTCAAAATGCAAAAGGGCAGATGATGAAAAGTCTCTCTTCTTCTCTACCCTCAGAGCTCCCTCTTCTCCCAGCTCCCTAGTCCTCAGGGAACTGCTATCATCAATCTCTTATTGATCCTTTCAGAGGATCCTCATCATAGCACATTGGACAAGACAACTGGTTAAAAATAGGGGGTTTGAATTCTAACAGATCTAGCCTGAAAAAAATGTGCACACATTCGGGCAAGTAAGTTATTCAAACTCTGTAGACCCCAGTTTCCTCAAATCTAAACTGAAGGCAATATTCTCACTTACTGGGCAGGCCTCAGTGAGAGGATTAAACTTCCACATATGCATAGTACTTGTCACTGAAAACAGCTTGTGTGACCACTGTGGTGTCTATCTGCAGAGCCCACAAGCCCCCCACAGCTTCCCACAGCCTCTGACCTCCTCACTATGGTAGTGATTTTCCCTGTCCCACTGTCTGTGATCAACCCATGTGTCCTTAACTTTGAGTTCAAGTTCAGAGTGAAGGATTTGGCTAGAGGGGGAGGATCGTTGATTAACCAGCAGTTTTATGCCAATCAGACTACTGAGAAGATTTACGGAAAGGGTCATCCAGACTTTTTTTTAAAGGACGGGTATCAGTTTGGGTTGAACTTTGGCCAAAACCATAGAGAGGAGAAAGGAAGATACAATCTGAAGAAGAGGCATTTCCTGATTCAACTTAATAGAAAACTGTGGCCTCAGTACGATTACACTCAGTGTTAAGCACTCAGTGACACATAAATATTCTTTCCTTCTTCCTTCTTAAGTGGAAAAACCAGTTTTCTCCCAGGAAAATGAAATACTCTGCCTTTCCAAATAAATTTCAGGCATTGATCCTGCTTTAAATGGTCTGTGTGAAAGTGGTTCTCTTGAGAGAATCAAAATGCATTTTCCTCCTGCAAATTAAAATTATTTTTCAATTACATATCTATTTTCATGTGTTAGATGTGCCGCTGTTGGCAGGGCCTTTAGGAAGGATTAGCATAGGAACTGCTATTACTTATAAAAAAAAAATGGAGGGCTTTATCTGACTCAAATCTTTCCTGCAGTCAATCAGGCAGCGTATAAGTAAATGTAAAAATGAAATAGAACACTGTACTTGAATTGTTTATCTGCTTTATCTTCCCAGGCAAAGCTGTCTGGAGCTTGGTTGTTTTTGTATGTGCTTGGAATACTGATAGTTCCCTGCTTTGTACTGTGTGTCTTGAAGATTTAATTCCTTTTGACTTCAAAGGGAAAAATGATAGCATATACATCAAGTTTCTGTTTTGAGGAGGGTTTCAGAAGCGTCTCTGCTTTTTTAGAGAAAATAAAAGCCCTCTGTTTGCTCACTCGCTTAGGAGCAGCTACTCTCATAAATGTGAATTCAGATTTCTCCCAGTTTTATGTTTGAAGTTCAGAACAGACTGTCTAAAATAGCCTTGTGCCTTTTCTGTATCCTTTAACATTTCATAAGTATGTAGCCTCAAAACGATTAAGTTGAAATCATGGTAAGGAAAGTCTATTCTGGTCATTGAACACGTTAATTCTTCTTTTCCATTTTCGAAGTCTTTGCTCTGGACCTATATACTCGGAAAGGTGGGAGCCTTCTATGACTCTGCTCCCTAGAAATTCTGACTGTAAGTATGAACGTGGAGGTAGTCACTTACTGCTCCCATCTCCAGATCAAGGTGTGGGAAGATGTGAATCATTTGATACTGTGAAAACGTTTTCCTGGCCCATGTAGCCTCACTAAACTAACTTCTTTCTGGGCAGCCTGTGAGTGCGTGTGTGCTCAGTCATGTCCAGCCCTTTGTGACCCAGAGGGCTGCAGCGCGTCAGGCTTGCCTGTCCATCACCAATTCCCAGAACTCACTCAAACTCATGTCCATTGACTTGGCGATGCCATCCAACCATCTCATCCTCTGTTGTCCCCTTTTCCTCCCACCTTCAATCTTTCCCAGCACCAGAGTCTCTTTAAATGAATCAGTTTTTCGCATCACGTGGCCAAAGGATTGGAGTTTCAGCTTCAGCATCAGTCCTTCCAATGAATATTCAGGACTGATTTCTTTTAGGATGGACTGGATGGATCTCCTTCCAGTCTAAGGGACTCTCAAGAGTCTTTTCCAACAACACAGTTCAAAAGTATCAATTCTTTAGTGCTCAGCTTTCTTTATAGTCCAATTCTCACATCCACACATGACCACTGGAAAAACCAAAGTTTGACTAGATAGACTTTGTTGGCAAAGTAATGTCTCTGCTTTTTAATATGCTGTCTAGGTTGGTCATAACTTTTCTTCCAAGGAGTAAGCATCTTTTAATTTCATGGCTGCAATCACCATCTGCAGTGATTTTGGAGCCCCCGAAAATAAAGTCTGACACTGTTTCCACTCTTTCCCCATCTATTTGCCATGAAGTGGGACCAGATGCCATGATCTTCATTTTCTGAATGTTGAGCTTTAAGCCAACTTTTTCACTCTCCTCTTTCACTTTCATCAAGAGGCTCTTTAGTTCTTCACTTTCTGCCATAAAGGTGGTATCATCTACATAACTGAGGTTATTGACATTTCTCCCAGCAATCTTGATTCCAGCTTGGGCTTCATCCAGTCCAGCATTTCTCATGATGTACTCTGCATATAAGTTAAATAAGCAGGGTGACAATATATAGCCTTGACATACTCCTTTCCTGATTTGGAACCAGTCTGTTGTTCCATGCCCAATTCTAACTGTTGCTTCTTGATCTGTATACAGATTTCTTAAGAGGCAAGTCAGGTTGTCTGGTATCCCCATCTCTTTCAGAATTTTCCATAGTTTATTGTAATCCAAACAGTCAAAGGCTTTGGCATAATCAATAGAGCAGAAGTAGATGTTTTTCTGGAACTCTCTTGCTTTTTCAGTGATTCAACAGATGTTGGCAATTTGATCTCTGGTTCCTCTGCCTTTTCTAAATCCAGCTTGAATATCTGGAAGTTCACGGTTCATGTATTGCTGAAGCCTGGCTTGGAGCATTTTGAGCATTACTTTGCTAGTGTGTGAGATGAGTGCAATTGTGCAGTAGTTTGAGCATTCTTTGGCATTGCCTTTCTTTGGGATTGGAATGAAAACGGACCTTTTCCAGTCCTGTGGCCACTGCTGAGTTTTCCAAATTTGCTGACATATTGAGTGCAGCACTTTCACAGCATCATCTTTTAGGATTTGAAATAGCTCAACTGAAATTCCATCACCTCCACTAGCTTTGTTCATAGTGATGCTTCCTAAGGCCCACTTGACTTCACATTCTAGAATGTCTGGCTCTAGGTGAGTGATCACACCATTGTGATTATCCGGGTCATGAAGATCTTTTTTGTACAGTTCCTCTGTGTATTCTAGCCACTTCTTAATATCTTCTGCTTCTGTTAGTCCATACCATTTGTGTCCTTTATCGTGCCTATCTTTGCATGAAATGTTCCCTTGGTATCTCTAATTTTCTTGAAGAGATCTCTAGTCTTTCCTATTCTATTGTTTTCCTTTATTTCTTTGCATTGATCGCTGAAGAAGGCTTTCTTATCTCTCCTTGCTGTTCTCTGGAACTCTGCATTCAAATGGGTATATCTTTCCTTTTCTCCTTTGCCTTTCACCTCTCTTCTCTTCACAGCTATTTGTAAGGCTTCCTCAGACGGCCATTTTGCTTTTTTTGCATTTCTTTTTCTTGGGGATGGTCTTGCTCCCTGTCTCCCGTACAATGTCATGAACCTCTGTCCACAGTTCATCAGGCATTCTGTCTATCAGATCTACCATAACCATTCACAAATACTTTGCAGATCTCAAAGAGATGAATGGGACATTCTCCCTTTTCATTTAGCTCTATATTAAAACTTAGAAAATTAATAGATTTTTAAAATAATAATTTTTAATTTTCTTCCTATCTCAATAAAATTTGTTATTCTGTGCTCCATAACTGGAATTTCCCCTCATGTTAATCCCCTTAATAGGAAAAAAAGTTCCCCTACCTGTGCCAAATGATGATTTCATGAGACCAAGTTGCAACCAATAGCTGAAAAGGGGGAAATATGGTTCTTGTTCTTGGGATGCTTACTATTTGGCTAGTGAGAACACACATGGAATTATTTGCAGTGATAGAGAAGTGATAAATGTGGTTGTGGTTTAGATAAGTGGTTCTCAACTTGTTTTTTTCTGCTACTACACACATGTAACTCGAAGTTCACGGATGTATGCACACCCATGGGTATAATCCTGGTCAAATGAAATTCTTTAGAAAGTAGCTGTAACCCCACCCCTCTCTCTCCTGTTCATGAAAACAGAATGCAAGTGAATAAGCAGGCTAGTATTTAAAGAATATCCTTAAACTTGCATTTCTTTAAAATGCCAGTTTTTAAAAACTTTGCTACTTTGTCATTAGTAATGAATTGCTTGCAGTTCATTTCCTAACTGACTACCCATACAGTTCAGATGTTGAAAGGTGCTGATTTCTGTGATAACTGGTGCTTGGGTTTATAATATTGCTGAGATCTGGCCCCATAAACACACACACAAATGCAAAGTTATCAGTCTGTTAGTATGTCCGTTTCAGGCTGTGGCAACCTGCAAACCTGAACATAGTTTCTTGCCATTAACACTGTTGAGTTTCTGGAGAAACACTCCTCTGTGTCTCTCGCCCCATATGCTTGATGTTCCATATCTGAATGCTGTGGAAACTTAGAGCTGGTGTTCTTGCCGACATCAGAGAATGACACTCCTTCAGAGCTCAGAATTTCAGTGGCAGAAGTGCTTCGAGATGCCAGACCCATTCACTTGGGACATAAGTGTCTCTTCCCAGTAGCCCCTGAACAGCAGCCTGACCATGTGATGTATTTTGTCCATTGAAATAATGAGAAGGGACGTATGTCACTTCTAGGTGGGAGCTCTGTGAGCTGTCACGTGTTCCACTGTTGCTTTTCTCCTTTTGTTGTGAGAACAGCTCTCGCTCCCCAGATGGAAGGGCTACCTTGGAATGCAAAAGGTGTGGAGTTGAACTGAAATGCATCTGCAGTTAGCAGATGTGAGCAAGAATGCTTGGTTATAAACCACAAAGATTATGAGATCATATTTTGTTTGTGTGTCTTCAACCAGTCATAAGCTGCTGCTGACAAGTGCTCAGCTGTGTCCTGATTCTTTGCAACCCCATGGACTGTAGCCTGTGAGGCTCCTCTGTCCATGGGATTTTTCCAGGCAAGAATACTGGAGTGGGTTGCCATTTCCTTTTCCAAATCATAAGTTAGCTGATTGATGATACATGGTGTCATGGGAATTTCATCAGTTTCACAGAGCCTTGGTTTCAAGTTTGATCTTTCCCATTGTATGGGCATGTTCCTTCTGTAAGAACTCAGTTTTCTCATCAACAAATTGGGAATAAAAATAAAAAATTTTTTTTTTACCATTACAATAAGGATCAGTTAAAACTATTTTCTAACTGAAAATACATTGTAAACAAAATGTATGAAAGCAAGGAGCAACTTCTCTCAGAAGGAAACTATTTTAAGCATGCTGCTGCTGCTGCTGCTGCTAAGTCGCTCCAGTCGTGTCCAACTCTGCGACCCCATAGACGGCAGCCCACCAGGCTCCGCCGTCCCTGGGATTCTCCAAGCAAGAACACTGGAGTGGGTTGCCATTTCCTTCTTCAGTGCGTGAAAGTGAAGTCGCTCAGTCATGTCCAACTCTTCGCGACCCCATGGACTGCAGCCCACCAAGCTCCTCCGTCCACGGGATTTTCCAGGCAAGAGTGCTGGAGTGGGGTGCCATTGCCTTCTCTGTTTTAAGCATGAGGAAGATCCTAAGTTCCTAATCCACTGACCTCTGTTCCTTACTCACTCTGAAGGTATAAAAACTAACTATGCAGGTTTCGTGGGTATTAACTCTTAGAAAAGTATCTCTATCTGAGCAGCTTGCATGTAGCAGAAGCTCAATACGTGGCAGCTACTATTACTGTAAGAACTTGGCTTCTCCTCTATTGTAATTGATGATATTTAAACAATAATGTTATTCAACATTTTAAGGGTTTTCACATTTAAAGCATGTGACAGCTGTTGCTTACTTGGCTGATTTTTTTTTTTTTTTTTTCCCCTGAACATGGATCTTCTTTAGAAAAGGACCAATTCATCTTTCCATCCTTGGCTTTAGCATATAAAAGGTGTTTAAATCACTTGGATGTAAAAAAATTTGAAGTTTAATTGTAGCTGTTTTAAAATAATAAAGGTAAGAATTTTTCAAATGTTAGTATTTTTCAACGTGTGATCTGAGATCTGCATCAGAAACTTGAGGGATGGAGTTGCATAGGGGTGTGGGGGGGGGAACTGCTTGTTAAAATGCCGGTTCCAGACTTACTCAGGCAGAATCTCTGAGATGGTGGGGTTTGACTCCTGGAAATGCTGAATTTTTGAGAATTGCTTTTCCAATGATAGAAAGCTCGTAATAAGAATGACCCACTCGAAGTGGTGTGAAAACCAACTAGAAAGCTTGTGCAAATATATATTCAGTGAACTCCCCTCAGACTGTAAGATCCAGTGGGTCTGTGGTGGAGGCCAGGAATCTGCTTTTTTTACCAAACATCCTTTCTGTGCCCCTTCCCCCTGGCCCCAGTATACAGTGCTGCAGGTGTCTGAACGCTAAGCTTTGAGAAACAGGAACTAGCTTCTCTTCTTTTTCCTGATTTGATCACTGCTACTCCCACGTTGATTTTGTATTCTTGCATTTAACTGAAAAGTGATGAATATTTACACGTGTCTCTGTCTGGATTTCACCTACACCAGACTGTGATCATGGGGAAAGCATAAGCAAGCACGCGATTCTTCTGGCTGTGGTTCGTGGGGCGGGATCTGTGAAGTGCTTGAAGTTGACCCTAGAGTGACCCATGTTGCCCCTATCTAGCATAAGCATTAATAAATATGTCCTTGAGATAGGTCAGTGTTATACCTGCCTGCAAAACTTGCTCAAGTGATGTAGATGGAGGTAACTATGCTCTTTAGTGCTTCCTGAGTCCTAGGCACTCTGCAGCTGAGCTGAGTTACCTAACTCCAGAGGAGATGGGAACATGGGTGTGATAGCAATGGGGTTTTTGATTCAGGAATTGGCGAAGAACACCAAAGTCCTGGAAGAAACTGACTCTTCATTCCTTCTGTGGGGACATCCTCCACATCAGAAATGGGTACTGCCAAGTGTTGGGTCAGGAAGCTCCCCTGGAGAAGGAAATGGCAACCCACTCCAGTATTCTTGCAGGGAAAACCTCATGGACAGAGGAGCCTGGCAGGCTATAGTCCATGGGGTGGCAAAGAGTCAGACCTGACTGAAGTGACTGAACGCACACATACACACAAGCATATTGTATTGCAGCCTCTACCCTGGGGTACACACAGTAGCTAGGTCCTGGGGGCTGGAGGCTGACTCTCGTGGTCACCTGCCCTGTGCACAGTCGCACTGCCAGCTTGTGTGTGTGTGTGCTGGGGCTGGAGTGTACAGAGGCGTCGGGGTGGGTGGGTGTGTCTGACCCTGACCTCTCAGGAACCAGGCGCGTCCCGGAGGAGGAGGGAGCCAGAGAACAGCGGTGGCATGTGAGCCCCGCTCTGTGGACTTGACCCAGTGGCCCCCATCTGAGGGCCACCGTGGAGGCAGGGTGTGAGGAGGGAAAAAGGCTGGGATCCAGGGTGTCAGGATTCAGGCAGAGGACTGAGAACCCGTCAGGGAGCCTTGGGGGAGTGCAAGAGGCAGGACTATGTGTAAACTGAAGCTCTAAAGCATCGGTGCAAAACAAAGCCCAACTTGTAAAGAAATTCAGTATGGTAGGTAAAGAGCATTAAGTACCATTGCTGGGCCCTTTTGAGTGAGGGACCCTGTGCAGCCACCTGGTCACAGGTCCCTGAAGCCAGTCCCCAGTGTAGGGACCAAGCCTTTTTGCTCCTCTCCTGTAGACACAAAGGGGATTTTGGGGTTCTCAGTTTTTCACAGGTGTTGAGGAGTCTCCTCATTGTTCTTGCATGGATAGAGCAAAACAAACTTCTGGACCAAAATAGTATTGCAAAATAAAATTACAAATCAGTACATGTTTTTGTTCTTTTGCTCTATAAGTTTTTGTTCTTTTGTTTGTGTTTTGGTGATGAGCAATGATTACAAAGCGCTATTAAAGGTCTAAGTAACTCTTCCCTCTTTGGGCATCATTTAAGGAATTTTTTTCTTTTTTTCCTTGAGAAGTCCCTGTAGACTTCAGTCTTAGATGCCCACAGGGAACATGGTCTAATTCTAGGGAGATGACATCGGTTTCCTCTGAGAGAGACCACATGTGCATTTGATGTGGATATATAATATTTTCCACATGTGACCACAGAGCAGCCCAAATCCTCCATCACAAGAGACATGATTATGACTTTAAATAAACCCAGGGAAAACAGCAGGTGATGAGGGTAAATAAAACTATGACTAGTAGGTTCTCCTTGCCTCTGAGGCTTCCATTTAATAATTAATACAACTTTAGAGGCCACTTAAAGATACTCTCTGGGGATTATATTGATAAGAGCAATGAGATGTACTGTGTATCATGGTTTTCCTTGTCAACTTGAAGACAATTTGCATGCTTTTTCTTGCTAAATCAGAGTAGCATTATGGTCTAATGTCTCTTCAAGGAGTGTGTGGCTGTTGGGTGGAAATGACATTTGGCTGGCCTTCATGCTTTCAGACTTTTTCATGGGAATAGAGGAAAATAATTTTTTTCTGACTCCTGTGTTCCATGTAGTACTTTTTAAGCTGAAGTGTCTTGAAGTTGTGTGGATACCAAGTAGATTTACAGTTAGAGATGCTGAATGGCACAATAGTGGTCGTCTTCTAAGAGAAAGTAAATAGGACAATACTGTCAACTCTTAGAAATCTCTGGGATTTTGCAGAGATGGCTTCCAAGGGGGTTGGTCTCTTTGAGGAAAAGAAGGCAGAGTAGGGTGATTCTCTTCGGATGTTTGAGGATGAATGTCTGGTGTGCTGGAGAAGAGGAAGTGCTTTGTCCTAATTGTGTTTCCCTACTCTTTTTCCACTGTAGCTTCATCCCCTTATTTTCTTTATTCCTTTGCTCATGTTACTTGCTGACCTACTGTATATTTCCTTGATTATTTATTTCTCAACTGTCACCCCTAGCAGCGTATAAACATCATAATGGCCCGGACTGCGTGCTTTCTTCTCTTTTGTACACCCAGCTCCTAGCCCAGTGACTACAGTGACAATAACAGGTGACGGCAGCTAACACTGACCGCAGGGCTTGACAGTGTTGTAACCCACCTGACGTTGGTATCACTTGATCCTCACAATAACCCTTGGAGATAAGTAATATTTTAATCCCTGTTTTATAACGGGGAAAACTAAAGCCTAGAACACTTGAGCAGATTTCCCAGAATCCACACTGTTGGTGAGTGGGAGAACGATGATTTGAACCGAGGCTGAGTGGCTCTGCTGTTTGCATCTAGAGCTTCAGGGAGGCAGGAAGCTTGACTGCCTGCTGTGCTCCACCCCCAGCACATACTGAGCTCTCAATGAGTATTTTCTGAGTAGATGAACGTTCGGCCTGAAGCGTGACATCCCTGTCCAGAGGAGGGGCGGTGGCCGTGGGAGACTGATGGTGCTGAGGTGAGCCACAGGGACTGGCTTCTCAAGCAGCTGGGTGAGGCTTGTTTTCCGGGATGCTATCCCTCACACTTGTGAGGGGAGCTGCTGCTGCTTCTGCCCACTCTTCCCTCACCTATATACGGGTTTCTGGGGGCCAGGGGCTGTGCTGGGAGAGGCAGACCTGCCCATCCATCCAGGTAACTGTGTTCCCCTGATGTGCAGCTGAGCCAATGACATTGGGAGCACCTTCATGTCTCCAGGTCAGTGTCCGGGATCTCATCCGTGGGCCTTATAAGTTGCTTAGCCCAAGAAGTGTGTGGTCTCCATTCCCTCAGGTTGTATTCACTTGATGTCACTTCCCGGGTCACTCAGACAGTAAAGAATCAGCCTGCAATGCAGGCAGACCCAGGTTCACCTGAGTTGGGAAGATCTGGAGAAGGAAATGGCAACCCACTCCAGGACTCTTGCCTGGAAAATTCCATGGACAGAGCCTGGCAAGCTGTAGCCATGGGGTAGCAAATAGCTGAACACAACTGAATAACTAACACACGCATATACACGCACATAAAGGGCTCTTCCTGGGGACAAGCCTTCCTTTCGCTCTCTCTCTTTTAAAAAAATTTCTGGATTAAAAAAATTTTAATTTATTTTTAGTTTTTTGCTGTGCTGGGTCTTCCTTGCTGCATGAGAGCTTTCTGTATTTGTGCGTGGGCATTCTGGGCGCTTTTCTTGTTGCAAAGCGTAGGCTCTAGACTTGCAGACTTCAGCAGTTATGGCGCGTGGGCTTAGTTGCCCCATGGCATGTGAAATCTTCCCAGACCAGGGATTGAACACATGTTGCCTGCATCAGCAGGTGTGTGTTTGAGGGGCTGTGGTGGTGTGTATTTGCAGGTTTGTGTACCTAGTTGAGAGGGAAAAGGCAGAAGGTACCAAGGTACCACTGGACCACTAGGGAAGTCCCTCTTCTCTTTTCTTTTGTCAAACTAAAAATCCTCTGAAGGGTGTGTGTGTGAGACAGAGAGAGAGAGAGAGAGACTGAGTATAAGTGAAGGAGGAAAGGAACAGGCCAAGCTAACTCCATCTTGAAAAAGAAGGAAACTCCATCTTACATTCCCAGTCAACTTTGGACTATGTGCCTGGTAGCCATGGAGAATATGTACCTACGGCCCAACAGATCTCCTGGACAGATAGACACCAGATTCCGTACCAAGATTTCCCTTCTCCAGAAAAAATGTAATAATCCCCTATGTAGTCAATCACCTTTGTAATCTTTATGCCACCCATGGGTGTAGGTTACAGTGTATAACCAGCTGACTCTTCTGATTATGAATCATGGCTGTAACCTGATTGTATCTCCCTTTAACATTTTCCAGGCTAGGTCTAAGGAATTTGGGGATGTGAGGTTGAGCACGTACACTTAAGGCATGCAAGGTTTTCACAAAAGTCTGTCGGGGTCCCTGGCTAAAGAGGATACTCTGCCTTGGACCTGCTGGTGTAATAAACTGCACTCCACTATCCACGCTGTCCTTCTGACTGAGTTTGTTTCCCAGAGTGTTTGACTATAACCTAAGTATGTGTGTGAGAGAGAGATTACTGTGGCTGGGCCCAGAAAGCATTTTTATTAGCCTTAAAAACAACTATAAAACATTCTATTTCCCTTATTCTCTCTTATTGCCACACAGTGTTAAGATGTGAGTCCAGCAGCAGCTTTAGAAAAGCGTGTTACTTCTGTGTGTGTGTTGGGGGGCTGTGGTGGTGTGTATTTGCAGGCTTGTGTACCTAGTTGGGAGGGAAAAGGCAGAAGGTGCCAAGGTACAGCTGCATGGAAGCTAGGTTTCAAGTAACAAAATACAAAGGTGTCCCTGCGGTTGGGACTGTTAAGCTTTGCAGCCTATTAACGCACACAATGGGGGGCCAGTCGTCATGCCTCGCCTGCTTGGAAGTAACATACTGCACCCCTACTGGGACACAAAGGCTGCCTAGGGAATCAGGGTGCTCAACCACAGTTGAGGGCGGGCCTCTCAACTAAGAAGGAAGTAAGCAGAATAAAAGAGGCCTTCATTTGTGGGCACCTGACAAGCTGAGTCCTGCTTCTGTTACCAGGGAAGCTGGTTTTAGAACCGACATTTGAGATAAGCCCATAAAAGATGAACAAAGAAATGGAACTACTGTTTCACAATCAAGTTTCTGATAATCATAAAGGATGCCTTGGGACTATCCCATACATCCACCGACAAGGCACATATGTTAATAGTATAAAATTCATTTGGTAGCAAATACCCTTTTTTCTTATCATATATTCTCATAGGTGAACTTGTGAGCTTATTGTCACAAGTTCAAATACATCTGATGTATTGTCAAATACATCTAATCAGGAAATGTCACTCAAGCTTTTAGCTTATATCAGTGGTTTTAGTTTTTAAGCTATCTTCATCCTTCTATTAATAATTCTAAAGTTTGGTGTGGAGACAAAAAGCCCCTTGGAAAGGAATTATAACAGATATGGTTTACTTCTGCTTGTCCAGTCATCATAGACTTTATAGACTTTGAGACTAGAAAATCACATCAATGCTTCAAAAATCTTGAACTATGATGTTAAAAAGTTATTATAAAGAGGAATGTATCTGATGTGAGTCCATGGTAATGATTTTTGCATGCTCAAAGAAAACTATGGTGATCTTTTTACAAGACTAAACTCTTTCTAGATCATTACTAAGCACAGGGTAGGTCATTAGTTCCTTGCTTAAAAAAAAAAAAAGAGAGAAAAAAGATGTGCTGATTCTCATTTTTGTGGAGGAATAAGCCAGTAATAGTAATTTTGTGGAGGAAATTTTGTGGAGCATTTTTGTGGAGGAAAAAGCCAGTAAGCAATAGACATAGTACATTATAAGTAAGATATGCACTAAGTTAGGTGGTGAGTTAAGAATTAAAAAAAAAGATATTATGGAGACAGAGAAATTAGGAGTGGGATGAGAGATACATGGCAATTTACCGTAGGATGGTTAGTTTGGCTTTCCTGAGAGGGTGATATTTGATTAAATATTTACAGGAGGTGGGGGCTTCCCTTGTGGCTCAGCTGGTAAAGAATCCGCCTGCAATGCAGGAAACAGGTTTGATCCTGGGTTGGGAAGATCCCCTGGAGAAGGGAAAGGCTACCCACTCCAGTATTTTGGCCTGGAGAATTTCATGGACTGTATAGTCCGTGGGGTCGCAAAGAGTCAAACATGACTGAGTGACTTTCACTTTCACTTTACAGGAAGTTAGATATCTGGGGGATGAACAGTTCAGGCAAAGGCAACTTGCCAGTGTGAATGCCCTGTGTGAGCACACTCAGCATGTGTGAGAATAGCCAGGAAGCCTATGGGGCTGGTGTGTAAATGTAATAGTACTTGAGGTCAGAGCAGAGGGGAGTTTAGCATCTTTTAGGTCATGGAAGGACTTTGACTCTTACTGGAAAGGGAAGCCACTGCAGGATTTTGAGCTGAAGGATAACTTGATCAGGCTGACTTATAAGGATAAGTCTGACTGTACTCTGGATGATCAAGAGTAGAAGTAAGGAGACCAATTAGGCTATTGCAGTCATCTAGGTGTCTTGTCTATTGTTGAATAGCAAGTTACCCCCAAACTTGCTAGTTTAAAACAACAAAGGTATTATTTCATAGTTTGTCAGTCAAGAATTTAGGCATGGCTTATCTGGGTCCTCTGACTCAGGGTATTTCGTAAAGATGTGATCAAGGTATCAGCTCAAGGCTTGATTAGGGGAGGATTCACTTCTAAATTCACTCACATGGAACTTAGTTCCTGTGAGTTATTGAACTGATCCCTTAATATTGGTCACAGACCATCCTCAGATTCTTGTCATAATATCATCTTCATTGGAGAGCTTACAACATGGCAGCTTACTTCAGGAGAGCAAATGAGTAAGGAGGGGAGGCAGGGAGGGAGTGAGAGAGATTGATTTGGAAGTCAGAGTATTTTAAAACTGGAAATTGGTCGTTGGTTTCTAATATCACATTTCCCCAAATATGTGAATAAAGATTCATCAAACAAAAAAAACAAAACCCCCCAAATCACTAATATCCCGTTAGTTCTGTCATATTCTTTCTGTCAGAAATAAGACACTAACTCCCACACATACTCAAGAGGAAGAGATTGTACAGGGGTGTGAATATCACGAGCTGGGATCACATCCAGCCATTTCAAAAGCTGCCTAACGAGCTTTGCAAGAGATGATGCTAGAGTAGTAGCAATAGAGGTGATGAGAAGTGGTGTCAAAATACACAGAAAATCTTGGAACTATAATTCATGACCTATTTTTATTATTGTGTAGATAACTTCGGGCACCTTGTATAATAGTAATACCTCTGGGCTTTTAACTGAAAGTCTACTCACCTATGAATAATTAAAACATAGAGTTTAGCCAAAATGTACAAAGCTAATACATGATAGACCCTGTTTTAAACCCTGGCAATCTGTATTTACACTGTTAGTCTGAGAAGGATGCTAGGAATAATGAAGTAGATAAACTATTTTGTAAAATGCAGTGTGCTATACAGATACAAGTCAAGCACAGGCGCAAGAGTAGTAACTTAGAATTTGAGCAGTGCTGGGCAAAGGATAGAGCCCTTCTGTCTTTCCATGTGAGTCTCATTTGTTTCTGTGGAGGTGGAAGCAGAAACTGATTCCTTCTGTAGTGTTTCTACAGCGTATGGCAGTGTTTAGAAGCTACCTAGGATAAAGCCATATGGATTTTGACCTAGAACTCAATAACAGGCTAGAGAAGTAAGGATGGCTGGGAACAGATGGAGAATTTAATTTAATGTGGAGCTAGTTCTGTTTTCAACAAAGAAGGCATGTGACCCTAATGAGGCATAATGGCTTAGCAGGACCCTGCAGTGGCATGAGGTCTGGTTCAAAGTAAAATCGACCAGAGAGTAGGAAGTTCAGGGTAGGCCTTTTGAGGCTGGGTCAGGCTGGCTATTATTTGTAGTGGGACTAGAAGGAGGTGAGTCTGTTGAACTAGTAAAACACTGTGAGGCAAAAGCCTTGATAATGTTTGGATAATGAAGCCACTGACAGCCATTCTAATATTTATATAGAAACTCCAGATTTTTCGTGAGTAGTTTTGTGTGATACTTCTGTTTCCCTTCTTTTATTTCATATGATCTGTATCTTTATATTTGAAAGGAATTTCTTGGTACCATACAGTTTTTATCTAGTGTGACAGTCTCTGCCTTTTATTTAGTGTTTAGATTATGTTTAATGCAAATAACAATATGAATTAGTTTTAAATATATAATTTTGCTTCTTGTTTTTATTTGTACCATCTGTTCTTTCTGCCTCTTTTCTGCCTTTTGGATTGAGTATTTTTCTGAATTTAATTTTATCTTCACTATTGACTTATTAGCTATATGTCATATGTTTAGAAGTTACTCTGAGTTACACTGAATAATGTACATTTTAACTTATAGCCAACTTTCAAATAATGTTATATCAACATATAATTTATGAATCTCATAGCAGTATACTTTCATTTCTCTCTCCCATTCTTGATGCTTTTGTTGCCCTAAGTTTTATTTCTGTGTATGTTCTTATAATATATTGTTACTATTTTTGCCTTAATCAGTTATCTTTTGAAGAAATTAACAAATGAGAAATAAGAGCTTTGTGTTTACCAGCATATGTACTATTTCTGGCGTTCATTATTCCTCTGTGAGGATCCAGAGTCCGTCTAGTATCATTTTCTTTTTGCCTGAAGAATATCCTTTTATGTTTCTTATGGTGCAGGTTATACAGTGATTCAGCTTTTACTTTTCTAGAAAGGCTTTTATCTTTCCTTCATTTTAAAAGATCTTTTCACAGGACACATTTCTAGGTTAACATTTGTTTATTCTTTTTTTAGTGTGATTGAAAACACACATAAAATTCGCTATCGGAACCATTTTAAGTGCATGGTTCAGTAGTGTTAAGTATATTTACATGATTGTAAAATAGATCTCCATAACTTTTTCATCTTACAAATTTGAAACTCTGTAACCATTAAAAACAGTTCTTCCTTTCCCCTTCCTCTGAGCCTAAACCCCTTCTACTTTGCATTTCTATGATTTTGACTTCTTGAGATATCTCATCTAAGTAGAACCGTATCGTATTTGTCCTCTTTTTCACCCCCCCCCAAAAGTTTAAACTTTTTATTTTGTATTGGGGTATATAGCCAGTTAACAATGCTGTGGTTGAGGTGAACAGAAAGAGGTCTCACCCATACATGTGTTTGTCCTCTTGTAACTGGATTATTTCACTTAGCATGGTGCCCTCAAAGTTTATCCATGCTGCAGTGTGAGCCAGGATTTCCTTGCTTTTTCAGGCTGCATAGTATTCCATTCTATGTATATATCACACTTTATTTATGCGTTTATCTTTTGATGGACATTTCGGTTGATTCCAATTCTTGCCTATTATAACTAACACTATTTTCAGTGTAGGTATGCAAATATCTCTTTGAGGCCCTGCTTTCAATTCTTTTGGATATCTACTCAAAAGTGGGATTGCTGAGTCATATGGTAGGTTTATTTTTTATTTTTTGAGGTACTCTCATACTGTTTTCCGTAGCAGTTGTACCATTTTACAATCTCATCATCAGGGTTGGAGCAAGGGTTCCAGCTTTTCCACCTACCCACCAATATTTGTTTCTTTTCTGTTTTGTTTAATAGCATCTGTCTTGATGGCTTTCAGGTGATATCTCATTGTGCTTTGGGTTTGTATCTCTCTGGCAGTTAGTGATTATGAGTATTTTCATACGTTTGTTTGCCATTTGTATATCATATTTGGAAAAAATGTCTTTTCAAGTCCTTTGCTGATTTTTAAATTGAGTTTTTTGTAGTTGTTGTTGAAAGTGTAGTTTTTATAGCTCGGTTGGTAAAGAATCTGCCTGCAATGTGGGAGTCCTGAGTTCAATCCCTGGATTGGGAAGATCCCCTGGAGAAGGGAAAGGCTACCCACTCTAGTATTCTGGCCTAGAGAATTCCATGGACTATATAGTTCATGGGTTCGCAAAGAGTCAGACACAACTGAGCAACTTTAATGTTTCATATACTCTGGATACCCCTTATCAGATAAATGATTTGTAAATATTTTCTCCTATTTCATAGGTTGCCTTTTTATTCTGTGTGCTGTGTATTTTGATGAACAAAAGTTTTTAAGTTTGATGCAGACCCATTTGTCCACTTTTTCTTTATGTTTCCTATGAATATTCATTTATTCTTTCAGCACTTTAACGTGCTCTTTTATTGTATTCTAGTTTATATAGTTTCTGATGACAAGTCTGTGATATTCTTAGCTTTGTTTCTCTGAATTTAATTTGTTTTTATTCCTCTGGCTCTTTTAAAATATTTCCTCTTTATTAATGGTTTTAAGCAAGTTGATTGTTTTCCTTTATTGTGATTTTCTTTGTTTTATTCCTTCTTGGATTTTGTTGAGTCTCTTAAATTTGTGAATTTGTACTTTTCATCAATTTTGGAATATTTTCAAACATTATTTCTTCAAATATTCTTTTCATTTTTCCTCCTTCTCCTTGTGGAACTTCAATTACAGTTATGTTAAAGCTGTTAATATTGTTCCATAGATCACCAAAACTTATTTAGTTTAGTGATGTTTTTCTTTTTATGCTTCATATAGGTAGTTTCTACTCCTATCTTCACATTTGCTGATGTTTTCTTCTGCAGTGTCTAATCTGCTGTTGATCCCATTCAGTAAAAGTTTTATTTCTGACACTTGCTTTTTTTGTTTGTTTGTTTCTACTGACTTTTTTTCTTGGTTATAGTTTGTTTTCCTTGCTTCTTTTTCCGCCTAGTAATATTTTGGGATCAGGTTGAGGACCAAGTTTTTCTGTTTGAGTCTTTTCTTTTAATAATTATTTTAAAAAATTTGTTTTTTGGCCATGCTGTGTGGCATATGGTATCTGAGTTTCCCCACCAGGGATTGAACCTGCATCCCCTGCAGGGGAAGTGTGGAGTCTTAACCACTGGACTGCCAGGAAAGTCCCAGCATCAGTGTTTACTAGATAAGGCCAGACAGAGGATTATTATGGATTGAATTTTGACCAAAATTTATATACTGGAGTCTTATCCCCCAGGACCTCAACCTGTGTCTTTATTTGGAGATAGCATCTTTATAGAGATAATCAAGTGAAAGTGAGGTCATGAGATGGGCCATTGTCCAGTATGACTGCTGTTCTGATAAAATGGAGAAATTTGGACAGAGATGCATAATAGAGGGAATATGATGTGAAGAGACAAAGAGAAGTTGTCCATTTTAAGCCAGAGAGTGAGGCTTCAAACAGAGCCTTCTCTCAAAGCCCTCACAAGGAATTGACCCTACCAACAGCTTGATCTCAGACTGCTAGCCTCAAAAACTGGGAGATAATAAATCTCTGTTTTAAGCCACTCATTTTGTGGTACTTTGGCATGGCAGCCCTTGGAAACTAGTACGAGCGTTTATGCAGAACTACATATTATAGGCTGACTTGGTAAGAGGAAGAGGCACGTAACGAGCAGTGGGCCACCACGGAAGCTCGTGTACGCTGTCTGTAAGATAGGTGGGCAGTCAGTGCTCTCTCTTATCCAGTTTATGGATGGAAACAAACGCCACCCAGACTGAGCAGAACAGGGCAAGGCAGCAGGCCTTGCCTCGGGTTTACCAAGAGCTTACTCTTTTTTGCTTATCTGGTTGAGAAGGATTTAGAAGGGAAAGTAGAATAAGACTTGAATTTTCTGTGTGAGTTGTGAGGGGATTTGATGGCTTCAAAAGAGATTACTTGGAGTGCATAGATGGTTTGAAAGAAAAACACACAAATACTCTAAACTTTGCCATTGGCATTTAAGAAACTTAATATCTTACTGCAGCAGGGTTACTTTTTACTCCACTGCTCTGAAGGATTAGAAGATGTATGGAACGTGTATAAATCTTATTTTAATTAAATGCTTAGGACTTCTAAAGGTCTGCTCTGTTTCTCTCTCTGCTTGTCTCTCTCTGAATTATGTGGGTGACAGTGTAGATTTTTTGATCCCTGACTCATCCTTTTACCTACCTACTCATTTGTTTATAATGAAAAAAATTTTTTTAGGCAGTTGAAATGGGAACTGTCTTAATATACAAAACAAAGAAGGAGGTCCAAATGTTACCTCCCAAACAGTTAGACTTTATTAAGAGAGGAAGTAAAAAGCCCCCAGACATTTACTTTAGCGGGGAGTGAGGCATCTGGAGAGGCCTGTCAGAGATCTGTTACAGTGGATGTCATACGTACTACGCGGGCCTGGCCAGGGTCGAATTTAATACTAAGTTGGTCGGGCCTTCTTGATTTCATTACAGCAGTTCCTACGCTGAGAGGAGTTAAGCCAAAAAGGTTTTCATTAATGTGCTTTCTCCCTGAAGATTTTTTAGACTTGCAGTTTCAAAGAAAGCTAGATACCACCATGAGCCAAACTATTTAGTGAGATGTTTCTCCTCTGGGAGAAAGCCATTTGCTCAGATTCCAGCTTTTCAAATGTCAAATGTTATTCATCCCCACTTTGGCTCTTGTAAGCGTGTATAGTCCCTTCTTTTCAATTTTTCATTTGAGAATGTTTTCTTCTACTAGTAGCTCAGGGAACTTTTACTTGCCGTTTGAAATCTAACTCTGGTACACAGAAAGGATGACTAATGCTACTTACTGGAATTTCAATGTTTTCATCAAAGCTGCAGTTTCCATTTCCAATTTTATATAATAAGGGCAAAATACCAACTGGCAAACATAGTCTTTTTCTTTGTTGATGGGGATACATCACAATATCTCCTGAATTGTAATTAAAAGGGAAGTTTCATAATGGTGATTTTAGCAATTGAAAGAAAACTGCATCCAAGTGTATTTAAAGAGAATGGCTCATGATTTATGTACACAGTTAAGATATTTGCTCTGAAGCACTTAGAGTCAACCTTGCAGCTGCTTTTTTTTTTTTAATCCTCTGTACAGCAGGACATTAGGTTGCTTCTAGGCAATAAGCATGGTATATACCCTGGAGTCATGGCCAATGGAAAGATTTTAGACGAACATACAAATTCTCATGCCATTAAAATGGCTTAGTAAAGCAATCATTGTGATGGCCATTGGAAAGATGAAAGCAGTTAACCAAAACCAAATTTTTATCTTTGTCCACAGCAATAGTTTATTACTTCCTTCTGTCCTTAGCACTCCAAAAATGGATGTCTAGAATGCTGTTGGGAAGAACTCTTATCAGGAAGGTTCAATGGAATTGACTTGAGACTTACTAGTGTGTGCTAAGTCACTTCAGTCGTGTCCAACTCTTTGAGACCCAATGGACTGTAGCCTGCCACGCTCCTCTGTCCATGGGATTCTCCAGACAGGAATACTGGAGTGGGTTGCCATGCCCTCCTCCAGGGGATCTTCCTGACCCAGGGTTCAAACCTGCATCTCTTATGTCTCCTGTATTGGCAGGTTGGTTACCACTCATGCCACCTGGGAAGCCCAAGACTTACTGCTGCTGCTCCTGCTAAGTCACCTCAGTCGTGTCCGACTCTGTGCAACCCCATAGACGGCAGCCCACCAGAGTCCCCCGTCCCTGGGATTCTCCAGGCAAGAACACTGGTGTGGGTTGTCATTTCCTTCTCCAATGCATGAAAGTGAAAAGTGAAAGTGAAGTCGCTCAGTCACTGAGTGACTCCATGGACTGCAGCCCACCGGGCTCCTCCATCCATGGGATTTTCCAGGCAGGAGTACTGGAGTGGGTTGCCGTTGCCTTCTCTGAAGACTTACTAGGCAGCACTTTTAAGGCAAAATCTGACTAAAGGGAATATAGATATTAACTTCTGATGGACTGAGATTTCCCAATCTTACTTTTCAACAGAATCACCTGGAGATTAATCAAAATATAGATCCCCAGATCCTATTCTCAGAGTTTCTGATTCAGTGGGTCAGTGTGTATATACAGTTGTTTTGAGATTATTCAGAGCACAGTTATGATAGGGAACCTTTGCCAGTTTGAGTAACTGTGGCAACAAAGTAATTATTCTGAATTTTTTGATCTCCTATGTAGGGTCCGCTGAATTTGTTATGAAAAGGTAAACCTTTTTGTTCTTTGTTTAATCAATAGATCAGTCCCAACCTCCTGTTCTTTGTATGGCTTCTTGACTCCTCAGGGGAGTTGTTTGTGTGTCAATTGACAAGCAATCAGCTGGAATGTTCCTTAGAAAACCAGTGTCCTGGATGGACTTGGGTGGATATCAGAAACATTGTAGAACTACTTGAAAATATATTTTGCCCAGACCTTCTGAATCATAATCTTAGGAGGGGTCTAGATCTCTATTCTTACATAGGCTTTAGAGTTCATTTTGAAAAGCAGTTTATTTTGAGAATCTGAATTATACCAATGCGGCAAAGTGTTGATTACTGGTATTGCGTACTAACTGAAGCCAAATCGCCTATTTGTTGTTGTTCAGTCACTCATTTGCGTCTGACTCTTTGCGTCTCCGTGCACTGCAGCATTCCAGGCTCCCCTGTCCTTCACTGTCTCCCGGAGTTTGCTTAAACTCATGTCCATTGAGTCAGTGATGCCATCCAACCATCTTATCCTCTGTTGCCCCCTTCTCCTCCTGCCCTCAATCTTTCCCAGCATCAGGGTCTTTCCCAGTGAGTCAGCTCTTCCTATCAGGTGGCCAAGGTATTGGAGCTTCAGCTTCAGTATCAGGGCTTCCAATAAATATTCAGGGTTGATTCACTTTAGGGTTGACTGGTTTGAATTACCAATATAGAACTCATATTAGTTTGACTAAGATGATTGAAACTGTTCATTTCACCATTTTGTGATTACTTTATGTGATCATTAGATATTTGATAATGGGCCTAAGTCCTCTAGAGAAGAGCAGGAGAGATCTTTAACACTTAAAGCTCTCAGATACAGCTTAAGGTGAATCTTGAAGTATGGATAGTATCTGAATGGGTTATGGAGTGGTGAGCAGGGAATTCTAGGTGAGGGAAATGAACCAGTGAAGTGATTACCATGGGAACTAGAAGGCCAGGCTAGCAGGACAATGTATTAACAGAGTGCAAACTCTATAGTGAGAAATAATGGAACATAAAATTGCACAGAGTGGACTGAGGCCTAGGGAGTGGCTTGAACTTGCAAAAAGAATAGGAATCATTACAACATTTTTGTGCGTGCCCAGGAATAACGTGCTAGTATTTTATTTTGGTATGGTGTGCACAAGTTCAGGAGGCAAGGCTGTAGCAATAATGCAGAATAAGGAGACAGAATTTAGTAGTGGCTAGGGTAGGCTGCCATCTATGAGGTCGCACAGAGTCAGACACGACTGAAGTGACTTAGCAGCAGCAGGGAATAACAGAAGGGCAGATTTGGTAAATGATATGTGTATTGAGCATGAGCACAATCTGTATAAAAGTAGCCTAAAAGAACAGTATTTCCTTTGTAGATTATTTCAAAATTTTCTGCTTAAGAAGAGACCGTCTCATCAGAAGGCAAACAATAGCTATCTCCACAGTTGTGAAATAGCTTCTTTTGTCAAATTGGCTGCTTTTAAAAATGATCAGCAAAAGCCTTCAGACAACATTAACAAATTTTTTTGTGTGTGCACAGGCAACATTTTTTCAACTTAATCTCAGTTTACAGTCACTCTAGTGGTTTGTTCATGTCACAAGCAGACAGGCATCCAGATATTTGAGTATTGTGAATAAGCAGGTAAGAAGAATGAGTATACTTAATTGTAAAGCTGTTTGAATAGTTTTTTCTTCTATTTTGCATAATGTTTGCAATTTTTCAATGCTTTATACACACATAGTACTCTTTGACACGGGTTCAACAGACATCCTAGAATTTTCCTGGCTTCCTACCATCCTGCCCCTATGTATCTTAGAAGAGCCACTTCAGAAATTCCCTCTTGGGTGGATCTTTCCTTGGGAACTCCTTTGCATGGCTCACTTTTAGTCTGATGGTTGCTGTTGCTCTTCATTCCTCTTCTCTCACTCGCAGAGTCCTGATGCCACAGGACTTATTCAGCAGAGGTCTCTGGTTCAGGGCAGCAGATGGCCTATGTAAGAATCAGAGGGCTCTTTCTATTACCAGAGGAATGTAAGATGGCAGAGTCCCAGACTATCGGGGGTTTGGGGAGGTGATCTCTGAAATCTGTAGGTCTTGGAGCAAGACAGGGAAGCGATAAGAGTCAGAAAGGACTTGGAAAAAAAATCTGCTTTGAGATGCAAACATATCAGGACCCAGGTTAACAAAGTTGCTGAACTAAAGTCTGAATGTATTTACTTCACATGAACGAGCTTCCAGCTCAGTTCCAGAGACATTCATGCACGGGCATTGGGGTCATAGCATTGAATAAAGCTGGCCATAGCCTTTGCTTTTATAGATCCTTCCCTCAAAATGAGCTCAATTTATGGGGGAAAAAAGGATTTTAGAATGTATACCAATATATTATATTCTTTCACCCTATGGCAGTGACATGTGAATAACTTGAGTCTTGCTAGAAGCAAAGCCTTCAGATTTTATTAGATCCAATAGTGAGTGTTTCTTTATGTTATTAAGTATGAAAATGAAACTGAATTATGGACATATTTGAACATCATGGATATTGGGTGCTAGTTTCTTAAAATGGAAACAAAGAACTATGGGATGAGGTTTTCTTATAACATTTTCTCAGAAGACTTGTCGAATTTGTCTTACTTTTTTTTCCCTTCTTTTTGGAAATCCCGAGATTGCAATGGTTTTAAGTTTAGGAATTTCTAAGTTTTAATTCATCTCCAGTCACATGTTAAAGAATGGTCCCAATTATTACAGTGAACAAAACAGGAAAGAGAATTTGTCTAATAGTTTCAAATACATGATGCCAATTTAAACTTTTCTTAATGATGAAAACTCCTATCTAGTTATGTGAATCTTTTGATTGAGAGTTGAAGATTGGACTTTGAGCTAATGCTTAGATTAATTTCATCTGATGTTAATCTGCCTTGTGCTCAGTTGCAAAGTCGTGTCCGACTCTTTATGACCCCATGGACTGTAGCCCACTAGGCTCAGACTCTGTCCATGGGATTTCCCAGGCAAGAACACTGGAGTGGGTTGCCATTTCCTTCTCCAGTTAATCTGCCTTAGTGAGTACAATTAAGTCAAATTATACCTTGTGTATGTTAGAGTACACTTTCTGATTCATCTGTGGGCTCCTACAATTCCTCCTTCATTCCAGTGTCTGCTCTGCCATGGGAGAAAATGATAGGACACCACCCCAACAGTGTCCTCTGTTGTAGCTTAGGTTACTTCTACAGGGAAACATTAGTATTCATCTTGGTTTAAGCATCATCTTAACTGAGCATCACTGGCTGGACAGGCCAGTGGCTTGCTGTAAGTTTAATTTCCAGGGTCTTTCCACCCTCTGCCTTGGTCACATCCTCAACTGAAATTCAAGCCTGAGATTAAAAATAGGATGCTCTTAAAGCAACCCTTGAAGATGTCTTACCTAAACTTATGATAGTTGTTCTTTAAATATGAAGACTTTGATATTTATGAAAGAAAATGATAATTTTTCAGCATCAAGAAATTCTGAAGTATCAGCATTTCCAGGAAGAATCTCATGTCTTCTTTTGCTTTCTACATGGAGGTTTCAGTTCAGTTCAGTCGCTCAGTCTTGTCCGACTCTTTGCGGCCCCATGGACTACAGCATTCCAGGCCTCCCTGTCCATCACCAACTCCCGGAGTTTACTCAAACTCATGTCCATTGAGTCAGTGATGCCGTCTAACTATCTTATCCTCTGTCATTCCCTTCTCCTCCCGCCTTCAATCTTTCCCAGCATCAAGGTCTCTTCCAATGAGTCAGTTATTCGCATCAGGTGGCCAAAGGATTGGACTTTCAGCTTCAACATCAGTCCTTCCAATGAACGTTCAGGACTCATTGGATCTTCTTGCAGTCCAAGGGACTCTCAAGAGTCTTCTCCAACACCACAGTTCTAAAGCAGATGTTTAGAAGCTGGATAACACTGTTAGAATGTTAATTCATGTTTTGGGTTCAGTTTCATAGCTCAACATCTGGTATTTATTATGGGCTCACCTGCGGTTTATTTCATTTTATTATTTTTTAACACTATGGCTCACATTTTTAAAGATCATTTAAGACACTGACTTTTGACACTGTTAAGTTCTCTTCTCCCAGGGCAGTGCTGTTAATATCAGATGTTTGGCCTTTTTTTCTTTCAGTGCCAGAAACTCCCAGCAGATGTCATTGTAAGGCAGATTTGTTTGGCAAGGCTTTTCTAGAATAGCAAATCGAATTGTCGCCTGTCACCTGTCGTAGGGCTCTGTGTACTGGGTACTGGATTTAATTCATGTAGTCTCACCAGGGTGGGGATTGTTATAAAGTTGTAAAGAGACTCCTGGGATTCTTGCTGCCTTTATGTGATTTGGGAAAATTGTTTTCCTTCAGTGTAAATTAGAGAAGAAAGAACAGCAGCCTTGCACTCAAACGTCTCCTGGGCTGTCGAGCTTAACACAAGGTGCTGCTGTGCTCTCATGGTGCAGCAGGGCAACAGGGAGGACAAAGTTGTGGAGACACAGACAGTGAGGGAGCTGGGATTTAAAATGAAGCAGGCTCATTGACTTGGGGATTCTATGTCCCCTTTCTCCAGGGGATCTTCCCAACCTAGGGATCAAACCCAGGTTTCCTGCATTGCAGGCAGATTCTTTACCAGCTGAGCCACAGTGGTAGCCCAAGAATACTGGAGTGGGTAGCCTATCCCTTCTCCAGTGGATCTTCTTGACCAGGGTCTCCTGCATTGCAGGTGGATTCTTTACCAATTGAGCTATCAGGGAAACCCATAGGTTGTTCTGTTTCTAGTTCCTTAAGGTGTAAAGTTAGATGGTTGATTTGAGTATTTACTATCTTTCGTTTTTCTTAAGTGTTTCTTGCTATAACCTCTCTTAGAAATGCTTTTGTGTTCTGTAAGCTTTGATATGTTGCATTTCCATTTTCATTGTTTCAGTATATTTTTGATTTGTCTTTTGATTTCTTCATTGATTCATTGGTTGTTTAGAAATGTGTTTAAGTTTCAAATATCTGAATTTTCCAGTTTTATTGCTGTTATTGATTTCTAGTATCCTACCATTATGGTATGGTAAAAAGAAGATACTTGATATGATTTCAGTCTTTACTTTGTTAAGACTTGTTTCATGACCTAACATATGATCTATCATGGAGAATGTTCCATGAATGCTTGAGAAGAATATATCTAGTCTTCTGACTTGAAGTTGACAAACTGATTGATGGAGAGTTTCCTGGATGGGGGCAGAGGGGCCCATTTTTTAGACTGTATCTTATTGTACTTAATTTAATCTGGCTTCTCAAATCATTGCCAGTATTAAAAATAGGTACGTGCTGTGCTTAATTCTACCCTATATCTTAGCAAAATTATGACATTGATGATAGCATTGATGACAAAAGAATCTTTTTATTTTAGTTTGCTTCCATTGCATTTAATTCCAGAGCTGTTCACATTCAGAGCAATCCTAGGGTGGGAACAAATTATATTTCAAACGGATAAACTCCTTTTGGTGTGATAAAAGTGGAGATGGCAGTTGAATTGGAGAAACGATGAAAGGAAGAGAAGGGGAGGAAAGCAGGCAGCTTACTTCGAAGGTGAAAAAGTACTTCTTGGAATGCAGTTTATTGTATTTTGGTTTCTTTTGATCTCCCCTGGGAAGACATTTGCTTACTTGCACTACTAGTTAAATTAAATAGAACAATAAATACTTATTATTTAAAGTTAGATCTATACAAACCCTTCCTAGGCATTTTAGTTAAAACTTTTTTTCCCTCAAGCATTTGATCTTATAAAGGAAAATGGCATAATCAGCTTGCGAATAATAGTTTGAAGAAGTATTTATCAGAGTGAGCATATCCTGTGGTAAACAGAGCAAGTGGAAAACCAAATTCCAGTCGCCATTCATTCTCCATCAGAGAAATTTAATTACAGTGGGTATATGTAATTCCTATTTCAAAGAAGGCAGCATTTTTTGAAAGGATAAGAATAATTACTCCCATGTAACTTAAAGACTTTTTCCATTGCTGAGTTTAAGCACCTGGGGAGAATTCCCTGAGCAACTTTAGGCGCATCTGAAAATGGGATTGATCTTTGAGCTTTACGGCCTCATGCTAGGATTCTGACTGCTGCCTTTTTCTGTTAGTGGGATATTGTTTTGGGGTAAGATCTTACATAACCTTGGCAGAGAGCCCCTCATTTTCTGCTTCTGGGTGAATTGCTGAAGCTGAATTGTTGGTGTTCCGGACTTCATTCCAGCCTCAAAGCCTAATGATCCCAGACAGCCTGGAGTGGGGAAAAAGTGTGCTAGCTTCTAACAACATTATTTTGTGAGTCAGGCAGCTTGAGGTCCTGGAAAGGGTGCTGAGCTGGGTGTTAGGAGGTTTTGGTTCTTGTCCTAGTTCTGCTCCGATTGGGTGATTTTTGGCTCCAGCATTTCAATATGAGGCTTCTTTCTTCAAGGCTTAAGAATGTGGTCAGAATTTTACAATTCCTTAGAGAAAAATTAAACCTTAATTGCATTTTTCTTTCTCAGGAATTCTTTCCAGCTTGTTTTTTTTGGGAAGGTCACACTGACATCTGAAATCCAATTTATGCGTTATATTTTAGATACTCTAATTCTAATACGTATACCCACAATCCACTTTGTTGATGAAGAAAATGGGGCAAAGACAGCCTAAATTTCTAGATCACAATTTTTATCACATGAGGTGATAAGAGACCTAAGTTGTTTAAGTTGTTTCTGTTATTTTTTAAATCTCTTCCTAAGAGATTCCCTATTTAGATAGGATATGGTTTTTGCCATGTGATTTTAATGTGGTTGAAAAGATAGGCCTCTGATAAAGAAGTAGGGGCTCCAGACACAAGGGTGTGGCTGCCCGGGCTGCTCTGTCTCCCAAGAAAGCCTTATGTAGATTTTTTGATTTAACTTAAAATACTATTGTTTCAAGAAAAGAACAAGCAGTAGGTTCTTAGGGTAAAATGTAATGAAGGTCTATGAATCCACATTTATTTTTTACCTTCCTGGTTATAGGTACTCAGTTACCATCTCCTCCAACACAACTTGTCTTCCATTAAGCTAAAACAGATAGAGTTCTCCTCCATTTGCACACACAGTAGCCACAATAACCTCCAACACACACGTGCGCTTGCGGGTACTGGCTCATGCAGCCCCTACACGTTTCCTTTTGTTCTCACAGGATCCCACGAGGCAGGGCTGATTATTGTCCACAGTTTACAGGTGAGGAAACTGAAGCTTGGAGACATTAACTAATTTACTTAAAATCTTCTAAAACCACGAATCTTTCAGCTATCTTTTGCCACTGTTCGAAATCCTATTTCTCTTGCCCACTCTTCCCTGTTCTCTTTTGTTGTTGTTGAGTATTCATCATTGACTGGCTCCAGCTTGGAAGCAAGACCAGGTACTTTAATTTCCTGGTTTTCATGGAACTTGATGCAGATGAAGACAGCTTAGAAATAGTATATCCCACATAATTCTTCAAAACAGATAATTTATTATGACCCAGTGCGTGAATTTAAGTATCAGGAGAGTCATTTTGTCATATGGACTAGATTTTGGTAGTGTTTACCCTGCTCTAAGGAAAGTCTTAATTGCAAAACTCTGTATTTACTCAGAAAATAGATGAAGTGGTTATTATTTACTTTACAAAAACTTTTTTTGCTTACAAAGATTAATAACAAGGCCTTTTAAATGTGATTTTTCTCCAACACATTAGGTACTACATGAATGTATTTAGAATCTCCGAGTTATGGTAGAAAAAGATGATTGTTTTTTGTGTGTGTTTAAAAAAGGGTTGGTGGATGTTAATGGTGTGGGGGGTGTATATGTGGGAACTGGGGATAAACAGGAACTCTCTCCTGTTTCCACTCAATTTTGCTGTGAACCAAAACTACTCTTAAAAAATAAAGTTTACTAATAAAAAACAAGGGGATAAGTTAGAATTACAGCTCTGTGACTTACTATTTGTGTAATATTGAATAAGTCGTCTGAATCTTAGGTTTTTAGTCTATAAAATGAAAATAATAACAAACCCCATACCAATGTTGAGAAGTTTTGCTGAACATAACTACTTACTATCTCTATCTATTGGCTCTTTCTGAGTACTAAAGAGAGGGAAATGCTGGTTCCTTCCCTCCTCAATTCCCTTAGGTTGCATGTGAGGGACATGGTAATTTTAGGCAGAATAGGACTAAATCCAAATATTCTACCTCGTCTTCTGATGCTTTTTGTCACTATCCCACACACTTACCAGAAACCCAGCTTGACATGCAGTGAGAGATGCCCGCTTGTGCAGGTTGTAGCTTGTGTGATCCACTATATGGAGGATGCTCACCAAGTTGGTTGGCAGAAGAACCTATTTGGTGGGTTTTATTTGTTAAGGTCATCCTTGGTAAGCTGTACTGGGCATATTTTCCAGGCTCTGTTCAGTTGCCCTGTAATCATTTTCAACAGCTTAAAGCTGTAAGGAGGTCGCAGAAGCAGTGTGATAAGGAACAATAGAGGCCTCTTCGTCAGAACGCCTAACTGCGCTCGAGTCCAGAGGCAGACTTGAAGCCTAGTGGTTCTGATAGGTGAAAAGCTGTGTGCTTTAGGCACGGATGAGCCACTCCCAGAAAAGGATAACTCACTCTATCTCCTAGATGGTTTAATTGCCTAGCTGCCAGATGGTTCCTACAAGAATACCTATTCTACAAAGCAGAGGTTTTTAACCTTGGCATCAAGAACTGCTTTGAGAAGCTGATGCAAACCATAGACCCACTCCTCAGAAGATACACACACACCGACATTTACAGAACCAAGACAGCCAAGAAGGGTCAGCAAGAACTGTCTCAACAAGCAAAACACACCAACCTTGACAGGAGGTTTTGAATTGAATTTGAGAGAGTGAAACTCTGCTGTAAAATAACTCAGACATTAGAAACACACAAAGAAAACAAATACTGGAAAATGAAACAAGGTAAAATGCTGCTGCTTCCTCTTTAAAAAATGAGTCCCTAAAATGAGTCAACTTCAAAAAAATATTGAACCTAAAAGGTTATTTCTTACTGTGAATGAATGAAATGAGGTTTGGGCTGCCCATAGATATGGAGGTCAAGAGCCAAGAAGGATCAGTAAGAACTATCTCAGCAACAGACAAAACAGAACAACATCAACAACAAAACTACCTAATTCTAATGAAACAAAGGCAACCGGTATTTAAAGTATTTAGTTAAATAATAATTCTTAAGTATATTCTTCCTTTCCTTACATCACAAGCATATTATCTAGGCTTTAAGAAACATGTCCAGAATAAACAATTACACATTGTAGCAAAAAGAGTGCTTCAGGGAGAAAGTCTCCAGATGGGAAAAATGGAATCAAAAGACTATCTGGTAAGGAAGTTCTCTGGTGGTCCTGTGGTTGGGACCCTGAGCTTTCAGTGCACGGGGCATGGGTTCAATCCTGGCCGGGGAACTAAGATCCTGCAGGCCACATGGCACAGCCAAAAAAAATAAAATTAGAAACATCTAAAAAAAATACAAAAAGACTATCTGATACATTAGACCATGTGGAGGATTGTTTTGAGAGGGTGTTTGAAAGTGAAGGAAGAATTAGCTATAGTGACATAGAGAACTAAACTGAATAAATAATAAAAATTGCAAGTGGTACTTTCTGGAAAATTAAAAGTTGTGCATGAACGAATTATAGCTCACCACTTGGTTTAGCTGCAGGCAGTTAACGTAGCCATACTAGTTTAAACATAGTATGGATCAAGAAAGGGTACCAATTTTCATCTTTCATATTAAGAACTGAATAGATTATACTTAAAATGGGTAAGTCAAGAAATCCCAGCATAAGCACAATTTTTATAAATGGAAGATAAATACTTGAAAAACAAAAGGCACTAACAGTGCTTAGTTGGGAGACTGAGCTTAGACTCATGTTAGGCAAGAGACAGCAATTTTTTAATACTACTTTTTAAGGTCATATAATAGATCTTTTCAAAGTCATATAACAGATCTTTTCAAAACTTATATAATGGATCTTTAAAAGAAATTGTTTTACACAAAACCCCATGTTTCTGGGTCAAGCGCTACACAGAAATCCAAATCTGAGAATACTGGAGTCCAACTCAAGCCCATCTTGAACCTGAGAACCGCTGACCTCTTGCAAAGGGACATGTGTCCTCACTCTCTTTTCCCAGTCAGCCCTGTCCCTCCTTATGCTTTGTGTTTTCCAGGCCTCCTTTTTTGATGAATCTTTGTATTATGGTGTATTAAGAACATTTATTTGGAGTTCAATAATTCTATTCAGTTTTACTCCAATTTGTTTCTTTTATTTCATGTTTAGTTTTTAAAAAGCATATATTTAAAAAACCATACATACAGTGTGTTGCTAATCATGTAGCATTTTTTTCTATCTATCTCTAAGGCTGCCCAAAGGTGTCTGGGATTGTGTCAACAAAGATAATATGGGCCAACATGGGAAGAGGGATATAGTTGATTTATTGCTTTCTTTCCCAGTGATTTCCTATGTCACTTGACTTTTTAAACAAAATAGTTATTTCTGTAAAAAAATTAATAACATGCTATCTTAAAAGTAGTTTCATCTACTTACCAACTCATTTTGAAACTCTTTTGATAAGTGAAATGGTAGTTTTGTCTTTACTACTTTGTGTAACTAATTGCCAGGACTAATTCCTTATCAGGCTTAACTTTTGTGTTTCTATCCAGCTGTATCTGCAAACATGTAAGCTTTCTGAGGTCAGATATTTTAATTGTGTGTGTGTGTGTGTGTGTTTTGTTTTCATAGGCATATCCCTAGTGCTTGGAGTAGAGCCAAGCCTGTGGTAGAAAACAATTTATGAAAGACTACATAGATAAAGAACCTGTTACACCTTTCACAATAAATAGCATGTTAGCAAAAAGTGTTTCTAAGAAGTGCGTAAATGTTCCTAGGTATTCCTCATACCCTTTTGAAGGTTCTCAAAACACCTTTTCATTCCCTCTAATGACAGCTTTACAAGGCAGCTATCAGGCCCATGGGACTGGAGATTTTAGTTGCATAACTGCCCTTGATTGTTCCTTAATTCCAGAACTGACCAGTGTAAGATGGGTGTGACGGTGCAGTGCCTCTTCAAAGGAGCAGTAGGGGAAACAGTGACTCATACTGTAGACAGAAATGGAAATGACGGTTCACATAAAAATGTCTACACTTTAGTGAAGCTGAGAGCTTCAGAGGGTGGAGGGCAGAGGAGCGTGGGGCAGGGAGTCCTCATACGCCCACTGCGCATGTCCGGGCTGCGTGGGGTAGGCTGCATGACAGCAGTTCCCAGAGCCAGGGCTCTGACTGTGTCAACACCATGGCTCCTCGCTTCCCTTTATCCTTTAGGCCCTGGGGATTCCGTCAACTTTCCTTTTCTCTGTAAACCCATTCCTGGCTGTGGAGTAAGAACAACCCTGCTTCCTCCCCAACCCAAGACGTTTTTCTTGTCTCTTTACTCCTGTAGCATTTTGGATACAAGAAAATGTGCTAATTCAGAGCTAATGTTTCAGGTTAGACAGACTTGGGTTTGAACCCTTTGCCAACTTACGGACTTGGACAAGGAACCCAGCAACTTTAGAGTGTCTATTTGTTAATTTGTGATAGTACCTACGTATAGTATCATTGTGAGCTACTAAATAAAAACATTCAGGTAAAGCACTTAGCACAGTGCTAGCAGTGTGTTAGCTAGTACAGCAGTTATTGTTACAAGTATTTGTTCATATATTTGTCCCCTCTAGTAATGAACCCTTTCCAGGACAAAGATCATGTCTTAGTCTCCTTTGGAATCCCATTTGCCTAGCAACATAACTTGAGTATAGAAGTTGCTCAATAAATCTTTGACTAATGTATAATTGCATATAGGTATTTTTACATGTAATATGTATCACACATATAGATATCTATACTAGAGAATGAGATGAAATGGTCCTTTGAAGCTCTAAGGGACGATCCCCTGGAGAAGGGAAGGGCAACCCGCTCCAGTATTCTTACAGGACAATTCCATAGACAGAGGAGCCTAGCAGGCTACAATCCATGGAGTTGCAAAGAGTTGGATATGGCTGAGCAACTAACACTTAGTCTTAATACTATGGATAGCATTATTAGAATAATTATACATAGCATTATGGAAATTCTGATTTATTTGTATTGGAGATTTTCTCCCACCATAATTGGAACTTTTCCAAGTTAATTATTCTTGGTCTCCAGAAATTGGACCCAGTTGCCAAGAAAGGAGTTGGTATTTCCTTGCACGAGAAATCTACATTCTCTGGGCCACTTTTGGACTCAGCTGAAGAGAGGATGGAGGGCTTTGGGACAGCTTTATCCCTTGGGGCCAGGAAGGTGCTGCAGGTCTTTCCGTTTAGGAATCTCTTCCATGATGCCCAGCTCCTCCCCAGAGTCAGATTTTTCATGATATGTGACTTGATGGGTGATGACACTGACACAAATGGAAACTCAGGAACCAACTTTTGGGAGGAGAAAAGTTAGCTTCTGAAATTTTGAGTTTCCGTTGATCTTGTATTTAAGTGGGTGTTCCAAGAAGACATAGGAGATAATAATGTTATGGAGGTAAGTGTGGTTGACAACGTCAGATGCTCTGAGAGATCCCAAAGCCTGAGGATTGAGATGAGCTATTTGAAGTCATTTTAAGCTGTTTTAAGTGATTTCTTTTTGGATATCTGTTCATCTCAAGTGTGCTTATCATGCTGTTTAGCTGGTAAAGAGAATCACATAGTCTAGTTACTATAAAGCTGGTTTTGATTCCACAAATAAACTGGGGAACTGAGAGTACATTCTCAAGGAGATCTACAATACATGCATGCCTCATTTTATTGTGATATAATTTATTGCACTTTGCAGGTACTTGATTTTTTACAAACTGAACGCTTGTGGCAACCCCATGATGAGTAAATTCATTGGTGCCATTTTTCCAACTGTGTATTCTCACTTTGTATCTCTGTCACCTTTTGGTAATTCTCATAATATTTCAAATTTTTCATTGTTATTATTTTTGTTATGGTGATCCAGTCAGTGATCTTTGCTACTATTGTAACAGTTTTGTGGTGGCACAGGCCATGCCCATATAAGATGCAAACAATGGTTGAAATGATAACAGAGCATTTGGAATATTATATAGACTTAGCTGACAAAGCAGCAGCAAGATTTAAGAGGATTGACTCCAGTTTTGAAAGAAATGCTATCAAAGAGCATTTCATGCTATAGATGAAAGTTTGCCCCATCGATGGGGCAAAGTTTATTGTTGTCTTATTTTAAGAAATTGCTAGAGTCACCCCAACAACCTTCAGCAGTCACCCCCCTGATCAGTCAGCACTCATCAACATCAGGCAGGACCCTCTTCCAGCAAAAAGACTTCGACTCATCAAAGGTTGAGATGATCATTAGCAATTTTTAGCAATAAAATATTTTCAAGTTAAGGTATGTACTTATTTTTTCAGACATGCTCTTACACAGTTGGTAGACTATATACAGTACAGTGTCAGCCTAACTTTGTGTGCACTGAGAAACCAAAATAATCATGTAACTCACTTTATTGTGATATTTGCTTTATTATAGTGGTCTGGAATATACCTCACAGTATCTCCAAGGTATGCTTGTAGATGTCTGTCTCCACGTACAGGACAATGCCCACTGAAACCTCATTACAGCTTTGACCACCCTTCTTCTGCAACTAGTGGTTTGCAACAGAAATCAATTCTTGGGAATGGAACTGCTGACCTTTGTGAACTTGATTTCATTCATGTGCAGAAAACATATTCAGCTATTTGCAAGTTAAGGCCTGGAAGCATTGGAGCAGACCAGATGTCAGGAAGAGAGAGAAAAAGGAAAAGAGGAGTAAAATTCTAGACAGGAGGTCAGGAGAAGATCTTATGAAAACGGTAAACTAGTATGGAGAAAAGAAAACAGGAGAGGGAGAGAGATGGAATATGCTCGGGAAATCCAAGAAGAGAAATCAAGAAACAAGAGGTTGGGGGGTGGTTAGTGTGGAAAATAACACCTCCTCTGAGGCTTGAGGGCAGGGTGCAGTGGCACAGTGAGAATCAAGGCCATTTTGCAATGAACAGGATATTTGTAAGACTGCCACATTATTGTTCTGTAATTGTGTATCAATAAGATTACCATTTATCGAGTTATTCTTTGTGCCACACGTTCAGTTCAGTACAGTTCAGTAGCTCAGTCGTGTCTGATTCTTTGCGACCCCATGGACTGCAGCATGCCAGGCCTTCCTTCCCATCACCAACTTCTGGAGTTTACCCAAACTCATGTCCGTTGAGTCGGTGATGTCAACAAACCATCTTATCCTCTGTCGTCCCCTTCTCCTCCTGTCTTCAGTCTTTCCCAGCATCAGGGTCTTTTCAAATGAGTCAGTTCTTCACATCAGGTGGCCAAAGTACTGGAGTTTCAGCTTCAACATCAGTCCTTCCAATGAACACTCAGGACTGATCTCCTTTAGGATGGATTGGTTGGATCTCCTTGCAGTCCAAGCGACTCTCAAGAGTCTTCTCCAACACCAATAGTTCAAAACTGTCAATTCTTCAGCGCTCAGCTTTCTTTATAGTCCAACTCTCACAACCATACATGACTACTGGAAAAACCAAAGCTTTGACTAGATGAGCCTTTATTGGCAAAGTAATGTCTCTGCTTTTGAATATGCTGTCTAGGTTGGTCATAACTTTTCTTCCAAGGAGTAAGCATCTTTTAATTTTATGGCTGCAGTCACCATCTGCAGTGATTTTGGAGTCCCCCAAAATAAAGTCTGCCCATGTTTCCACATCTGTTTTCCATGAAGTGATGGGACCGGATGCCATGATCTTCGTTTTCTGAATGTTGAGCTTTAAGCCAACTTTTCACTCTCCTCTCTCACTTTCATCAAGAGGCTTTTTAATTCCTCTTCACTTCTGCCATAAGGGTGGTGTCATCTGTATATCTGAGATTATTGATATTTCTCCTGGCGATCTTGATTCCAGCTTGTGCTTCAACCAGCCCAGCGTTTCTCATGATGTACTCTGCATAGAAGTTAAATAAGCAGGGTGACAATATACAGCCTTGATGTACTCCTTTTCCTATTTGGAACCAGTCTGTTGTTCCATGTCCAGTTCTAACTCTTGCTTCCTGACCTGCATACACATTTCTCAAGAGGCAGGTCAGGTGGTCTCGTATTCCCATCTCTTTTCAGAATTTTCCACAGTTTATTGTGATCCACATAGTCAAACGCTTTGGCATAGTCAATAAAGCAGAAATAGATGTTTTTCTGGAACTCTCTTGCTTTTTCCATGATCCAGCAGATGTTGGCAATTTGATCTCTGGTTCCTGTGCCTTTTCTAAAACCAGCTTGAACATCTGGAAGTTCATGGTTCATATATTGCTGAAGCCTGGCTTGGAGAATTTTGAGCATTACTAGTGCATGAGATGAGTGCAATTGTGCAGTAGTTTGAGCATTCTTTGGCACTGGAATGAAAACTGACCTTTTCCACTCCTGTGGCCACTGCTGAGTTTTCCAAATTTGCTGACATATTGAGTACAGCACTTTCACAGCATCATCTTTTAGTATTTGAAATAGCTCCACTGGAATTCCATCACCTCCACTAGCTTTGTTCATAATGATGCTTCCTAAGGCCCACTTGACTTCACATTCCAGGGTATCTGGCTCTAGGTGAGTGATCACACCACTGTGATTATCTGCCACACATTACATTCCTTTAATTCTCATGATAATCCTCAAGGTAGGTGTTATCACCGTTTAACAGAGGAAGAAGCTGAGACTTAGAAAGTATAACAACCCTAGATTACACTGCAAGTAGGCAGACATCTTGAGCCCATATATCTGTATGACTTCTTGACCTGCCTTTCTGCCGGTTATTGAAATCTTAGAAAATCTGATGAAAGCAGAACCTTCTTCCCCCTGATTAAAAAAAAAAAAACAAAACCAGCCCAAAGGCTTATAGCCATCACATTTTACAACTGCAGGAATTTTGTGACCACCCTCTCCAGAATCCATGTATGAACGCCTGTGGGTGTGTTGACACATTAAGAGCAATGAGCCAATTATCAACAAAATAACCTTGAAATACATGTTAGCTTTCCAGGTTGTCACAATATGGTGCTATTTGTCAAACATGTCTGTAGCTCCAGCTTGAGAACACACTCAGAACCTATTTCCTGGACACAAAATCAGTCCCAGTTATTTACTTTTGTTTTCTCCCAAGAGTATTTCTTGTCGTGCTTTGTTCATTATCTTTAATTGAATGACTTTGGGCTATTTTTGAAATTGCAAACCATTCTCAGAAGAGTCCATCATTAAGGAAATCCAGAGACTGTGCAGTAGGCTCTGAAAGAAACCCTAAGGGGGGTTTTAGAAGGGATCCTGTCCAAGGTTAAACCATGAGATGAGGAACTCTTCTCAAATACGACCATGTGTTGGTTACATGTGCTGACTGTAACCAACCTTATATTATTTTAAGGACAGTGATGCATATTTCAGTGTATATGCCATTTAAAAATATTACTTTGAAGATATACTAAATGTGATTGTTTTAAGTTATCTAGTAAAGTTACTTGCATCAAGATTATTGGAAATATCTAGATCTTTGTCACTTGTGTAGGTACAATTTAGTGTCACTTTAGAGACACGGTTCGATCCATGTGGCAGGAAGATCCTCTGGAGTAGGTAACAGCTGCTCACTCCAGTATTCTTGCCTGGAAAGTCCCATGGACAGAGGAGCCTGGAGGGCTACAGTCGTGGGGTCACAAAGAGTTTAACACGACTGAGCGTGTACATGCAAACTGTCTTTGAAAATCTAATCCTTCAGTGAACCTGTGTAGAAATAGTATATATCTCAGTCACTTGACTTGTTTGTTTCTATAATCTGGTTAATTTTCTTTTTTCTGTTAAAATCTGGTTAATTTTCAATGATCTGGGAAGTTACTGAATAATTGTACCTAAATGAATGGTTAAATTTTTTTTCTTATGGCAGTTTTCACTGTATTGTCTTTGCTTCTAAAGCCAGACTGAAATGTTATCCATTCTAAAAATTATTTTTGTTTTGGGAATATGATGTAACTCTTTGGATCACTGGCTCTAGTTCTAGAACTGTTTGAACTCACTTTGGATGTTTAAGTTATCAGTTGTATTGACTGGAAAATTGCTTCTTTCTGACCACATACCCATATGGTGCTTAAAAGCCAGAAACTGTTTATTTTGTACATAGATGTCGGTTAGTAGAAGGGTACGATTAAGATTTCCACAGTCTCATTTTATCCCCCATCTCACTTAAATGGTGACTGACGTTGCTGATGTGTGTCTGTGCCAACATCATGGGCTCCCCTTTTTGAATGGGCTTTAGGGCTGCAGAAGTGGTTATACTTTTCACATTCCAGTTTGAATGTTTGAAGCATGATTCTCACCTTTTCAAAAAACTTCTTCCTCCCTCCCTCCCTCCCTTCCTTCCATTCTGTCTGCCACACGGATACACCCATTCACAAGTCCTTATGGGCAATACAATCCCATCACACAACTCCATCTGGTAACTAATTGTTGGGTCATTGATAAGATTGGCTTTGGTGCATATGGCTGTTTCAAGTTCAGGTACTTGTTCTAATGCTATCACTTTCTTCCTCGTAGAGACAGTAATTCCAGTGTACTATGGCTGATGACCATTGGCTTAAGACAGATGATGTCCTTCGTATTTCCTCGGGATGTGTAGCGTTGCTTCCTGCTACTCAAGACGTGATCCAGGAACCAGCAATATCAGCATGACCTGGGAGTTTGTTAGCAAAGCAGAATGCCAGGCCCCACCCCAGATCTGCTGAATTGGTATTTGTTTTAACAAGACCCACTTGTGCTTGCATGCACATCAGTGTTTGAGTGGCACTGATTTAGATAGTTCTATATAAGCTCAAACAGTTGGACACGACTGAACGACTTCACTTCACATAAGCTCAAATACAAAGAAATTGCAGAAAATGTTGAATTGCTGTATTTTGCGTGATGGATAATAGAAAAAAACTGTAAGCAGACTGAATAAACACAACTTTATTTAGCAAGCAGTGGGTATAAATACGTGAAATGGTTAAATTCCAGATATTTGGCTTATTCTCTTTATCCTTTGAAATTGGTTATTTTTCCATTTCCATTGCCTTTTATGTTAAGTTTGGGCTCTGTTCTGACTCACTGACTAAAGCTCATTATCCAAATCAACATTTTAAATTTGCTTCTCTTGGGAGTAAGATTTTGTGGTTTCATCTCATATGAAACCACAGGTCTTGTGAAGTAATCTAATTTCATCCCAAGTTAGTAGCAAGGATTAAGGATGCGACCAACTGACCAAAAACATGTTGTAAACACAATATGCAACCACAGGTCTGGATCAAAAACTAAACATTCAGCCTAGAAATTTACTTCCCAATCTGCAGAACTCTGTAGATCTAGCTGGAGCTCCTGCTAGCATTCTGCTATCTCCTGAGCCATTGTTTGGTAGGATGTTGAAATGGGTCCCTCTTCTCTCTTATTCTCCTGGTGGAAGAGAAAATGGTATAAGCCTTGTAGGAGGCAATTTTGGGAACATGTATCAGAAGCATTCAAAAATGCATATGCTATGATCTAGTAATTCCACTGCTAGAAATGTATTTTCAAATAATCATATATACGGATTTGTAAGTGAAATGGGATGTCAGTTCTATAACAACATGGCTAGAATATCTATAGCAGACTAAAGAATGCTTCTGCTTGCTGCATCACGGGCAGCCCTCTCTCTCTGTCTGCTCTCTGCCCAGCATGCCGTCCACCCCCACCCCCCGCCAACCCCACCTCAATCTTGCCCCTCAAGACTTCCTCAAAACCATGGACGTTCTTGTAGAAAATCATCTGCTACCACTTAGGATTCAGTTTCCTCACTGGGCACAAAGTTTAGGATAAAGGCAGTGTTTCTTAGAATATTACCTATATAGATGACCTGAGTGAGAATCATTTTGCCTGCTTGTATGAAACAAAGATTTCTGGGCCTGAATTATTGCAGCATCCTGTGAATAAAAAAGTTATTTTCTTTTTATGCAGAAGAAACTAAGATTCAGAGAGACTTTCATTTTACACTTGTTGAGAGGTAGAGCTGCAGTTTGAACCCACTTCTGTGGATTTAAGGGATCAGACAGTAAACAGTCTGCCTGTAATGCAGGAGACCTGGGTTTGATCCCTGAGCTGGGAAGATCTCCTGGAGAAGGGCATGGCAACCCACTCCAGTATTCTTGCCTGGAGAATCCCATGGACAGAGGAGCCTGGCAGGCTACAGTTCATGGGGTTGCAAGACTGAGTCACACACACATACACACAATGGACTTAATTCCAGTGCTTGCTTTAGGTGCTGGACAGACAGACCCCTGTCCTTCTGAGGTCACATCCTAGCAGGGGGGACTGTGAAGACTATTGTCATGTGCCCCATGTGGTTCCTTAGAGTGGCTTTTTCGGTGAAAATATTTTGAGAATCTTTACAAAATAGTGGAAGATCTGGTTTTGACTTTTTCTTGTCATTTTTTTTGAGTTATAGAGAATGAGAGATACTGCTCTGCACATATTTAATATTCAGTAGCTACTGAAAAGTGCTACGTCTTTTAAATTACAGACCTCTCTAGTACTATTGCTCTGCTTAGAAAGATGGTGCTGTTCTGTGAACTGGAACAAGACTGACTCCCGTTCTGTGGGTTATGTTTGCTCTGATGTATGAGCCTTGTTTCTTATTCCAGGGAAGTCTGGTTTCCTGGCTGGTAGTTGCAGATTTGATACTGCCTTCAACCTATGCTGCTTTTATCTCCTTTAAACTCTTTGAACTGATTCCTGTTAGGAAAAAATAAATCTCATTTAAAGCATTAAAGAAGTACACCTATTGAGCACTTCTTATATGCCTAGCACTGGACAAAGCGGGGGCAGCAGTGGTGGGGCTACCGAGTGAGCTAAGCACCCAAGAACTAGTGACTTTATGGATTCAGATCACTGTCTCAGTACAGACATGCCTCATTTTGTTGTGTTTCACATTAATATATATATATATATTTAAATGAATTGAAGGTTTGTGGTAACTCTACACTGAGCAAAAACTATGTGCTGTGTGCGAGCTTAGTTGCTAGGTCGTGTCTGACTCTTGCGACCCCATGGACTGTAGCCTGCCAGGCTCCTCTGTCCCTAGGATTCTCTAGGCAAGAATACTGAAATGGGTTGCCATTTCCTTCTCCAGGGAATCTTCCTGACCCAGGAATCGAACCCTCATCTTCTGCGTTGCAGGTGGATTCTTTACCACTGAGCACCCGGGCAGCCCAGATGCTCATTTACCATTAGGAAAAACCCAAGGGCCTTAAGAATTGTGCTAAAATCTACTCAGTCTGTGCTTTATAAATGGAACAACAAAGCCAGAATGACAGCACATCTGTTTACAAGACGGTTTACTGACTATTTTAAGCCCACTCTTAAGATCTACTGCTCAGAAAAAGTTTCCTTTGAAAATATTACTCTCATTAACAGTGCACCTGGTCACCCAAGAGCTCTGATGGTTAATGTTGTGCCTGCTAATGAAATAGCACCCATAGATCAAGGAGTGATTTCAATTTTCAAATCTTATTCTTTAAGAAATAGATTTTGTAAGAATATAGGTACCTCAGGTAGTGATTCTTCTGGTGGATCTGGGAGAAGTAAATTCAGAACCTCCTGGAAAGGATTTACATTCTAGATGCCATTAAGAACATTCTTGATTCGTGGGAAGGGGTCAGAATATCAACAATAACAAGAGTCTGGAAGAAGTTGATTTCAGCCCTCATGGATGACTTTGAGGGTTTTGAGACTTCAGTGGAGGAAGTAATTGCAGATGTAGTAGAAACAGCAAGAGACCTAGAATCAGAAATGGAGCCTGGAGATGTGACTGAATCGCTGCCATCTCATGATAAAACTTGCACGAATGAAGAGTTGCTTCCTTATGGATGAGCAAAGAATAGTATTTCTTCAGATGAAATCGACTCCTGGTGAAGATGCTATGAACAGTGTTGAAATGACAGCAAGGGACTTAGAATGTTGCCTAAACTTAGTTGATGAAGCAGTGGCAGGCTTTGAGAAGATTGACTCCAGTTGTTAGAGAAGTTCTATGGGTACAGTGCGATCGCACTGCATTGCATGTTGCAGAAAAATCGTTTGTGAGTCTATCAATGTGGCAAATTTCATTGTTTTAAGAAACTGCCACACCCACCCCAGCTTTCAGCAACTACCACTCTGATCAGTCAGTTACCATCAACATCAAGGCAAGACCCTCCACCAGCAAAAAGATTACAACTCACTGAAAGCTCTGATGATGTTTAATATTTTTTAGTAATAAAATATTTTAAATTAAGGTTTGTACAGTTTTTCAGACAGAATGCTTTGCACACTTAACAGACTATGTTATTGTGTAAACATAACTTTTATATGCAGTTCAGTCACTGAGTCGGGTCCGACTCTTTGAGACCCCATGAACGGTGGCACAAAAACTTCATGTAACTAAGTTTATTGTGATATTTGCTTTATTATGGTGGTGTGAAACCAGACCTGTCATGTCTTCAAGGGGTGCCTATAGTCTGCTTTTAAATCCTTTCTCCATTTTGCTAAGATTTGATCTAAAATTTAGTTGATTAAGAAAGTGAGCAATTAAGGTGCAATTTTGTATATATATCTATCTCACTGGAAATGCAGCAGTGTGACAGCCTGCATAACTGAAAGTGTTCCTTCCAAGGAGAAGACCCACAATAGGTTAATTTCCAGTGTTAAAACTGTGAACCCATTTTTGGGGGTAAATGTTGTTAAAGGATCTGGTTGCTTTGGAAATCCTGCCTTAATATTTACTGCTCTTTCATTATATTTGATCTCCAATTTTATGGGCTGCTTTGGTTAGTGATGGTAACACCAGAGAATTATGTAGGCTTCAATAGGATGAAAGGAGGAATGGAACTAATTAAGAATAAGTCAGCTTTTTCATATACGGGAAGGAGGAATAGTGAAGAGGCAGCAACACATCCTTAAAATCACTCAGTAACTTACTAGGGCATTTTGAAGCCTGGGTAAAAATTAACAAATTGGTCTTAATGCATCTTGTCTCATTTTGTTGGAAGGTTGCCCAGTGCCTTGAGATGCTGGTTAGTGGGCTCAAATGAGAATCTCTACCAAATGGCAGTCATCTAACATTGGAAAACCATCTCTCTTTGCTATTGATTATAGTGAAGCAAAGACAGAGCAAGGTGGGCCCTTCTCTAGGCTGATTTTCACAAAATTTACATTTTGATTTATTGACCACACAAAGAAGCAATCTCCCAAGTGTTGCTACTGCATCTGAGATTTATCTCACTTGAGATTATAAATGCCTTTGCTGAACACCAGCTCTATCTACTGGAGAAGGCAATGGCACCCCACTCCAGTACTCTTGCCTGGAAAATCCCATGGACGGAGGAGCTTGGTAGGCTGCAGTCCATGGGGTCGCTAGGAGTCAGACACGACTAAGCAACTTCACTTTCACTTTCACTTTCATGCATTGGAGAAGGAAATGGCAACCCACTCCAGTGTTCTTGCCTGGAGAATCCCAGGGACGGGGGAGCCTGGTGGGCTGCCGTCTATGGGGTCACACAGAGTTGGACACAACTGAAGTGACTTAGCAGTAGCAGCAGCAGCTCTATCTACACCCATTTAAGTAAATTAGATTAGATTTAAATTCTAAGTCTCTATGAACTGCTTAAGTTCACCATCGTGAAATGGAAGAAACAAGACTAGGAAGCTGGCCTGACCCTGCGGTCTGCTAGCATGGTTAGGTCACAGCTCTGTCTTTGTCCTGTTCATTCTTGCTGGAGGAGCTGTTGTCCTTTGGCTATTTGTCATATTCCCATCAACAAATCAAGGGGTCTCTTGTGAATATTCATTCCCTAAGGAGTGTTTCATCTGCTAGGACACCAGTTATGCATCATTTTGCTTGTATCATCACTTTATATGAAAACTTATGATATCAGGAACCATTCAGTTAGAAAAGGGCCTCAAAATTCTCAGTCAAATCCATGCCTTTCCATTTGGCTCTATAGCCCCACCTTAGGCTCTATTCCTTACCTAAAGACTTTGAACTAGAATGTGGAAGAGTCACACCAAGTCTCTTCCCTTTGCTTATCATTGTCTACTTCCCAAGCGTTGATTACACCCCTTCTGTTTTATTCATTTCTTCAACATACACACATAGACACACACACGATGCATCCTCTACCATTGCTAGTTATTATTTTTAAGTAGGATAACTTGCTAATACTTTTCAAGCAAACTTCTAGACATATCTTGAAAGTGTCAAAAAAAATGTCTCAGTATTCCTAGTCAACACATCCGTGCATCATATATTAACAGTATTTTTTCCCAGTGGCCTGTGTTTATGAATCTTTTTAAAGCTACCATTTTAGTTTTCAGAGAAATGATATATACTGCTTTTTCAATTCACATTTCATGGATTTACATAAAATATCATTGCTTGTACGTGGTTAAAATAATGGCATCAGAATTTGCAGTTTTGAGAACTAAGAACAAGTGACAACACAGCACTTAGGCGTGAACGTGTGCGAGGATAGCAGAGGGCAATGCAACAGCAGTAAGTGATCAGTATTCCATGGACGTCCGCGGGCATTAGGTAATCTCGTGGCTTGATTAAGAGAAGATTGGCTAAGAAAGCTGTCATAACTGTGAATAACATTTATGCAAGGTTTATTCTGGGCCACACCCTGTGTTAATTACTGAATATAGTCTCTCATCTAACCTTTAAGGTAACTATGAAAGTTAGACATTAGTACCCCCCATTTATGCAAGGGAAAACTATTTCTGCTAAGTAGCTTGTCCAAGATCAAAATGCTGGAAAGTAACAGTTAAAAAATCCCCTAGCTCTCTCCAGAGACCTGATTTTTAACCATCTTGCTATATCATAGTAACTTTTTGACTAACAACTCAAAAATATTATAATTATAGAGAGAATGCAGATATCACTAAAAAGGCTCCATTTTACTAAAGAAATCATTTTCTCTACTTAATGTCCATTTGTTGTTCCTCCTGTTACAGGGATTCACAGGAAAAGTTTTGTTGAAGGAGCCTGGAAAAATACAGGCAGTGACTTTGGAGTTCTGTATAAACGAGGGCAAATAGACCAAATGTCTCCTCCTGCTCTGAGTTATTCATTAGAACATTTCCAGTTGAGTAGCGAGTGATGCCACGTTTAATGTAGCCTCAGGACTTCCATGAGGTCTATTAGCTTGCACTTTGCTAAGTTAGGAACACAAAGACTTTATGACAGGCATTTGTTTTCTTGTGGTTCTTTGTACTGTTGCTTCGCTCTGTTAAAGTCCTTCAGTTTTGATGAAAGCTTTGATGTCTGATTAGAGAGGATAATTAGGGGAGGTTTGTGGCTTTTATTGGTGATTTAGACAGTGACATGTTTATGGCTAAGCTATGGGATCAACCATATTTCATATTTATATATATATATTCACATCTCTTATGTTTAGGAAAGAATATTCTGAAAATAAGTTGAAAGTAGAAAATTGACCTTGACTTTAGGACATAAGTCTTGGAGTAAGCCAACCATTTGTTTTGGGAGGTTTCTAGAGCTGATGAAGAAAACTGTCTAAAAGTCCTCATCCTTCATGAATCAGCTGGTGCTATTGCTCTGCACTCTGTTTAATCAAGTCAAGATAATTCTGGGTTTAATAGGGTTTTGGAATCTCCTGTACCCAAATGGAATGCTTTTGCCTTAAGTGAATTTGACACTCAACTCCCTAGAGTGCCTTTTTCATCAGTGTGTTTTCTTCATACCTTTTGCATATTTTCATGCATTAGGAAGTCACTTCTCTTGTGACTTTGAGTGTTGACATAGATTACACAGTTTATCTAGATCAACCTCTCCTTCCCCTGGTGATGTGCTGGTAAAGGTCTAACAATGGGCTCTTAGTGGGAAGAGACTTGGCCCTGATCAATAGCATTTGGTGATGTACATGGTAAAAAAAAATCTTCCCTTCTGGCCTATGTGAGGCACCACTGTGGTTGGGTTGGGAAGAGATGTGAACAGTCAGTTCTCACTAGGTAATCTGAGCAGGCAATCTGTCCCTTATCAAGTAGCACAATTGTGTGAGTTCACTTCTGATGTTGACCAGTGGGAATGCAATGAACAGTTGCTCTGGGGGAATTCCCTGGGAGTCCAGAGGTTAAGACTCTAGGCTTTCACTGCTGGGGCCTTAGGGTCCATCCCTGGTCAGGGAACAAAGATCCTGCAAATGTAGAATGGCTTAAAAAGCAAAAAATTTCCTCTGGCAGTGCGTCCTTACTGAGTTTTCAAGCTATTTCTTCTCAACTCTTTAACTTACATACTCTTGAGAGTCCCTTGGACTGCAAGGAGATCCAACCAGTCCATTCTGAAGGAGATCAGCCATGGGATTTCTTTGGAAGGAATGATGCTAAAGCTGAAACTCCAGTACTTTGGCCACCTCATGCGAAGCGTTGACTCATTGGAAAAGTCTCTGATGCTGGGAGGGATTGGGGGCAGGAGGAGAAGGGGACGACCAAGGATGAGATGGCTGGATGGCATCACTGACTTGATGGACGTGAGTCTGAGTGAACTCCGGGAGTTGGTGATAGACAGGGAGGCCTGGCGTGCTGCAATTCATGGGGTCACAAAGAGTCAGACATGACTGAGTGACTGACCTGAACTGAAGTGAAAGATTTCATTTTAGAGCTTATCTGTGTGTAAGTGTGTATGTTTTTTTTGTGTGTGTGTGTTTGTGTGTATATATACACGCATATATTGGTGGTGGTGTTTAACCACTAAGTTGTGTCTGACTCTGTGACCCCACGGACTGTAACCCACCAGGCTTCTCTGTCCGTGGCATGTCCCAGGCAGGAATACTGGAGTTGGGTTGCCATTTCCTTCTCCAAAGGCTCTTCCCAACCCAGGGATCGATTCTGCATCACCTGCATTGGCAGGCAGATTCTTTACCACTGAGCCACCTGGGAAGCCCACACATATATATATAAACAGACATATGCTATTTATTTGTATTAAAATTGATACTCTGTTTCAGGTTTTCATTTTGGGTTTTGTCATACCACATTTTCTTAATGTTTTCAAGTCTTGAGTCCCGTCTCTTTAACTTGTTTTACTCAGCGTCCTGAGTAATAAAATCAGTAATCAATCAGTAATAAAATTGTCTTAGGCGTGAGCCCCTCACTTTCAACTCTTCCTTCCAGTATATCCTCACAGATTTTCCTAGTGCAAACTTACTGTGGTGGGATAGACTGTTTTTTTTTTTTTAAGAAGGGACACAACCCAAATGTGACCCCAGCCAGTTTCATGCAAGCTCTTCCTAAACTTTGAACAGGATTTCAAGTGCAAGTGAGATGATTCCATTGATCTTTTAATGATAGAATGAAAGGGGGTTAATTTCTTTTGAAACATCGCCGGTTTTTTATGGCTATCATGGTCTGAAGTTCCCTGTGTTACACTGGATACTATCAGCAGGATGAAACATGGAAAAATACTACCACCCACTGGTCCTTCCTCCTCAAGACAAGATTTCCAAACGTTGGATAGGTTGGCTCTGCTTGGTAAGGTTTTGGTCCCTTGACAGTTGGTACAAGTAGTGACCGCAGTAGTCAAAATGAAGCCGAGGGTCAAACTTGGAAAATCCCTTCTGCCTCACACATATAGAAATGATAGATGAAATACCATCAAAGCTCAGAAAACAAACAAAAAAGGACAAGTGGCCCCACAACAAAATAAATATTTTGGGGGCCTCGGAATGTTGTAGAAATGCCTGAGTGAGCAGTGTTGGCGCTGCTGTCTCTGAAGTCTTCCTCTCATGTCACCTTCCCAGCTCGGATTCCCTGAACACCACGCTATAGCAACTTCTCTTTCTCCACCCAGACAAGCACTCACCCTCTTCTCTGCTTCATTTTTATCCTTTGCTGTTGCTGTTCAGTTGCTCAGTCATGTCTTTCTCTTTGCGACCCTATGGACTGCAGCATGCCAGGCTTCCCTGTCCTTCACAATCACCCAGAGTTTGTTCAAACTCATGTCCATTGAGTCGGTGATGCCATCCAACCATCTCATTCTCTGTCGCCCCCTTCTCCTCCATTCCTCGATCTTTCCTAGGATCAGGGTCTTTTCCAGTCAGTTGGCTCTTCACATCAGGTGAATGAAGTATTAGAGCTTCAGCTTCAGCATTAGTCCTGCTAGTGAATATTCAGGGTTGATTTCCTTCAGGATTGACTGGTTTGATCTCTTTGCTGTCCAAGGGACTCTCAAGAGTCTTTCCCAGCACCACAGTTTGAAGTTCATTTTTATTCTTAGTACTGATTATCCCTTAACATACTGTGTGCCTTATTAATTTATCTTATTGTCAGACCAAGGTGTCAGGTTTAGGTAGACAGGGCTTTTGTCTTTCAAGTATTTGTGAATGAATAACTGAATAATAACACGTGTAATGCATTTACCAAAGTAGTAGCATGTGGTAAATGTCCAATGAATGTTGTTGTTATCGTTAGTCTTATTATTAACATACAGTTCTTAGTGTTGGCAGAATCTGATGTTTCCTGTTTTCTACTTCATTTCTGTCTGTCTCCTCCATCCCTCAGCTGCCTTTATGTCTCTTTACTACCCATTTTTCTCCACGATTCTTTCTTTCTTCCTCTTTGTCCAGTATTGAAGCCAGTGCCCTGTGTGTGTGGAGAATAGCACAGGCCCCTGCAGACCCTCAGTTTCTGAGTTCAGGCTGTTTGTAGGTATCTGGTGGCCGATAGGAGAGGGCAGTGGGAGAATAAGGGGGCTCCTGGCATTGGTAGGGCAGGAAGACCCCTCCTCATCCCTCCTCTATCTCAACTTCACTGCTGTGTCCACAGGGTTATTTAGCTTCCGTGAGGTCAGAGCCTAAAGTTCTTGCTGACTCATATCAAACTACACAGATAAAATACAATCACAGTGGACTGGCGATTTGGGGACACATTACTTCTGTTTAATAAAACCTGGGCTTTTTAAAATTTGTATTTTTTTGATTGAAAAATATAGTTAGTTTATAATGAGCCAGTCTCTGTTGTATAGCAGGGTGACTCAGTTATACACATGTAGACATTCTTTTTTTAAAATTTAATAATATTTTTTCCATTATGGCTTGTCACAGGATATTAAATATATTTCCTTGTGCTATGCACAGTGGGACCTTGGTGTTTATCCATCCTATATATAGTAGCTTGCATATGCCGATCCAAACTCCCAGGCCTTCCTGCCCCATCCTCCTGGCAACCGCAAGTCAGTTCTCTATGTCTGTGAGTCTATTTCTGTTTTGTAGATAGAGGTTCATTTGTGCCATATTTTAGATTCCATATTTTATGATTTATATCATATGTCCTTCTCTTTCTGACTGACTTCATTTAGTATGGTCATCTCTAGGTGTATCTGTGTTGCTGCACATGGCATTAGTTCACTCTTTTTTATGGCTGAATAGTATTCTGTTGTATATAGGCACCACATCTTCTTTATCCATTCATCTGTATATGGGCATTTAGGTTGTTTCCATGTCGTGGCTATTGTGAAAAGTACTCTATGAACATAGGGGTGCATATATCTCTTTGAATTCTAGTCTTGTCTGGATATATGCCTAGGAGTGGGTTTGCTGGATCATATGGTGGCTCTATTTTTGGATTTCTGAGGAACTTCCACGCTATTTTCCATAGTGGCAGTACCAACTTATATTTCCACCAACCGTGTAGGAGCACTGTATTTTTTCCACACCCCCTCCAGCATTTGTTATTTGTAGACTTTTAAAAAGAAATTTGTGGGAGGAAGAAGCAAGATACAACCTATAACCAAGATATAGGAGGGGTACAGGGCATCAAGAACTTGATTTTAGTACTGAAGCAATGTATTTTTTTAAATTAATTAATTTAAATTAATTTATTTTAATTGGAGGCTAATTGCTTTGCAATATTGTAGTGGTTTTGCCATACATTGACATGAATTAGCCACGGGTGTCCATGTGTTCTCCATCCTGAACCCCCCTCCCACCTCCCTCCTCATCCCTTCCCTCAGCGTTGTCCCAGTGCACCGGCTTTGAGTGTGCTGTCTCATGCACCGAAGTTGGACAGATGATCTATTTCACATATTCTAATATACATGTTTCAGTGCTGTTCTCTCAAATCATCCCGCCCTCACCTTCTCCCACAGAGTCCAAAAGTCTGCTCTTTATATCTGTGTCTCTTTTTCTGTCTTGCATATAGGGTCATTGTTACCATCTTTCTAAATTCCATATATATATGCATTAATATACTGTATTGACGTTTTTATTTCTGACTGACTTCACTCTGTATAATAGGCTCCAGTTTCATCATTAGATGAACTGATTAGAACTCAGTTAAAACTGATTAGAACTGATTCAAATGCATTCTTTTTAATGGCTGAGTAATATTCCACTGTGTATATATACCACAACTTTCTTATCCATTCATCTGCTCATGGACATCTAGGTTGCTTCCATGTTCTGGCTATTATAAACAGTGCTGCGATGAACATTGGGATACACATGTCTCTTTCAATTCTGGTTTCCTCAGTGTGTATGCCCAGCAGTGGGATTGCTGGGTCATATGGCAGCTCTATTTCCAGTTTTTTAAGGAATCTCCACGCTGTTCTCCGTAGTGGCTGTTCTGGTTTGCATTCCCACCAACAGTGTAAGAGGGCTCCCTTTTGTCTGCACCTTCTCCAGCATTTATTGTTTGTAGACTTTTGGATGGCAGCCATTCTGACCAGCGTGAGATGGTACCTCATTGTGGTTTTGATTTGCATTTCTCTGATAATGAATGATGTTGAGCATCTTTTCATGTGTTTGTTAGCCATCTGTATGTCTTCTTTGGAGAAATGTCTGTTTAGTTCTTTGGCCTGTTTTTTGATTGGGTCATTTATTTTTCTGGTATTGAGCTGCATGAGCTGCTTGTATGTTTTTGAGATTAGTTCTTGGTCAGTTGCTTTGTTTGAAGCAATGTATTTTCCCTGCGTAAGACAATAAATACAGCTTCTCCTCCCCAAAGAAATAAGGGATTGTGATATTGGCTTTACTATCTGAGGCCCTCACTTCTTAGATCCCAGTCACAGGCAGGGTATAAGCTGTGTTGATGGAAGGATAAAATGATGAATCCCCTGCATTTGATGAGAGGGAAGCTGTCAATTTTTCTTGGTAAGAAAAAAGTGAAACATGTGGCTTGTCCCTATTAGCACTTTGTGGAATTTATTTTGTCCTTCACAATAGTCCTCAGCAAATGGGAAACATATTTTTAAGAAGTGACTGAGGGATTTTATCCCTCATAAATAGTAGGACAGTTGGTTGAAGGAAAGAGAAAGTTAAAAGCACCAAGAAAGCATAGTGTTCAAGCTGAGTTGAAGATGTCTTTCTGTTTTGAATTTTAATAAAACAAAATGACCATAAAACTAGGTCAAATCATCATCCTCCACGCACCTAACTACTGCTTTATCAATGTATGTTTACTATACTGATTTGTTTCAAGCTGACATTCATCTTTGCTAAATCTCAGCAGAGAAGATGAAGTACTGAGAGCCTCAGGTAGCAGCAGAAAGTGGGAGATGTTGGCCAGAGGCCTCTTAGACATGAGAAGAGCTCTCTAGGGTAACTTTCTCTGATGATTACTCTGCTTCATGAGAACTCCCCACCCTGGCTGATGCCCAGAGCTGCTTGGAGCCACAGCTCTGGGTGCTGGAGGTAGTGGTGAAGATTGTTGAGAAATTTCACGAAGCAGGAACTCTTTCCACAACAGGTAGCCCCATGCTTAGGGGTGTTGGCTGCCCATCAGTTGTGGGGAACCATTGCCTTTTGGTGCTGGGCGGAGCCATGAAACCTGCTCCACTCTGCTTCCATTGCTACAGCCTCTGAGGCTAGACATTAACCAGCCATGTGATTCTCTAAAAGTTGCTCAAACATTCTGAGCCTCAGTTTCTTAAGCAATAAGATAGGAACAATGCTTGCTTGCAGTGTTGTCCTCATAGAGGACATTTAATTAGTTAAAAAATTTTTTTATTAAGCATCTACTATGTGCCAGACCTGTGTTGTGGTTGTTCAGTTGCTCAGTTGTGTCCAACTCTTTGTGACCCCGTGGCCTGCAGCACACCAGGCTTCCCTGTCCTTCACTACCTCCTGGAGTTTGCTCAAACTCATGTCCATTGAGTTGGTGAGGCCATCCAATCATCTCATCCTCTGCTGCCCTCTGCTTTTGTCTTCAGTCTTTCCCAGCATCAGGGTCTTCTCTAATGAGTTGGCTCTTTACCACATCAGGTGGCTAAAATATTGGAGCTTCAGCTTCAGCATCAGTACTTCCAATGCATATTCAGCGTTGATTTCCTTTATGGTTGAGTGGTTGATCTTGCTGTCCAAGGGTCTCTCAAGAGTCTCCTTCAGCAGTGCAATTCTAAAGACCTGTGTTAGATGATGGGAATACAAAAGTGAGCAAAAGAAATACTGAGCTTGCTCTCACGGAACTTATAATCCATATTAAATGGTGACTGGCACACAGTAGGGTCTCAGAAAATGGTAGCTATCTTATTATTCATTTAAAAATGAGGGTGTTGCAGCTAAGAGGTTAAGTGACCCGCTCCAAATTTCAGTTTCTCCTGATATAGGTAAGACTTGATATTTTGGCCTATAATCTAAAATCAAATACTTTTCAGAGAGGCCAGTCATGGTGTCCAGAGCCTTTGTGATGAGATGGAGATTTTGATTCATTTGGCAGCAATATTTCTTAACCACACCTCTGGCTAGCATGAGTGCCCCCAGCATGGCCAGGTATTACCAGGTCAGACTTACTTCCCATGGAATTCTCCAGGCCAGAATACTGGAGTGGGTAGCCTTTCCCTTCTCCAGGGGAATCTTCCCAACCCAGGGAATGAACCAAGGTCTCACCTGCATTGCAGGCAGATTCTTTACCAACTGAGCCACAAGGGAAGCCCAACAATACTGGAGTGGGTAGCCTATCCCTTCTCTAGCAGATATTCCTGACCCAGGAGTCAAACCAGCATCTCCTGAATTGCAGGTGGATTCTTTACCAAGTGAGCTAACAGGGAAGCCCCTTACTTCAATTAGAATAATTTAAAAAATTATTAGTTCATTTTATGTGAAATTTGTTATCCTCTTGTAGGTTCTTAGAAAATCTGCACCAAAAAATCAGTACTATAAATCATAGGCTTAGAGTTAAATGAGCTTTGATTTGCCTGGACCACAGAAGTGGTAAGGAAAATGATGTCCATAATGGAACACAATGACTCCCATTAGAAGACTCATATGAGAAATGTGATGCTTTAGAGCCCACAAAATTTCTACTTTCTCCTTTCTAACAACTGAGAACCATGAAAATAATGGTTTGCCTCTTTTGCCAAATCTGCACAAAACTTTGGATTCAAAATTAATGTCCAGTCACAAGGAATGTATATGTCCTTGAGGTTAGGGTGTATGTTTTCTTTAGCTTCTTTGGTTCCAGTGTGTTTCATGTATATGATTTTATTGTCTGTATGTCCTTTGATGTGAAGTGAAAGTCACTCAGTCGTGTCCAACTCTTTGTGACCCCATGGACTATACAGTCCATGGAATTCTCCAGGCCAGAATACTGGAGTGGGTAGCCTTTCCCTTCTCCAGGGATAGGCCAGAGATGTATGTCCTTTAATCTGAGTTAATTATCAGAAGAATATGTTCAAAAAAACCACCACCAACAAAAACTGCTTTCCTTTGTAGGGCAGAGAGTGCCAGTACAGGAAAGATAGAAGCAATGAGGGGGACAGTGGGGAAAAACATGAATGAGGGCGATCCCTGGACAGTTATTTTGCTGTCGACCTCTTTAAGGCTTTCCTGATGGCTCAGTGGTAAAGAACTCACCTGCCAATGCAGGAGATGCCAAGAGACGGGGGTTTGATCCCTGGGTTGGGAAGATCCCCTGGAGGAGGGAATGGAAACCCTCTCCAGCATTCTTGTCTGAAGAATCCCATGGAGAGAGGAACCTGGCAGGCTATAGTCCATGGGGTTGCAAAGAGTTGGACACAACTGAGCGACTGAACAACAAACCCCTTTTCACTTTCTGTCTGCTCCTAATGAATGTAGCCCAAGGACCTGTGACCTCTTGGTTGACCTGGATCCAGTCTCAAAACAGCCCTTTCCTTTGGTCGCTGTGTACATTTGCAGGCATATTGGATAAGGCACAGCAGTTAGAAACTTTTTGGTCCCATATTTCCCGTTTGTCTAGATTTGCAAGCACAGTTTTATCTCAACTTCCAGCACGTTTGCTGTGATTATTAGGATTTTCTTCTTCAGGACCAGAGCTGCCTTTCCCCTTATTTTCTTTCCCTTTGTGCACCAAGTGCTCTTCAGATTTCTGCAGAAAAGCATGTTTTCTGTTCACTGCTTTTCCCTTCTCTGCTTGTTGCTATCGAGAAGGGAAATACAAATAAAATATTTGGACCCAACTCTTAAGCAGAAATATGTTTTGAGCAAGTAGAGCTATAAAAACATCATAAAACTCCCCAGATTTACCCCAGCTCTCCAGCCTGGGGACAGAGTGAGGCCACAGTAAGAGTCACAGAACAGCCTGTTTCTGGCCCAGCTCAGTTGGTGATATGCCTGCAATGCAAGGCTCTTGCTGGTGGAAGGGGTCGCTGGGTGCCCCACCATACACTCACCAAAGGTCATGAATGATCTGCTCTCTTTTGCCCTCGGGGTCCCATTGTCCTGTGTTTCTCCAGGGATCCTCTCCTGCCTGTAACTCTGAGGACTCCTTTTGAGGACCCTCTTCCCAGTGCTCCATCCTCCTGGCCACAGGCTGGGGGCTGTGGTTGGAGCAATTCCTCTGCTCCCATCCCACTGTCTCCAGGCTCCCTCTGATCAGGGCTGTACCCTGTTACCAGGTACAAAGCCCGAGTACCTATGTCCTCAACTGTCCACAGGCCCTCGGGCATGACTGTTTTTACACTTGACCTGCTCATTAATTTACTGGACTAGTGTGGAGACTGCCATATGCCCAGATTTGTCGTCCCTCTTCCGTGTAATTGGGCTGCCTAGCTAGAGCCTACCTTTTCCCTCTCCCCTGCAGCTAGGTTAAGGTCATGGTGCTGAGAGCTCACTAATGGGATATTTGGGTTGACATTTTTGGTCACTTACTTGAAGAGAAAGTGTTGGCCTTATATTCATACATCATTGTTCCCCCTTTCCCCTGGGGATCAGTCACACTGATGAGGACAGAAATTTGAATTTTGGAAAATATGTATCTGCCACTATGAACCTGACAACATCTCACTGCCTAAAAAATTTTATTCTGAGGTTGGCAGTGATATGAATGAATGTGATTTTCTGCTGCAGCACAAGAAAATGTATCAACATTTGGCAGTTTGGCATAACTCAGTGAACCAGTAATTTCCAAAGGGTAGATACATGATGTTATGAAATCACACAGGGGTAAAAGAGCCCATGTGTGGAAAACATGTAGTGTAAGATAAGAAACTTTGCTTTTCTGTTTGATAATTTTTGATGTAAGTAATCAGTGTGCAGTCACCATTATATGGATTTTAATGTGACAGAGTATAAAAAGTTCATTGATAAGGTTTCAGATTTCATATTGCAACAACCTTTTTAGAAAATACCACTTGAGTTTTGGTATAGTATTAAAGAACAACACAACCATCTGGAAAGGCTATTATACTACTGTTCCTTTTCTCAGCTATATAGCTGTGTGAGGCTAGATTCTCTTCACACACTTTAACTAAAACAACCTGCTGCACTAGATTGAACATTCAATCATCACCAGCACCACCGTCATCATGTCGTCTATTATTAAGCCAGACACAAAAGAGATTTTAAAAAATGTAAGTAGTGCCAGTCTTTACACTTTTTTAAGACATAATTTTTAAAAAATAAGTTAAATTGTGTTAGCATACAATAGGTTTATCATTGCTTTAAAAAAGAAATGAGTGAACAAATGTTAATAAGTAGTTTTTCTATTTTTGAATACAGTCAGTGTCAATAGATACTTCCCACATAAACAGATTTCTCTGGGGTCCTCAATAATTTTTGAATGTAAAGGTGTCCTGAGACCAAAACATTTGAGAACCCTTGCCTTCAATGATGGCAGAGCTACATGTTAGACTCACCTGGGACCACTGAGTGAGCTCTTAGAACACAGCAATCTCCTTCCAGATGTGGTGTATGAGAAAATAAGATACCTCTATTTTGTTTGAGCTGCTTGTATATTGGGGCCACTTTGCTACAGCATCTTGGCCCATATTCTAAATAATATATTAATATTAGTCTAGAAATTGATCTAATGTACACAATTAGAATCATTATTTCCCTTTAGCCCCCATCAATGTCCCCAAATTGAGCTTGTGTATCTGGAGTCTTTATCAAGAAGAGCCTGGATAGTTGACCAGTGACTTTTTCCTTAATTTTTTAGGCAAAATCATTGTTGGGCTGCTTGTTCATCCTAACATATCAAGTCAGTTGTCCTTTTCATGAGGGACCTCTGGATTCTTAAATGGTGGAATTTTTAAGAAGTAAACTGCCCATGTCCATATTCTGGGATCTCTTTTGCATAAGGTTTTAATCTTCATTCTGTCTGTTCTCTTAATGTCAATATGTTTGGCCTTGTGCTTACAGTAATAATAATTTTTTTCTGAAACAATAATGAAGACATGTGTTTTTACAAGTCCAGACTCTAATCCAGGACCATGGAAGAATACTTGAATGTGAAACTTTCTGGAAAATTCATCATTGTTCATCATGTTTACAATAAAAGTCCCTAGAATACAAAAATCACATTTCACTAATTTCCCTTTACTAGACTTTCTGGAAACCTTTCCAAATTCCATAGCGTAGAGTGATTTTTCTAGTCTCTGAATCTTCTTCAGCAGTTCTTTCTCAGTTAATTATGTTGGCACATCCTGTCACTGACTCGCCTTTGGTTGTCCTGTTTCCTGGCTCTACATGTGTGATCTCTCTCTCCAGTGCGGTAGTGATGTGCCCAAGGGTGTCAGTCATCATTTATTTATCTTGTATCTGGGTATCCTATAGTGCGTGTGTGCGTGCATGTTCAGTTGTGTCTGACTCTTTGCGACTCTATGGACTGCAGCCCACCAGGCTCCTCGGTCCATGGAATTCTCCAGGCAGGAATACTGGAGTGGGTTGCTATTTCCTCCTCCAGCAGATCTTCCTGACCCAGGGATCGCATCTCTTGCGTCTCCTGCATTGGCAGGTGGATTTTTAAACACTGTGCCATGTCTCCTATAGAGTCCTAGGTTAATAATGAAGCTGAATTAAACAGGCTCGGATGTCATTTCCTTTCTTCACTGAGTAAAGAGACACCTTGAGGCAAGGAACCCTGAGTGGACTTGTCAGGTGCGTGTGGTGTGCTTTCTGGGACAGTAAGAAAATTCCTCCGCCCTGCCTACAGATTTCTGCCCCTATATTCCCTCCACATTTGCTCAGGGATGTCTAATAGCAACTTTCTGAGAAACTGTTAGGCTGAAAATAGAGTGAGGGGTTTTTCTTTTAAACTTCTTTATTGAGGTATGATTGACATACAAAAGGCTATAGATATGTAATGTATGCAGCTTGTTACGTTTGGAGATAAGTATGCACCTTAGGAAACCAAAGTCACTATTAGGAACAAGGTATTTAAAATGCAGATGTCTATCAGCAGGGGCAAGATAGTGGCTTACACTCACAATTTCCTTTTCTAGAAAAAATTAGTGGAGGGTGGAAAATGAATAGAATGTCTGAGATGAAAAAATATGCTAAAAAGGAAAGCAATGACCTGATTTATACTTTAACAGGTCAGCTCTGGTTTGGACTAGCAGACTGAAGAATCAGAGGATATTTCCTTGAGTTAGAATCAGACGTGGCTGAGACTCTGTTCTAGGAAATGCCTGGCCCAAATCTTAACTCTCTTATTACAAACCATGTGACCTTAGGAAAAATACTTCATTTCTCTGGGTCTGAGAGCTCCTACTTAGCTAATGAGATTACTTCTTGGCTTATTGTGAAGATTAAACGAGTATCTAATAAATATTAACTATCGGAGGGCCCTTTTCTTAGTTTAAACCATCCTCACTGTAAGTAAGAATAAACCTGTTCTCTCAGGAATGATGCGGGAGGTGAGGGGTGGGGCTGATGCCTGAGAGATTGCTGTTTCTTCCCTAAATGCTTTCTTATTAGGGGCAGTGGTCCTCTGACTTTTGGAACAGAGGAGTTGCTTTTTGTTTTCCTGAAGGTTTGAAATCGCCAGGATGTAAATATGAGGGGAGATGTGGATAATGAAAAATGTCTGAGCAGGTTGAAGTGAGTGTGGGGAGGATGGCACTGATGTCTATGAGAGTGATCTTGCCCCAGAAAGGAACCATCTAGAATGAGCCACACTTGACCCTTGAAAAACATGGGTTTGAATTGCAAGGATCCATGCATATGTTGATTTTTTTTTTTGTCAATAGTAAATACTACAGTCCTATGTGATCCTGGTTGGTTAAATCCAAAGATGTAGAACTATGGATGTAGGAGGCCAACTGTAAGTTATACTTGGATGCATGCTCTGGCTGCAGAGGGTCAGCACCCCTAAGACCTCTTTATTTTTTAAGGGTCAACTGTAGTTCCTTGACTCCTGGGAATTCCACCAAGCTGTGAAAGGAGGCTAACCCTGGAAGAAAGATAGGTATAGGCTTATCCCCACTTTAGAATTTAGCCCAGTGAACTGACTAGAAGGAAAGTCATGCAGACGAACTCCAAGGCACATGCTCTTGATAACTATGCTGACTTTCCTGCACACTTCAGAAATGAACTGAACAGTAAAAGTGCTGAAATCCAAAGAATATTCTAGAAGTCCATGTGAAACCTCTCAGAAGTAGATTTGACCTGTAATGTAGGGTGGGGGTGACCTTTCAAATAGTTTAGAAATCTAATGTTTATGTTACATCAACTTTTTCATAGACCTCACCTCCTCTGAAGACACAGCACTTCCTGCCAGCTCCCAAAACACCCTTGAAGTGGTGGGCATCGTGACTCACAGTCAGGTAAACATTCCTTTTAGACACATATCAGCAGATTTGTTATTCCATTACTGTCCAAACAGCAGAAAACCTCAGGAGGTAAAATCGGATTAGTGTTGAAGAATTCAGTCTCACCTGTTCTCTTTTATTCAAATCAAACTTTTAAAACATTCACTGTGGGGAGTTCATTTTTGCTCCCAATAAGGGATAAGGGAAGGATGTATGGCAGGTCTCAGTCTTTGGAGTCAAGCCTTATTTTGGAACTGTTTCATTTGGAAACCACACCTAACTCGCAGCAAGGAAATCATCTGACATAAACCACGACCACTTGCATGTGTAGAAAAGGAAGGAGTTGGCATCAAACAGCACAGTGTATAAGGGTAATCAACAGAATTCTATAAAATGTCCATTAGCTACTCAAGGTGGGAAAATGGCTTGCTTGCAGTGGAAACTGGTAATGTGGGTCAATAAAATGGTTAGATTCATATACCTTAGCCATAAATCTCATGTCATAAAATCACGGCCAATGACCAGACTCTTATACATAATTTCCTGAACTAATCTGTAAATAGTATAAAGTACTATAATATCTGTAGTGTACACTGGATTAAGGGAACATATTTATATCAACCATAGAAGCTAAAGGTACTAGTACACAGTGAGAGTCAATTACATATGCGTTGATTGAATTCATAGTTTGTTAAAATGCTGCAAATGTTTGAGTAGTCCCCGAATTTTAATTTTTTTAGTTTGCAGAGTAAAAGATTTTCTTTTATGTATTCATTAATTTAATAAATACTTAAAGCATCTAAACCAAGCACTAACTCCGATTCTTACTGGTTGATTAAACTTTGGCAGTTACCTAACCTTTCTGCCTCAGTTTCCTCATATGTCAAATCAACCTCCTAAAGTTGTTGCAGCTATTAAATGGATGAATACCTATGAAGTGCTTAGAATATTGTCTCAGTGGTAGGAGACACATCTGTTAAGTTGCTGCATACTATTACTCTAAAGTTTAGAGGCTTAAAACAACACATTTATTATCTCATAATTTTTGTGGATCAGGAATCTGAGCATGGTTTAAGATAAGTCTTCTACTTTTCAGGCTGAAATCAGGGTGTCCCCTTGGTTGTCACTGCAAGGCTCAGCTCTGGGAAAACCTGCTTCCAAGCTCATATGTGTATTTGTTGGCAGAATTTAGTTCCTCCATAGCTGTTGGCCAGTGATTACCCTCAGTTCACTGCCATTTGGGTCTTTCCAACATGGCAACTTGGTTTGTCAAAGCATGCAACATGAGAAGTCAAGAGATTAGAATCAGCAAGCAAGCTGCAGTTCATAGCTTTTTACAACCTAATTAGGGAAGTGATCTTCCATCACTCTTGCCATATTTATTGATTAGACATGAGTCACTAGGCCTGGCCCACACTTAAGGAGATGAAATTACACAATTCCAGTGTGGCTATCAGGGGTCAGCGATCACTGGAGTTCATGTTAGAAGCTGCCTACCACGATGGTGAACAATACACATTTGAGGATTACATGCTTATTGGGGGAGACAGACATTAAAAAGAATTCTAGAATAAAATAGCAATTAGACATTGTGATAAGCACTATGAATTAGAAACACAATGTTTGATGACAAATTACAATCTTGATATCTGTTTTGAGCTGGTATTTTTCAAATGAAGACATCTTTGAGGAAATAATTTTTAGTTTCAGATGTGAAGGATGAGTGAAGTGAGCCAAGAGTGGAGTCAGGAGAAAGGTGAGCCCTTCAGAAGAGTGAATAGATGGTGTGTAGGCCCTTGAGGGAGGGGAGCACCTAGAGTTGGCCCCTCCATGTGGCTTGGGATTATTTTCTCTGCACATGGCTAGTTTCTGGGATAGAGTGCTCCAAGAGAAGAAAATAGAAGCAGCAGCTGCATTCAGGTCAACTTAACAGGCATCCCTTCCACTGTATTATATTGATCAAGGCAGTTACAAACCTATATCAGAGTCAAGGGGTACCAAGCTCTGCCTTTTGATGGGAGGAGGAGCATGCCTATATCAGAACAGAAGAGTTGTTTGGGACTCTCCAGGACAAAGAACCACATCTGATGATTTTAGCAAGAGTCATTTATTTTCAAGTTAAATATCAGATAAGAAGAAAGCAAGCAAAGAAATCATGTGTGGGTCCCTCTCTGAGACCCTTGGGTAGGTTGGGAAGTGAGACTTAGAGGGAGGCCTGGAGGAAGACGGGGGTGAAGAGAAGATATTAAAGTGATGTTGTGTGTTTTCAAAAGCAGAGACATTACTTTGCCAACTAAGGTCCATCTAGTCAAGGCTATGGTTTTTCCAGTAGTCATGTATGGATGTGAGAGTTGGATTGTGAAGAAGGCTGAGTGCCAAAGAATTGATGCGTTTGAACTGTGGTGTTAGAGAAGACTCTTGAGATTCCCTTGGACTGCAAGGAGATCCAACCAGTCCATTCTGAAGGAGATTAGCCCTGGGATTTCTTTGGAAGGAATGATGCTAAAGCTGAAACTCCAGTACTTTGGCCACCTCATGCAAAGAGTTGACTCATTGGAAAAGACTTTGATGCTGGGAGGGATTGGGGGCAGGAGGAGAAAGGGACGACAGAGGATGAGATGGCTGGATGGCATCACTGACTCGATGGACACAAGTCTGAGTGAACTCTGGGAGTTGGTGATGGACAGGGAGGCCTGGCGTGCTGCGATTCATGGGGTCGCAAAGAGTCGGACACGACTGAGTGACTGAACTGAACTGAACTGTATATTTTAGGGACTGGTCCTCTGGAGAGGGTCATGATAGAAGTAGGCTGGTGGATGAAACACATTTCTGAGAGATGGAAAAGGAAGGAATTCAGAATACATATTTGGGGGAACTGAGCTTTGATGGGAGAAATTTTTCCATTGTCACAGGAAAAAAAGGATACAAGTGGTGCTGAAGGCTGACTTTTCATTAGTGTTGGGGATCCCAGGTAGTGTAAACAGCAACACACAGCTAAGTGGGAGTACTCTGAGTGCTGAGACATTGTAGGGGAGAGAGGAAGAGGGCTGTTGCCACAGATGTGGCTGAACCCAATCCAAGGAAAGATTTTTTTTTTTTTTTAGTTTAATTAGTGTGTTGTTACCTTAAGAGATTGTTTTATTTCAGGGTTTATTCTTGTTTTATCACCTGAACAGGGAACAGAACAAGAAACGTTTTAGTCACTTACCTGTTTTGTTTGTCTCTTCTATTAGCTTTCTTTTTAAGTTAAACTAAGTGAACTTAAGACAGGAAATATTCATATCAGAAGCAGAAGGACCCCTCACCCCAGTGAGAGGAAATATATCACTGGGTTGCAGATCAGCTCTGTCTTGAGGTTTGATTGAACATTTGTATAAGAAACACTTATAAGAAAAACTGTCAGATATTGTTTACAGCCCATTCTGATGCCCATTATTTCTTATATAGGACCATGCATGGTTTACTCTTTCTGAATTTTGTTCTCAGAAGATTTTTCTTTTGAAGAGGATGGCCTGTTTCTTTTGTTGGATGATGAAAATACTAAATCAGTCACTTTTTCTTTAGCTACCCTCCTTTTTTGCATTACATGTCAGGAGCTCAGACTTAAAATTTAGGGCTGCACCACAGTATTAATTGATGGTGAGGGCATAGCACAGAATTTGAAATTTTGTCTGTCTAAACCACAGTTTATTCATCTTTCAAATGAGATAACTTTGGAACCTACCTCTTAGGATTATTTTAAGGATTAAATGAGTTAATACAAGTGAAGTACTTAAAATTACTGCTTGGCATTTGACTGTTAATTCTATTGGTCTCAAATGTATCCTTCAATTTACAGTGATTGATTTGTAAATATATAAATACCCAGTTTTCTGTGCTCACATATGTTTTTAGGTATCTCTCTAGCTTCTGTAGAGACTAGAATAAGTGATTTCTAAGAAATTATCCAGTTCTTTGATATCATATATTTTATGACTCTTCTCTAAGGAGGTACAGATAAATAATATATACTCAAGGCAACATATAATCAATATGAGTAGCTCTGACTTAACACCTAGGGACTCAAACTGGAGAGTGGATGTTAACACTTGTGATATACTCACTGTAAACTTTTTTCTACCTGATTTGAATGGATGGGCTGTATAAACAAAGGGCTTATTGGCTCATGTTATCTTGGAAAAGGCAGGATAAGAAGGCTTCAAGACTTTTGACCTGTAGGGACATAGGATCTACATATATAACAAACACTTTACATCAGCATGAGAAAAAGTAGACCCAAGGGGATATACAACACTTGAGGTAACCAGTAATCTTACTTAAACATGTACTTACCCAGCCACTTAAACCTGGTGTCGTGAGATAATAATTTTCTTACTCAAACAAAGTTGATGGGCAGTTTTCTAGAATGTTGTAGAGAGAATGGATATATTAAGTAGATGACTGGAATAGATAAACTCTAATATCCTTCCAACTCTTAATATTCCTGGTTTTATGATCTTGTCCTCAGAGCATTGGGTCTGGATTTTCTCCACTCAGTGCAATGGTCTCATTTGTGATTAGGTGAGTCATTTTGATTTCATCGTGGGGCTAGGTGTCAGGGCATTCCAAACAAAGGCAATCAGACTTTCCCCTGTGTATACTGAATTAATCCCTCGGAGGCCAACTTAACTGTTGCTCTAAGATTTGGCTCTAAGTGTTCATTCTTTCAGATCACGGTATGGGTTTTTTCCTCCCTGTATTTATAACTCTATTATAAAAAGGGTTATCAAACTCTGGTTAAGGGTTGGGTAGGTTCAGTGTACATCTGCGTGAAATAAGGGATTTTTTTCTTTCATTTTTCATCTTGCTTGGCCTGAAAGACAAATATACCAGAGGGATTTCTTCTATCTGAAGTTTCAGGAATTCACTGGATACCACCCAAGGCTTTAAATCAGTCTAAAGTCTCTTTACTAGATTTGATGCTTTATTTGTACTGTTATGATCATGTGGGTGTATGCTCGAAGCTTAGGGCATGAGTATGAGAGGAGGAAGGCAATTATCTAGAGTCTAAGGTGTGGGCAATGTGAGATGCTCTCCTTATACCCTGAATATGCCAGAATGAAACTCACTCTGTAAGAAAGAAATGGGATGCTATAAATACACTTCCCTCTCATCAGTTCAGTTGCTCCGTCATGTCCAACTTGTTGTGACCCCATGGACTGCAGCATGCCATGCTTCCCTGTCCTTCACCATCTCCCGGAGCTTGCTCAAACTCATGTCCATTGAGTCGGTAATGCCATTCAACCATCTCATCCTCTGTTGTCCCCTTTTCCTCCTGCCTTCAATCTTTCCCAGCATCAGGGTCTTTTCTAATGAGTTGGCTTCTCACATCAGGTGGCCAAAGTATTGGCCTTTCAGCTTCAGCATCAGTCATTCCAATGAATATTCAGGGTTAATTTCCTTTAGGATTGAGTGGTTTGATCTCCTTGCTGTCCAAAGGACTCTCAAGAGTCTTCTCCAACACCACAGTTCAAAAGCACAGTTCGCTCTCATACTGATCCTGTATTTGAAATACACAGTCATCCCAATCTCATTACTTAGAAAAAAGACCCCTGACTTAGCTGTGCCCAGCATCCTGAGAGATGTTGAGTACTACATGAATACTAGACTAGTAGATAATCACTGCCAAGGACTGCTTATGATCTATCACTGATAATCACAATCTGTCTGGGCTTTCCTTTTAGTCCTTGATAATGTCAAACTTCTAGGAAAAATTGGCAAAAATGTAAGAATTTTGGGTTGATTCTCTTTAATATGCGTTTTACTAGGCTATCAGGTTTTTTTTCATTGTAGACAGTCTTACATTGATCTCTAATGGTTTAAACTATATGCTGGATACATTTCAATGGCAAAAACTTGGCTTCATTAGCTCTTTTATATTAATATCTTAGTTTCTTCTCAAGAGGAGTCAAAAGTAACTAATGTCTTGAGACTCTTTGACTAAGAAACAGGATTTAGTTCCAAGTGCTAAAAAGGATTAAAGAAGGCAATTTAAGTTTTTATCTAACACTTCACAAAATAGACAGTCTCCACTGGGCCAACTTCAAAATGGGGTGAAGGGCAGGGAGCTTTTAAGATAAAGAAGAACAAAGAAGAGAAAAACAGAAAATATCTAGTTAACTGGAGCCATGTAGTCAATATGTTTGGATGCTTGTGGTGAGAAGGAATAAGGAAATAAGTACAGGGCCCAGAGTAAGCTTGGCCTTTGGGAATTGGCTGACCAGATAATAGTGCATTTCTGGTCAAGCAGAGCACTTAATTGGACGTGAAAGCTAAACGGAAAAAAAGGAGCTAAGTTTAGATTTGCTGATGTGGCACTCTGGGCAGCAGAAGCTCCATCTTGGGCCCAGAGAGTAATTTCAACACAGGTAATGCGTTAAAAACTGGACTTTCAGCTTCCATTTCTTCAGGTTATCCTAGGTGGTCTAGCAAGTGTGGAATGCAGCTGCACACTTTTCTCCCAGGGCATAGCTGGTATGTCAAAAAGAAGGGTCAGTGAGAGGGCAGGAGGCAGAGAAGAGGCCCAGGTGAGCAGGCAGGATCTGCTTTCCCTGGGCCTAGCACATCGTCTGCTTGGTGTATGTGGTGGTTAGCGCTGGCCACCTGGTAGACACTGGTTGATGAATGACTGTATGAAAGCTGAATTAATCTGGACAGACAAGTTGGGTTAGCTCTAAATCTCCCCTCTGTTTGCTTGGGAAAGCTAAATTCAATCCAGCTGTTCTTCAGACTGCCAAGCCACTTTCAAGCAAGTTCCTTTCTATTTCTTTCATTTCTATTTATTCCCCCCTTGGGTGCTGAAGAAGTAAATGCTTCACCAATTATTTATTCTTTATAAGAGTTGGCTCTTTGTACTTGACATTTTCTTAATTGTTCACATTCTGCATATTTGCTTATTTTCCCTGATGCTGTTCCATTCCCAGTAACATCTTATGCGACTCTAGTGATGAAAGTGCAGGGAGATTGCCTATCCCGGCCTTCTTATTTGTCCTTTCTGCATGTCTCGGTTACAAATTTCCCCTAATGTCAATTTTCATAACTAAGCTGAGCGCACCATTGGCTTTGAAGTTTGAAGGTGTCGTAGCTCCTGCATTTAGGACAAACTGTTCCAAAAATTCATGTTCGTGTGTGCTAAGTCACTTCAGTCATGTCTGACTCTGTGCGACCCCATGGACTGTAGCCTGCCAGGCTTCTTTGTCTATGGGGATTCTCCAGGCAAGATTACTGGAGTGGGTTGCCATGTCCTCCTCCAGGGGATCTTCCTGACCCAGAGATTGAATCCATGTCTCTTATGTTTCCTGCATCGGCATGTGTATTCTCCACCACTAGTTCAGCCTGGGAAACCCTGTAAAAATTCATACTGATGTACAACTCAGCTCTTTCTCAGAAACTGCTTTTAGAATAGATGTCTGTCAATCAGATTCACTGATCTAATGTGACACGTGACCAGCAGGTGAGAACATATCTGTCGGTGAATTCATACATGAGCTGCACTAGGGTGACCTGCCTTCTGGCACCATTAGGTGATACAGGATATGATCATAGGAATAAAGAAGGAAGATCAGAAAAACTGAAGAACTGAATCAGAGCACCCCCTGCAACTCCAACCTTCAGTCAGCCAAACTTAGGAAGAAAATCTATTAGCATTAAAGTCAGTTTTAGGAAAAAGAAAAGAAAAGAAAAAACAAAACAAAACAAAAACCAACAGTCTATTCTATAATGCTGTTCATTTTGATGTCTTCCAATTCTTGTTCACATACTACTACTGTTTTTAAAAGAGCAATGATTATAAGATGTATGCAACTTTAAATTGTATTTTTTTTTACTTTATACCATTGCTTTCTTCGTCATATATATAATTTACCTTGTTTCTGCCCTCATTTGCCATGTATTTCCCTTTATTCTTAAATATTAGCTAATATTATTATTTCTACTTAAAACTTCTGAATTATTTTGCAGCCCAACGTCCAAAGGCAACCGAAGCACAGCCGCACTCTCACTTCCTCTTTCCCTTCTCTTGCCCCTCTCCGTTTCCCCGCTTCCCCTCCTCTTCCACCTCTCCACCACCTCCCTTCTCTCCTCTTCCCCCCACCTCTGCTCCGTTTCCTGGCTCCTTCTCTCTTTCCGGTACAACTGAATTGACTTAATAAACCATCCTCTTAAGTTAGTAAGAAAAACATCATAATTTATCTAGATATGGCCCTTATTTTATGACCTTTCCTTACCTCATCCCCAGACCTGGGTTCCACTGACAAAATATCCTTATGTTCAGATGGTTCTTTGGAGGTATTTCTTGACTAGTCAGATGCTTCTGTGTTCTTAAGGCAAGTCTTTTCCTCCTTTTCTGAAAAGAGGAAATTTCCTCATATTTTCCACATTCATTTTGTTGTCCTGGTTTCAGTGATAAATGCAGAGCAGTGGTTCTCAAATTTTATTGTGCTTGTTATCACTTGGAGGCTTGTTAAAACAGATTCCTGGACTCCACCTTCAGAATCTCTCATTTAGTAGATCTTGGGTTGGCCCAGCAACTAGTATTTCCTGGTGATATTGGTCATCATGATCAACCACTCTTTGAGAACTGCCTCGTTCCAGGAGTTCTATCTTTTTTTTCTTTTGGTCAAAGCATAGGTATTGGAGATTATTTAAGGGAGAGTGACTTGCCTAAGGCCAGAAACCCAAGGTTTTACTGTGTGTGTGTGTGTGTGTGTGTGTTTAGACATGTATGATTCTGAGGCTGAAAGGTACCTCTGCCATCAAAAACCATCTAACTACTCATCAATCCTGGGAAGTTATGTGCTTTTATTTAGCAAAGAGGTCAGGTCTTTTTATTAGTAAGTGGTAAGTAAGACCCTCGGAGAAGAAAATGGCAACTCATTCAAGTATTATTGCCTGGAGAATTTCCTGGACAGAGGAGCCTGGCGGGCTACAGTCCTTAGGGTCACAAGAGTCGTACACTACTTAGCAACTAAACCATTAAATCACCAAGTGAGACCCTACCACAACTCTGTAAGAAAATCCAAAAAATTCATTGCATACAGTGTGGAATGTCATTATTTCCGTGTTAATAAAAGAGGTGTGGAAAGCCAACTGGTCGAGCAGGAGCCTATAGCAATTGGCCTCATATTTAAACATATGTGTAATTGCAGGCCAATTAACTATAACATCTTAGTTAACTCTAATCCTTGGTCTCTTCAGACTGGAGTAATCAAAATAAAACTTTTGAGATGTGTAATGCAAAAGATCAGCTGATTTGGGGATTTGGGCTAGCAATGGAAAACACAGAGGGGGGAGCAATATTAGACTTTGAGCAAGACAGTGAAAAATGTTTAGGGAAAATCACAGACACCTCTCCTCCTTCCTTTTTCTAGTTTTTTCTACAGACATTTGTTGCAATGTTGAAAAAGTGAACATAAGCTTAATATAGGGCCAGGTACATAGTGAAAGTGAAAGTCATCCAGTTGCGTCCAACTCTTTGCGACCCCATGGACCATGCAGTACACGGAATTCTCCAGGGCAGAATACTGGAGTGGGTAGCCATTCCCTTCTCCAGGGGATCTTCCCAAGCCAGGGGTTGAACCCAAGTATTCAATAAATACTTGCTACATAAAGAAGAGAATGAATGAAACTAGGAGGATGTGAAGTTTTGTGGGAGTGAAGAATTAGGTGATGATACTGCTGCTGAGTGTAATTTTTAAGGCCCAAGTGACCTTAGAGATGGTCCTGCCACTGATACTACTACAGAAATATTATCCTACATGTGGGGTTTAGATATAAGTGTACAGCGCAGGTCATCCTGAGAGCATGACATGGTAGGCTGGCTGTTAACCATTATTAACATCTAAGTGTGAATTTGTGTTTCCCACCAAATGTGATATGACTGGGGCATTTTATGGAGAAAGGGAGCTCTGGATGATTAGGAGAGAGGGTGAATTTTTGGCTTGGGGCCTTGGCTGAGCAGGCTGCCCCTAGTGCCCAGGCTCATAGAAAAAGGACAATCAGGGAGGGAGGGGAGAGGAGTGACAATCTGCCTACCTCTCAGGGATCAACCCTGCTCTTAGGGTTATTTATGCCAAGAATCATCAGATCACCTCGAGGCCTTTCACTGAAATATGGGCTGCTGGCTCCGTCCTCAGGCATTCTGATTCAGTGCCTTCAGAAATACTAAATTTACTTTTCAAACAAGTTCCCAGATGATGCTGTCTGAGCACCACAGTTTGAGACCCATCACTTTAGTCATTTCTGTGTGCAGAGCAAACTTCTCAGTTAATCTTTTATCTCTAGTAATAAAAGTAAGGAGATTAGAAATGGCTGTCATATGCTTTAAAGAAATATGTTTGAAATTTTAAAATTTATTTTTATTGGGAACTAATTGCTTCCCAGTTGGCTCGTGGGTAAAGAATCGGCCTGCCAATGCAGGAGACACGGATTTGATCCCTGGGTTATGAAGATCCCCTGGAGAAGGAAATGGCAACCCGCTCCAGTATTCTTGCCTGGGAAATCCTATGGACAGAAGAGCCTGGTTGCCTACAGTCCATGCAGTTGAAAAATTGTTGGACAGGACTTAGCAACTAAACAACAACAATTGCTTTGCAAAGTTGTGTTCAGTTCAGTTGCTCAGTCATGTCTGACTCTTTGCGATCCCATGAACCGCAGCACGCCAGGCCTCCCTGTCCATTACCAACTCCCGGAGTCTACCCAAACCCATGTCCATCGAGTCGGTGATGCCATCTAACCATCTCATCCTCTGTCGTCCCCTTCTCTTCCTGCCCTCAATCTTTTCCAGCATTAGGGTCTTTTCAAATGAGTCAACTCTTCACATAGGTGGCCCAAGTATTGGAGTTTCAGCTTCAACATCAGTCCTTCCAATGAACACCCAGCACTGATCTCCTTTAGGATGGACTGGTTGGATCTCCTTGCAGTCCAAGGGACTCTCAAGAGTCTTCTCTAACACCACAGTTCAAAAGCATCAATTCTTCGGAGCTCAGCCTTCTTCACAGTCCAACTCTCACATCCATACATGACCACAGGAAAAACCATAGCCTTGACTAGACGGACCTTTGTTGGCAAAGTAATGTCTCTGCTTTTTAATATGCTGTCTAGGTTGGTCATAACTTTCCTTCCAAGGAGTAAGCGTCTTTTAATTTCATGGCTGCAATCACCATCTGCAGTGATTTTGGAGCCCAGAAAAATAAAGTCAGCCATTGTTTTCACTGTTTCCCCATCTACTTGTCATGAAGTGATGGGACCAGATGCCATGATCTTAGTTTTCTGAATGTAAAGTTGTGTTAGTCTGTGCTATACAATGAAGTGTATCAGCTAACTGTATACAAATATCCCCTCCCTCGTGACCCTTCTTCCCTGCTTCCATCTCACTCCCCTAACTCCTCTAGGTCATCACAGAGCACCAATATGAACTCCCTTTATAGAAGGCTCCCACTAGCTATCTCTTTATACACGGTGGTGAATAATTAAAAATTTCTTTTGGATGATATGGTTTTAATTGATGCAGATTGACTAGAAATGTATTACAGACCTCATGTTATTTCCAGTAGGGCATAAAATTAAAAAAATTATCAGATCCAAATAAATTAAAAAAAATGAATTGTTTTAATCAAGTAATAAGATTAACATGTTATATTTTGGCAGGAAATCCTGTGGCTGTGTATTTTGGAGCTTTTTCTTTCAGATTTGCATATAATATTTTCCCTACATCATTGAACTTCATTAGAAAAGAAAACCATTGTCCCTAACTATGAAAGAAAATAAAGGTTAAAAAAGAATGTGGTCTGTAGGTTTGTGTGGGAGTGTGTGTGTGTGTGCATGCATACATGATCACAGAGGAAAAGGAGGCCTCATGTAACAGTTCAATATCACGGATGATTTAGATAAGTATAAGTCAAGGTAAATATTTAAAATTTCCATCTTAGCTTGGGAAGCCCAGCATACAATAACCAGAAGTTTTCTGTAATAGTAAACATGTTTTACATCCCTTTCATGTTTTAACAACAGTTGCTTGAACCTACATTGACTTCATGATTTTACTCTTAGTCTTATATTTATTTTCCTTGTGATAAAGAGCTGTGATGAGGGGAAGCTTTACATGAGTTTCATGACAGTGATAATAGCAATAATCATAATTTATATGAACTATCTGGTTATTCAGGATATAGTTTCATACAAACTATTGTTTCTTCTGATTACCATGAATAAATCAAGATGCTAATATTAGTTCACTGATGTTATAAAGTCACTTTGAAGTGCTTAAAAAGTAAATATTATCATTTTCTGTGTTACATATTGGATCCAGGGATCTTCAACAATGAACTGTTTTGTCTATACTTACTCAGGCTGGGTTAATATAAGAGAAATAAGAGTAAGTGATCCAGCAGTTTCAGCCAGCTTCACATCCAGAGCATGTGGATTGCATGGTAATCGGTGTGCAGAAATAGGTGGGAGACAGGACAAGAAGCCAAACCAATTGATAAGTATCACTGAGCAACAAGAATCAATTTAATCCAAATTAATTGAGATGTTATTGTGAAGAAAAAAAATCAACTGAGGGTACTAAAAAGGCCTCCCAGCTCTATTGGAGTACTATCTACTTTACAAGTATTTAGATATGTGAAGGGCTACAGCTTCCTTGCATGCATGCTGAGTCACTTCAGTAATGTCCGAATTTTTTGCAACCCTATGGACTGTAGCCCACCAGACTTCTCTGTCCATGGGCTTCTCCAGGCAAGAATACTGGAGTGGCTTGCTGTACCCTCCTCCAGGGAATCTTCTTGACACAGGGGTTGAAGCTGCCTCTCTTGCCTTCTCCTGTATTGGCAGGCAGGTTCTTTACCACTGGTGCCACCTGGGAAGCTTCCTTAGGATCATGCTTACTTTTGTAAAAGGGAATCATGGAATTATGTAACAGGGCAAATTTCCCTGATAATGTATGTTTAAACAAAGAATGTAATATTTATATGTATGACTGATTTATTTTGCCATATAGCAGAAATGAACACAACATTGTTAATCAACTATTACTCCGATGAAAATTAAAAAGCAAAAACAAACAGTGTAATAATCAATTTCTTCTGTTGTGGAAGGAACATAGAGTTGAAGAATTTATTGTAGATTTAAAAGATAAAATAATACCCATCATAAAGATGGAAATAAAATTCCAGATTTTGAAATTTATGTATTTTCAGACATCTAAAATAGAAAACCCTCTTCAGGCTAAATGACTTGAAACAGACTAGGAATTAAGAGGTGTTTAAAGGAGAGGAAGAGGTCTTCCTAGGTGGCTCATTCGTAAAGAATCTGCTTGCTAGTGCTGGAGATACAGGCTCAATCCCTGGGCCAGGAAGATCCTCTAGAGAAAAATGGCAACCCACTCCAGTATTCTTGCCTGGGAAATTTCATGAACAGAGGAGCCTGGTGAGGTACAGTCCATGGGGTTGCAAAGAGTTGAACACAACATATCGACTAAACGACACCAAGAGGAGAGGAAAGGAAGTGTGACTGAGTCAGGGGGAGAAGTGGGACATAAACTCACCTTGAGAAGCAGGGTACTTCTCAGATGGGCTCCCCTGTGGCTTAGCTGGTAAAGAATCCGTCTGCAATGCAGGAGACCTGGGTTTGATCCCTGGGTTGGGAAAACCCCCTGGAGAAGGGAACGGCTACTCACTCCAGGATTTCAGTACTCCAGCTATTCATGGACTGTATAGTTCATGGGGTTGTAAAGAGTCAGACATGACAGAGTGACTTTCATTTTCCTCTCATAGCTCAGTTGGTAAAGAATCCTCCTGCAGTGCAGGAGACCCCGGTTTGATTCCTGGGTCAGGAAGAGCCACTGGAGAAGGGATAGGCTACCCAATCTTTTGCTTCCCTTGTGGCTCACCTGGTAAAGAATCCGCCTGCAATACAGAAGACCTGGATTCGATCCGCAGGTTGAGAAGATTCCCCTGGAGAAGCGAAAGGCTACCTACTCCAGTATTCTGGCCTGGAGAATTCCATGGACTCTATAGTCCATGGGGTCACAAAGAGTCAGACACAACTAAGTGACTTTCACTTCTTAGATAGGTGATGAGAGAAGACCCTTTCTACAACTGCCCCTCTAACATGGGCAAAAAACCCCTACAATCTATCAGGCCAGTACAGAAGACTGTAAGACTGGAGGCTGTTATTATTGTTGTTGTTATTTTTACCTAGCAAGCTGTCCCATTGTCTTTCTCTGTCTAGAGTCCAGGAGACAGAGTTCTTGGTGAGCTGTCTTTCTTCCATGTTTAGCCTATCCCAGTAAATAATAGCTTCCTTTTTGGCTTTGGTGACTTAGAAATTGGGTCTCTGCCATTTCCTGAAGATAGATCTTCACACAGGTGTGCTTCCTAACTCATTATAGCTGGCAAACTGCTGTAGGAGAATCTTTTTAAAATGCTACTTTCTGAATATTATTTCTCTTCACATAATCTTTCCTGGCACTCTTTATTCCTGTATCCAGTCTATATATTCCTTTGGCTTAATTGCAAAGTCAAAAAGGGTGATATTGGTGAGCCTCCAGACTTTCAAAGCACTAAATGGTCTAGGGTGCAACTTCAGAATAACTAGACATTGAATGTGCTGGTTCATGTTGGAGACTGTAATGAGTTAGTCTCTAACAGTGACAAAATTCTTAATGTTGTCTGGTGGGAGGTCATTGCCATCGATGGCATCAGGGCTGAATCTAAATTTAAAATTTGGACTCATATAAGCTCAACCTGCAGGGCTTTTTGCGGGGTACCTGGGGGTTTTCAGAAAATGGGGATCTTTTGTGCTTCAAGATGCTACAGACTGAAAATGGACTCCTTTGATAAATGCCAGAGCACTCTGTCTTTCCAAGTACACTTCCCAGGTGATTCAGGTACCTGTTTCAAAGAACTTTGCTAGTCCTGGGACTTCTTTACAGAAGTAAGGGAGCAGTAGAATATAATTTCCAAATCTTCAACTGGTGATCAGGGGCTTGGTTGGCTAGCATTCACGAAAATGCCTTCTTTAATGCACAGAGATAGCACGTGTTGGATTCGTAGACTGTCATGATTTATTGCTTAACCATCTGGGAGTTGGCAGAATGTGTTCTGCTAAGCAGATTTTCCTTTATTTTTTCAACCAATAAGTTTTATTTGAATGTACTAGAATTCATATGTTTTTCATTAATTTGCAATTAACTCATATCAAGATGTTATTTTGTATGAGCAATTTAACATCCATCGGACCCTCTGAGTATTATTTTTATAATGCTCTATGTTCCTTTTTGACCTTAGAAAGCAGTAGGTGTGGCATTAAAGACAGATGACACAAAGGTAAAGCCTGGATTTGGCTCAAAGAGGAGAGCAGGTCCCAGTAGGTATTGAATGAGAGCCAATAAAGTTGTTTTGCTTTAAAATTTATTACATATAGTTGCTTTACAATGTTGTGTTAGTTTCTACTGAACAGCAAGGTGAATCAGCAGTATGTATGTGTGTGTATATATATCTCCTCTTTTTTGGACTTCCTTCCATTTAGGTCATCACATAGCACTGAGTAGAGTTCCTCTGCTACACAGTAGGTTCTCATTAGTTATCTCATAGTATCATAGTGTGCAGGCTTCCCTGATGGCTCAGTGGTAAAGAATCTGCTTGTCGTGCAGGAGATGCAGGTTCAAACCCTGGGTCGGGAAGAGCCCCTGGAGAAGGATATGTCAACCATTCCAGTATTCTTACCTGGGAAATCCCATGGACAGGGGAGCCTGGTGGGCTGTAGTCCTTGGGGTCACAGAAAGATTGGACCTAACTTGGTGACTAAACAACAATGTGAATAGTGTATATATGCTAGTCTCCCAATTCATCCTATCCCCCCTTCCCCTGCTTGGTATCCATACATTTATTCTCTACATCTGTGTTTCTATTTCTGCTTTGTAAATAAGATCGTCTATAATACTTTTCTCAGATTCCATGTATATGCTTTAATATATGGTATTTGCTTTTGTCTTTCTGCTTTATTGCATTCTCTATGACAGTCTCTGGGTCTCTCCATGTGTTTATAGATGACCCAGTTTCATTCTTTTTTATCCATTCCTCTGTTGTTGGACATTTAGTTTGTTTCCAAATCCTGATTATTGTAAACAGTGCTGCGGTGAACATTGGGGTGCATGTGTCTTTTTGAATTATGGTTTTCTCTGTGTGTTTGTCCAGTAGTGGATTTGCTGCATCTTGTGGTAATTCTATTTTCAGTGTTTTAAAGTGAAAGGCAAAGGAGAAAAGGAAAGATATACCTATATGAATGCAGAGTTCCAAAGAATAGCAAGGAGAGATAAGAAAGCCTTCCTCAGTGATCAATGCAAAGAAATAGAGGAATACAATAGAATAGGAAAGACTAAAGATCTCTTCAAGAAAGGTAGCGATACCAAGGGAACATTTCATGCAAAGATGAACACAGTAAAGGACAGAAATGGTATGCACCTAACAGGAGCAGAAGATATTAAGAAGAGGTGGCAAAATACACAGAAGAACTGTACAAAAAAGTTCTTCATGATCCAGATAACGATGATGGTGTGATCACTTGCCTAGAGCCAGACATCCTGGAGTCTGAAGTCAAGTAGGAAACATCACTATGAACAAAGCTAGGGGAGGTGATGGAATTCCAGATGAGCTCTTTCAAATCCTAAAAGATGATACTGTTGAAATGTTGCACTCAATATGCAAGGAAATTTGGAAAACTCAGCAGTGGCCACAGGACTGGAAAAGGTCAGTTTTCATTCCAGTCCCAAAGAAAGGCAATGCCAAAGAGTGTTCAAACTACTGCACAACTGCACTCACCTGACACACTAGCAAAGTAATACTCAAAATTCTCCAAGCTAAGTTTCAACAGTATGTGAGACAGAAACATCCAGATGTTTAAGCTGGATTTAGAAAAGGCAGAGGAACCAGAGATCAAATTGCCAACATCTGTTGGATCATAGAAAAAGCAAGAGAGTTCCACAAAATCATCTACTTCTGCTTCATTGGCTACACCAAAGCCTTTGATAGTGTTGATCACAACACACTGGAAAATTCTTCAAGAGATGGGAACACCAGACCACCTGACCTGCTTCCTGAGAAACCTGTATGCAGGTCAGGAAGCAACAGTTAGAAGTGGACATGGAACAACAGACTGTTCCAAATCAGGAAAGGAGTACATGAAGGCTGTATATTGTCACCCTGCTTATTTGACTTATATGCAGAGTACATCATGCAAAATGCTGGACTGGATGAAGCACATGCTGGAATCAAGATTGCTAGGAGAAATATCAATAACCTCAGATATGCAGATGACACCACCCTTATGGCAGAAAGTGAAGAGGAACTAAAAAGCCTCTTGATGAAAGTGAAAGAGGAGAGTGAAAAAGCTGGCTTTAAACTCAACATTCAAAAAATGAAGATCATGGCATCTGGCCCTATCACTTCATGGCAAATAGATGAGGAAACAATGGAAACAGTGGAAACAGTGACAGATTTTATTTTCTTTGGCTCCAAAATCACTGCAGGTGGTGACTGCAGCCGTGAAATTAAAAGACGTTTCCTCCTTGGATGTTAAGCTAGGACAAACCTACACAGCATATTAAAAAGCAGACATTACTTGGCCTACAAAGATCTATCTAGTCAAGGCTATGGTTTTTCGAGTAGTCATGTATGAATGTGAGAGTTGGACCATAAAGAAGATTGAGCACTGAAGAACTGATGCTTTTGAACTGTGGTGTTGGAAAAGGCTCTTGAGAGCCCCTTGAACTGCAAAGAGATAAAGCCAGTCAATCCTAACGAAATCTGTTCTGAATATTCATTGGAAGCACTGATGCTGAAGCTCCAATACATTGGCCACGTGATGTGAGGAGCTGAGTCATTAGAAAAGACCTTGATGCTGGGAAATATTGAAGGCAGGAGGAGAAGGGGATGACAAAGGATGAGATTGGATGACATCATTGACCTAATGAACATGAGTTTGAGCAAACTCCAGGTGATGGTGAAGGACAGAGAAGCCTGGAATTCTTCAGTCCATGGGGTTGCAAAGAGTTGGACACGACTGAGTAACTGAGCAACAACAAAGGAACCGCCATTCTGTTCCCCACAGTGGGTATATCGATTTATTCCTACCACAATGCAAGAGGATTTCTTTTTCTCCACATCCTCTCCAGCCTTTATTGTTTGTAGATTTTGTGATGATGGATGTTCTGGCAGATATTAGGCGATACTTCATTGCAGTTTTGATTAGCATTTCTCTAATAATCAGTGATGCTGAGCATCTTTTCATGTGCCTACTGGCCATCTGTATGCCTTATTTTGGAGAAAAGATAGATCTGCCTATTTTTTTTTATTGGGTTGTTGGTATTTCTTTGATATTGAGCTGCATGAACTGCTTATATATTTTGGAGATTAATCCTTTGTCGTTTCCTTATTTTGGAAATATTTTCTCCCATTCAGAGTTATCTTTTTGTCTTATTTATGATTTCCTTTGCTCTGCAAAAGCTTCAGTGAGTGGTGCTGGGAAAACTGGGCAGATAATTTCAAAAGAATGAAATTAGAGCAGAAAACTGGACAGATAATTTCAAAAGAATGAAATTAGAACATTCCCTAAAACCATATACAAAAATAAACTCAAAATGGATTAAAGATCTAAATGTAAGGCCAGACACCATAAAACTCTTAGGCAAAAACATAGGCACAAGAGCACTTATAATGAGAATAAAAACAAAAATAAACAAATGGAAAGAACTGATAAAATTTAACTGAAACTAATTAGAAAGGGAAGCCTGGGTGTCAGTTTAACTAGTTGTTAGACTATGAGCATTCCTTGCCTTGATTTTCTTCTCTCTCTAATGGGAATAATGAGAGTATTCTGAATATAAAAGGATATAAAATAAAAAATTTTTTGAAAGATGGGACCAAGTTCAAGGAAAGTAAATATGAGATTCTTGTCCTTCAAACCTTTCTTCCTCAATGTTATTGTCAGACTTAGTTGATACTAAGATGAATATTGCCTCTGCCACATAGTCCCCAAATTATAAACTAACATGGGTAATGTTTTGGAAACATTTTCCAGCGTCATTGTTTTATATTTCCATATTGTGTGCATATGCACACAACAGGTTAGTACCTCAGTCGCTCAGTTGTGTCCGACTCTTTGTGACCCCATGGACTGTAGCCCATCAGGCTCCTCTGTCTGTGGGATTCTCCAGGCAGGAATGCTGGAGTGCATTGTCATGAAAATATTGCAGTTTGATTGGATAAGCGTAGGATTTTGTGTCAGAATTGCCTATGTTTGTGGCATGAAATTGAAGGTAAGTTAATTGTCTTGTTCATTCGATGCTTTTCTCCTTTTTTGGAGGAACATGGGGGCAAAGAGGATATGATGCAAACATGGGGGGAATTTCCCTATGAGGCCTTGCTCGTCTACCTGCCTGAATCATAAAAATGGGAATGTTTTCCTTTACAGAGTTGTATATTCAATTTATAAACTAACGTATAAACATATAATTTTAACATATACATTAGTGATATAATTTTCACTGGAATTTGCTACTGTAGTAATCATTTATTAAACGTAACATTATCCCCATTACTCTGTTGAAAGGAGATCATTCTTTTTCTTACTAAACTAGGAAGATTCTCACAACCCCTTTTCACTAGAATCTTCAGGGTGGAGGGAGGGGCTTGCAGCTGCAGGAGGCTCTGCTCAGGCCCCCCTCACTCCTCCCGATTTGAACTTCTGGACCAGCCTCTGGCTTGCCTGCCCGTCCTCCTCTTGTTCCCAATTAGCCTACAGTCTGCTGCCAGAATTCACCTTCTAAATTACAACTCCAATGAGGTAATTCAACAGAGCATAAATTTTCTTGACTCCACATTGGCTATTAAATTAGATAAATGTATCCAAGTGACATTCTGAATTCTCTTGAATATCATTAAACATTTTTTAAATGTCTGAAAAGACCTTTGCGTTTTTATTTTTAATGCTTTGTCCAACTCGATGACTTGCTCTTCCCCAGATACCAGCCTGCTTCCTTTCTTGGGAAAGCCATTTTTCTCAAAATCTTCCTGTTGAATTCCTTTTTATTACATAGCTATACTTAGTTGCTCAGTCATGTCCAGCTCTTTGCAACCCCATGGACTGTAGCCTGCCAGGCTCCTCTGGCCATGGGGATTCTCCAGGCAAGAATACTGTAGCCTATCCCTTCTCCAGGGGATCTTCCTGACCCAGGAATTGAATCGGCGGTCCCCTGCCATTGCAGGTGGATTCCTTACCAGCTGAGCTACCTTACATAAGGCCTATGTAGGAAACCACTGCCTCCGTGAAGCCTGCCCTGTTCTCCCAACAGCTCTTTGTGTCAGTGATGAAGACTTATCCTCTCATGTGAGTTATTGTGGTTGTTTACTTGCTAAGTCCTGTCCTTGCGACCCCACTGTCTATAGCCCACCAGGTTCCTATGTCCATGGGATTTCCCAGGCAAGAATACCAGAGTGTGTTGCCATGTCCTTCTCCAGGGGATCTTCCCAACTCAGGGATCAAAACCACGTCTCCAAATTGCAGACGAATTCTTTACCACTGAGACACCAGGGAAGCCCTTAATGAGAGTTAGCGTGCACCTCTTAGAGGCAGGCCTGGTGTGTGTCATCATGGTCTTCCACCACACAGATAATTCCAACACTGATGCTGTAAACACACCTCCAGTGAATACTTCTTGGGCTGAAAAGTGAGCGCTCTTTCTAGCTTTTCCTCACTCACCCTGTAGTTTCTACTACTTGAATGGAGCTTGGGCCACCTACACACATTCTTCTTCAACAAGTTTTGGCAGTAGCTTCCCTACTTGACTTGTTAGTACCTTTTAAAAAACTACTTGTCCCATTGCTAGACTTCAAGGTGTTAAATCCTTCTGTCCCTCTTGTTTATTTTCTCTTGTGTTGGCTCCCCAAACTGCATTTTAAATTTTTAAAAAATACAGAATAGGTTGAGTGCATAGCACCTTTCAAGGTGCCTAGAAAGCACCCTGTTATACAGATGGTCAATTGCTAGTTATTGATTGACTAATGTTGATGAAAGTGAAAGAGGAGAGTGAAAAAGTTGGCTTAAAGCTCAACATTCAGAAAACTAAGATCATGGCATCTGGTCCCATCACTTCACAGCAAATAGATGGGGAAATGGTGGAAACAGTGGCACACTTTATTTTCTTGGGCTCCAAAATCACTGCAGATGGTGACTGCAGCTATGAAATTAAAAGACGCTTACTCCTTGGAAGGAAAGTTATGACCAACATAGACAGCATACTGAAAAGCAGAGACATTACTCTGCCACAAAAGGTCCGTCTAGTCAAGGCTATGGTTTTTCCAGTAGTCATGTATGAGTGTGAGAGTTGGACTATGAAGAAAGCTTAGCACTGAAGAATTGATGCCTTTGAACTGTGGTGTTGGAGAAGACTCTTGAGCGTCCCTTGGACCACAAGGAGATTCAACCAGTCCATCCCAAAGGAAATTAGTCCTGAGTGTTCATTGGAAGGACTGATGTTGAAGCTGAAACTCCAATACTTTGGCCACCTGATGTGAAGAGCTGACTCATTGGAAAAGACCCTGATGCTGGGAAAGATTGAAGGCAGGAGGAGAAGGGGATGATAGAGGATGAAATGGTTGGATGTCATCACCAACTCAATGGACATGAGTTTGGGTAAACTCCGGGAGTTGGTGATGGACAGGGAGGCCTGGCTTTCTGTGGTCTGTGGGGTTGCAAAGGAGTCAGACATGACTGAGCAACTGAACTGAACTGAATCCCAACAATGGGAGTAAATGGCTTACAAGGGAGAGGTCAACTTTGTCACCTGTTATGGTTGGGCCTCCCAGAAAGTCCAGTTTGCTTTAGACCTTTGGGAAAGAAGCACTGATGAAATTTAGATCAGAATCTAGCCTTGATGAATTTACCATAAATCATTATTGAGCAAATCTTATTTTTGAAAAGGTTCAGGATGCGTTCAGATTACTCAACTTAAACTAATAGAGGTTAGAATTGTCCTGGTTAGTTTGCCAGAGATTGCTAAGTGAAACAGTAGAAGGCTCTCACCTTTATTTAGAGTGAAGGGCTTTATTGGTGGATTAATTCTTCCTTGAGGGGTTATGTGTATAATTTGTGTAGGTGCCACTGGTTGAATGGTGATGGCTGGTAGTTACGATGGGAGGAGCATGTCCATATCTCTGGAGACTTAATATGTTATAATCCGCATTTCTGAGCCCCACCCACTGTTGCAGTTTCTGATTCATATGGTTGGAATTGGAAAACAAACATGGTTTTTTTTGTTGTTTTGTTTTTTAGGAAAAGTTCTGAGCTGATTCTGATGTACATCTATACACAGAGCTGTTGGTTTGGAATTTGGGATATCTTGATGCGCAAGTGTAAGTTTTTTTTTTTTTTTTTTTTTCAGGTAAAGATAGCTGGAACCAAAGAGAAAGGAAGAAGCACTTGACTTTGCTTTTTGTGTGCTGTGGCTTAGTTGCTCAGTCGTGTCTGACTGTTTGCGACCCCGTGGACTGTATCCTGCCAGGCTCCTCTGCCCATGGGGATTCTTCAGACAAGAATACTGAAGTGGGTTGCCATGCCTTCCTCCTCCAGAGAATCTTCCCAACCCAGGGATCGAAGCCAGGTCTCTGGCATTGCAGGCAGATTGGTTACCATCTGAGCCATCAGAGAAGCCCACTTGATTTTGCTATTTCTATATAATTATTTATGAAGAAAACTATAGGTATATTAATGAGCTTCTTCTGCCTATTATAACACTTAGAGTCAAAGAAATACACACTTCTAAGTATAGAACTCAGGATTTGCTTTGCAAGCTCTGAGATTTACAGGCTTCCCAAGCAGTGCTAGTGGTAAAGAAATTACCTGCCAATGCAGAAGACATCAAAGATGGTGCTTTCATCACTGGGTTGGGAAGATCCCCTGGACGAGGCCCTGGCAACCCACTCCAGTATTCTCGCCTGAACAGAGCAGCCTGGCGGGCTGCAGTCCTTAGGACTGCAAAGTTGGACATGACTAAAGTGACTTAGCATGAGTATTTAAAATTTTACTTTCCTTTCATCCTAAAGGAATGTTTTTGGTGTTTGTTTCATTATGGGAGTCTTTTGTAACTAAGTCCCTTTCCAGCTGTTCCTTCTATTCAAAAGGGAAGTGGAATTCCCGCCGCCCCCGAACGCCGGCCCCCGGAAGTCTCCTTGTTGCCCTGCATTCAGTTCAGTTCAGTTCGGTCGCTCAGTCGTGTCCGACTCTTTGCGACCCCATGAATCGCAGCACGCCAGGCCTCCCTGTCCATCACCAACTCCTGGAGTTCACTCAGACTTGCGTCCATCGAGTCAGTGATGCCATCCAGCCATTCCATTCTCGGTCGTCCCCTTCTCCTCCTGCCCCCAATCCTTCCCAGCATCAGGGTCTTTTCCAATGAGTCAACTCTTTGCATGAAGTGGCCAAAGTACTGGAGTTTCAACTTTAGCATCATTCCTTCCAAAGAACACCCAGGACTGATCTCCTTTAGAATGGACTGGTTGGATCTCCTTGCAGTTCAAGGGACTCTCAAGAGTCTTCTCCAACACCACAGTTCAAAAGCATCAATTCTCCAGTGCCAAGCTTTCTTTATAGTCCAATTCTCACACTCATACATGACCACTGGAAAAACCATAGCCTTGACTAGAGGGACCTTTGTTGGCAAAGTAATGTCTCTGCTTTTCAGTATGCTGTCTAGGTTGGTCATAATTTTCCTTCCAAGGAGTAAGTGTCTTTTAATTTCATGGCTGCAATCACCATCTGCAGTGATTTTCGAGCCCCCAAAAATAATGTCTGGCACTGTTTCCATTATTTCCCCATCTATTTGCCATGAAGTGATGGGATCAGATGCCATGATCTTTGTTTTCTGAATGTTGAGCTTTAAGCCAACTTTTTCACTCTCCTCTTTTACTTTCATCAAGAGGCTTTTTAGTTCCTCTTCACTTTCTGCCATAAGGGTGATGTCATCTGCATATCTGAGGTTATTGATATTTCTCCTGGCAATCTTGATTCCAGCTTGTGTTTCTTCCAGTCCAGCGTTTCTCATGATGTACTCTGCATATAAGTTAAATAAGCAGGGTGACAATATACGGCCTTGACATACTCCTTTTCCTATTTGGAATCAGTCTGTTGTTCCATGTCCACTTCTAACTGTTGCTTCCTGACCTGCATACATGTTTCTCAAGAGGCAGGTCAGGTGGTCTCGTATTCCCATCTCTTTCAGAAGTTTCCACAGTTTATTGTGATCCATACAGTCAATGGCTTTGGCAAAGTCAATAAAGCAGAAATAGATGTTTTTCTGGAACTCTCTTGCTTTTTTGAAGGTCCAGCGGATGTTGGCAATTTGATCTCTGGTTCCTCTGCCTTTTCGAAATCCAGCAGGAACATCTGAAAGTTCATGGTTCACGTATTGCTGAAGCCTGGCTTGGAGAATTTTGAGCATTACTTTACTAGTGCATGAGATGAGTGCAATTGTGCGGTAGTTTGGACCTATAGTTGTTACTAATTGCCCCATTCAGAGCCCTGTTCCATTTATTTATTTCCCTGTCTTCTTAAATGGGCTACGCAGTTCTAAATCTGAACACTTCAAAATCATCAAACAAAACGAGTAGAGAGATGATCTATGGCTATTATTAATATAAACTGTGCTTAAAAATTTCTCAGGAAACCACAAGCATTAGTCTGGCAGGAGGTATAGCACTGAGCATCATGCTCAGCTGTGCCGTATGGATACCTTTATTCATGAAACCGACTTTCAGCAGAGCCCTTTTGGTACCTATATTCCCTTCAGTGGGGATTGTGGAGTAGAATTTTGTTCTAGAAAGGTATTCTATCAAGGAAGAAATCCTATGAACATTGACTGAGTAGCTCATGGGCCAGACTTTGTAGAGGGCACAATGGGATCCTTGAAACAGCCTTGTGAATTGATGTCATTCACATGTTTCATATGAGAACACTGAGAATGAGGGAATTACATAATTTGCCCAAGATCAGCCTAACTACTTGATGTGGATTTCCTCTGTCAGTCACTGCAGCTAATTCAACACCTGCCTGGCCCACTAGCCTAAGGCAACCAAGGCTTAAAACAGAGAAATTATAAAGGAGTTATACTCAGTGTCTGCCTTTGGTGTCCCTTCTTCCATGTGAGGGATTCTATTGAAGCATGAGTGTGGCGTTTGGGGAACATATGCTTTTACTTTTGGCAGAAATTACCTACCTTTCGAAAAATGAACAGTCTTATAAATCTATTTAGGAGTTTCAGTTCAGTTAATGAGTTAATAGGACTTTACCCCCACCTCCAATTCTGCCTTTGACTTTGGTGGTTAGAAGACTTCTGACTTGAGGCAACATCTTCAGTGAATTCTATACATTTCAGGTCAATTTTGATTACTGGGACTCAGCCCAGTTTTCAGTTTCCAAGCTCACCTCTAATCTAAAGCCCTGAATAGTTCTTGCTCCATCTTTTAGTGCTGGGTGCCTCCAGAATGTTGTGAGCTTCCCTAGTGGCCTAGTTGGTAAAGAATCTGCCTGTGATGCAGGAGACAACCTGCAATGCAGGAGACTCAGGTTTGATTCCTGGGCAGGGAAGATCCCCTGGAAAAGGAAATGGGAACCTGCTATAGTATTCTTGCCTGGAGAATTCCACGGACAGAGGAGCCTGGAGGGCTACAGTCCATGGGGTCACAAGCGTCGGACATGACTTAGTGACTAAGTCACCACTACCAGAGCCTTGGAATGGGAGGAGGAAGAGGGGAAAGGGCTGCATCGTTTCGTTTGCTGGCCCTGTTAGATTTCTCCTAGTTGCTTGTTGGTGTGTCTGTACTGGCCTTTGGTGCCTCTGTGGGACAGCATCGAAGTTTGGACCTCCTCCTGGGGAGCAGGCATGTGGTCTGCCCACTACCCAGCTCTCTGATGTTGGAATCTCGTATTTTTCAGTTCCCCAAATCCCCACCATGGGCAGTCTAGCCACACCTTCCAGCTGCCACAGTCTAGCCTTTGGCCAGAATATGGTAAGCAGTTTTCCTGGGTCAGCTTCCAAGAAAGACAGCTGTGGCTCAGCTGGGTTCTGCATGGTCCACTTGGCCCTGAATTGAAGTATGTTTTCTACATCAACAGACTCCTCTTTCTACCACAATGTCCTTCTTTTTCTCCTTTCCCTTGATCAGATAGATGAAGCTAAACTTACCTACAAATAGCCTCCTCTCTTGTAGGAAAGCCCTCTTGGAATGGTCCCTAATCACCTTCCTACTCCCCAGGTTATCCAGAGAAAGGAATGCCCCTACTTGGGAGAGAGCGATCCCTTCTATTCACAGCCGGTGTCTTCACCTCACCCTTTTCTTGTGCAACAGTCATGCCCATCTTGCTTGCAATTACAGTCACCTGGGGAACTTAGTCTCCAGTCACTCGGGGTGACATCGCAGACCAATTCAATAGTTATTTCTGCAGGAGGGATCCAGATATTGGATCTGCCAGCTCCCAGGTAATTCTAATGTATAGCCAAGACTGAGAACTCTTGTGTGTACATCGTAATTGGTGGGTCTGGTTTTGCCACCCCTTAAATGTCCTGGCAGGTATCTGCTGACCACCGTTTTAAAACGTGGATACTTCTGCCATGCTGGGAAAACTTTCCTTCAACGTCCTATTATCCAAGATGAAATGACATCCTGGAGAAGAGAAAGTGAAGTGCCCCTGAAAGGGAGGTGACCATAAAGCTCAACAAGTGTTAGTGCTTCAGTTGACCTGTCTAGATGAGTGCAGGCAATTCTACTCCTTCATTTCCAGGACAAATAAAAGCAGGACCTTCATGTGGTTAGTTTTTGCTCTTTCTCCCTGGTTATTTGTTTAAAATAATGCATGATGCCGAGGCTTTTTTTGTTGTGGTTTACCTAGTCATGGTTTGATTGTAGGGAGACGTGAGATGAGTGTAGCTGAGGAGAGAAAAAAAATTCCATCTGTGAACTGAGAAACACAACCAACTCTGAAGTTTGTGGAGAAAAGGAAGCATTTTTTATGTAAAGATAGCCAAGAGCCTCAGTGACTGGGATGAGGAAAACCTGTCTTGCCTGTGTGGAAATAGACATTTTAGAGTAGAAAAAACATTTAGGGTCAGGACTCGTGTTCTGGCCTTGACTCTGCCGCTAACTGATTGAGTAAGGCAGTGGTTAATTACATAACATGTAGGGTCTACAAAAGGCGAGTCTGGGAGCTGATCCTGGCTTTACCATTAAACAGGAGAAGGCTCCTAACTTCTCTGTGCCCCGGTTTCCTCATCTGTAAAATGATGATCACAGTGGCATTGACATCAGGATTGTTAAGAGGATTCAATGAGTTAATTTTCTAAAATGTACCACATAAGCAGATGTTGAGTAAAAAATAAATTTGGGCAACTCATCGAATCTTTCTGCACTTCCATTTCCTTAGCTCTAAAACATAGAGCTTATTGTGATTTCCAGTGAAATAATCCTACCCAGGTTTGGTGCTTTTTACTTTTCTGGTTGTTATTATTATTATTATTATTTTGGCTCTTGTTTATTTAAATACAATTGCATTAGATAAAATGTGCCTCCCCCAAATTCATATGTTAAAATTCTGACTCTCAATGTGATAGGATTAGGACTTGGGGGGCTTTGGGATGTAATTATGTCAAAAGGATGACATTACATTGGTTTTTGACTCTAGTTTTTCTAGAATACCAAAGAGATGGCAGTTTGAATTATATGCAAAAAGTAATTTTTTGTTTTATTATGTACTAGGCTGACACTTAAACAATAAAGTTTTATTGCAAGGGAAGGTAAACTTAAACAGCAAATAATTTGGGGGGATTCTGAAGAAAAACTTTTTTGCTGTAATTACTTGATACTTGTGGAAGCACAGAGAAAGTTCCATGAAAAGGTTATTTTGAAACATTGATTCTTCAAATAGTAGTTCCAGACTTAGGCAAGAAGAATTTCTGGCTATAAAGAATTATTTACCGTCGTATTCTAATGAATATATATGGAGTGTAGAAAAATGGTCCTGAAGAATTTATTTATAGGGCAGCAATGGAGAAATAGACATAGAGCATAGACTTATGGACGTGGGGAGAGGGGAGGAGAGGACGAGATGTAGGGAAAGAGTAACAGGGAAACTTACATTACCATGTGTAAAATACATAGCCAATGGGAATTTGCTATATGGCTCAGGAAACTCAAACAGGGGCTCTGTATCAACCTAGAGTGCGTGGGATGGACAGGGAGATGGGAGGGAGGTTCAAAAGGAAGGGGATATATATGTACCTATGGCTGATTCATGTTGGGGTTTGACAGAGAACAGCACAGTTCTGTAGAGCAATTATCCTTCAATAAAAACTGAATTAAAAAAGAATCATTTGCCTTCATATGAGCAAGAAATAGTTGGTGTAATTTTTTTCTGTGTGTTTCATCATTTATTTTGGAAATTACTCTAGAATGCTGAGATTAAATAGTTTATCATACCCCTTGGATTCTGATATATTACACCAATTGTCCGTGTTTAACATATATCTTAATGGCCCAGATAATCACGATGGTGTGATCACTCACCTAGAGCCAGACATTCTGGAATGTGAGACAAGTGGGCCTTAGAAAGCGTCACTATAAACAAAGCTAGTGGAGGTGATGGAATTCCAGTTGAGCTATTTCACATCCTGAAGGATGATGCTGTGTAAGTGCTGCACTCAATATGCGAGCAAATTTGGAAAACTCAGCAGTGGCCACAGGACTGGAAAAGGTCAGTTTTCATTCCAATCCCAAAGAAAGGCAATGCCAAAGAATGCTCAAACTACCGCACAATTGCACTCATCTCACACACTAGTAAAGTGATGCTTAAAATTCTCCAAGCCAGGCTTTAGCATTATGTGAACCATGAACTTCCAGATGTTCGAGCTGGTTTTAGAAAAGGCAGGGGAACCAGAGATCAAATTGCCAACATCCGCTGGATCATGGAAAAAGCAAGAGAGTTCCAGAAAAACATCTATTTCTGCTTTATTGACTTTGCCAAAGCCTTTGACTGTGTGGATCACAATAAACTGTGGAAAATTCTGTAAGAGATGGGAATACCAGACCACCTGACCTGCCTCTTGAGAAACCTGTATGCAGGTCAGGAAGCAACAGTTAGAAGTGGACATGGAACAACAGACTGATTCCAAATAGGAAAAGGAGTACATCAAGGCTGTATATTGTCACCCTGCTTGTTTAACTTCTATGCAGAGTACATCATGAGAAACACTAGGCTAAAGGAAACACAAGCTGGAATCAAGATTGCCAGGAGAAATATCAATAACCTCAGATATGTAGATGACATCATCCTTATGGCAGAAAGTGAAGAAGAGCCTCTTGATGAAAGTGAAAGCAGAGAGTGAAAAAGTTGGCTTAAAGCTCAACATTCAGAAAACTAAGATCATGGCATCTGGTCCCATCACTTCATGGCAAATAGATGGGGAAACAGTGTCAGACTTTATTTTTGGGGGCTCCAAAATCACTGCAGATGGTGACTGCAGCCATGAAATTAAAAAACGCTTACTCCTTGGAATGAAAGTTATGACCAACCTAGACAGCATATTAAAAAGCAGAGACATTACTTTGCCAACAAAGGTCCCTCTAGTCAAGGTTATAGTTTTTCCAGTAGTCATGTATGGATGTGAGAGTTGGACTATAAAGAAAGCTGAGTGCTAAAGAATTGATGCTTTTGAACTGTGGTGTTGAAGGCTTTTGAGAGTCCCTTGGACTGGAAGGAGATCCAACCAGTCCATTCTAAAGGAGATCAGTCCTGGGTGTTCATTGGTAGGACTGATGTTGAAGCTGAAACTCCAATACTTTGGCCACCTCATGCAAAGAGCTGACTCATTGGAAAAGACCCTGTTGCTGGGAAAGATCGAGGGCAGGAGGAGAAGGGGGTGACAGAGGATGAGATGGCTGGATGGCATCATCAACTCAATGGACATGGGTTTGGGTGGACTCTGGGAGTTGGTGATAGATAGGAAGGCCTGGTGTGCTGCGGTTCATGGGGTTGCAAAGAGTCGGACACGACTGAGCAACTGAACTGAACATATGTCTTTAAATTTGCCTTTTTAAGGAAAATTTTATCCAGACACATGGTTAAATATTCAAGCACTATAATAAAATACATTACAAATGTCTGTTTTTCCACCAGTCCTCCCTTACCTCAATCCACCCCACCGCCATCTCCCCTTGGCCCCATTCCCACCCCCAGAAACAATGGCTGTTATTGATGTTTTTGGACTCAATTAAATAAGAGAGTGTTTTCTGGCCATCTGACTAAAAGTACTTGCCCAAATCACTCTCTCTATTAGAACATATTGCTTTATTTTCATTAAGGCACTTAATCACTATCTCACATTTTCTTACTTATTTTGAGTACCTGTTTATAATTCACCATCTTCCACTCCTGGTCTAGAAAGTGAATTCCGGGAGAGCATGGATTTTCCTTGCTTCCTTAGTGTTGCATCTTCTTCTCCTAGGAAGGTGCCTGAAAAAGACTACGTGCCTGTTCAGTGTTTGCTAAATGTTAAATCTTTTTGTAAGTTTTGTTGTTTAGTTGCCCAGTTGTGTTGGACTCTTTGTTACTCCATAATAGGACTATAGGTAGCCCACCAGGCTCCTCTGTGCAATGAGATTTCCCAAGTCAGAATACTTGATTGCAATGCCATTTCCTTCTCCAGGGGCTCTTCCCAACCCAGTGATTGAATCCATGTCTTCTGCATCAGCAAGTGATTCTTTACTACTGAGCCCCCAGGGAAGCCAACTATCTTTATTGTACTATATAGAAAACCAATACTGTCTTTTCCTTAGAGGGAGAACTGTATCTTTCAAGACTCTTTTCCTTAGAAGAAGAGCTGTATGTTTCAAGGCTCTTCACTCTATCCATGTCCTTAAAAAGATAGTTGGAAACAAAAGTGGTCATTGCATCTATTTGCCAGATGTGCAGAAATGCAGGAGGCTCATGGAGAATTAATGCTCAACATCCCAGTTTGGGCTACTATGGATGAAGTTGCTGTAAGCATTAACAGGGACATTTTATATGGACATATGTTTTCATTTATCTTGGATAAATACCTAGGAGTGGAATTTCTGGTTTAAATCTATGGGTGTAGTTGAATTTTCAAAGGAAATGCCATATTGTTCTCCAAAGTGGCAATATCATTTTGCATTGGTCCCAACAATGTTGAGATTTCTAGCTGCTACACACCATCACCAGCATTTGGGATTTAAAAACTATAGCCAATTTAGAGGGTTGGTGGGGATTTTCCATTAGTTTTAACATACATTTCTTTAATGACTGATGATATTGAATATTTTTCTTAATTTTTTCCATCTACCTCTCTTTTGGGTAAAGTATTTGTTTAACTATTTCATTAAAATTGTGGGTTATTTGTCTTATTATTATCATTGAGGTTTCAGAGTTCTTTATATACGCTGGACACATGTTCTTTACTGGATATTGTGGGGAGAGAATTTATGGATTTTTCATGTTTCTGCAGATATAAGCGGAGACACTGACATACTGTCAGTGTTCCATACTGTCTTTACAAAGTTGTTTTGTGTGGCAAAATAGCCTTAGACAACTGAGATAATGTCTTCCTTTGGGGAAAGAAAATTTATTTGCTGTCTAGGACAATAAAGATAGCGTCACCCAGGTTTGCTTGCAGCTCTTAAAAGAAAACGGCTTTCCTAAGCTTGAAATTAATGAGTTGTGATGAAATCTACCATGTGCGCAGCATACACTAGGGCCTAGCTGCCTGTGGATAGCACATAGGTGCTTGTTCTGCTATGAGTAATGAAGTCCTTCGTCTGTGACCCAGGAGTCTCAGGTCTTCTTCTGCTAGAATCTGTGAAACTGTGGCAGGATGACATGCCAGTTTCCTAGGAGCGTAAAATCTCTGACCTTTTATAGCTAGCTCCTTACAGATAGGTTTCCAAAAAATTTTTTTCTCAGTCCATGTCCTACTCTTTGATTTTCTTAACATTAGCTTTTAAATACTTAAATTGTGATGAAATCTAATTCATGTTTTTAAAAATATAATCCCTGCTTCTTGTGCCTTATAGTCATAAAATTGCGGCTAACTCAAGGACAGAAGGATATTTTTCCTGTTTTCTTTTAGAAGCTTTATAACTTTAGGTTTTACATTTAAACCTACGAATCATTTTGAGTTAGTTTTTATATTTGGTATGAGGTTTGTTATTATTTTAAAATAAGGTTATTGAATTGTTTAGCATCATTTGTTGAAACAATTGTCCCCTCTTTGTTGAATTTCCTAAGCATCTCAATCAATTCAAATTGGCTAAAAATGGATGGTCTATTTATGTATTTCCTATTCTGTTTCATTCATCTGTATGTATATTTTTAAGATGTACTATTTGGATTATTGAAGTTTTATAATAAAGTCTTAAAATTAGGTGGTATAATTTCCACAACTGTTCATTTTGAAAACTGTTTTATATATTCAAGGTCATTTGCATTTCCATGGCATTTGAAGATCACCTTGATAATTTCCACATCAAAGAAGTTTCTGGAGTTTTTATTGGGATTGTGTTGAACTTTTGATCTATTTGGGGAGAAATGACATGTTTCTAATACTGAATCTTTTTGTGAACACGGTATCATCTCTTAATTTCTTTGGTCTTTTTAAATTTCTCTCAGTAGTGTTTTGTATTTACCACTTACATATCTTGTAAATATTTTTGTTGAGTTTATCCCTCAATATTTAACATTTTCTGATGTGATTATAAATGATACCGCTTTGTTGTAAATTTTAATTTCCAATTGTTTTTTGCTAGCATATAGAAATACAATGAATTTTTATATATCTTACTGCCTTGCTTATTAACTTCTTAATTTTAACAGAGTTTCTTTGTGGGTAGACTCCACAGGTTTTTCTATGTAATCATATCTTCTGGGAGTAACACCCACCCCCACCCCTAATTTGTAGACATTTGATTTCTTTTTCATGTCTTAATGTACTGGATAGGATGTCTACAACAGTGTTGAATGGAAATAGACTGGACATCCTTATCTTGTTCTTGAACTGACAGGGAAGTACTTAGTCTTTCACCATTTAATGCAAAATGTTAGCAGTAGGTTTTTCCTAAATGCCCTTAGTTTCAAGTTCCCTTCTGGTTCTAGTTTGCTAAGAGTTTGCATTATGAATAGATGTTAAATTTGGTCAAGGGCCTTTTCTGTGTCTGTTGATCTTTCCTTTTATAGACTCTAGGATTGATTAGTTACATTGATTTTTGAATGTTAAAGCAGCCTTATGTTTCTGGAGTAAAACCAATATGGCTATGTTGTTTTAGTATATGTAGTTGGATTAAATTTATTAAAATGTTGTTAAAAATATTTGTCACATGTTCACAAGAAATATTGGTCTTTAGGGCTTTTTAAAATTGCATGTCCTTTCTGGTTTTGGAATCAGGTTAATGATGCCCTCAGAATGAGTAGGGAAGAGCTCCCACCCCTCTATTTTCGGGAAGAGTTCATGTATATGGCGCTACTTCTTGAGTGTTTTGGAGAATTCACAAGTCAGGTATCTGGGTCTGAACTTTTCTTTTGCAGGAAGATTTGAAACTGCAAATTTATTTTCTTTAATAAATATAGGGCAATTCAGGTTATCTTTTTCTTTCTGATGAGCCTCGGCAGATCATGTTTTTCAAGGAATTTAACCATTCCATCAAATTTATCAAAAGTATTGACATACACTTGTTCATCATCTTTCCTAATTATCCTTTTAATATCTATATAGTCATGGCCCCACTCACTTCTGATTTGATAATTTGTGTTTTCTTTCTCTCTCCTCATTTCCTCTGTCTCTCTGTATCTATGTCCAGTGTTTTCCAAACTTAAATGGATATAAAAAATTTACTCTGAAATCATTTTCCTTCTTTAAGAGTTTCTCTAATTTGTTTGTTTCTGTTCATGCCTGTTGGCAGTGAATTACCTGTGTTAGTATGTCTGCAAAAAATAATTCATCTTTATCTTTTGAAGATTTTTCTTTTTCTGGATGTAGAATTCCAGATTATGTTTGTTTTTATTCTTTTCATTGTCTTCTGGTTTACAGTGTTTCTGACTAAAATTTCATGGTACTGTTATCTTTGTTTCTTAATATATAATATGTCTTTTCTCCTCTGGTTAAAATGTTTTTAAAACTTATTTATTTTCATAATAATTTGATTATCATGTAACTTAGTGTAATTTTCTTTTTCTCCAGTCTTTGACTATTGAGATGATTGGATTTGTGGGGTTTTTTTAAAGCCTTCATCAACAACTTTTAAATTTTTATCAGATCTTTTGTTTCATCTTACTCTCCTTTCACTTTCTTATTTCTTTGCATAGGTAAGCTAAATGAGAACACACTCTTGTTGCAGTAACTATGTACTTTATAAGAAGGATGATTAAAAAAATTTTTTTTTTCAATTTAAAAACTGTCCTTTTTGCCTTTTTGTGCCAATTAACAGAAAAGTAAGTTAAGTAATATTATTTCTACAGTTATAGAAAATAAATCTCTCTCTATATATGTACACACACACCCCTTCTTCAACATGGGACATGCTACACAGCTGCTTTTATAAATGATCTCATTGGTTTTTCTATTTTTATTATTAATTCATTAATAGGACACTGATTCTTTACAGTATTTTATGCAAATACAACATATATGTAGCTTTGGGTAAATGAATAAACTGTTATATGCTGTAGTCTTACTGTGGTATTTTAAAGTTTAAGAGCAGAGTGGACAGACTAGATTGAAACTCTAGCCACTCTCTTTCGAGTAGTTTTAACTATTTTAGACATATTAAAATTATTTTTCTAGAACTTTATCTTAAGGAAGTTGATAGTTTTATTGTTTGGCCCTGTCTGTATCCATCAGATTGCCACATGGTTGAATGATTGTTGATATTAAACAAAAAAGGATTTAAGCTAGTAACCTGTGCTCAGGTCTAAAAGAGGTCTGTTATGTGCTCTCAAAGAAACTAGTTCTGTGACTGATATTGTCAGGTGTAGTACCAGGATTACTTGTTCTGTCTAAATTGGTAACTGAGTTATCTCTGGGTGTTTGAAAGATCTTTTAATCCCATTAATACATGCAGTACTTTAAAATGTCTTGGTAATCTCAACATCTTATGAGATAAACAGAAAGAAATGAATATATTTATGCAAATTTAGTAACTAGAGCATTAAGAATTGAGGTACTTTTCCAAGCCTATGCAAGGCATCAGTATCAGAATAGCCTTTGGATTGCTTGGGTAAATTCATTCTGATTGTGGTATCTGATGAGTCATGTGGGTGACTATTCAAGAGATTTTTATCCTCAGTTCTGCTATTTCTGTGGGTATCACTGTTTTGGTTATTTGAAACCAAGGATACTCAAAAGTCCTTAATTTGGACACAACTGGTAAAAATGGTCAGTTTATTCTTTTAAAAAAGTGCAATGGCATTAGGATAGTCATGGGAATTAAAGTATGTTAGAAGCATCTGCTCTGCAGTCAAGAAACACTGTCGCTCATGTTAATCTCTTCCTCAAACATTCAAAACTATGCCTTGAAGGGGAGTTATTCTGCAAAGTTGCGAACGTATTGTATGGCATGCATGCTCAGTCATGTGCACTCTTTGCGACCCCATGGACTATAGACTGCCAGACTCCTCTGTTCATGAAATTTTCTAGGCACGAGTACTAAAGTGGGTTGCTGTTTCCTTCTTCAGTGAGTTGCATGTGTGTATGTATACATGTATGTACAATACATACCTGTGTATGTATACATTTGAGGCAGAGGAGAAGGGAGAAACTGTTTATACGGCAGTGAGGAATGCAGTGGTTTGAAGCTGAACAAATAAGTTTGTTTTTAATGTTAGGAATTTGGAAGGAAAATGATGGCAACAGTGAAGCTGGGTTTGAAATGTCTTTTCTAATGATTGATTTTATTATGAAAGATGTTTCTCATTCATAGGTAAAATGTTACCATCTTAAGAAATTTTATAGGAAGAAGACATTCTTCCTAATCTCATATATAGGAACTAATAATTTAAGTAGTTAATTTTAGTCATATAATAAAGTCTGCAGTGGTTGTTTGTTGGCATCAGTTCAGCTCCTTAATGCCTCCATCATAGACTGAGAATCCTTTTCTCTTTTAACTCCATTGCCCTTCTTTTCTTTTCTTTTGTCTTGAGAATTGCTGCTGTATGGTCACAAGATTGCCTCCCAAGCTTCTGTTGTGTTCCCTTTCAGCAGGAACACAAATATGCTAAAAACCTACCAGCTGAATTCCCTGCATGTCTCATGGCCAGGACTGGATCATGGGACTATGTCTAGCTGGGAGGGAGGATGGGAAACTGACTTAGTTTCATCCTAATCCATCACCAGAGTCTGGGCACATTGCTACTAAGGAATAAGGTATGGGGTTAAATCTTAGGTAGCAATAAACAGTGTCTGTCATAGAGGGCATATTTTTATCCTTCATAACTATAACCTAAGTAATACTCTTCCAGATAATAAAGTAGTCCGTGTATTCACTAAAAGAGACTTACCTTGTACTCTAACATTTTTTATTCTTTAAATACCAACATGCCTCTGTGAAGTTTCTGCATTTATTAACTGTCTCTCTCTTAATTTTGTAGAGGGAAACTCAATTTGTTGAAGATTTGATTACAGATCCACAATAGGAAGGAAATATAAGCACCCCCCACCAGATGTGCAATTATAAATGATTAAAACTTTCACAAAAGCAAAAGATACTCCTAAATTTAAGCTGTATAGTAGTTGCACAGGAAATATTTATGTTCCCATTTAATGCTAGAATCTTTGACAGCAAGGAAATACCTAAGTTTGAGTTATATCTGTTATATCACTTAATTATCAAGATATTGGAGTAAACCTTTGAAAAATAAGTTTAATAAGTATATAGTAAATACCTACTCTGTTTCGGGAGCTGTGTTAGCACAATGGAGACAAAAGGTGCAAATTAAAATTTTCCTTTAACCTCACAGTGAAATGACATAAATATCTCAATAACACAGGGAATTAAGTATTCAAAATCTAACAGTGAGTTGGGATTTTTGTCACCAAGATGACTCAGGAGTCTTGAAGTACGAGGATATAAGTATAGGGCTGCTGCTGCTACTAGGTGATCAGTTTTAAACAAAAATAGTATTGATGAATACTATTCCCCAAACATTGTTTTTCCAATTTGATGATATAGGAAAAGTAAAAGTGTTAGTTGCTCAGTCATGTTGACATTTTTGTAACCCCATGGACTGTAGCCCGCAAGGCTCTTCTGTCCATGAGATTTCCTAGGAAAGAATACTGGTGTGAGTTGCCATTCCCTTCTCCAGGGGATCTTCCGGACCCAGGGATCGATCTGGTCTTCTGAGTAGCAGGTAGATTCTTTACTGTCTGAGCCACCAGGGAAGCGGTGGTGAGGATATAGAGATAGAACAAATATTTGGTGATAGTTTGTTTCCACTTTGAAGCCAAGCATTTTGACATTCTGAAGCCACGTTTTGTTTCATAAGCAAAAGAGATAGTGCTGTTATATTGAGAAGATATTTTCACATGTTGCATACAGTGTTCATTCTAGGGACAGAGGAATAAGAAAATAATTGAAGACATTTATTTTGAAGTGATCCAGACGTTCAGTTTGGAAATAGGATTACCTGGGCCCCATGATAAAGAACATGCCAAAAGGAGTTCTGATCTCCATTTTAGAGATGGGGAAACTAATCTCAGAATCAGTAACTTGCCCAAGTTTTTGCAGACTATACCGCCATAATGGCAGTACTGGAAACCCTAAAAGGTTGGAGTATAAAATTTCTGAATCCATTTCATATAGCTGACACAATGGTGCTCAGTCTCACTCACACAGAATGACACAGGGAGCTTTAAAAAATACTAGAGCCTGGTCCCCACCCTATACCCATTAATCCAGATCTCTGGTGCGTGGGACCCAGGCACTGGCATTATATAAAAAACAAACACTTCCTCAGGTGATTCTCTTGTGTAGCCAAGGTTGAGAACCAGTGATTATGCTATAAACCTGAGGATATGATGAGCTGGGTTGTGGAATCAGGATGATTTGTAGCCGGTGGGTTCTCATATCTTATTTCCTGACCTGAAAGCAAAGGCAGACAGACTCCTTGTGTTTTGTTTGGAATAGCGTTGTCATGTAACATCATCCTTTCTAGCCATTCTTCTTTCTTCTGTTTTCAAGTGACTCATGCTGAACAGTACACTTATTTCATGTTACAACTTGGTTCTTCACATGATTGTCCCAATGCCCCATTTATCACTGTGGTCATGGGCACAACCCAGAAACTTAGAACAATGCAAGTCATTTAGAAATTCAAAACATGATTTCTGGTAATGCTGCAGGAAGTATTTTAAGGTTAACTTTTATTTCCATGGTATCCTGGACTCCTTCCTGAAGTAGTTTAAAAACTGGTTATTGACAGAGAGAAATATGTGGAAGGGATTTGAGTATACACTGAGATATGTGTGACTGGTCCTGATTTAAATGTTGGAAATGACAATTGAGTCACTGATGGCATTTTAAATTCTGAATCTTATCTTTACTGGAATACTTATCTTAACACTACCTGGGTAAAGATTTGTTAGAGAATTCAACTCATTCTTTTTAAAGGAACTGAGATCCTAGTTTTATCTCACACACACACACACACACACACACACATATGCACACACTGTGGAATTTTCTTCCTTTTAGATAAAATGAAGGAAAGGAGAAATGAATTCTGTTAGATATATTCTGACTCAAGACAAAGAGTCTAAATATGATGGTCATCTCAGAGTCATCCTTTGTCCAAACCTTAGATAGACAGATTGTTTTCCGTGGTCTTCGGTTCATCACTGGTGGTCCTCACACATCTTTGAGATTTTGGATGTATGCTGCTGCTGCTGCTGCGTCACTTCAGTCATGTATATGTGCTTTTAAAAAATTGCACATCACACTTTACAACCCTGCCTAGAGCAGTTTGTGAAAATGACTTGTTTGAATCACAAACTTACCGTTCACCAGGCAGGGGACTTTGAACGAGTTGCTTAACTCCTCTAAGAATGAGTTCAGTCATCTCTAAAATGAAGATAACTCTATCTGTGGCTTACGATGGCTGCAGGAATTAAAGTGAGATAATTTATGTAAAGCATCTAGTACAAATTCTGGGAGATGGTAGTTATTCAATAAATGTATTGTCTTTTCCTTCCCTTTCCCTCTATCAAAATATATTCTCAGAAAGAAACTGATGTCAGTTGTTTATACATAAGTGAGAACTTGTCCATTTTTTCATTTTTCAGGGTACTCTAAAGAAGTAGATGTCTACTGACAGTGGTGGTGATAGGAATAGTTATGCTTACTGTATCCTTTACTATGAAAGTTATTGATTAGCTGGCTTATCGTCTTTATAGAAATTTAATACCGAAGAAGTCATTCCATACAGGCAGCTTTCTACTCTGCATGCAGAAGACCTACCCCAAGTCACATTCAGGGATGTGCTTGTGCGGGTAGCACTGAATGGCTATCTCAGTATGACCTGTTCTCAGAGCTGTATCCCAGCTAACTCGGGATAAGAATAATCGTGAAAGTGAGAAACTAAAGAGGGCAGGTATGGGAAAGCAATTAGGCTGGACTTCTGTGAAAATTCTTACAAAGAAGTAACTAATTAGGAGAATGGAAAATATGATCTTCAGCCATTTGGTGCCCCACTGGACATACAAACCTGGGCTTCCCAGGTGACGCTAGTGATTAAGAACCTGCCAGCCAACACTGGAGACATAAGAGATGTGGGTTCAATCACTGGGTCGAGAGGATCCCCTGGAAGAGGGCATGGGAACTCATTCCAGGTTTCTTGCCTGGAGAATCCCATGGACAGAGGAGCCTGGTGGGCTACAGTCCAGGGAGTCACACAGAGTCAGACACAACTGAGGCCACTTAGCATGCACACAAACAGGCATACAACAGCCCAGCCCACTTCAAACTGGAGGATGTGAGAAAATCTGTAAGGGAGGCTTGAACTGTCTTTAAAATATTTCTCAGACACTCCTTGCTGGGATACTTGTCAGAAGTGCCGTAAGTCTATTTTTCTAGAGACATGAAACCCTTATTCAAGGACTTGTGGAGAGAAGGCAGACGTGGCTTCAGACTCTGTTCTCATTTTTTACTGGAGGGCATACCTCATTTGCAAAAGGAGATTTAGATTATGTGATCCTTGGCATAGAGAAATTGAAAGCAAATATTTACCCCTACAAGTACGGGTTAGCCATGTTAAGGTATTGAGACTTATCTTGTATGATTTTAAGGAAGTTTATTAAGTTATTAATGCAATGATGTTATCTCTGATTAACAAATGTTAGGAAACTGCTGTCAGATTTCTGGTAAATATTTAACAATACTTGTGAATCAGACAGCAGAAATTGAGTAAAATCCGCCCACCCATCCCCCTTCCCTTAAAAAAAAAGCCACATTTTTCTTTTGGCTCAAATCAAAGTAATATACTTTGTCCTATGCAACTGGCCTCTCTGTCACTGTGCATCTTTTAAGTTTCTGGGTCAGCATTGTGGGGAAATTGACACAGTTTCCAAAGGACCCTCAGATAAGTTTGCTCCATTTTGTTGATTCGTATGAAGAAACACAATACCTAATTTTTATTGAGAATATCCTAAAATGCCTTAATCCTGACTTTGGCCAAGGAAAATAAGAGGTCTTTTTGCTTCTTCATTTCTCTCTGTCTGTGGTATGTACATGTGTCTGTGTGTGCACGTCTGTGGGTTTGTCTGTATGAATGTGTTTATAAAGAATATTTGCAACAGTATTGAGATCCTGAATGCCGAGACAAAATTTCCTTCAACAAAAGATGGTGTTGTGTGGAAAATTCTTTTTGGTGTCAATTCTACCTAATACATTTCAGCTCTTTCATAGCCTGGGGGTTGTGATAGTTGATGCCATGGGCGTCCAGAGTATTGGCATGTGACTTCAAAGAAGAGATCAAAGAGAGAAATTCTAGAGGAGTTCCAGAGAAACTCTCGAGTTTCCAGAAACTCGAGAAACTCTAGGAGTTCCAGAAACTCTAGAGGAGTTCTGTAGCTGTTGGTGGAGAGTAGCGAACATTTATAATTCACTAGTAGTGTCTACACCACGTTGAATGGAGTAGAGATTTGGTGCTCATTTCATTATTCATCTGTTGTCTCCCTACGTTGACAGCACACACCAATTAGAGTAATGAGCTCATTGACCGAGCTCTACTTTGTCTTTTGTTTTATAGACAGTCCTAGACTATAGATGCCAAATGTGTGGTTCTGTCCTTGTGCACAGTTTTTAAGATGACTTCGGGCCAGTCTAAACATTGCCTAGGGATTGTTTATCATGGCTGATTTAATACTCCTCCTGAAGCATGTACACTATTAATTTGTGCTGAGGAATTTCCAACAAAGCAAACATTTATACAAAGAGGGTGATTCCCTTCGAGCTGCAGGGGTGGATCAAGCCAGTGGGACCAAAATAGAAATGACTATGTCGAGGTCCTCAGGACTTTAATCATGTTTAATGACTGTACAGATTGCACCAGAAGGATGTGATGTCTCTTTGTGGCTGTGCCGTGTATCCTGTGGTGTATTTATGTGGCAGCAATAGAGGGGCCTTACTGTGGCTTTCACCCCAACTCCATTTATTGGCTGTTAGTAGAAAGACAGAGTTGGCATATTTAAAAACACAGAGAAGAGGGCAAGGTAAAAGAAGTGGAAGGATATGAGGAAAAAGGGAGGTTTTCCAGAATTACCAAGAGTTCATTCCACAGAGTAAGTCCTTCTCAACTGCTTCTTGTTCATGGAAATCTTTTCACCTGCCTTGCCAAGGCCTTGAAGATGATATCTGGGAGATATTAAGCAATCCAGAAAGTTTATTCATCAGCTTTGATTCATCTTTATTCATGAAAGAGCAGAGAAATCAATGTTATTTTCCTCCTCTCCCCAGAGTTCAGGATGTATAATGCTTTAATGGCTTGTTCCCTATTTAGAGCAGATACATGAGTCAAATTTGATATACTGACTCACAACTATGAGTCAGTATATCACACTGGGGCCAATCCTGTTCTGTTCTGAGAAATGAAGACTTCCTCTTGGCACATATTTTGGCTCTGGATTGAAACTGAATAATCAACATCTTTGGTTAAATTGTTGAATTTGGAAAGTAAACTGAAATACACAGGCAATCGGTGATCTCCTCAGCTTTCACAGATGGCACTGGTTTTAGAACATGAAGCCTGGTGCATTTGGGGCTCCTATTTGAAATCAGTGCCCTTTCTGAGGGCTTCTCACTCAGTGAGTTTGAATTTAAGATCAAGTGGTTCTGGGTGTTGCAAGGAAACAACAGACTGGAGTGGAGTCTACCTAACGGAGACTCCCAGTCCACTGTGAGGAGCATCCTTGTTGCGTGGGATTGAACCTGAACTCTAACACCTCAGAGACCACCACAATCTAACCTTTGGAACCAAAGCACAAGAGCTAAGATGAGGCACTCTGTATGATCTGTGATCGAATTATTGCTAACTATGAATTAGTAATGCTAGAAATACATTTTTTTTGAGATGAAAATATTTGAGATCTGAAGGAAGAACAGACTAATAGCTGATTCATTCCACCAAAGGGAAGCTTCAAAGAAGTAACCCAATCAAGACAACGTATTGCTTGATTTTTTAGAAGAAAAACATCTGGCACTTTTCAATGAATAATGAAATGAACGTAAGAGCAGAATTTTCTCTCTCTGAAATCGAGAGAATCCCTTAAGTTGTGAAGATATTATATCAACCTCCTTAATTCTTTGTAGGAATTTTGGATTTTAGCTATCTTTACAGATTGTTTTGATATTGTCATGAAAGCTTTCTAAATGGGGGTATTTCCAACTCTTGTAAATGTCAAAGCCACACCCAGTCTTCTCCTGTGTCCTTAGGGGTGTCTATCCCTTGCCTTTTCCTAGAGGGTTGGGCTGAGATTTGAATGCTGAAGCCCAGGGTAATCAGACCTTGGTTAGGAGCAGCTAGACTCGGTGAGCAGAGTTACCTGGACACACCAGGCTATGCTTGCAGGGCTGTGAAACAAGAACTTCCAGATTGCAGTGGTATGTCTGGTGAAGTCCACTGAGTCCGGAAATCAGTAATGTATCTATTGGATCTTATTGTGGTTTTGTTTTCCAGCCTGAGTATCTACTATGTGCCCAACACAATGCTAAAGGATCTCTTAGCGCTCTTGGCCCCAAACACTATAATACACCCTTAGTTTTTCCCTTCACCATCTAGACTGACAACAACATGGTCTGATAGAAAGTAGGAGGACTTTTGCATGAGAGTTCCAAGTTTATACCTGAGCACGGGCCTTCACTTGTGTGACCTTCGGTTCTTCATATTTCCTGAATCTCACGTTACTGACTTACAAGAAAAAAAGCATCTCCTATATTTAAACTAGATGGCAAGCTTAGTACATTTTTTTTTATGAAGTTCTCATTTTAGACTTGAGCAAAGTATTAAGAGAAATAGAGCAATAAAATAAATGAAAGAAACAAGTGTGTGTGGAAAATAATATTTATGAGGGAAAACGGAAGGCCAGTTGAGACACAGGCAGCTTATGAACCAAGGAAGGGATAGTTGCCTGGGCAAGGATTTGAAAGGTCTCCTGCCGAATGAGTCAACCGTGTCCCAGAACTGGGTTCCAGACTTCCCCTCTAGCTTGTGTGGTCAGATTGATAGTAAGGGGCGCCGTCCTCATTCTGTTTGTCAGAACCATCTGTCAGAGGGCCAAGCCCGTCCTTTGTGTATCAGGAGGAGTGGGCCTGTATCCTTAATGTGGAGAGAGGTAATTTGTGTAGAATCACCGTCCTGCTCTGAGTTGGGAGTTGTGTCTCTGGAGCCTGTGGCACCTGAGTCAAAGTTGAACATTATGAGTTTCTCTTGGGCATGGCCTTTTTCTGTCTGGCAAGGCTGTGTGAATTTACACAAAACTGAGAAAAACAGAGGGCTAGCTATGCAAATTCCTGCAAGACGGGGATATCACATTTAAATTTCTCCTTTTCTTTTGTTACATGTTTGCTTTTCCAATTTTTACCTTTTTTCATTACTGTAATGCTTTGGGGACTCTTTGGAATATGAGCAGTGTATGCTTAGCTGTCACAGAGTTAGCACTGACCTGGCCAGGAGTCCAGGGTGAATGATAGCAGTGTGTTAAGTCAGGGCTGTAGTCTGCAGCAGAGTGAGAGTGGAAGTTCTTGGGGATCTCTGGAGTGGGAGGACACAGAATCTTGGGAGTCAGAGAATCATTTTGTGCCTACTTCAGAAATGTGGTTCAGTTATAATCCCACTCCAGAGTCTCTTTCTGCTCCTCTGCTTCGTACATCCATTTGGGGTAGATATGTAGGTCCAACCTACAGTTAGAAAGTTAGATATCTACAGGTACAATTTACCCCTGATCAAAACCCACTAAAACTGCTTCATTTGGCAGTCCAGAGGGAAGCGGAGCCTCTGGGATGGGAGACAGACTGAATGGAGAGCAGGAATGCCTGGAGTGTGTAATCCATGAAGAGGAAATTGAACGTTGATTATGTTCAGATGGCCCATGGAATTTTGATTAATTCCAACAGGGAGAGCAGCCAGTTGTGAGAATGATGTCCTTCAGTGTGTGAGAGATGCTGAGAACCAGTTCACAGCTGCAGTGGCCGGGCTTAGACAGAAGTAGGTATAGTTGAGCTGGAAGAACAGGAAGGAAGGCAGAGTGTACAGGCAAAGCTACAGTTAGTGGGGTAGGTCAGTGGATGGAGAATAAGGAAGTTCTTGTCTTTATGCTTCTAATTTCAGTGAAATAAGACACAAGGTTATCAGCTGGTAGTGAGAAAGCGAGGTGTGTTGGGAGGTATGACTGGGAAGTGAATGGCAGAGGAAATGAGATCACTTGAGATGAGCTGGTCCAGAAACCAAAAAGCTAAGATAACAGAAAGATTTTCCATAGGAATACATCTGTGTGTAAAAAGAATGGTGATGGGGAGATAGAGAAAGCCATGAGCTGAACTCTTCAAGAAATGCGGGGCAATCAGATGGATCTCTGTAGATTATTGTAGCAAGAAGAGATATCGGGTGCTCTAGACACAGGCATGACTTTTGCTGAAAGTTGCTGTGTTTGTGTTATTGTCATGGGAAAGAATAAAGATCTGGAAGCAGAGTTAAATGGCAAGGACAACTACTGACAGTGGTCTGGTAGCTCTAGCTCAAGGGTGAAACAGCAAGACAAGGAGAAGTTTTTAGGGGAAGCAGGTCCTTAAGGGAGTCCAGATTTCAGACGTGGCAAGAAGGTATAGGAAACAGTCATATGGGAGACTGAGGTTACCTGGGGATTGTGCTGACAGGAGATTGGAATGCAGAGAAGAGCGGGAAAGATGAACGTGGGCTCTGAAAGTGGGTCCAATGAGAGGACAACAAATAGCCATATGGAAATGACGATCTGGGTGATAAGGGATGACTTGGAAATTTTAGAAGAATGAAAATATTCTTATGAGCATATTTGGGGGGTGGATATAGAGGCTATGGGCTTCCCTGGCAGCTCAGTGGTAAAGAATCTGCCTGCAATGCCGGAGGCACAGGAAATGCGTGTTTGAGCCCTGGCTGGGGAAGACCCCCTGGAGGAGGAAATGGCAACCCATTCCAGTATTCCTGCCTGGAGAATCCCATAGACAGAGGAGCATGGTGAGCTACATAGGGTCAAAAAGAGTCGGACACAGCTGAAGTGTCTGAGCACACATGTATACATAGAAGCTATATGATTTAGCTTTATCATCATCATCGTCAGACTGGTTAAGTGGTTGTCACTTGGATACAGCCGACTTCAGATTTGATCTGTTAGTGTAAGTTCTGTCTCCTGGAACATGTTTATTACTACTGATTCACGAGACTTGAAATAAACTTAGAGACCTCTAGTTGACCTGTCCCTCTGTGTGTGGTCAGTTTTATGGAGGTTTATTTTATATACAGTAAGAAGTGAGATTTATCCTTTATGTGTATCATTTTATGAGTTTTGATAAATGCATATACTATCAATTCAAGATCTATACTCATTCTAATAACTCTCAACATTCACTTATGCTTATAATCAGCACCTTATTCCTGCCCTCAGCACTTGACAACCATTGATCTGTTTTGGTTCCTATAATTTTGCCATTTTCAGAACGATAGCTAAGAGTACTCATGTAGTGTGTGGACTTTGGAGCCTAGCTTCTGTCCCTTAAACATAATGCAGTTGAAATTCATTCTTGTTGTGTATATCAGTAGTTTGTTCCTTCTTTGTGCTGAGTGTTATTCCATTTTATGGATGTAACACTTTTTATTTTTTAATTTGCTAGTTGAAGAGCCTATGTTTTATTTTTAGTTTTTGTTGATTATGAGTAAAGCCATTGTAAACATTTAAGTATGTATACGTTTTTGTGGGAACATAAGTTTCCATTTTTCTTGGGTGAAAATCAAGGAGATTGTTGGATCATATGGTAAATGAATGTTTAACTCATAAGAAACTGCAAAGCTAATGTCCAGGGTGGTTGTAACATTTTGCATTCCTGCCAGCAGTGCATGAGAGCTTCAGTTGCTCCTCATCCTTCCAGTGTTGATATTGTCAGTTATGTAAGATTTTTTTTTTTTTTGACCAATCAAGTGGGTGTGTGGTTTTAATTTGTACTTTCCTAATGACTAAAGATGGGAAGCATCTTTTCATGTGCATATTTTCCATTTATTTGTATTTCTTCTTTGTTCAAATCTTTTGCCTATTTATTTTTCTTATTATTGAATTTGAAGTTTTTTACCTAACGTGTCTTTCAAAAATATTCTATCCAAGGCAGCTTTTCTATCTTAATTTTCTTAACAGTATATTTGGAAGAACAGAAGTTTGCATTTTAATAAATTTCACTCTATCAATTTTATAAATAAAGGATTGTATTTTTGCAGCTAACAAATCACTGCCTAACCTAACCTAACCAGTTCCCTGGTAGCTCAGATGGTAAAGCATCTGCCTACAATGCGGGAGACCTGGGTTTGATCCCTGGGTTGGGAAGATCCTCTGGATAAGGAAATGACAACCCAATCCAGTATTCATGCCTGGAAAATCCCATGGACCAAGGAGCCTGGTGGGCTACAGTCCATGGGGTTGCAAAGAGTCGGACATGACTGAGCAACTTCATCATACTCATAACCTAATGTCATAAGTATTTTTTGCTATGTTTTCTTCTAGGTATGCTATACTTTAGAGTTTTACATTTAAATCTATAATCCATTTTAAGTTAATTTTGTGTATAGTCCTTGACCTTAGTGTAAAGATCAAGGATTATTATTTTTTTGAATGTTGAAGTCTGGTTTTTCCAGCAGCATTTGTTGTAAAGACTGTCCTTTATCATTTTAATTACCTTTGCACCTTTGGTGAAAAGTTAGTTGACCTTATCTGTGTCGGTGTAATTCTGGGCTTTCCATTTTATTCCATTGAATATAGTTAGTACCATATTTCCTTGATTAATGTTACTTTATAGAAAGCCTTGAAATCAGGTACTGTGAGTCCTCCAGCAGTAATGAGTCTTCCATTACATGAACATATAATGTATCTCCATTTACTTAGGTGTTCTTTCAATTTCTTTATTAGTTCTTGTAGTTTTCAATATATGGATGGTGATAATATTTTGTTAGATTTATATCTGATAATTTCATGCTTTTTTGTGATGGCAAATATACCTGATAAAAATTTTACTATAAAAGTTTAAATTTCCAATGGTTATTGTAAATATATCAAAATGAAATTGATTTTTTTGTATTGCCCTTTATCTGTGACACTTTATAGAGTCTGTAGAATCTTTGGGATTTTCTTTGTTGTCTGAAAGTAGTAGCTTTTTTCTCCTTTCCAATTCTTATGCCTTTTTATTTACTTTTGTCTTCTTATTGTACTGGCTTCAAATTCCAATGTGATCTTAAATAGAGGTGGTAAGAGTAAGTACTCTTGACTTTCTCATGGTATTAAGGGAAAAACATTGTGTTTCTACATTAAGTATAGTTTAGCTGAACTCTTTACATAGATAGACTTGGTCAGACTGAGGAAGTTCCCTTTTATTCCTAGCTGAGCATTTTTATCATAAATGGATGTTGAATTTTATCAAATAATTTTTCTGCACCGATGAGATAATTATATTCTTAAGTCTATTTATGTAGTGAATAACATAGACTGATTTTCTAATGTTGAACTAGCTCTGTATCCTCAGGGTAACCATCATTTGTTCATGATGCATTATTTTATTTTGTAAATATTGCTGAAATTTACCTGCTGAGATTTTGTTGAGGATTTTAATGTTGATGTTGAGGGATACTGCTGGTTTATAGTTTTCTATTCATTGTAATTTCTTCATCTCGTTTTGGTGTTAGGGTATTGCTGGCCTCATAAGATGAGTTGGAAAGTTTCCCTTTCACTTCTAGTTTTTGGAAGCTTTTATGTATAATCCATGTTATATCTTCTTTAAGTTTTGTAGAATATTCCAGTCAATCCATGTGGTCCTGGAGATTTTTCTTGTTGGAAAGCTTTAGTATAAATTAAATCTCTTTAAGAGATAGATACTCATTCAGGATTTTTTTGTCTCATCCTAAGTATACTTTGGCAGTTATTAAAGCATCTTGCACATAATTTGTCCATTCCTTTTGAGTTGTTGAATTACCGATACTTGTGTTTCCTCCCCACCTCCTGTCACTTTCCTTCTCCCTCTCTTTTTAATGTCAGTTTGCTTACAGGTTTATTAATTTTATAATCTTTAAAAAAAACTGGCCTTTGTTCATTATTATTAATTAGTATTCATTTTATAGTTTTCCTCTACTGGCTTTGGGTTTAATTTGTTTTCTTTTTCTAGTTTCTTAAGGTAGAGACTTAGCTAATTGCTTTGAACCCTGTCTTCTTTTTAAATATAGTCTTTTAATGCTATAAATTTTCCTTTGAGGTTTTTTTTTTGAACTGTGAGTTACTTATAAGGCTGTTTAATTTCCAAATATGTAGAAATTTTCAGTATATTTTTATTGTTGAATCCTAGGTTAATTATTTTAGTATCACAGAACATACTTTATATGATTTTAATGCCTATAAATTGGTTGAGATTTGTTTCATGAGACAGAATGTGGTCTGTCTTCTTGAGTGTTCCTTGTACACTTGAAAAGAACAGTTATTGTGCTGTTTTTGTTTTTCTTTTATATATATGTAGATACAGAGTTAGTACACATGGGTTGCTACCTTTGTTCGGGTTCCATGTTACTGATTTTCTCCTACTTATTTAGACAGAGGACTGTGTAAGTTTACAACTCTAATTGTGAATGTTTCCATTTATGTTTTTAGGTCTGTCAGCTTTCATATTTGCATTGTGAATATTGTTATCGCACATTTAGGATTGTAATGCCTTTATTTGTAATGTAATTTATTTAATCCTAAAAATATTCCTTGTTCCGAAATCCACTTTGTCAAAACAGTCACTACATCTTTCTTTTGGCTAATGTTAATATGGTAAATCTTTCTCATGCTTTTTGCTGTTGTTCAGTCAGCTTTTTGCTGTTGTTCAGTCACTCAGTTGTGTTCGACTCTTTGTGACCCCACGAATTGCAGCATGCCACGCTTCCCTGTCTTTCACCATCTCCCAGAGTTTGCTCAAACTCATGTCCATTGAGTTGGTGATGTCATCTCAGGCTTTTTCTTTCAACCTGTTTGAGTCTTTCAGTTCAAACTGGTTTTATTATAATCAGCATATATTTGCATGTTGCTTTTTCTCTTCTGATAATCTCTGGCTTTTATTTAATTTGCTTTGGCCATCTGCCTTTAAAATACTTATTGATATGGTTGAATTAAAATGTACCATTTTACTTGTTATTTTTATTTCATTCTTTGTTCCTTTTTTTTCCTACATGCTAGTGGATTATTTTTTAATTTCTACTTTATTAAACTCCTTTACTGAATTTTTTTTTTTTACCACATTTAAAAAATATTTCCCTCCTGTCATACCACTGGCAAGTGTGTGTGTATGCTCAGTTGTGTGCAACTCTTAGTGACCCCATGGACTGTGCCCACCAGGCTCCTCTGTCCATGGAATTTTCTCTGCAAGAATACTGAAGTGGGTTGCCGTTTCCTCTTCCAGGGAATCTTTCTTACCCTGGGGTCTTACCCTGCATCTCCTGTATCGACAGGCAAATTCTTTACCACTGAGCCACCTGGGAAGCTCCACCATGGGCGATATACATCTCTAACTGCCATCTTCCTACATGTAATATTATACCTCTTAATGTGTAGGTTTAAGAAACTTACAGCAGTATACTTCCAATTCTGCTCTCTCAGCCTTTGAGCTATTGTTGCTATAATATTACTTTATGTATTCTATAAATACAGAGTAAATTTGTACTACTTTTACTTTAGACAGTCAGTTTTCTTTTAATGCCATGAAAAATGAGAAGAATATTTTGTGTTTGCTTTCATCTTAACCATTTCCAGAGATCTTTAATTCTGTCTATAAATCCGAGTTTCTGTCTTATATCATATTCTTTCTCCTTCAAGAGTTTCCTTTTACATGTTTCAATGCACGTGTACCAGTAATTCTCTTATCTTTTTTTTCTGAAAAAATCATTGATTTGGCATCGTTTTTAAAGGCTGTTTCATAAAGTATAGAATTCTCAGTGTCAAGTTTTTCATTATTCTTTTTTTTCCCCTTTCAACATAATGTCTGGTCCTCATACTTTCTGATTAAGAAATCTTTTTCAACTTTACTTCTGTTCCACCACATGTAATGTGGTCTTTTTCTCTGGTTGTTTTTAAGATTTTCTTTTTGGTTTTTGACATGTAGTATACATGTCTATTTAAAAAATATATCCATCTCACTTGGAAATCTGACCTTCTGGGATCTATGCATTTGATATCCATCATTTTTGGAAAATTCTTGATCATCATCTCTTCAAACCTTTATCCTGTTCCATTTTCTTTTTTGTTTTCTGGATTTTCAACCGGTTTATATTAGACCATTTGATATCCTATTTTTAGCCCTTGGAGAATCTCATCTGTTTCATTCGTTCTCTTGATGTTTCAGCTTAGATATTTTTTTATTGATCTGTCTTCACATTAGCTGAACTTTTTTCTTCAGTTACATCATGTCTGTTGAAGTAACAGTTGAGTGCATTCTTCATTTCTGTTTTTATGTATTTGCTTCTAGCATTTCCAGTTGACTCTTCTGTTAATTTTCACATCTCCACTTAAACTCACTATCTGTTCACACATGTTGACCAACTTTCCTGCTAGATCCTTTAACATCTTTATTATCGTAATTTAAAATTCACTATATTATGACCTAACATATGGGTTATCTCTGGTTCTCTTTGGTTCTGTCAGTTGCTTTTACTCTTACAGTGGTTTGCTTTGTCCTTACCTTTTTGAATGTCTTGCTAATTTCTCACTGAATAGTGGGTATCATCTGTAGAATAGTAGAGAGTGAGTTAACTACTGTTAGCTCACTGATTTTTAGGGCAAATGGCAAGATTTACACCTAGGAAAACTGGAGATGTTCTCCCTTAGATGAAATAACTCCATTCTATTGACCTCTGTCCTATGAACAGAAAGTGTATGTTGTGGGGAAAGGGTGAAGGAGTCCACCATGTGCTGAAAAAGAAACAAAAATAACACTGCTGTTTTCCCTGGATGCAATTTAAAATGACCAGACACACAGATTTTTAGATGAACTGTATCCAGTATTTATGCTTGGAAATGGGTCCATCTGTTTTCTCTAGGCTGTTACTGTGGCATGTTAGGTCAGTCTACTCAGAGCGGAGCTGGGCTTGGGTTATGTTGCTGCTATGGGTTCACTCATCGTATCCACTTCACATTTCTCTAGTATTACCTTTGTTTACTGTGAGATCTCATTCATCAGTGGATTTTTCTTAATGTTTCTGTTCTACCTTTTTCAGCAAGAGATCTTCTCTACCCATACTTCAGAGTGGTTTTTTCTCCATTCTTGCCACTCTCATCATAGTGGGCTGCTGTTGCTTGTTTTTGGGGTTTTGCTATCTAAGGCAGGAGAGGTATTCTTTGTTTTATTGGTGGAGAATCATGAAGTCATGGAGAATGACAGATATGGCACAAATTATCCTCCCTCCTACAATTTCTAGACATTCCTTTTTTTAAGTCCCACCCTTGAACTTTAGAAATTTATTGAAAATTTTAACTGGGTTTGTCTTATCCACTTAGGTAGCAGCCTTGGCTTCCTTCTATTCTCATTAGGAAGTCCAGGCTCATATTCCCTCTCTCCTTGAAAATATCTATATTTTCTTAGGCTTTATGATGGTTGTGATATCAGTTCTGTAGGTTCAAGAAAAATCAAGATTTATAGTTTATCCAATTTTTCCTAGTTGATAAAACAGAAGCAATCCCCTCTCTATATTTCTACATCCCAGGCAGAAGCCAGAGGAAAGTACAAGCTTTTTAGTAAAAAGTTTCTAGTATTTTTTCACTTGTATTCATACAAGAATGGGTATTGGAACATTTTGATCTTGATTTTATTTTGATACTTACTTTGATCAGAAGTAGAGTTTGGCTTATGAAACTCTGAACCCAGTCTGTACAGTTTTAAAAAAGAGACAACTGTACAGTCTACAGAAGGTGATTCCACTTGAAAAAAAATTGAATCTTGGGGCAGTGACTTGTCCATATAGCCACTGGGGTGATCTGTCCCCTATTTCCTGCCAAATTATGGATATAATGAGTCACAGGCACATTGCTAAATATACCAACAGCCCTGCAAAGTGTTTCAGGGGCATATCCATCAATTATAGTCATGAGAAAGGTCATCATAGTACAGGCTTTCATCATACTTCAGCTTTCCCTCCCCAGTTTGCCTTGGGTGTGTTGAAATGCTGTGATTGTTCAGTTAGAAGCAGTGTTCATTTCTGAAGACAACTTACTGGAAATGAATAAATATCTGAGGGAGACCATCCCATTTAAAGGCCTGTTTCCTTATTCAAAAGCTTTTTGTGTAATAGAAGTATCTCAAAAACTCTTCTGTGAGATTAATCAACCTCATTCCTTCTAAACCATTGATTAGAGTCCATAACTTTAGCTGAAAAAAGATTAGCTGTAGACTTGGATGCCAGCCATTTTCACTGAATCCCCTTCTCATACACTTCTGTTAATAACAAAAGCATTGTTAATAATGCTGCTGTGTCCCTTCTTTCAAGCTTGGTGGGCATTTCTGAAACTATAACCCTGGAAGCATTGGACAATCCATAAAGTCCTCTGACATTTTAATGTGGCTATAAAATATGGTGAAATCTTACAGAAGGCTACCCTCCAAATTAGCCGTGGATAAAAGAAAATTGTTCTGAATCCCATTACTTTGAATTGTGTTCCCTTCCTACCAAAAACAATGACCCTGGCAACTTTCCATAGCTTATATAAATAAAATCAGATAACAGGGATCAGGAAACCAGAAAACATTTCAAAATTAAATATTAAAAGATCTGCTGAAGCCAGTACTCATAACCTAGCGTTTTTTAGTTTTATTACCCTCTTGGTAAACTGTAACTGAAAGCAGTTCAAACTTTCCTTTTCTAACCTTCAGTCCCAAATCATATGGATTTGTCAAACCTCAGGAGATTATTCATCAAAATGGTTAATTTCATTAACAAGTTTCCATGTTTTGTCTGCATTTTGGCATATTAGTTTCCCCCTGCATATTAAAGGTCATATTTTGCACATGCTATATAGATAAAGAATTCCAAAAAGAAATCACATTGTTTCTTGTGTGCTTATGATTTGAAATGTATACATTTTCCTCTCCAGTTAACTTGGAGTTTTTTTTTTTTTTTTTAAAAAAAACAGTGCTTCATCACTTATTGTTATTCATCCGCTGTATATTTGTACTAACCATGAGTGAGGAAGTTCTTAAACTGCTAAGTTTATGATCAGTCACAGCTCTGTGAAGATCTGGAACCACATCACAAGTCTTTTGACCCAAAAGTAGAACATATTTATTTTGAATGAAGAGTGATATTAGTGAAGACCAAGCTGTTTGGATATGTTTTTGTTCGTACTAGAATGAAATTAATCAAACCAGAAAAAATTGCCTAGCAACATCTCCCATTAAAAAGATTCCATAACAAAAACTGAACCACATGGAGGATAAGATAGAAGACAGCCCAAGCCTTGTCTAGATAAGTGTCACGGTCTGTACATGGAACTGTCTTTAGTCCTAAAGAGAGATGGTAGGAAGGAAATTAGATACAGAGGAGCAACTAGATTTCAGCCAGCACGTACTGGGGCTTCCTTGGTGGCTCACTGGTTAAGAATCCACCTACCAGTTCAGGCGACACAGGAGACCTGGGTTCAGTTCCTAGGTCAGGAAGATCCCCTGGAGAAGGGAATGGCTACCCACTCCAGTATCCTTGCCTGGAAAATCCTATGGACAGAGAAGCCTGGTGTTCCATGAGGTTTCTAAGAATCGGACATGACTGAGCACACGTGTGCGCATACAAAGCATATACTGAGCACTTACTAGATTTCTTATCCTGCACTAGGAGCTTTATCAACATTTTATTTAATCCTCATAAAACTAATGATCTCCATTTACAGAAAAACAGGGCCATGTGGGTCAAAACCAGTCAAGTCGAAGCCCAACACCCAATTTTTTAGAGTCTTGCTAGATTCTTATCACTTATAGGGACCTGTGCTCACTCAGTTGTGTCTGACTCTTTGTGGCCCCATGAACTGTAGCCCACCAGGCTCCTCTGTCCATGGGATTCTTCAGGCAAGAATGCTGGAGTGGGTTGCCATTTCCTTCTACAATAGGGACCTAGGCAAATTAATTACCTTCTAATTGTAGCTGAAAAGTAGTGTACTTGGAAATACAGATTTTTACAGCTTTGGAGTAGAGTTATTTAGGAAGTTAACTGGAATTTTCAATTTTTCAAACTTTCTGTTATTATTAAAACAGACTTCTTTATATTAAAACAGACACATAAGTGGTAGGCTATATTTAGGTAGACTTTCTTTTTTTTAATTTTTATTTTTACTTTGTTTTGCTTTACAATACTGTATTGGTTTTGCCATACATTGACATGAATCAGACTTTCAAAGAGGTGGCAGTGATGGGCAAAGCTGACCACGGCTGCAGTCACTTAGTGGGAGGGTGATTATGGAAGTGAGGTTCAAGAGTGAGGTTTAGTTTTGGGGTTGCAGAGTCTTGCCAAAAATAAACTTTAAATCTGTAGATACCAAAATTCAAATTATTTTCTTTCTACTAAAAAAAAACCCCCCAAACATAGAGATTTGAGTTGTAGCAGAGGAAAGAAGATCACAGCTGAAAATAACAGAGAAAATTTTTAAGAAGGATCATTCTACCAGGGTGGGGGTTAAGGGGACACTATGGATTAACATGAAGGCATGCTTCAGTGGTGGATGAAAATCCAGGAATGCTTAGAACTTGGTAGCATACCTGACTAGTTTCTGGGACATCTGATTTATAAGACGTTGGTTTCTTTTCCAGTATTTGTGAGGCCGTGGGGAAAGCACATATCCAGTGAAAAGGGGATTTTTTCTTAGAGTTTTGCACTGCTGGGTAATCTGCATGGTCCATAGTTGTCATTTTATTTGTTAATGAATCTTTTGTGGTTTTGCTTCAAGAATGACTTGAGAAGCTGTATGGTCTTTTCTATATTCCTAACAGTGCTAGTGGAAATGAGGAAAATATGCCAGGAAAGAAACTAATGACCTTTTGAGGGGTTTCTGAACCTTTGGTTATGACTGGTTTTCAACACATGATAACCATCTTGTGATTCACCTGATTTCGAAATTTACATGGTTTTCTCGGTCAGTTACATTTTTGGAGTGTAGGTTTGTATGTGTATGGCTCTCTGTGTTTGTAGTTTTTTCTTTTCTCTGTGTTTCATAATCTGAGCCAGTCAGCATGCTATAGATTTTCACCTTGCCAGTTTCAAGGTTACAGGACTCAGAACAAATTAGGAAGGGGTAGGCAGCCTAGTAAGTCACAGCCTTCTCAGCGGGCTTGGTTCTTCTCCACCTCCCTTAACCTCTCTCCTAACAGGCTGTTGTGTTGACTTTAGAGTGAGCAAAACCAGGCTTTTCTTGAGTCTTTATCCATCTACATGAGCTGTGAAGAAGGTCATGTTATCCAGGCCAGAAGGAAAAGTTAGAACAAGATAGAAGTGGGGTCTTAGACATGCTTAATGAGTTTAATTCTACTCTTCAAATTTGGCAGAGAAAAAATTTTGTCTCTCTTGGCAGAAGAGGAGAACATTGTCTCTGAACTTCATACTGAATTCATCAAAAATGAACAAGCTGGTGATCTGAGTCCCCTGAGACTCACTTGGCCTCACTTCTAACAGTATTACCAAAAAAAAAAAAAAAAAAAAAGCTATTTTTTCTACTGCATATCCTCAGCTTCAGTCTTATTCCCTCGCCTCTCTCTGCATCTTCTTTCCCCTGAAACACATACACAAAGGCGTATTCCTTATGGATATAAAACTCCCAGCCTAGGTCAGTGAGCTCAGGGACACTGTTCTCCCCTGTCTCACTCAGAGCTGTCTGTATGTACTAACCTCAAGGGGTCTAGTTCTCACATCTACTCTAACACCATTGTTAGGAACCTTCAAGATTATCAAATCAAAAGAAATATAGTAGACATGACCTTCTAGCATGTTTTCTAAAAATTCCATAGGATCTAAAAACATACATAAAATCCTCTTGGGTAAACAATACTTTTACAGTGAATTATAAGTAAAAGTAGTTTTCTGTAATCAGAGATCCAATAGAATTTTGTCTTTAAGAAAGGCAAAACAAGATGGGAAAATGTTTAGTAAAGTAGTCTATGAATCTTGAGATTTATTTATCCCACCGTGTCTATCTAATTATTTTGTAAAAATAGCTGTTAATGGAAGATCGACCCTCTTATCAAATTTTTAAGTATAACACAATATTGATAACTATAGGTACTGTGCTGTACCTATAGGAGCTCTAGGATTTATCTTATATAAACAATCATTGTTCCCTGTTACTAATGCTTCCCCATTTTCCCCTCCTTCCAGCCCCTGACAACCACCATTCTACTCTCTGCTTCTATGAGGCTGATTTTTTTAGATTGCTTGTATAAGTAGTATCACATGGTATTTGCCCTTCTATGTCTGTCTTATTTCACTTAGCATAATGTCCCTCAGGTTTATCCATGTTGTCACAAACGGCAAAATTTCCTGAATAAACATATACATTCTATTTATATACCACATTTTGTTTTTCCATTCATCCATCAATGGACTTTAGCTTGTTTCCATGTCTTGGCTATCAGGAGTAATCTACAAACATGGGACTACAGATCTCTCTTTGAGATCCTGATTTCAGTTCTTTTGTACATATAGCCCAAAGTGGAATTGCTGGATTATATACTAGTCCTGTTTTTAACTTATTGTGGAACTGTCACACTGATCTCCATAGTGACTATACCAATTTACATTCCCACCAAGAGTATACTAGGATTTTTTTTTTTTTTACTACATCCTGGGTTTTGAAGAAAATGTCATCACAGCTTAGTATATGGGTGATTTCAGCAGAAACTTGGATATTTTGGAGTAAATACTTATTTGTGGAAAATATTTTTGAAGCTCTGCATGTAGATAGAATCTCTGGATACAGTGGTTGGTTTCTGGTGAACTAGTCTGGGAGACTGATGGCAGGGCAGTTACATGTCTGGGCCGGGCAGGATAGAATTGGAAAAGTGGGTAAAGTTTGGTTATATCCTTGACTCCTTCTTTGTGCACTCTTCTGCTTCCCTTCCTCAGTAGTACATCCTTCCTCCTCTTATTAATCTAGCATCTTTACCCACTGAAGAAAAGGTGGAGGATAGCATGAGCCCATCCATATAACCGTGGGGGCCAAGAATCTTCTCCAAGTCAGGATTGGGACGGTTCTCATTCAAATGGCCTTGTTACCAACTAAAGATTTCTCTGGAAATATGTGTGTGTTATGCATATATGTGTGTGTGAGCGAGCGAGCATGTGTGTATGTACACATGTATGTGCACGAAAGAGAAAACCGAGGCCCGGGAAACATGGGAAAATGGACTGATGCCTGTGACCTTCAGACCCAAATGTTTCATAAGCCACTGCTGCTTATTTTCTTTCCACGTTCTTCACACACACACACCCCTCCAAGGGGATTTGTTAAGCACAGTACCACAGGAATGCTGTTTTTCTGTTTACTTGTTCCAAATTGCCAAGAGGCTCAAATTCCACCTGGAACCCTAAAATTTCAAATAACACTGAGCAGCTAGGCCAATGGCTTGGCTTGGAGAGGAGGATGTGCCCCACAGGAAAGACCCATTCTCCCTGTCTGCAGACCTTCCTTAATCCCTGCAATTGAGGACTCAGTGTATGGTGGGGAAGAAAAAGCCTCCTTTTGGAAAACGTTTCAGTAATGACATTGCATTCCTTTGCTGTTGACTGTCCTTTGTTTTGGAAGCAGATGGACTGTCATGTTGAGGCTGGAAACCTATTTTGTGATGCTCACAAAAGCTACTCATTTTGTTTCCTATAATAAAAGGAATAAAAAGCTCAATTTAGAAAAAATTAGATAACACCAAAGGATGGGGGGAAAAAAGGAGACACCCTACCACCTCACCAGCCATATGTAACTTTTATTCATATTTTGGTGACTAACCTTCTAGTTCTAAATTTAAAAAAAGAAAGAAAGAAAAAAACAGGTCTCTGTGTGTGTGGTTGATGGAGGAGAGAGAGGGAGAGAGGAGTGTATTTGTCATAATGCTTTGTAGCCCCCTCCTTTGATATTTTAGCTCATTTTGGACATTTTCCCATGACACCAAATATTCCTGTTTAACAGTGATTCCCTACCAGGGGCAATGTTCACCCCCTGTGGACGTTTGGTAACATCTGAGAACAATTTTTGCTCCTGGCATCTTCTGGCTATAAGTTCAGGATGCTGTTGCACGTCCTTTGGCATGAAGGACAGCCCCCACAGCAAAGATTATGTGGTCCAAGATGTCAATAATGCTGAAGTTTAGAAATCCTCTTTTAGAACATTAAATAGCTACCTATCATTCTATCCTAAGATAGAATTATCCATTGCTTCACTGTTGCAAATTTAGATTGTTTCCACATTTTTTTTTTGCTATTTTAAACAAACTGTTGAATATTCGTGGTCACACATTTTTGTGTATATTTGCTTAGGTTGAACTTGAAGAGACTCTTAGACATGAAAATTGGTGGATCAAAGGAAGTGGACTTTTTGAGCCTTTAATCACTGTTCTCAGATTTTTCTGTGGGAGGGTGAATTCAATTAATAGTTTCATGTGTATGCTAACTCTATCTTTATGGGGTTTTTTTTTTGTTGTTGTTAGTAAAGTCCACATTCTTAGAATGTCCCACAGCTGATTTGAAGGGATTTTAGATTGTGTTCAGTTCATGCAAAATTCATCAGAGAAACAGGAAGAGCAGCATCTGTGGGGTCATGACTTCACTCTTACCATTCACAAGTGGTTCTGGGGAACAAAGAAATTAAGAATGGAGGTTTGTGACACTCATTAATTTCTGATCTACATTTTGGTGAAAGGATTGAATGTCTAAACCTTGCCATAGCCAGTGGGCAGAAAGAAGAATGGTTTGACCAGAATTTATATCAGGTATTTGTTGTTGTTCAGTTTTCAGTCATATCCAAGTCTTTGCAACCTCACAGACTGCAGCACTCCAGTCGCCTCTGCCCTTCACCATCTCCGGGAGTTTGCTCAAATTCATGTTCATTGAGTCAGTGATGTCTTCCAACCATGTCATCCTCTGTTGCCCCCTTCACCTCCATCTCACAATCTTTTCTAGCATCAGCATCTTTTCTATTGAGTCAACTCTTCACATCAGGTAGCCAAAGTATTGGAGCTTCAGCATCAGTTCAGTTTAGTCGCTCAGTCATGTCCGACTCTTTGCGACCCCATGAATTACAGCACACCAGGCCTCCATGTCCATCACCAACTCCCAGAGTTCACTCAGACTCACCTCCATCAAGTCGGTGATGTCATGCAGCCATCTCATCCTCTGTCTTCCCCTTCTTCTCCTGCCCCCAATCCCTCCCAGCATCAGAGTCTTTTCCAATGAGTCAACTCTTCACATGAGGTGGCCAAAGTACTGGAGTTTCAGCTTTAGCATCATTCCTTCCAAAGAACACCCAGAACTGATCTCTTTTAGAATAGACTGGTTGGATCTCCTTGCAGTCCAAGGGACTCTCAAGTCTTCTCCAACACCACAGTTCAAAAGCATCAATTTTCTTTGGTGCTCAGCTTTCTTCACAGTCCAACACTGACATCCATACATGACTACTGGAAAAACCATAGCCTTGACTAGACGGACCTTGGTTGGCAAAGTAATGTCTCTGCTTTTGAATATGCTGTCTAGGTTGGTCATAACTTTCCTTCCAAGGAGTAAGCATCTTTTAATTTCATGGCTGCAGTCACCATCTGCAGTGATTTTGGAGCCCCCCCAAAATAAAGTCTGACACTATTTCCACTGTTTCTCTATTTGCCATGAAGTGATGGGACCAGACGCCATGATCTTCGTTTTCTGAATGTTGAGCTTTAAGCCAACTTTTTCACTCTTCTCTTTCACTTTCATCAAGAGGGTTTTTAGTTCCTCTTCACTTTCTGCCATAAGGGTGGTGTCATCTGCATATCTGAGGTTATTGATATTTCTCCCGGCAATCTTGATCCCACAGCTTGTGCTTCTTCCAGCCCAGCATTTCTCATGATGTACTCTGCATATAAGTGAAATAAGCAGGGTGACAATATACAGCCTTGACACACTCCTTTTTCTATTTGGAACCAGTCTCTTGTTCCATGTCCAGTTCTAGCTGTTGCTTCCTGACCTGCATATAGGTTTCTCAAGAGGCAGGTCAGGTGCTCTGGTATTCCCATCTCTTACAGAATTTTCCACAGTTTATTGTGATCCCCCCAGTCAAAGGCTTTGGCATAGTCAATAAAGCAGAAGTAGACGTTTTTCTGGAACTCTCTTGCTTTTTCCATGATCCAGCAGATGTTGGCAATTTGATCTCTGGTTCCTCTGCCTTTTCTAAAACCAGCTTGAACATCTGGAAGTTCATGGTTCACGTATTGCTGAAGCCTGGCTTGGAGAATTTTGAGCATTACTTTACTAGCATGTGAGATGAGTGCAATTGTGTGGTAGTTTGAGCATTCTTTGGCATTGCCTTTCTTTGGGATTGGAATGAAAACTGACCATTTCCAGTCCTGTGGCCACTGCTGAGTTTTCCAAATTTGCTCGCATATTGAGTACAGTACTTTCACAGCATCATCTTTCAGGATTTGAAATAGCTCCACTGGAATTCCGTCACCTCCACTAGCTTTGTTCATAGTGATGCTTTCTAAGGCCCACTTGAAATCACATTCCAGGATGTCTGGCTCTAGGTGAGTCTTGGTCATGAAGATCTTTTTTCGTACAGTTCTTCTGTGTATTCTTGCCACGTCTTCTTAATATCTTCTGCTTCTGTTAGGTCCATACCGTTTCTGTCCTTTAGCGATCCTATCTTTGCATGAAATGTTCCCTTGGTATCTCTAATTTTCTTGAAGAGATCTCTAGGCTTTCCCATTCTGTTGTTTTCCTCTGTTTCTTTGCATTGATCCCTGAGGAAGGCTTTTATATCTCTTCTTGCTATTCTTTGGAATTCAGGTGCAGATATCTTTCCTTTTCTCCTTTGCTTTTCACTCCTCTTCTTTTCACAGGTATTTGTAAGGCCTCCCCAGACAGCCATTTTGCTTTTTTGCATTTCTTTTCCATGGGGGTGGTCCTGATCCCTGTCTCCTGTACAATGTCACGAACCTCATTCCATAGTTCATCAGGCACTCTATCTATCAGATCTAGTCCCTTAAATCTATTTCTCACTCCCACTGTATAATCATAAGGGATTTGATTTAGATCATTACTGAATGGTCTAGTGCTTTTCCCTACTTTCTTCAATTTAAGTCTGCATTTGGCAATAAGGTGTTTATGATCTGAGCCACAGTTAGCTCCCAGTCTTGTTTTTGCTGACTGTATAGAGCTTCTCCATCTTTGGCTGGAAACAATATAATCAGTCTGATTTTGATGTTGACCATCTGGGATGTCCATGTGTAGAGTCTTCTCTTGTGTTGTTGGAAGAGGGTGTTTGCTATGACCATTGCGTTCTCTTGGCAAGACTCTATTAGCCTTTGCCCTGCTTCATTCCATACTCCAAGGCCAAATTTGCCTGTTATTCCAGGTGTTCCTTGACTTCCTACCTTTGCATTCCAGTCCCCTATAATGAAAAGGACATCTTTTAAGGGTGTTAGTTCTAAAAGATTTGGTAGGTCTTCATAGAACCGTTCAATTTCAGCTTCTTCAGCGTTACTGGTTGGGGCATAGACTTGGATTACTGTGATATTGAATGGTTTGCCTTGGAAATGAACAGAGATCATTCTGTCATTTTTGAGATTGCATCCAAGTACTGCATTTTGGACTCTTTTGTTGACCATGATGGCTACTCCATTTCTTCTAAGGGATTCCTGCCCTCAGTAGTAGATATAATGGTCATCTGAGTTAAATTCACCCATTCCAGTCCATTTTAGTTTGCTGATTCCTAGAATGTCGACATTCATTCTTGCCATCTCCTGTCTGACAACTTCAATTTGCCTTGATTCATGAGGTTCCTATGCAATATTGCTCTTTACAGCATCAGACCTTGCTTCTATCACCAGTCACATCCACAACTGGGTTTTGTTTTTGCTTTGGCTCCATCCCTTCATTCTTTCTGGAGTCAGCATCAGTCCTTCCAAAGAATATTCAGGACTGATTTCCTTTAGGATTGACCGGTTTGATCACCTTGCTGTCCAAGGGACTCCCAAGAGCCTTCTCCACCACCACAATTTGAAAGAATTGGTTCTTCAGTGCTCAGCCTTCTTTATGGACCAACTGTAACATCTAGTATACATGAATACTAGAAAAACCAGAGCTTTGACTATATTTGACTTAGAATAGCCGAGTTCCCCAGGTTATGAACATTTTCTCTGTTAGATCCTGCAGTGAGTCCAGTGTGGACATCCCTCCATTATTTCCTTGGTCATTGTCCTTTTCAGCATGACAGCATTCTTTGGTCAGAGCCTCTTCTGGTTGAAATCACCAATATGTACAACTGACCTTGAAAAATGTTGCTCCCACAACAGAACATCCATCTTTGAAAAATGGCTTTGTCCTATGTCAGAGTATTATGTATGGATACAGATGTTTTCCTACTTCAAATTTGTCATTTTAAAATTCTTTCTTCAAAATATTTGTTTGTGTTATAGTCTGATTGTTTTTCTTTAACATTTCTCTTCCTTAGTAACCTGGAATAGGTGTTGACTGAAAATTCATTGTGTTGTTAAACTTTGTGCATACTGTTTTTCAAAGTGTCTCTTGACATGTGTGCCTAGATGTCTGTAAAACATCTTTTTCGTTTCCTGTGGGGGAACACTTATGCTTCCAATTTCCACTAAATTCAAAATGCCTTGAGATCATGGTTAATGCATTTTCATATCTCTACCTAGAGCCCAGCACTGTACCTGCTGCATCAGATTTCCATATGTTATCAAAACAACTGAGTGTGACACATTCCCCAGCATCTGTAACATCACACCTTATAAAGGGTTAAATAAAATGAAGAAAAATAGTTGCTGACCTTTCTTTAGCTCATTGAATCTTTCAATTTTCTTCTTTCCTCCCTCCTTTTATCTTTCTCCCTCTCTCTCTTTTTCTTTTTTTCCTTTCTTTCTTATTTCAAAAAATCATTGCTATATTTCTGGAGCTAGGCAGGCAGGGAAATGTAGTAAAAAATAAGAGAACCTGAACCCCTTGGCTTTTTTAAGGTTTAACCAGCTGTGTCTAAGTTTGACCTCCGATATCATTTTCAAGGGGCTTCACTGGTGGCTCAGTGGCAAGTATCTGCCTGCCAATGCAGGAGCCCCAGGAGATGCAGATTCGATACCTGGGTAAGTAAGATCCCCTGGAGGAGGAAATGGCAACCCAATCCAGTATTCTTGCTTGGAGAATCGCATGGGCAGTGGATCCTGCTGGGATACAGTCCATGGGGTCGCAAAAGTGTCGGACACAGCTTAGCGACTCAACAACAATCCTTTTCAAGATTCTGATAAATAGGAAGTACAGTACTTCAGTGTCTATGCTGTTTTTCCTTAAAGAATGAGGAAGCACTGACCACACACAGGCAGTTTTTTCTCAGTGTTTTGTTGTAAAGCCGATGGCTTATCACTCTTTCCAGAAAATGAAGCCAGTCTAATTTCAAAGAATTCAAACTGTTATCTCATCAGAAATATTGCATTTCCTGTCTTGCACAATAAACAAGTTTCACTTTGCATTGCAGAGACTCTGGGGAGAGTGCCATTTCTTTGAAGCAGCTCTTCTGGACATTTTAGTAGTATTTGCCCATCACCAGAAAATTTGCCATTTGCCATTGACATCTCTGAGATAGAGTATATTAACAGTGGGATCTTGAACCTTACCAAATCCTCTATTGTCTAAACGCAAAGCATGTGATACCATGCTGGGCACAAGATAGCCACTGTGCAGTTGATGGCTCTGTAGGATAACAGTAGGCACATTTGTCTCGCTGTTATGAAAGGAATGCATTCAGATTTTGCCATCAAGCATCACATTGTCTTTAGTTTCTATAGACACACTTTATCAGATTCCTTAGATTCTTTTCTGTTCCTACCATGTGTATAATGTTTTAAAATCAGAAAAACTTCTAAACTGCATCTAGTGCTTTTTCTGTGCCTAATGGAATGACTATATGATTCCCAATCTGCTAATGTGTTCAATCATTGATATTCTCATATTATGCTAACCTTCCATTTCAACCCAAATTGATTATGGTGACTTATATTCATGGCTGGATTTGTTCTGCTAGTATTTTATTTAGATACTTCTAAATAAAGAGTGAGTTTAGACTCCAAGTTTTCTTTCAGTTACAGATCTTCTCTGGTTTTGGTCACAAAATTTTACTAGTTTCAGAAAATGAGTTGGATAGTATTCTTTGTTTTTCTGTTTTCTGGATTAAGGTTTGTAAGATTCTCATTTATGGACCATAAAATGATTGGTAGACTGTGCTTGCTGCCATGACATTTAGTCCTGGTGTTTTCCTTTTGGGATGATTATAAACTATTGATTAATTTGATTAATTTTAGTGTTTCAGTGGATGCGTGCTAAGTTGCTTTGGTCGTGTCTGACTCTTCGCGACCCCGTGGACAGTAGCCCTCCAGGCTTCTCTGTCCAAGGGATTCTCCAGGCAAAAAAACTGGAGTGGGTTACCATGACCTCCTCCAGGGGATCTTCCCAACCCAGGGATCAAACCCGTGTCTCTTTACATCTTCTGCATTGGCAGGGAGGTACTTTACCACTAGCACCACCTGGGAAGACCAAGTTTTTCGTATTTTTAGTATTTCTCCTTGAATAAAGTTTGCTTAATCATATTTTAAAATTTATTCACTTTAGCTAAGTTTTCAAATTTAGTGGTATACATTTTTTAGAATAATATCTTTATAAGCTTTTATCTCTCTCATTATGCCCTCCCCTTTTCATTTCTAATGTTTGTGAATTTTGTGTTGTTTTCTCGATCAGTCATGCCAGTGTTTTTCTATTTATTAGTTGTTTAAAAAAGAAACATCCAGCTTTTAGATTTTGGGTTATCTCTATTGTATCTTTTATTTTCTATTTAATTTTTATTTATTTCTGTTCTTTTCATTGGTTCCTTTTTACTACTTTCTTTGGGCTTTGTTATGTCAAGTTGTTTATTTATTAACTTTCAGATTTTATGTTATTAAAATTTCTTAAGAGAGTCAAGGTTTAAGTATGGCTTTAAGCTATATTCTATAAGTTTTGATATGCATAACTATTTCATTATCTTTCAGTTCTAGTATTTTCAGTTTCCATTATGATTTTCATTTTTTTCAAATTATTGAAAGTATGTTTTTAATTTCCAAATATGTTACAGTTTTCTAATTATCTCTGAATATTGTGTTGAAGTCAGGTCATGTGATCTGCATGATATAAGTCCTTGAAAGATTTTTGAGACTTTCTTTAGCAACTTTTATGTGTTTTTCCTTTATGAATAAAAAATTTAGTAGGTATAATGAAATTTATATGTCCATAATATTAAAATAAGTAAATATACTCTTGAAATAGTCTGCAGCCTGACTGATATTTCTGTCTCCTTAATTAATTACTGAAGGTTTTTTTTTAAACCTTCCACTGTAGTGATAGACATTAATTATCATTTGCAGTTCTGTAGACTCTTGCTTTATGTATTTTGATGTATATTATTAGTTATATACAAATTTAAAACTTTTGCATCTACCTGGTGATTTAAATCTTTTATTTTTATAGCATGACTAGATCAATTTCTGGTAACATTTTATCCTAAGTTATGTTTTAACTTACATCAGTTCAGCTAATCAACCTTCCTTTTGCTTATGTTTGCCTGATATGTCTTATTCCATTTCTTACTTTCAGAGCTCACCTTATCTTTTTTCTTAATGGGCACAATTTGATGATTTTAGCAAATGTATAGGGTCATATGTCTGTCCTGCAATCTGGTAGTGGACTATTTCCATTTCCCCAAAGAGTTTCTTCATGACCATTTGTAGTTAATTTCTTCTATCTCTAGTCCACAATTGATCTGCCTCTTCTCTCTATAAATTTGGTTTTGGACATTTCATAAATCCAGTTGTCTGCTGTGCAGTCTTTTGTATCTGGCTTCTTTGGCTCAGCATAATTTTTGGACATTCATCCTTTTTGTATCATGTTCGCTTCTTTTCATTGCTGAATATTAGTCCATCTCTGGCTATGTTTAAGATTTGTTTCTTTACTTCAGTGTTCCATGATGTTTATCCTACTTGTAATTCACTGGAATCCTAAACCTAAAAATCCAACAATTCTTCAAAATCTCCAGTCAGCATCTTTTTGAGTAATAACTTCCACCTTATTCTCTCATTTTTATATTACTAAGACTCTGATATACATAAATATTAGGTCTTCTCATTTTATCCCTCATGTTTTTTAATTTGTAACCATACTTTCTATCTCACTCTAAATTCTGGACAGTTTTTTCAGATTTTTCTGTCAGTTTGATTGTGTTCTCATCTTTCATTTATGATTTGTTGTTTAACCTATACAAACAGTTTTTATATCTAAATATATATTTTTTAATTTCTAGGAATTTTATATATTTATCAAAATTGTCTGGTTTATGCTTTTCTTATTTATATTAGTACACTATTTATATAGACATATAAAACACACTTTGTATTTTTTTTTCAGTTAATTCTGGTATCTAAAACTTTTGCAAATCTGAATTTACCATGTATTTTCTGATCACTCTCTGTCATGCTGTGCTATTTCTTTGCATACACTGTGATTTTTTACTTTGAAGTCATAATCCTTGATTTAATAGATTATTTGAGGTCTGACTGCAAGTATGTTGCTTCATGGGTGCCTTTGTTTCTTCTCGACATGGTTGGCGTCTAATTCACTCAAGTGGTGACTACATAAAGATATAACTCCTACTGGTTATGAACTTTGTTTCTTCTTCTTCTGTCATTTTTGTGTTATTAATATGTAAACAGTGTCTCAAAAAGCTCATTTTTCCCTTTTATAAACTTTGTTCACTTTTTCGCTTCTTACTTAATGTTTTTATTTACCAGAAAGAAGAAATCAGAAATTTTAAGCCAACCGAGGGTGTTTGAGGTCAAGAGTGTAATGGTAAATGCCTTACATACCCAATTTTGACTCTCTTTTAACTAAAGGCCAAAACTTGATGATGAGTTAATGAAGCAGACACTTGTCTGTCTATTTTATAGGGCATGGTTAGTGACTCTGCAGTATCCTCTCTTTATATCCTGCATGTTTTAATGAATGATGTCATTAGAAAATCATCTTTTTCTGCAAGGAGATGTATTAGCCCTTGGATGTTACTCAACCCACAAGTTAATTCAATCCTTATTTTTCTTCCCCTTTTCTTCTCTTTCCAAGATTGCATAAATAGTTTAAATATAGTATATACATATTTTGTAGGCCTTATTGTCACAAAATCATACAGCCAAGTGGTTTCTTCTACCCACTTGCCCATATATAGAAAAGGCAGCATTTCAATACATGAACTGTAAATTACATTTTATGGTATAAAAAAGTAGGAGAACAGTATTAAATCTTAGTCAGATATACATTTCCTGTTAATTGCTGCCATGAGACATGTATTTCAGTACTTTCCCAATACATTTCTGGGTTTCCTCTAGAGAAAACCATCTCTATGTTTGAAGTGCTATCACTACCTGTGGATTGCTGCTGCTGCTGCTAAGTCACTTCAGTCGTGTCCGACTCTGCGACCCCAGAGACAGCAGCCCACTAGGCTCCCCCGTCCCTGGCATTCTCCAGGCAAGAACACTGGAGTGGGTTGCCATTTCCTTCTCCAGTGCAGTAAAGTGAAAGTGAAGTCGCTCAGTCATGTCCAACCCTCAGCGACCCCATGGACTGCAGCCTTCCAGGCTCCTCTGTCCATGGGATTTTCCAGGCAAGCAACCGAGATGTCCATCAGCAGATGAATGGATAAGAAAGCTGTGGTACATATACACAATGGAGTATTACTCAGCCATTAAAAAGAATACATTTGAATCAGTTCTAATGAGGTGGATGAAACTGGAGCCGATTATACAGAGTGAAGTAAGCCAGAAAGAAAAACACCAATACAGTATACTAATGCATATATATGGAATTTAGAAAGATGGTAATGATGACCCTGTATGCAAGATAGCAAAAGAGACACAGATGTGCAGAGCAGACTTTTGGACTCTGAGGGAGAGGGAGAGGGTGGGATGATTTGGGAGAATGGCACTGAAACATGTATACTATCATGTAAGAAACGAATCGCCAGTCTATGTTTGATTCAGGATACAGGATGCTTGGGGCTGGTGCACGGGGATGACCCAGAGAGATGATATGGGGTGGGAGGTGGGAGGGGGGGGGTTCATGTTTGGGAACTCATGTACACCCGTGGTGGATTCATGTCAATGTATGGCAAAACCAATACAGTATTGTAAAGTAAAATAAAGTAAAAATAAAATTTAAAAAAAAAAGAGTACTGAAGTGGGGTGCCATTGCCTTCTCTGACCTGTGGATTAGGGACTGGTAAAATTAGTACATTCAAAGCCAGTGCTGTCATATATTGTAATAGCGATTTTGAAATAGCTAACATAAGTGAGTCTCTTCATCTAAAATCTTTCTTCTAAATAATGGAAGTCATTTTCATGAATATGCAAATTTTCTCTCCTATATGAAAAAGAAATACCTGCCCCATTGTGGGTGTTTAATAACTTTTACAATGTGAATTGAATGAATGTCCTATTTGTGATCTGGGAAATCATGTTTTATATCTTATATGATACCACACTTTAGGGGTATAACTTCAAACTCTGTGGTCTCAGGATAACTATTTTTTAATTCGAAAGGTTACTCTTTACTCTGAGCAACAAAGAATTAATGCTTCTGAATTGTGGTGCTGAAGAAGACTCTTGAGAGTCCTTTAGACAGCAAGGAGATCATACCAGTCAATCTTAAAGGACATCAACCTTGAATATTCATTGGAAGGACTGATGCTGAAGCTGTAATACTTTGGCCACTTGATGCGAAGAGCCAACTAATTGGAAAAGACCTTGATTTTGGGAAAGACTGAGGGCAGGAGGGGAAGCAGGCAACAGAGGATGTGATGGTTGGATGGCATCACCGACTCGATGGACGTGAGTCTGAGCAAGCTCTGGAAGATAGTGAAGAACAGGGAAGCCTGGCATGCTGCAGTCACAAAGAGTCTGACAAGACTTGAAACTGAACAATAACAACAACTCTTCACAATATTTGTAGTTGTAGGTGGCAGGGTTTGGGGACCTTGCCTGTTTTGGTGTCTCAAACTAATGTGAGGCTATATTTAGAACTTTGATGTAGACCCAGTCCAAAGTGTTTTCCTCCAGATCAAAAGAATAGGTAAATTTGAATATGCACTCAGATTTGTTCATTGGTTTGGTATAAAAAAGGAGCAAATATTTCAAATTCTTAAAGCAGTCTGTTTTATTTCATTTCTTGAGCAGATGATCCTTGGACACCAGTGCAGATGTTTCCTTGTACAGACTGAGTCTAACTCTACATAACAGTTCAGTTCAGTCACTTAGTTGTGTCTGACTCTTTGCGACCCCATGAACTGCAGCACGCCAGGCCTCCCTGTCCATCACCAACTTCCGGAGTTCACTCAGACTCATGTCCATCGAGTCGGTGATGCCATCCAGCCATCTCATCCTCTGTCGTCCCCTTCTCCTCCTGCCCCCAATCCCTCCCAGCATCAGAGTCTTTTCCAATGAGTCAACTCTTCGCATGAGGTGGCCAAAGTACTGGAGTTTCAGCTTTAGCATCATTCCTTCCAAAGAAATCCCAGGGTTGATCTCCTTCAGAATGGACTGGTTGGATCTCCTTGCAGTCCAAGGGACTCTTGAGAGTCTTCTCCAACACTACCCGCATAACAGGGTACCTGGTAAAAAGGGATTTAATTTTTTATCCATTTATTAATGAATTTGTATCTTTTGAGGGGTGGTGGTGTGGGGCAGGATAAAATGTGTTGGTCACAGGCAATGTCAATTTCTGAAAGTGAATATGTCAGGGGCCAAACCATCCTGGGTTGGAGACAGTCACCACGATTGATACTTTACTTATATCACTGTAGCTAGGCATCTAACACCAACCCAAGATCTAAACTAAAACTCTGAAGTAATTTTCTGTCTGAATGCAGATACTGGGTCCTGGCATGTTATGTTTACAGTTCAGTAAAGTGAATGGAGGTGAAGGCAGTTTGACTATGACTTACATAGGGAGAAGAGATGATTTTCTGAAAAGGAGTTATATTAGGTTTAAATGGACCCAATCTCCCCTGGTGGCTCAGACCGTAAAGTGTCTGCCTGCAGTGCGGGAGACCCAGGTTTGATCCCTGGGTCGGGAAGATCCCCTGGAGAAGGAAATGGCAACCCAATCCAGTACTCTTGCCTAGAAAATCCCATGGATGGAGGAGCCTGGTAGGCTACAGTCCATGGGGTCGCGAAGAGTTGGACACGACTGAGCGACTTCACTTCACTTCACTTCTAAGGTTATCTAATGAGTTAAGCCATACTTTGGAGAACATAGTGTACCACTTTTGACTGGGCAAGTTCCTCCACTGAGTCTTCTAATTCTGCAGCCATATCTATCCATGATAATTAAATTGATTTATTACCTTATTTTTTCAAATCTTTGTCCATAGTAGCATATCTACTTTTTAAGTGACTTCCCCCCACCCCTTCATCCCCAAGCACCTGTTTCTTGTTTTCAGTATCCTCTCTGTTTCTTTGAAGATATTTCATATGTTGACTTTCAAATCTTGTTTGGGGTTTATTAATTTAGGGTTAGTAAAGGTGATACACAGTCTTTCCTTTAATGATGGTGCTCCTAAGATGCTCCATTTCACTCTTCCCATTAAATTACTATTTCCCATAGCACTTTAACATCCTTAGATAGTAATGTGGGAGGAAACTCTCTTGATGAGCTTAGCTGGTGGGGTGGCCCTTATGATTTTCCCCTGGGAGACATTTTAAAGAAGACTTGGGGTATGGATGGAGAGGACGAAGTAGAAGGATGGGAGGAGGAAATGCTCAAGGGTGAACAGATTTGCTTAATGCATGTTGTTTTTTGCCTCTTGGGCCAGTCAGAACTGTGCTTTAAATCACACTGGGCCATCTCCAGTGGGTGCTGGACTGGCTCCTGCTTTCCTCCTTCAGGGTGATGATGGACAGGGCAATGATCCACTCAGGGAAGTGGAGGGAAATGGTCATACAAAAACCCTTCTTCACCCCACTTACTGTGTCCTTGAATCTCGAGGGTTGCCTGAGTTCTAGTGGGAGAAACTGGGAAGGTGGGAGATGGCTGGAGATGAGAGAGTGACAGCTGCTGGATGACTCAACAGTGTGACTGGACCTCATATGTAGCAAGGGACAAGGAAGGGGGTATTTGTGCAAGGCCCAGCACTACTTCCTGCTCTTTGCTATCAGTAAGTTGGTTCTTGAAAGCACTTCCTCCCCTGTTCTTGTTCATTACTCTTGAACAGCATAATTCATTCTGCATGGAGTGAAGAAACAGTTCCAGAAGCCTTTCCTTGGACCCTCACCTTCCTTGTCCTGTGGTTCACCGGGGGTTATACAATTACTAGTGGGTCTTTTGTATTTCATCATTTATGCTCCTGTCTGATGAGTCATCTATTTTATTTTTTAGGCAGTCTGATGTGGTAGTTGTGTCAACAGGCAGTTATAAAAACCAAGTATCTGTAAATCTTTTTGATAAATATTTGTGAAGTTTCAAAATTCTCATGTCTCATCAGTGTAAGTCAGTCTGCAAGACAGTCTCCTAGGAAAGCCATGTGGAGACACACAGCATGTTCTGGCCATGGGAACTTCCTTCTGGGGATAAAGAGTAGGGAACTCAGAAGAGCCTTCTGCAAAGATAAATTTGCTTTCACAGAAGACAGATAGTTTCATATGCTGATACTAAACTTTATTGAGAACAGGTAATGAAAGCTTCACTTTGGGGAGTGGGAAAGTTTGGGGGATCAAAAGTCTCATTTAAGTATGGCTAAATAAAAGTCTATTAGAAGAGTTTACTCTCATTCTCCTAGAACAGAGGCAAGATTCTATATAAAGTAGTATTATGAGGAAGATAAATTTAAATGAAGGTTATATAAATTAAAAACTATAAATATGCAAAAATAAATATGCTTTAGAATAACTAACCTTTGGAATATTTTCCTGAACTTTGAACATGGACAAAAATATCTGTCTTTAAAAAAAAAAAATTTGGGGGGGCTATGCTGTGCAGCGTGTGGAATCTTAGTTCCGTGATCAGGGATGGAACTTGCACCCCTTGCATTGGGAGCATGGGGTCTTAACCACATAACTACCAGTGAAGTCCCAAATATCCCACTTTTTCACTCAAGTCCTCCCTAAAACTAACTGATTAGCTGAAAGAAAAATATGGTAGAAAGTAAAATCTCCCCTGAGCCAACTACATGAGTTGGACTGCATAGTACAAAATTAGAAATAGCTTTGTTTTTCTCCTACCATTAAAAAAACACTTCTTTGTCAGATATTCTTTCCTTTCTCACAGGTAGGAGATATTTTCTGGTGACTTTCAGTTTCTTTTTAAAAGTATTAAAAGTACTTCCATATCCACTTTAAAGCCCTTCCCTTTCTCCTGGGCCTGATCCAGAAGGTTGGGGAAGGATGCAGCAAGTCTTCTGTGTTCCTTAGTTGATACCTTCCTGATAACACATCCTTCATCTCAGGGTTGGATGGAATAGGGGAGTAAGGTATAAAGAGCTAGAAAAGTCTTATTTACTTAGCAGGTGCTGTCTGGAGATCTTACTTGGCTGGCAAGTGCTCTCTGGCATGGCCGACTTCTAATGCTGACTCTTCTATTAAAAATAGGGCAGCTGTGAGTTTTCTGTTAATCTCATGGGCATCCTGCCCCCCACCCCCATCTAGGACACTACATGGTCTCTTGCTGTGGAGATGTTCTGTTTGGTTGAACCATTTCATCTTGCTCACTTTGGCTGATCTAGTGGTACCGACCGCTCTATAGCTTTGTCTGAAATGAGGTCAATCAGATGGGGCAAATGAAAGACAGTCTTGGGTAAATCTCCTTTGAGGTTACTCAGCCTTGTGGACTTCTATACTCTTCCAGCTCTGGTAATTTAGGCCATGTTTTTAGAAGTTGATCACCCTCTCACTTGTATATCTTGGGACAGGATCACAAGTCTGTAGCTCATGAAGGCAGCTACATGAGTATGTGTTGTACATGAGTATGTGTATCAGACTTCAGCAGTCTTCCTTTATATACGCAAATGCCCTAAAATGCATAATGTATGTGAGTTGAACACAACAGCATGCATGAAAACAATGTATGTGAGTGAAACAAGGCATAGACAAACAAGTTGGAGACATTTAAATTGTTTCCGTACAATATGAATCCCAAATAGTAATATTAAGTTTTCCCTGGACAAATATGGATGGAATAGTAGAGCAGGAAATTAAGATGACTAAGCATTTGATGAAGATGAGTTTTGGAGACAAATGGTTGTGTTTTCAGACCCAGTTGAGTCTGGGGTAAGGTATGATACTTCATATGATCTGTATGATGCTACACCAAAGACACTAACCATCAGTCTGAGCACAGGGCTTCCTGATTACGGCAATGGAGTGTTTCAGTTTCGGAGAGTTGAGTATGTTTTTCTCTGAAACTGCCTGTAGATGTCACTACAGTAAATGACTCCTGTATCCTTGATTTGATGGTGGGGCAAAAAACCCCACAGAAAAGTAATGTAAAACATGATATTTTGTAAAGTCCGTATATCTTATGATATTGACAGCGTCGAGGGCATGGCACCAACAACATTTCAATTCACAGTTTTGCAAACCATCCTTTCTATTTTACTGCTGTGACTTATCCTAAACAATGAAAGTATGTTTAGCAACAGTCTTCAGTTTAGAGCAGGGAGGGGAAATCCCTCCATTCTCTCTTCCCCCACAAACTCCTCTCTTTCAGGGCAGGAGGCACAATTCTCTCCCTTACCCTTAGAGATATTGTCCTCAAGCTGAAAATATTACTGCCTCATGAACAGAAAAGAATGATATAGGCACTGACTGTAAAAAGAGAAGGGATGTGGAGAAAACATTTTAAAAAATATGCTTGTGGCAACATATAATTCTACAAGCATTTAAATGGGCTTTTCCTTCTGCATTGACTTTAAAAACCACCTGTAAATTTTGGTCATCCCAAAAAGATAGTATTTCCCCTCTACTTCCAGGGAAGGGAAAGTGAAAAGTGAAAGCATTAGTCACTCAGTCGTGTCCAACTCTTTGCAACTCCAAGAACTGTAGCCCCCCAGGCTCCTCTGTCCTTGCAATCCTCCAAGCAGTAATACTGGAGTGGATTGCCATTCCTTTTTCCAGGGGATCTTTCCAACCCAGGGGAAAGCTAGTGCAAAACGATCTAGGGGCCTGGGAGGGTATTCAGTGATGTTACCCAAGAAGCCTTTGTCACCTGTATCTTGATACAGTGGAGGGATGTTTTTGGCTGGGATCATATTCTGTGTGCCATTTTTCTTACCTGAATGCTACAGCATTTCATCCTGGGATGGCCAAGACTGAGACCCACTGAAAGACAAATGCCCAGTAAAGAGGAATTTACACAGCTTCAGGGCTATGTTAATAGAATATGAACACATTTTCTTATGTTAACAAGAATTTTGTAGGCGTCCTTGGGAAAAGAATTTTCCTTCTCCTTGGGAAAAGAAACCTATGGTAATTAAAGTGAAGTCCAAGCAAATGAAAACATAGACCCTGAGAATAGGGCCTCTGAAAAAAAAAGTTATGTGTTAATGAAAGATAGCTTAGGGCAGAAAGACATGAAATACTGAGAATTACTAGTAGAATCTAGAAGAAAAAAATTGTAGACAGAACAGAGACTAATCTTGTAGTTTTTCTAGACTAAGTGTTATATTACCTGCTCCATGAGAGGAAGAATTGATAAATTGGCCTTAAGACTCCATTATATATTTTTTATACTTTGTGATGAACAGGCATATGCAAATAGTAATACATAATCTTACATATTTAAGATATTAATAATATATTCAAATTCTCATTCTAAGTAAGGATTTAAGCGTTCTACTGATACAATTTTTGTCCTTACAAAAGCCTGGGCAAAGAACTCTTTCTGGTATTATTACTTATACATATTTGAAGAGAATGGACCTTACTTGCATAGCATGGTCATGACACTGGTGTCTAGACTGCAGAAAAATAAAGAGCATCCTTTGCAAAATTCTGCCTTAATGACCCTTAATTATGCTTGGAATTTTTTTCTCTTCGATAGTATTACCACAAAAGGAAAATGACCCCATTCAGTTGATATAGTAAAATTTTTTAAGTTATGCATTGAAGAGGTTTCTCAAAAAGTTAAACATAAGATTGTCGTATGGCTCAGTAATTCCAGTCCTAGGCATATACTAATGAGAGCATATGTTTACACAAAAAACATGGCTATGAATGTTTAAAGCAACATTATTTATGGTAACCCAAAGGTAGAAACAATTAGGACGTGTAAGCAACCTAAACGGCCATCAGCAGAGGAATGGATAGAGATGCGGTACGTGCATACAGTGGAATATTGCTCTGCTAGAAATGGAATGAAATTCTGCCATTTGCAGCAACATGGATGGACCTAGAAAGTGTCATACAGAGTGAAGTAAGTCAGAAAGAGAAAGGCAAATTCTGTATGATAAAATTTTTATGTGAAATTAGAAAAATGGTACAGATGAACTTATTTGCAAATAGTCACAGATGCAGAGAACAGACTTATGCTTACCAGAGGGGAAGGAAGGGTGGGATGAGATTGAGATTGACATATAAATGCTACTGCCTATAAAACAGATAACAATGAGAACTTAATGTGTAACAGAAAGAACTCTTATCTACTTAGTGCTCTGGAGTGACCTAGACGGGAAGGAAATCCAAAAAAGAGTAGATATATGAATATGTCTGATTCACTTTGCTGTGCAGCAGAAAAGAACAAAACATTATATATTGATATACTCCAATATCAATTAGTTTAAAAAGAAGATTCCACCTCTCTTTTTCTTGCTGGGATAGAGAAAAACATTTGGGAGACACATAATATACTGGGGTAGAAAGAAGGCTATGGTCTTTTATTAGTCACTCTGAAGAGGACCTTTTCCCTAGTGTAGCCTGATCAGTGAATACAAATGCGTCACTGTCCAAAGTAAATGAGTCACATTAAATTTTTGTGAGTGGAGCGTTCCTAAAATAGATGGTGGACTTAAACAATAACTCTGCAGGGTTTTGTGTGTATATGCATTGACAGTATATGGGAAACCAATTTCAATATTTCTGTGTTTGTATTGAGAGTATAGTTATACCAAACTATAAGATCACTCAAAAAACTGCAAGTATAATTATTTTAAGGACAATAACTTTTTTAGCAGTGAGCAAGTTAAAATGGCTCCTGCGGTAACCTTCCACTTCCAAGCAATACGGATAGTTTACCTTCAGGTCAGGATGCTCCTGTCATTAGAGTTTACTCCAGTGGCTTTGAGTATGAAGTGTGTTTATGAAAACCCAGTGGAGTTTTATAATTAGCAAAGCCCCAAGTACGCGCCCAGCTATATCACGTGACTCTCAGGCTGCAGACTGTTTTCTTGTGGATCTGGGCAGTTTCTTTGCTTTGTCTTGTGCTATTGCTCTTCTGGCTCAAGATGGATTTTGATGATTTGGCTTTTTCGGTACTGGGCACCAAACACCAATGAATTGGCAACTATATCTGTGGTGACACTTTATTAGCCTCACTTGATTGTTTATTTTACTTCATCCTTAGCATTTTTAAAAGTACACTTAAAAGATGTTTAAGCAATATTTTCCCTCCAGGAACAAAAAAATAAATCCAAGAACAAAACTTCTGCATAGTTTGTTGCATCAAAAGTTATTCAAAAATATTTGCTGATTTATTAACATTCCTTTTTCCAAAGGACTTAAGGTGGCTGTAAAGTTATTTCACTGTGTTAATATCAAAAGTGAAAATAGAAGTCATACAGTAAATAAAGGTATAAAGAATACATAAGTGAACATATATTTACAAAAATGAAATAAAGAAATATTAAATTCTGAATTTAATAATGATATTTGATAGATTTTAGCCAGCCTATGGAAGACTCATTTTTTTTAACTTAACATTAAACAGCATTTCCTTTTTTTAAATTGAACTATACTTGATTTACAATGTTGTGTTATTAATAATTTCAGCTATAGAGCAAAATGATTCAGTTATACATGTATCTACTCTTTTTCAGATTTCTTTCCTTTACAGATTATTACAAGATACTAAACATGAATATGTTTCCCTGTGCTATGCAGTATGTCTTACAGAACAGTATTTCTGGTTTCAGATGTTAGCATTAGTAGACTTAGCACCTGCATTTCTGTCCCTTCCCTCTTGAAATCACAATATATGGTAGTAAAGGAATCAACTCATTAAAGGGAGATAACAGGAGGAGAAATATTCTTGAATAAGACACCAGTAAATTTCTAGAAGATGTGAGGAAGATAGAATTGTTAACAGATTAAAAACAAATCGTAGCAGTCTAGAACCATAGGAGGGAATGCAATGATAAAGAGATGCCTGAGCTGTGTAGCAGAACTCCAGAGATGATCTCAGCTCAGAGAAGATGAGCAGTGGAAGCATGAGGAAGGGAATCCAAACTGGAAGATTAATTGAAAGATTGACCATTGAATGAAGAGTAGGATTGCAGCATCCCTTCCTTCCTGCCCATCGACTTTTCAGGACAGGTGGAGTGCAGGCATTTTTAAGCAGCCTAATATAGAACTTTCAGGTAAAAACAAAGAACAACAAAACAGTAATAACAAGACAGCCCTAAAACCACTTTTTAAAAGAAATCAAATGAATAAAATTAGGTCTTCCAGTATAAAGTCATTCTTCTCCTGGCATTTGAAAGCTGTCTTTACCCCAGTGTAAATGCCTAATTTACCTTTGCGTGCTGTCGATTCAGTCATGTCCAACTCTTTGTGACCCTATAGACTGTAGCCTGCCAGGATCCTCTATGAGATTCCCCAGGCAAGAATACTGGAGTGGGAGGCAATGCCTTTCCACTGCTCACCTTAATATGAAGTGTGCCGGTAGACCAGGCTGCCCTTATGCTCTGAACTTTGAGTTCAGCATCATCTTTGTGTGAGACCTAGCTTTAAAATTAAAATAGTTAAACAGCAGCCTAAGACACTCATAGTCATTATCTTAGAAAATCAATCCAATCTATTATTCTCATCTGTCAAAAGCCAGCCAAAGGTCATAAAAAATATGAATCAACCCAGTAGCATTAAAAAGACAAAGAAAAATATTTGCTTCAGAGGAAACATAGATAATTTAGAGAAAAGAAGGTAACTTAAAAGGAAGTTAATTGTCATCCTCATGAAAATTTGAAAGGATCAGTTCAGTTCAGTTGCTCAGTTGTGTCTAACTCTTTGTGACCCCATGGACTGCAGCACAACCAAGCCTCCCTGTCCATCACTAACTCCTGGAGTTTGCTCAAACTCATGTCCATTGAGTTGGTGATTCCATCCAACCATCTCATCCTCTGTCATCCCGTTCTCCTCCTGCCATCAATCTTTCTCAGCATCAGAGTCTTTTCAAATGAGTCAGTTCTTCATATCAGGTGGCCAAAGTATTGGAGTTTCAGCTTCAGTATCAGTCCTTCCAATGAATATTCAGGACTGATTTCCTTTAGGATGGACTGGTTGGATCTCTTTGCTGTCCAAGGGACTCTCAAGAGTCTTCTCCAACACCACAGTTCAAAAGCATCAATTCTTTGGCACTCACCTTTCTTTATAGTCCAACTCTCACATCCGTACATGACCACTGGAAAAACCATAGCCTTGACTAGATGGACCTTTGTTGGCAAAGTAATGTCTCTGCTTTTTAATATGCTGTCTAGGTTGGGCATAACTTTCCTTCCAAGGAGTAAGCGTCTTTTAATTTCATGGCTGCAGTCACCATCTGCAGTGATTTTGGAGCCCAAAAAAATAAAGTCTGACACTGTTTCCACTGTTTCCACATCTGTTTGCCATGAAGTGATGGGACCAGATGCCATGATCTTCGTTTTCTGAATGTTGAGCTTCAAGCCAACTTTTTCACTTTTTCACTCTCCTCTTTCACTTTCATCAAGAGGCTTTTTAGTTCTTCTTCACTTTCTGCCATAAGGGTGGTGTCATCTGCATATCTGAGATTATTGATATTTCTCCTCTCCTGGCAATCTTGATTCCAGCTTGTGCTTCATCCAGCCCAGCATTTCTCATGATGTACTCTGCATATAAATTAAATAAGCAGGGTGACAATATACAGCCTTGACTTACTCCTTTTCCTATTTGGAACCAGTCTGTTCCATGTCCAGTTGTAACTGTTGCTTTCTGACCTCCATACAGATTTCTCAAGAGGCAGGTCAGGTGGTCTGGGATTCCCATCTCTTTCAGAATTTTCCACAGTTTATTGTGATCCACATAGTCAACGGCTATGGCATAGTCAATAAAGCAGAAATAGATGTTTTTCCTGAACGTTTTTGCTTTTTCCATGATCCAGCAGATGTTGGCAATTTGATCTCTGGTTCCTCTGCCTTTTCTAAATCCAGCTTGAACATCTGAAAATTCATGGTTCACGTATTGCTGAAGCCTGACATGGAGGATTTTGAGCATTACTTTGCTAGCGTGTGAGATGAGTGCAATTGTGTGGTAGTTTTACCATTTGGCATTGCCTTTCTTTGGGATTGGAATGAAAACTGACCTTTCCAGTCTTTTGGCCACTGTTGAGTTTTCCAAATTTGCTGGCATATTGAGTGTAGCACTGTAACAGCATCATCTTTTAGGATTTGAAATAGCTCAATTGGAATTCCATCACCTCCACTAGCTTTGTTCGTAGTGATGTTTTCTAAGGCCCACTTAACTTCACATTCCAGGATGTCTGGCTCTAGATGAGTGATCACACCATCATGATGATCTGAATTGTGAAGATCTTTTTTGTACAGTTCCTCTGTGTATTCTTGCCACCTCTTCTTAATATCTTCTGGTTCTGTTAGGTCCATACCATTTCTGTCCTTTATCAAGCCCATCTTTGCATGAAATGTTCCCTTGGTATCTCTAATTTTCTTGAAGAGATCTCTAGTCTTTCCCATTCTGTTGTTTTCCTCCATTTCTTTGCACTGATCACTGAGGAAGGCTTTCTTATCTCTCCTTGCTGTTCTTTGGAACTGTGCATTCAAATGGGTATGTCTTTCCTTTTCTCCTTTGCTTTTCACTTCTCTTCTTGCCCAGCTATTTGTAAGGCCTCCTCAGACAGCCCTTTTGCTTTTTTGCATTTCTTTTTCTTGGAGATGGCCTTGATCACTGCCTCCTCTACAATGTCACAAACCTCCATTCATAGTTCATCAGGCACTGTGTGTATCAGATCTAGTCTCTTAAATCTATTTCTCACTTCCACTGTATAATGTAAGGGATTTGATTTAGGGCATATCTGAATGGTCTAGCAGTTTTCCCTACTTTCTTCAATTTAAGTCTGAATTTGGCAACAAGGATTTCACGATCTGAGCCACAGTCAGCTCCCACTGACTGTATACAGCGTCTTCATCTTTGGCTGCAAAGAATATAATCCATCTGATTTTGGTCATTGGCCATTTGGTGATGTCCATTTGTAGAGTCTTCTCTTGTGTTGTTTGAAGAGGGTGTTTTCTATGACCAGTGTGTTCTCTTGGCAAAACTCTATTAGGCTTTGCCCTGCTTTATTCTGCACTCCAAGGCCAACTTTGCCTGTTACCAGGCATTTCTTGACTTCCTACTTCTGCATTCCAGTCGCCTATAATGAAAAGAACATCTTTTTTGGATGTTAGTTCTAGAAGGTCTTGTAGGTCTTCATAGAACCATTCAGCTTCTTCAGCGTTACTGGTTGGGGCATAGACTTGGATTATCATGACATTTGAAAGGATATAGCATCCAAAAATAAGAAAAGGAAACTATAAAAAAAAAAAAAGCACAAATGGAGGACAAAAATTAGTGCTTTGTCACTGACTGCAAAAATTTAATAGATAGCTATAAAGGTGAAAATAAGAAAATGAGAACAGAGAAAATACTAAGAAGAAAGAAAAAGTAAAAAATATGGAGGATTAATCAAGGGAGCTTGATGTTGATCTAAGAGAAAACATAGGATAATGGAAGGGAGAAAGTTAGTGATAAAAAAATTGAAGAAAAGTTGCCAACAAGAATTATTGAACATTGTAAAGGTCTATTAAATTCCCAGAATGTTGAAACACATATTCATATTGTAAATTTAAAACACAAGAAATTTTAAAAAGTAAAGTTCACATCTAGGTTACAGAGAATATGTCATATTTATGATTTATGAAAATCTGTCAGTTTGACTACAGAGAGCTTATCAACAGCATTGGATCCTAGAAGCAATGAAGCAATGCCTTGGAAGCACTGAGGAAATATTCTAGGCTTAGTCACAGTGGCAATCAAGTATGATGGTAAAATACAGCTTTTTTTTCAAATTTTCAGAAACATTTTTAAGAAGGTTACTTTTTAAACTTAAAGTCTAATTTCATAAACTTTTATTAACTTTTTTCTATGAAGTTTACTTGAAGATTTGCTTGAGTGAAGCAAAGGTGAAAACCAAGAAATTGAATGACATGGGGGAAAAATACTGAAGAATTAACCCAGGAGTAATTTGAGAATAAATCCTAGCACATTGACTAACATAGGAAACCTAGAAAGCTCTTGGTTCCCATTATGTTCAGGTATAATTATGGCAGAGACCAGCAGGCCTGAGCAGATGCCTTGGATTAGAGGAAAGAGGCAGAAAGAACTAAGGACAAGGACAAGAAATGAGGCTGCAGAGTTGTTGGAGATAAGTTACAGTTCATTCAGACTGTGTGATTTTTTTCTAAGAATAAATGTAAGCTAAATCTTACAGTTGAAAATTGTTGACAGGTAGAAACAGTGTTTAAAATAGAATTAGATTTGAATGTATGTGACAGCAAAAACCCCACAAAAATTAATAGTGGGTTTAAAAGAAGTTTTATTCCCTTCTACAAACCAAGTCCCATAGTCAAAGTTCTTCTAGAGAATTTCATAATTTCCTCAAAGCCCCAGACTCCATGTAGCTTTTTTCTGTGCTGCCTAGAGGATACGGCTCTTGTCAGGACTGTCTTCATTCCACCCAGAAGGAGGGAGAAAAATGGAGATGAAGGACACCACCCTTCCATGGTAGAAATGGCTCACACCATTTCTATGCATATCTCACTGACTAAACATTAGTCATATGACTAGGGGAAGTGGAGTGGGACTATGTACCTGCTAATACTTTTGAGGTTGGATGAAGTGTCTAGTCAAGGCTATGGTTTTTCCAGTGGTCATGTATGGATGTGAGAGTTGGACTGTGAAGAAAGCTGAGCGCTGAAGAATTGATACTTTTGAACTGTGGTGTTGGAGAAGACTCTTGAGAGTCCCTTGGACTGCAAGGAGATCCAACCAGTCCATTCTAAAGGAGATCAGTCCTGGGTGTTCTTTGGAAGGAATGATGCTAAAGCTGAAACTCCAGTACTTTGGCCACCTCATGCGAAGAGTTGACTCTTTGGAAAAGACTCTGATGCTGGGAGGGATTGGGGGCAGGAGGAGAAGGGGACAACAGAGGATGAGATGGCTGGATGGCATCACTGACTCAATGGACCGAGTTTGAGTGAATTCCGGGACTTAGTCGCAAAGAGTCGGACCTGGTGGCTCAGACGGTAAAGCGTCTGTCTACAATGCGGGAGACCTGGGTTTGATCCCTGGGTCGGGAAGATTCCCTGGAGAAGGAAACGGCATCCCACTCCAGTACTCTTGCCTAGAAAATCCCATGGATGGAGGAGCTTGGCGCAGGCTACTGTCCATGGGGTCGCAAAGAGTCAGGCACGACTGAGCCACTTCACTTCTTCACTTCAAAGAGTCGTACACGACTGAGCGACTGAACTGAACTGAAGCTATTTGTGAAGGAAAAATGGACAGGGCACTACGGAGAGCCTTTTCAACTGACTCCAAAAATAAGTCCTTTTAGTGGTAATTTTTATAGGCTTTAATAGCCGTATTTTACTACCCATTGTATTGACTTTAAAACTTTCATTGTATGTGGGGAGACATGAAATGCAAAGCTCTTTAGAAAATAGATTTACTAAGTGAGGGCGTTAGACTTTTCATAAGGGTCCATTATTGATATGAATATAAAATATTTTTATTAGGTTAATATGTTATACATTTATATATTACTACTCTTTATGTGGATACACTTTTGACTCATAAAATATAATTTCACTTAACTGAATTCATTGTAGTTTATCGTTGTGTAATTCATCAGTGAACACTTGCACACAGAATTGTTATCATGGCTGTGGGCAGGGCAGATTGTAACTTGAGGGTAGGAAAATTTCTAATTTTAAAAAAATCAACTTCATTCTAAAGAGAGCTGGAAACCATTCTTATCAGATTTTATTACAAAGGTTTATTTGTGTATTATTTATTTTTGACTTTATCTTATATGCTCTACCTATTTTTTTCCTTTTAGCCTGGCTTCTTTCACTTGCTTCTACTACTTTTTATTATGTTGCAGCATTGCTGTTTTATTTTTTGTAAGACACATTATAGTGTTTTTGGAACAAGATGAATATGAACACAAAATCTGATAATAGGTTCCCCTCTCACTGTAGCCGGGCACTGGCTATTGGAGTCAAAACTTTTAAATTTAGAAATTGCAAAAGTCTTCCCATCTGGGTATAAAAGAGATTAGTTCCAAGATGCATTAGCAGTGGACTTTAGATGTTTAATTATCCTTTGAAGTTAAATCCATTTTTTTCCCCTCTGTTTCTTTGAAATGGCTTGAAATTTGCCATGAATTTCCAGCTGACTTCTGGTTTCAAATTTCCTAGAATTATGGTCTCCTTTTAAACCCCAAATCAGATTTTGGCAGTGCCTTCATTTCTTCAACACCTTACTGATCATGTCTTTTGACTATATGTTGCCTTCCTTCATTTCTTCATTTTCATTCTTTGGATATTTAATGTCATTGTCATCCATCATTAACTCTTTGAATCTTGAGTGGTTCTATTTGCTTTGTCTTCTGTTTCTTCTTCTGGAATGGCTGTGAGATATCAAGTGTTTTCCTTGGGGATTTTCATTTCTCTCTTACATTTATTTTTAGCTTGCTCTGGGGCTATTGAACCCAGACTTCCTCTCATTTAATCCTGTGTTTCTATGGATTATCTCATCATCATATCCAAACATAACTGCCAAATGTACAATCTTCATCTTGGCTTGGGTCAATCCTCCTGATCTTTTATGAACCACACTGAGACCTTTGAAGTACTAGCTCCTCTCTCCACTGATGGCTGCTGGCAGAGAGACAGGCTGCCTGGGACTGATGGGGTGGGGGATGGGCAGGCATAGCTGCCAAATAGTTGTGGCATCATAAACAGTGCAGACTGCCTTGCCAAAAACTACGCATTGATCTTGTTTGGCTTCCAGAGTGATGAGGTAAGGCTTCATATTGAAATGAGTTGGAGACTGTGAAAGACTAAACTACCATCAAATACTTAAAAGTAATCGTTTTCAAATGCAAAACATTTTTAAAAGTAAAAATGATTGTCATTCTGCACAAATTATAGGTTTCCTTTTTGATTGAAGAATTTGACATTTGCAGTGATTTACCAGAGTCAGTATTGGTGGACCTAAGCTGAATATAGCTTGAGCTATGCAGTAGTTCCACTCATCTCCAGAGATAGGAATACTGAAAGCATACAAAATACAATAATAAGAAGGATCATGTGCAAGGAGAGAAAATATACCTGGTATTAAATGCCTCTAGTTCACATTACATAGAGTATGCAGGTTTTATTAAGTTAAGAAATAATCCAGGTGCAGGAGGAGAAGGGGTGACAGAGGATGAGATGGTTGGATGGCATCATCAACTCAATGCACATGGGTTTGAACAAACTCTGGGAGATAGTGAAGGACAGGGAAGCCTGGCATGCTGCAGTCCATGGGCTGCAAAAAGTCAGACAAAGTCTGAGCAACTGAACAACAACAACAGACCCAGGTGCTAATCAACAGTGCACAGATCCATAGAAAGCTAGCTGGAGTTCTGGTCAGGAAGTCCATAGCCCATCAGTGGCTAATACAAGTGCTTCTGTTTTTTATGTCTCAGTTGACAACCAGTATGAGAATTAACATAATGATGATCAGAAATGAACTTTTATTGGTGAAGTTGGCAGCTTACCAATTAGCATAATTTCACTGCATAATGAAATTAGAAGTTTTCAGGGAAAAATGTTTTGGTTAAAAATGTTTGAGACACTCTACACACTTGTATGAATGTAGAACAAGAAACCAGCAAGGCTTATACTCTTTTCTCTTAAAATAGGACCCAATGCTTGATCCCTAAATAATACTGAGACAAGCCATTGGTTTAGAAGATTTCATGTTGTCTGGAGTTGACTACGAGGTACTAGATCCTGCTTTGGGAAGGTTGTCATATCTGGCTTCAGTTAATTTTTCATCCAGGTGGAAATCTGTCCAGTTAAAAGGACAGAGCTGGCATTTTAGTGAAATTACAGTACAGACTATTTTTGCCTCCCTGTTAGTGAATAATTATTTAATAACTGTCCGTAAGTATAGGAGAATGTTGTATAAGACTTGCTTTTATTGTAACCTGGTAGATCATTTTATTGAATGGTTAACTTCCAAACCAACTTCAGAAGACATGAGACTGAAGTGTGTAATATTGGCTATTCTTATTACTTAAAATTTCTGCTATTTTAAAGAATTAAAAACTTGTTATTTTGTTTAAATTTATTTTTACTTCTTTGATTATTGCTAAGGAAGATGTTAATTTTTAAGTGTTAACTGTGTGTATCTCCAGTTTGTCAATGCTTAGTTCATGATCTTCATTGATTTAGCTTGCAAATATTTTACCCAGATATTTCTTACTGTTGAGGTTTATGGGTTTTTTTTTAATTGACAGAATTTTGAAAATTTTAGATCTTTAACTCTAGCAATATGTTCCTTGTTTTTGAGTTTAGGCTTTTTTCCTCCACTCCCATGACTGGCAAATTTGCTTACTTAACTTTTATTATTTTTTAGTTGTAACTTATTAGTTTAAAAAATTTTACATTTAATTTTCATCATTCTAGAGTTGTTTCAGAACTGTTTATCAAGCAAATCTTCCCCTTCTTATTTATTTGTAATGCCTTATTTATTGCATATTTGATTCTTAAATTGTTGTTAATACCATGTTCTTCACATTATTAGAACTCTATAACATATTTTAATATTTGTTAGGGCTAAACTCCTTTCACCCATTACTCTTCTTTTTAAAAATTTTCTGAACTCCTTTTGTCATTTATTCTTGTATGAAATCTAAAAGTATTTTATCCAGTTTCAAAAGAAGCTCCTCTTGAAATTTTGAGATAATTCTTGCCCATTTATGAATTAATTAAAAGATAGTACCTTGAAAGTGAAAGTGAAGTAGCTCAGTTGTGCCTGACTCTTTACAGCCCCATGGACAGAGCCTGCACCAAGCTCCTCCATCCATGGGATTTTCTAGGCAAGAGTACTGGAGTGGGTTGCCATTTCCTTCTCCAGGGAATCTGTCCAACCCAGGGATCAAACCCAAGTCTCCCACATTGTAGGCAGACGCTTTACCATCTGAGCCACCAGGGAAGTCCAAACTAATGTTCTAATATTTTATGAATTAATTAAAATATAGTATCTTACTAATGTTCTATTTCCTCATCCATGAACATGGGATATTTCACCATATATTCAGGTTGTTATTTAGATGAATAACCCAGAAAAGATATTCATGATTCTTATACACGTGTTGAAAAGACTGTTTCTACATATTTTATGTTGATGAGGATTATGAACATCCTTTGTCCATTCTAGATTTTAAATGGGGCTGTCTAATATAGTTTCTATTAAGAAAATGGTGACTGGTTTTAGATAGACTACTATATTTGCATATAAATAAAATACTTTTTAAATCCTAGTTTTTAAAATAGTTTTAAAAACAGGATGGGTCTGACTTTTACCAAAATGATTTTAACAGCTGTGTTGTGATAATCAAACATTTTGTATGTTTGTTTTGGGTCTTTTGATATGTATTTTACATGAAAAGTTTCCCAATTATTAAACTCTGTATCCAGAGAGATGTTTTCTAAGTTAAAACTTAATGAATCCCAGTATATATAATAATTTATTACATCTCTTGCATAGAGATTATATTATTGTGTATTTAAAATTTTTACCTAAATGTTTCTTTTTGTTTTTATTAAACAATCATACTTTAAGTCTGGAAAGCAAACAATTAAAAAAAATATATTAAGACTGAGTTTTCCCTACCTTTTATTTATTTATTTATTGCCTGAGGCTCAGGAACAGATATTTAGTTTGGAAAGATTTTTCTCTTTTCAATTATACTTGGAAAATTTACTGTTTCACAAAATGGCTTGTTAATGTTTTTCTTTCACATAGCTTATTCCTTCTCCTACTGGTTTCAGGAAATTATCTGTGGCCAAGGCTGTTTTGTTATTTTTGTTAGCATGTGACTCACATCCTTCTGTCTTCCTTCATTTAGTCTTAAACAAACGTAAACGATATGATCAAGGGACTGAGGCTATGCAGCAATGACATAAAAGGATCATTATTTAATGAACACTTGTATTTTATACAAATGCACTATATATGACCCAAGTGTTGAACAATTGGGACTTAATGATTGTTATCTTTTAAAAACTGGAATTTTTGGATTGAGGTGCTTCATGCCACCCTTCTAGGGGAGGCCCTCATTAACCACATTTTTATTGGGGCTCAGGTTTTGTGACCTTTGGATACTATTCTATACAAATTCCATTGAAGTGTAGGAGATCAAGAGAGTGATTATATGTCTTAGAAATCTTTTCACTCGACAGCACCCCTGGGAAAACTTGAGGATACAGATTAATCTCTATAGAGTACAAAATACAACTCCTCAGTACAGACAATTTGTACCATGTAGACATGGACCAAAGAACTGATGCTTTTGAACTGTGGTGTTGGAGAAGACTCTTGAGAGTCCCTTGGACTGCAAGGAGATCCAACCGGTCCATTCTGAAGGAGATCAGCCCTGGGACTTCTTTGGAAGGAATGATGCTAAAGCTGAAACTCCAGTACTTTGGCCACCTTATGTAAAGAGTTGACTCATTGGAAAAGACTGATGCTGGGAGGGATTGGGGGCAGGAGGAGAATGGGACGACAGAGGGTGAGATGGCTGGATGGCATCACCGACTTGATGGACATGAGTTTGAGTGAACTCCGGGAGTTGGTGATGGACAGGGAGGCCTGGCATGCTGCGATTCATGGGGTCGCAAAGAGTTGGACATGACTGAGCGACTGAACTGAACTGAGACATGGACCAAGTATCTAGAAGACGTCCCATAGTTAAACTATTATGATAAAAAGTGAAAGTGAAGTCACTCAGTTGTGTCTGACTCTTTGTAACCCCTTGAACTGTAGCCTACCAGACTCCTCTGTCCGTGGGGTTCTCCAGGCAAGAATATTGGAGTGGGTTGCCATTTCCTTTTCCAAACTACTATGATACATACCAGCAAATGGCATTGACCATGATATTGATTAAATCATTTTAACTTCAGGGATATGAAGAATCTGAACAGTTACACAAAAAATAGGGAGTAGGAATTCAATCATATGATGAAGAAAAGAGAGTCAGCATTGTTATTTCTTTATCAGATTATAGATTGAAAATAACAAGAACAACTTCAGGGATGCTGTATCATCCACTGGAAAGAGTAGGGGAAGAAGACACTTGTGGTTGTGAATCCCCTCTACCACTTTCTTGTGTAGTTGGACAAGTTAACTTCATTTAGCCTCAGTTTTCTTATTGATAAAATAGAAATGATAGTAACCATATCATAGAATTGTTTTATCCCACGGGTGAGTGTATGTTTGTGTACATGTGTTTCTCCTAGTCCTTTGCTGTTCAAAGACATCTAGACCAGTAGTATGGGCATGACGTGGAACCTGGTTATAAATACAGAACCTTAGTCCCACCTGCGGGGCTTCCCCTGAGAAGGCAATGGCACCCCACTCCAGTACTCTTGCCTGGAAAATTCCATGGATGGAGGAGCCTGGTGGGCTGCAGTCCATGGGGTCGCTAAGAGTTGGACACAGCTGAGTGACTTCACTTTCATACACTGGAGAAGGAAATGGCAACCCACTCCAGTGTTCTTGCCTGGAGAATCCCGGGGACAGGGAGCCTGGTGGGCTGCTGTCTATGGGGTCGCACAGTTGGACACAACTGAAGCGACTTAGAAGCAGCAGTAGCATGGGGCTTCCCAGGTGGCACTAATGGCAAATAATTTGCCTGTCAGTGCAGGAGACTTAAGAGAGGTAGGTTTGATTCTTCAGTTGGAAAGATCCCCTGGAGTAGAAAATGGCAACCCACTCCAGTATTCTTGCCTAAAAAATCCCACTAACAGGGGAGCCTGATAGTTACTGAATTACAACCTGCATTTTAACAAGATCTCTTAGGAGATTCATTTTTACAGTTAAGAAGCACTGATGGGGTCGCACAGAGTCGGACACGACTGAAGTGACTTAGCAGCAGCAGCAGCCCAGCCTACCACAGTGCTTAGCACAAGGTTGTGCTCAGTTAAAATAGTTTTTCTCCTCTCAAATTAAATGAGTTTCAATACATGAACTTGCCTCCTTACCACATAAAATATTTCCCCAACAAAAACTCGAGCAACAAGTATTGTCACAAAATATGTGACTGGCATGTTCTCTCATTTTGACCTTACTCTAGGTGGTCCTTCTATACAGAATATATATTTGGAATTCCCTCCTCTTTTTCATTATTTATGCTTACTACCTGACATAGGATGCTAAAATTGAGTTTTGAATAAGACAGCAATACAAAAAAAGATGTGAATTTTCAAACACATTGTAAATTGCATTGTAAATGTGAAATTCATCATTTCCATAACTCCTGGAGAATATCGTGAGTCAGAGAGTGGATTAGAAGAGTAGATTTAGGGCGGAAGGTATCCTTGGAGAAGTCTGTTCTGTGAGCTCATACCGCTTTGCAGACAGAGTGCTGCTCATCTTCATCAAAGCCAGTGATGGAGAGACTTTCAAGAGCATGTAGGGAGCTTAACATGTGACTTCAACACTGAGCCTTTCCGGGGTCTGGCTGCTACCAGGTATATTCAGAGAAGAAAACAATGCTAGCTGCTCTGTTGGTGATGGAGCCATTAGAAAAAGGAGTGTTGTGATTTACCTGTACATCTATAGATGGCAGCGTCAAGAAATGTTTGTTTCCCATGGGAAAATGTTTAAAAGTTTTTATGTGCTGAAAAATGAATTCTCAAAAAAAAAAACCACCCAAAATGAAAACAGTGCTCCCCCGACACCCAAGTTAGTAGCGTTTGTCTGTTTCTGTGGTGTAAATATCACCTTTATGACCAATTACAAGCTATCAATATGGCATCACTGAACATGGGGTTGGAAAGAAATGAGTACAGTCTGCTGTGTGTGAGCTTCTAAGAGCTAGCTCTAGAATATCACTGCAGAGAGAGAGTGAAGGAGGGAGGAAGGGAGAGAGGGAGGGGGGCAAAAGGATAGAGGGAGGAAGGGAGGGATAAAGAAGAGAACAGAAACCAAATGCCGAGGAGCTTATTGAATGCGGATTCTAGTCTCGGTAAGACGGAGGATTCACAACCATTTGGAGTCAAGTTATATCCTCTCAGAGCAAAGAAATTGTCCTTGGAGTAGCTAATGAGACTCTGATGACTCCATCCAGACGCTCTCTGAGAGGACCAGTTTTAAAAATCTGCAGGTTCGGAGAATGTGGAGCCTGATGACCACCAGAAGGCCCATTATAATCTCACATGTTCTCTTTTCTTACCACTAACCCTTGGAAGAAGAAAAAGAGGCCAGAGAACTGAGGGAAGCAGGCCCAAACTGGGGTTAGAGGAAGGAAGACTTAATGTTAAATCCAGTTTAAAATTTTTATTACTGTCCTGAACTAGACATTCTAATGACTAAATTGAGTTTCTATTTGTCTTAAAGTGTCCATAGGAATGTTTATTATCTAAGAGTGAGCCTGTAAGTTTTCATCTGGAGCTAGAGGAAACTACCTCTACTGAACAAACTTTGGAGGATAATTGTGGGGGAAAAGAAATCCACATTCAATTAAGTTTGTAAATTATGATCAATATAGCAGTTAACATAGACCTCTTAGTCTTCTAGCTGAAGATTTAACCTATAGGTCAAACTTCAGCCCATCATGAATACTCCCTGACATTGCCTTAACAATTAAAGTATATTTTGTAGCACTCTTTTTTCCCCCCAGATTTCTGTATAAATTTTGTTCCTCTAAGATTAGATATTATTTCTTCTACTTTGTAACCTTTCCTCCTCTGCTAAAACTTTCTGACCCTCATTTACTGGTAAAGGGTGTGATTGGCAACAGCTTGATAAAAGAATGGAATTAAATTTTATTTTCAGTAATTGTTGTTGTTCAAGAAATGATTAAAATACTCATGAAAAGAGAAGTAATATAAATTTCTTTTACTTACCTAATCCTTTATGGGAAATTTGGCCTTTACCATGGTCATATTACTGGGGAAAATAGATTATTTTAAACTTTCTTGTTATATTGTATTCTTGAAAAATATAAGAATACATGTTTGCAATGCAAAAATACATGTTTGCAATGGACATGTTCCTGAAAATATAATTTAGAAATTAATACTTTATAAGATTAAAAATTATAACTTTTCATTCAAATGGTATCTAGTTTTATCATACCTTCCAAATGAGGAGGGAAGTTTTAGGTCCACTCTGGCGGAAAGTAAGGCCTCGGACAAAAAGACCCTTGATAGAAATGCTATGTCCTCAGCATATATAAGGCTTGGTAAAGAATCTGACTGCCAGTGCAGGAGACATGAATTCGATCCCTGGGTCAGAAAGATGCCCTGGAGAAGGAAATGGCAGCCCACTCCAATATTCTTACCTGGAGGGCTACAGTCCACGGGGTTACAAAGAGTTGGACAGGACTTAGTGATTAAACAGCAACAAATGTAAATTTATGTACATTTATATATATATATATACACATAATATATATATTATCTCCTGGCATAATAGCTGTCCCTAGCATTCGTCTATGGGGTCACACAGAGTCGGACACGACTGAAGTGACTTAGCAGCAGCAGCAGCAGCAGCAGCATTCAGAGAACTGGAAATGTTCCTTAAAGAGCTGTATGAGTAGGAGGCTAGACCCCGAGAACTTGATTGGCACCAAGGTTCAGGGAAAAAGGGAGATAATGCCTGTACCTAAGACAGATCAGGAAACGTTTGTTACTTTTTCAGATGAGGAAGGAGGAGATGAGAGAACATGTGGAGTGAAGGATGGAGAGGAGAACCAACAAGATGAAGGGAACTGATATTACGTAGTAAAATGTCAGTGGCAGTCCCTGATGATGCTATAATAAAAGGGAATTTTAAGATAGCTGATACTATTTACTGTCAAGTTGATTTTGTGGCTGGAACATAAGTTTTTATGTGCTCTCTATGCCATAAGTCATCTATGCCTTCACATTCTTAATCTGTTGAGTATTTGTTTTGTAGAAACTAGGAAGATATATTTAATTGGGGTGTATTGGGTTGGGATATATTGATTGGGATGGAGGAGATATAAAGCAAGTGTGAAAACAGAATTCTAGATCAAGAAGCCACAAAAATGAAGATCTTTATCCCATTTCCTCATGCTTTGTTGAATTTGTTCAGAACATAGGGAGAATTTTTTATTTCCAAAATACATGGACTCACTTGGAGTGAAGCGGCTAGTCAAATCAATGGGTATTGTGCAGCTCTCATTTGGGTTGCAGAAAAATCTCCTACCATTGCTTACATTGATATCTTGACTTGTGTTTTAACCTTTGTTTTTGAAGAAGACATCTAACAGGCTTATTGTAAATTTTATACATACATCACTGCAGCCTTTTTCTTAAACATTCTTGAAGTCAAAGCATTAGGAATTAGTAAACAGTTTTCTTGTGAAAAGCTTAGCTGATCAATTCATCCATCTGAATGGAAAAAATATTTGAGCAGCAAATTAGTGTCAAGGAATAACTATAAATCAGCTGCCCACATTAGCACTATGGCACAGTGCCTGACATCTGGAACTGTACCATACAGCATCAATATCATCACACTTAAAATTAGAAATCAATGAGCCAGAAAAAAACAGTGTTGTGCAAGTCCCATAAAATTAAATTGTTCTGATATATTAAAATAAGTTGTGCACTATGAAGGAAAAGGACAAGTTTTTTCTTGTGAGCTAGTATTGTAAGGCTATAAATGAACTTCCTGGATTAAGTCTGGTTCTTCTCTGTCTTTCTCAAAGCTTTTTTTCTTTTACTCATATCTATATTTTCTCTTTGACATAGTGAATGTCTCCAACAGAAGTCAAAAGACATAGGTTTACTGGAAACAAAATATGAATAATTGGATCTCTCAAGGTGTATGTTGGCTATACTTGAAGGAGATAATTTGAGTACTTATGTAGTAAAGAAAAATCTCAACTCATAAAACTATAAAAAAAAAAAGAATGCAACTGCACTCTACATAGGAAAAGAAGAAAATAGTCTGCAAAAGAGAAACAGAGCAATATTAATTTGATTCTGAGGTTACCTAAATCAAGGAAACCACATATGTTGTATAAGGAAGTTTCACGTAAGCTGAAAGTTAACTAGTACTATACAATTTAGTCCTTATTCTGTTTGGTTAGTTTTTTATATTCAACTAAAATCAAAATTCTTCTTTTGAAAAATAATTAAATTTTAATCTTTAATCTTTTTGAATTTTTAAAATAAAAAGATCAGGTAAATTTCCTATATTATTTTTTGATTTTTAAAATTTATTTTTATTGAAGTATAGTTGAATCACGGTGTTGTATTAATCACTGCTTATGGCAGAGTGACTCAGTTATGCATGTATATACATTCTTTTGCATGTTTTTTCCATTATGGTTTATCACAGGATGTAGAATATACTTCCTGGAGTTATATAGTAAGGCCTTGTTTTCTATCCATTCTCTATATACCAGTTTGCATATAGGTATATATAATACAAAAATTTGTTAATAAAAAATCTGAGTTTAACCCTTTTCCATCCCCCTTCCCCCTGACAGCCACCAGTCTGTTCTCTTTATGATTCTGTTTCATAAATAGGTTCATTTATGTCGTATTTTAGATTGTACATATAAGTAATATTGTATGATATTTGTCTTTATCTTTCCGACTTCACTTAGTTTGATAATCTCTAGTTGTATCCATGTTGCTGCAAATGGCCTTGTTTCTTTTTGAGGCTAAGTAATATTCCATTGTATATATGTGCCGCATATTCTTTACCATTCCTCTTTTAACGGACCTTTAAGTTTCCCATATCTTGTCTATTGTGAATAGTGCTGCTATGAACATAGGGGTGCATATATCTTTTTGAATTATGGTTTTGGTCTGGATATATGTGCAGGAGTGGGATTGCTGGACCGTATGGTAATCCTGTTTTAATTTTCTGAGGAACTCATACTGCTTTCCATCATGGTTATACCAACTTACATTCCACTAGCAGTGTAGGAGAGGGTTCCCTTTACTCAGCAACCTCTCTAGCATTTGTTATTTGTAGACTTTTTAATCATGGCTATTTTGACTAGTGTGAGGTGGTACCTCATTGCAGTTTTGATTTGCATTTCTCTAGTAATTAGCAATGTTGAGCTAATTATTCATGTGCATATTGGCCATCTGCATTTCTTCTTTGGAGCAATATTTCTTTAGATCTTCTGTCCTTTTTTCTGTTGGATTTTCTGTTTTCCTGTTGTCAAGTTGTATGAACTGTTTGTATATTTTGAAAATTAAGTCCTCGTCAGTTGCATTATTTGCAAATACTTTCTCCCATTCTGTAGGTTGTCTTTTTGTTTTGTTTGTGGTTTCCTTTGCTGTGCAAAAGTTTGTAAGTTTGATTAGATTCCATTTACTTGTTTTCATTTTTATTTCTATTGCCTTGGGAGACTGACTTAAGAAAACATTGGTATGATTTATGTCAGAGAATGATTTGCCAGTGCTCTATTCTAGGAGTTTCATGCTATCTTGTCTTATGTTTTAGTCTTTAAGCTATTTTGTGTATGGTGACAAGGTGTGTTCTAACTTGTTGATTTATGTGCGACTGTCCAACTTTCCCAACACCAGTTGGTAAAGAGACTGTCTTTTTCCTATTCTGTATTCTCGCCTCCTTTGCTGATGATTAATCGACCATACGTGTATGATTTTATTTCTGAGCTCTCTATTCTATTCCATTGATCTAATGTCTGTTTTCGTGCCAATACCATGTTATTTTGACTACTGTAGCTTTGATGTATTGTCTGAGGTCTGGGATTGTTGTGCCTCCTATTATTTCATCCTTCTTCTTTGGTATTGCTTTGGCAATGTTGGGTCTTTTATGGTTCCATATGAATTTTACAATTATTTGTCCTAATTCTGTGGAAGGAAAGTTATGACCAATCTAGATAGCATATTCAAAAGCAGAGACATTACTTTTCTAACAAAGGTCCATCTAGTCAAGGCTATGGTTTTTCCAGTGGTCATATATGGATGTGAGAGTTGGACTGTGAAGAAGGCTGAGCGCCGAAGAATTGATGCTTTTGAACTGTGGTGTTGGAGAAGACTCTTGAGAGTCCCTTGGACTGCAAGGAGATCCAACCAATCCTTTCTAAAGGAGATCAGTCCTGGGTGTTCTTTGGAAGGACTGATGCTAAAGCTGAAACTCCAGTACTTTGGCCACCTCATGTGAAGAGTTGACTCATTGGAAAAGACTCTAATGCTGGGAGGGATTGGGGGCAGGAGGAGAAGGGAACAACAGAGGATGAGATGGCTGGATGGCATCACCGACTTGATGGACATGAATTTGAGTGAACTCTGGGAGTTGGTGAGGGACAGGGAGGCCTGCCATGCTGCAGTTAATGGGGTTGCAAAGAGTTGGACACGACTGAGCAACTGAACTGAACTGAATTCTGTGGAAAAAGGTCACAAGTAATTAAGGCATCACATTAAATTTGTAGATTACTTTGGGTAATTTGGCATTTTAACAATATTTATTCTTCCAGTCCAAAGGCATTGGTCCTATAATACTTTTAGATACTGTACGTTAAAAAAAATTTCAATACTCTTTCCTCAGTAATTGATATAGTGAGTGAAATGTAAATCAGTAAAGATGTTGAAAAATTGACTGGAATTAACAGCCAACTAAACCTAATTAGCATTTTATTTATGTAGCACTTATTATCAAGTAACCACACAACATTTACCAATATATTCTATATATTGGGTTATAAATGTGTGATAATATATATATAATAATTAGAAAACATATAATAAAGTAGAAACCATACAGAGTTTGTTCTTTGATCACAACAGTTTAGGAACAAATAGCCAAAAGGCAATCAAAATGTCTTCAGATGTTTGGAAATTAAACAATATTTTTCATTAAAAACACAAGAGCAATGAAAAAAAATCATGAACAGAATTAGAAGCTACTTGAAAGTAAACAAAACCTGAAACACATTAAAGTGTGGAGGATATAGCTAAAGCAATACACAATGCATAAAAGAAAATTTACAGTTTATGGGCTTACTAGAATAGAAGGAATTACAAATTAAATTCTCTAAACCCTCACTTTAACTAGAGAAGAGCTATTTGATCCCAAAATAAGAAGGAGGAAATCAACTAATTTGAAATCAGGAAAGCTTGAGAGAAAATAAGGAAACAAAGCATATTTTTGAAAGATCAATACAATTAAAAATCTCTGTGGAAACTGGCAAAGGAAAAATGAGAGGAGAAATATTAATATCAGAAAATTTTAAAAAGGGCAATCACTGCAGAGTGTAAAGACACACACAAAAAATGAGAGGAAGCCAGCACTCCTCTTACACCATAATCACACAAAGACATATAAGGAAATTATGGAGGTCGATATTCCTTAACATTGGTATAAACACTCTTAAAGAAACCAGTAATATACAGCTGGGATAATACATCATGTCCAAGTAGGATTTATCTCAGAAATGTGTTTGGTTTCACATTTGAAAAGTCAGTGAAGTTGATATAATTACCAGACTAAAGATGAAAAAAAAAAAAACCCTATTATTTTTATTAATTATAAAAATGCCTAGAAAACTAAGTTTTAGAGGGAACTTCATCTACCTGAAGTCACTCAGTTCAATTCAGTTCAGTTGCTCAGTCATGTCTGACTCTTTGCAACCCCACGGACTGCAGCATGCCAAGCTTCCCTGTCCATCACCAACTCCTAGAGCTTGCTCAGACTCATGTCCATCGAGTCAGTGATGCCATCCAACCATCTCATCCTCTGTCGTCCCCTTCTCCTCCTGCCTTCAATATTTCCCAGCATCAGGATCTTTTCCAATGAGTCAGCTTTTCACATCAGGTGGCCAAAGTATTGGAGCTTCAGCTTCAGCATCAATCCTTCCAGTGAATATTCAGGACTGATTTCCTTTAGGATTGACTGGTTTGATCTCCTTGCAGTCCAAGGGACTCTCAAAAGTTCTCCAACACCATAGTTCAAAAGCATCAGTTCTTCGGCACTCAACTTTCTTTATGGTCCAACTCTCACATCCCTACATGACTACTGGAAAAACCATAGCTTTGACTAGATGGATCTTTGTTGGCAAAGTAATATATCTGCTTTTTAATATGCTGTTTAGGTTTGTTACAGCTTTTCTTCCAAGGAGCAAGCATCTTTTAATTTCATGGCTGCAGTCACCATCTGCAGTGATTTTGAAACCCAAGAAAATAAAGTCTATCACTGTTTCCATTGTTTTCCATCTGTTTGCCATGAAGTGATGGGACCAGATGCCATGATCTTTGTTTTTTGAATGTTGAGCTTTAAGCCAACTTTTTCACTCTCCTCTTTCACTTTCTTCAAGAGGCTCTTTGGTTCTTTTTCACTTTCTGCCAAAAGGATGGTGTCATATCCATACCTGAAGTTACTGATATTTCTCCCTGCAATCTTGATTCCAGCTTGTGCTTTATCCAGTCCAGCATTTCACATGATGGACTCTACATGTAAGTTAATTAAGCAGGGTGACAATATAGAGCCTTGACATACTCTTTTTCCTATTTGGAACCAGTCCATTGTTCCATGTCCAGTTCTAACTGTTGCTTCTTGACCTGTATACAGATTTCTCAGGAGGCAAGTCAGGTGGTCTGGTATTCCCATCTTTTGAAGAATTTCCCAGTTTGTTGTGATCCACACAGTCAAAGGCCTCGCATAGTTAATAAAGCAGAAGAGGATGTTTTTCTGGAATTATCTTGCTTTTTTGATGATCCAATGGATATTGGCAATTTGATCTCTGGTTCCTCTGCCTTTTCTAAATTCAGCTTAAACATCTGATAGTTCATATACTGTTGAAGCCTAGCCTGAAGAATTTTGAGTATTACTTTTGCTAGGGTGTGAGATAAGTGCAATCGTGTGGTAATTTGAACATTCTTTGACATTGTAATGAAAACTGACCTTTTCCAATCCTGTGGCCACTGCTGAGTTTTCCAAATTTGCTGGCATATTGGGTATAGCACTTTCATAGCATCATCTTTGAGGATATGAAATAGCTATTTCACATAGCTGGTATTCTGTCACCTCACCAGCTTTGTTTTAGTGATGCTTCCTAAGGCCCACTTGACTTCGCATTCCAGGATGTCTGACTCTAGGTGAGTGATCACACCATCATGGTTATCTGGGTCATGAAGATCTTTTTTGTATAGTTCTTCTGTCTATTCTTGCCACCTCTTCTTAATATCTTCTGCTTCTGATAGGTCCATACCATTTCTGTCCTTTATTTTGACCGTCTTTCATAAGATGTTCCCTTGGTATCTCTAATTTTTTTGAAGAGATCTCTAGTCTTTCCCATTCTGTTGTTTTCCTCTATTTGTTTGCACTGATCACTGAGAAAGGATGTCTTATCTCTCCTTGCTATTCTTTGAAACTCTGCATTCAGATGGACATATCTTTCCCTTTCTCCTTTACCTTTTGCTTCTCTTCTTTTCTTAGCTATTTGTAAGGTCTCCTCAGACAACCATTTTGCTTTTTTGCATATCTTTTACTCAGGGATGGTTTTGATCACTGCCTCCAGTACAATGTCATAAACCCCCATCCATAGTTCTTCAGGCACTCTATCAGATCTAATCCCTTGAATCTGTTTTGTCACTTCCACTGTATAATCGTAAGGGATTTGATTTAGGTCATAACTGAATGGTGTAGTGGTTTTCCCCACTTTCTTCAATTTAAGTCTGAATTTGGAAATGAGGAGTTCATGATCTGAGCCATAGTCTGCTCCCAGTCTTGTTTTTCGTGACTGTATAGAGCTTCTTCCTCTTCGGCTGCAAAGAATATAATCAATCTGGTTTCAATATTGAGCATCATGATGTCCATGTTTAGAGTCCTCTCTTGTGTCATTGGAAGAGGGTGTTTTCTATGACCAGTGTATTCTCTTGGCAAAACTCTGTTAGCCTTTGCCCTGCTTCATTTTGTACTCCAAGATCAAACAACCTCTCCTGTTACTCCAGGTATCTCTTGACTTCCTAGTTTTGCATTCCAGTCCCCTATGATAAAAAGGACATCATTTTTGGTGTTAGTTCTAAAAGGTCTTCATTGAACCATTCAACTTCAGCATTACTGGTCGAGCCATAGACCTGGATTATTGTGATACTGAATGGTTTGCCTTGGAAATGAACAGAGATCATTCTGTCATTTTTGAGATTGCACCCAAGTACTGCGTTTCAGACTCTCTTGTTGACTATGATGGCTACTCCATTTCTTCTAAGGGATTATTGCCCGCAGTAGTAGATATAATGGTCATCTGAGTTAAACTCACCTATTATGGTCCATTTTAATTTACTAATTAATTCCTAAAATGTTGATATTCACTCTTGTCATCTCCTGTTTGACCACTTCCAATTTACCTTGATTCATGGACCTAACATTCAAGGTTCCTAAGCAATATTGTTCTTTATTGCATTGAACTTTACTTCCATTACCAGTCACATCCACAACTGGGCATCGTTTTTACTTTGGCTCCATCTCTTCATTCTTTCTGGAGCTATTCTCCACTCTTCTCCAGGAGCATACTGGGCACTTACTGACCTGGGGAGTATATCTTTCAGTATCATATCATCTTTTTTCCTTTTCATACTGTTATGGAGTTCTCAAGGCAAGAATACTTAAGTGGTTTACCATTCCCTTCTCCAGTGGACCATGTTTTGTCAGAACTCTTCACCATGACCCATCCTTCTTGGATGGTCCTACACGGCATGGCTCATAGTTTCACTGAGTTAGCAAAGGCTGTGATCCATGTGATGAGTTTAGTTAGTCTCCTGTGATTGTGGTTTTCGTCTGTCTGCCCTCTGATGGAAAGTTTAAGAGGCTTGTGGGAACTCCCTGATCAGAGAGACTGGCTGAATCTGGGGGAATCTGGGTCTTGTTCTAATTGGCAGGGCCATGCTCAGTAAATCTTTAATCCAGTAAATCTTTTCTGCTGATGGACAGGCTGTGTTCCCTTCCAGTATTATTTGGCCTGAGGTCATTATTAAGGGTAAAAGGCTAAATGCTTCTTACCTTGAAGATCACAAACAAGGCAAGGATGCGAATGCAGAACACTTCTATTTAACATTTTATTGAAGGTGTTACCTAATGTAATTTCATGGCTGCAGTCACCATCTGCAGTGATTTTGAAGCCCCTCAAAATAAAGTCTCTTACTGTTTCCATTGTTTCCCCATCTGTTTGCCATGAAGTGATGGGACTGGATGCCATCCAGTAGTCATATATGGATGTTAGAATTGGACTATAAAGAAAGCTGAGTGCCAAAAAATTGATGCTCTTGAACTGTGGTGCTAGAGAAAAGCCTCGAGAGTCCCTTGGACTACAAGGAGATCCAACCAGTCAATCCTAAAGGAAATCAGTCTGGAATATTCATTGGAAAGACTGATGCTGAAGCTTAAACTCTAATACTTTGGCCACCTGATGCAAAGAACAGACTCACTGGAAAAGACCCTGATGCTGGGGAAGATTGAAGGAGGAAGGAGAAGTGGTCGACAGAGGATATGATGGTTGGATGGCATCACTGATGCAATGGATATGCATTTGAATAGGCTCTGGGAGTTGGTGATGGACAGGGAAACCTGGTATGCTTCAGTCCACGGGGTCGCAAAGAGTTGGACACAACTGAACTAAACTGACCTAGTGTAATAAGGCAAAACAAAAAGAAAAACATTCAGATTGAAAAGGAAGAAGTAGAATTTCTTACTTGTAAATAATGTGATCAGCTATTTAGAAAACTCAATGGATTAAAAAGTGCTACTAAAATTAATAAATGAGGTTAGCTACCTATAAGGTGCAGTGATGAACTTACGAGAACTGTTTTAACTGCAAAATAGAAATAACAGAATCCAGTTTAGTTGGAGGCTGGTTACCCCGACACTAGTTACCCCTCACTTGAATATATGTCATCGATGATGCCGTATCCCATGTGTACAGCACAAGTGACTTAATTTCACCTATATATATAAGCTAAACAACCCGACTTCAGTCTTTGTGTAGATCATTAGCAGATAAAAACGTTTGGTAGATGAGGTCATGTGATTGCATTTGGGGTTTGTTTATGAAATTGGATCTGTGTAACACTTCCAATCTCAGAACTGTTTGGCTATTCATATTTATATATTGAGGGAGAATACAATGGAGACATTATTCATTGTAGGTAGACTATTTTATGATAGTGAAAGCTGTCATTTCTCTGTTATTAGAAATATTGCACAAGCATCATTTGTGGTGTAAGAATCTACTCATGGGCATTGTTTTTCACTAAGAGGCATTATTTATGATTATTTACTTACTATTTTGGCCAACATCAGATCTTGAAGTTAATAATACACTAAAAACATACAACCTGGGGGGACACAGCATGGTTTATCATAACCAACAGAAAAAATATCTTAATTGCTTAGTTACACTGATAGTTGTTTATTTCTATCATAACTCAAAGACAGCATTTTCAAAGAAACTTAACTCTAGACATCTGTGAACATTCCCTACATCCACTTCAGAAAATAATCACTGTGCATCTCTAGTTTGTAACTACTGGCAAAGAGTGTGATTCTCCCAGTATTTACATATTGTAAATCTGCCAGCTGTCTTAAAATACATGAATCATTAGCATATGAAGGGATAAAAACAATAAAGATGAGAGTTAATGGTTAGGAATTGGTAGAGGGGTAAAAGCTTTCTTATTGGAATGAAATGAAGGATTTTAGAATCTATCACCAAAAAAAAAAAAACAACAGAAGGCAAGTAGGTTCTTTGTCATTTACTTGTTCCTATTTATTGTAGACTATCCATGTGCACATGAAAATATTAATCAAGTTTAAAGGCAAAGAATTGAGAGTGTGGTCGCAGTTTATAAATATTCTAAGGGTGTAAATGTCCTGTAAAGACAGGTTTTACCATTGAACATGAGAAAAAGAGTGGACATGAAGCAGAGCCATAAATTTAAGGCAAATGAAAATGTAGTTCAAGTATTTAGAAGAAAAGCTATTTCATGAATAATCACCTCCATTAATTATTTTGGCTTAAAATGCAACAATTTATTAAAGAACATGGTTTTTTTCCTTGTGTACATCCCAAGTCTCTATTTACTCTTTAAATTTTAAAAAGCTCTGGCCCATTTAGAGGTATAACAGCTAAGTGAAGTAGACATTTGAGCCCACAAAGCTAAACTACTGCAGATTGATTGGGCATCAAACCATAAAATATTCCACATGAATAGAAAAAGCTTTTTGGAGGTACAGTTCTGGTGCTCTTGTCTATAAGAGACTGGAATGTTTATGGGAGGAGAAAGCAGCATTTAAAATGCTTCATAACTTGAGAAAGCTTGTTTTGTTATGTAAAACATAAATAAGGCATTATTTTTACACATCATCAGAATACCTGTGAGCATATGTCTTTATTAAAAAGCTTTTTTGTATCTTCACTCTTTTTGAGTTGTTAATGATTTGTGTATGAGCTTCCCCCCAATATCCTTGTAGCTCCCTGTGGTAAACTGTGACTCCCCTGAGATTGTTTTTCACTCTGTTTTAGAAAATCATGGAGCAAGCGAATAAGCCACCATGAAAAAAAATACTACAAGCCCTTACATGTGTCTCCCTACAAGCTGTTTTCTCTTTACTGTAATTGTTATGCTGGAACTCATAGTAACAGCCAGTGCTAATTACAAGCTCTGTCACTAGCATAAATATAAATATTCTAGCCTGAGCAATCAGGTGAGAGACTAAGTCATTCAGTGTCAGTTGAGCCATATCTGGATTCTGCAACTGTATTCAGCTGTTTTTATTTTCCCATGAAACTGAAGTTAAAATGAATTTGATACACACAAAAATAAAGTTCTAGCGATTGCTTCAGATGGATGTGTATGTCCTTAAGTCACTAAATATGAAGGATTAGGCTTCTAGTTTTTCAAAATTATCTTAATATAATTTCTCTGCAATGAAATCATGTGGTTTATAGTGTTTGGGGTGTCATTAAATGGTAAGCTTGCTAGTACACAGGATCTGGAGTTTTTAGCCAGCATTTCAAACAGTTTAATGTTTTGGTGATGAATAAGTATCTATGAGAGAGTCATTTCCTAGGCAGGTTGATAAGAAGTCTAGGGGTCCCCAAGGAGAGAGGGGTCTGGAATTCTCAAGGAGGAAGAAAAGACAAACTTTTTTTTCCTTCTCTATTTAGGATTATATAACAACAATGTATTCTGCCTGAGGACAGTCTCTGGATTAAACCTTCTGGCTAATTCTGTTATCTTAAAATGTAAATTATGGGAGTAGGTCTGGTGAGGTCTTTACAACCTCCAGACATTCTTTGGATTCATTGGAGAGTATATAACTTCATTGCTAACACTAACAAGCGGGTACTCTTTCTGCCCCCTTCTGATGCCTATGTCAGAAGCTTTCTCTATCTCCTTTATACTTTAATAAAACTTTATTACACAAAAGCTCTGAGCGATCAAGCCTCGTCTCTGGCCCCGGATTGAATTCCTCTCCTCCGGGGGCCAAGAATCCCGGTGTCGTGATTCAACAACAACTTTTCATCTGCCTGACGGTTTTGAATGGCGATACTATCTTATCGTTAAGAACATACAGATCAATATTGTAATTGGAGGCTATAGACTCAGTTTTTCTAAGATTGGCATACACAAAATAGTGCCGGCAAGTCAAATCTAGTCTTCTATGGTTGCTTTCATTATAATGGTAGAGTTGCATGGTTGCAACAGAGATGGTATTACCTGCAAAGCCTGAATTATCAGTTATGTGACCTTTCATAGAAAAAATTGCTAGCTTTTGCTCTAAAGCAACATGAACATATTAATTTTTTAAGTTATAAACTGAAGAAAAGGGTGGACTTAAAGCAATCTTTGGGGCTTCCCTGGTGGCTCAGTGATAAAGAATCCGCTTGCAATGCAGGAGACGTGGGTTCAGTCTCTGGATCAGGAAGATATTCTGGAGAAGGAAAAAGCAACCCACTCCAGTATTCTTGCCTGGAGAATCCCAGGGACAGAGAAGCCTGGCGGGCTGCAGTCCATGGGGTATCAAAAGAGTCGGACATGACTTAGTGACTAAACAACAGTGAAACAATCTTTTTTTTTTTTAAACAGTCTTCAAAATTTGATGTTTGAATTCTGTTTCTACCTGCTCATGACTGCATTAGTGTTTAAAATGGAACATTGTACAGCTGCATTATGAGTTGAATCTTACATGAAGCTCTTGTAACTTGCTTACTAATCACATTCTGTTCCTGTCATCAAGGCTAAGAGTGGTTAAATCCAAAAGCAGTGTTACAAGGCCCTTGGAGGAGTTGTCACCATTGAAGTGTAAAGTAGCAAGGTGGTGGCACCTGAAATATGCTTGATTCAAGTAATATGTTGATGAGAGAGCAAACCCTCCCTTAAGAAGTCAGACCTGAACATCTGTTATAAATCCCTCCACCCACAATGGCTGTCCCAACCCTTATGGCCTACAATTCTAGTTATATGCTCAAACTTGGAGGTAGCTTTAGGGAAGTTCAGATTGCGTGAGAAATAGTTACTCTTAACAGTGACCTGAGAAACGTATCAAGGATGGTAGTGAGCAGAGAGACAAGTTCCCTGTTAAACCCACTATAACCCATTTTTCTTGATTTAAAATATAATTGAACTTTCTATTAGTTACCATTCAAATTATTATATGTCAAAATCTCATAGGCTCAATGTTTTTATAATTAATTCATAGTTATCCTTAGGAAAACGGCCCATTATAAAACAATCCTCTAAACCCAAATCAACCAGTGGAAAAACAAGTGTATTTGGTAAGGATAGATACAGGATAAATATAAGCTAAACCTAGGTTTTCTTTGTGTTAGCAATGTGGAATGGGAAAATATTTCATTCATAATACTGATGAAAATTATTTAGCAGTAAATTTAACCAAAAAGATTCAGAGCCAGTTGTGTAGAATTTTATTAAGGATCATAAACATTAATTTAGTAGAGGCATAAATTTAGTAGAATGCTTAATAACATAAAAATATCAGTGTTATAATTATATAAATACAATATAGTTCCTATTAGAATCCCAACATAGTTTCTGTAATAGATTGCATAAAAGGCTTTTTAAAAATTGTGTGGAAAAATTAATACCCAACAATAGCCAATAATACTTTGGAAAAAAATTAATAATAAGAGGGGAGTTGCCTTACTAGGTATTAGAATACAGAAGAGACCTACCTATGAAATCAATATGATTTGGGCATAAATATAGAACAATAAATCAGTGGAACCGAATAGAGGATCAAGAAGTGATCCTCAGCATATGTAAAAATGTATTTTAATTCAGAGGGAAATATATGGTTTATTAAGTTATGCCTCACACTGATTATTCTTCTGAAATAAAGGAAAGTGAGACCCCTAATTGCCATTTGTCCCATATCATGAGAGGCTTGAGCCCATTTCCCTGAATACCTCCATCCACATTTTCAAGTTTCTTCTGCATTCCCTCCCCGTGGGGGGTGGCCGTACGCTTGGCCACTTTTGGGCTTAAGGCATACCCGCTCCTACAGCCTTGTCTGCCCTCAGAGGGATGTGCTCAGGGAGGAGAGGGCCTGCCTCGCAGAGACCGTTTGGGCAGGCGTTCTGGGATCCTGCAGCAGACTCCAGTTTGTTAGGAGAACATGGACTCGGAAGGGGCATTAACCTTTGGCCTTTCAGACTAATTGCCCATTAAGAGGCGCATGTTCAGAGGAGGGCCAGGTCAGTGCCTTTTAAAAAGTGTAGGCTAGGGCAAGCTATCTTTTGACTGATACTAGTATTGTCATGTTATTTTTCTGTCTGCCACCACAACTATAACATCTCCATCAGTCAGGATCTAGGAGTAAAGATAACTTTGAGCACAATTTCCTAAAGGTGGAAATATACCATGATTAAGAAATGTTTGCAGTATTTTGCAGTCATTTGTCATAACAGCATAACATTGTCTTTTCTTACTGATCAACACACATATATGTGTGCAAACATGTCTGTGTGTGCATGTGTGTGTATGTATGTTCATAGTGAGTGAGTGAAAGTCACTCAGTCGTGTCTGACTCTGTAACTTCATGGACTATACAGTCCGTGGAATTCTCTAGGCCAGAATACTGGAGTGGGTAGCCTTTCCCTTCTCCAGGGATCAAACCCAGGTCTCCCGCACTGTAGGCGGATTCTTTACCAGCTGAGCCACAAGGGAAGGCCTTATGTTTATAAGTATATATGTAAATATTTATCAACTTGTTTGTCAACATGGGTTACTAGTCAGGAAAGATATAATCAGAGGTTAGAAGAACAGAAAGAAATGGGAAGTGAAAGATAAAAAAATGAAAAGGGAAATAATAAAATGATAGAATGCATTCTTTAGAAGTGCGAATTCTCTGTGGCTCAGATGGTAAAGAATCTCTCTGCAATGCAGGAGACCCAGGTTCAATCCCTGGGTCAGGAAGATCCTCTGGAGAAGGGAATGGCAGCCGACTCCAGTATTCTTGCCTGGAGAACTCCATGGACTGACGAGCCTGGTGGGCTACTGCCCATGTGGTCACAAAGGGTTGGACATGGCTGAGTGACTATCCCACACATAAGATATAATGCCACTTATCTAAAATGAGGGGCTTCCCTGATGGCTCAGTGGTAAAGAATTCACCTACCAATACAGGAGATGTGGGTTCAGTCCCTGGGTTGGGAAGATCCCCTGGAGAAGACATAGCAACCCACTCCAGTATTCTTGCCTGGGAAATCCCATGGACAGAGGAGCCTGGCAGGCTACAGTCCGTGGGGTCATGAAAGAGTCAGACATGACTTAGTGACTAAACAACAGCAGCAATGTAAAATGAGATGTTTATGATATTTGTGCCTAAGATGCATGAAAAGACGGGCACTAAATGTTAATAGTGATAATTTCAGGGTAGGATATCAAGTGATATCTTACTTGGCACTTTATGTCATTTGAATTTTCTAAGTGATAATTTTATTTAAGTAACAAGAGAGTAACAATGAAACCATTTTCTATATAGAAGAAAAAAAAGATTAATTTGAGGGAAAGTGAGCCAGTTTTTCTCCTTGAATTGAACTGCCTAAATTAATTCTGGTCCCTTGACTACAGTCTTTTGTGGTTTGTTCCCAGAATTTATCCAGATTTCAACAGGTTTGTAGAACAGAAATCATGAAGTTATATCACAGTTTCTTTAAATGAATTGGCTAATTTGTCAGGGAAAAAGACATTGTCATCAGGTAGTCCTGTGCTGCTCATATAGGCACATTATCTTTATATTGAGAGTATATTTTTGGCCTAGAGGTTGATTCAGTTGTCTAGCATCAAGGATTCATAATAGAAGTCAGACTCTCAGACCAGTTGCACAATCAAAAGATTTATCTAGGGAGGGAACTTAGGAGATCTGGAAAAGATGCTGTAAAACCCATAAGAGGAAAAATTATTCTCTCAACATTCCTCGCTTAGGGGCTGGTCCAGTCTCCCAGATGCCTCCTTTTAGCCAGTATTTCTGCTTGCCATTTATAAATGTTGGGTAACATTTAAAAGAAAACAAGAATTATATCTTAGATAAAAATAACCAAGATACCATAATAAAATGACAAGATAAGGGGGCATAAAGTAAAATACAAATAACCAAGATAACATAATAAAACAGTAGGATAAAGTGGCAAGAATAAAAGTCCAGAATTAACAGGATATCATTAAAATTAGAGATGAGACAATGAAAGCTAAAGAAACTAAAAGATTAAAGAAAATAAAATTGAGCTGAAAAGTAAATAATATCTCAAGGGCCAAAGTAAATGAAGTCATGGAAGAGAACATATCAATTAGAGAATATAATAAAATAAAATTATAAATAAGGACACAATCCAGGGATTAGCTGGGCTGAAACTGCTGTGAACAGTTCTTGGGCTTCATGTTCAATTCTTCCTAAGCTGGAAGTGTGTTGGCAGGGATTTGGGGGCTTTGAGGCTCCCAGATGGATGATTTCAGGAGAGCAGAGTCCTGAGGTTTTGGCCCTGAAACTTCCTTCTTGTATTTTTCCTGTCATGACCCCACCCATCTCTTCCAGTCAGGCGAAGTTGACCCTGATAGCTCCCCAAACATGTGACTGATGCAATCTTTACTTGGACACATACTCAAATATTTGCATTTCTTTGTACTAGTTTCTTTGGGCAAGGAGAAAGAATAATAATAATAATAAACTCAACAAAAAGCCCCTAAACTTCACATTTAGTCCTTACTCTCATTTTAAAAAGAGAAATCACTGTTATCCATTAGCTCCTCTCAATTTGAAAGTTGGTTTAAATTACATCTGTGTCAGTACCAATTCATATTACAAAATTATAATATTTACTTCATTTTGTGTAAAGGAAATTCTTTAAAAATCTGATTTTCCTCTCATTTTCTAGTGTATAATGCAATTGATACAGACTGATTTGGGTCTCAAAAATCTATCAATATTTCTACCAAGGCTTGAAACAAACTTAAAAGGAATGGATATCACTGGGATATAAACAACACATTTTTCTTACTTGGAGTAACTTTAGATCATTTTATTTGATTAACATTATATCATAATGAAAATTATTTGAATTAACCAAATGTCCTTGAATAACTTGACTGTTGGAGTAAACATACATGCCACATATAAAAAGAGCCACATGCGTGTATGCCCTGTAAAGAGGCAGCACGTGATAAGCATTACATTGAAAGTGACATACAAGAACAATTGTGGTTTAGAAAAATCTTGACATCTGGGGAAATCTGATAAAGACTCTTGCTCTGTAGAAGAAGGCCAGGAACGAGGCCATTTAGAGAATTATGCATTGACTATCGTCACCTAGTCATTCATTTCTGAATTAGTGATCGCCGTCCCTGGGGAGAATTTTCAGCAGTATAATCTGCAAAACCTCTTCAGCAGTAGTTATTTATTCAAGAATAACAATAACAACCAAGTTAGGATTGTCTTTTCCAACTCTGTGTGACTCTGGACCATTGCCTGCCAGGATTTTCTGTTCATGGGATTCTCCAGCCAAGAATCCTGGAGTGGGTTGCTGTGCCCTCCTCCAGGGGATCTTCCTGACCCAGGTATTAAACCAGCATCTCTTATGGCTCCTGCACTGATAGACGGGTTCTTTACCACTAATGGTACCTGGGACGCTCTTTTAAGGATTAGCTAAACTTAATATTTCAGTTCAGTGTTTCAAACGTAGGCTAAGCTTGCTCAAAATAGTCCTAACTCATTTAAACTGGTTTTGAGGTCTCAGTTCTAAGGCAAGCCTAGGTGTGGGTGGACATTTTGGCAGCTGGGGAAGCAGCAGTAATGATGGTGCCACCATATAGACTGTGTGACAACATTGCCCGATAGATAGAGCTCCAAAGCTGCCCTAAAAGAGCCACTGAACTCAGCATATAGTGGAGAGTCACCTACACCACCAGGGTAACTGGGACTCTTCCTGTGTCATAAGTCAGTTTGTTGAACCAGGTTAATAAGGATTTCAGCTACTTTCGGATCAAACATCCTTGAAAAACCACACATATTCCTGACTCTCAAGCACGTTGGGGAACGGTACTGTTACCATTTATTTTTAACTCCCTTCCAACACAAGTTCTTAACACTGTCACAATCAAGGTAGACTGACCAAGAAGGTCCAGTTTACCCCTTTTCTAGGGCTTACTGATCTCAGACAAAACAGCACTCTTCCTGCAGGAAGCATTGAACTGAGCAGCATACTCCAAACTTTGTTTAAAACCTGGGCTCCTGATCATCTTTATTTCAGATGAAGCACTTGGAAGAGTTTGCAGAACTAGTACCTGCCCTGGAATTACAGTCACCACCTGTAACTTCATTGCTTTGTACAGTGAATCTAGATTGTGTCCAGTGCTTAGAAAAGATTAACACAATCTCTAGTCTACCCAACACTACTGTTGCTGGCAACCCCCCCCCCCCACCCATATCGTGGAAGAAGCCATCAGTTCAGAAGATTAGGTATATTCATTTCTCTTTGTCTCATTTGTGTAGATCAGCACTGCTAAAATCCAGTGCAGCTATTTCAAATCCTAAAAGATGATGCTGTGAAAGTGCTGCACTCAATATGCCAGCAAATTTGGAAAACTCAGCAGTGGCCACAGGACTGGAAAAGGTCAGTTTTCATTCCAATCCCAAAGAAAGGCAATGCCAAAGAATGTTCAAACTACTGCACAATAGCACTCAGCTCACACGCAAGCAAAATAATGCTCAAAATCCTCCAAACCAGATTTCAACAGTACATGAACCGTGAACTTCCAGATGTTCAAGCTGGTTTTAGAAAAGGCAGATGAACCAGAGATCAAATTGCCAATATCCGTTGGATCATTGAAAATGCAAGGCTCTTCCAAAAACACATCTTTTTATGCTTTATTGACTATGCTAAAGCCTTTGAGTGTCTGGACCACAACAAGCCCTGGAAAATTCTGAAAGAGATAGGAATACCAGACCACCTGACCTGTCTCCTGAAAAATCTGTATGTAGGTCAGGAAGCAACAGTTAGAACTGGACATGGAAAAACAGACTGGTTCCAAATAGGAAAAGGAGTAAGTCAAGGCTGTATATTGTCATCCTGCTTATTTAACTTCTATGCAGAGTACATCATGAGAAACGCTGGGCTGGATGAAGCACAAGCTGAAATCAAGATTGCTGGGAGAAATATCAATAACCTCAGATGTGCAGATGACACCACCCTTGTGGCAGAAAGGGAAGAGCAACTAAAAAGCCTCTTGATGAAAGTGAAAGAGGAGAGTGAAAAAGTTGGCGTAAAGCTCAACATTCAGGAAACTAAGATCATGGCATCTGGTCCCATCACTTCATGGCAAATAGATGGTGAAACAATGGAAATAGTGTCAGACTTTATTTTTGGGGGCTCCAAAATCACTGCAGATGGTGACTGCAGCCATGAAATTAAAAAATGCTTACTCTTTGAAAGGAAAGTTATGACCAATCTAGACAGCATATTAAAAAGCAGAGACATTACTTTGCAAACAAAGGTCCATCCATTCAAAGCTATGGTTTTTCCAGTGGTCATGTATGGATGTGAGAGTTGAACTATAGAGAACGCTGAGCACTGAAGAGTTGATGCTTTTGAACTGTGATTTTGGAGAAGACTCTTGAAAGTCCCTTGGACTGCAAAGAGATCGAACCAGTCCATCCTAAAGGAAATCAGTCCTGAATATTCTTTGGGAGGACTGATTCTGAAGCTGAAACTCCAATACTTTGGCCACCTGATGTGAAGAGCTGACTCACTGGAAAAGATCCTGATGCTGGGAAAGATTGAAAGCAGGAGGATAAGGGGACGACGGAGGATGAGATGGTTGGATGGCATCACCGACTCAATGGACATGAGTTTGGGTGAACTCCAGATGTTGGTGATGGACAGGGAGGCCTGGCATGCTACAGTCCATGGGGTCGTAAAGAGTCGGACACGACTGAGCAACTGAAGTGAATTAAACTGACTGGCAATGCAAGAAACAAGTATCTGGGCTTGTTTCATGTTGCCTGAGCTTACTGTTGTCCTGTGAAGCCTGCCACAGAGACTAAGAGGAAACCAGAAGGTTTAGACCAGGCTACCTGGGCTCCCAGGTTGTAGAGATGTAGCACCCAGGGGAACAAGGGGCTCACTGAACAGAAGAGTTCATTTGAAAAGTCCACTATAACCCACTTTTTGCTCAGCAAGCCTCTGTACATTTTTGCCTACCCCAGGTTCAAGAATAATGTTTAGTTTAACTCACATCTTTAAAAGCCTGGCCATGCACCCCACATTCCCCAACTAGGCAGCTCATAAAACAGCATCCAGTGACTACTCAGTGTTTGCCAATCAAACTTCCCTGTGCGAATTTTCTCCCAGCTCTTGGATTCCCCATTCCTCACTGTTCCCGGTCCTATCTCTGTAAGCACCTACTGCAAGTTTCCTAACTGGACTTTTGGTCCTAGAATTCTGATAGTCTCTTGCACTTCACATAATCTCTCTAAAAGCAATGATGGATATTGACCTTCTCCCTCTTTTTTTGGTATCATCTGTGTATTTCCATATCTGCTTAGCATTCTCGCAGACCAGGGAGATGTTGGACAAGGCTAAGACCAAGAGAAAATTGTTGAAAATTGTTCACTCCAACAAAAATTAGTTCAACCCAGTTCTACCTTTAAGAAATCTGGTTCAAAAGGATTCAGATTAGCTTAGTGTATTAAGATTTACCTTTTAACAAAAATCACATATCAAATTGACATCTAATTCCTCTCCATCTAGTTTCAGTTCCGATCAGTAGTCTGTTCAGCAGGCAACAGTAGTAAATTGAAAGAGGAATGTTTTTTCCTCTTTTGGCACCTAAAGTCTTTTGGCTGTGAAAGAATTATTTACTCAAAAGGGTATCATATTTATATATCATGAGTCTATTTAGAGTCTAAGATAGAAATTTCATTTTGAGAAGCATCAGATGAAGTATTTTGATCAAATAGATTTTGAAATCTTAGAAAAAGATAAATTAAAAAACATACCACTTCCAACCTTATTCTTTGAATTTCTAAATTTAAAGATAAAATCATCAATGCCTGAGAATATGATGACAGAAGGCAGCATAACTTTAAAATCCAATATTATTAAGGGAAATGGGGAAAGAAAAGCAAATGTTGGAACTATGCAAACTATTTCCACTTGAAATGTAGTTCTTAAACTTTCAGACTTTGACTAATACTTTTCAAAATATCTCATCAACACCAAAAAAGTATATATTTTTAGCTACCAAATTGTTTCAAATTCTAAAGAAAGGAGTCTTTTTCTGTTAAAAGGATAAAGAAGTACAGTATAAAAGTCATTTTCCTTTCAAGCAGTGTTTATATTCAGGTTTTTTTTAACCTACCTAAACATCTTTTTATGCACCATGTTTTTTCAATCAGTTTTTTGGCAACATATCTTAAATTTAGAATTAAAACCATTTCATTGAAGGCTTTCAGGAAAGAGAGAATGAAAAATTAAGTGCTGATTTCAGACTTATTGAAGTCTCTGCCTAAATCTGCTTTGGAGAATTAATAGTGCCAAAGTTATTTCATTTGTGACTTATTTACCATTTGGCTGAAATGAGAGAATAGAAATCATTATCTTATCACATTTTTGCCTCCAGGGCCAGCAATTTCCCTTCAGTGACTGCCTCCTGAGACAATTTTTTTTTTTTAATGAAAAAGTGGTATTTGTATTAAATGTAGATATTCTTTTGGTCTCTACTGAGATATCTCTTCACACTTGATGGATGATACTTTAATTTTGTGCTGTCCTTTGTGAAAAGTTTAGTACTTTTGGTACCTCTTGTATAATATGCAAAACAATCAGTTGTTGGGTGGCTCTTTGCCATTAATATGTGAAAATCAATGGTGTCACCATATGAATCTAAGTGATTTGAGTGGAAACGCCTTGGGAAGGGGAATAAAACTATATATTATTGAATCAGAAGGTTAAGAGATGGAAAAGATCTTTGAGATCATTTAGTCCAAACTTATTTTAGTTGGAGTCACAAAATTAAAATCTAGATAGTTTGGGGTTTTGCTCTAAATCCCTCAGATTATTTAAGGCAAGAATCAGGCCTGGCTTTCAAGGTCTTGTTGTGGAAATGAGTAAAATAAGTGTCAACAGTGTACTTTTAAGCAAAAAGGAATCTCTGGTGCTGTTCAGTTGCCCACAAGCACTTTCAGTCAAGCCATATATTGTGAATATCATGATTCAGTTATAAAAATAAAATCTTTTGTTTTCATTTGAAGTTGGGCCACAAATACTCAAACATGCAGTTGGCAGAAAGCTAAATTTCCATCAAAGAATTTTGTTTTGTTTAGCTGATTTTTCCCATCTGATTCAATGGCCAACACAGCCAGTTTTGTAGTTAATTTAAGAGGCAAATATTGGATAACTTTAGGTAATAATGGTAATTACTGCATGTGACTTATGAGGCTTACTACAATCCTTTGAGTTTAGTTTCATTTCTGGGAAATGGTCTAAGACAATAGTTCTCAACTTCACATGAACATTGAAATCACCCAGGCAGGCTTTGAAAATACAAATGTCTGAATTCCAGCCAGAGACTTTTGATTGGTTGTGGCTACCACATGGACATCAGGTTTTATTTTGAAAGCTCTCTGGGGAATCTAACATAGAACTCAGTTGAGAACCACTCAGTGAGGAAATGGGGCTACTGTCATTGTGGCTGATTAGTGGCCATTGGAAATTTCAGCTGATGGTCTGGTCATCTTAAACATCTCTATTTCTGTGTTCCAAAGCTAATGTGGTAGCTACTGTGTTAGGGGTCTCAAAATACAAGATGATTCCTTTTTTTTTTTTTTTCCTTTGGCCTTTAAGGACCTTGTTCCCTGAGGAGATCCGATTTGGATTCCAGTATTCTCCTGTCCTAAAGTGTGGGCATATAAGTGCGAACCAGGTGCTCTGCCATGTTGGGTCAGAGTTCCCCATGGCCTGCTGCCTGGCCTATAGGGAGCACTCACATCCATGTACTGCAGGATGCACAAATCAGTAAATCAGTGCTAAGATGCATCTCTTCTTCATCTCATTTAGACCTTAAACACACTTTGATATTGTTTTTCATATTGTTGCTGTGTTGCATGATTGAGGTATTTAATCGTACAGGTGAGGAGACAGAAATGGATAAGGTGAGAATGTGAAAGTATCTCCCCATTGCCAAGGTTAATAAAAGGAACTTGTTAAATTTTTCTCTATTTTGAAACCCACTCCAGAATAGTACTTCTCTTCTGTTTGCAAGCTAGACCCTTCCAGAGTACTTTCCTGGAGGAGGGCACGACAATCCCATGGATAGAGGAGCCTGGAGGGCTACAGTCCATGGGGTCGCACAGAGTCGGACACAACTGAAATGACTTCACAGCAGCAGCAGCAGAGTACTTTCAGTGGAAACTAGCTCACCTCCATATTAACCATAAGAAGTAAATACATCCTGGATGCTAACTTTAAAGCTCTATGGATAGTTATCAGTGCGAGATGGAACTCAGCTGAACCTCAAACCTTGGGCCTTTCAAGTTGGGGTTTGTCTAAAATCATGTTTTCTTTGGCTCATAGCATTTTATATTAACATTTCTTCTCTCCTGTTTGGCTGTCTCTGGTGTTTTGGCTTTGGTTTCCATTGGTCTGAATTTTACATGTTACATGGACTGGGTTTCAATAACAGTGTCTGAAACATGTCTTCCAAATTTGGCAAAAAACTGTTTAATATTATTTTTTTGCTCTGAAGTAATAGCAATTAAGTAGCCACACGTTGTTATATTTATATTGATGATAAGATAATTGACAGTTTCACCAGCTGTATCAGATACAATGAACTATTTCTCTGATACTTTTTTATAATCCCCTTTTACTTGTCTGAAATTAAATTCATAGAATAAACAAATCTACTTATATATATAATTTAAAATAATGTATATTATCGTAACATAAAGGAACATGAAGAAACATAAGAAAAGTGCTTTATCATAAAATCATATATATGCCAATATGTACATGCACAGCCACCATTTCACAAAAAAAGCAAACAAAGCCTTGCACATTTCCTAAGGGGACTGGAGTACCCAGCTCTGCCTCTTTGAGAGGCATTGCCTGTGACATAGCCTTCCTGCTACAAGGCAGATTCCTGACCCTCCTCCAAATTCTCCATGCTTTAGTTCTCAAGCTATTCTGCTTCTCACTGCTTTATCTAGATTTCCTTTTTGTGCAGAAACAACATGACTGGCTGTTCCAGCTCCTTCTCCCAGTCTGATTGACAGCTCATCCAATTTCATTCCTTTTTTTTTTTTTAACAGAGAAAGTCTTTTTTTTTTTTTTAGTTTTCATACCACTTGAAATTAAAAAAAAAAATTTTATAACTAACAATGTTGTATTAGTTTCAGGTGTACAGCAAAGTGATTCAGTTATACATATACATATATCTATTCTTTTTAAAATTCTTTTACTTAGGAGTTCAATCCAAATGTATTCACTCAGGTAAAGGAACTGTCTTCTTAGAGTTCGGGATCATTAAGATAGTAAGCAATGCCTGTTGAATACCTTAACAGTCTAAAGAGAGGACCACTGAAAAACAGTTACAGTTCTTAGCTTTCATGAGTCTGGCTTGGGATGAAGGAGCTGGAAAACTTGGTTCCTAGGTAAAATTTCCAGTTTCTTTCTTTTGCTCAGCTTCTGATTTGACACCTCTGGCTGAAGCTGTTCTAGGCAGCCAAGATAGTTAAAATTTTAACAGTCTGACCTCTGACAGAAAGCAAGTCCATCTGTTACAGATTGAAAGAAAATTCGTTTGAGATCCATGTGAATTACTTGTTTTTCCCAAACTATTTGCTCATTATATATTTAAAGGTCACAAGTATACATCTGTAACTTGCTGGGAATTTATTCACTGCTGGTAAGTTAAAAGAGGCCGCCCTGTTTTTCATTACTGGTCGGTATTTCTGTCTGTGAGCTCCGACCTTCTAACTTAGAAGCAGAATAGGATAGCTTGGTTTCAACATTCTGAATATTTCCAAGATGACCATCAGAACCGGATGCGGTGCTACCGCTTCAGAAACCAATGTTGTCCTAAGTAGGAAACTCACATTGCTGCCACAGTGGCCAGATCTGATGGGTGTAAGTTTCAGCTAAAACATTGCCAAGTGTCTATTGGATAAAGCAATCTCTTTCAGTTATTTATTTTTATTCTCTTTAAAACACTGTTATTTGGATGGAAGAATGAACAGTTATCAATAGTTTTCCCCACATGGTGAGATTGTATGTGATTTCCATTTGCATGGCTAGGCTTTTCCATATTTTAAAACTTGTCACTATAAACAAGAGGGTTTTTTTAAATTAAAAAGTAAAATGCCATAGATTATCATAGTTATAATCAATATTGTTCATTTTATGTTTCAGTCATCATCATCAGTTGCTTTGGGCAAGGTACTTGAGGGTTTCCCTGGTGGCTCAGACAGTAATGGGTCTGCCTGGAGTACAGGAGACCTGGTTTTGGTCCCTGGGTCTGGAAGATCCCCTGGAGAAGGGAATGGCTACCCACTCCAGTATTCTTGCCTGGAGAATTCCAGGGACTGAGAAGCTTGGTGGGCTACAGTTCCTGGGATTGCAAAGAATTGGCCATGAGCTGAGCAACTTAACACATACATAAGGTACTTGAGGAAGAACTTAACCAAGACTCTAGTGCTTCTTACACTTTAAAATCAACTGGGGTATTATTTAAATAGAGTGTAATTCAGCAAATCTGGTGGCAGAGGTTGGGGGGAGTGTGCCTAAAATCTTGCATCAACTTTACAAAGTCCTTGGTGATGCTGACACCGCTGGTCTAATAACCAGACTTTGAATAGCAAGGTTCTGACCAGTGGTTTTAGACTTCAATCACATCACAGTCATGTGGAGGGCTTGTTAAAGTGCACACTGCTGCTCATCACTGGGCCCCCCTAGTCCTCACCAGTTTCTGATTTAGTAGATCAGGTTGGCCTGAGAATGTGTGTTCCCAGTTGATGGTGGTTGCTGTTTCAGAAACTTTGTGATCATTGTGATTGAGCTCTGTTAATCAAAGCCTGGTTCCCACACAGCATCAGCATCACTTGAGAACTTGGTGGAAATGCAGAGTCTTAGGCCCAAGTCGATTTAGATCTACTAAATCAAAACCCACATTTTAAAAATTCCTCGGGTGATTTCATACATTAAAATTTGAGAAGCACCACCTAGACAATGTCTTAGTTACTCTTCATCAGTGACTCCTTAAGTTTAGCCGTCTATAATAATCACCGGCAGAGCTTATAGAAGTCCCAATGCTCAGAGTGAACCTCAGAATAATTCTGTAGTTTGAGGGCTAGAGCCGAGGGTAGCATTCATTTCTAAAACTCCCCAGGGGATTCCAGTGTACAGTCAAACTGGGGAATCACACTGTAGCTAGAACTGGAGAATGGAAAAGTCCTCATCTTATTTGCCGAAAGATGGAGCTTTGGAGGCACCCATTTTCCTGTTTCCACCTTGTTAGACAGTATGTCATCATCCATTGGGCCAACAGGAAACACTCTGGGCCAGAGCATTAAATTGCCTTGATACGCTGGATTTTAGGAACCTGCTTATATATTTTGCCTGTATTACCTGGCCTCACTTAGCTTTAGCTTTCTCACACACAAACAGGAGTAGCAGTCCTTGTATTCTGCCATCTCTGGGCCAAGCCCTTGCAGCCCAAGGACATGTAGGTTATATCTCCCCTACTTTACTAAAAATTAATGCATTCCAGCCTCTGTCAGATTTAATGGGAACAGAAAGATCTCCAGCATGGATATTATGTACCAGGATGCTGATTAAGCTACTTTAGTGAGATAAACAGTTCATAACTGAACAGACACGAGAGATGATTTATGTGATGGATCAGGTTGAGTAAAATGCTCTCCTTAACCACATGTTGGTCATTTTCCCTAAAAGCATAGATTGATCTTATGTGAATATATGAGCAGGAACACTTGCTATTATAAGCCTGTCCGAATATTCTCAAGCCTTAAAATCTTTCCTAGGCCAGCCAAGAGTTTGTGATTGATTGTTGGTTTTGGAAAAAATCACACATTACTCACCTATGAAGAAGTGTTAGATTGCTATCACTTCTGAGAGTGGTCAAGACTGCTTTTGATTCTGGATAATGTTTCTTAGTTTTATGTTCCGGGAAAGGGTGAAGTACATTTCTACGTACATAACATAGGAATTTCTGTACGCATCAGAGCCTTGATCTATTTTGTTTTGGCAACAGAATCATACTTAAGAGGATGGAATTTATTCTAAATCCCTTCTCAGAGAGGAGGAATCTGTTTGAAATGTTTTTGGTGCCTTTGTATCTCTGTCAACTTTTAAGTTTATTTAAATTGTTGACTCAACTAGTACCGCTTGTCAGGCTAGAGGTTCCCATACGTTTGCCACCTGCTGTCTGAATTAGTGCTCCTTTCCCTTTTCCTAGGAAGGTATGCGTGCACGCGACGCTTAGTCCTGTCAACTCTTTGTGACGCTATGGACCATAGCCCACCAGGCTCCTCTGTCCATGGAGATTCTCCAGACAAGAATACTGGAGTGGGTTGCCATGCCCTCCCTTAGCAGATCTTTCCCATCCAGGGATTGAACCTGTGTCTCTTGCGTCTCCTGTATTGGCAGGCGGGTTCTTTACCACTATCGCCACCTGGGAAGCCCTTATAGGAAGGCAGCATCTGTTGATTTTTCACTCCTCCCTGCCTTCCTGATTCTCATCCGCAGAGGACACCTCTCCTAGCACCTCAGGCGTCTCTTTCATGAAGTGGGTTTTCCTGCCATGGGGCTCTCTACCCTGTGCTGGGCCCCCTGAGGGCAGCAGTGCAGTTGTACACAGAGTTCCACGTGGGGTTTTGCCTGAGCCAAGGACACAGCTTTCCAGTTGGTTCCTAAGATCTTTCCCTAATGTGCCCATAAGTGTGTTGATTTTTATGTAAAGAGTTTTGTTTTCCTGTGTGTGTGTTTTTTTTTTTTTATTCTGGTGTATATTTTGGATGTGACAGAAAAAAATCCTCCCAGTTGCCTTTCCCAGCTATAGCTGAGAATTCAATGTCGTTACTCTGTAAGGACCAGAGGGATTTTTTTTTTTTTCTAACCCTATTTACCTGGATTAGTCAAATTAACCAAATAATTGCCAAATGGCCCTTCCCCTCTGGCTGATGGGATACAGAAGAGGAATGACATTGAGTGGTTGTCTCAGAGATGGACACCTACAGGATGCTGTGCTGTGAGCTGCAGGCACTGTGTCAGCAAACCTCTGGAACTTACTCACCCAGCACAACTGAAACTATGTACCCATTAAGCAGCAACTCCTCATTGTTCTCACCCCCAGACCCTGGAAGCTACTATTGCAGTCTCTGCTTCTAGGAGTTTGACCGCTTTAGATTTCCCCTGAAAGTGGAATCAACTTCCCAAGTGGCTTAGTAGTAAAGAATCATCTGCAATGCAGGAGATATGAGTTTGATCCATGGGTCAAAAAGATCCCCTGGAGAAGGAAGTGTCAACTCATTCCAGTATTCTTGCCTGGGAAATCCCATGGATAGGGGAGCCTGGTGGGCTACAGTCCATGGGTTTGCAAAAGAATTGGACACGACTTAGCCACTAGACAGCAACAAAAAGTGGAATCATGCAGCATTTGTTTTTCTGTGGCTGGCTTTTCTCACTTAGCGTCTTCCTTCAGGTTCATCCATGCTGTTGCAAATGACAGTATTTTTTTCAAGTTGGAATAGTGTTCTATTATATATATATATATATACCACATCCTAAAAAATTCATTCATCTATAAAGGGATACTTGAATTGTTTTTGTATCTTGACTACTGTGAATAATGATGCAGTGAATGTGGGAATAAAGATAATCTCCTGAAGAGCCTGATTTTAATTCTCTTAGATGTAAACACAGAAGAGGGATTGTTGGATCATGTAGTAGTTTTTACCTTTAATTTGTTTAGGAGTCTCCATGCTATTTTTCATAATTGCTACAAAGTAGATCTCATGTGAAGTATCCTTATCAAAAACCAAAAAAAAGCATGGAAGTATAGTCAATATCTTGTAATAACCTATGATGGAAAATAATCTGAAAAAGAGTATATACGTATAACTGAATCACTTTGCTGTATACTTGAAACTAACCTAATATTGTAAATCATACTTTAGAGGAAAAAACCCTAAAAAACAAAAGCTAAAAGGATACAAGGAAATTTTGGGAGATGTTGAGTATATCTACTGCCCTTTGTGGTGATGGTATCATAGGTGTTTGTTTATATCTAGACTCATCAAACTGTACACATCAAATATGTGCATGTCTTTGTGTATTAATTGCATCTCAATACAGCTGTTCAAAAAGAAATTTCTAGGTGACTCGAACTCATGACTCCGTGGCTAAGGATGAGAGAATGATTGCAACTAATCTTTTTTTCTAATTTTTATTTTATATTGGAGTACAGTTGATTATCGGTGTTTGTTATTTTGGGGTTTATAGCAGGGTGACTCAGTTATACATATACATGTGTCTATTCTTTTTCAAATTCTTTTCCCATGTAGGTTATTATAGAATACCAAGCACAGTTCCCTGCCACTATACAGGAGGTCCTTGCTTGCCTGTTTTAAATAAAGTAGTGTGTACAGGTCGATCCCAAACTCCCAGTCTCTTCCTATTTCCATCTCCCCCATAACAGTAACCATAAGTTAGTTCTCTAAATTTGTGACTCTGTTTTGGTTTTGTAAGTAAATTTATTTGTATCATTTTTTGAAGTTTGCATGTAAGCAGATATGATATTTGTCTTTTTCTTTCTGGCTTATTTCACTTACTATGGTAATCTCCAAGTCCATCCATGTTGCTGTAAACGGCATTATTTCATTCTTTCATTCATCCATACGGAGTAGTATTTCATTGTGTAGATATACCACGTCTTCTTCATTCATCTGTTAATAAAAATTTAAGTTGCTTCCCCGTCTTGGTTATTGTATGCAGTGCTGCAATGAACATTGGGGTGACTGTATCCTTTTGAACCCATTTTTTTTCCTCCAAATTTATTCTCAGGAGTGGGATTGCTGGATTACATGGTAGTTATATTTTCAGTTTTTTAAGGAACCTCCACACTGTTCTCCATAGTGGCTGTACTAATTTACATTCCCACCAACAGTGTAGGAGGGTCCCCTTTTCTCCATACCCTTTCCAACATTTATTGTTTGTAGATTTCTTGATTGCCATTCTGACTGGTGTGAGACAATATCTCATTGTAGTTTTGATTTGCATTTTTCTAATAATTAGCGATATTGAGCATCTTTTCATGTGCTTTTTGGCCATGTGCATATCTTCCTTGGAGAAATGTCCATTTAGGTCTTCCATCCATTTGCTGATTGGGTTGTTTGTTTCTTTGATGTTGAGCTGCATAAGTTATTTGTAGATTTTGGAGACTAATCTCTTGTTGGTTGCATCATTTGCAAATATTTTCTCCTATTCTGTGAGTTGTCTTTTCATTTTTTTTTCCATTTTGTTTATGGTTTCCTTTCCTTTAATGAGGTCCCATTGGTTTATTTTTGTTTTTATTTCCGTTACTCTAGGAGATGGCTCAAAAAAGATACTGCTGCAATTTATGTCAAAGGGTGAAAGTCAGAAGGTTCAAGGAGATTAGCTACATGTCTGCTGCCATTACATTTCAAATAATTCTGGAACCCTGCCAGTCTTAAAAGCTGAGAGCGTGGTACCAGCTGGCAATGACCTGGCTAAACACTCTTATTTTATCTAAGATCTTTCTCTGCCAGGCATACAAAAGTTCAATACAAATATTACAGGGACACCATTTTACTCAGGTTGAAAAAGAAATTCCCATCATAAATCTTCTAGAGAAACTTATCAAGTAAAACAAATTCTTATTATATGGAAGACTCAAAATTAAGGGTTCTTAGACGGTCTTCCTCCTCGTTGTTAGTATTAATGTTTAACAGTCATGTTTCAAAATGTGGGAATGAAAGGGGTGATTTGTAGCATTTGACAGTTTCTGTGGTATAAAGAATCCATGACTGATTTTAAATTACTGGGTAGAGATTTTCTCGGTGGACTCTTGCAAGGTGGTATGACGCTGCCCAGATCCAGCACACTGATGTATTGTTGTTCAGTCAGTCAGTTGTGTCTGACTCTTCGTGACCCCATAAACTGCAGCATGCCGGGCCGGGCTTCTGTGTCCTTCCCTATCTCCCATAATTTGCTCAAACTCATGTCTATTGAGTCAGTGATGTCATCCAACCAGCTCATCCTCTGTTGCCCCCCTTCTTCTCTTGCCCTCAATCTTTCCAAGCATCAGGGTCTTTTCCAATGGGTCTCAATATATCTTTGAGATTCCCTCAGACTAGTAAATTTCTGTGTCACCTGAGAGTGCAAGGAAAATGAGATGTGAAAATCCAAAAAATTGCAAGTGTTTTGGTACCTCGTATAAACTGGTGTTCATTGAACACGAGGTACCAAAACATTTGCAATTTTTTGGACTTCCAGAATCTCAATTTCCTTGCACTTTCAAGTGACACAGAAATTTATTAGTCTGAGGGAATCTCAAAGATGTATTTCCCCCAGCAGATGTTATCTTCAAAATCTGCTCCTGTACTGCTCTGTTTGATTCAGGAGGGCTTTAGAATCATCTCAGGAATCTCCAGTTAAGTATATTTTTTTAACTGGCCAGAGTTCCCAGAGTTCCTGCAAAACTCTGTGTAAAAAGCAGTTAAGTATCAGTAAGCTACTGATAGTATATTCAAGATTCAAGGTGCAAAGCCTAAATCATAAATCACAGTACAGAGAATGTATAGGGCTGATTTAAAAGTCATCTAAAGCCATGTTTCTCAATTGCTAAATCCTCCTTGCTAAATCCATATAATGTCAATGGCTATTGAAAATTGTAAAAAATGTGATGGGCTCCTAGAAATGTTATGTCCTTTATTTCCTAGTTGAAACTAAAAAATCTATCTGTGAATAATGATATCAGTTGAGACTTTGCCAATTTTTGTTGTTCATTCATGTCTTACTCTTTGCAACCCCATGGACTGCAGCACGCCAGGCTTCCCTGTCCTTCACTATCTCCTGGAGTTTGCTCAAACTCATGTCCATTGAGTCAATGATACTATCCAAGCATCTCATCCTCTGTTGTCCCCTTCTCCTCCTGCCCTCAATCTTTCCCAACATCAGAGTCTTGTCCAATGAGTCAGCTCTTTCCATCAGGTGGCCAAAGTATTAGAGCTTCAGCATCAATCCTTCTAATGAATATTCAGGGTAGGTTTCCTTTAGGATTGACTGGTTTGATCTCCTTGCCCATTTTACAGTCTGTAATTTCATTATAAGAGTAATTAAAAAATTATTATAATACTCAATGTGATTTTTAAAATATATGCCTGCTCCCTTCAACCTCAAGAGTCCATCATGCTTGGGAAGAGATGAATAACAGTGTGACAGCTTCCCTACTTGTACCTCCATCTCTCATTGAGAAACTCTTATCTAAAGACTGACTAACCTGCCAGGGGTCACTTAGAACAGCTAGTGGAGCAGCCCTTTCCTAATTATAGAAACAAATGAAACACCACCCTTTGGCTAACTAGATTTTATGTTAAAAATTTGATGTGTATGTTTCTGCTTTGTCCTTATGGGAAAATCCTTTGGAAACTAATTTAAAAATTTGGAAAGTAAAGCATTCAACTTAAAAAAAATTTCCATATGTTCTAATACAATGCTTATGGCTAGGAAAATCCTCTGTCAATAACCAAGGTAGACAGAGTTGCATAGACATTTAAACACAATAGGTATTGTGTGAAATGTATGTTTCTTAGGCAGAATGATAAATCCTGAGCAGAACGATATGGAAGTCCTGATTTGCTGATAAAATATCACATAAACAAAATACAGTTCTGTTCATTGTTGCTAGTGTTGTTTGGTTATCTCAGGATTCTTGGAGGATACCAACTAAATGAGGTGAACAGGACACAATTATCTGAAGTAATTTACTAATTTTGGCATTGTTTTGGTCATTATTTTGTGTATTGGCATTTGAACATGTGAAGTGTGAATTGATATTATTTTTACTAAAGAAAGTGTAGGTTGAGGGAACCCTCATAGTTGAAGATTGTGGTTAATGCTTTTCCAGAGTTAGTTTTCCAGATCACCATGGTTGTTTTGTTGGTTATGTCATTCTTGTTACTAAAGAAGAAAGTTATTAATTGATAAGAAACATTATATTATATTTGGTTTTCTAGTGAATATATTTAAGTTCTGGTTAGTTACACACACACACACACATATAATGGTGTCCTTCCTTCATAATTGGGTAAACTATTTTTAATTCTAGCTCTGTCATTTACTCATAGTGACTTTGGGCAAACTGTGTTCTTTCAAACCTGTCTTGTTTTTTAAAAAATATTTACCTTCTAGGTTTGTTGTGAGGCGTTTATGAGAAAATATGTACAGAGCATTTAATACAGCTCTGGCTCTTAGCATATAATGAATTATACGCACATATGCACATAAAGACATAGAGCTGTGCATAGAAATATACATATAGACATGTGTGTATGTTGTAAACAGACATAAATACAACCCCCACACATGTGGGATTTAATCCTTTTGCACAGTCCCTGCACAAGTTGACATATTTTTCTGGGAATCTTTTGATAGCTTTTATAGCCTGAATATCATCAGAGACAATATGAATTGCTAAGGACATGAAGAATGCATTAATTCTTTCATAGTCAGAATAGGATTCCTATTGCCTGTGGGAAGACATGACAATATGTGGTAGGATAGGGACTTTTTAAAAAAAGTTTGATTCCAGCTTACTCATTTCATAGATTCTCATGTATAAGTGTCCCATGACCAAACAAGTTACGTGAACAGATCTATAGGATGAGAGATGAACAGGTGATCACTGGTCCTACCTCATTTACGTAGGAAACTGAAACCTAGAGAACTAGAAAAATGGCATTTGAAGAGTCACACATTGAAACTAAGCAGAGAATAACTTGCCTTTTCATGTTGACAATGTTGAAGAACTCACTCGTTAGGACTTGTATGATCATAACCTCAAAACATTTTGAAGACAGTGTGAATCATCCAATCTGAGGACAGGGGAATAAGTTTTCAAAGATGAAATATCTTGCAACCTACTTAATATTCAATGGGAAGCAAGGAAATAGCAGAAGCAGTAAATGATTTAACCACTTTGTTTCAAAGGTCATACATGATGGTTAATTAGTTAGCGTGAACTTTGTGAGGATAGGAAAAGCGCCTAATTCAGAAAAGTTTGCATTGTGAAGTACCTGGAATACTACAGGTTCCCAACTAATGTGTGAACACTTAGCATCTACTGCATAAATACTTGTTGCATTGAATTTAGAGGTTGTAGTCATGCCATGCCACTTAGCACAATGGTAATGATTTCGGCATCATCCATGCTCATACATTTTCTAACATGGAAGCAAGGAGGGGAAACAGTGAACGGGTTAAGGATAAAAATTCTCCCACTTCTGTCTTATTCCATAAAGTACAATTTATGGAATTTACATACAAATACATAAACTAGAAAAACCACAAGCAAAGAAATCACATTTGGAACATCATTAAAGAAAAGTCTGTAATGTGTTTGTGTTCAAGAGTTTTACTCTTGGCAAACCTAAACTTCTTGTTTGAAATAAAAAAGGCTTATTTTCCAAATGACTTCCAATGCAATGAATCTCTATGGAGCTATTAGTTACTAATAACATTTTAACATATTAACATAAGTGAATACAAAATAGATAAACTCGAATCTCCTGAATTCCTATATGATTCAAAGTAAATGGAAAAGATATTTTAGTAAATATTTTTTGGATCTCTTAATGAACTCGGTCAGTCTGTCAGTAGTCTTGTAGATGAATGATCAAAATGTGTGTAAATCTGCCTATCCTTGGTCAAGCTTTCATTCATTGCTTCTGTACATATTCAGTGAGCATCTACGGTGTGCCAAGGCAGCAAGTAGTTGTTGTTTAGGCACTTGACAAAAGTTTCCCTGAAGGGCTCTGAATGTTCAAGATCCAAAGTGAAAAACATTCTCTAATTCTTTGTATCATCCTGTCCCTGGCACTTTGTGTATACATGGTTGGCTGTAGCATGCCAATGTGCAAGAGTGATAAATTAGCTCAATTAGGGGTCATCTTGCAAACAAGCCAGTGATGTACTTACCTTCCATCAGCTATTTGAATCTATTTCCTGCATCTGCAATTACAAATACTTTTTTCTTCTTCCTTGTCTTGGTTGTTGTCTTAAGGCTATACATCATATTTCATTTGGTTCATACATTATATGAACTTACGGTAGATGTCTCCTATATCTGCATTGGTTTCTCAGGTGGAATAGATTGCCTAAACTCTAATAACCCTTGCAAAGTCTTTAGCACCAGTATAAACATTAGCAGAAACAAATGTAAATGTTAGAATATGAGTCATTTTAAGAATCAGAGATGTGTTTTTGTGTGTTTTTTAAGTGTGTCGAAAACTGAAAGTTTTATAAAAAGTTGAGGATTGGCTCTTTCAGAAATTGGATTTTGGAAAACTAGAATGATGTTCCCAAAAGTTCCTAATATACTAGGTCAAACTATCACAATATAGCATTACGAAGTAATAACAATAGTTAAAGTGGCCTTGACCTGCTTTGTGATCTCAGAACCCTAGAATTGATAAAGTTGATTCTTTGAAAGTAGCACATGTAGGGATGTTGTCTTAAGAAGGTAAACCATCTTTATAAATTAAAGAATAAAGGCAAACTTTTAAGTAATCCTGAGAAGTTCTTGCATAACTCTGTGAAGGACTCCCATCATTTTGAACAACTTCAGACTTTGGAAATCATTATACAACGCATACATAAGCTCCTTATAGCTAATATATGCTAAGTATCCTATGTGAATATGCTTAGTCATGTCAGGCTCTCTGTGAACTCTTGGACTCTAGTCTACCAGGATCCTCTGTCCAAGGGATTTTTCAGGTGACTGCTGAACTGTGTTGCCATTTCCTTCTCCAGGGGATCTTCCTGACCCAAGGATCGAACCTGTGTTTCCTGTGTCTCCTTGCATCATGGGCAGATTCTTTACCGCTGAACCACTTGGGAAGCCCAAATATTCTATGAACATAAGTAAGATAAGTTGGCAGGTGAAATTTAGTAGATAGCTAGTGTGAAGGTGAGAAACCCAGATCAAGAGGGATAATAAACTGGGAGCAAAGAACAGGACTTTTTTTTTTCACAATTTCTGGAACATAATTCACAGTAAGTATTACATTTTATCTCATGGCTCAGTGCTACACATACATACATACAAACAAAAGTAACAATACTTACCCTTACCACCACAAATAATGCTTTCTATGCAGTGGACACTTTCTAGCATTTTCTGTTCTGTTGTATATAATCCTTTAAAATATCATGTCCATTATATATATATATATCTTACTAAAAGATAGTGATTGTAAATTGCAGTTTGGCAATTAACTGAAATTAAAGGGCAGGTGCATCCCAGAAGCTGTAGTAGGGGCAAGGCTGGAGAAGGGCTGGGGAAGGTCCACCAGGATGAGGCTAGTGAGGCAATTTAGGGAGGTACTTACTCTAACAGATGGAGAAGGCAGTGGCACCCACTCCAGCACTCTTGGCTGGAAAATCCCATGGACGGAGGAGCCTGGTGGGCTGCAGTCCATGGGGTCGCCAAGAGTCGGACATGACTGAGTGACTTCACTTTCACTTTTCACTTTCATACATTGGAGAAGGGAATGGCAACCCACTCCAGTGTTCTTGCTTGGAGAATCCCAGAGACAGGGGACCCTGGTAGGCTGCCGTCTATGGGGTCTCACAGAGTCGGACACGACTGAAGTGACATAGCAGTTACTCTAACAGACTGACCCTTTCCTTGCAGGGCCTGTGAGTGAGTGCTTCCCTAAATTTTGCCCTCTTGCATCTCACTCCACATCTTGGTCACAGCTCTGAGGATCAAAAGAGCTTCCTTAATGGGGACCCAACCATTTCATTCTGTTTAAAGAATAGCATCAGAATCAGGAAGGTAAATGACATCAGGAGAAAACTCAAAGAAAGAAAAGTGGAACATTTTAGGATAAATAGTAAGGTCAGAAGGTCATCCAACTGGCTACAACTTGGAAGAGAATGTTCCAGAGGGTAGATCTAAGTTAGAGAGTTCCAAGCAAAGAGGAGAGCAAAAAGCCGGAGAGTTAACCCAGGGAGACTGGATCATGCTAGTCGGTAGTCTGGCTGGGATGAAGCATTTGTTTTCCAGAGCAGTGCTTTGGGTAAGGATTATGTTTATAGGACAAAACTGGAACAGTGGTTTAAACAAATAGGGGAGTTATTTTTGTCATAGTGTTGAGTGTAGAGGTAGAAAGTCCAAGACAGTTTTAAAGACCCCACGAAAAACCCAGCCTTCCTGTTCCCTCATCCTTAGCATAGACTTTCATCTTCATGGATATAATGGTCTTAGGTCTTATTGGCCAGTATTCTGTTCACAGGGTCACTGTGTAGCTGTGAGTAAGAGGAAGCTGTGTTGCTTTTTATTTGGGTTCATTGTTAACTTCTGTCAAAATGATGGGCTTCTGTTAACAAGCAAGAATGGAAGAGTGGATGGGTAACCTGTACTGTCTGCCACACACAAGTGGACCCAGTCCTAGTATGACCGACCCACGTGGAATAGGTATTGAGAGCATCTTCTGGTGAAGGAAGTATGTTTTCATTCCCCCTTTACTCCATGGGCTCAAGGGCAAGCAAAGGGCAGCACTAAGATGGAAACTCCAGTCTCTTTGGCTCTAAAGGCAGGTTTTTTTCCATGACTCTATGGTGCTCTCTGAGGCTGAGTTAGTATATGCCACTTCTCCTGTTTAAGTTTTCATCTATGAGCTCATGTGGCCAAATGTTCTCGTTGTTTTATAAAATAAGAGACATTTATTAAGAGGCATCCATGAGTTAGCTGATGGCTTTCAGAGAGGACAGCATAAGGTTGGAGAAAGTGAGACTCTTAAGTTGAACTATACCAGAATTTAGATTCTAGAGAAAACCGAAAGCAAGCAGAAATGTCATAGTTTTTCCTTCTTTCTGGAGGTGTAATGAATCAGAGAGCATCTGGTTGAGATTGTCTGTGGGAGATGTCCAGTGCCAACCGCTGGGCTGCAGAGATTCTCAACACATGGGCCACTGACTCTGTTGGTCAGAATCACTGGGTCTCTTCTAAGAAAATCAAGATTCTAGATAAATACTCCTACCATCAGTTCAGTTCAGTTCAGTCGCTCAGTCGTGTCCGACTCTTTGCGACCCCATGAATCTCAGCACGCCAGGCCTCCCTGTCCATCATCATCTCCCGGAGTTCACTCAGACTCACGTCCATCGAATCCGTGATGCCATCCAGCCATCTCATCCTCTGTTGTCCCCTTCTCCTCCTGCCCCCAATCCCTCTCAGCGTCAGAGTCTTTTCCAGTGAGTCAACTCTTCGCATGAGGTGGCCAAAGTACTGGAGCTTCAGCTTTAGCATCATTCCTTCCAAAGAAATCCCAAGGCTGATCTCCTTCAGAATGGACTGGTTGGATCTCCTTGCAGTCCAAGGGACTCTCAAGAGTCTTCTCCAACACCACAGTTCAAAGGCATCAATTCTTCGGTGCTCAGGCTTCTTCACAGTACAATTCTCACATCCATACATGACCATAGGAAAAACCATAGCCTTGACTAGCCGGACCTTAGTCGTCAAAGTAATGTCTCTGCTTTTCAATATACTATCTAGGTTGGTCATAACTTTTCTTCCAAGGAGTAAGCGTCTTTTAATTTCATGGCTGCAGTCACCATCTGCAGTGATTTGGGAGCCCAAAAAAATAAAGTCTGACACTGTTTCCATTGTTTCCCCATCTATTTCCCATGAAGTGATGGGACCAGATGCCATGATCTTCGTTTTCTGAATGTTGAGCTTTAAGCCAACTTTTTCACTCTCCTCTTTCACTTTCATCAAGAGGCTTTTTAGCTCCTCTTCACTTTCTGCCATAAGGGTGGTGTCATCTGCATATCTGAGGTTATTGATATTTCTCCTGGCAATCTTGATTCCAGCTTGTGTTTCTTCCAGTCCAGCATTTCTCATGATGTACTCTGCATATAAGTTAAATAAGCAGGGTGACAATATACAGCCTTGACACACTCCTTTTCCTATTTGGAACCAGTCTGTTGTTCCATGTCCAGTTCTAACTGTTGCTTCCTGACCTGCATACAGATTTCTCAAGAGGAAGGTCAGGTGGTCTGGTATTCCCATCTCTTTCAGAATTTTCCACAGTTTATTGTGATCCACACAGTCAAAGGCTTTGGCATACCCAATAAAGCAGAAGTAGATGTTTTTCTGGAACTCTCTTGCTTTTTCCATGATCCAGCGGATGTTTGCAATTTGATCTCTGGTTCCTCTGCCTTTTCTAAAACCAGCTTGAACATCAGGGAGTTCACGGTTCACATATTGCTGAAGCCTGGCTTGGAGAATGTTGAGTATGACTTTACCAGCATGTGAGATGAGTGCAATTGTGTGGTAGTTTGAGCATTCTTTTGCATTGCCTTTCTTTGGAATTGAAATGAAAACTGACCTTTTCCAGTCCTGTGGCCACTGTTGAGTCTTCCAAATTTGCTGGCATATTGAGTGCAGCACTTTCACAGCATCATCTTTCAGGATTTCAGAATCTCTGTGGTTAGGACCTGAGAATGTGAGTTTTAATAGTTTCCCCAGGTTAATTATGATGTGTAATATAGTTTGGGATCCATTGTTACAAAGTATCAATAAGAGCATTTATTGAGTACCTACTTGGGCAAACAATGGGTCAGACATAGATATATTTTGTTTAATCAGAACAAGATCCATTCTCTTATTCTCATTTTGTTACTGGGGGTTTGGATTCAGGAAGGTTAAATATCTTTGCAAAATCAGTTGGCCCTTAGGTAGTACATTTGGGATTCCTTCCTGGCCTGCCTTCCAGCCATCTTGCATCCTGAGCACCAGACTAGGTGTGGAAAATGGGTATATTCTATTTGTTCCCTCATCCTACTAGGTGGCCCACATAAGTAGATCTTCTGGGTCCATTAGTCAGTTGAGTTTGTAATTTGGGAAAGGACGCCTAGATGAATACTATGTGGTATGAATGAAGTGAAGAGAATTACAGATGGAAATAGTGCTCTGGAATTTTTCATATTTTGACTTTGTGGTTATAGTAGGGCTTTTCAACCTTGGTGCTACTGACATTTGAGACCTGGTTAATTGTGATGGGGGACTGTCCTGTGCATTGCAGGATATTTAATAGCATTCTTGGGCTTTAACCAATAGATGCCAATAACAGCCCCCCCCCCCCCGCCCCCCCAACCTCTCCCTGCTTCTCCACCAGTTGTGACAGTCACCAAAAGTGTGTGCAGACATTTCCAAATGACTCCTGGGGACAGAATCACCCCTTGTGGAGAACTGCTGGGTGGAGATATAAATCTTGTAAAAGCCCATCCAACTGCTTCCCTGATAGAGAATCCTAATTCTGCCTGGAAACAAGGCCATGTGAGAGCCAGAGGGGACCCTCCAGGGTGTTCAGGCCTGCTTGACTCACATGAGAGTAGGCCCCTTCCTTTGTTAGGGGAGCTAATCCCAGGGAAGAGAGGAGAGAAGGAAAACAGCAGATGTACCAGAAACCTGCCCTTGAATCAGGGCTGACACAGCAACAGAGTAGCAGGGATGCGCCAGGGGCGAGTTTTCACTTGGCTTTTTTTGGAGAAGTCTGTTTTTGTTTTTTTTTTTTTTTTTAACCAGAATCATTTCATTTGAGTTGGGAAAGCAGTAAATAATTAAGCTAATTTGTTTGCGTATGTGGTTCAAAGAAGCCTCCAGAAACTGTAGTCCCCTAATCCTAGATGGAAAAGCCAGGCAGGAAGGCGAAGTCTCATCAGTGTAACATGCTGGATGCAGGGCTGGGGAAGGGCTGACTTGAATTATTCATCCTCGACATCTGGAAGGTCAATTGGCTTTTACAACTTGATTATATTTTGGATTAGCGTACGCTTTGTTGTCAAATGTTTCTAAGCTACGATTAACTATTTAAGCACTCTGCAAATTACTCAAATCTGTAACTAACAAGTAATTCCACTTAGACTGGGCACAGTGGTGACAAGTGTATCCATATTTCTTACATATTCTCTCTGCCTGAACCAAGTTTCCATATCTTGCCTTTTTTCCTCTTCTCTTTTATTTATTCTATTTTGGTTGTTTCTCCTCCTTTGTTCCTTCACCCTGTGGTCCCCTGGTTCTTGTATCTATATGATACAGGTTGTGTTGTTTTCATAGTTAGTTGAGGATGTGAAGACTTAGAAAAACTTGTCAGTCACCAAGCTGATTCAGCTTTCAAAGTGGCTCAGTGGTCAGAATTTAAATGGCTCTTTTTAAGACTGACTCTATCCAAGACCTGAATAACATTGGGCAACTGAATAATAATAATAATAATCAGGCTGAAGTATAGAAGAGCAAGGAAATGGAGGGGGGACTCATATCCCCATGCTATACCCAAGGACAGTGATAAGTAGGACCCAAGTGAGCTGTGATCAGTTTCCTGGAAAGAAAGATGATTAACAAGAACATTCTGCATTACCTTAATACAATATTTTAGTGTCTTGCATTATTAATATTGTGTGTACCTTCTGAATGCTATGCTAACAAAAAGTGCAGTGCTTTTATGTAAAAGGCTAATTTCTATGTGTTAAATGAAATTCATAATTTAGTTTCAAATTTATAGAAAAGTCAGTTTTAACAGTTCATTACAGAATGAATTAGGGCAACTCTTAAAAATATTTCTTTAACATCAACAAACTGTCCACTACAAGTTAATGGCAGGTTTTAAAATGGTGCAACTTGAAACAGTTATTTTAGTAATAATCCCATCTGTATTGCCTACTCCCATCTGTGTAAACTGAAAGTTTATTAGTATGTGGTCACTCCTCATATTTCATTATTTTTGGAAAATAGATGACCACCACTACTGTTATTTTTGACAATTTTCTTTTGTCCTTTGTTTGTTCTCCTTAACTATTTAATATTAAGTGTCAAACAGTTCATGTTTTTATATTTTCCATGTTTCTATATAGTCATTTAATTGTTATTCTAATGGCTGCCTTATTAGCCATCATTACACTATGTTGACTTACAAAAATTTAGCACTTCTTTATTAGAGGATATATTAGTAGTATTGAATTTGTTGATACTTGATGTTGGAAAAAACTTCCCTGTGCACATATTTTTCTCTTACTGAATCATTTTATTCCAGGAAAAGAAATTTGCAAATCTACTTTGAGTCATGACTGATGAGTTTTTATCAGAGATTTTAGAAGAGTAGTCCTTTGAAATAACCATTAAGAATTTGGAATATTGTATACATTTTGACCCAGTAATTACTCTTCTAAAATTCATAAAAGATCAATAATTTTACATGCATGTTGAGATCGAATAAGAATACTCATCCTCACATTTTTGTTTATTATGTGAATAAAATGGACACAACTAGGCTTGATAACAATTAACTGGGCTTAATAACAACTAATAAAATTGAATAAAATAAAATCTAGAGGCTGTATAACAGATCATTTTTTTAAAAAGCGGGGACTAATGAAATAAAACATTTATATTTTACATAAAATTATCTTGTAGACAAATAATAGTAACAATAGGCTGCTGCTGCTGTTGCTAAGTTGCATCAGTCATGTCGGACTCTGTGCAACCCCATAGACAGCAGCCCACCCGGCTCCCCCGTCCCTGGGATTCTCCAGGCAAGAACACTGGAGAAAGTTGCCATTTCCTTCTCCAATGCATGAAGTGAAAAGTGAAAGTGAAGTCACTCAGTCGTGTCCTACTCTTCGCAACCCCATGGACTGTAGCCTACCAGGCTCCTCCGTCCATGGGATTTTCCAGGCAAGAGTACTGGAGTGGGGTGCCATCGTCTTCTCCAAGTAACAATAGGCAGTAATAGTAGAATAGCAACAACTAACACTTATTAAGCATCTGATATGTATCAGGTGGGGCTTCCCAGGTGGCTCAGTGGTAAAGAATCATCCTGCCAATGCAGAGAGAAGCCGGATCAATCCTTGAGTCAGGAAGATCCCCTGGGGCAGGAAATGGCAACCCACTCCAGTATTCTTTTCTGGGAAATTCCATGGACAGAAGAGCCTGGCAGGCTATAGTCTATAGGATCACAAAGATTAGGACATGATTGAATGACTGAGCACACGTGTGTGTGTCACGTTTTGTGGGAAGCTTTCCATGTCCTGTGCATCGTCTCATTTAATGCTTAAAGCTCTGAAATGATCATTCATTCAACAAATATTGTGTCTATTATATATCGATATTTTACAAAATGCTGGACATATTAGGTTGGTACAAAAGTAATTGAGATTTCTTACTGTGAATTTTAAATCATTATAACTAGGTTCAAGCACCTCTTTATTACTCAAAATATGAACCATTACGATCAGCACATTTTTCCCAAAGAGAAATAAATTGGTTTATTCCCGTAGCATAAAAATCCATGCTTTGGGATTCAGTGAACTCTTGGAAAGCACTTTCTGCCTCCTGCTGGTTGTGGAAGCATTTTCCCTGCAAAAAGTTGTCAAGATACTTGAAGCAGTGGTAGTCTTGGCAAGAGGTCAGGTGAAGATGGCAGATGAGGCAAAACTTGGTCACCCCATTCGTTCAGCTTTTGAAGTGTTGATTGTATGATGTGCAGTTGGGTGTTGCCCTGAAGAACTGGAGCCTTTCTCTTGACCAGTGCTGGCTGCAGGTATTGCAGCTGTCAGTGCATCTCATTGATTCACTGAGCACACCTCTCAAATGTAATGGTTTCACCACAATTCAGAAAGCTATAGTGGACCAGACAGGCAGCAGATCACGAAACAGTGATCATGACCTTTTTTTGGTGCAAGTTTGGCTTTGGGAAGTGCTTTGGAGCTTCTTCTTGGTCCAGCCACTAAGCTGGTCATTGCCAGTTGTCTTATAAAATCCACTTTTCATTGCACATCACAATCTGATTGAGAAATGATTTCTTGTTGTGTGTAGAATAAGAGAAGATGACACCTCAAAGTGATGATTTTTTTGATTTTCAGTCAACTCATGAGGCACCCACTTACTGAGCTTTCTCACCTTTCTAATTTGATTCAAATGCTGAATGACCATAGAATGGTTGACGTTGAGTTCTTTGGCAACTTCTTATGTAGATGTTAGGGGATCAGCTTCAATGATTGCTCTCAACTGGCCGTTGTCAACTTCCAATAGCTGACCCATCTTCAAAATTCTCATCTCCTTTGCAAAACTTCTTGAACCACCACTGCACTGTATGTTAGTTAGCATTTCCTGGGTCAAATGTGTTGCTGATGTTGCAAACTTGTCTCCGCTGCTTTAGGACCCATTTTGAATTTTAAAAAATTTCTTGAATTTACATCATTTCCATGATCTAACATCATTTCCATAATCTAAAATAAATGTAAAATAAGCAGCAAGCAATAAGTCATTAATAAGAAACATAAGTGAAAGATGCACATTAAAATGATATATAACATAACCACATTTATTTAAGAATATATCCCAATATCAAATGACAATTTTCAACAATGCAAAACCACAATTATTTTTGCACCAGCCTAATGCAATGCTGAACACCATACAGCCCTGCAATCATGCTTAGAAGAAGTTTGTGGACTGTGGATCAGATGCACAGTAATTGCATCACTGGGGAGGGGCAGGTGGGTGAGAGAGAAGGACAGAACATAGGAGTCTCTGCTCTTTCTGACATCTCCATCATTCCTCAGGCCCAGGTATGCCCTCTGCTTGCAGGAGAGAGTGAGCAATTCTTGCAGCTATAAAGTGTTTGCTGGGACTCACTAGACCTCACAAATAGAGATGGAGATGCCTAGTTAAGTTCCTGAGGCTCTAGACATGGTTACCTGAGTTCAAAGTCTGGTTTCCACACTGGGTAGTAGCCTTAGACGAGTGACTCAGCTTCTCCTGGCCCCCGTTTCCTCTAGTGAAAAAGAGGATAAATAGTAGCTCCTACTTTTATGATATTTAGATATGATAATTAGATAATGATAATTAGATTATGATTCATTTCAGATATGTAATACAGGATGTTAACTTTAGCTCTTACTACTGCCAGCTTTCCTGGGGATATTGTGGTTGGAATCTGAGAGGTTTCCTTTTCCTTTTCCTGATACTATAGCCCGTGTCATTGTTGACTTCAGTATACTTTACTGCCAATTGCATTCCTGCTAAAGGCAGAACCAGAGCAAAAGCAATTGTTGCAGAACTGTATATTGTATGTATATATTTCATATATAATGTGATGTCAAACAATTGAGACTGTGAACACTATATTCCATATAAAAGCTTCAAGTTTCACCCATATTAGGAGATAAATAATTGAAAGGTCTAAATTACCTCTGATAATTTCATCTAGCCCAGGGATTGATTTTTTTAGATGATTTACAGTGTTGTGCCAATCTCTGCTGTATAACAAAGTGACTCAGTTATACACATATATACATTCTTTCTTACTTGCTTTATCATTATGTTTTAATCACAGTATATTGAATACAGTTCCTTGTGCTATACATTAAAGTGAAAATGAAAGTCACTCAGTCATGTCTGACTCATTGTGACCCCATGGTATACAGTCCATGGAATTCTCCAGGCCAGAATTCTGGAGTGGGTAGCCTTTCCCTTCTCCAGGGGATCTTCCTAACCCAGGGGTCGAACCCAGGTCTCCCACATTGCAGGTGGATTCTTTGCCATCTGAGTCACAAGGGAAGCCCAAGAATACTGGAGTGGGTAGCCTATCCCTTCTCTGGTGGATCTTCCCAACCCAGGAATTGAACCGGGGTCTCCTGCATTGCAGGCAGAGTCTTTACCAACTGAGCTATCAGGGAAGCTGTGCTATATATTAAGACCTTGGTATTCATCCATGCTATATATACTGGTTTGCACCTGCTAATCCCCAATTCCCAGTCCTCTCTCCCCATCCCCACTTGGCAACTACAAATCTGTTCTCTGTGTCTATGACTCTGTTTCTATTTTTCAGATAGGTTCATTTGTACCATATTTTAGATTCCACATATATATGATATCATATGGTATTTGTCTTTCTGACTTACTTCACTTAGTATGATAATCTCTAGCTGGATCCATGTTGCTGCAAATGGCAATCTTTTGTTCTTTTTATGACTGAGTAATATTCCATCGCATATATGTACCATATCTTCTTCATCTACTCATCTATTAGTGGACTCTTTAGTTGTTTCTATGTTTTGGCTATTGAAAATGCACTGCTATGAACATAGGGGTGCATGTATCTTTCCAAATTATAGTTTTGTCCAGGTATATTCCCAAGAGTAGGATTGCTGGATCTTATGTCGTTCTATTTTCAGTGTTCTAGGGAACTTCCATAATGTTTTCCATAGTGGCTGCACCAACTTATGTTGCTTATAATATTGTGTTGGTTTCTGACATCATCAACATAAATCAGCCATAGGTATACACATGTCCCCTCCTTCCTGAGTCTGCCTCCCACTTCCCACCCTGTCCCACCCCTCTAGGTTGTCACAGAGCACTAGGCTTGAGCTCCCTGCATCATACAGCGAATTCCCACTGGCTATCTATTTTACATCTGGTGGTGTTATGTCTCAGCACTACTCTCGGTTCATCCCACCCTCTCCTTCCGCTACTGTGTCCACATGTATGTCCTCTATGTCTGTTTCTCCACTGCTGCCCTGCTAATAGGTTCATTAGCACCATCTTTCTAGATTCCATATATATGCATGAATATGACAGTTTTCTCTTTCTGACTTACTTCACTCTGTATAATAGGCTCTAGATTCATCCATCTCATCAGAACTGATTCAAATGCATTCCTTTTTATGGCTGAGTAATATTGCATTGTATATATGTGCACCACAACTTTTTTAAATCTATTCATCTGTTGATGGACATCTAGGTTTCTTCCATGTCCTAGCTCTTATAAACAGTACTGCAGTGAATATTGGGGTACATTCCACATCAATTCTTAATGATTTAAATACCTGATTTGTGAAATAGAGATTATGCCAGTAGGGAGAAATGCTGTTTGTGGAATTAGACATTAGGGTGAGAATTCTGTAAAATAAAAATATTCTGAATTTCAGGGCCACACAGCTGTGAGACGAAATGGGAGCTGCCTCTCTAGGAGCCAATAACTGCTTTTTCTTTGGAAAGAAAAGTGCTTTGATTAAAGTATTCTCTTTTCATCTGTAAAAAGGAGTATGTCCCAAGAGTCCTCTTAGCATTCTCCATTTCAGAATTATATGATTTTAGTATTCTAACTTGGGTATTTCTTTTAATGATGAGGATATAATTTTCAAAAAAAATGTTGAATACATTAAAATTCACCTGCAGGTAGAAATTTGAAGCTCTCATGTTCCATCATGAGTTATGTTTTGAAACATAACTGCCCTAGCTATTTACTGTCTTTCTTTCAGGGACCAGTAATCCATAAATATCAAGATCAGTCTCTGTGAAAGATGAAGCACTGACAAGGATACAGACCTAGTATCCTTGTCCACACTAGACTACCAGCAGAAGCTTCCAGTTCACCTTTTTACACCTGTGCTCCAAAGGTAAGCATTTGTAAGCTGCTATAGCCCTCAATTTAGATAAGCATTCAGAGGACAACAGCTTGATGATGATAAAGATAATGACTTTCCATTGTCTGTCATCTTTCACCTGGCAGAACTTCAAAGAAGTTTTTCATCAGAAAAAATAATCCATGCAGAAATTTAGTTAATTTCAGGAGAGGTGCTTTTTCTTTTTTCTGTCACAAACAGATGTTGAATTTTATCAAAAGCTTTTTCTGCATCTATTGAGATGGTCAACATGGTTTTTATTCTCAAGTTTGTTGATGTGGTGTATCATATTCATTGATTTGTGGATATTAAATCCTTGCATCCCTGGGATAAATCCCCCTTGATTATGGTGTATGATCCTTTTAATATATTGCTAGATTCAATTTGATGAATTTTGAATCTATGTTCATCCGTGATATTGGCTTGTAATATCTTTGTCTGCATTTGGTGTCAGGGAAATGATGCCCTCATAGAATGAGCTCAGAAATGCTCCTTTCTTTGTAATTTTTTGGATTAGTTTAGGAAGACTTGATGTTAACCCTTCTCTAAGTATTTGGTATGAATATAATTCACCTCTGAAGTCATCTTGTCCTGGACTTTTTTTTCTGTTGAGAAGTTTTAAATTAGTGATTCAATGTCAGTACTGACAACTGGTCTGTTTACATTGTATTTTTCTTCCTGGCGCAGTCTTGGAAGATGGTACATTTCTAAGAATTTAGAAGTCCATTTCTTCTAGGTTGTCCGTTTTATTAGCATATAGTTGTTTGTAGTGTTTTCTTATGATCTTTTGTATTTCTATGGTGTCTCTTTATCATTTCTTTCCTTCTGCTAACTTTGGGTTTTGTTTTTTCTTCTTTCTCTAGATCCTTTAATTGTAAGGTTAGTTTGCTTATTTGAGATGTTTCTTATTTTCAGTAGCTCCTTCTTTATGTCTCTAGTTGTAGTTTCTGGGTTTTTTTTGTTTTTTTTTTTTTACTGCTGTTTGTTCTGAAAATAGTTGTGATTTTGGAGTGCTTGTGAGAGGAAGTGCGTTCAGGGTCTCTCAGGATCTCAGAACGCACCTTCAGGATGCGTTCTGCTATCTTGGTCGAACTCCCCCATAATTTTATATAATGAGATCATCATTTTAAATGGGTCTGGCACACAGCAGCCATTTCATAAATATTAACTCCTTTTCCTTTTCCTACACCAATACTGGCTGAACTTGACACAAATGAAATGAAGACACAGTGGGCATTTGGGGTGATTCTCTTCTTCCTTGTCCCCATAGGGTCTTGGACTCACTTACGAGAGCTGGTTTTGCCCACCCATCTCTTCCCAATTCTGTGCTTACTGATGTGACATTGGTAACTTAAACATCGTGGTAATATTCATACCATAAAAACTGACTAATTTTACAAATAAGCACTGTCTTGTTGTTTGAGAAATGACTGTTAAAGTTTTATCAGGACATGCCTACTAATGTCTATCAGTTTCTTCAAGACTATATCTTGTTATTATTCAAGGCCGCATTAAGTGTCTCATTTTGACTACCCACTCCAGTATTCTTGCTTGGAGAATCCCATGGACAGAGGAGGCTGGTGGGCTACAGTGGGGTCACAAAAGTCCATGGGGGTCACAAAGAGTTAGACATGACTGAGTGGCTAACACTTTGACTTTTCACTTCTTTGTCATGACCAATAAATTTAACCAAGTTCAATTGAAAACAGAGCTTCAACTGGATAAATACTATATTCTTAACAAGTGAATTTCTCTGTGACTTTTTTTGGAGGGTGGTGAAAAACGCATAACATGAAATTGACCGTCTTCACCATGTTTTTAAGTGTTCTCTTCAGTAGTATTAAGTGTGGCTTGTTTTTTGTCTTCTCTAGCAAGGTTTACACGGATAAGGCAATGGCACCCCACTCCAGTACTCTTGCCTGGAAAATCCCATGGATGGAGGAGCCTGGTGGGCTGCAGTCCATGGGGTCGCGAAGAGTCGGACACGACTGAGCAACTTCCCTATCACTTTTCACTTTCATGCATTGGAGAAGGCAATGGCAACCCACTCCAGTGTTCTTGCCTGGAGAATCCCAGGGATGGGGGAGCCTGGTGGGCTGCCGTCTATGGGGTCGCACAGAGTCAGACATGACTAAAGTGACTTAGCAGCAGCAGCAGCAGCAGCAGCAAGGTTTATGAGGTGGAGGATGGGTGTGATTATAAAGTCTAAATGGTTTTATTTGTGAGAAGGTGGTTAAATTCTATTATGGGCATGCTTAGTTCTTACAATTAGTTTTTGGTTGATTTATTTCTGGCTGGCTCCATGGTGATCATTTTCAATGATGTGCTGGTAGAGCTGTTGCTTCATGTAGAGAGATTCTGAGCAGTTAAAGCACCTAGTCTACTACAATGTGCTTTATATATCAAGGGATGATACATGATGGCATTAAAAATATTTAACAAGATAGTTGGCATTTTAGTTAAGAATGTCCAAAATAGCATAGTATAGATAAAGTTAACATGAAATTTCTATAACTGTAATGAGAGAGAAAGAGGAGAGTTAGTTAACATAATTCACTTGGGATTCCATCTGGTTAGAATTTTAGTTATGTAATTATAAAACTAATTTCTTGGCTTTGAAACAGAGACCATACTTTTTGACAGTTTCTGGTGTGATTTAATCATCAACACATGTCCACTCATATTGTTCAAATGAGACAGGGGATTTCAAATATTTTTAACTATACTTAAAGTGGATAAATTGTGCTAGAAACAGTTGAGGCGAATAGTTTCTGGGCTCCTTTGCAATGAGGTCTAGAGTCTGAGTCCTGAGTAGGCAGTTCCTCAGAAAGAGATTGTGGTATATGATGCATCACAGAATGTGGCATAAAAATTTGGACTGTGAGTCATTCCTCCCTACCATTTTTACACCATTCACTAGCTATGTGACCTTGGGCACATCGTTGAAAACTTCCTAAGCCTTAATTTCCTATCTATAAAACACAGAAAATAATACCTATTGGACATAAATGTGTAAAAAATTAAGTTAAATAATGTATATGAATAGCCCTGTACACTGTAATGTCATCTTCATAAATGTAAAGTATGAATGCTTCTACTCAGTTTTTAGTTACAGGTTATCTTCTTCATGTACAGCCAACCATTTACACGTATCTAATGTCTGCATACTACTTTTTAATACTTTTTTTGGCACCGACCATCTGAAAGATACTGTATGGGGCCTTTGGGATACCAAGATCTATCTAAAATGACCCCTGCCCTCAAGTAGTTAAACCCAAAGCTGTTTGTTATTTAACCTGAGTATCTATCACCAGTTATTTCATATTACAAAGCCTTACCTAAAAAGCTGTAGAAACACCAAGTATCTGCTCATGATTTTTATATTATGCAGTCCTTCAACAAAGTGTATAGCAAATAGCCAGTTTGGAGGATAGCCTTTACTGGAAGAGTGTTTCTGGAGAAGGGTACTTTGCAACACTGAGTTTCAGTTCAGTTCACTTGCTCAGTTGTGTCTGACTCTTTGTGACCCCATGAACCACAGCACGCCAGGCCTCCCTGTCCATCACCAACTCCTGGAGTTTACCCAAACTCATGTCCATTGAGTCAGTGACACCATCCAACCATCTCATACTCTGTCGTCCCCTTCTTCTCCTACCCTCAATCTTTCCCAGCAACAGGGTCTTTTCAAATGAGTCAGTTCTTCGCATCAGGTGGCCAAAGTATCGGAGTCTCAGCTTCAACATCAGTCCTTCCAAAGAATACCCAAGACTGATATCCTTTAGGATGGACTGGTTGGATTTCTTTGCAGTCCAAGGGACTCTCAAGAGTCTTCTCCAACACCGCAGTTCAAAAGCATCAATTCTTTGGCACTCAGGTTTCTTTATAGTCTAACTCTCACATCCATACATGACTACTGGAAAAACCATAGCCTTGACTAGACCGACCTTTGTTGACAAAGTAATGTCTCTGCTTTTTAATATGCTGTCTAGGTTGGTCATAACTTTCCTTCCAAGGAGTGTCTTTTAATTTCATGTCTACAGTCACCATCTGCAATGATTTTGGAGCCCCCCAAAATAAAGTCAGCCACTGTTTCTCCATCTAATTCCCCATGAAGTGATGGGACCAGATGCCACGATCTTAGTTTTCTGAATGTTGAGCTTTAAGCCAACTTTTTCACTCTCCTCTTTCACTTTCATCAAGAGGCTCTTTAGTTCTTTTTCACTTTCAGCCACAGGGTGGTATTATCTGCATATCTGAGGTTATTGATATTTCTCCCAGCAATCTTGATTCCACATTGAGTTTGGGTAGCAATATTTTTATTTCTGATCGTACATTTTCTATATAATGCAGTTAGAATTTAGCTCAGCAGAATACACATTCATTTCTTTTTAAAATATAGTCTTATCTACTTTTATGACAATAAATACAGTCCCTGAAGTGGATACTGCTACACTGTAATATGCCATCAAGGCTCTCCTACAGATTTGAAAGACTTCTATCTCTAGCTACTTGGAGTATCTCAGAGTGCCACAAAGTGGGTGGCTTTAAACAGTAGAAATTTGTTCTCTCACAGTTTTACAGACTAGAAGCTCAAAATCAAGATGTTGGGACGGCCATGTTCCTTCCAGAGCCTCCATAGAAAAATACTTCCTTGATTCTTCTGGTTGCAGTCAGCCACAGACATTTGATTTCTGTCTCTGTCCTCATGTGATAGTCTCCTTTTTTGTGTTTCTAGGTTCACGTCCAAATTTTCCTTCTCTTTTAAAGACACCAGTCATCTTGGATTAAGCCCACTCAAATTTAGTGTGGCTTCCTTGGTGGCTCAGACAGTAAAGAAACTGCCTGCAATGCGGGAGACCTAAGTTCAATCCCTGGGTTGGGAAGATCCCCTGGAGGAGGGCATGGTAAGCCACTCCAATGTTCTTGCTTGGAGAACTCCGTGGATGGAGGAGCCTGGTGGGCTGCAGTCCTTAGGGTCACAAAGAGTCGGACAGGACTGAGCAACTAACACTTTTCATTTTGAATTCAATTTGCTCCCAATTTAACTTGCTTACATTTACAAAAACTATTTCTAAATAAGATTGCAGTCACAGATATCAAGTATTAGGACTTGAATGTGTCTTTGGGGAAACATAATTCAGTTCATAACATCCTGATTATTTATATTTTTTATTAATAAAACATTACTATGGCACTTTAATAAACACTGAAACATGGTTCAGGAAAATTCAGTTTTATGTTACTGTAATCCTTCTGAATAAATGTGCAAGGGAGCAGAAAGTATACTTACTTTTGACTTATGAAGCAGCTCAGAAAGTAATAATCTTAATTAAACTCACTAAGCTGTAGAGTACAAGCAGAATATGTTTTCTGTGTTCTGAGGACCAAGAAGGTATCTTGAGCCATCTGCAATACTGCATACCTTCAAGATTATTAATGTACTGATATCTTAAGAATATTTGGGGACAACAAAAGGAAAAAATAAATGGAGTTAAATTTAAAAGCATCTGCACAGCCTAGGAAACCATTAGCACAATGAAAAGGCAACCTAGAAAATCAGGTTAATCCAAAGCATTCAAGAAATGCATACAACTCAGTAGCAAAGAAAAAACAATTAACAAATAAGCAAAGGACCTAAATAGAAATTTTTTCCCAAAGAATATATTCAGATGCCCAAGGCTTGGAACATTACTAACCATCTAGAAATGCAGATCAGAAGTGCAATATAAGGTTAGCTATTATTAAAAAGACATGATATAATAATAAGGATGTGGGAAAAAAAGGGAATGCTGTACACTATGACAAACAATATGAACGTTTTTGAAGAAGTGAAAAATAGAACCACCATCTGATGCAGCAATTGCATTTCTGGATATATATAACCTCCCCCCCGCCGCCCCCCCCCCCCCCCCGCCCAAGTGAAATTATTGTCTTCAAGATATATCTGTACTCCTATGTTCATAGCATTATTCATAATAACCCAGGAATAGAAACGCCATGTCTTTTCATGAATGAATGGATCAAGAAAATGTTGTATATATACACAATGGTATGTTAATCAGCCTTGAAGAAGGAAGTCCTGTCATCTGCAACAATGATGAACCTGGAGGGCCTTATGCTAAGTGAAATACCAATAAAACAGATAGAAAATGACAAAAACCACATGATAGCACTTATATGTAGAATTCTAAAAGAAAAAGAAGTCAAGCTCATAGAAACACAGTAGAAAAGTGGTTGCCAGAGAATGAGGAAGATAGGAAGAGATTGGTAAAAGTGTATAAACTTTCAGTTATAAGATGAATAAAGATTGAGTATCTAATGTGTAAAGAAAAGAAAGTGAAGTCGCTCAGTCAATGTCTGACTCTTTGTGACCCCATGGACTGTAGCCTACCAGGCTCCTCTGTCCATGGGATTTTCCAAGCAAGAATACTGAAGTGGATTGCCATTTCCTTCTCCAGGAGATCTTCCCAACCCAGGGACTGAACCCAGATCTCCTGCGTTGTAGGCAGATGCTTTACCGTCTGAGCCACCAGGGAAGTGATGATTATAGTTGATGATAATGTATAACTGAGATTTGCTGAGAGAGTTGAGGTCACTTCCCAGGTGGCACTAATGGTAATGAACCTGCCTGCCAATGCAGGAGACATAAGAGATGCGAGTTCAATTCCTGGGCTGGGAAGATCCCCTGGAGAAGGAAATGGTGACCCGCTCCAGTATTCTTGCCTGGGATATCCCATGGACAGCTGGTAGGCTACAGCCTACGGGATCGCACAGTCGCGTAGAGTCAGACACTACTGAAGTGCCTTAGCACATGAGAGAGGTGAACTTAAATAACATTTTTACCAAAAAAAAAAAAAAAAAGATTGAGAGGGATGTAAATGGCCTTATTGTGACTAAATGTTACAAGGCTCAGTCTGGAACTATTTCATAGTGTGGTTCTTTAAACTATGGCATACAAAACCAAGTGTCAACACCAGCAGGCTACTGTCATAAGCAGCATTTGGCGTCATGGAAGATGAATTAGAAGCTGTCACAGAACCTGCCATAGCAGCAGCTTCCCCTTCTAGGGTTATAAGAGCCCCTCAGGTAGTCAGTCACTGTGACTCTGGGAGCACTATCTGATGACAGCTGAAAGCAAAGGCCGTGACATCTAGCTTCCAGCGTTGCAGTATGGTCTTCCTTCTCTTTTTGCTTTTTCTCCACAAAACATTGACAGTGAAGACCTTTACTGGGGAGTGGGGGAGTGATATGAATCATTGCAAATAGAAATCATTTTAGTTAATTGACAAAAGAAGCTGATCTGGAAACCAAGGGATAATATTGTGTAAAGTAAATTTGAACATACATGAAAAATAAAACTGTGTTTTTTTATGTTCTATTTTGTGTTTTGTTCGATTTATTAGGGCATATGACAGTGTCTCCTGTATTTGGTGAAAATAAAATTATTTTGTAACCCTGAATAGGGGCATAAAGCAGAAACTTCTAAATCTAGAGTCTGCTAAGGTGGATTTAGTGAAAAGTCCTGAACCTTAAAATAGGGAGCTAAGTGGAAATGACTGTTATGTGATTATTTTATCCTAGCATACAGTGATCATTAATAATAACAGAAAAGGCAAGACCTTGATTTTAATTATGCCAGAGGTTTGTAAAACTTCAAAAATCATCTCATGTCAAGAGAATGTATACTCTAGGAGTTGATGCTGTGAATTAACAACTTTGGATTCTAATTTAGTGTGAATTTTTTTTTTACCCAAGAAAAGAGACATTTTTCAACAGAAAAAAAAATTGGCTCATGGTACATGAATACATAATTTGAACTATATTTTAATACCTCAAGTGTAAATGAATGAAAAGCATATGAATTACATCGTCTTTAAAATATCCAAGTCAAAAGCATAAGGAGAATATGTGCTTGACAAAATCACACACACACACACACACACACACACACACACACAGACTTAGCTATTCCACATGGATTTCATTCTTTTATTTGTAGTTTGTTTCCTGTCCTTTATGTGCTGTAAAAATTGTCTTTATTTCAGAAACAGTGCAAATAGCATTGCATGATATTTAAATAAACTCAAATGTCTTCTTGCATTCCATTTTTTTCAAGGCTATGCTAAAACTAAAAGGAATGGAAATAACCTGTTCCAAATATAAGGAGGTTTGGAATGTTTTAATTGATACCGTATTCCTGTTAATAAGCCTACTCTTTTTCATCTTCTTCAGAGTCCACTTGTCTTGTTTTTGTTGTTGTCCAGTCATTAAGTCATGTCTGACTCTTTCGCAACTCCATGGACTGTAACATAAATGAATTCATGGTCCTTATTTAATAGTTCCACTCCAGCTTCAGATTATTTTTTCAAGTTATATCTGTGATTGGAACTATTTTTTTCTTAATGTCTTTTTTTCTTCCAGTTTTAAAAACATTCTCCATTCTAATACTCAAATAAGTCATAAAATATTACTTCTTCCAATAAAGCTTTTTAAAGCTATTTGGGGAAAGATGATATTTTTATGGGTAGAATAAAAAAATCATTCAACTATACAAGAGTTTGGTTTGCCATAAGGAAACTCCTGGTTCATTTCCTTGAGACAAAACTCTTTCATCCTTAGTCTTGGAAGCCGTTAATCAATCTAAGGAGTATTAACACCTTTGCAGTTGTTCAATAATCATCTGAATGAACTCTTAGCCGTTGACAATGGCAGGTGTGGGTGGAGGGCAGCATTGTGCCCAAGCCACATTAGATATGTAGCTGTGGAACCTAAATGTGAGAACAGTGCCATATCAGTATCTTTGAAATGCTTGATTAGGAAGGAACAGAGGTTCCTTTTCTGAAAGTGGTTAAGGGTTTTTAATCGTGTTTGTTAAGGCCAAAGGTACACAGAAATTTCTAACATAGCCATTGTAAGTCAATGTGCCATAGTCGCACCACATTCTCTCTAAAACTCACAAACTCAGAAGCAAATGAGAAAAATAGACAAATGATGTATATATCCATTTGATGTGAATATTACATCCTAATGGAAGGCAAGTGTAATCCTATCATCAAGTGGTAGAGAAGTCTGCAAATCTATTGTGTATGCTTAGTCACTAAGCTGTGTCTGACTCTGTGACCCCATGGACTGTAGCCCTCCAAGCTCGTCTGTCCATTGGATTCTCCAGGCAAGAATACTGTAGAGGGTTGCCATTTCCTACTCCAGGGGATCTTCCCTACCCAGGGATCAAACCTGCATCTCCTGCATCTCCTGCATCTCCTGCATTGGTAGGCAGATTCTTTACCACTGAGCTTCCTGGGAAGCCTCATTAGGATTCATTAATCAGATAATTCAAATCTTACATTTTTGAACAATGCAGGTTTGAAGTACATGGGTCTATTTACATGCAAGTGTTTTTGTTTTTTTCTTTTAATAGCAGATATTATGGTTCTACAGAAGCTCAGCTGGTTGAATATGCAAATGCAGAACTGCAGATACAAGGAATTTAGGGATACAGAAGGCTGACTCTAAGTTATGTTTAGCCGTTGAACTGCATGCAGGGTTAGTGCCTCTAATACCCAAATTGTTCAAGGGTTAGCTGTGAACATAAATGAGAAATAAACTCCTTCTTGGCAGAAAGAACCTATGGGCAATGTTTTTCTACTTCTAAAATATAAATTGCTTGAATCCTTTCTACATAAAAAATACATATAAAGAATAAATATTCTCCCACAATAATTGGCTTAATTTAATTGCTCACAATATACCATTCTAATTCTTACTCTGCAGAATCCAAGGTGATATTTTTATGACTAACATAGTAATATCTGTTAGCTTTTTTCCTTAAAAGATGTCAAGAGAAAATATTTTATTCAGCTGATAAGAATGAAGGTAGAAGTTGAAATGCAAAAGGTAATGACACTTATTAGCTAATCAAGTTTATTACTGATCATTCTTCATGTTTTTGTGATTGAAAAATATTCTGATCTTGAAACTGAATAATAGCAAATTTTCAAATCCAAAATTCAAGTATTGATTCTACCAACAACCTGATGAATGATCTAAGCCTAGGCACCCAGCCTAGCCATAAAAAATGTTTCCAAAGTCCTGACATTTGTGGAACCGTTTCCTGAGATAGATAAGAATAAAATTATTTGCCTCATGATGTTGTTATGAGAAGCAGGTGAAGAATGTTTGTGAAATAATTTTGTATCTTTAAAAATATTAATGATTGCTTTAACAAATTCATCTGAGAACATTTAAAAGATCGTATTGGTTTTATTTAGGGATTCATGAAACAGGTAGCATGCAGTCTAGCAGATACAAAGGAGCTGCAAAAAATTATACAAGGCAAGAGATTTTGCCAGCTGAAGGGAGCAGGAACAAGGAAGTTATACAAGCAGGAAAAATCAGATTGATTATTGAAGGTTACTTTCCTTATAAGGGATGGTGGGGGTCTATCAGACAGATTACCCAAGTGATGGTGATAAGAAGTGATGACTACTGGTTTTTCCAATAGTCGTGTATGGATGTGAGAGTTGGAGTATAAAGAAAACTGAGCACTGAAGAATTGATGCTCTTGAACAGTGGTGTTGGAGAAGACTCTTGAGAGTCCCTTGGACTGCAAGGAGATCCAACCAGTCCATCCTAAAGGAAATCAGGCCTGAATATTCACTGGAAGAACTGATGCTGAAACTGAAGCTCCAGTACTTCGGCCACCTGATGTGAAGAACTGACTCATTGGAAAAGACCCTGATGCTGGGCAAGATTGAAGATAGGAGGAGAAGGGGATGACAGATGATGAGATGGTTGGATGGCATCACCAACTCAATGGACGTGAGCTTGAGTGAACTCCAGGTGATAGTGAAGGATAGGGAAGCCTGGCATGCTGCAGTCCATGGGGCTGCAAAAGTTAGACATGATGGAGCAACTGAACTGAACTGGTGATCAGAAGAGTCCTGATTAGTTTGAGATTCCACGTCTGCTAGAGTTGAAACTGTAATTAAGTCTCAGTTTGGTGATGTAGGGCTTAGTGTAAGTGACTTCTTTTGGGGAACTAATGTTTTTTTTTAGTTGCCTAGTGACTATTGACAAAGGAATTGTGTTAATAATTATTTCAGTGTGATTAACATGTTTCTGCACTATTTATCATTACCCATATGATATTTATAACTATATTAGATGAGCTAAGAAATACTTTTTGTATCTAAATTTAGTAAGAACTATTCCAATATAACTTCTAACAAAAATAGTCATGGCTATTTATCCCTTATAAAATGAGCATTAATGATCAGATAAATATTTTTCTTTTTAATTCATTATATCCTATGTAAACCAAAACCTTAAGGAATCCAAGTATTGGCTAAAACATTCAAATTTATTTCACCTTGAATATCAACTAGGAATTTGCCTCAGGGCAATGAGAAGACAAAGAGTCTTTCAAAGAGCACTGACAAGAAGAGAGCAGAGGAAGTGAGAGCTAGGAGAAATGTGAGGGTGGGCCTCTGCAGAGTCACGGGAGGAGAGGCTCTCCCTCCCACGCAGTGTCTCAAGTGTTGTCAGCTCTGAGAGGGCTTTAGAGCAACCTCCAGTATCTCAGTGTTTGGGCTGTGCTCCCTTGTTTAGGAGGGAGTCCGGGCTTGCTTCTGAGCCTCGTTCCCCAGAGGCAGAGCGGAAGAGGCTGACTCTGGGTCGTTTCTGCTGGTCGGTGCTGCCAGCATCATCTCTCTACCTGTGGTCCCCATTGCTCTCAGCTCTGGAGCTGGCCTCCTCGAAGTCAGCCTCACCTTCCCCCACACCCTGCCCAGTCTGCCGCTGCTGATCCCTCAGACCCACCGACCCCCAGGGCTTTTCTCCCTCTGTGGGGAAAGGAGAGAAACTTTATTCCTATCTCACGAACAACTTTCTCCAAGAGAGAATCCCACAGTAGGACTGGGGAACCTCAGTTGCACAGTTTGCTCCTAGCCAGGGTGAACTAGAAATCTGGGCAAGAAAGGAAAGAAGGCTTATTATGGGGTGGTGGTGGTGGTAAGGGGCTTCCCGGGTGGCTCAGTGGTAAAGAATTTGCTGCCAATGCAGGAGATGCAGGAGACGCAGATTCGATCCCTGAGTGAGGAAATTCCCCTGGAGGAAGAAATGACAACCCACTCCACGCTTCTTGCCTGAAAAATCCTATGGACGGAGGGGCCCGGGGGGGGCTACATTCCATGGGGTTGCAAAGAGACAGACATGACTGAGCAACTGAGCATACACACACCTTAACTTAGTGTGGTAATCATTTTATAATATATACACATATCAAAGCATTGTGTTGTACACACTAATGCAGTGTTATGTGTCAATTGTATCTCAGTAAAACTGGAAAAAATAAGACAGTTATTTCTACCTATAAAGCATTTATTCTTAAACATGTTCAAAATACAATTAACAGTAAAATGAACACATTAGATATAGTTTCTATGGACCACTCACGTTTGTTGCAGAAACACTTTGGCTACATAAGCTTTTAAAAAATTTTTACTGGAGTGTAATTGATTTACAATGTTGTGTTAGTTTCAGATGTACAGCAAAGTGAATCACTTACACAGACACATACAGCTACTCTTTTTAAAGTTCTTTCCCCACATACCTCATTACAGAGTATTGAGTAGAGTCCCCTGTGCTATATAGGAGGCACTTATTAGTTGTCTATTTAATATATAGTAGTAGTCTGTATATGTCAATCCTCGTTTCCCAATTTATCCCTCCCTCCCTTCCCCCCCTTTAACCATAAATCTGTTTTATATACTGTGACTCTATTTCTGTTTTGCAAATAAGTTCTTTGTAACAGATTCCACATATAAGCAATATTGTATGATATATGTCTTTCTGTTTGACTTCATTCAGTATGACAATATCTAGGTTCATCCATATTGCTGCAAATGGCCTTGTTTCATATTTTATGGCTGAGTAATATATATACAGTATACATATTGTATATATGTATATTATACATATACATATATACATCTTCTTTATCCATTCCTCTGTCAATACAAATTTAGTTTGACCCACATCCTGGCTATTGTAAATAGTGCTACAATTAATTTTGGGGGTACATGTATCCTTGTGAATTGTGATTTTCTTCAGGTATATGCTCAGAAGTGGGATTGCTAGATTGTATGGTATCTCTAATTTTAGTATTTTTAGTTTTACTGTTCTACATAGTGGCTGTAGCAGGGTACATTTGCATCAACAGCCTAGGAGGGTTCCCTTTTCTCTACACTGTCTCCAGCATTTATTGTTTGTAGGTTTTCAATGATGGCCATTCTAATAAGTGTGAGGTAATATCTCACTGTACTTTCGATTTGCATTTCTCTAATAACTCCTGATGTTGAACATCTTTTAATGTGTTTTTTTAGCCATTTGTATGTCTTCTTTGGAGAAATGTCTATTTAGATCTTCCACCCATTTTTTGAAGGGTTGTTTGTTATTGGTATTGAGCTGCATGAACTGTTTGTATATTTTGAAGATTAATCCCTTGTCAGTTGCTTCATTAGCAAATATTTTCTTCCATTTGGAAGATTGTCTTTTTGTTTCATTTATAGCTTTCCTTGCTGTGCAAAAGCTTATAAGTTTAATCAGGTCCCTTTTATTTATTTTTGTTTTTATTTTCATTAAATGAATCATAGAATATCTGTAATTTATAGGCAGAATGTTCTATGTTTTCCTGTGAGAGTTTTATAGTATCTGGTCTTAAACTTAGCTCTTTAATCCATTTTGAGTTTATTTTTGTGTATGGTATTGAGGAGTGTTCTAATTCCATTATTTTACATGTAGTTGTCTGATTTTCACAGCACCATTCACTGAAGAGACTGTCTTTCTCCACTGTATATTCCTGCCTCCTTTGTCAAGGATTAGGTGACCATAGGTGCATGGATTTGTTGCTGGACTTTCTATCCTGTGTCCATTCAACTATTTTTGTTTTTGTGACAATACCATACTGTTTTGATTGCTGTAGCTTTGTAGTATAGTCTGAAATCAGCAGACTGATCTTCCAGCTCCATTTTTCCTTCTTAAAATTGCTTTGACTATTTGGGGTCTTTTGTGTTTCCATACAATAAAATAGTATTTTTTAAAGTTAAAAGGAACTTTAGAGATCATCTAACCCAACTCTTTCATTTTACAGCTGGCTGATATGAGATCTTGGGAATTTAACAAGTTGAAGAGCCATAGCCTAATACCTAACTTACAGTTTGCTGTTCTTTTTACTATCCTGCATGTCTGCTAATAATAACTAGTATTTTCTGAATGCTTACTGGGTGCTAAGCACTATTCCAAGAACTTTACGCTTATTCACTTATTAAATAATTATTAAGTTATTAATACTCATAATAAACCTTTGAAGAAAATTTTATTAAAATATAATTTTATAGCTAAGACACAGAGTATTGAAGAGTCTTTCCCAAGGCCATACAACTAATAAGTTCTGCAGAGCCAGAATTCAAAACCCAACACAGGGGACCACATTCTTAACAATTATGCTATTCTATTTATTATTCCATTTGGTCCAGTCCTTATGACTCTATTAAAATGAATACTTTACTGTTAAAATTTCTGAGGTCTCATAACATATCTATGCTCATTTAACCTCAGTCTGTCCAATCATTACTCTCTGTAGGAAATATGGTTTATGTTTAAAGTTCTGCTTGACTATTCTTTTAAAATTCTTTAAAATTTTTTTTATTTCATGTTGAAGTATATTTGATTTACAATGTTGTATCAGTTTCAGGTATTTAGCAAAGTGATTCAATTATTGCTTGAGTATTCTTAATTTTTCTCTATTTGTGTTAGTAAAAGCTGATACCATATTTGCATGTAATCATTGCTCACTGAAATGAGCTTTCTATGAAATTGATTGGTCATTGACTGATCAGTGTAAGAAATCTGTTTGCGAAGATAGTAAAGTAAGAAATTATTACTCATGGGTTTGCTTGCCTATCTCTGATCTTGACCTTTGTCATTATTCATTAAATAACCTCTTTCCAACATGTAACTTTTAAAAAGAATAAGATCATCTTATTGATCTTCAGAGCATCTGCCACATGGTTCTAGGCAATAGGGATTCAACATTTTTCCTTTTTCCTAAGAATAAATAAATAGGATTTTCTCTTTTTTCAACCTCTTAAATAAAAGCAGTGAAATTTCAGGAAACAATATTACTTCTCTCATGTCCCTTGCTATTATAAAATCTGAACTTCATAATTCAACTGGATTTTCATTGAAATTCACCACACTCCCCTCCACAGCTGTGGTCTCAAAATACCATTTCTGCATTTATTTTAGCCCATGGAATTACTGCTCAGAGAAACCACAGAGTCAATCAGACTCAAAATGGCCCAAATCCTTCCTGCTTTGGAGTTTTCCATCTTCAGATCAAAGCATTTCATGCCCGTCAGCAACTTTTTAAAATGCATTTGCTCCTCGTATGCACAACTTCCATTTAAAGACTCTCCTTGGCTGACTTCTCTGATGAAGTTGTCTGCTTGCCAGGAGAACAACACTAATGCAGAAGTAACACAAGACCCTTCAGGTCCTCTTTGTCAATGATCTGGTATTGCAGATAATGGCCAACTTCCGATGTGGACAAACTACCATTCTTTGTACCAGCAACAGAGAAAACTGGCTTTCAGTGTGTTCACTGAAGATAATGAAGACAAATATAACCTGTTTACATGCGAAGATCATTTAAGAGGGGAATTAAAGATGCAATAGAAGCAATTATTGAGATCTATCAAATAGTGCCATGTCATTAGTACTGAATTTATGAGTTTTCAGCTTGCATATGTGCAGTGGGGTTGATAAAACTTAGAAATGGCTTTCTTACCTTTATTTTTTTAAATCTGATTTTATTTGAATAGTCTCAGTTGCCTTCTTTTAATGAGAGAAAAAACAATACATGCAAAATAATAGATTTGGAAAAGACTAACTCAAATTCCCTAGGGCAGTAATCTTTTGGAAAAAGTTAATATTCATAAGTTATGGGAAACTGATGAAAGCCAGCACATCATTTTTCTATGATCCAAGTCTTCAGTTTTTTTGCTCACAGCCAAACCAGGCTTTATAATAAAATTGTTATTACTTTAAGGCTAGGAAAGCAGCAAACACATGTTATTGAGCCTTTATAACCTCAACAATAATAAATCTAGGGGTTATATTTATGAATACCTTAAACTCATGCTAAGTCTTTGTATAAAACTTCCATCTATTTTTGAAAGCAGTTTTTTTCCTTTGTTTCATCAAATTTGCTATACTACTAAAACAGAGTTGGATAAAATTTGGCCTCAATAGCCTACTTTCATTTCTGTAATTGTCCTAAATCAATGCATCGAGGTTCCAGTTCAACCTGCTGATTTACTTAGACAATGTTCATTCTGTATCACATAGCAATTATAACTATACAAAATGTAGAAATTTTTTCAGGGGTTTCCACTCTTAGAACGCTGGGTTAAGCAGATCTAGACTATTCTTATTCATTTTCATGGTTATGGCCTTCTCTTAGGAGGAGAGTGATGGTTTCTGAAATGGTGAGCAAATCTGGATATTTTCATATATCTGCATTATCTACATCATCTTGACTTTTGGGGAGAGAACATTATGAAAAAATAAGGACTAAAGAAGTGGCTGAATGGGAGAGTAGCACTGGCTTGGCAATGTGATAACTTGGTTGATAGTGAAAGAGAGGTTCCCTTTCAATTTTATATACAGTTCTTCCAGGAAAAGATTCCTTGGATTTGCTTTTTATCTTGTTCTGGTATGGAAAAGAAAAACAATAGTGCACTTATAGGACCACTTTTACAACATGCAGTGTTCTCACAGAGGTACATTTTTTGTTTGTTTAATGGACTTGTAATTTATAAAAGGGCATGAACCTTAAGTCCATCAACAAAAGCTTAAGGATTCATCTCAGCAACAGGTGAGAAAGATGTGTAGTATGTAGAATGTCATATGAGTCACCCCAAACTAATTGTTAATTAGCCAAAGACATGTGTAGAAATTTTCAGCAATTAGTGGAGAGATCAATAGAAAACATCTATATTTAATTAGCCATATGGTTTGTTTTATTGGAATTGCATGTCTCGATGCGTTTGAACTGTGGTGTTGGAGAAGACACTTGAGAGTCCCTTGGACTGCAAGGAGATCAACCTTGGGATTTCTTTGGAAAGAATGATGCTAAAGCTAAAACTCCAGTACTTTGGCCACCTCATGCGAAGAGTTGACTCATTGGAAAAGACTGATGCTGGGAGGGATTGGGGGCAGGAGAAGAAGGGGACGACAGACGATGAGATGGCTGGATGGCATCACTGGCTTGATGGAAGCGAGTCTGAATGAACTCCGGGAGTTTGTTATGGACAGGGAGGCCTGGCATGCTGTGATTCATGGGGTCACAAAGAGTCGAACACGACTGAGTGACTGAACTGACCTGAACCCACTGTGTCTGGCTTTTCGGACTTCACAAGTCCTGTCTGTACATACACATACTTCATTTGTTGGGGTTATTCAGGAAAGTGAGCAGAATTGGGATCATATTCAAATCATATTTAGCTATGTTGCTAGAAACGTGATTGAACTAAGGTATTTCCATCCTTTGAGTAGCAGGAAGTCTGGTTTCGAGTGAACAAAATATACGGTTTTAATTCCTTCACATATCATGGTGATATGTTAGAGATGATTTCAGGAATGGTGGCAAGTTCAAGCTCCATAGTCAGTCACGTTCTATAAAGTTGACTTTCAATTTAGTCAAAACTTTAAGGAATCTGTGACATAATGTACATCCTTTTCCCATGCCCAACAGAGAAAACCAGGGCTGCAACAACTATATAATGCAACTTACCTCTTAAAGCCTTATGTGGAATAATTTATTTTTCTATTTATGGTATGTTAGTTCTGTCTCCCCTAAAAGACTCCTTGGAAATGTAAGGAAGAAAAGCTATGGTTCTTTCTGAACTCAGTAATCAGCTTTGTCTGTGATTAAAATGCCATCCAGGTACCCCTTCTCTCTGCCAGAGTAAGTCTCTGGCAGGTTGACCTATGGTACATCAGCTTTGTCTGGAATAAAGAAGCACAGGTGCCCTATCAATGTAATTAGTTAGGTGGTCCTTCATATGAACTATTTTATCCTTGTTCTTGTTAATTTATCCTTATTCACCTCTAGAAAAATTACCAGTCAGATATGTAGTGGTCCTTACCATCTCAGGAGGTTATTGTAAAATGACATCTCTCAGGCAAGAAAACCTAAATATCACAACTCTCAGATTTCATTAGTCACTTTCATGGAGTAAAATAATTGACATCTTCTCAAGTCAATAATGTTCAGTCAGGCATATTTTTTTCAGGATGAGGATGAAATCTTTTTCAGAATGAAGGTGAAGTCTTGTAATTCCAAATAGCAATGAGGCTCATGAGAACTTGACCGGAAACAGTTGACTCTCGCACAGTTTTTTTGAACTGGTCTGTCTTTGATTAAACCAAGAACTCATAGTGCCTTTCTTTATAGCTTCTTCAGCAACTCTAATTAATCACAGAATTTTGGCATTGATCTTTCCACCAAGCCCATGAGTGCTCTTTGAATGAATGATGATTATTTCTCTGTGTTAAGTCTCTCTGCCCTAAGGCTATCAAAATTTCATAGTTGGGTTTCTGCATGTTCTTCAAAGCTTTCTCTTTCAACTTTTGCCTAAAAGCAACATGACAGAACAAGATTCATCATCTGGATCTATGAGCTAATCTCATTCAAATGCCTGGCGATGAGAGCACTGAAACCTGTTAACCAAAGCATAGGGCTTTTGGAGAAAGTACATTTGAAAGTGGCGTCTCTAAGAAGTGTAGAAAAGACTGTGTCTTGATAAGAGCATTTGGACCAGGTAGTCCTCAATCCATGTAGATTTGGGGGACTAGAGTTAGGCCCCTAAAGAGCAGTAAAGTTTACAGAATGAGCATAAAGAGCCAAAGGATCAGAAAATAGTATTAGTTGTCTGTTTCTTTGTTCTGGATTCTATTTCTAGATTATTGAAGTCACAGAGGTTTTCACCCCTTCCTGTACTGATGAATCTAGAACTCCCCATGTAGTGTGGCCAGACTTATCTGATGAAGACTTAGCATCTTGCATCTTGCTTTTAGCTAAGCTCTGTTGTGTAAACTGAATCTCTATCCTCCCATCTTATTCTCTTGAAATCTTTTTCAGAATGAAGGTGAAGTCTTATAATTCAACGAGTTGATAAACAACTCTAACTCCCCTTTCTTGGTCTGAATTTCTTTGTCATTTCGTGGCAGCAAACCATCACAATTACTGCTTCTCCCACTCATCTTTAATATTCTCCGAATTCTTTTAACCAGTCCCCAGCGCCTTTCTTCCTTTTCCTTTCTCCTTCCTCCCTCATCTCTCCGGTCTGCCTGCCTTGCACCTACAGTTCTAAATGTCTCTCAGAAGGGCTTCTCATGCTCCATGCCTAGCCTGGTCTTCAGCAGTTGGCAGAGCAACTCCTCGCTTCCCAGAGACTCAACAGAGAGAAATATTTGATAGAAGGAAAGGGAAATGTAGTCAAGGAACTTTTAGGAATTCTTGAGTTTGGGGGAAAAGTTCAAAGGAAAAATGGAAAGCCTGTGGGAAAGGTTTAGAGGAAACAAGACAGACTTACTGAGATACAGCTACTGGGAGCTAAGGATTGTTATACAGTGAATTACAGTACCTGGGAGCAAAAACAATAGGCTAGTTTCTGAAATCATGCTCCATGGGAAAGTATATGGTCTAATTGTCATAAATGTATGTCATTATGGTAAAAATGGTTTGATAAATAGGAAGATGAGGTAAAATCAGATCCAAATTTAAGATGACTCACTCATACATGAAGATAAATGGATAGAAGACCAAGTAGAATAAATCTTCTGTAGAAATTGATGTCCATGGCTTTTTAACATCACGAATGTGGACCATTAGCTCAGTACATCATTAACTTGATTTTGCAAGGATTTCAAAGCCCATGTTGCTCACTTGACCATGTGGATTACTCTCATTCATTACTTTTTTTGTTCATTCTGTTATGTGTCAGTTGCTGAGGGCATAAGGACAGTTCTGAAACTATTGAATACGTTTCTGCACCAGGCCCCATATCAGATGTTTTATCTTTGATAATGTAATTAATCCTGACAATTATCCTTAAGGATGAGGTATATTATCCCCATTTTACAAAGGATAAAACTGAGGTTCAAGGTGGTTAAACAACAAGGTCATGTCCTGATAAAAATTAAAACCTGGACTTCATTTCAGACTTGCATGATTCCACTGATCAGGCATTTCACAACCTGTTTACATTTACAGCTCTAAGTCCATTATCTTAAACCATGATGTCCTGCCAAGAGATTTGGGGGTTTAACATAAATTCCAGGGAGCCTCTGGGAGATATGATATACAAGGAAGGGAGTTATAATTTTCAGGTCAAATGATGTAACAGGGTCAACAGACCTTGGAACCTTCACTCACTTACGTAAGCTGACACTTTTAGATGCGATGAAAGGGCTTATCACAGTCATCTTTCTCAGATTTCAGTACAGAACAGTGACACTTCTTTAATTTACTGATTTAAAGATCAGTGTTTTTCATTTGTTTATTTAACAAACAGTAGTGAAGAGCCTATGTTATACAGACCAATGTGACAGGCAATAGGGACATAAAATAGATAAGAAATGATCAAAGGGTCTTTTTAATCTCAGGTGAGAAGTAATGTTATAAATATGTGCAAATAAACTTTATCAAACTTAAGAAACCATCGATTTTAAGAGGCACTATTTTATCTACCACCAAAGAAAAAAACATCTAAAATGAACTCTCATGCTCTCAATTGTAAAATTTGAGTATACATGTTAGAATCAATTAAATAGAGCAGGTAAGTACCGTGCTACATGTAAGTGCGTTTGCAGTGATGCTGTTAGGGCTGAGATGAGGATCGGGAAAGAAAAGAGTCAGAAAAATCTTCCCCAGCAAAGTGACTTAAACAATTTTTAATTGAATATAGTTGTTTTATAATGTTAACGTCTGCTGTACAGCAAAGTGACTCAGTGATGCATATATGTATACATTGTTTTTAATTTTTTTCCTTATGGCTTATCACAAAGTATTGACTATAGTTCTCTGTTCTATACAGTAGGATCTTGTTGTTATCCATTCTGTGTGTGATATTTTGCATCTACTAACCCCAACCTCCCAGTCCACCCCTCCCCACCCCTCTCCACCTTGGCAACCACAAGGCTGTATCTGAGAGTCTGCTTCTGTTTAATTCATTGGTTCACTTGTGCCATATTTTAGATTACACATATAAGTAATATATAGTATTTGTCTTTCTGACTTGACTTCACCTAGTATGATAATCCCTGTGTGTGTGTTAGTCACTCAGCTGTGTCCGACTCTTTGTGATCCCTGCCAGGCTTCTCTGTCCGTGGAATTCTCAAGGCAAGATTACTGGAGTGGGTTGCCACTTCTTCCTCCAGGAGATCTTCCCCACCCAGGGATTGAACCCAGGTCTCCTGCATTGCAGACAGATTCTTTACCGTTTGAGCCACCAGGGAATCCCAAATTGATAATCCCTAGTTGTATCCATGTTGGTTCAAATGGCATTATTTCATTCTTTCTGATGGCTGAATTACATTGTTTCTATGGACCACATCTTCTTTATCCATTCATCTGTCATGGACATTAAGGTTGTTTCCGTGTCTTGGCTATTGTGAATAGTGCTGCTATGAACATCAGAGTGCATGTATCTTTTGAATTAGTTTTGTCTGGATATATTCCCAGGAGTTCAATCATATGGTAATTCTATTTTTAGTTTTCTGAGGAACCTTCATACTGTTTTCCATCCTGGCTGTACCAACTTACCTTCCTACCAACAGTGTAGGAGCATTCCCTTTTTTCCACCCCTTCTCTAGCATGTTATTCACAGACTTTTTAATGTTAGCCATTCTTACTAGTGTGAGGTGGTACTTCATCAAGCAAAGTGACTTTTGAGTTGAATTTATAGGTGGAGGGTTGGAAAGAAGTTGTAAAGCATATTCCATGCAGAAGAAACAGAATGAGTGAAAAGTGTGGCTGGGCTGATAAATAGATTGGGCAGCCAGAGCATTGCTGAAGGGCTGGAAAAGGGGTGCGGAGGCCATGTGTTGATTTGATATGGCTCCTGAGTTGCAGGCCTGTCTGAGAGGTCTTGAAAACCATGCCCAGAGGCTTGCTTCAACCTCTTGTAGGCAGTATGATGCTGCTGAAGAAATTCAAGTGGTAAGTAGAGTCTCTCTGGACATTCTTCCCTTCCTTCCAGCCACCAACTAGAGGCTTCATAGATACCTGTTTTCATGTCATACCGTTGCCACTTCAAACTTCATGCAACTCTTTTCCCTGCCGCACCTCTATAGTCACGAAGGTGATCCAAACTTCTGATTCTAAGATTGGCTATAGGATTCTAGTATGTTACATGCTTTCCCTCCTCCAGTTCTCCTATTATCTCCTCTCTCTCACTTCCTTTTGCCCTGATCTTTATTCTTTGAAATAAAAGTTTGTCCTCTAGCTCTGTCACTAACTATTTGGCTCCCCATGAGGAATTTATTTAATCTCTTGGAAATCAGGATCTCCACTCCAGTAAAAAGGGATATACTCTGCATATCTAAAGAATGAAATGAGTCTGTGTGTGTTAAAGAATTTTGTACTCTGCTAGATAGCATCTAAATAGACGTGATTTACAAACTGTAATGCGGACATCTTATTGGCTCAGCAGGCCTGTTTCTTGAGTCAGCTGGAGGGTGACCATCTGACAGCATAGAGATCCTCTCTTCAAGTGGTATTCTGATCTGCTGGTGAGTTGGTTTCTGAGCAGGTATGTGCCAGTCATAGACTAGACTTCCTGCCTTACCCTGGCTCATTCCCATCTCCTCCGTATCTGGCCCTCTGTGTCCAACTTGATATGGCAATTCTATTGTTAATTTTTTAAGGAACCTTTACTTTTTTCCATAGTGGCTGCACCAATTTACATTCCCACCAACAGTGCACCTTTTTGGCACAAGGGACTGATTTCATGGAAGACAGTTTTTCCACAGACTAGGGTACAGGGGATGGTTTAAGGATGATTGAAGTGCATGACATTTATTGTGTACTTTATTTCTATTATTATTAAATCAATTCCACCTCAAATCATCAGGCATTAGATATTGGAGGCTGGGGACCTTTGGTGTACAGGGTTCGCCTTTTCCCACATCCTCACTGGTGATTGGTATCTCCTGTTTTCGATGGTAGCCATTTTAACACGTAGGTGCTAACTCTTTTCATTTGCATTTCCTTGATGATTGGTGATATCGGGCACCTTTTCATGTACTATTTTCCATTTGAATATGTTCTTTGGAAGAAAAGGCCATTCAGCTCCTTTGCCCATTTTAAAATTGGGTTAATTGTTTTTTGCTATTGAGTCATGTGAGTTCTTTATGTAATTTGGATATTAACCCCTTATCAGATATGTGGTTTACAAATATTTTCCCCCATTCCATGGGTTGTATTTTAATTTTTCTGATAATTTCATTTTCTGTGCAAAATATTTTTAGTTTGATGTGATTCTGATCAGCGTTAAGAAACCTTTTCAGTTTTCTGCCAGTTTTGTGGACTGGCTCTTACATTTAAGTCTTTAATCCATTTTGAGTTAATTTTCATGAGTGGCATAAGTTAGGGATTTAATTTCATTATTTTGCATGTGAATGAACATCCAGTTTTCCCAGCCATTTATTGACGATACTATCTTCTCCAGTGAGCACTCTTGGCTGTCTTGTCAAATGTTATTGTTTAGTGGCTAAGTCATGTCTGACCCTTTTGCAACCCCATGGACTGTAGCCCACCAGGCTCCTCTATCCATGGGATTTGCCAGGCAAGAATACTAGAGCGGGTTGCCATTTCCTTCTCCAAGAGATCTTCCCAACCCAGGAATCGAACTTACATCTCCTGCATTGGCAGGTGAATTCTTTACCATTAGTTGATTATATATGCATAGATTTATTTCTAGACTCTATTATTGTTTCCTTCTGTATCTGTTTTTATGACACTACTGCACTGTTTTGATTACTGTAGCTTTTAAATACAGATTGGAATCAGGAGGTATGGTACCTTCCTTGTTCTTCTTTCTCAAGATTGCTTTGGCTATTCAAGGTCTTTTGTGGTTCCAAGTGAATTTTATGATTTTTTAAAAATTTTCTATTAAAAAAAAGTCATTGGAATTTTGATAGGAATTGGATTGAATTCATAGATGGCCTGGGATTTTATGGACATTTTAACAATGTTAATTCTTCACAACACACTTTTTAAAAATATTCAATGCTGAATGTATTTTTTGATAAAAATTATTTCTTTATAGCCAAAGCTTGCTTTTATTTATCAATGGCATTTAAAATTTTTTAGAACTCTAGAATCTTAAAATTATAACAATTCTGACAATCATGTTTGCCATTTCTCAAAAGTAATGGATTTTAAACAGTCTTATCAGAGGCCTGTTTATTTTCAAAGGCTTTCAGGGAAGATATTACATAACAGATGCTTTGGGCACCCCACCCTCATTCTCTCAGTGTCTGTATATAGTTAGACAGCTGCACTGGGGGGAGGCTGAACGCTCTGGGTAGAGAACACCATGGAAGCAGTGCCTAACCAGCCAGTGACAGGAGTTGGTAGCTGAATACTCCAGCTTTCTCATGTCTTAGAGGGGACAACTGTGTGTGTGTTCTATGCAAGGGGATTGAGCCCCTGTTATCTAGAGTGATAACCTGTTCATTAATAAATCCTCTGCTGACTTCCTTCCTCATGCTCCGCACCTAAGGTCATTACTAAACTGTATGGACCCAAATCATTGTCTCACGGCCTGCCTTTGGGGGAAATCCAACCTAAAAACCCCCTGAATTAATTTTTCTAAAACTATCCAGCCAGCACCAAATTGCACTTTAGCATATTCCCTCACCAGTGATATATACAAGGGAAACGTGCCTGGATGCCATTTCAGAAAACATTTCTCACAGTTATCCAAGCCAGAAGAACAATGTATCAGAATGTCATTTTTCACATATGATTTTCATAATATCAGTTGTCTATATAATGAAACAGGCAAAATATCCTCATGAAAAGGTTTTTCAAATTAATAAAATATTATTACAAAAATTTCTACATCTTCTTGCATAATAAAAGGAAGGACTTTTTTCAGGTATCTTTCATAAGTTGGGCTTCCCTTGTAGCTCAGTCGGTAAAGACTCTGCCTGCATTGCAGGACACCCGGGTTTGACCCCTGGGTGGGGAAAATCTCCTGGAAAGGGAAATGGCAAACCACTCTCTTGTTTGGAGAAGTCCATGGACAGAAGAGGGTTCTCAAATTAAATGAAATATTCTTATTACAAGAATTTCTACATTTTCTTGCATAATAAAAGGAAGAACTTTTTTCAGGAATCTTTCATAAGTTATTGGGCCATGCCTTTCCACTTGCGGCTCTGATGAATTATCACTTGCTTTACAGAAACTTCTGGGGAGATATTGGGAGAGAAAGAGGTGATGGAGTGGTGGGACAGGTCATGTATTTATCAGCCTGTGATACTATTTAGTCTAATGGTAACCAGACTGCATTTTTCCCTAATCGGGAAGTAGCGGTTGAGGTCGGCAGATGTGTTTGTTGGCAAGTATATTGATTTCTCTGCTACTCTCCTACTGTAGATCAAATAATTAAGTCTAGCATTAATGGAACTGAGGTGAAGATGAAGATGGGCTTGTATTTTAGAAATTTGTACCTTATCACTTTTTAATAACCAAAATTATTATTCTTTCATGGGTCATTAAGCTATTGCTTACTTCCTACATATATTCATTTGTCTTAATCAAATCCCCCAAAACATGGACTCAGAAACAGATTTACATGAAAGGGGTTTATTGGAACCTGAGCACCAGGGAGTGCAGGGAGCCAGAGAGGCTGAGCTGCGATTCAGCTGCAACAGCGCCGCAGTCAGTCTCATGGGGGAGCTCTGGAGCTGATGGGCCTTCAGAGATGGCTTGAATTGAGGCCACAGGGCCCAACTCTTCCAACTCCCTCAGCCCCCTTCCCCCAATCAGCTGCCCCAGTGACTCCCTCCACCTCAAGGAAACTCCCAGAGAGGACTCAGCTCTAAGCCAACCTGCAAGTAACTGGGGAAATACAAGCCTCTGCTGTTAGTGGGGGACTGGGTGACACATCACAGCCTCCACTGTAGCAAGTGTGCATGTTGGTCAGAGTGTGAGAACTTCTGTGAAAGAAAACACAATATTTCATTTACTCAAGTATTCTGAGTAATAGTAAATCAAGTGGTTTGATTTCCAAGTTTCAAATCATTAGAGTACAACAAATACACTTTAAGCCAAAGCTATGAAAATATAATTTAGTTTTTCTAGCTGACCCAGAGGTAGGAAAAACCAATCCAAATCTTACCGAGCTTTAAGAACATTTATTAGCAAGGAGAAGCTTAGGGGTATACACATTCATAGCTTCCTGACTGACAGATGACAGATAACTTGTTTCATCTGACAGTAGCACTTAAACTTTTTCTTGATATCAGTTCACTGGCCTCTGTGTCCCTTTTTGTCTCTTGGTTGCTGTTGTTTCTGTGGCTAATCCAAGACTTCTCTGGTGTCTCTGGGAGGCAGTCATTTGGAAGGTGGCTCTAAGACCAGTTCTTGGATAGGTTTTTGTTGTTCAGTCACTGAGTCATGTCTGACTCTTTGCAACCCCATGGACCGTAGCACACCAGGCTTCTCTGTCCTTCACTATCTCCCAGAGTTTGCTCAGACTCAGTGACAGCATCCAACCATGTCAGCCTCTGTCACTCTCTTCTCTTCTAGCCCTCAGTCTTTCACAGCATCAGAGTCTTCTCCAGTGACTTGCCTCTTTGCATCAGGTGGCCAGTGTATTGGAGCTTCAGCTTCAGCCTCAGTCCTTCCAATGAATATTCAGGGTTGATTTCCTTTAGGATTGACTGGTTTGATCTACTTGCAGTCCAATTAGTCCAAGTAGATCTTGAAGCCTCTCAAGAGTCTTCTCCAACACCAGAATTTGAAAGAATCAATTCTTCGGCGCTCAGCCTTCTTCATGGTCCAACTCTCACATCCATACATGACCACTGGAAAAACCAAAGCTTAGACTATCTGGACCTTTGTTGGCAGAGATGTCTCTGCTTTTTAATATGCTATCTAGCTTTGTCATAGCTTTTCTTACAGGGAGCAAGCATCTTGGTTAGGTGATGGGCCTATAAGGGGAACCTGCTGACTAAGTAATTCCCTGAGCTGAAAGATCCATTCCACTTTCCTTTGCAACCCAGTGCTCTCCCAGCTCCTGTGGTAACATCCCACGGGATATTCTGCTGTTTCCCCTTACCCTCAGGGCAGTCCTCTTGGATAGGTTGTCAACCCAAGAAGCCCACCTAAGTGCCTTCCATGGTATCTCTGGAAAGTCATGCATTTCTGTGCAAATGTGAGAGACAATGCAGAAAACACCACGACTGCCTTCCCTACTCAGCTGTCTTTCTTTCCTTACACTCTGTGGATATAGACTAAGTCTACTGCAAGGACAATTCTCGGGCAAGAGAAAATCCTACTCTGTTTCTATGTCTGCATGTGAATGATTACCTATCAATGAATCCCCAGCACTTAATACAATATCTAAGCCAGAGGAAGAGCTGAATAAATATTAGCTGAGTGAACAAAGGTTTAGCTACTCAATAGCTCTTTTCAAACAAAATTTTTTGGACTTTCAAAAGATTTATCTGAAGTCACAGTCCAAGTGCTCCCTCCCATTCCATCTCGTTCTATTTTCACTGGGGAACAACATCTGGTCCCTAGCCTCTTTATAAGGCCTGTTCTACACACCAAGACTGCAATTAAGTCACCCGCAGTCTTTTCCTCGTTTTGGCCAACCAACATCATTTCCGTGATCCCTTCCTTATAAGCCTGGCTTTCCAACCCTTTAATCATCTCTGCTCTCTTCAGGATCCAAATGTCCCACTTACTTTTAAACTATGGAGACCCAAGTGGAAATCTATCATAACGACGTTGTAAAAGTTTGGCAAATTTCAAGAGAAACTAACATCTGTTTGGTCCTTTCTCATTATCTTCTTATGCCTTTTCATTAAGAAATTCCCAGGAAAAGCTGTAAAGTTTATTTTTTAAATTAATTCAACAATTTCTCTTCTAGTGTAAGTCTTCCTATTTGTATGCATTTGATTTCTGTGCAAGAAAATGGATTCATAAATGGAGGATTTCTAAGCTCACAAATGTTTTAAAATATCTTGCACATATTTTTAGGGTCTAATTGCAGAATATAGATCTTTTTTAGTCTTAATTTTTTTTTAATTTTTGTGCTAATACTCAGCAATGACATTGCTTTTGAATAAATTGTTCTTTAACTTAAAAATATTTTTGTTATTTTTTATTTAAACATTTTCCATGGACTTAATTAGACCCATTGAATAAGAATTAAAAATAATAACTGTGATTACACAGCACTTACTCTGTTCCAGGCAAGTGATTTAGATGTATTAACATGTTTAATATAAATGACAACGCAGTGAGCCAGCTTCTGTGTGCTATGTGTGTGCCCAATCACTCAGTTGTGTCTGGCTGTTTGTGACCCCATGGACTGTAGCCCTCCAAGCTCCTCTGTCCATGGAATTTTCCAGGCAAGAATACTGGAATGGGTTACCATTTCCTACTTTAGGGTATCTTCCTGACCCAGGGATCAAACTGATGTCTCCTGTGTCTCCTGCGCTGGCAGGCAGATTCTTTACCACTGTACCACCTGGGAAGTCCTGAGTCAGCAACTGTGTCTTCCCCATTTTTCAGATGAAGAAGTTGAGGGACAGAGAGGCTAAGGACTTCCCCAAGATAGCATAGCAAATGAGGTTCAGAACTGGAATTTAAACCCTGGAAACCTAGCCCTAAAATTTATAATCTTGTGACAATGTACTGCCATATGTTTATGAATTAGGGGTGGCCTGATTTTTAAAGAATGTTCTTTTTGCTAGTGGTCTTTAATACACTCAGGCAGAATTTTTCTTTGTATTTAAAGATGATTTTTCTAATATAGCTATTATACTTGAGTACTGACGTTGGTTTGACTGAAGAAATGATGCTGGCTAATACACTCTCATTACTCCCTTACATGAAGGGAGACTTAACTTACTTTTTGCTTTGAGACTGTGTATCCTGCAGTTGCTAAATATCAGAGAGTCTAATTTCCTTTAAGACCAACATAGAGCTCATCTTGCCAGCATGAACTGCAAACATTACCTCCAGGAGCCCTATCAATTTGCGCCAAAGAGCTGGGATGTACATTTTGGGCTTTCCACAGGTACAAAGAGTGCCAGTGCTTGATCTTGCCTTGAGCGGTAATTCATTCTGGAGTCGGTTTTCCAGGACAGATGTTTCTATCGTTACCACCCAGGTCTTCCTGCGGAGCTTTCAGAAACCTCGCTGCCTTTTCAGAGAACACTTGAGGCATTTTCCAGAGAACTCTGCACTATTAGTGGTAGTAAAGCAGTAAGCTTATTCTGTCTCTGGTTCTTTGGGTTGTTCTTTATATGTTTCATTTAAACTTTGGGGGAAAAAAATGAAGAATCTTATGTCATTTGGGCTCACAAATTAAATATTATATTCAAAACTCTTAAAAAACCCCAATCCTGCAGGTACCTATTTAAGAGAGAAGCAGATCTGAAAAAACCCACTGCCTTGCTTCCAAATGTAACTCTTTCCTTACCATCTATATGTGTTGTTGTTCAGTTGCAAAGTAGTGTCTGACTCTTTTGACCCCATGGATTGTAGCCTGCCAGGCTCCTCTGCCCATGAGATTCTCCAGGCAAGAAAACTAGAGTGGGTTGCCAGTTCCTCCTACAGAGGAACTTCCAACCCAGGGCTCGAACCCATGTCTCCTGCTTGGCAGGCAGACTCTTTACTACTGAGCCACCTGGGAAACCAACCCACTGTCTATATATAGGACAGGAAAAAATATTTGCAGTCATGCATAGGCATTTGAAAACATTTTGGCAGATGCTCTTTAACGCTCTAATGTTTCAAAATGTTCTCTAAAATGATGATTTCCCCTTTAAAAATATGTGCATGCAGTTTCATGGTAGGATCTGCCTATATCAGGAAATACTTAAGCAGCACATGTATTTCCCAGTGTGCCATGATTTTTAAAGGAGTTGTAGCCAAATGTTAACAATGTTTCTCTCTCAGGATGTGGAATTGGCGACTGTTGGAGAAGGCAATGGCACCCCACTCCAGTACTCTTGCCTGGAATATCCCATGGACAGAGGAGCCTGGCAGGCTGCAGTCCATGGGGTCGCTGAGGGTCGGACATGACTGAGCGACTTCACTTTCACTTTTCACATTCATGCATTGGAGAAGGAAAGGGCAACCCACTCCAGTGTTCTTGCCTGGAGAATCCCAGGGACGGGGGAGCCTGGTGGGCTGCCGTCTATGGGGTCGCACAGAGTCAGACACGACTGAAGCGACTTAGCAGCAGTAGCAGCAGCAGCAGGGATAGTGATAGCTATTTTACATTTTTTCATTTTATTCATCTGGATTGAGTGTCTGGGTTTCTTTTTAAACTCTGCACGTGTCTTTTGTTAGTTATCAGAGTAGTGAGATTATGAGCCACTTTGTTGTCACATGTTCTTTTCAACTTTAACAGAAATATCATTTAAAATGCAAAGCATTTCTTCACTTGCTCAGAAAATTTTAAGCACTTGATGTATTTAGATAGCTGGTCAGTTAGACATGGAGAGCGATCATTTTAGAATTTTAGAATCCCATCATTTTGGAATTTTAGCCCTGAAAGGATACAGCCTATGATAAAGCACTGAATTTAAATGAAACTAAATGGTTTGTCCCAGTTACACAGCTAGCTAGTGGGAAAGCTAGAACCAAAATCCAGGTCTTCTAACTCTAAACAGTACTTTTCCTATGAAACCATCCCCCTTGCCTTAAGAGTTCATTATTTTTGAAAATACTTACTTATTTATTGGCTGTGCCGGGTCTTCACTGCTGTGCGTGGGCTCTCCCTTGTTGCGGACAGCGGGTGCTTTTCTCTAGTTGCAGTACATGGGCTTCTCATTGCTGTAGCTTCTCTTGTTGTGGTTCCCGGACTCTAGAGTGCAGGGTCAGTAGAGGTGGGACACAGGCTTAGTTGCTCCACAGCACATGGGATCTTCTCGAAACAGGGATTGAACCGGTGTCCCTTGCGTCGCAAGATGGATTCTTAGCCACTGGACCACCAGGGAAGCCCAAGATTTAATTATTTATATTTTCAAAATAGTATTGTATTTTGTCACAGTAAAATTTTGCAAATATATTCCATTCATTTAATTGTATCATGAAGCCAAACTTTAGAAGAGGTGTAAATACATGTAAGCAATAGATACCATGATTCATAGGTCAAATGAATTACACCCATGTTACATCAGGTATTAAGTGGCAGAAAATACACTCATTTTAAACATGAGATGGTGCTCACTAGGGGGAATAGTCATTCTTGAGGGATGGCAGATTCCAGGTGAAAATAATGATCTCTTCTAATAAAATTTATATGCTACCATTCTTCTGTTGGATTATAACAAGAACTTCTAGTTGGGCCTTATGTGTGTGTGTTAGTTACTCAATCATGTCCAACTCTTTGTGAGTCCACGGGCTGTAGCCCACCAGGCTCCTCTGTCCATGAAATTCTCCAGGCAAGAGTACTGGAGTGGGTTGCCATGCCCTTCTGTAGGGGATCTTCCGGACCCAGGGATTGAACCTGGGTATCCTGCATTGCAGGCAGATTCTTTAGGGCTTGGAGCTACCCAGGAATCCCCTTTACTCTTCTGTCCATGGAATTTTCCAGGCAGAAAATCTTCCAGGCAAGAATACTGGAGTGGGTTGCTATTTCCTCCTCCAGGGAATCTTCCCAACCCATGGATCAAACCCAAGTCTTCTATGTCTCTCGCATTAGCAGGCAGATTCTTTACCACTGTGCCAGGTGGGAAGCCCAATGGGCCTAATGAAAACTCTTTAATTCTAAAAAAACCTTTCTATTAAAAATAAAAAATGTTGGTTGAGTGGAGACACATGTGTTCCTGTAAAGCGTGATAAATAGTATGTTTCCTTCAAGAATTTTGCAGCCATGAAAACAAAAGGAAAAAAAAAAACAAAAAACTAAGTAATTTTAGACTAGAGGAAAGTAAGAAGCATGAAAAATTACCAGCCTTGATGCTGAAACCTAGTTCAAAGGCAGACTTTATTAAAAATACACCTAAATAGAAGAGAACATGCAATCACTGCTTTCTCCTAATGGAGTCTTATTATTTCCTACTATTATTTATAAAAAGCCTTAGCTCAGCTCTTAGAATCAGTGAATAGAGACATAGGAGCCTCGTGTATCCTTTTTCTGTAACTTGTGGAAACATATGTGCTCTGCTCCTTGGACTGCTGACCTCCACAAAGTGAGGGAACATCCCAGAGGGACATTTCTTTGTCCTATAGAAGCAGCAACATAGCACCAACATGGCACTCAGTCAATGTTGGCTGAACAAATGAATCACAACCTGTTAACTACTTGTCCCTCTCTGCTCTAAACCCATATGTAAGCTTCGAAAAGTCTGGAGAAAGTTTATTTCTATTTCTTTCCATTCTGTCACTCTGTATTAGAAAGAAAGAAAAATGGATCCTGGATAATTTCAAGGCATATTCTTGGAGGAAAAAAAAATAGAAGAGAAATTGTGACCTATGAATTTTTGTGATCAAATAAGTTCTCATTATTTGACCATTACCTCTTTCCTGGAGAAGATTGTCATGGCTAGTAACCTTTCACATGTGGTTTTCTTTCATTTAATAGTATGAATGGTAAGTGAAATGTTATTTTTACTTTCATTTTTTCATATGTAAAAATGGAGGCTTTGACAAGTCACTGGTCACACAGAGAAGTCACTGGCTCAGGGATGGAGCTGGTGTAATGGGTTTGAAGAAGAGCCCGGATAAGAAGAGGCAGGTGCCGAATCAGTGAAATGAGAGGAGTTGTTGGCTCTGAGGGAGGAGACAAACCTGAGAGAAAGAGGGATGACTCACCAGGAAGTAGAACAAGCACAAAAGGTCAGCTTTTTCTCACAGATAAAGGAAAACTTGTGTGTCATATTTCTGACACGATGCAAACACAGCCTGGACACTTTGGCAAAAACGTAACAGGTCCAAAGTACAACTTTTCTAGAAAAGCCTTTGAGTAAGATTAAAATATAGGGGAAAGAAATGGCATACCTATTGGAATTTACAGATAAGGTAAGGGTTTACTCTGGATTCCTTGTCACATCTTTAGGAATAAAGAGAGAAATATCTTAGGAACTTTTATTTCAAAACAAAGGGAAATGAGAGGGAACTGTGCAAAAATGATATTATAAAGTTAATTTTAGCACAGAATTGCTACCATTTAAACTAAGAAGTGGGGCTTCCCAGGTGGCACTAGTGATGAAGAATGTGCCTGCTAATGCAGGAGATGTAGGGTCTGTCCCTGGATTGGGAAGATCCCCTGAAGGAGATGGCAACCCACTCCAGTGTTCTTGCCTGGAAAATCCCGTGGACAGAGGAGCCTGGTGGACTACAGTCCTTGCAGCCGTAAAAGAGTCAGAGGTGACTGAAGCAGCTTAGCACGCGGGCGTGCAGACGAAGAAACAGCTTTTTCAATATTGTTCCTACAGACTTAATTCATTATCAGTTGAATTAGGACTGAGATGGTGAAGACAGAGGAGAAAGAGCTAAATGTGAAAATCTTCAAGAGGATGTGGCAAGCCATTAAAATTCATTGATTCAAGCAACCCATTACAACATTTTCCAGCCTGCTTATTGAAGCTGTGGAAAAATGGGGAACTCACATTTCTCTCTCTTGGATGTGGAAAGTTTAAATTACAAGAAGATGGAGAGGAAGGAAGGGCCAGAGGAAGGAAACCCATGATTCAGTTATGGCTAATCTGAATTTATTGGTATTTCTCAGTTTAACAAAAGGCAGAGACCAAACAAAAGGATGAAGATGAGATAAAAATGCAATTAATTTATACACCAAAAGAGGAGCAAAAAGGGCCTTTCTTCAATGAAGCTTATACAAATGAGGAGAAACACTCACTGTCTAGACTGTACTTCATTTATTTATTCTTTATTATAATACATTAAGAGCAGGCACACTACCTAATTCATGTGCCTACAAGAGAGCATGAAAAATTCACTCGACCATTCTGAATATGCCTGTAACACATGATATGGAAACTTTTTCTTAGACCTTAGAATTACTACCATTTATTGCTTCCCATGTTCAAGGTATTCAAGTTGGTGGCTCAGTGGTTAAGAATTCACCTGCAAGGGCAGGAACCGCAGGAGACATGATTCAGTCCCTGAGTTGGGAAGATCCCCTGAAGGAGGAAACAGCAACCCACCCCTGTATTCTTGCCTGAAAAATATCATGGACAGAAGAGCTTGGCAGGCTACAGTCCATGAGGTTGTAAAGAGTCAGAAAAAACTGAGTGCATGCATGCACACACACACACACACACACACACGTTCTAGGTGCTATTCAAGGCAATTTAGGTTGTATTTCATTGAATTCCTCTAACAGCTCTGTAAAGTAGGCAAACTCACAGATACAGTAGGTGAGAAATTGAGGATGAGAGAGGGTGAGTAGTTTATCTAAGGTCACGTAACCAGTGAACAGAGGAGCCAAAGTCTAAGGACAGACTCTAAGGATGAGTCTCCAGTGCAGAGCTCAGACTCTCTCTACCATGCCCTGCTCTCCACCCCCTCTATCTTATCCTAGGAGGTATGTGTAGTTTGACAAGGAAGAGAAAGTCTACTGAGGACTTAGAAACCAAGGTCAGTACTCTCGGACGGAGAGGACTAAATAAAAGAGTTTAAGATGTCAATGTAGACCCCTAGCAGGTGCATATTGCGGGCAGAGCACCTAGGTAGCAGAGTGCTTGGTGTAGCATAGGGGATCACTGTCTGGTGATATTGATGGAGGACAAGGCAGAGCCAGGAGTAGGCTTAGGCTGGATAGATAAACAGTTGGCCGCATAGAAAGTTTTTTTTTTTTTTTCCCTTTGAATGAAGTTTATAGGGGTTTGTGTGGAGTCATCATTTCAAAGAAATGGAAGGAAGCGTATGCAGCTGAGGTCATGCCTGAGATAGGGTTCCTGAAGAAATGGAAAAGAAGCATCCCTCCAAGATCTGAAAGTTGGAGGCATGGTCTCCAAATGTGTCCCCCTTCCCCCCCGTCCCCAACCCCATAGAATGTCTCCTTATGTCATCAGTCATCTCGCGAGACAGACAAGACCTTTCAAAGAGTTGGAGCTTCAAAAGGTTTAGAATATATATTTTCTTTACAAGTGCTTATTTTGACATTTATTTCTGTTAAACTTGTAAAGCTGGCTCTGTGTTAAGTGCTTGCCAGGAGAAAGTGATGGTTTGGTTCCTTTTCTCAGGCATGCTGTAGATCACAAGGGGCTTTTCATCAACATTGCAATCTGAGTTTTCACATCATCTTGTAAAAAGGTTCATTTTTTTCTCACGACATACTGAAAGGATTTCGGGGCATTCATCGTGACCTTGAACATTTTTTTAAAGAAAAAAAGAATAGGTATTTGAAATGAACACTGTAAGTGTTTAAGAGGTAACTGATTTTGATAAGACTGTTGTGTGGAGAATTTCTACTAAATAGCATAGCTGTAGAAAGAGGCAGTCAAGCATGAAACCCTAGGTGACATTGACTGAAAGACCAAATAAAAGTTGTGTTTTTTGGAAATATATCTTTTTTAAGGTGTCTTAACATGTCTGAACAATGCCTAGGTCCCCATCTTGTCAAAGTTATGACTAAGTTAGCTAAATTTCTTTGCTCTACATTGTGGTCATGTCTAGGGTAAAACTTTCTTCAGTCCCTTTCTTTTTTATGTCTTGGTAGAAATTATTAGAAAAAAATTTTTTAAAAATATATCTGTAAGTATTTCATGGTTTCTGATTGTAAAAAGTAAGGCATTATTTTCATCTTTCCAAAAGAAAAACATAAATAATCAAACTCAGTTTGCAAACTACAGAACAATGTGAAACAGGAAGCATAGTCACCATCCAAAGATGGAAGTTTTGTATATTTCCTAGAGGGCTGTCCTGGGGACTGGAGAAGAACGGTATGTTTTGATAGGACTTTTGTTCAGGCTGCCACGATGAGGACCTATGCAGTTCTTGTTTTTCCCTGTGACTGTTGCCTTTAAGAGACTAATGGTTAGAAAATCCATAGCATTGGCTCTACAATCTAAGGGTGCGTTTTCCAAGAAATAGAAAGAAATGATTTCTTCCACTCTACAGAGTAATAACCCTGTGTGATTGGGGCTGGTGCATGGGGATCACCCACAGAGATGTTATGGGGAGGGAGGTGGGAGGGGGTTTCATGTTTGGGAACACATGTAAGAATTAAAGATTTTAAAATTTAATAAAAAAAAAAAAAGAAAAAAAAAAAAAAAAAAAAAAAAAAAAAGAAAGTGAACAGCTCAAAAGATGGTTGAGAACAGCTGCTTCAAATGTGTGCCTTTTCAAAGTTATGTGCACTATTATCCAATCTGAAATTTTAGCATACTTTTTTTTCCTGGGATTTTTTTTTTTTTAATTAACAAGCTTTATTTTTTAAGCACAGTTTTCACAGCAAAAAGAATAAAGAAAACGGACAGATAACTCTTTAGATTATCAGTTCAGTTGCTCAGTTGTGTCTGACTCTTTGCGACCCTGTGGACTGTAGCACATCAGGTGTCCTTGTCCATCTTTACGTTATAGATAATATATAAAATGACTTCAAATTTTCCAAAGTCATTCTGCATGATTTTGCATATTCCTGATTCGTAGAAGACTCTTTGGTGACTGGGCAGCAACCTCTCCCCTCCTAATTTGTGTGAGGTTCTCAGGTTCCTCGTCTCATTTTTCTTTTCGGGAAGATGTACCATGAGACTATTTTCACACTTAAAGATACTCATGGATTTCAGGTATGCATCTCTTTTTCTAGACAGAGGCTATTAATTGCACTCTGTTATGAAATAAGTCCCTCTCTACCTATCTTTTCAAAGAATCCTTTAATTCAGGCATTCAGCTACACAGCCTACTTGTTGAAAATGTTCCACAGTTCTTTGGATAGGTATTAATTTTACTGGTTTCTTGTTCCATTATTATTTCCATATCTCTCTTTCTTGGATTTATGTTTCATTTGCTTTACTACTTCCACAGTGGCTCTTTGCACATCAGATAGGTTTAAATTACCTAGTTTTTATGTAATCCCTATTAACATGAAGCATACTTTGGAAAACAATAAGTTTGAGCTTCCCCAGTAGCTCAGATGGTAAATAATCTGCCTGCAATGTGGGAGACCTGGGTTTGATCCCTGGGTTGGGGAGATTCTGTGGAGAATGATATTTGTGCCAGGAGAATTCCATACAAAGGAGCCTGGCAAGCTATAGTCCATGGGGTCACAGAGATTATATATTTACTCATCTTATTGTGACTGGAAACATTGAGATTTTTGAAGCCAGATTTGATTTCATTTTTAAGATGAAACATTCCTATGACAAAAGACTCCCATAAATATTGGTTTACATGGGCTCCATACAAATAATTACCAGGAATACACATTTATTTTATTTTAATAATGAAATATCAGTTATAGTTTCTCCCTCTGTTTCACTGTACTGCTTAGTTACAGACAAAGAGAAATAGAAAATTAAACATGATTCACTAAAGTCTTAAAAACTTCTCAGAAAGGTAGGATGAAGCTGTAGGTTTATTAGTATCTCTTCTACTCCATTGCTCTTACCCTCATCATGGGTAAATTAAATCATGGTTATGTATATAAGATAAGAAGATAACACATCCTATGCTTGTGAGCCAATATTACTACTGAGCTTTGTATGGCCAAAATTACCTTTGCTAACAGTTTATGGACGAGGAGAAAAGAAGGTTTGAGTAAGAACAAATGCTAAGGTAAGGAGTGTTTAGCAACACTATTTTACAATAAGGCTTTCTAAGTAAGTCCTTTTCATTTATAGCTCGAAATTCCCATTCTCCTGGTCTACCCCTCTCCTCTCCAGTTATCTGTACTCAAAATTCATTGCCAAGGATCCCAAACTATAGTGTGAAAATGTTTGAAGAAACTATAAAGACAACAAGCTCTGGAAATACAGAGTCACATCTAAGAGACAAATCTCTTATTGGAGTTTGGTTACATAAGAATTTTCTGGGTTTGGAAAATGAACACCATGGCCTTCCCCTGTATGTCCTGGAGTAGTCCTGCCCTGCCTATCGGAATTCCTACTTGAGGACTTGAAACGTGACTTGATTTCAGCCTCCACAGTGTACACACGGAAGGTCTACAAATGGCTTCTAAGGCTTTTGATGTTCATGAAGAGGAAAGAGCAGGGAGCTGTTTCCTGGAAGGCTATGGGGCACTAGGGAGCACTAAAGAAAGAAACAATGGCAAGGAAATGTCCGTCCTCTGCACTCATTATGTTCCTGTGAACAATAAATTTCATGAGTTTTGGGTCCTTGAATGGACGCGTTACAGGTTCCAATCCTGTTCCCAGCACTGTCTTGGGGACCATACAGATTTATACTTGAAAAAACAACCAACATTGTACCTACTTCCCCAAGACGCCTAAGGGGGATACTGGGCTATTTTAATCACAGACAGTATGAAAAACCTTTTGGAATATTAGTAGTTCAAAGATTTATTTAAAAATGTGGTTGAATTGAGTCTTTCTTGTATCAAATCTTTCCAGCCTTCAATTCCTCCTTTTAATTTTCTCCTTCTTCAGGATAGAGAACACTAGAAAAATAATCTCTATATTTCTACATCAACCAGAAAGAATGCCTCTGACTTTCAGTATGTTTCCTACAGCTGTTATATGTATGTATTGTTTTGTTCTTAAAGTAAGCATTGAGAGTTTTTAAAGTTACAACAAATGGGGTTGATTTTTAAAATTTTAAGCATAGTTATTCAAATAGAAGTCACTTGTGGATTTTATTTCCCACAGAACTTTCTGTTTTGCCAAACAACTACCCTAATTTTTATTTTTTCTGACCTTAACACACGATAATACTTTACAGGTTTTTTAATGGGTTTTGTACGACTCAGACATTTCACATGCTTTATCCAGAACACATCATCCAAACCCTTAGACTGCTCCAAGGTTACAGAAAGAGAAGTCATGGTAATCTGGGCAAAGCCTTCCTCAGAAATTCATGCATGAACCATTCAACTGACAAAGCCTCAGCCAGAATCTAATCTGCTCTTAAGTTTATTACCTTGGGACTTTCAGGGCTGAATGTAGTTGAACAGCAAATTATCAACTAGTAAATATCACCTATAATTTCCAAAGAACTGTGTTAGAAACAAAAAGTCCAAGTCATGGTTCATATAACCAAAAAGGAATGCCTCCCCATCCCTGTCATGTTTTTAGAGAGGTATCTTAGGAGAATTATTCCATACTCAAATTCCACTGTGACATTCAGTATTAACTAAGGCATTTGGGAATGAGAGTTATTGAAATTTCAGACATTTCCAGACTTGGTTTATCTCTCTCCCTTTCCTCTCATGTCTGTATTTAGGGCTGTGCATAATGTTTCTCATTTCCCCTCCTCTTTTCCCAATAATTATCAATCCCTTAAGAAGAACAGTTCCTCAGTTCTTGTCTCCTTTCCACAAAAATTTGTAACAATGGACTAAAGGGTTTAAAACAATAGACAAGTTACAGCTCAGTTCAGCTCAAGCAGATAGATCTTTTATTAGACAGATACTCCCAAGACATGGGAGCAGGCCGACCCCAGAGTAGTTGTCCTCCTCATCCCTCTTGGCTTCCCTCTGTTTATTCTTCCCAGCCCCTCCTTATGGTTGTGCCCCATGCAAAATAGGGCTTGTATCCACCACCAGTCAATGAAAGGGAATGCAAGTGCGCACATGCTCAAGGCCGACTGACAGTTGCAACTTATGTAACAGCAGGCGCTGTTGTATATGTCTTTCCATAATTCAGTCTGTTGTTAGATGTTTAGATGTGGAGAGTACTTATGAACCCCTAGTGAACTCTGGGGACTAGGGGCAGGAGGAGAAGGGGACGACAGAGGATAAGATGGCTGGATGGCATCACTGACTCGATGGATGTGAGTTTGAGTGAACTCCAGGAGTTGGTGATGGACAGGGAGGCCTGGTGTGCTGCGATTCACGGGGTTGCAAAGAGTCGGACATGACTGAGCGACTGAACTGAACTGAACTGCTGAGCAACTGAACTGAACTGAATGGGCTCCTAGCTGCCCAAGGTTACTTGAGGCAGCCCCTGTGGTTAGTTTGTATCCACCATGTGCCCAGGGCACACCTGCAGGAGTTGGAGAAGTCTCTGTGGTCATTTTTGTAGCCTGTGAGCTCACTCATATCTTTCCTGGGTGTGTCTGGGATGGGCTTTAGAGATCAGCTTACATCCCTTTCCACTAGGCCACCCCTTGTTGCTCATGCCTAACTTCCTACCTGACACTTGGGTTTTCCCAGCTTCACCTCTTGCTCAGCAGAGTGTATTTCCACTGAGCCCCTTTGGTATAGGAGCAGAACAAAACCCAAAACCCAAAACTCAGTTGGCCCCGGGACCAGAGAACATTCATCTCTTAAGTCAGAAGTGTCTTTATTCTATTTCTGGATCTCAAATGAGCACCTTTTGTTTAGCAGTTCTCCTCCAGGGGTTTGCTTTCTTGGAACAGTCCATCCACTTGCAGCAAGTTTGAAATAAGAGCTTTCAGGGTTGTAGGTCATGTGGTATCAGCCCAGTTGATCCCAACACCTCTGACAAACAGCAGCGAAAGAAAGGACTCTTTCCACATGAGTTTCTTGTCTGTCCCTGAATCTTAGGGAGGATATTATTTCTTACCCTGAAAAGCTATCATCTTGTTCTACAAAGGCCAAATAAATATAATTAACCCCAAATTTGTGTTTGACTGACCAAATCAGCACAGTCATAAAAAGATAATGTTCATGAAATAAATGACGAGACCTCCTTGACAAGTTAATAAGGAAAAAATCTTGAGATAAATCCAGATGAATGGGAAATCAGCTGGAAGACATCAAACAGGCAAAGCAGGTGCGCTGGCCTGTGTTTGGGAAGATGAAGCACAGCATGAGGCATTGTGCACTTACACAAACGTGAGATCTGTAACCTTTGTCAGGCTTTGAACTGAGCTAAATGCATGACTTATTTAAGAAGAGCTGGTCGCTGGGAACTGGTTGAACTAAGAGTGTCAAGACCAATTCTGAAGATGTTTTCTCTTATTTAGCCTGTTTTCCTGTGCTCTGAGGATTGCCAAGCAGTCAGTGGCAGATGGCCCTTCTGCTAAGTGTGTTTTAAGTGATGTGAGGGATGGCATGATGAACCATTTCCCCAGAGAAGCAGGAAGAAGAAATTCTTTTAAAAAATGCCTCTGTAGTGTGGGTGGGTATAAAACACGCAAGGGGTGAGCAGACCTTTGACAAAACAACACTGGGCCAAAGAGCCCAGAATGACTTCAGCATACATCTGTGGGGGCTCAACAGGCACAAAAGTGTGGATACTTTATGCCAGCACAACCTGGCGTAGGCAACAGAATCTTGCATCCAGCAACATGCTTACATTTTCCAGAAAAGGCTGCCTTGCCACTGCAGAGGGAGATTTCGTTATCACAAATGATTCCACTCCGGCATGGTTCATTAGGCCCACAATAATCACCTCCTTCATTTTGGGCCTCTGAAAATGCTTCAGAAGTCCAAGCATGCAAACACACACACACATATACTGAAGAGGGCCAGGAGTCTGATTTCCAATAATTTTTGGCTAAGAGCCTTTCCTAATTTCTCACACAAAAATATGAACACTAAGAAAAGCCACCCAAAATTTGAATTTTCAGAATCTGAGAGCTTTTACATCTACCCACAAGATGAACAGAACTGGATTGAAAAATGCATTTGAGACCCACCAATGCCAAATCCTTGCAACAGAGCAAGTGGCCCAGCTGGAGGTAAAGTAGAGACATTCCCAAACCATTTGTCTTTTGGGTACAAAAACTCAGAACTCTACCAGCAAGAAAATGGAGCCCCTGCCTCATGCTCCTGCACAGGTATCCGGCTTTATGAAGTACACCACCACTCAGGCAGCTTCTCCTATGCAAGTCAGAGACGGATGCTGGCCAAAAAACAACTTGAAAAGAGTGTGGAAGAACTTGGAGAGTTCCCAGATTTCATTAGTACAAATACAGGATGCCCAGTTAAATTTGAATTTCACATAAACTACACATAGTATTTTAATGTAACTATGTCCCATACAATAAGTGGGAACAACAACATAATCTTTTAGTTTGAGTATATCCCACAAGTATTTGTGACACACTTACACTAAAAAGTTATCTGCAGTTCTGTTTCACACTCAAACCTAACTGGGCACCCTGGGCTTAATATGGCATCCGGAGGAAGGGAGAAAAGAGAGCAGTGTCACCACAATACGTCATAGAGAGACAGATGTTACAAATGAAAGTGTGGAAAGTTGAGGAAGGACCTAGGAAGTCCTTGTAACAATGCTAACCGGATGTACAAATTTACATTTATTGAATGTAAATAGCCTGAGAAGGATAACACTTCAAATCAACCTAATACAGATAACAGTCACTAACAATGAAGACTGCCGCTTAGAACCTTAGAACTGGGCTACACTGTATATTCACTGATCTATCTCCTGGCTGATTTATAGCTAGATTCTAACAGATGATGAATGTCATGAAAGGAAGTCCACATTCTCATCAACTGACAGTGAGTCTAGACAGAGCTCGTTTCATTAAGAATAAAGAAGAATAAACAAAACAAGGGAAAGTATATCAGAGAAAGTAACTACTAGCCAAAGGACTTCAGTACTTTTTATACTACTTGACATACTCCATTTGCACTCCATGAAACAAGAAGCAGAAGTCATGCAGATGAATTGACAAGCAAGGTATGCGAGTTTCAGAGACTTTGCTGCTGCTGCTGCTGCCGCCATGCTGTGCTCAGTTGCATTCAACTCTTTGTGACCCTGCGGATGTAGCCTGCCAGGATCCTTTGTCCAGGGGATTTTCCAGGCAAGAATACTGGAGTGGGTTGCCATTTCCTACTTCAGAGGATCTTCCTGACCTAGGGATCAAACCTGCATCTGCTACATTGGCAGATGGATTCTTGACTGCTGCACCACTTGGAAAACTCAGAAATTTTAAGAATTTATAATTAAGTATAGTAGAAGTATTGAAACTGTTATGGAGCCAATGAAGGACTTAACAATGCAAAACATTGTTTCAGAGTTTAAATATGAGATGCTCTCAGAACTCATAAGTCAAAGATGAGATGAAGAATAGCAGGAATGGACAGAGAACCCTGCAAGTTTCAAGAATAACAAAAAAAATTCTAGATTAAAAAGGGAAAAAAGGTTTGCTTTAACACTTGCCTTCTGCAAATATAAATGTCAGTAGAGAGTGTGGAAAAATGTCTATAAAATTTGAGCCAAGATTGGTCCCCCAGTGTCCACATTTACCTAAATTATTATTCTTGCATAAAGAAAGAATGTGTTCTCATATGTGAAAAATTGGAAAACATATCATATGTACATGTTTCTTGAAAGTAAATTTGATAAATTTAACATGTGTTCAAGAAATTAATTTAAGAATTTAGGGAAGTCTTTGGAGAGAGTGCCACGATGCTTTCAGTAATCATCTGAGGAGCAGGAGCCTTTCATGCTGGTGAAGCAGTGTTGTTTACAGCAGCGGTTCTCACATGTGGATTTGCATAAAGAATTACTGGGGGAGCATTCAGAACTGCAAGCAATTAAGTCTCATTTCAGATTAATCAGAAATTCAGAGGAAAGAGGTGTGGAAGTGGGTGTTTAGTGCTTTGAAAGCTCCACATTTGAGTTTTAAAAAAATTTTATTGGAGTATAGTTGTTTTACAATGTTGTGTTGGTTTCTGTTGTACGGCAAAATGAATGAGCTAGAGTTTACATCTGTCTTCTCTTTTTTGGATTCCTTTCCCATTTGGGTCATCACAGAGCATTGAGTAGAGTTCCCTTGCTATATAGTAGGTTCTCATTAGTTATCTCTTTTACACATGGTATCAATAGTGCATATATGTCAATCCCAAAATCTCAATTCATCCCACCCTCCCTGCTTGATATCTGTACATTTGTTCTCTATGTCTTTGTATCTACCTCTGCTTTGCAAGTGAGATCATCTATATGATTTTTCTAGATTCCACATTTGTGTATTAATATATGATTTTTGTTTTGCTCTTTTGGACTGACTTCTACTTTTGAGTTTCATGTGTAGCCAGGACTGAGACACATTGTTTAGATACAGAACAAGCATGAGAGTGGAGGGTCTGGGCTTAAATTCCTTGCCTGTGACTTGTGGAGCAAGTAGTGTTCACAGGCAAATGGCTCCATTATCTAGACTTAGTTTATTAATTTTAAAAGAAGTTTTGATAATAATAGTGGTAATAACAGTAATACCTCTCCCATATTTGGTCATAGCATGGCGTTGGGAAATATATGTACTTTATATGATTTCTAGTCACAACACAGCATTCTCTTTCTTTGTGGGAATGGCAGTTGTGTATAAGTGTTTATTTTTTGTGTGTTATCATAAAATAGGATTTTTAGTTTAGTCAGCCTTTCTCCCACAAACCACTAACTTTTATGAAATTCCAAACACATTTCAGTTCTACAGAGAGCAGCAGCTCATTTCCCAGCTTGGAAAGGATACCTGAAGTTTGGCCCCTCTCATTTATTTGAATGCAAACCAAGCATGCTGCTCCCCTCACTGAATCCTTGCCCAGTCCTTGATGACCCTGACACAGCCCTGCTCACTGTTTCACAGGCCTGCCACCTCCTCAAGGTGCAACTTACCTTTCATCTCTACAGCTTTTTCCTGAGGACCTAGCTCTCAGTGACCTTCAGTCACACCTGTGTAAACTTAGTCAGATGGCCAACACCAAAATCAGATTGATTATATTCTTTGCAGCAAAAGATGGAGAAGCTCTATAAAGTTAGCAAAAACAAGACTGGGAGCTGACTGTGGCTTAGAACGTGAACTCCTTATTGCCAAATTCAGACTTAAATTGAAGAAAGTAGGGAAAACCACTAGACCATTCAGGTATGACCTAAATCAAATCCCTTATGATTATACAGTGGAAGTGAGAAATAGATTTAAGGGACTAGATCTGATAGACAGAGTGCCTGATGAACTATGGACGGAGGTTCGGGACATTGTACAGAGGACAGGGATCAAGACCATCCCCGTGGAAAAGAAATGCAAAAAAGCAAAATGGCTGTCTGGGGAGGCCTTACAAATAGCTGTGAAAAGAAGAAAAGGGAAAAGCAAAGGAGACAAGGAAAGATATAAGCATCTGAATGCAGAGTTCCAAAGAATAGCAGGAGAGATGAGAAAGCCTTCCAGCAATCAATGCAAAGAAATAGAGGAAAACAACAGAATGGGAAAGACTAGAGATCTCTTCAAGAAAATTAGAGATACCAAGGGAACATTTCATACAAAGATGGGCTCGATAAAGGACAGAAGTGGTATGGACCTAACAGAAGCAGAAGATATTAAGAAGAGGTGGCAAGAATACACAAAAGAAATGTACAAAAAAGATCTTCACGACCCAGATAATCACGACGGTGTGATCACTCATCTAGAGCCAGACATCCAGGAATGTGAAGTCAAGTGGGCCTTAGGAAGCATCACTACGAACAAAGCTAGTGGAGGTGATGGAATTCCAGTGGAGCTATTTCAAATCCTGAAAGATGATGCTGTTACAGTGCTGCAGTCAATATGCCAGCACATTTGGAAAACTCAGCAGTGGCCACAGGACTGGAAAAGGTCAGTTTTCATTCCAATCCCAAAGAAAGGCAATGCCAAAGAATGTTCAAACTACCGCACAATTGCACTCATCTCACATGCTGGTAAAGTAACGCTCAAAGTTCTCCAAGCCAGGCTTCAGCAATATGTGAACTGTGAACTTCCAGATGTTCAAGCTGGTTTTAGAAAAGGCAGAGGAAACAGAGATCAAATTGCCAACATCTGCTGGGTTATCGAATAAGCAAAAGAGTTCCAGAAAAACATCTATTTCTGCTTCATTGACTATGCCAAAGCCTTTGACTGCATGGATCACAATAAACTGGAAAATTCTGAAAGAGATGGGAATACCAGACTACCTGACATGCCTCTCGAGTAATCTGTATGCAGGTCAGGAAGCAACAGTTAGAACTGGACATGGAACAACAGACTGGCTCCAAATAGGAAAAGGAGTATGTCAAGGCTGTATATTGTCGCCCTGCTTATTTAACTTATATGCAGAGTACACCATGAGAAACGCTGGGCTGGATGAAGCACAACTGGATCAAGATTGCCAGGAGAAATATCAGTAACCTCAGATATGTAGATAACACCACCCTTCTGGCAGAAAGTGAAGAACTAAAGAGCTTCTTGATGAAAGTGAGAGAGGAGAGTGAAAAAGTTGGCTTAAAGCTCAACTTTCAGAAAACTAAGATCATGGCTCTGGTCCCATCGCTTCATGGCAATAGATGGGGAAACAGTGGAAACAGTGTCAGAGTTTCTTTTTCTGGGCTCCAAAATCACTGCAGATGGTGATTGCAGCCATGAAATTAAAAGACGTTTACCCCTTGGAAGGAAAGTTATGACCAACCCAGACAGCATATTGAAAAGCAGTGACGTTACTTAACCAACAAAGATCCATCTAGTCAAGGCTATTGTTTTTCCTGTGGTCATATATGGATGTGAGAGTTTGACTCTAAAGAAATCTGAGTGCCAAAGAATTGATGCTTTTGAACTGTATTGTTAGAGAAGGCTTTTGAGAATCCCTAGGACTGCAAGGGGAGAAGGCAATGGCAACCCAATCCAGTACTCTTGCCTGGAAAATCCCATGGATGGAGGAGCCTGGTAGGCTGCAGTCCATGGGGTCGCTAAGAGTCGGGCACGACTGAGTGACTTCACTTTCACTTTTCACTGTTATGCATTGGAGAAGGAAATAACAACCCACTCCAGTATTCTTGCCTGGAGAATCCCAGGGACAGAGGAGCCTAGTGGGCTGCCGTCTATGGGGTCGCACAGAGTCGGACACGACTGAAGTGACTTAGCAGCAGCAGGAGCAGCAGGGCTGCAAGGAGATCCAACCAGTCCATCCTAAAGGAGATCAGTCCTGGGTGTTCATTGGAAGTACTGATGTTGAAGCTGAAACTCCAATACTTTGGCCACATGATTTGAAGAGCTGACTCATTTGAAAAGACCCTGATACTTGGAAACATTGAAGCCAGGAGAAGGGGATGACAGAGGATAAGGTGGTTGAATGGCATCACTGACTCAATGGACATGAGTTTGAGTAAACTCTGGGAGTTGGTGATGGACAGGGAAGCCTGGTGTGCTGCGGTCCATGGTATGGCAGAGTTGGACATGGCTGAGCAACTGAACTGAACTGAAACTTAGTCATATTTTCCAACACCTACCTTACAAAATTTAGTACGCTACTGTTTATTATTCTGCATGTATTTGCCCTAAAGTAAAAGTTAATTTCCTGTGAGGGTTGTAGGAAGAAGACAGAGTGATGTGGAAAGAATCCTTAATAATTTTTAAAATGCTCATGACCTGGTATTGAAGTAAAAAGAAGTTGGACATTAAACTGAATATACAGTGTTGACTCAATTACAGAAAATTGCATAAAGCCAAGACTGGAAAAATAAGGTGTTGGCAGTGGTTATCTCTTAGTGGTCAGATTATAAGGAAATAGTATATATTTTCTTCATATTTTTCTATGTTTCCCCAAGGTGTATTTATTAATCCTATAATATGTCAAAATGTTTTATGAAGAAAAAGAACCACAACACAAAATGGAAAATTAACAGAATCAAACTTTTCAGAAAACATATGTTATAAAACTAGAAGAATAGTATATCAAGGAAAGAACAAGATGATGAAGGAGTAGGTGGATGTGGAGTACATCTGTTTCCATGGATATATCAGGAATATACCTTCAGACACAGAACGGCATGTGGAACACCAGCTAAGAACAGACAGGCATACCTGCAAAGTGGAAAAGAATATATAAAACCATGCAAAACCTGGTAGGATGAAGGAACTAAGGGGAAAAACAGGAGTGTTAGTAGGACTGGACCTGCCCTCAGCAGGTTGGGGAACTGAAGCAGGGGTCCGATCCCCATGTCGGGGCACTTATCTGAATCAGAGGAGAAACATTTAAGACTGAGAGTGAAACAGCTGATCTCTGGCAGCCTAAATGGAATGCGAATCAGACAGTCCTTGCCGCAGCCATACGAACCCCCAGACAGGGACGCAGGTCCCCTGGAAGGGGCAGCAGCGGGGAGCTGGAGTTCAGGGACTGTGGAACAATCCCAGGGCATGGGCTGCTGTTGACTGTGGAGAGACAGATCCAGGGGATGTGAGGGAGGAGATTTTGGTGAGAAATTCCTGTGGAGGAAAGCCGGGCAACCATGGAAGCAAGGTGATACTGCTGAGTCAAGCGTAGTGGGTGGAGCCATCACCATAGCCTCTCTCTCCCCACACATCAGTGTTGGCAGCTGAACAGTAGAGAGATGGGCCCATCAAATGCCTGACGTGCGGGTCTACAGAGTAGGACCCGAGCCGGGGTGGCAGGGGGAAGCCCTCTATGTGTCTGAATGGGCAAGCTACAGAGAAAGACTGGCCAAAAAGGCCTTCTGATCGCCAGCTACCAAAGACTTGAAAAAAGACTCTGATAGGGCCATGACTCCTGCAGCAGAGACAGTCTGTGTCCCTGCACACTTGGCACCACCAGGGACTCTGCAAGCCAAGCAGCTGCGCCACCTTCCCACTCAGCCCTCACTGGGGTCGAGCTGCCATAGGCAGTCTTGTGTCTATGTGTGCAGGGTTCCTTTGGTGTGTCCAGCTCTTTGCCACCCTGTAGACTGTGGCCTGCCAAGCTTCTCTGTCAGGGGAGGTTCTCCAGGCAAGAATATTGGAGCGTACTGGGCAATACTGGTTGTCATACCCTTCTAGAGCACTATATTTCCTGTTTCCCTAGCTGCCAACTCCCCTGAGTACCTGGTGCTGCCAGAACCCCTGCGACTCAAGCAGCTGCACCACCTCCACACCTGGCCCTCACTGGGGCAAGCCCAAGCCCTCCAGGGCAGGGATTGCTCCTGGAGCAAACCCCAGTGGACAACCCACATGCATAGGTGGAAATAAAACCACAGTTGTAACCCAGGGGCAGTGTGGCTAAGGAAGAAGACCCCAAAATTTCTCACCAGCTGTACAAGCTGCAGATTAAATCCACACAATCAACTAGGCAGACTCTGTGTCTATGGAATATATAAAAGGACATTTAAAAGGACATTGGGAGCTCCCACAAAAGAAAACGCACTAGCTCTGATCGCTGTGGACATTGGAAGCAAGAACACACAGGAGTAGGAGCAGATTAGAATCTGAGCTGATCTCACATCTGCACAGGTCCAGAGATCAGCACAGTGTTGGAAGGCATCCTAGGGAGGTGAGGTGGACTGTGGTTCCCAGCAAGAGAAAGGACTCTGACAGCAGTGACTCAAAAAACACATTTATTATGCTTGTGTTTTGACTTGTTAAGTAGATTCTTTGGATTTTCTTTTTTCTTATTTTACCCCCCTCTGCTGTAGTTGTCAATTTTATTGGCACTATGAAATTAAATTAAGCTTTTGAGCTTTTTTTTTTCTCAGTCACATTTTTTATTGTTGTTATAAACCTCTGCTTCTAGTTGGACTTTTGCAGTTCTGTGGAGATCTTTTAATTTTTCTCTGTTTTTTTAACTTTAATTTTTAATTTTTCAACCTATTATTATTTTTTCTACATTTATTTCTTTGTTTGCTTTTCCTACTGCTCTTTCCCCTTGCAGTTAATCTTTACTGTATATAAATCTTCTTTATATAATTCTATTTAATTTTGCATATCTATTCTTTCATTCCTCTGCTCTCAACATATTTGTTAGTTTTATTTTCATTGCTTTATTCCCCACTGGCACCTTGCTTTAGTTTTGTTTTCCAGTTTGTGCTTTAGTTAGTATTGTTCTTAACTGATAAATATAGTTTTTGGATTCCTTTGTTCTCTGGGTCAATCTGCTGTACTTTACTTTTGTTGGACTGTTTTGATTTTGCTTATGGGTGTATATGTGCATGCATATATTCAGTCACCCTTTTTATTTTTACTATAAAACTCGGCCTCTACATTGGGCTTTTGCAGTTCTGTGGAGTTTTCCTCCCCGCACCCCCCTTTTTTTTCTTTCTTCTTCCTTTTTTTTTCTTTTCTCTTTTTTATAATTTTATTTTTTTAAAACCTATTATTTTTTCTACATTCATTCCTTTGTTTGCCTTTCCTACTGTTCTTTCCCCCTTGCAGTTAATCTTTAATGTATATAAAGCTTCCTCATCTACCTCTGTTTAACATTGCATATCTCTTCTTTCTTTCCTTTCTGCTCAACATATTTGTTAGTTTGTTTTCATTGCTTTATTCCCCACGTGGCATCTTACTTTAGTTTTGTTTTCCAGTGTGTGCTTTAGTTAGTTTTGTTCTTAAATGGTAAATATAATTTTTTATTTCCTTTGCTTGCCAGGTCAATCTACTGTACTTTATTTTTATTGGACTGCTTTGACTTTGCTTATGGGTATATATATATATATGTGTATGCTTATTCCATTATTTTAATTATTATTTGCCCAATTTTGTAACTGCCATTTGTCTGGGGTTAATCTTCGGTTTCTCGTTTTGGGGTATTTATTTTAATCTCACTTAAATACCATAAAAAACCACTTGTGGAATCTTTGTTCCTGACCAGGGATCAAGCCCTGAGCCTTGGGAGTGGAAGCACTGACTCCAAGACCCTAGACTATCAGAGAACTAACCCTAGGGAGTATCAATAGTGAGAACTCACACAAAGGAAACCACTTGAATACAAGGCCTGGCATCACCCAACCACCATTAACAGACAGGATTACCACCTCACTCAGCCTTGCAAATCAGATGAAATACAAAAAAACAAACAAAAACTCAGCACAAATCTCACCCTATATGAAGCTTATGCACCACTAGAACAACCTTAAGAGGGCAGAAACCAAAAGGAGGAAAGAATTCAACCTTGAAGCCTGGGAAAAGGAGATCTCAAACACAACAAGTTAAATAATAATAATAATGAAAAGGCAGAGAAATACTACAAAAATGAAGAAACAAACTAGAAACACAGAAGTCCAAATAAATGAGGAGGAAATAGGTGAATGACCTGAGAAAAAAAAATCAGAATAATGATAGTAAAAATGATCAAAAACCTTGAAAACAAAATGGAGAAAATGCAAGAATCAATTAACAAAGACTGAGAAGAATTAAATAATAAACATACAGAGACAAACAACACAATTACTGAAATAAAAAATACTCTAGAAGGAATCAAAATATCTTAAGCAGAAGAATGAATCAGTGAGCTGGAAGATAAAATGGTGGAAAAAACTTCTGAAGAGCAGAATAAAGTAAAAAGAATGAAAAGAGCTGAGGATAGTCTCAGAGACCTCTGGGACAATATCAAACACAGCAACATTTGAATTATAGGGGTCCCAGAAGAAGAAGAGAAGAAGAAAGGGAATGAAAAAAACTTTTTAAGAGATTATAGTTGAACATTTTCCTAACATGGAAAAAGAAATAGTCAATCAAGTCCAAGAAGCACAGAGATAAACCCAGGGAGAAACATGCCAAGACACATACTAATCAAACTAACAAAGACTAAACACATGAAAGAATATTAAAAGAAGCAAGGGAAAAACAATAAGTAACATACATGGGAACCCCATACATTTAACAGCTGATCTTTCAGCAGAAATTCTGCAGGCCAGAAAGGAATAGCAGGATATATTTAAAGTACTGAAAGGGAAAAATCTACCACCAAGATTACTGTACATGGCAAGGATCTCATTCAAAATTGATGGAGAAATAAAAAGCTTTTCAGACAAGCAAAAGTTGAGAATTCAGCATTGAATTGTAATGTTGTAAAGCCAGCATTACAACAAATGTTAAAGGGATTATATAGTCAAGAGATACAAAAGAAGAAAAAAGATCTATAAAATCAACCTTGATTAATTAAGGAAATGCCAATAAAAACATATATAAATAATTACTTCAAATGTAAATGGATTAAATGCTCCAACCAAAAGACACAGACCATTTGAATGGATACAAAAGTAAGACTCATATATGCTGTCTACAAGAAACCCACTTCAGAACGAAAGACACATATAGACTGAAACTGAGAGGATGGAAAAATATATTCCATGCAAATGGGAAGCAAAAGAAAGCTGAAGTAGCAATCATCATATCAGACAAAATAGACCTTAAAGAAGATTATAAGAGATAAAGAAGCACACTACATAAAGATCAAGGGATCAATGCAAGAGGAGGACATAAGAATTATAAATATCTTTGCACCAACAGAGGAGCACCTCAATACATAAGACAAACACTAACAGACATAAAAGGAGAAACTGACAGTAACACAATAATAATAGACTTTTAACACCCACTCACACCAATGGACATATCATCAAAACAGAAGATTAATAAGGAAACACAAGTCTTAAATGATACATTATATGAGATGGATCTCATTGATATCTTCAGGACATTCCATCCAAATGAAAAAAAATACACCTTCTTCTCAAGTACATATGGAACATTCTCCAAGATAGACATCTTGGGTCACAAATCCAACCTCAGTATATTTAATAAAATTGAAACTGTATCAAGCATCTTTTTTGACCACAACTCTTCTGTATGAGACTAGATATCAATTACAAGAAAAAAAAAAAACTGTAAGAAACACAGACACATGGAGACTAAACAATCCATTTCTAAATAACCAACAGGTTACTGAAGAAATCAAAAGGGAAATCAAAACATTTCCAGAAACAAATGACAATGAAAACACGATCACTCAGAACCTGTGAGTTGCAGCAAAAGCAGTTCTAAGAGGGAAGTTGATAGGAATACAATCCTAACTCAAGAAACAAGACAAACATCAAATAGACAAACTAACTTTACACCAAAAATAACTGGGAAAAAAAAAAGAGCACCCCCCCCAACATTAATAGAAGCTAAGAAATCAACAACACAAGAGAAGACTCTACACATGGAATTCACCAGATAGTCAACACCGAAATCAGATTGATTATATTCTTTGCAGCCAAAGATGGAGAAGCTCTATACAGTCAGCAAAAACAAGACCGGGAGCTGACTGCTCAGATCATGAACTCCTTATTGCCAAATTCAGACTTAAATTGAAGAAAGTAGGGAAAACCGCTAGACCATTCAGGTATGACCTAAATCAAATCCCTTATGATTATACAGTGGAAGTGAGAAATAGATTTAAGGGCCTAGATCTGATAGACAGAGTGCCTGATGAACTATGGACGGAGGTTCGGGACATTGTACAGAGGACAGGGATCAAGACCATCCCCATGGAAAAGAAATGCAAAAAAGCAAAATGGCTGTCTGGGGAGGCCTTACAAATAGCTGTGAAAAGAAGACAAGTGAAAAGCAAAGGAGAAAAGGAAAGATATAAGCATCTGAATGCAGAGTTACAAAGAATAGCAGGAGAGATAAGAAAGCCTTCTTCAGCGATCAATGCAAAGAAATAGAGGAAAAGAACAGAATGGGAAAGACTAGAGATCTCTTCAAGAAAATTAGAGATACCAAGGGAACATTTCATACAAAGATGGGCTCGATAAAGGACAGAAATGGTATGGACCTAACAGAAGCAGAAGATATTAAGAAGAAGTGGCAAGAATACACAGAAGAACTGTACAAAAAAGATCTTCACGACCCAGATAATCATGATGGTGTGATCACTCATCTAGAGCCAGACATCCAGGAATGTGAAGTCAAGTGGGCCTAAGAAAGCATCACTACGAACAAAGCTAATGGAGGTGATAGAATTCCAGTGGAGCTATTTCAAATCCTGAAAGATGATGCTGTGAAAGTGCTGCATTCAATATGCCAACAAATTTGGAAAACTCAGCAGTGGCCACAGGACTGGAAAAGGTCGGTTTTCATTCCAATTCCAAAGAAAGGCAGTGCCAAAGAATGCTCAAACTATTGCACAATTGCACTCATCTCACACACTAGTAAAGTAATGCTCAAAATTCTCCAAGCCAGGCTTCAACAATATGTGAACCATGAACTTCCAGATGTTCAAGCTGGTTTTAGAAAAGGCAGAGGAACCAGAGATCAAATTGCCAACATCTGCTGGATCAGGGAAAAAGCAAGAGAGTTCAAGAAAAACATCTTTTTCTGCTTTATTGACTATGCCAAAGCCTTTGACTGTGGATCACAATAAACTGTGGAAAATTCTGAGATGGGAATACCAGACCACCTGACCTGCCTCTTGAGAAACCTATATGGAGGTCAGGAAGCAACAGTTAGAACTGGACATGGAACAACAGACTGGTTCCAAATAGGAAAAGGAGTGCGTCAAGGCTGTATATTGTCACCCTGCTTATTTAACTGATATGCAGAGTACATCATGAGAAATGCTGGGCTGGAAGAAACAAAGCTGGAATCAAGATTGCCAGGAGAAATATCAATAACCTCAGATATGCAGATGACAGCACCCTGATGGCAGAAAGTGAAAAGGAGTTAAAAAGCCTCTTGATGAAAGTGAAAGAGGAGGGTGAAAAAGTTGGCTTAAAGCTCAACATTCAGAAAACGAAGATCATGGCATCTGGTCCCATCACTTCATGGGAAATAGATGGGGAAACAGTGGAAACACTGTCAGACTTTATTTTTTTGGGCTCCAAAATCACTGCAGATGGTGACTGCAGCCATGAAATTAAAAGACGCTTTACTCCTTGGAAGAAAAGTTATGACCAACCTAGATAGCATATTCAAAAGCAGAGAAATTTTTTGCCGACTAAGGTCCATCTAGTCAAGGCTATGGTTTTTCCTGTGGTCATGTATGGATGTGAGAGTTGGACTGTGAAAAAGGATGAGTGCTGAAGAATTGATGCTTTTGAACTGTGGTGTTGGAGAAGACTCTTGAGAGTCCCTTGGACTGCAAGGAGATCAGCCCTGGGATTTCTTTGGAGGGAATGATGCTAAAGCTGAAACTCCGGTACTTTGGCCACCTCATGCAAAGAGTTGACTCATTGGAAAAGACTCTGATGCTGGGAGGGATTGGGGGCAGGAGGAGAAGGGGATGACAGAGGATGAGATGGCTGGATGGTATCACTGACTTGATGGACGTGAATCTGAGTGAACTCCGGGAGTTGGTGATGGACAGGGATGCCTGGCGTGCTGCGATTCATGGGGTCGCAAAGAGTCGGACATGACTGAGCAACTGAACTGAACTGAAGAAATCATAAATATCAGAGCAGACATATGCAAAAAGAAATGAAAGAAACAATAGTAAAGATTAATAAAACTAAAACCTGGTTCTTTGAGAACATAAACAAAATTGATGAACTTTTAGTCAGACTCATCAAGAAAAAAGAATCAAATCAACAAAATTAGAAATGAATAAGGAGAGGTTACAACAGACAATGCAGAAATACAAGGATTATAAGAGACTGTTATGAACAACTATATGGCAATAAAATGGATAACCTGGAAGAAATGTACAGATTCCTAGAAAAGTTCAATCTTCCAAGACTGAACCAGGAAGAAATAGAAATTATGAACAATCCAGTTGCAAGCACTGAAATGGAAGCTGTGATAAAAAATCTCCCAAAAAACAAAAGCCCAGGACCAGATAGCTTCACAGGAGAATTCTGTCAAACTTTTAGAGAAGAGCTAATGCCTATTCTTCTAAAACTCTTTCAAAAAATTGGAGAGGAAGCAACACTTCCAAACTCATTCTATAAGGCCACCATCACCCTGATACCAAAACCAGACAAAGACAACACACAAAAATGAAAACTACAGGTGAATATCACTGATGAACATAGATGCAAAAATGCTCAACAAAATTTTAGCAAACAGAATTCACCAACACATCAAAAAGCTCATACACCATTATCAAGTTGGGTTTATTCCAGGGATGCAAGGATTCTTCAATATATGCAAATAAATCAGTGTGATACACCATACTAACAAATTGAAAGATAAAAACCATATGATCTCAAAAGATTCAGAAAAAGCCTTTGACAAAATTCAGCACCAAACTCTTCAAAAAATGGGCATAGAAAGAACCTACCTCAACATAGTAAAGACCATGTATGATAAGACTACAGCAGACCTTATTGTCAATGGTGAAAAGCTGAAGGCATTTCCTCTAAGATCAGGAACAAGACAAGGATGTCTACTTTGGCCACTATTATTCAACATAGTTCTGGAAGTCCTAGCTACAGCAATCAGAGAAGAAAAAGAAATAAAAGGAATCCAGATTGGAATAGAAGAAGTAAAGCTCTCACTGTTTGCAGATGACATTATACTATACATAGAAAACCCTAAAGATGGTATCAGAAAATGACTAGAGCTAATCAGTGAATTTAGCAAAGTTGCAGGATACAAAATCAATACACAGAAATCACTGGCATTTCTCTAAACTAACAATGAAAAATCAGAGAAATTAGGGAACCAATCCCATTCTCCATTGCAACAAAAAGGATTAAATATCTAGAAATAAATTTACCTAAGGAGGCAAAAGAACTGTACATAGAAAATTATAAGGTGCTAATGAAAGAAACCAAAGATGATATAAACAGATAGAGAAATATTCCATGTTCCTGGGTAGGAAGAATCAATATTGTGAAAATGACTATACTACTAAACATAATCTAGAGATTCAATGCAATCCCTGTCAAATTACCAATGGCATTTTTCACAGAACTAGAAGAAAAAGTTTCACAATTCATATGGAAACATAAAAGACCCTGAATAGCCAAAGCAGTCTTGAGAAAGAAGAATGGAGCTGGAAGAATCAACCTTCCTGACTTCAGATTATACTACAAAGCTACAGTCATCAAGACACTATGGTACTGGCACAAAAACAGAAATACAGACTAATGGAACAAGATAGAAAACCCAGAAATAAACCCATACACCTATGGGTACCTTATTTTGGACTGCTGCTGCTGCCAAGTCATTTCAGTCGTGTCTGACTCTATGCGACTCCATAGATGGCAGCTCACCAGGCTCTTGTGTCCCTGGGATTCTCCAGGCAAGAACACTGGAGTGGGTTGCCATTTCCTTCTCCAATACATGAAAGTGAAAAGTGAAAGTGAAGTTGTTCAGTTGTGTCTGACGCTTAGCAACCCCATGGACTGCAGCCCACCAGGCTCTTCCATCATGGGATTTTCCAGGCAAGAGTACTGGAGTGGGGTGCCATTACCTTCTATTTTGGACAAAGGAGGCAAGAATATACAATGGGGCAAAAACAGCCTCTTCAATAAATGGTGCTGGGAAAACTAGACAGCAACATGTAAAATAATAAAATTAGAATACTTTCTAATATACACAAAGATAAACTCAAAATGGATTAAAGACCTTAATATAAGACCAGAAATGATAAAACTCTTAGAGGAAAACATAGGCAGAACACTCAATAACATAAATCAAAGCAAGATCCTCTAATATCTACCTCCTAGAGTAATGGAAATAAAAACAAAAGTAAGCAAGTGGGACCTGATTAAACTTAAAAGCTTTTGCACAGCAAAGGAAACTATACGCAAGGTGAAAAAAAGACAGCCCTCAGAATGGGAGAAAATAATAGCAAATGAAACTAGTGACAAAGGATTAACTTCCAGAATATACAAGCAGCTCATACAACTCAATCCCAGAAAAGCAAACAACCCAGTCAAAAAGTGGGGAAAAGATCTAAACAGGCATTTATCCAAAGAAGACATACAGATGGCTAACAAACACATGAAAAGATGCTCAACATAGCTCATTATTAGAGAACTGCAAATCAAAACTGCGATATCACCTCACACTGGTCAGAATGGCCATCATCAAAAAGTCTACAAACAATAAATGCTGGAGAGGGTGTGGAGAAAAGGAAATGCTCTTGCACTTTTGGTGGGAATGTAAATTGATCCAGCTATGGTATGGAGATTCCCTAAAAAACTCAGAATAAAACCACCATATTACCCAACAATGCCACTCCTAGGCATATACCCATAGGAAACCAAAATTGAAAAAGACACCTGTATCCCATTTTTCATTGCAGCACTATATACAATAGCTAGAACATGGAAGCAACCTAGATGTCCATTGACAAATGAATGGATAAAGAAGTTGTGGTACATATACACAATGGAATATTACTTAGCCATAAAAAGGAATGCATTTGAGTCGGTTCTGATGAGGTGGGTGAACCTAGAACCTATTATACAGAGTGAAGTGAGTCAGAAAGAGAAAGATAAATATCATATTCTAATGCATATATACGGATTCTAGAAAAATGGTACTGAAGAATTTATTTTCAGGGCAGCAATGGAGAAACAGACATAGAGAATAGACTTATGGACGTGGGGAGAGGGGAGAAGAGGGTGAGATGTATGGAGAGAGTAACATGGAAGCTTACATTACCGTATGTAAAAAAAATATCCGATGGGAATTTGCTGTATGGCTCAGAAAACTCAAACGGGGCTATGTATCAACCTAGAGGGGTGGTTTTGGGGAGGGACATGGGAGGGAGTTTCAAAAGGGAGGGGAAATATGTATACCTATTTCATGTTGAAATGAATATGTATACCTGATTCATGTTGAGATTTGACAGAAAACAACAAAATTCTGTAAAGCAATTATCCTTCAATAAAAAATTAATTAATTTAGAAAAATGAAAAAGAATAGTATATGAAAAATTTTAATAACATGTACCAGAATATATATGAATGGCAAATAGGTATATGAAAAACTTACTGAATGTCACTATGAAGAAAATGCAAATTAAAGTCACAGTGAAATATTATACCCATCTGATCATATAATTTACTGATATTGTTATTATATGAAATAATTTATAATACATTTAATATATGTTATATATTTTGGTAAATCATATTTATGATCTAAATCAGAAACTAAAATTTAAAAATGACTGATAACACCTAATAATAGCCAGAACATACATCTATATTCAGTGTTGGCAGTGATACCTATAATAGAAAAAACTTGAAAAACCTTGATTATCTAAGCCTATAGAAATTGTCAGTAAATCATTATACCACTTCAAATCAGAATAATTGGCAACCAACAAAAATTATGTTTTGAAAGAATTTTAAATGATAGGATAAAAGCTTATTAAGAAAATGTGTCAGATATCAATAATAGTTAATCTTTGTTGGTGGTAAAAAACAAGTTTTTTCATCATGCCTTTCCAAATGTTAGCATATATACCTTACATTATTGACTGTATAGAGCTTCTCTATCTTTGGCTGCAAAGAATATAATCAATCTGATTTCAGTATTGACCATCTGGTGAGGTCCATTTGTAGAGTCTTCTCTTGTGTTGTTGAAAGAAGGTGTTTGCTTTGACCAGTGCATTCTCTTAGCAAAACTCTGTTAGCCTATGACTGCTTCACTTTGCACTCCAAGGCCAAATTTGCCTGTTACTCCGGGTATCTCTTGACTTCCTACTTTTGCATTCCAGTCCCATATAATGAAAAGGACATCTTTTTAATGTGTTAGTTCTAGAAGGTCTTGTAGGTCTTCATAGAACCATTCAACTTCAACTTCTTCAGCGTTAGTGGTCAGAGCATAGACTTGGATTACTGTGATATTGAATGGTTTGCCTTGGAAACAAACTGAGATCATTCAGTCATTTTTGAGATTGTATCTAAATACTGCATTTAGGACTCTTGTTGACTATGATGGCTACTCCATTTCCTCCAAGGGATTCTTGCCCAAAGTAGTAGATATAATGGTCATCTGAGTTAAATTCACTCATTCCAGTCCATTTTGGTTCACTGACTCCTAAAATGTCGATGTTCACTCTTGCCATCTCCTGTTTGACGATTTTCAATTTGCCTTGATTCATGGACCTAACATTCCAGGTTCCTATGTGATACTGCTCTTTGCAGCAACAGACTTTACCTTCATCACCAGTCACATCCACAAATGGGTGTTGTTTTTGCTTTGGCTCTGTCTCCTCACTCTTTCTGGAGTTATTTTTCCACTGATCTCCAGTAGCATATTGGGCACCTACCAACCTGGGGAGTTCATCTTTGAGTGTCCCATCTTTTTGCCCTTTCATACTGCTCATGGGCTTCTCAAGGCAAGAACACTGAAGTCATTTGTCATTCCCTTCTCCAGTGGGACACATTTTGTCAGAAGCTCTATATAGTAGCAAAAACAAGACCAGGAGCTGACTGTGGCTCAGATCATGAACTCCTTATTGCCAAATTCAGACTTAAATTGAAGAAAGTAGGGAAAACCACTAGACCATTCAGGTACGACCTAAATCAAATCCCTTAGGATTATACAGTGGAGTGACATAGATTCAAGGGATTAGATCTGGTAGTGTGCCTGAAGAACTATGGATGAAGGTTTGGGACATCATACAGGAGGCAGTGATCAAGATCATCTCCAAGAAAAAGAAATGCAAAAAGGCAAAATGGTTGTCTGAGGAAGACTTACAAATAGCTGACAAAAGAGAAATGAAAAGCAAGGAGAAAAGGAAAAATATACCCATTTGAATGCAGAGTTCCGAAGAACAGCAAGGACAGATAAGAAAGCCTTCCTCAGTGATCGGTGCAAAGAAATAGAGGAAAACAACAGGAAAGACTAGAGATCTCTTCAAGAAAATTAGAGATACCAAGGGAACATTTCATGCAAAGATGGGCTCAATAAAGGACAGAAATGGTATGGACCTAACAGAAGCAAAAGATATTGAGAAAAGGTAGCAAGAATACGCAGATGAACTATACAAAAAAGATCTTCATGACCCAGATAATCATGATGGTGTGATCACCAACCTAGAGCCAAACATCCTGTAATGCAAAGTTAGGTGGGCCTTAGAAAGCATCACTATGAACAAAGATAGTAGGTGATGGAATTCCAGTTGAGCCAGTTCAAATCCTAAAAGATGATGCTGTGAAAGTGCTGCATTCAATATGCCAACAAATTTTGAAAACTCAGCAGTGGCCACAGGACTGGAAAAGGTCAATTTTCATTCCAGTCCCAAAGAAAGGCAATGCCTAAGAATGCTGAGACTACCACACAATTGCACTCATCTCACATGCTAGCAAATTAATGCTCAAAATTCTCCAAGCCAGGCTTCAACAGTATGTGAACCATGAATTTCCAGATGTTCCAGTTGGATTTAGAAAAGACAGAGGAACCAGAGATCAAATTGCCAACATCCATTGGACCATAGAAAAGGAATGAGAATTCCAGAAAAACATCTACTTCTGCTTTATTGATTATGCCAAAGCCTTTGATGGTATAGATTACAACAAACTGTGGAAAATTCTGAAAGAGATGGGAACACCAGACACCTGACCTGCCTCCTAAGAAATCTGCATGCAGATCAAGAAAGAACAGTTAGAACTGGACAAGGAACAACAGACTGGTTCCAAATAGGGAAAGGATAATGTCAAGGCTGTATGTTGTCACCCTGCTTATTTAACTTCTATGTGAAATGCCAGGCAGGATGAAGCACAAGCTGGAGTCAAGATTGCTGGGAGAAATATCAATAACTTCAGATATGCAGATGTCACCACGCTTATGGCATAAAGTGAAGAGGAGCTAAAGAGCCTGTTGATGAAAGAGGAAAGTGAAAAAGCTGGCTTAAAATTCAACATTCAAAAAACTAAGATCACTGGCATCCAGTCCCATCACTTCTTGGCAATAGATGGGGAACAATGGAAATAGGGACGGACTTTGTTTTCCTGGGCTCCAAAATCACTGCAGATGATGACTACAGCCATGAAAGTAAGAAGTTTGCTCCTTGGAAGAAAAGCTATGACCAACCTAGACAGTATATTAAAAAGCAGAGACATTATTTTGCCAACAAAGGTCCAACTAAGTCAAAGCTATGTTTTTTCCCCTATTCATGTATGGATGTGAGAGTTGGCCTAGAAAGAAAGCTGAGCACTGATGAATTGATGCTTTTGAACTGTGGTGTTGGAGAAGAACCTTGAGAGTCCCTTGGACTGCAAGGAGATCCAACCAGTCAATCCTAAAATACTGAATATTCTTTGGAAGGACTGATGCTGAAGCTGAATCCTTTGGCCACCTGATGCAAAGAACTGACTTATTTGAAAAGCCCCTGATGCTGGGAAAGATTGAAGGCAGGAAGAGAAGGTGATGACAGAGGATGAGATGGTTGGATGGCATCAGCGACTCACTGGACATGATTCTGAGCAAGCTCTGAGAGTTGGCGATGGACAGGGAAGCCTGGTGTGCTGCAGTCCATGGGGTGGCAAAGAGTCGGAGACAACTGAGTAACTGAACTGAACTGATGCTGAAGTTGAACCTCTAATACTTAGGCCACCTGATGCAAAGAATTAACTCATTGGAAAAGACTCTGATGCTGGGAAAGTTAAGGCAAAAGGAAAAGAATGGCAGCTGAGGATGAGATGGTTAGAGAGAATCACTAACTCAATAGACCTGAACTTGAGCAATCTCTGGGAGACAGTGGAGGATAGAGGAGCCTGGTAGGCTATAGTCCATGTGGTTGCAAATACTTCAGACGTGACTTAGCGACATGAACAACAACAAAAACAATGGCAATAGTGCTCAAAATGTGGTGTGTATCCCTGCTTGTCTCTGGAGTCAAAATCTATTTTCATAATAATACTAAAACATTATTTACCTTTTCCACAGTGTGACAGTATGCTGATGTTTCAAAAATAATAGCAGGTAAAATTTCTAGTGCCTTAGTGTGAATCGAGTAGTTGCACAAAACTGTACCTGTTGTTACTTGTATTCTTTGTTACCACATACTCACTGCAAAAAATAAAGAATATATTATATATAATATATATATAAATAAAGTAAATTAATATATTTATTTACTATAAAGTAAATTATATAAATAAATAAAAATATTTGCTTTAGAATGTCCATAAAGAAGCAACAGAGATTGCTTTATCAAATCTTAGTCCTTGAGTTCATATGTTTTTAATATTTTCTATGACACAATAGGAAACCTAAAGTATACAAAATATGGTGACTGTTTTAAGGACAAGAACTTGGGCTATTATTGTATTGAAATTCAAGCCTAATAGTCTGCCAATACTTAAAGACTTCTTTGATAAATTTAATATTATAGGATGTGATTTTTTAAAAATATTACATGATGAATGGGTTTACATTTGGAAGAACTATATAGCTCATTGAAACAGTATTTTCTAAACAACCACAGAGTGATGATATAAAGTTATGCTTGGATGAAAGACCCATCCAAAATACAAGAAAGGCCTTTAAACTAACAGAATAGGAAAGGTTCACTGATAGTTTCAGATTCCATATTGCAACTAACTTTTAAAAAAGTATTTATTTTTAATTGATTGATGATTAGTTTACAATATTGGTTTGATTTCTGTCATACTTCAACATGAATTAACCATAGGTGTACATATGTCCCCTCCTTCTTGAGTCTCCCAGCCATTCCCACCCCTCTAGGTTATTACAGAGCCCCCATTTGAGTTCTCTGAGTCATACAGCAAATTCCCATTGGCTATCTATTTACACATGTGAGTGTATATGCATCCATGCTAATCTCTCCTTTTATCTCACCCTCTTCTCCACCCTTTCCCATAGTCTGTTCTCTATGTCTGTGTCTCCATTGCTGCTCTGTGAGTAGATTAATCTGTACCATCCTTCTAGATTCCACATATATGTGTTAATATATGATATTTGTTTTTCTCTTTCTGACTTACTTCACTCTGTGTAATATGCTCTAGGTTCACCCACCTCATTAAAACTGACTTCCATGTGTTCCTTTTTACGCTGAGTAGTATTCCTTTGTATATATGTACCACAACTTCTTTAGCCGTTCTTCTATTGATGGACGTCTAGGTTGTTTCCATGTTCTAGCTATTGTAAATAGTGCTGCAATGAACATTGGGGGTACATGTGTCTTTTTCAGTTCTGGTTTCTTCAGGATATATGACTTGAGGTTGTATTGCTGGGTCATATGGTGGTTTTACTCTTAGTTTTTAAAGGAATCTTTGTACTGTTCTTTGTAGTGGCAATATCAATTTACATTCCCACCAGCAGTGTAGGTGCAACTAACTTTTAAGAAGCTATTTTTAAAATATTCTTTCCTTCTTCAACCATGAGTATGAGGTAGGTTTATATGTGTGTGTGTATATATATATATAAATATATATTTCAACCAAAATAGCATATTACAGTGGATTGAATGCAAAAGTGAATATGATAATCCACTGAAGTGATTCTCAATAAATTCCTGAGTTCCTGTGTTTAGAAGCCCCACAGGTACTATTTCAGATAAATGAGGATTATGATCATATTTCTGGTACATCTATTCAACAAAGCAAAGGAAACGGCCTTTTCTTACAAAATTATCTTATTGGGACATTTCTTCTATTGCCTTACATATTGGAAAGAAAAAATCAATTGTAACTGTTTTTTGGAAGTTATCCTAATATTATTGACCCCAAAATCAAATACATATTTTTCCAGTATATTAGTCAGGATGTGTTTAGCAACATATAAACCCAAAATTTCAGTGAAAAAGTTTATTTTTTCTTACATAAAATAAGTTATGATAGATCCTCGAAGGCTGGTGCGGTGGTTGCACAAGATGGTCCGTGTTGTAGGCATGTTACATCTTTCTGCCTTGGCTTCCTCAGCTTATGATTTTAATCTTCATGTTTAAAAGGGGGCCACTCTATGCACATGCTCCAGGCAGAAGAAGGTGGCAAGGGAGCAGAGACTATCAGAACTGTTAATTAGCTTTCCACCTCAGTGGCCTGAACTGCAGTACATAACTACTCACAGCTGAAAGAAATGCTGAGACATTGAGTTTTAATTTTCACTGTCCTGTGGCTGTGGTGGGCTGGGGAGAGATGGGTTTGAAATACAGATTGGAGCAGGCAGTCCAAGTGTCAGTGGTATCTAGTAAGAACAGAAGTAATGGAAAGAAAAAGAGCCCCAGTCTAGCTGGCTAGCCCCAGAAAAAATTGAAGCAGGCGTGTACTTCCTCCTGGGTGAAGTGAATAACAATGGGATTCACAGGGTGGCCAAAGGTGCTACTAACTATACAAACATATTCTGTTGAGAAGCAAAGAGTAAATGCAGAACTTAACATTCTTAAAGTCAAGAAGAAAAAGAGTCAGCTTTTAATTTGTCTTGTAGGAAGAACAATGATCATTTTAGGGTTTATAACTTAATTATAGAATAGAAAATTTTGGAGCTGCAAAACTTTTTATGTGGCCTGCAGCATGCAAGGGAGCTGAAAGAAGGAAACACTAAATGATGTCTGTGAGCCAGTCCTTACTAGAGACAGTTATCTGAAGATGACACCACAGATCCAGAACCAGTAAGGAAGGCTTCATTCCCTCCACATTCACTGTTTATTGAGCAGAACTGTGTGTCTGGTCTCTAGAGTTGGCAGGAAGCAGTGAGTATGGTAGTCAGACATGACACTACGGTAAGAACCCGCCTGCCAGTGCAGGAGAAGCAAGAGTTGCAGATTCAGCCCCTGGGTCAGGAAGAGCCCCTGGAACAGGAAATGGCAACCTACTCCAGTATTCTTGCTTGGAAAATTCCACGGACAGAGAAGTCTGGTGGGCTATCGTCCATGGGGTCGCAAAGAGTCGGATACAACTGAGCACACACAACACACGCACACAATGAGTAAGGTTTAGGTTTTCATCTCAATGAACTCAACATCCCGGAGAAATATGCTCAGAATCTTAGCCCATTTCATTATTTACAGAGTTTTGATGAGCCAACTGATGTAAAACTGTATAAAAAAAGTCTTGTTCTGACATCAAGAACTTGGCCCTTATTTTATATACTTTATGCTATAAAATACAGTTTGCTCTACAGTTAGGGCATCAAGTACATAATAAATGACTTAGTGACTCTTACTGGATAAGAGCCTGAAGATAATTTTCTTGAAGCCAAATTCTTGGAAATTAAAGTCAGAAGGAGAGAAGAGAACCGTATAACTTTGGTCAAAACAGGTTATTAATTGTTTCTGCAACAAGAGGGGGAATTGGAGGAGCAAAGATTGGCCTGGAAGTTTCTTTCAGCTAAAAGAAGTGACTAAATTTTAATTTTCTTTCTTGGAAGAAGATAGGAATACATAGAATACTTAATATTTGAAGATTGAAATTAGATACTTTCATAAGCTTTCCAAAATTTCACTGGTAGAAAATAATTGTATATATAATATTTTGTCATATGCTGTTTTTTAAATCTTGTTTTTATAATAAAATTTTTCAGCCAAAATTTATTTGAAGCAGCTGTTAAACTTCTTGATGAGTTTTTCTGGTTTGAAATCTGCTTTTGGTCCCAAATAAAACCAAATACCTACTCAGATATTTGAAACAGTTTACCAAGATTAAATACACCCCAACTGTAACATTTTTGTGGGTTTGAAATTCTAAATTCTGCTTTCAAAGCTATTTCAAAAATCTTTCATTTGGGGAGAAAGGAGATAAAGAAATTTGTGAGTTTATGTGGCCTTTAGGGGAAGTTGGAAGGATAGGTATAAAATACTTTAGCCATGTTCTGTCTTGCTGTGTGTGTTCAGTTGTGTCTGACTCTCTGTTATCCCATGAACTGTACCCCACCAGGCCCTCTGTCCATGGAATTTTTTCAGGCAAGAATACTGGAGTGGGTTGCCGTTTCCTCCTCCAGGGAATCTTCCAGACCCAGAATCAAACCCATGTCTCTTGTGTGTCCTGCATTGGCAGGCATATTCTTTACCACTGAACCACCTTGGGAAGCCCACTTTCGCCATACCTCCAGGTGGCACTAGTGGTAAAGAATCCACCTACAGTGGAGACAGAGAGAAGTGGGTTTAATCCCTGGGTGGGGAAGATTCCCTGGAGGAAGGGCATGGCAACCCACTCCAGTATTCTTGCCTAGAGAATCCCATGGACTGAGAAAGCTGGTGGGCTACAGTTGAAAAAGTCACACACGCCTGAGCAACTAAGCACACTATTGAAATTTCCAACCTTTTCAACCCAAAGAGGCCCACTAATAAGTCAATTCAGCTTCTGTATAACTTTGGATGCAATATTGTAGCATTCATTTCTTTATACCCATTATAGAATATCTTGTAGTATGAATCTCTTTATTATGAAAAATTTGTGCTTGTTTTGGAGGGGGAAGATCAATTAAATATATATTGGGAAACCTTTATGGATATCAATTCTCTGCTAAGTTTTAAGTCTAAGCTAAATCCATGGGATTGCTAAGAGTCGGACACGACTGAGCAACTTTACTTTCACTTTTCACTTTCATGCACTGGAGAAGGAAATGGCAACCCACTCCAGTGTTCTTGCCTGGAGAATCCCAGGGACGGGGGAACCTGGTGGGTTGCCATCTCTGGGGTCGCACAGAGTCGGACACGACTGAAGCGACTTCGCAGCAGCAGCAGCAGCAACTTTATTTCTGGTTCTGCATCTGTTACTCTAATGAAGCAATTACTTCAACAGCTGAAACTTTATTTTCTTTATTCTTTACTTGTTAGTTCTGTTAAAAGTTCATACATCTATAGTAAAACTTAGACTTTAATTTTTAAAAAGTCATTTTGCTTGTGTGTAAAAGCCAAGGTATTTTTAGTATAGATATCTAGTGTTAGTATAATAAATACAGATTTTGAATTCAGTGGAAAAGAGAAGGGGAAAACATAGAGTCCTGGAGTGAAGAAGATCTGAACTTTGTCCCAGTTGTGCCATCAACCAATTGTTAATCTTCCTTAAACTCTCTGTTTCTTCATATAAAAGAGTTAGGATATTGAGACAAAATATCTATAAGGTTTTGTGTATTTTTCAAATTTCATAAATCTCCTAAGTATTAGAGAACAGTCTATATTTTATTTGCTATTGATGTATCTTTAAGTCTTTCCAGGATATTAGCACCCCAATGTTGCAACATCATGGGGTACTTTATACCTTACAAATTTGCATATTATATACACTATTAGATTATTATCTGTTATCTCTTTAGGCATTATCTTCTGGGGCTTCCCTGGTAGTTTAGAGGTTAAACCGTCTGCCTGCAATGTGGGAGACCTGGGTTCGATCCCTGGGTTGGGAAGATCCCCTGGAGAAGGAAATGGCAACCCACTCCAGTATTCTGGCCTGGAGAATCCCATGGACGGAGGAGCCTGGTGGGCTACAGTCCATGGGGTCCCAGAGAGTTGGACTTAGGCATTATCTTCTAGGTAGACTTAATTCCAGGGATTAAAACAAATTGTTTAATGGGAATGTTTCCATTGAATAAAGAATAAGATTTGCACTTCCAAAGTCTCATCTAGTATTTTTGTAAAATATATGACCTATTATATATAAATTCACGGAGAAGGCAATGGCACCCCACTCCAGTACTCTTGCCTGGAAAATCCCATGGATGGAGGAGCCTGGTAGGCTACAATCCATGGGGTCGCTAAGGGTTGGACACAACTGAGTGACTTCACTTTCACTTTCCACCTTCATGCATTGGAGAAGGAAATGGCAACCCACTCCAGTGTTCTTGACTGGAGAATCCCAGGGACGGGGGAGCCTGGTGGGCTGCCGTCTATGGGGTCGCACAGAGTCGGACACGACTGAAGCGACTTAGCAGCATATATAACTTCAAGGCACGCTTAACAGTCATCAAAACTGTTCAGCTCTTCATGAAAGTAAAAGGAAGCTACACATTACAGCTTAGAAAGCAAATGTATAAATTTTGCAAAAATCATACCCATGATCCCAACCTTTTTCATTGACATTATGTATCAAAGTATAATTTTATCCAGGACCCTGCTTTTGGCAACATCTGTTCAATATTTACTAGTACCAATCATTTCACTTTTCTTAAAATCTACTTCTAAAAATAAACTTGATTTCATAGGACTCTAACACTCTTTGTTGAATTTATCATCTATATTACTTAGATTATAGAAGTATATTTTTAATGAAAAACTTCATAGGAGGTATTTAGATGATTATCTCAGAATATACTAGTGGGAGTATATGAGCATTTCCCTTTCATTGTTGTTCACAAGTGATTGTAATGGTTTTACCCTGTCCACAATAGTTTATTGTTCTTCTGCTGACTTTTTCCTGAGTTTCAGGCTGACATGGTATTTCTCACCCCAAGCCCTCTCAGGTAATAAAACTGTTGTAATTGCCCTCTGGGTCATCTTTATTTGATCTCTAACAAGTCATGCAAGAAGCACGTATATGCACACACAAAAATTCATTCACAAATACAAACGTATACCTGTCATTCTATAACTTTCATACTCCTTTGCACTTTTACACATTACTCTCTCCTTTCATGTACTCAGTAAACTTTTATTGGGCATCTTTTATGTACCGGGCACTGTGCTAAGTGTTGTGGACCTAAAGGTAAATATTCCATGTTTTTTACCCTTAAGCAGAGTGCAGTCTAGTGGCTAATACAGACACAACTGACAGTGTGTAGTGATTAGGTGCTATAAGTGAGGTAAGTGCAAAGAGCAAAGATAAAGCAGAGTTGGAAGGCTATCTAGGGAAAAAAATTTAAAATTGAAAGTAAGAGTGAAGGCAGGAGTCTGGTGCTACCATATTTAAAGGTACTGTAGAGCTGGGACCTGGCATTCTCTTCATTCTCAGGGGAATCCTGGTCATTCTCCCACACTGTGTGATCCCCATACAAAAGATGATTATCAAAGCCTCCTAGCTTGCCAACACAGCTCATCCATTCTCATTCCTCAGATGAAAACCCCTCTCACTCTTGGGCTCCTGCATCTGGTTACCATCTCCGACCTTCCATCTGGCTCTTGTTCACCAACACCCTTGTCGTTCCTCCGCTTTCACCAAGGACCTCAGACTCTGATCATCATTTCCCTTTGCCACCATTTTCCTGGTCAGTTTCAATGTCAGTGCCTATGACCCCATCTAACCAACTTTATTTACAGTTCTCCAATCTCTTTGATGCCAGAGACCAGCACCATATTCCAGACCCCTCCTGGACTTCATCAGCACCCTCTTATTTTCCTATTATGGATTCATAAACTCTTGGCAGTTCCTTCCCCTCACAGTTCTCTGAATCCCTTATTTCCTGCACTCCATTCACTTGGCCACATGAAGAACACCAGTGGTTTTTACTTTCATTTTTATCTCTGTCCTTCTCCTCTCTCTTTGCTGTTTCTGACTTGCATCTCCCTAAGCCCCAGAAGCTCATGAATGTATCACTTGAGCCCAGGTGTGCCTATTGTGGTGCCTTGTGAGGAAAACACGATGCTTAGCTCATTCTTTCCTCTGCTCTTGCACCTGAGGATCTTGGCACAACTGGAGAGAAGGAACAAACTTATGTGGTGACACATTTGTGATCTCCAACTTGATGCAGACCCCTGCTCTCTTTCCCAGCCCCACAAAAATCATCTTAAACTTCAACCAGTCTCCTTGATGCCCTGACTTGCTATTTTACCTACTACTTTCTACAGATGACTAAAATCCGAATTCACAAGAGAACAGTGACCATCAGACTAGCAACTCTTTGACTTTTTGACCTCCTTAAGCCAAGGTCTGTATGTACCATAAGCTGTCCTTTCAGTTTTAATGGGAGGAGAGACACCCACCTCTGATGAAGGCTGTTCTCTCCACCTTTACCCGGTTCCCATTTCCTCCTGTGTTGATCAGTTGCCCTCTCTCTCCTCTAGTCAGCCTTTCATTTCCTTGTCCAGACTTGAACATTAACATTCAAGTTTCTCTAATGAAAACACTGGGACCCTTTTCTGATTCTGTTTGCTACTCCATCTACTTCTTTTCTTTCTCTTTTTTCACACCTAAGTGTCCACCAAAAAAAAAAAAGAAAAAGAGACCATGCACTCTCAGCCTCCAGAGTCCTCACCTTCCACCCATGCATTGGCAGCATTGCTCAGTCACCCAGTCGTGTCTGACTCTTTGTGACCCCATGGACTGCAGCACGCAAGGCTTCCCTGTCCTTTACTATCTCCTGGAGTTTGCTTAAACTCAAGTCCGTTGGGTCAGTGATGCCATCCAACCATGTCCTGTCACCCACTTCTCCTCCTGCCCTCAATCTTTCCCAGCATCAGAGTGTTTTTCAGTGAGTCAGCTCTTCACATCAGGTGGCCAAAGTATTAGTGCTTCAGCATCAGTCCTTACAATTGTTTGGTTTTATACAAATGTGCCCACATTATTGGCATTCTTCTGTAACTTGTTTCATTTGTTGTTTTTGCTCCATATTAGCTCTGTGCAATTTATTTTCACCGATACAGGGTGACTGGTTTGTAATGCATTACGTCATGGGAGTTTACTATAATTGACATTATTTTCAGTTATTGCTATTATTACATTGAGCAATGTAGAATTGCAGCTTTTGTAGGTTAAAAATATATGATTATCAAGGTTCAGTATGGTTTAGCCTCTGCAAACAGCGCTGCTGTAAACATTCCTGTATGTATCTTCTTATATTTATGAATATATCTCTCAATTTAGGTCTTTTAAAATGTATTTTTAAAAGTATGAATTTCTCCATGAAAGGACTGACCATGTTTTGTTAAAATGCTTCCTAGCTACCTACATTTGTTTTTATGATTTACATTTTCTTTTTAACTTTATTGATTTTATGTGGTTACTGACCTAAGCTCTTTTATTATTTCAAATCATTTGTAGCTTTCTTTTGGGTGTTTTATGAAGGCGATGATGTCTTCTACAAATGAGATTTCTTTCTATACTCTTTGTATCCTTACATATTTTCATTCTCTTATTTTCTTGTACTTCCTGGGTTCCTCAGTTCAAGGCTAGTGTGTGTGGTAACAGTAGGCATCTTCTTCTGTTCTTCTTTTTAAAGAGAATGATTTTACCATTTATCAATGACTTTGATGTTTCCTGCGCAATTATTATAGATCCTTTTGCCAATTAGGAAACTATCCTTCAATTCCAATAATTTCTAATACAAGTGAATATTGTCTATTTTATCTGCATAAATGAAATGATTTTCTGGCTTTTAGCATTTTTCTGTGAATTTATATTAATAGTTTTTAAAATGTTATCTAGCTTTTTATTTCTTGGATAACTCCAACTTAGTAATGTGTGTGTGTGTGTGTGTGTGTCTCTGTGTGTGTGCTTTAAAATATTCATTTTTATTTGTTTATTTGGCTGTGCTGGGTCTTCATAACAGCTGTGTGGGATCTTTCAGTAGTGGCATGTGGGATATTTAGCTGTGGCACGTGAGCTCTTAGTTGCGGTATGCAGGGCCTACTTCCCTGACCAGGGATACAACTTGGGCCCCCTGCACTGGCAGGATGGAGTCTTAGCCACTGACCCACTAGGGAAGTCCTTGTGTGTGTTAATTGAGACCTATAATTTTTCTTTTGAAATTTTCATTATTGGGTTTTGAAATCAAGATTATTATAACCTTATAAAACAAGTGAAGAGAGGAATGGGTCATTTTTTTGTTTTCTGGAAGAATTTATGTGATGTTGGAATTATTTGCTCCTCAGATATCCAGTAGAATTTGTTGTCAAACTGTAGACTTGAGTATTTTTGGTAAGTGAAGATGATGGTTTAATTTCTTCATTGGTTATAGGATCATACAGATTTTCTAGCTCTTTCATAAATCAGTTTTGTAAGAGAAAATTTTCTATAAATACACTCATTTCATCTACATTGTCATAATCTAAAGTCTATAACATTCTGTGAACTGTTTTATCTGTAAGTTGCTTGTTTTGATATAGAATTTTTCATAATTGTTTAGTTCTAAAATTTCCCGATACCCATTTTGATCACCTCGTGTTAATTAGAAGTATTTTCAGATTTCTAAAGATGAGTCTATTCATAATCTTCAAACTTAATTTTATTGTAGTTAGAGAATGTGACCCATATCATATCAAATAGTTCATCTTTATTAAACCAGTTTTATAGTTTATTGCATGGTTTCTATATAGTTATATAGTTAATACATATCATGTGTACTTATAAATTATGTATTATCTCTAATTACATTGTGCTTTACATAAGGCAGTTAGTTCAAGCATGTTATTTGTTTTTTCAAATAACTCTATGCAACCCCATAGACGGCAGCCCACCAGGCTCCCCTGTCCCTTGGATTCTCCAGGCAAGAACACTGGAGTGGGTTGCCATGTTTTTTTGATCAATTGGATCTATCAGTTCCCATGCAATATGTCTCAACATTGCCAACTATGATCTGTGACTCTCTCCTGCTAATTTTTACTATTTACATTTTGAATTGTTCAATTTAGTGCGTAGGATAGTCTTATCATTAGGTAGTGAGACCCTCGAACTGAAATACTGCTTTTTACCTTAAGGTCTATTTTACCTGACATTATTATAATCACATTAAATTTTGTCCACTCTTTCATTGTTACAAATGTTTGTTTATATTTTAGATTCCTGGTATATATTGATTAATTTATGCCATTTTATTTTGTTCTCTGTATCCATGCTTAGTACACTTTAAAATTAATCTGTATCTTTTTGAACTTTATACAAGGACTTTAGCTTGCTTAAACTCTAATCATGCTCTTTCTGACTTACTCACTGTTTTAGTTTTATCTTGGTTTTTTTTGTCCCAACTTCTTTGTGCTGAACACATCCTCAGGTAACCCCCTATGAGTCATGGCTTTGGATAATTCTCTCCCCTTGAGCGTGGGCAGAATTGTGCCTTGCTTCTAACTGATAGAATATTGTAAAAATAATGGGATGTCACTCCCGTGATAAGATGACATTATATGGCAAAGGTGATGAGGATGTTACTGTGTTATGTTATACAGTCTGGTGAGAGATTCTCCTTACTAGCTTGAAAAAATTTGCTGCCCTATTGTGAGGGGGTGTATGAAATGGGAAGGCCTCTAGGAACTAAGGGTGGTCCCTAGCTGGCAGCCAGTAAAAGGTCTGGGCCTTCAGTAATAGAGCCTCAGGGAAATTATTCTGCTAAAAATGTGGATGAGCTTGAAGTGAATCATTCTGCTGTGGGCCCTCCAGATGAGCTCACAGGTTTGTTTATGCCTTGATTTCAGCCCTGTGATACCCAGATCAGAGAACCTGTTAAACTGGGTCCCAATTCAAGATCCCTGGAAACTTAAGGAAAACACATATGTGTGGTCTTAAGCCACTGAATTTGTGGCATATGTCATTACTCAGTAATAGAAAATGAATACACTCTCAAATTAGACTTTACTGTTTTATAGAGTTAGTACTTGTTTGTGTGCATGTAGAGTCACTTCAGTCATTCCGATTCTTTGCGACCCTATGGGCTGTAGCCCACCAGGCTCCTCTCTCCATGGGATTCTCCAGGCAAGAATACTGGAGTAGGTTGCCATTTTCTCCTACAGGAGATCTTCCTGACCCTGTGTCTCCTGCATTGGCAGACAGGTTCTTAACCACTAGTGTCACGTGGGAAGCCTAGATTCACTTATATTTATCATTTTATTTGCTACCTTTTCTTCTTCAAGTCAGTACCTTTTTCTGAAATCATTTTCCGTTCCCTTGAAGTATGTATTTTAGAATATTCAATAGGGAGGAACTGCTTGTAGGAATTTTTTTGATTAGTTATATTTCGAAGTTTTATTCTACTACCATACAATTCTAAGTCTATAGCTTAGAATTGTAAGTTTTTCATAAATTTGATATTATCCCACAGTTTGGGGACTTCCATTGTTGTCATTTAGAATTCAGTTATCATTCTAATTTATTTTTTTATATATATAATGTTTTTCTCTCTGGGTTTTTAAAGTTCTGTGGCATTTGTATTCTGCTGCTGCTGCTGCTAAGTTGCTTCAGTCATGTCCGACTCTATGCAACCCCATAGATGGCAGCCCACCAGGCTCCCCTGTCCCTTGGATTCTCCAGGCAAGAACACTGGAGTGGGTTGCCATTTCCTTCTCCAATGCATGAAAGTGAAAAGTGAAAGTGAAGTCGCTCAGTCATGTCCGACCCTCAGTGACCCCATGGATTGCAGCCTTCCAGACTCCTCCATGCATGGAATTTTCCAGGCAAGAGTACTGGAGTGGGGTGCCATTGACTTCTCCAATGCATGAAAGTAAAAAGTGAAAGTGAAGTCGCTCAGTCGTGTCTGACCCTCAGGGACCCCAAGAACTACAGCCTTCCAGGCTCCTCCATCCATGGGATTCTCCAGGCAAGAGTATTCTACAGCTTGGTTAAGGCTGGGATTATTTTGCTCCCTGAATCTGAGGATTCCTGTCATCTGAAATTTCTCTGCTATTTTGCCCTCCAAAATAATTTCTCTAATTTTATGCTATTTCTTTTTGGGATTCTGATTTGACTTGTGTTACCTGTATCATGTATGCCTCTTAATTGATCTTATATTCCATTGGTCTGTCTGTGCTTTCTTGGGACTAATTGCTTTATGTTGCTATTTCTAGTTTAGTCATTTTTCAGTCATGTCTAGTAGGCTAAATAGACAGTTATTATTTTTATTAATTCCCGATTTTATGTCTGTATGTCCAATTTATTTTTTATTCCAAATAATATTATCTTTATAGTCACTTCTTCCTTGTTCATACATTTGATTTTTTGTGTGTTTTACTTTAAGTGATTACATACTAATTTCATGCCATGAACATGACAGCTGTAATATCACAACTCTTTCGTGGTCGAATTTTGTGTTTATCTTTTCTGCTGACGTTTACCCCTACTCCTCCTTTCCTAGTTTACTTTGTACTTAAGTTCTGTGGTGACCTGGGAACTTGACATATGGAAAAATTGAGGCTTGATTTGATGGTTGATTTGTCTAGAGAAAGTTATCATTTGCTTTTGACAGGAACTTAGGGAGGCTTTAAGACAGGGATTGCCTTTTCAGACTACACAGGCAGGGAGATATGACACGCTAGACTGTATGAGGACTAGCTAGGGCTTATGAACCCAGAGATATTTTGTTTGTTTCTCCATTCAAGGCAGATTTAATTTATTTGGGCATTTTTTTTTTTTCTAATTTACACTTTCACTGAAGATGCACAGATCCCAGAACGGAATTCCAGCTCTCCTGCAGATCTGATTTTGTCAAGGTCAAAATTTCTAGGTTTCTGAAATTAACAGATGGTTTTGGTGCTTATAACTCTTTGAGTTGATTCTTCCCAGAACTTTTGGCCTCTTATGACTTAGGTAGTTAGCATTTTGTAGAATCTGCCTTGTTCAGGTAACCAATGACATCGTAAGTCCTAAATAAAATAAAGGCATCAGACCTTTTCTCACTTTGCAGTCTTACAAACTGTTGTTTACTTTCTCCATAAATTTCTCTTCTTCCATGTATTATCTGATGCCTTTCCCATATTCCATAGGCATGCACACTGACATACCGCACTAATTTGAAATTTGCCAGTATCAACTCCTGGGATGATATTTTCACACTATTTTCCTAATAATGTCTGCTAAGACATATTCCACACCAAGCACATTTTCCTAACCCTGTTTCTGTTCAGCAGGCTATTGGCCATACATCTCAATGCCTCTCTTTCTTATTGCATGAATGGCTTGTCTCTCAAGCCTGCTCTGTCAATTCATCTAATCTAAAAATGCACCAGCCCATTTGAGAAGTTGCTTGGTACTTAAAATCCTACCACTTCCTGATTTTATTGTACCCTGCTTCATGGTTGATTGATTTGCTGTGAATTACCAGTGAATAAATGGCTAGGTGCTAGTGTTAGTGGCAACCATCCAATTCTACAGTAGCGATAAAAGTCAACTTCAATAAAGCTCTTGTTGAAATGATTGGGGTGGAAGTTCCAGAGTTATAAGTCACTTCACCACCAGAACATCAGCTTGAGGTCCGGTTTTCAGCTGTGTCCCTGAGACAGGAGCAGGATCATCCGTGACTCTAGAAATGGGTGGCAGAGGGGGTAGCTTGGGGCCACTCTGAACACTCCTATGATACCTACCTCTCCATGTTTTGTAGTAAAGTATCTTTTTATATAAAATGTGTAAATTATGTTCATCAAAGGAAATTTGATTGGAAATGTTATAGAGGGCATGTCACTGAATATCAGATGGTAAGATCTGGACTTACAGCTTTCGCAGTTGGCAAGAAACTGGGATGAAGACTGCTGAGGAAAGCCCCCGTCTGCACCAGCAGCAGACCTATCTGGTCCAGTTTCCCCTTCTGCTCCAGCTCCTGAGTTGCAGGCTCCTTCCCTGACTCCTCATTCACTCTGTCCTCTAAATAGTCCTCTTCCTGCTGCCTGTGTGTTCCCAGTCATCTCTTCTCACTCCACCTAGACTCATGTGCAGTTCTTGACACCAGATTTACCCTCATGATTCCCGTGCATGTGCTGTTAGCTCTGATGGCCATCTGAGTTTAAGGTACAATTTCAAATTCTTTCTGGTTATTTTGTTCAACATGAACTATAGCCTGCCAGGCTACTCTGTCCATGGAACTCTCCAGGCAGGAATACTGGAGGGGGTAGCCATTTCCTTCTCCAGGAGATCTTTCTGACCCAGGGATTGAACCCTGGTCTCCCCCATTGTAGGCAGATTCCTCACTGTCTGAACCACCATGGAAGCCCAAAATTCAACATGACTGAAACTGAACTTTTTCCCTACTTGTCAGGTGTCAGTTCTTATATCAGCACTGAATAAAATCTCTTAGTACTGTATTCTTTTCAAATTGCTCCATGAAATTAAAGAAAGCCTAAATATAGCCAAGGAATAAACCATCTTGCTTAATCATTAATTGTAATTTTACCTACAACTCTAGTTGTTTTTGATGCAAGGTGTTCTATTGTTCACCTCTAAGTAAAGAAGTTAAGCATGCTTTGTACTTTCTAAGTTTCTCTTAACCTTGAAGATTTACTCTCACCTCTAGGTTTACAGCTAAGTTCCTCATGGCTGATACTGCTGAAACTTCATTTAATAAAATGTTAATGTTTATATAAAAGAAATTATCTCACTAAAATTGCTTCATTGAAAAAAAAAAGATTTAATGATAAAGACAGAAGCCAATATTAAATTTCTAAGTAATTGTAGACAACAGACAGGAAGAAAATAACCCCAAACCACTGGCTTCCCACGACTCTAAACCCAACATCTCTCACTTCCTGCTTGAAGCAAAAGAAAGCAGAGGGACTTCATTCCATATGTTGCCATGGTCACAAGATAAATATGAGGTGTTATGATTTCTAAATCAATAAAGATGGTTCTGCTGCTCCTTTGGCAGCTGTTTGAGCCAGCCACTTCCTCTTCCCAACTCCAGTCGACAGTTCTCACATCTTCTGAGAAAATAAGTGGATGACATTTCCGCGAGCCTCTGCTGCTGAGGTTGCCCACATTCAGGTAAAAGCACAGGAAATGGCCAAACCACTAAAAAGCCATTCCTGAAAAACAGAAGTAGAAAAAAGAATTTTCACATAAAAAAGAGAAGTTGAGGTGTTGTGGGGGAGGGGGTGAGGAGACAACTTAGTGAACATCCTCTCAAGATAAAATAATCTTGAAATGTCTGCTGCTATATTGGCAGAAGCCAAGACCCGTCTTTTCATAGCCACTCAGAGCGTCTTCAGGATTTCCAAGTGTTTAGATATCTTCAACTTCAGCACCTGGGGCAACAGGAAGGGTGTAGACAACCCTGTTAGCTGTGCCCTTTGGAAAAGAAACTGGGTGAGCTCTTCAGTGCTGCTTATCATTTCCCTTTTGTGAAGATAGGAAGAGTTTAGTGACCTTTCCATGTAGCTTTATTTGAATTCCATGTGAGAGCAAAAGAACATGATCACATTTCTTTTACATTTATTAGGTTTTTATGGTCTGCTTTTGGATTCCCTGGTGGCTCAGTGGTAAAGAATCTGCCTGCCAATACAGGAGACATAGGTTCAGTCCCTGGGTCGGGAAGATCCCCTGGAGAAGGAAATGGCAATCCACTCTGGTATTCTTGCCTGGGAAATCCCATGGACAGAAGAGCCTGGTGGGCTATGGTCCATGGGGTTTCAGAGAGTCTGAGGCAACTTAGTGATTAAACAACAACACAAGGTCTGCCTTAGGAGAAAATGAGCCAAGAAGAAAATAGTAGTACATATGCTTCAGGAAAAAAAAAAAAAAAGATAGTCCTAGTCTCACAATTGACTGTTGACTGTTGAGTTTGACATTCAGCTTACTGGGTCTTACTTCTTTGTGTCTTAAGTTTTATTGTGTAGATGTTGAGTAATAGGTGAGAGAAAGAGAGAGAGAGGAAATGAATTCACAGTATTCATTGTAGCTTGATTTGATTTGGACTGGAAAGGATAGAGGGTTGCTACAAAGAAAACCAGAAGATTTAGAATAGCTGCCTTGGTGCAGAGAGAGAAGATAGGAGCCATTTGGGACTGGATTAAGGAAGAGTTTGGGACAAACTGAGGCAAGGGACTGCAGCTGTCTTTCTGAAAGTGAGACAATTATAGGAGTGACAATGGGAAAGAGAATTGAAAAATATTTTTCTGCCTCATGATTGAATGTCTTTTGGGCACTTTTCAAGATGGTTCCATAGAGAATTAAACTGCTTTCTAGCTGTGGTTTGTTGGTGCCCCTTGGATTGCAATGGGATCCTGAGTTGGGCTGTAAGGAAGAAGAAAAAGTTCTAGCTGTTCACGTAACTTGAATCCACCCTACCACAACAGGTTTTACATTCTCCTTAAGAAGAACCTACGTGGGTGTGACAGCAACATTTGTACTGATCCCACCAGTACAGAGTTAAATAATTTAATTCTTTGATCACAATAGTTTGTTACCTTCAGTTCAGTTCAGTCAGTTCAGTCACTCAGTCGTGTCCGACTCTTTGTGACCCCATGAATCACAGCACGCCAGGCCTCCCTGTCCATCACCACCTCCCAGAGTTCACTCAGACTCACGTCCATCGAGTCAGTGATGCCATCCAGCCATCTCATCCTCTGTCAGCCCCTTCTCCTCCTGCCCCCAATCCCTCCCAGCATCAGAGTCTTTTCCAATGAGTCAACTCTTTGCATGAGGTGGCCAAAATACTGGAGCTTCAGCTTTAGCATCATTCCTTCCAAAGAAATCCCAGGGTTGATCTCCTTCAGAATGGACTGGTTGAATCTCCTTGCAGTCCAAGGGACTCTCAAGAGTCTTCTCCAACACCACAGTTCAAAAGCATCAATTCTTTGGCACTCAGCCTTCTTCACAGTCCAACTCTCACATCCATACATGACCACAGGAAAAACCATAGCCTTGACTAGACGGACCTTAGTCGGCAAAGTAATGTCTCTGCTTTTGAATATGCTATCTAGGTTGGTCATAACTTTTCTTCCAAGGAGTAAGCATCTTTTAACTTCATGGCTGCAGTCACCATCTGCAGTGATTTTGGAGCCCAAAAAATAAAGTCTGACAGTGTTTCCACTGTTTCCCCATCTATTTCCCATGAAGTGATGGGACCAGATGCCATGATCTTCGTTTTCTGAATGTTGAGCTTTAAGCCAACTTTTTCACTCTCCTCTTTCACTTTCATCAAGAGGCTTTTTAACTCCTCTTCACTTTCTGCCATAAGGGTGGTGTCATCTGCGTATCTGAGGTTATTGATATTTCTCCTGGCAATCTTGATTCCAGCTTTGTTTCTTCCAGTCCAGCGTTTCTTATGATGTACTCTGCATATAAGTTAAATAAGCAGGGTGACAATATACAGCCTTGACGTATTCCTTTTCCTATTTGGAACCAGTCTGTTGTTCTATGTCCAGTTCTAACTGTTGCTTCCTGACCTGCATACAGATTTCTCAAGAGGCAGGTTAGGTGGTCTGGTATTCCCATCTCTTTCAGAATTTTCCACAATTTATTGTGATGCACAGTCAAAGGCTTTGGCATAGTCAATAAAACAGAAATAGATGCGACACCTACCATCTTACTTGGGATTCTCTTACCTTGGTCGTGGGGTATCTCTTCATGGCTGCTCCAGCAAAGACAGCTGCTGCTCCTTACCTTGGATGAGGGGTATCTCCTTACCACCGCCGTTCCTGACCTTCAACGTGGGGTAGCTCCTTTAGGCCCTCCTGTGCCTGCACAGCCACCGCTCCTCAGTTTGTTTGTTACCTTAGTCCTTGTTATACTAGTATTTATTATTACTGGGTGGGTGTAATGAGTAAGGAGTTGTGTTAAGTGCTATGCATGAGATAGTTTGGTTAATCCCTCTAAGAACTCTAGGAGGTCAGTGCCATTTTTATCCTTATTTAAGGGCTGAAGACACTGAGACACAGATTTAACAATTTGCTCAGTCATACAGCAAATCAGTGGCTAAGCCAGGATTTGAATGGAAGCTGTCTGACCTCCAAGCCTAAGATTTTAAGCTCTGCCTCAAAGGATCTGTTTGACTTACATTAATCTGAAAATGGAGCCATTGACATAATTTCATATTTAGAGTTTAAAAATACATACTTAGATTTTTAAATGCAGAGGCAGTGGTAATATACCCCTAAGTCCTGTCTTTGAGTTGACTGGACTAATCTTCCACTGGGAAAATGAGATTGCTGTCCTTTGCAGAGAAAATGACACCTGGATTCTGTCACTAGAGCTTCCTCCTCAAGAGAGGGATTTGAAGTTGAAAAATGTTTCCTTTTCCTTAAAGCTATTCCACACATGCTTACAGTTAAGTGGGAAGATTTTATGCTGTGAGATTGACTCGTTTCCTTCTTTTCTCAAATCTAAGAGATCCTAGAGACAAGCAAAACAGGATCTGCCACCAGGATAGACTCCTTGCCATTCATCATCTTTGAATATCACACATCATGAAATGTGACATCAGTTACCCTCAAGAAACAAAGAAATGGACCAAGAAGACAGAGGGAGTTCTGTTTCTAGCTTCTCATTCCACAGTTTCAAAACTTGACTTTCGTAGATTTGCAGGTGGACTTTGCAAACAATATCATGTTCTTCCAGATGGCTAAGAAAATGAATGAATATGTGAAAGAAAAAGGGCATTTTTTTTCTTTAGATCTTGACATTACAGCGACTATCTTTTTAATCATGTGCACATGTGCATGCACACACACACATACACACACACACACACGCACACACACATCTTCCAGCTTGTACTCTGAGTCTCCACAGTGGTATGTATACCACACACATACACATGTACACATACACAAAACACTTATACACAGCAAAACATTTTGATGTTTAAGTCACAATTCTTTTTAAGACTAAAGCTTTAAACAACACTATTGATGACTTCCAAACTGCAAGCTTCTAGCAGTTGAAGAATGTAGAGTTCTGGAAAGTCCCTAACGGACACCACCTCACAGATAAAAACTTGTACTTTGAACAACTGCCTCTCAAAACATACTCCCTCATACATTATTCACATGGGTTATCTGACACATGTAATGAGAAGAAATAGTAATGTGACATGATTAACCTTAGAAAGGTGAAAATGACAAATGGCTGCCCCCAAATATATTTACCTACATGCAGGATGCACTCCTTTATGAAAAGCATGCTGAGAGGAAGTGAATAATGGTACCTTGAATTGGATACGTGAATATACAACACACAAATACAAATAATGCACTAAGGTAAGCCTATCCTGCTTTCAGAAAATTACAGATTTTTTTTTTGAAAAAGGAGAAAATCCTGGAAACTAAACCCTAAAGTTCTTTTTCTACCTTTCCTCTCTTTTAAGTGCTTTTTGACATGATTATTTGTAATTTTGAAATTACAAAATTCAAATTGCGTTCAAACACAAAAGTGTTTTCTTTAAGGACTTTGGAAGTGTTTTAATATCCTGAATGCAGAAAATGCATATCACATCCATATACACGTACAGACACAAATGCACACATGCACACACACATGCCACACCCATGTATACATGTTCACAGTGAAACACACACATGCACACACAAATGCATGGGGGTTTGCATGTGCATGTGCGTGCACACACACACCTCTTCCAGCTTTGACTCTGTCTCCCTGCTTTCACTATATACCTATCAACAGCCAGAATAATTTATTTACAAACTGTGTCTTGTCTCTCTTGTGCTCTCTTTGGCTTCCAGTTTTAATCAGGATAAAAGACAAAGCCTTGTCTCTGGTTATCAAGGTCTGGTGTGATTTGACTTTTAACTCTTCAACTCTTGCTGTTCTGTCCAACCCTTTGTTTGTGATCTCCTACACAATGGGGTCTCATTGCTGTTTTTCCCACAAGCCAAGCTCATTTCCATCCCTGAGCTTTTGGTCAGCCTGAAATGTTCTCTTCTTAAGGCTGGCTCCTCACTTTTCCTAGTTACTCCCTCCCTAAGAAAAGCTATTCCTTATCATCCATCTTGAAGTCAGTCTCTCCTGTGATATTGTTCTCTGCTCATTTCTGCATATACTTGTTAAAGTCAGGCTCTTCTGCTAGACTGTCAGTTAAAAGAAAGGCAGGAACGATATCTGCTTAATTTTCCATTATATATTCAGAACCTAGCACATTGATACACAGGTGTGGGCACATGTATTTATATAATTAAACCATCAACTTCCTTTCAAATAAAAATTGTTTTACACTAAGTCACATGACTTAGTGACTAAGCAACAACAAAGCCTACTTTTCAGGCTAATGGTGCAACTATTAAGAAAGAGAAACTAGTATTTGCTTATAAAAATGTACAGATAAATTGATACAGTGTACAAACTTTAGAACAACGTATGAACAATCTTAAGGCAAGCTTTGGACCACTGTTTGTTAAGCTACATTTGGTGATAGAAAACTTTTATTATCTTTCTTTAGATGGTTGAGGAAAAATCCAAATTATTGCTCAAATATGTGTATGTATTTCAGTTTTTAAAATTCAGACACATGTTAATCTTGTCGCTAGGCAAACAAAAGAAAAACCAAGTTTCTAACTCTAGCATAATATATTTTCAAAACTAAACAAGTAAACAAATAAAAGACAAACCAATAGTCACTGTGTTGGATCTATAAGCAACACATTTCAGATGTATTACCAAAAAGTTTATTATAAAACTTGTATAATCCCAGGTAAATTATACTTAGGAAGAAGTTTGTCAGTTGAGGAACACACCTCACAATTTTGGCTTGGAACCATACTTTTCAAATGTTACTGATGGCTTCTTTTTTTAACCCAAGGGCGTAGAAATGTGAATTGGTTCTTTGAATTTATCTAAAAAAAAAAAGTGGAAAGCAAAATAGGAATTGGATGCTTTTGTGCTTATGTAACAGAAAAATCTGGCTGAAGTGCTTTGGCAAGTATGCAGTGCATCATATAGTATCATAACTTATGGTGTTTGGAAGAAAAATAAAAGCTGCTAAGATATTGTGGTTTTGAACTTGGCAAAAGAGTTGTAGAATGAAATTGGCCCATCCACTTTCATAAGAACTTTCACAGTGGATAACAGACTCTCCAAGTATTACATATAATGCAGTAATAAGCAACTTACTGTGTTGAATCCTACTATAACCTTTTGAGTTTTCACATATTAAGAGGGTCTTAAAGGGAGGTTATTTTCTAGAGAAGGGTCCCTGGAACATCAATAGATGAACCTTTTAAATATAGTTTAAGAAGATCATACTTTATCTTATATTAAGGAGAAATTGCAATATATCAGTGTTGTAATTTAACATCAAAAAAGTAGAAACATTGACAGATTTTCTTTTCCTGGGCTCCAAAATCACTGTGGACAGTGACTGCAGCCATGTAATTAAAAGGTGGTTGCTCCTTGGAAGAAGAGGTGTGATAAATCTGGACAGCTTATTAAAAAGCAGACACATCATTTGCCAACAAATGCCCATATAGTCAAAGCTATGGTTTTTTCAGTAGTCATGTATGGATGTGAGAGTTGGGCCATAAGAAAGGCAAAGTGCTGAAGAATCAATGCTTTCAAATTGGGATGCTGGAGAAGATTCTTGAGAGTCCCTTGGACAGCACGGAGATCAAACCAGTCAGTCCTAAAGGAAATCAACCCTAAATATTCACTGGAAGGATTGATGCTGAAGCTGAAGCTCCAATAATTTGACTACCTGATAGGCAAAGAGTCAACTCATTGGAACAGACCTTGCTGTTAGGAAAGCTGAGGGCAGGAGAAGGGGTCAACAGAGGATGAGATGCTTGGATGGCATCACAACTCAGTGGGCATGAGTTTAACCAAGAGATAGTGGAGGATGGGGAAGCCTTATGTGCTGCAGTCCTTGGGGTAGCATAGAGTCGGACATGATTTAGCAACTGAACAACAACAACCACATTTAGTGAATACCTCCTGTGTGCTGGTATCTATAGATGATACAAATATTAGTATGAGAACACAGATTCTTCTTTGAAGAATTTGTTTTGTGCTCTCCCATGTAGACATATGGGCCTCCCAGGTGGCTCAGTAGTAAAGAATCCACTTGCCAATGCAGGAGACACAGGAGATGTGGGTTTGATTCCTGGGTGGGGAAGATCCCTTGGAGGAAGAACCGACTCCAGTGTTCTTTCGGGGGAAATTGTATGGACAGGGGAGCCTCATTGGCTGCAGTCCGTGAGGTCAAAAAGACTTGGACATGACTGAGCATGCACACATGTAGGCGTATAGTCATAATAGGCCTATATGCAAAATAATATAAGTTTATAAGAGGTAAAATACTTGGATGTTTCAGGTAGTGGGTCAGGAAAAGGCTCTGCTGGTGTCACTCTCTAGTCACTAGGGGAGAGCTGACTATTGCCGTTTTCACAATCAACAGCAAAACATGAATCAATAAGTAAAACCACTTTCTCCAAAGACAGAAGAATAATATGTGAATGAGCATAGGATAAAGAAAAGCAAATCCTTAAATATGCTTATTTAAGATATTACAATAGTGAGTGGAGCATTCATTCATTTCATGGGAGGATAGGAGAGTTTAATTTCCCTCTTTGTGGTGCTTTTTTTTTTTCCATGAGTGCTGATATAGCTGATGTGGTCTTTATGGGATTGTCCAGGGTTCTGAAGCAGTATCTGTTTTAGGACTTTTTGTAAAAAGAGGCACTTCTTATTCTTGGCATTGTATTGATAATAAAAGGATAAGGGCAGTAGGTGAATTATAAGTGACCCAGCTCTGTGCACTAGAGTAAGAGAAAGCTGAAGATTTGTTCCTAGTCCTTGTTTGGAACTCAGGAACCTGTCACATTTTTTTTGGAGTGAATCCCATGAAAATAACCCTCAGAAATAAGCAGAGGTGTTGTCATAGGCCCCTGGCAGCTCATAAAGGATTTTAGGGTTTGGCTTCCCAGCTGTTTCTCCTTTACAAGCTTTATGAAAAATCTTTTGAAGTTAACCTTGAAAGTCACAAAGGATTTCAAATGGAAAAAAAAAAAAGGAAGAACATTCTAGAAAAAGGAAATAGTGCATATGCAGCTATGCAGAAGAATGGGTGCAGGTTGGGAACAGAGGTAGCAGAGCTGGGAAAAAGATGTGAGCACTGAAGAATTGATGCATCTGAACTGTGGTGTTGGAGAAGACTCTTGAGAATCCCTTGGACTGCAAGGAGATCCAACCAGTCCCTCCTAAAGGAGATCAGTCCTGGGTGTTCATTGGAAGGACTGATGCTGAAGCTGAAACTCCAATACTTTGGCCACCTCATGTGAAGAGTTGATTCATTGGAAAAGACCCTGATGCTCGGGGGGGCTTGAGGGCAGGAGGAGAAGGGGACAACAGAGGATGAGATGGCTGGATGGCATCACCGACTGGATGGACATGAGTTTGAGTGAACTCCAGGAGTTGGTGATGGACGGGGAGGGCTGGCGTGCTGTGATTCATGGGGTCGCAAAGAGTCGGACACGACCGAGTGACTGAGCTGAACTGAACCGAAGCATTTCAGAGAGACAATGCTGGAAAGAAAGGTAGGGGTCATACTGAAAGCCAGGATGAAAAAGTCATGATAAATTTAGCAAAAGTTAATATGTCTCCAAAATTTCTGCTTGAACATATGCTGCTAAATCACTTCAGTTGTGTCCGACTCTGTGCAACCCCATAGATGGCAGCCCACCAGGCTCCTCTGTCCCTGGGATTCTCCAGGCAAGAATACTGGAGTGTGTTGCCATTTCCTTCTCCAGTGCATGCATGCTTGAACATATGACCAACGTACTTTTCATATGTTCTCTAGGAAGGGGCCTTTTTCCCCTTTCCATATCTGTCCCTTGAATCCATTCTGTAGACTTCACCCTCTCATTCCTGGATGGAATCTTGTGTAAATCTGGTAACTTACCCAGGTAATAAATAATTAGTTTCATTTTCCAAGTATTGAAATGACTTGTTCAGTGTAATATCAAGACCAAAGCTGTCATCCAAAATACAACTTCTGTTCTTTATTGAGCTGGAAATATTTTTTTTTAATATACACTTATTTATTTTTATTCAGGGTTTGATTTGAGGATTATTAAGGTCTAACTTATGTACAAGACATTTAATTGTGTTTCATTGGTTAGTGGGTTTTAGCAGATTTTATTTTATCCTGTAATAGCACTGTGATCAGGATTAGAGAACATTTACACTCTAACAGAGCTTATTCTCAGTTCCTTGCAGTCTCCCCATCTCCCAGTCCTTGCCAGTCATTCATATGATTTCTGTCCCTATACTTTTGCCTTTTCTAAAATGTCATATAAATGAAATCATATTTTTTTTGGTTGGGATTTTTTTCTCTATCATAATTCTTTGTGTATTCATCCAAGTTGTTCATATATCAGTACATTCTTTCTGTTGCTGAATAGTATGCCATCGTATGATATACCTCAATTAGTTATCCATGGAGCACTGTTGAATATTTGAGTTGTGTCCAGTTTTCATCTGTTATGAAATACAGATGCTATATAAAAGTCTTTATAGAGAAATACGTGTTCTCTTGGTTTAATACCTAGAAATGAAACTACTGGGATATATGATACGCACGTATGCATGCTAAGTTGCTTCAGTCATGCCCGACTCTGTGCGACCTTGTGGACAAACAGCCCACCAGCCTCCACCATCCACAGGATTCTCCAGGCAAGAATACTGGAGTGGGTTGCCAGTTCCTTCTCCAGGATATATGATAAGCATGTACTTAATTTTATATAAGAAACTGCCAAAATATTTTCCAAAGTGGCTTTACCATTTTGGACTCCTATTAGCAATGTATGAGAATTGTCCATTGTAGCAATTATTAGTGGGTATGTTCTAAATAATGTTTGAAGTTATCTTTTCTAATGACATTCTTGCCTAGTTTTTGGTATAAAGGGAATTCTGGCTTCATAAAATGACTGAGGAGGAATTCCTTCTCTTACATTTTCTGGAAGAGTTTACTTTGTCCGAAAGTGTTCATTAGAATTCACTGGTGAAGCCATCTGAGCCTGGGTTTTTTTCCCCAGGAAAAACTTTTTCTCCTTTTTGGTTTATCAATGTATGGCTGGTGTACAGTACTGTATAAATTGAAGATGTGCAGCATAATAATTTGAGTTACATATATTACAAAATGATTACAAATAGTTTATTTTTATCATCATATACAGATACCAAAATAAAAGAATTTTTTTCCTTTTCTGATGAGAACTTTCCAGATCTACTCTCTTAGAAACTTTCAAATAGATCTTCCAGCAGTGGTTGCTATGGTCATCCTGCTGTACATCCTCAATACTGATTTACCTTCTAACAGGAAATTTGTAATTTTTGACCAGCTTCATCCAAGTTTCCATGAGTTGGGAATCTTGCTTTGGGAACAGGGAGTAGTTGTTGCTTTTCTGCCTTGAAACACACCTCCTCCCTTAATTGTAGATGCATTTTCTTGTGATTGAAGAAAGGCAGAGAAAAGAGGGATGTGAGTTCTTGATTGATCTAGTTAATAGGGCACTAGTATGTGACAAAGGATGAGATGACTACATAGGATCACCAACTCAATGGACATGAATTTGAGCAAACTCTGTGAGATGGTGAAGGACAGGGAACCCTGGCATGCTGCAGTCTATGGGGTCGCAAAGAGCTGGACACAGCTTAGCAACTGAACAACAACAATAACCCTCTAGTTGTGGCAGATGACAAAAGCTGACTCTCTTGTAGGTGACTTTGCAGAGTTCCTTGAACCCTGTGCCCCCTTCACTTCCCAGACCTCCCACTGCCCCTGCCTGGAGTCCACTCAGTTTCAGTAATGGGTATTTCTGTAATCACGGCCAAAAGCCCTCTTCCTTTTTAAGAGAGCTTGCAGCCAGCTCCCCACCTAGCCCATGGGAAATGTGCATCCTTTATTTACCATTGGTCAAAGAAGAGCCCTTTATTCCCTTTGCCTTCTCAGAATGCTGCCAGTTTATTGCTCTGGATTTAAAATTTTTAGACCATTCCCAGCCCTACACTCCAAAGAAATATGACAAACTCTGCCAGTGGTTCTTTCAAAACTCTCTTCATTGATTTGACACAAATAGGAAGACTTCCTTCTCCTACCCCATGGGAGAAATACATAACACATTTACTCGTTGCTTCAAAGTTATTACTACCTTCTTCTCCATGAAAGGATTTATTCTATATAACTGGTTGCAGGTGATTGATTGGACAGTTCAGCTTGTGCACCTCCATTTAGGATCTTGGGCTTCTTGGAACTTTGCTTGTTTTAGGGACTTCTGCCAAAATTTGGCAGCAAAGAAGGTCTAATTTAACATCCTATTCCATGCGTAAACAGGAGACTCAGTGTTATGCATGACATATCTAAAGGTCTGGAGTGGGCTGCCATTTCCTTCTCCAGGGGATCTTCCCAACCCAGGGATTGAACCCGGGCCTCCTGCGTTGCAGACAGACGCTTTGCCATCTGAGCCACTAAGGAAGCTCATCTAAAGGTCTACTTGTGAGTGATTTATACCATTCTCCGTCATTATTAAAGTTAACCAGATCTGTCTGGATATCTAATTTAAAATCCTGATTGAGAGTTATAAATCTATTCTCTCCTACATTCTTAGAAGTTTATGTATCACTTCAACCTCAGGCTGAAAATATTTTACAATTTTTTTCTGTGTTTGTTTTTTGATGATTACTGAGGTTTTTCCTTTGTTTGTTTCCCCAGAATTATGAAACAATTGTTTGCAAAATATTTTGCCTTGTATGGCTTTTTACAGCAAAAAAAAAAAAAAAAAAAGAAAGAAAGAAAAAAGGTAGACTATTTGGAGAAGACCTGGTAAGAATACTTAAGAACTTAAAATTAGTGATCAGAAGTTTCTCGTGTATATATGAGATTTGTATAAAATTATTTTTAATGGCTTTAGAACTTATATGCAAAGAAGTATTGCATCTTCAAAGTAATCACTATAGACAGATGCTGTCATTTCTCAAAGTATTTAAACACAGTCTTACTGCTTCATAGTCATATCTAATATAAATATGTGATACCAGTAAATAGCATGCATACTGCTACAAGTATTCATAACAATCACAGGATTTAAACTAGACACAGTAGCTGATTTTAAAATTCTCCTGGACTCCAATAGAATATTGTTAAACTTTAGTGGAAAGTGAAAGTGTCAGTCACTCAGTTGTATTTGACTCTCTTCTCTCTCTGTGGAATCCTCCAGGCAAGAATACTGGAGTGGATTGCCATTCCCTTCTCCAGGGGATCTTCCTGACCCAGGGATCAAACCCGGATCTCCTGCATTACAGGCAGATTCTTTACCATCTGAGTCACCAGGGATTTTAAAGTTCTTCTGTATTCCAAAGAGAATATTATTAAACTTTAGCATAATAGCATTTGATATTTCAATACTAGTCATATGTCCTTTATTTTGTAAAACTCAGTCCTTATTTTGCATGACTCTTGAGGCTACCCATGACTGAACTAGGTTATAGTCTAGACACTGATTTCCACACATAATAAGGAAACTCAGAAAATGACAACAAACCTCTGCCCATTAGCCACATACTTTTTTTTCTTACAAAAACATTAAAATGCTTCTTCAGGTATTTTAGTTTATCTCTTGAATGGAGAAGGCAATGGCACCCCACTCCAGTACTCTTGCCTGGAAAATCCCATGGATGGAGGAGCCTGGTGGGCTGCAGTCCATGGGGTCGCTAAGAGTCGGACACGACTGGGTGACTTCACCTTCACTTTTCACTTTCCTGCATTGGAGAAGGAAATGGCAACCCACTCCAGTGTTCTTGCCTGGAGAATCCCACAGAGGGGGAAGCCTGATGGGCTGCTGTCTATGGGGTCGCACTGAGTCGGACACGACTGAAGCGACTTAGCAGTAGCAGCAGCTTGAAAGGGAAGAAATCTTCCATTTCTTCTGGCTAAAATCTGTGACATTCAATAGGACACTGTACCAGCACCAACTCTTGGCTTGGTGACTTTAGTTTCTTCAAAATGTCTTAAAACTTAAGTCCCAGACCAACTGTAATTTTTTTTTTATTCTATTAATACTTGGATTTTGTAAGACTCTATTGATTTCTCCACAATGTACACATGTGACTTAAGACAGAGCTCTTGGTATTAACTACTTAGATATTTAGAGAAAATAAATGTTTTTCTTAAATTTTGATCATTTTCTCAGTTGTACTGCCAAAGCAATAAATTGAATAGAAGTTGAACAAGAATTATTAAAGACCCAATTATATCTACATTTTTAAATTGAAAGAAAATAGACATGACTATTTCATAAGTTTCTAAAGAAGCAAGAGCTTCCTAGATTTAAAAAGAGTGGAAGAAATCACAATTGAAAAAGCAAAAGATAGAAAGTCTAAACTTTATATTTCTGGAAATATATAGATAGCCACTCTATTAAACATAGACATAAGCTAAGTAGTTCTAGTGGGAATATTATGTTACTTCTGTTTAGAACTGTTTATTCAGAATGATGAGAAAAATACTAAGATGTCTAATAAATTAACATTCAAAGAACTAGCATGGACTTCACAAAAGAGAAGATATTAATAAAAAGGGGGGGGCAATTTGTATAAAAGTATCTCCACTCAATGGAAGGGACATAAAAATACATATAAAGATATGTTTCCCCATGAACTTAGCCAATTAAAGTTATTTTAAAAATTCAGTGTTAGTGATATGTGGCTACTAGAGTACACTTTAGTGACTGTATCTGGAAACTATAATTTTTAAAAACTGTTTTGGAAAACAATTTAGTAATGTGCATAGTTGTTGTTTAGTCACTAAGTTGTGTCTGACTCTTTTTGTGACCTCATGAATTGTAGCCCAACAGGCTCCTCTGTCCTTGGAATTCTCCAGGCAAGAACACTGAAGTGAGTAGCCATTCCCTTCTCCAGGGGATCTACTCAACCCAGGGATCGAACCTAGGTCTCCTGCATTATCAGGCAGATTCTTTACCATTGAGCTACAAGGAAAGCCCAATGTCCATTATTAGTCTTCAAATAATCATGTCTTTCAATCCAGTAATTCACAAGTCTTGGACACCAAATGATAGTTATAGTGCCATTTAAATGACAAAAATAAGAGCAATTTAAATGTCAGTATAAAGAAAATGGTCAAGTAAATTATGGCACAGTAGCATGATGGAATGCTTTGATTCTACATAAAAAGATACATAATTCTGAAAAATTACTCTGCTTAAAAAGCAGAGTTGTCTGCAGCCTGCCATTTTTCATATCCCCACTTAGTAGCTGTGTGTCTGTGGGCAAGTGACATATCCTCATAACACACAATGATTGTCTTAATTTTTAAAAGGGGGAATTATTGAAGCATTTGATTTAATAAAGAAAGGCATGATATCTGTGCTCTTGAAGTTAAAAATTCAACAGAGGACTAAAGTTAAGAACAGAAAGAACTATTATTTTGGGCAAAAGATATTAATTACTAGCAGAAAGAAAGTAGGGGATTTATCCAGCTGAGGATGGATGAGATGCTTAGCAGGGAAGTAGCGTTTAGTTAATACCTGACTGAATTAGATTAAATACATGGGAAGATCTACCCTTTTCAGACTGTGACAACAAGGATAAAGGTAAGAATTGAAAGCAACAGTTGCCAACAAATCACTTGGACCAGTTGGAACCTATGCTACCTGGACAAAAATTCAAAAGGTTGTTTGGCATCTACAGTGGAAGGTCTTAATTATCTTCTGAAAGCAATTGGGTGTATTCAGGTTTTTATTATCCACCATCTATTTAGAGGAGGCTATAAATGAAGTTTAACTCTCACTGAAATATTACCTTCTACCTAAAAATATTAAACTATAAAGCAGACAATATTGTCACAGTCCTTTGACTCTTGAAAATGAATAAATTCTTTTTTTAAGCAGGAGAATATATAATTACATTTGCTTTCATTTATTTTTATCTGAGGTACAGATTTTTGTTTTCTGTTTTTTAATTGAAGGATAATTGCTATACAGAACTTTGCTGTTTTCTGTCAAACATCAACAAGAATCAGCCATAGGTATGCATTTGTCCCCTCCCTCTTGAACCTCCCTCCCATCTCCCTCCCACTGCCGCCCTTCTAGGTTGATACAGAGCCCCTGTTTGAGTTTCCAGAGTCATACAGCAAATTCCCATTGGCTATCTATTTTGCATATGGTAATGTAAGTTTCCATGTTACTCTCTCCATACATCTCACCTTCTATTCCCTCCCCTCCACCCCATGTCCGTAAGTCTGTGCTCTGTCTATTTCTCCACTGCTGCCCTGCAAATAAATTCATTGCTACTTCTCTTTCTAGATTCCATATATATGCGTTCAGTTCAGTTCAGTTCAGTTCAGTCGCTCAGTCGTGTCCAACTCTTTGCAACCCCATGAATCGCAGCACGCCAGGCCTCCCTGTCCATCACCAACTCCCGGAGTTCACTGACATTCACATCCATCGAGTCCGTGATGCCATCCAGCCATCTCATCCTCTGTCATCCCCTTCTCCTGCCCCCGATCCCTCCCAGCATCAGAGTCTTTTCCAATGAGTCAACTCTTCACATGAGGTGGCCAAAGTACTGGAGTTTCAGCTTTAGCATCATTCCTTCCAAAGAAATCCCAGGGCTGATCTCCTTCAGAATGGACTGGTTGGATATATGTGTTAGTATATGATATTATTTATTTATTTATTTAAATATAAATTTATTTATTTTAATTGGAGGTTAATTACTTCACAATATTGTATTGGTTTTGCCATACATCAACACGAATCCGTCACAGGTATACACGTGTTCCCCATCCTGAACTACCCCCCCCCCTCCCTGTACCATCCCTCTGGGTTGTCTCAGTGCACCAGCCCAAGCATCACAGGTCCGATGCATGATAGTATATGATATTTATCTTTCTCTTTCTGACTTACTTCCCTCTGTATAATAGTCTCTAAGTTCATCCCCCTCATTAGAACTGACTCAAATGTGTTCCTTTTTATGTCTGAGTAATATTCCATTGTATATATGTACCACAGCTTCTTTATCTGTTCATCTATGGACATCTAGGTTGCTTCCATGTACTAGCTATTGTAAATATAATGAACACTGGGGATACATGTGTCTTTTTCAATTTTGGTTTCCTCAGGGTATATGCCTTGGAGTGGGATTGCTGGGACATATGGTGGTTTTATTCCTAGTTGGTTTTTTTTTTTTTTTCTTTTTAAAGAATCTCCATACTGTCTTCCATGGTGGCTGTATCAATTTCCATTCCCACCAACAGTGCAAGAGGGTTCCCTTTTCTCCATACCCTCTCCAGCATTTATTGTCTGTAGACTTTTTGATGATGACCATTCTGACTGGTGTGAAGTGATACCTCACTGCAGTTTTGATTTGCATTTCTCTAATAATGAGCAATATTGAGCATCTTTTCATGTGTTTGTTAGCCATCTGTATTTCTTTGAAAAACTGTCTGTTTAGGTCTTTTTCCCACTTTTTGATTGGGTTGTTTGTTTCTTTGGGATTGAGTTGTATGAGATACTTGTATATTTTGGAAATTAATCTTTTGTCAATTGTTTCACCAAAATGAATGAATTTCATAGTAACTTGCTCACATTAGTAAACCAAGGTTCGCTGGTATCTGATTACACCTGACTTCCCCAACCTCTGCCCCTGGTGGCCTACCATCAATCTCCTGAACAAATATTCCTTCCCACATTTCCAACTTCGGTCAAGAAATCCTTCTGTCCTCCTGCTTATTATTTTGACTGCAATGCAGATTTAAATTTTTCTACATGCAGCCCATGTGTGCCAGGTCAGTCCTCTGTGACTCTCTGTGTTTTTTCTCTCCGAAGACATGTTTAATCTGTTGTGTACTGCCTTGAGATCCCTCAATATTCTTGCCATGAGTATATGTTTTGAGCCTGGTATTCATTTTGAGGAATTAAAAGTATATTTGAGTTCAGGGTCAATTGTGATACTTCTTGGTGTCCTCCGTGGACATCATATAGTCAGTGTTCAGCTCATTTTTTTCAGTGCTTATTTCTTTGACCTAATCAATATTACTAAGCAACACTCTGGATGTACAAGAAGAACTCACTTCGTGGGTCCCATTCTGTTTCCACTCAGGAAATAGACTTAATTTTCTCGTGAAATCCATGTAATGTTTAGTTGTTATTAGTGTTTGTGCAGTTCTTAAAAAAACTTATATCAAGTTCTAGATACTTAGCCATTATTTCCAAATAACCGTAGTCAAACCAGGTTGGTTTCTAGTCTAAGGTTTATTTCCTTGTGTGATTTTTAGTTGTAAATGAAAATAATAAGATCTATATTTAGAACATTACTTGTTTTAAATGCACTGCATAACGTTTACAGTTTAAAGTAGCCCATTTGGAGTCAGTTGAGTTCGGCTTCAGTTTTGAAGCTAATAAAAAAAGATGTATAAAACCTAGAAAAGGTCCAGTTGATAGTGGGAGAATACTTAATTAAGACATGTCATGATAAGTGCCCTGAGAAGTAATATTGAGATTTATAACTGAGCACTTTTCCTTTTATCCTTGATACAAGCATGCACATGAAATATTTGTAATTTCAACCTAGTTTCATATTAAAAATAGCACTGGCAAGGATTTTTAAATGACAGACCTCAGAGATTGGCAAGGGTGTAAAAAAAATGAGCCCTTTCCTACATTGCCAGTGAGGGTGTTGATTGGTTCCACATTCGGCAGTATAATTGAATACATATTGCCAGAGGCTTTGCATATCTTTTAATATAGCTGTCTTCTAGGAATTTTTCCTAAGGAAATAACCCTGTGTGTGCACTCAAATATAGCTATCTAGATGCTTGTTGTGTTCATTTTTATAATGTTTGGAATATCAAATCTCTATGCTGTACACCAGTGAGTTCCACAAAAACACAGCAACTAAAAGATACTTTTCACTGAATGATTAACATAGTGATAAACTGGCAAAGATCAAAATGTCCTGCATTTGAAATTCTGAAATTTTACAATGATTGATAAAAATAATTTGTAACACACATACCATACACTGACATAGCATTGTAGGTCAGTTATACTTTAAGAACAGACTTGTAGAAAAAAAGATCAGATATGTGGCTACCAGAGGTGGGAAATGAGGGGAGAAGGAATTGAATGAGTAAGAGTGATCAGAAGGTGCAAGCTTCCAGTTGAAAGAATAAATAAGTACTAGGGATGTAAGTTACAACATGATAAATGTAATTAAAACTGCTATATGCAATATATGAGGGCTTCCCTGATAGCTCAGTTGGTAAGGAATCTGCCTGCAATGAGGGAGACCTGGGTTCCATTCCTGGGTTGGGAAGATCCCCTGGAGAAGGGAAAAGCTACCCATTTCAGTATGTGATATAGTTGTTTCACAGTATGTGAAAGTTGTTGAGAGTAAATCCTAAGCGTTCTCATCACATGGGGAAAATATTTTTTCTTTTATTTTGTATCTATATGAGATGCTGGATGTTCACTAAACCTTTTATGGTAATCATTTCCTGATGTATATATATTGTGTTGTACACCTTAAACATATACAGTGCTATGTCAGTTATATCTCAACAAAACTGGGAGAAAAAAGATTCAGAGTGGTTAAAAAAAAAATTTAATAATGGCATACCAAAAATATTGAATTAAAAAAAACAAAAACAAAAATATTGAATTATAACACTAAATTATAAATTTCATTGTGAGATTAGACATAGATAAGTAAGTGAATTACATCTCAGTAAAGCTGTTAAAAAAAAAACAAAAACCTGCTATTTGGAAAACCATGGCCCATAGACCAAATCTGGCCCATCATGTTTTTTTGTAAATAAAATCCTATTTGAACAACAACATGCAATGACAAAAATCCTGTGAAAACAATAGCGGCAAAAAGATGTTTATCACTGAATGATTAACATAGTGAAAAATTGGAAAAGACCAATGTCCAGCATTTGAGATTCTGAAATTTTAGAATGGTTGATGAAAGTAATTTATAATACATGCACACACACCTATATATACACAGAGCCACTGGATATAGCCGTCTCATGATGTTCTGGGAAAATATTTTCTGACATGGAAAAATTTTCATAGTACGGTCAGTCCAATTAACAGACTTACAAATACTTGCTGAAAAACAAAAATGTGCCTGACATTGGTTGTAGGCTCAGCCGATATAAAAATGTCAAGAGAATTTCAGGTACTGCTGTGGATTATAAGGAGAATAAAATCAGGGTGATGTGAAAAGAGTGACAGGTAGGCTAGGGAGGGGCTGCTTTGTCTAGACAGGTCAGGGAAGGCCTCTCTACAGAGGTGACAGATGAATTGAAACCTGAATGAGGCAGGCACACGTAGATCTGGGGGAGAATATTTTAAGCAGAAGAAACAGCAGTGGAAAGGCCTTACACAAAAACGAGATTATGAGGTCTATAAAGATGTGTATCAGAATGCTAACTAATAGTGGGTATTTCCTACTAGTGAGATTGCAGATTCATTTTAGAGCAAATACTTTATTGTATTTGCTTACCTGTAATAGCCTACTTTTTTCTATAATCAACATGGACTTTTAGTAAGAAAAAAGAAAAGGTAATATAATAATAAAATACCATTTTCATCTACATACTTTAGGTGGCAGTTTCCCAAAATGATGGCTGACAGTAACAAAGATAAGGTCTTAATCTTGAAAATAGGTGGGGCATGCTTTGCCAGCTGTATGAATGAAATGGCCTATTTTATAAATCATTCTTATCTTGCTTGATTGGAAAGTAATTCATTGAACCTAGATAAGTGTTCCTATGGAAGCATGAGGGTAGTTTAGAGCTGCACATTTGCTGAAGAAATTAATTCTGGACATAACATGATGGTCACACATAGTTTGGGGCAAATTTATTTTGGCTCAGTGTTATGATAAGCGAAATGCATCCCACTTTGTAAAATCAAACAGGAGTTGAGCAGCAGTCTTTCACACATGACTGCCAGTAACACAAATCCACATTTAGAAGCAAACATGCTCAACACCATCTTCTGTACAGGACTTACATATAGTACTGACTCCTAGGGAGGAAAAATAAGACATCTGCTTTCTATTGATTCTGTATGGAGCAACTCACTGAATCATCACATTTCTTTCCAGTGAAATAAGCACTTTGGTCTTTGGTCCATTTTCTGATAAGAGGTTAATAAATGATCCAAATGAAAATACACATTTCAAATCATGCTGTATAGTGATTCTGAGTTTCTTTTTGTTTAAATCAGTTTGACTTAATCTCTAAACATTTGTTGTTTGCTGTGGCAGCAGAGAGAAATATGATTAGAATCACGCAGCTGGTTAATTCACTAAAGATGCAGCAGGTCTATGGAGAAAGGAACTATTCCTTTGCAAATAATGTAAAGTTAACAGTGCAGAGGTTCTTTGGCAAAGAAGGAGAAGGCTTTGACCTCTGCTGCGCTAAATTTTTATGAGCAGTTTTACCACAAAATTGAAATTAAGTTATGTGTGGGATTTGGCTTAAGTGTACCTTTGGGGATACAGAAGAAGGGGAGGATGGATGTTTTGGAGGAAGACCAGGAGAAAACTCACTTTCTGTAAAATTTTTCTTTACTTTGGCTCTGCCTGAGGGATTTTTAGGATTTATCTGATCTCAGAAGTTCTATCAGACTTTACCTTTTAATGAAAAGCAGGTTAGATTTAGAGTCCTAAGGGGCTCACTTGGGCTCACCTTTAACTTTAATTAAAGTTGAAGGTTTGTAAGAATATTTATGTTAAACCTCTCAGTCTTCTCATTTTTCTTTCAGATGCATCTACTATTTTTAAAAAGTTTTTTTAATTTCTCTGAAGGAATGATTCTATGGTTTAAAGCCATTTATAAAGCAGACAGAGCAGTGGGCTTTCTGTAGACCAAAGGACCTCACAGTGTCTTGGTAGGACAGATAATAAAGAATAGTGTTTGCTTGGATTACATGGAAATCAAATAAAAATGCATCAGATTAATATCTTGAATAATGGAATTGTCATAACATTTGTAGTTATTTGGAAGTGCTAAAAAAGGGTTATTGTAGTTACTGCATTTATAAATAAAAAAGATTGGTCCTTCGGAGGGCATGATAAAATACGGTATCTTGCAAATGATGGAAATTCCTAGAAATTGTAGAATCTTTAAATAAATTGCTGATTTGGATCTATTTTTACAAAGGTTGCTAGAAATCAGTAAAGATTCAAAAAAACATTTACCCCAAAAAACTTGTTAGAATTACTCAAAATATTTGGAAAACATAAACCAAATGAAGTAGTAGTAAATAGAATAAATAAAACATTAGTTCTTCCCTCATTGTGACCAGCACTAATCAGTTGGTGATTATTGTGTACAGTTATTAAAATGAGCAATCCTGCAAATGTTTAAAAAAAAAATTTTTTTTTTTTTTTTTTGCTAACTGAAACCCTTCTGTGACTTAGCCAAGGAGCTCTGGACAGTTGTACCTGCAACTGAAAACTGACTGCGTTTACAATGAGTCTTTGGATAGTAATGAAAGGTATAGGCAGCATTCCTTTAAATACATTAATAAATACACAAAATATGTCCAGAAGTGGCCTATTCTCTAAATTTCATGAAAGGAAGAGCAATCTTCAGGACAACCTGAAGTTGTGGACTATTTGTGTCCTTTTGCAACAGTTGCATATTTATATTTTCTTCTCAGGTTTGTCATAAAAATGAAGTATTTTAAACACATGTGTTAAATTAGATTTTTCTTTAAAGAATTTAAATATAATGAGGTAGTTTGCCCACTACGAAGTCTTTTAGATCTTGGAAGAGGTACAATGATACCTTTTTTAAAAAATTTTGAGATATAATTGACACAAACATGATTGTTTCATGTATGTAACAATGATTCAATATACATATATCTTGCGAAATGATCGTCACAATAAGTCTAGTTCATATCCAGTATCATATCTAGTTAAAATTTCTTTCTTGTGATAAGAACTTTTAAGAATATTTGAAGACACAGAAGAGAACCTTAAACTCAAAATATAACATTTATTTTAAAAGTTAATAAAGCTCACACATACCATTTTAAACTGCAAGTTGTAAATATATTTAGAGCATTTAAATAAAACAGATGAGAAACTATAGTTTCAAAACTGTTTTGAACTCTCTTAATGCTAAAATTATTAGAATTATGAGAAAAGCAATAAAATCTAATAGAAGAGTCAAGATAAATTATTCCAACATCTAGAAAAATATTGTAACAAAAGGTTTTCATAGGTAAACTGAAACACATCTCTAAATTGTAAAAGGTGGAATGCTGAAGGATTGTGAGGCTTGTGAGGAGCCCTCCCTGGCCATGGGACACTCATGTGTAGTCCATGACTCATGACTGCAGAAATGCTCTAAGTATCCAGGCATTGGTGTCAAAGGTAGACCAAATATTAGTAACATGTAGCCTGTTCTCTCTTCATATACAAAAGTAAATTTAATCTAAGTTCTGATATCAATTCCCTGTACCCTATTGGATCCTTCAGTGCATTTCCTGGGAGGCAAGAACAATGCTTTAGACCCTAACACTCTTAGGTGTTTTTGTGCTTTAAAATTCTACCATCAGGTCACTGTAACACTTATGTCCATAACTGATCCATTAAGCTCTGATCCTAATAAATTTAATTATTCATCTAATTGAATGGTTAACATTCCTTCTGTGACTAATGGTCAATTTTTCCATAATACGAATACTTAACTTTGGCCTCTTAACATAATCATATTAATCCTTTGGTCTCTGGGGAAGAAAAGAAAGATGCTTGACTGTTTTGTGTGTGATTTGTCTGAGCACTTCTATTTTTCCCCCATGTTTAAAATATTTGGGGAGATACATATATATAGTAACATAATTAATAGAAAGACATTATTCATGGCAATATACCACTCAGAGAATATTAACATCCTAAAAAAACTGCATCATAAGAAAGTGCTTTGGGATGAGTCTTGAGTGAGAGGTTTTAGGATAAATCCTAAGAGCTGTGTGATTAAAAATAGTAAAACCTTTTCATGTGTTTGTTAGCCATCTGTATGTCATCTTTGGAGAAATGTCTATTTAGTTCTTTGGCCCACTTTTTGATTGGGTCGTTTATTTTTCTGGAATTGAGCTGCATAAGTTGCTTGTATATTTTTGAGATTAGTTGTTTGTCAGTTGCTTCATTTGCTATTATTTTCTCCCATTCCGAAGGCTGTCTTTTCACCTTGCTTATAGTTTACTTTGTTGTGCAGAAGCTTTTAAGTTTAATTAATCCCATTTGTTTATTTTTGCTTTTATTTCCAGTATTCTTGGAGGTGGGTCATAGAGGATCTTGCTGTGATTTATGTCGGAGAGTGTTTTGCCTATGTTCTCCTCTAGGAGTTTTATAGTTTCTGGTCTTACATTTAGATCTTTAATCCATTTTGAGTTTATTTTTGTTTATGGTGTTAGAAAGTGATCTAGTTTCATTCTTTTACAAGTGGTTGACCAGTTTTCCCAGCACCACTTGTTAAAGAGACTGTCTTTAATCCATTGTATATTCTTGCCTCCTTTGCCAAAGATAAGGTGTCTATAGGTGTATGGATTTATCTCTAGGCTTTCTATTTTGTTCCATTGATCTATATTTCTGTCTTTGTTTGATGACTGTGGCTTTGTAGTAGAGCCTGAAGTCAGGCAGGTTGATTCCTCCAGTTCCATTCTTCTTTCTCAAGATTGCTTTGGCTATTCGAGGTTTTTTGTATTTCCATACAAATTGTGAAATTATTTGTTCTAGGTCTATGAAAAATACCGCTGGTAGCTTGATAGGGATTGCATTGAATTTGTGGCTTGCTTTGGATAGTATACTCATTTTCACTATATTGATTCTTCCGATCTATGAACATGGTATATTTCTCCATCTATTAGTGTCCTCTTTGATTTCTTTCACCAGTGTTTTATAGTTTTCTATATATAGGTCTTTAGTTTCTTTAGGTAGATATATTCCTAAGTATTTTATTCTTTTCATTGCAATGGTGAATGGACATCACTCATTATCAGAGAAATGCAAATCAAGACCACAATGAGGTACCATTTCACACCAATCAGAATGGCTGTGATCCAAAAGTCTACAAGCAATAAATGCTGGAGAGGGTGTGGAGAAAAGGGAACCCTCTTACACTATTGGTGGGAATGCAAACTAGTACAGCCACTATGGAGAACAGTGTGGAGATTCCTTAAAAAACTGGAAATAGAACTTCTTTATGACCCAGCAGTCCCACTGCTGGGTATACACACCAAGGAAACTAGAATTGAAAGAGACACATGTACCCCAATGTTCATCGCAGCACTGTTTATAATAGCCAGGACATGGAAGCAACCTAGATGTCCATCAGCAGGTGAATGGATAAGAAAGCTGTGGTACATATACACAATGGAGTATTACTCAGCCATCAAAAAGAATACATTTGAATCAGTTCTAATGAGGTGGATGAAACTGGAGCCGATTATACAGAGTGAAATAAGCCAGAAAGAAAAACACCAATACAGTATACTAACACATATATATGGAATTTAGAAAGATGGTTATGATAACCCTGTATGTGAGACAGCAAAAGAGATGCAGATGTACAGAACAGACTTTTTTACTCCCTCTGAGAGGGAGAGGGTGGGATGATTTGGGAGAATGGCATTGAAACATGTATAATATCATATAAGAAATGAATCGCCAGTCTAGGTTCGATGCAGGATACAGGATGCTTGGGGCTGGTGCACTGGAATAACCCAGAGGGATGGTATGGGGAGGGAGGTGGGAGGGGGGTTCAAGAGTGGGAACTTATGTACACCCGTGGCAGATTCATGTTGATGTATGGCAAAACCAATACAGCATTGTAAAGCAGAAAAAAAAAAATCAACAGTACATTAAAAGGATCATACATTAAAAAATAAAAATAAATAAAGAAATTCACCTCAGACTTGGGCTCTGTAACAACCTAGAGGGGTGGGATGGGGAGGGATGGGGAGGGATGTTCAAGAGGGAGGGAACATAGGTATACCTATGGCTGATCCATATTGACGTTTGGCAGAAACCAACACAATAAAGCAATTATCCCTCAAGTAAAACTAAATAAATTTAATTTTAAAAATTCAGTTTGATGTAAAAAAAAAAAAGTAAAACCCAGTCTGTTAGACATGCTGCCCAGAAATTCTCTGAACCCTCTACTAATCTAGGGACTACATAGTTAGGGTGGAAAGATGGGCACTCATTCAACTGAACTTACTTAGTTCCACTTAAAGATAACCTGTAGTGGAGAGAAGGAGCCCAGACAAGGGAGCTCTCTAAGTGCCTGAACGGGAGGAGCTAGGGAGAAAGACTGGCCAAAGAGGCCTTCTGATTGCCAGCTACAAGAGGCTTGAAAAAACACTCTGATAGGGCCACAACTCCTGCGGTGGAGACAGTCTGTGTCCCTGCACACTTGGGGCCACCAGGGTTCCAGCAAGTCAAGCAGATGTGCCTGCCACCTTCACACTCTTAAGGGGGCAGAGCTGCCACAGGCAAAAAAAAGTCTCACATATATGCACACATGGTCACTTCAGTCACGTCCAACTCTTTTTGACCCTGTAGACTGTGGCCTGCCAGGCTTCTCTGTCAGAGATGGGGTTCTCCAGGCAAGAATACTAGAGTGTATTGGCCAAGATGGATTGCCATACCTTCTAGAGCACTATATTTCCTGCTGCCCTGGCCACCAACTCTCCTGAGTAACTGGTGCTGCCAGAATCCCTGTGACCCAAGCAGCTGCACCCTCTCCACACCTGGCCCTCACTGGGGCAAACCCAAGCCCTCCAGGGCAGTCTCAGGAGCTACCCCCCCAGTGGACAACCCACATGTAGAGGTGGAAATAAAACCACAATTGAAACCCAGGGGCAGTGTGGCTAAGGAAGAAGATCCAAAACCTTCCCACCAGCTGTACGAGCTACAGATTAAATCCACACAATCAAGTAGGCAGACTCTGTGTCTGTGGAATATATAAAAGTCCATTGAGAGCTCCCACAAAAGAAAACACACTAGCTCTGATAGCTGTGGACATTGGAGGCAAGAACACACAGGAGTAGGAGCAGATTAGAATCTGAGCAGCCCCATAGCAGGTCCAGAGATCAGCACAGTGTTGGAGGGCATCCTAGGGAGGTGAGGTGGACTGTGACTTCCAGCGAGGGAAAGGACTCTGACAGCAGAGACTCAAGAAAAACATTTATTATTCTTATTCTTTTACTTGTTCTGTAGATTCTTTTGGACTTTTTCTTTTTTCCCCCCATCTTTTCTCCCCACTCTGTTGTAGTTGTTGATTTTATTGGCACTAAGAAATACAGTTAACCTTTTGAACTTTTTGTTTTTCCTCAGTCACATTTTTTATTGTTGTCATAAGCCTCAGCCTCTATGTTGGGCTTTTGCAGTTCTGTGGAGTGTTCCTCTTTTTATTTCTTTTCTCTTTTTTAATTTTATTTTTTTGTTTATTATTTTTTATATAAATTTACTTATTTTAATTGGAGACTAATTACTTTACAATATTGTAGTGTTTTTTTCATACATTGACATGAATCTGCCACAGGTGTACATGTGTTCCCCTAATTTTAATTTTTAAAGCATACTATTATTTTTTCTACATTTATTTCTTTGTTTGCTTTTCCTGCTGTTCTTTTCCCCTTGCAGTTAATCTTTAACCTATATAAATCTTCTTTATCTATCTCTATTTGCATATCTATTCTTTCTTTGTTTTCTTTATCGCCTTTCCTTTCAACATGTTTGTTAGTTTTATTTTCATTGCTTTATTCCCCAGTTGGCACCTTGCTTTAGTTTTGTTTTCCTGTTTGTGCTTTAATTAGTTTTGTTCTGGCAGATAGAATTTTTGGTTTCCTTTGTTCACTGGTTCAATCTGTTGTGCTTTACTTTTGTTGGACTGCTTTGATTTTGCTTATGGGTGTATATGTATATGTGTATATTCAGTCACATTTTCTATTGCTATAAACCTCTGCCTCTGCATTGTGCTTTTGCAGTTCTGTGGAGTTTTCCTTTCCCCCCCCCCCTTTTTCTTTCTTCTTCCGTTTTTTTCTCTTCTCTATAATTTAGACATTTTAAGCCTATTATATTTTTTCTCTATTTTTTCCTTTGTTTGCCTTTCCTATTGTTTTTTTCACCTTGCAGTTAATGTATATAAATCTTCTTCATCTATCTCTGTTTAACTTTGCATATCTATTCTGTCTTTCTTTCCTTTTGTTTCAACATATTTGTTAGTTATTTTCATTGCTTTATTCCCCATGTGGCACCTTGCTTTAGTTTTGTTTTCCAGTTTATGCTTAAGTTAGTTTAGTTCTTCACTGGTAAATAATAATTTTTTATTTCCTTTGTTTGCTGGGTCAGTCTACTGTACTTTATTTTTGTTGGATGGTTTTCACTTTGCTCATGGGTGTATATGTATATGTGTATATTCCATTATTTTAATTATTATTTGCCTGATTTTGTAACTGCCATTTGTCTGGGGTTTATCTTTGGTTTCTTGTTTTTGGATATTTGTTTTAATTTCACTTAATGCCATAACAAACCACTTGTGGAATCTTCATTCCTGACCAGAGATCAAGCCCTGAGCCTTGGGAGTGAGAGCACTGACTCCAAGACCATAGACTACCAGAGAACTGACCCTAGGGAATATCAAATAGTGAGAACTCACACAGAGGAAACCACTTGAATACAAGACTCAGTATTACCCTGTGCAGGATGCCTCATCTGAACAACAAACAAAACAAAAATACAAACCCAATCATCAGCAGACAGGATTACCACCTCACTCAGCCTTGCCCATCAGAGGAAAAACAAACAAACAAACAAAAGGTCAGCACAAATCCCACAGTATACTGAAGCTCACATAAACCCCTGGACCAACCTTGGAGGTTCGAAAACCAAGAGGAAAAAAGAATTCAACCTTCTTCAAGGAAAGAATTCAACTTTCTTGAAGCCTGGGAAAAGGAGACCTCAAAAACAATAACTTTTAAAAAAAGCAAGAAATACTACACAAATTAAGGAACAAACTAGAAACACAGAAGTCCAAATAAATGAAGAGGAAATAGGAAAATTACATGAAAAATAATTCAGAATAATGATAATAAAGATGATCCGAAAACTTGAAAACAAAATGGAGAAAATGCAAGAATCAATTAACAAAGACCTAGAAGAATTAAAGAATAAACATACAGAGACAAACAACACAATTACTGAAATAAAAAGTACTCTAGAAGGAATCAATAGCAGAATATCTGAGGCAGAAGAACAAATCAATAAGCTGGAAGATAAAATGGTGGAAACAATAGCCGAAGAGCAGAATAAAGTAAAAAGAATGAAAAGAGCTGAGGATAGTCTCAGTGACCTCTGGGACAATATCAAATGCACCAACATTCAAATTATAGGGGTCCCAGAAAAAGAAAAGAAAAAGAAAGGGAATGAAAAAATTTCTTAAGAGATTATAGTTGAAATTTTCCCCAATATGGAAAAGGAAATAGTCAAGTCCAAGAGGCACAAAGAGCCCCATACAGGATAAATCCAGGGAGAAACATGCCAAGACACATAGTAATCAAACTAACATAGACTAAACGCACAGAAAGAATATTAAAAGAAGCAAGGGAAAAACAATAAATAACATACAAGGGAAATCCCATATGCTTAACAGCTGATCTTTCAGTAGAAACTCTGTAGGCCAGAAGGGAATAGCAGGATATATTTAAAGTACTGAAAAGGAAAAATCTACAACCAAGATTACTGTATCTGGCAAGGATCTCATTCAAAATTGATGAAGAAATAAAAAGCTTTTCAGACAAGCAAAAGTTAAGAGAATTCAGTATCACCAAACCAGCTTTACAACAAATGTTAAAGGGACTTATATAGTCAAGAGATACAACAGAAGAAAAAAGATCTATAAAATCAATCCCAATTAATTAAGAAAATGTCAGTAGGAACATATATATCAATAATTACTTTAAATACAAATGGATTAAATGCTCCAACCAAAAGACACAGACTGGCTGAATGGATTAAAAAAAAGAAAGACCCATATATATGCTGTCTACAAGAAACCCACTTTAGACCTAAAGATACATATAGACTGAAAGTGAGAGGATGTAAAAACATATTCCATGCAAATGGGAAGCAAAAGAAAGCTGGAGTAGCAATCCTCATATCTGACAAAATAGACCTTAAAATAAAGACTACAAGAGATAAGGAAGGACAATACATATTGATCAAGGGATCAATCCAAGAGAAAGATATAACAATTGTAAATATCTATACACCCAATATAGGAGCACCTCAATACATAAGATAAATAGACAAAATAAAATAAATAGACAAAAAAGGAGAAATTGACAATAAAACAATAATAGTAGGAGAATTTAACACCCCACTCACACCAATGGACGTATCAACAAAACAGAAAATTATTAAGGAAACACAAGTCTTAAATGATACATTAGATGAGATGAATCTCACTGATATCTTCAGGACATTCCATCCAAATGAAGAAGAATACACCTTCTTCTCAAGGGCACATGGAACATTTTCCAGGACAGACATCTTAGGTCACAAATCCAGCCTCAGTAAATTTAATAAAGTTGAAATCATATCAAGTATCTTCTCCAACCAGAATGCTATGAGACTAGATATCAATTACCAGAAAAAAAAAAAAAACTGTAAGAAACACAAACACATGGAGATTGAACAACACATTTCTAAATAAGCAACAGCTTACTGAAGAAATCAAAATGGAAATCAAAACATTTCTAGAAACAAACAACAATGAAAACATGACAACTCAAAACCTGTGAGATGCAGCAAAAGCAGTTCTAAGAGGGAAGTTTATAGCAATACAATCCTAGCTCAAAGAACAAGAAAAACAGTGTATAGACAACCTAACTTTACACCTGAAGCAACTGGGAAAAGAAGAACCACCAACCCCCCCCCAAATTAGAAGGAAGTAACTCATAAAGATCTGAGCAGAAATAAAAAGAAATGAAAGAAGCAATAGTAAAGACTGATAAAACTAAAAGCTCATTCTTTGAGAAGATAAACAAAATTGACAGACCCTTAGCCAGACTCATCAAGAACAAAAGAGAGAAGAATCGAATCAACAAAATTAAAAATAAAAAAGGAGAGGTTACAACAGACAATGCAGAAATACAATGGATTATAAAAGACTACTGTGAACAACTATATGGCAATAAAATGGATAACCTGGAAGAAATGGACAGATTCTTACAAAAGCTCAGTCTTCCAAGAATGAACCAGGAAGAAATAGAAATTATGACCAACACAATTGCAAGCACTGAAATGGAAGCTGTGATCAAAAATCTCCCAAAAAACAAAACCCCAGGACCAGATGGCTTCACAGGAAAATTTTATCAGACATTTAGAGAAGAGTTAATGCCTGTCTTTCTGAAACTCTTTCAAAAAATCGGAGAGGAAGGAACACTTCCAAGTTTATCCTATGAGGCCACTATCACCCTGATACCAGAACCAGACAAAGAAAACACACAAAAAGAAAACTACTGATCAATATCACTGATGAACATAGATGCAACAATCCTTATAAAATTTTAGCAAACAGAATTCAGTGACATATCATAAAGCTCATACACCATGATCAAGCTGGGTTTATTACAGGGATGCAAGGATTCTTCAATATATGCAAATCAATCAATGCAATAGTGAAGTGAAGTTGCTCTGTCGTGTCTGACTCTTTGCGACCCCATGGACTAGTAGCCTACCAGGCTCCTCCCTCCATGGGATTCTCCAGGCAAGAGTACTGGAGTGGGTTGCCATTTCCTTCTCCATGGGATCTTCCCGACCCAGGGATCGAACCCCGGTCTCCCACATTGTAGGCAGATGCTTTACCGTTTGTCTCCTTCGGTAAGTTTATTCCTAGATATTTAATTCTTTTTGTTGCAATGGTGAATGGGATTGATTCAATAAATGACTTCAATAAATGGTGCTGGCAAAACTGGACAGCTACATGTAAAATAATGAAATCAGAACACTTCCTAACACCATACACAAAGATAAACTCAAAATGGATTAAAGACCTAAATGTAAGACTAAAAGCGATAAAACTCTTAGAGAAAAACATAGGCAGAACACTTGATGACATAAATCAAAGCTAGATCCTCTAATACCCACCTCCTAGAGTAATGGAAATGAAAAGTGAACAAGTGGGACCTGATTAAACTTAAAAGCTTTTGCACAGGAAAGGAAACTATAAGCAAGGTGAAAAGACAACCCTGATAATGGGAGAAAATAATAGCAAATGAAACACCTGACAAACGATTAATTTCTAAAATATACAAGAGGCTCATACAAGTTAATCCCGACCCAGGGATTGAACCTGGTTCTCCCACATTGTAGACAGACGCTTTATCATCTGAGCCACCAGGGAAGTCCATTATTAGAGAAATGCAAATCAAAACTACAATGAGATATCACCTCACATCAGTCAGAATGGCCCTCATCAAAGAGTGTACAAGCAATAAATGCTGGAAAGGATGTGGAGGAAAGGGGACACTCTTGCACTATTGGTGGAAATGTAAATTGATACAGCCTCTATGGAAGACAGTATGGAGATTCCTTAAAAAACTAGGAATAAAACCACCATATGACCCAGCAATCCCACTCCTAGGCATATACCCTGAGGAAACCAAAATTGAAAGAGACACCTGTATCCCATTGTTTATTGCAGCACTATTTACAATAGCTAGAACATGGAAGCATGAGATGTCCATCAACAGATGTATGGATAAAGAATTTGTGGTACATATACACAATGGAATATTACTCAGCCATAAAAGGAATGCATTTGAGTCAGTTCTGATGAGGTGGATGAACCTATAACCTATTATAGAGTGGAGTCAGAAAGAGAAAGATAAATACTGTATTCTAATGCATATATATGGAATCTAGAAAAATGATACTGAAGAATTTATTTACAGGTAACAATGGAGAAACAGACGTAGAGAATAGATTTATGGACATAGGGTGAGGGGCAGAGAGGGTGAGTTATGGAAAGAGTAACATGGAAACTTATATTACCATATGTAAAATAGATAGCCAATGGGAATTTCCTGTATGGCTCAGGAAATTCAAACAGGGGCTCTGTATCAACCTAGAGGGGTGGGATGGGGAGGGAAGTGGGAGAGAGTTTCAAAAGGGAAGGGATATATGTATACCTATGGCTGATTCATGTTGAGGTTTGACAGAAAACAACAAAATTCTTGGAGAAGGAAATGGCAACCCACTCCAGTATTCTTGCCTAGAGAATCCTGTGGAAAGAGGAGCCTGGTGGGCTGCTGTCCATAACATTGCATAGAGTCGGACACAACTGAAGCAACTTAGCATGGATGCGTGTGTTGAAGAAGGAAATGGCAACCCACTCCAGTATTCTTGCCCGGAGAATCTCAGGAACGGAGTCTGGTGGGCTGCCGTCTATGGGGCCGCACAGAGTCGGACATGACTGAAGCGACTTAGCAGCAGCAGCAGCAGCAGCAAAATTCTGTAAAGCAAATATCCTTCAATGAAAAATAAATAAATTAAAAAAAAAAAAAACTACCTCCAAAAAGAAGATAACCAGTGGTGGATGAATGTATCTAGAGAGCTCACGTGCCTTCATGTTTGGTAGAGAGAAGGTAAAGGTACTTCATTATTTGGTAACCCTGGCTAACTTTCTTTTAAATTACCTTTTTAAACTTGACAATTTTAATGTGCATTTCAAAGTTCTTTAGGTGAATATTCTTGGTCCAAATTCCATGATATTTTGAATAAGTCTGTAACATTATACATTACTGCAGATGTAACTGTGATTTAACAGCCATTAGATAAAATCTTTTGCCTTCAATGCTTGTCATTTTGAGTATGATTTTGATTGTGAGTACACCTCAGAGAATTTCAGTCCATCATAGAGATCACCCCCCGACACACTCCTATTATGAATTTCCCTTTCTGTAAGAGTCATAGAAAGTCTCAAATGGCATGTCACTGCATGTCATATGTGGCTACAAAGGGGATAGAAATTTAGCTCCTAATATTTAGCAGTTTTCATTGCTCAGTGTTGAACCTACCTTCCAGTTTAAAGAGATCCATTGTTTTGTGATGTTAATTCCCAAGTAGATAATTAGTTATTTTATCATTTGAGACACATGATCAATAATTTAAAAACAGAACCACAAAGAGGTAGAATGTGCTCTACTAAGCACAACCCTGTTGTAATTTTTTTTTTTTTTACTTCAGAAAAAGTATCAAGTGTTCCCATGAATTTTAGAGAACAGCAAATATCAGTTTAGGAAACACCTTTTGAACTATATGTCACCAAATAAAAAACTAATGATGCCTTAATTCTGGAAATGACAACCAAATGAAAGGTATTTTCAGGTCCTTGGAAGCACAACACCATGAGAGGGAGGGAAGGAAAATAGCTTCTTTGGGAAAACACAGGCACACCCACACACTCATGGACATCTACACAGTAACTCATGACAATCCACTCATGTTCCTTCACACATGTGTGTATTTGTGCCTCTGAATGTTCTCATTGCTAAGTTTTGCTATGTATTTTCTATGGGCCTATTCATTTAGCTATTTTTCTAAGTCAATAATTTATGCAAAGCATTTCACTCTGTCTCTAACACCCAGACCAAACTTCTAGAGCATAGAACATTCACAATTAATGGGCTTCTTGTATTTTTGTTTCCAAGCATTGAGTTGTGTCTTGAGTGAGGTTCATTTTTACTGGTCTCAAACCTGTAATTATAAATATTACAAGTGAAGTAAGTGTAACAAGGAAGAAATTTGCTGTGTCTATGAAAATTCAGTTTAAAGTTCTAATATGTTTTAAGAAGGGGAATCATTAAAAAATGCTTTTGAATTAATTGTGGGAAGAAAAGTTGTTACAAGAGATCAGGGAATAAAATGGTACCATTTATGGACATTCTGCACTCTGCTCTCTTTAGGAGTGTCTCTGAGTTCTTACTCCATTTTTTGTTTTTAAATGGGGCTAGTAGTTAATTACAGATATGAGAAATATAAGAAAGACAGTGACAAGCTCTATCAGTTGATCTATTTCTAAGAAAAAGGCTTGACTTTATATCAAAAGATCAATTAAAAGATGTATAATTTTTATGTTTTTAGTTAAAATTTTTAAGACGTGTACATCATGTTTTCAGAAAAGTTCGCATTTAGTTGGATATTTCAACTAATCAATTACCTATTACCCTGAATCTCATCACAGAAAAGTGCTTTTAATGCAATTAATTGATGCTGGTCCCGTTCCATAAAGTATTTGAATCACCTTACAAAAACACAGATGTTTTTATAAAGTTATATAAAACATATATACGTAAAATGTACAAAATATTATGTAAAAGTGTAATGCCAAAGCTGAGATCTTAAGGAGAAAAGGGGAAAAAGGAGAGAAAATAATAAAGCCAGTTTTATTTAGTTCTTGAGATTAAGTTCTAGATTTCAGACACATTAGTTTTTGAATGGCCAAAACAGAGAGGTCAACCACAAAATTAATAGCATCCACATTGAAATAAAAGAGAAAAATGAAAGCAGTCTAGTTGCTTAGGCAAAATGCAGCTTTTTCTGATATTAAGAAAAATTTGATAAATAGCATATCAATCTGACATGGTTGTTTGAATTCTAAAATAGAGCTGAAATAAAATACAATTTAAAAACTCCAAAAGACTTTATGGAATGGCAGTATTTCAGTGTAAACTTCCAAGATAAGCTTATATGAACACCAGGTCATTTCTGTGTGTTCAAATTTACCAGAAACAGTTCATGGCTTATCTCATTATTTGTCACTGCAATCAGAGTGTAGGTGGCACCATAGTACCATTTTCAAGATACGAATCTGATGCCAGAGGCCAGGGCTGGAGGATTAGCAAGCAGGAGACCAAGTCCCAGGATGCCACACCCCTGCCCAACATCAGGCTGACACTTACCTTCTCAAGTATTTTTATTCCATTCCACTGAACCTAATCTTTGGACAGTTTCCCTGAATTGCTTTTGCTTATATTGATAATCAAACCTGCTGGCCTATTAGAATCACCTGGGCAGTTTTAAAATATACTTTTGGGCTTCACACTCCAGCCAGAGAGTCTGATTCAATCAGTCTAGGGAGGGACTTGGCATCAGTATTTTTTTTTAAATCACCCTAAATTGAGACCTGTGGAGGTGAGATAAGCATTTCTTTATTATTAACATAAATGATGCTTTGAAAAATAAGGTCCTGATCTGTATCTTCTGGGTTTACTGTCCCCTTAGGATGTGCCATATCTTTTTTCTCCTGTTTTCCCTACCTCCATCCCATCCAAACACTTCTGCCCCTTTTCATGTCTGAGTAGCATTCGACTGTATATCTGTACTACATCTCTCTTAATCCATTCCTCTGTCAGTGGGCATTTATGTTGCCTCCATGTCCTGGCTGTTGTAAATAGTGCTGCAGTGAACATTGGCGAGCATGTATCTTTTTGAATTATGGTTTTCTCGGGGTACACTCCCAAAAGTGAGATTGCTGGGTCATATGGCAGCTCTATTTCTGGTCTTTTAAAGAGCCTCCATACTGTTCCCCATCGTGGCTTCATCAATTTATATTCCCTGCAACAGGGTTCTCTTTTCTCCACACACTCTCCAGCATTTATTGTTTGTAGATTTTGTCGTGGTGGTCATTATGACCAGTGTTAGGTGATCTGCATTTCTCTAATAATTAGTGATGTTGAGCATCTTTTTCTGTACCTTTTGCCCATCTGTATGTCTTCTTTGGAGAAGTGTCTATTTAGGTCTTCCGCCCATTTTTTGATTGGGTTGTTGTTGTTTTCTTGGTATTGAGCTGCATGAGCTGTTTGTACATTTTGGAGATTAATCCTTTCTTAGTTGCTTTATTTGCAAATATTTTCTCCCATTGTGAGGGTTGTCCTTTCATCTTGTTTATGGTTTCCTTTGCTGTACAAAAGCTTTTCAATTTAATTAGGTCCCACTTGTTTATTTTTATTTTTCATTAGTCTAGGAGGTGGGTCAAAAAATCTTGCTGTGATTTATGTCAAAGAGTGTTCTTCCTATATTGTCCTCTGAGAGGAAATATTAATGCATATATCTGGAATTAAAAAGAAAAAACAGAAGGAACAGGTAAAGAGAGTGAAAACAAAATCAATAGCAGTAATTTGGGTATTTATCACTTTGTTTTTCCTTTAGAATTAATTCTTTGATTGTATTTATATTCATTGATAAATGCTGTGATAATATCAAAGAAAATTTTCAAGAAAATAAAAAAGATCACCCAAATCTCATATGCTAATACAGCTATTTTGATTCTAATTCATACTCACAGGTATATTTATATTTCCATTGTAAATGCTTAATAAATGTAAGCTATTATTATAATTCAAAAAAAAAAACAGTGGTTTTAAACACCATCTCACAGTCCCCTCAGATTCCATGGGTACGGGATCTCTCTGGACATGGATGGCTTATCTCTGGTCCATGGTGTAGGGGGGACTTATCTCTGGTCCTTGGCTGCAGGGGGACTTGAATGGCAGTGGGTGGGAATTATCTTCCCTCAGGTCTCTGGGGCCCAGGCTGGAATGACAAGAAGGCTGGCTGCAGCTGAGATTGTCCCTGGTGCCTTCCACAGGCACTGTCCATGTACTCTGGGTGTCCCCACAACTCTGCCTTATATGGCAGCTTAAGGCTCCGAGAACAAAGGTTCCAACTGACATTCATTGGCCTTTCCAGCTGTGGACAGTCAGTCTGCCTCCCATCTGGTGAACTCTATTGACTGAAGCAGACACAGACCTGTTCAGAGCCCAGAGGAGACCAACATCCCACAGGTGCTTTAGACTCAAGAATAAAGTCTCTTTATGTCTCCCTCAAAGTACGCCAGTGTTCTTGCCTGGAGAATCTCAGGACAGTGGAGCCTGGTGGGCTGCCGTCTATGGGGTAACACAGAGTCGGACACGACTGAAGTGACTTAGCAGCAGCAGCAAAGTACATAGGGTATCTCAGATGGCTCAGTGGTAAAGAACCCACCTCCCAATGCAGGAGATGTGAGTTCAGTCCCTGGGTTGGGAAGATCCCCTGGAGAAGGGGATGGCGACTCACTCCAGTATTCTTGCCTGGGAAATCCCATATACTGAGGAGCCTGGCAGGCTACAGTCCATGGGATCGCAGAGTCGGACATGACTGAAGTAACCTAGCATGCAAAGTACATAATGTCTACCTTAATGGGAACTATATCTAAGTATTTGTTGAGCTAGTACAGCTGTTACACCATAGTTTAGAATGATTTTTAAGCCTACTGGAAAATAATAAAACTGAGCTCTTTAAAGTGCACTTTACTTAGCAAGCAAACTGTCTAAGCGAGCTCCCCCACATAGTCAGAGCAGAGTATCAATGAAAAGACAGCTACACCATGATCTCAAACCCTTCTTTTAATAGGTATGACACATCTATTGTAAATAGGGTCTAGATAAAAAGAATGGTTCAAATCAAGCTAATCTAGAAGACAGCTAAAAAGCCAGGGTTCTATGATATTGTTTCTTAGCAAGATCTTTGATAAAACACCGAGCAAAATTCAGGATTTTTAGGGATCATTTTTCAGTTTTCCTTTCATTTCCATGAAACAAGTTACAATTACAGGGCATCTCAGTAATCTTTTCAGGAAGCTTGGCTCCTGGTTTTAATACAACAATGAAAAGTCCCAGATTTCTATCAGTATGCTGGATTAAAATTAGTCAATGAATTTTTTCCAGACCTAGTCCTATTTACTATAATTGGTTTAGGTAATTAGTTGGCTCCCTACCAATTTTTAACTAAGTTTAATTTGAAATTTGTTTTAACATTGCAATACAGTGAATAATACCCCTCCCCCCCAAATCCTAATCCCTAGAACTCGTGAATATGTTACTTTACATCATAAGAGACTTTGCAGATGTGATCAAATTAAGGAATTTTGGATGGAGAGATTGGCCTGGATAACCTGAGCAGGCCCACCGTAATCTTGAAAGTCTTTATTAGAGGCAGACAGGAGATTCGATGAGTAGAAGTAAACAGAAGCAAGAGGTTGGAGTGATATTAAGAAGTCGTGAGCCAAAGAATGCAGGTAGCTTCTAGAAACTGACAAAGCAAGCTTTAAAACAAACTTCAAACTAAACTTAGTTAAAAATTGGTAGGAAGCCAACTAATTACCTAAACCAGTTATAGCAAGAAAATCATTTCTCCTCCAGTTCCGGAAGCAACTAGTCTCGTTAACACATTGGCTTTAGCCCAGTGAGCTGACTTTTGGGCTTCTGACCTCTGGAATGATAAGATAATAAATCTGTGTTGTTTTAAGCTAAGTTTATGGTAATTGGTTATAATAGCAATAGGAAACTAACAAAAACATTCAGGATAGACATCTGTACCTTTCATTAGATTGGTCCCAGTACTGGTGTTAATATTGATTCCTACACCGTCTACTTCATCACTGTAAAAATATTAATGTCAGCTTTTGTTGGTTTAGATTTCTTTGACTACTTGAGAAAATACTGTATATGGCTATCCTGGAGAAAACTTTAAAGTCAAAATCCAGGATTAAAAAATCAGATGAAGACTGGCCCTTTCACCAAAGGATGTTTTGTTTAATCAAAGGCAGATTTATTGCATGAGTCTTAAATATTGAGCCATACTAAAACTTTTTAAAATGAGTCAGCTTAGAAAATTGCAACTTGCTTCCCAATTTTGGGAGCATATCTATTGCATAAAGAAATCAACCAAGGAAGGAAATGATAAACAAAGATAAAAATAAAAAGAAATTTTAAAAATGAATGTAATTTCTTTTTGAGCATAGAGAACTCTCCAATAGGCTTGGCATTAGTAACCTTTATGCTTTCCTTATATTCCTGAAATATGCTGAGTTGTAAAAATTAAGATAAATGATGTGGTGATGTCTGGCTTAGCATCTGGCACATGATGGGTGTATAAGTAATATTAGTAGAGTGTGAACAGAGGTGGTGTGGTGGCTACAGGGCAACAGGCTATTTATTGGAAGGTGATGGACATCCCCAGCTTAGAGCAGAGAGAGGGAGACACCAGCTTTTCCTTTTCCTTTTCAGTAGAGGAGAGGGGGAAAAGGGCCCCTTTAGTCTGGCACTGTGCCAGGGCCTTAAGCCAGTCATATTAGCAACCATAAATAATTTGTGTTGACACTGACACACTTCTCAGCCATCCCGTTTTCATAATGTTAGTGAATCCACAAACATGAAGTGAGTTTTTAGTACTTGACCTATGTGTTTTACTTCAGAGCTCTCTTAACAGTGAGCTAACAAATGGAGTAATAAGTGGTGCCCTTAGCAGACCATTGTCGTTCAGCATTTGTCAAAAGGCAAATGTCTGATTGATTGCGCTCTTTCTCTCTTGCTGTCTCTTTTGTCAATAGAGTATTAGTAAAGACATTTGTCACCAATACTGCAGTGAGAAAGCTTTTCTCAGAATCCTGTGGTGTCTGTTGTAAGCTGACCTACTGTCACTGAATGGAAATGCAAACTGTTCCAGAATTTAGCTAGCTAACTAGAGGGTTGAGAAGCTATGCGTAGTGGGCAAGGAATTTTATCTCGAAGTGATGTTTGTACATTTGCACTTTATGGAAGACTGAAGACATTTCACACCCTAGCTGGATACTTCCTGATCTGGGGACATGTTGGTGCCTCCACGCAGTTCAGGTCTCACCTTTTCTAAGCTTGTACTGATGATGTTGAGGACAAGTACCAATTCCTCCCCTCTCCCTGCCACAGCAGCAAAGACTCCATCTTGACCTGGATCCTGAGATTTTGCTTAACTGAAGTTTGAACCATTGAAAAATGGAATATTGATAGTATAGTACTTCACTATTGGAACAGAAAGAAATGTGACCAATAGTAATAAGGGTCTTTCTGACTTAAATTCAGTGTACGACCTCAAGATGCAGGAAGAATTCTAAGATTCCTTTTAGATCTAAACGTATATAATTTTATGTTTTAAATCAGTTGTAAATGTTAGCCATCTTTTCTAACACAGTGCTATTACTTTTTAAAGCAGTGGTTTCCAGCTTGGGGTGATTTTGCCTCCTATGGAACATTTGGCAATTTCTGGAGACACTTGTGGTTGTCATGACTGGTGGTGTGGTGCTACTGGCATCTAGTGGGTTGCAGCAGACTGTTAGTGCCCTCCCCATTCATATGTTTGCATACCTTATTTATTCATTCACATAACTGATGTGATGATATTGGAGATGGAGCCTTTGGGAAGTAATTAGGTCATGAACCCCTATGATGAAATGACTGTCCTTGTAAAAAGAGGAAGAGTGCTAACCCTTGATCTCTTTTTACCAAGTGAGGATCTGAAAAGACAGCTCTCTATAAACCAGGAAGAAAGTCTTCACCAAGAACTTAATCATGCTGGCACCCTGGTTCTGATCTTCTAGCCCCTAGAACTATGAGAAATAAACGCACTGTGTTTCAGCCACCCTATCTGTTATATAGAGTATAATGTGTGTGTGTGTGTGTGTTAGTTGCTCAGTTGTGTCCGACTCTTTACGACCCCATGGACTGTAGCCCACTAGGCTCCTCTGTACATGGGATCCTCCAGACAAGAATACTGGAATGGGTTGCCATTTCTTTCTCCAGGGGATCTTCCCGACCCAGGTATTGAACCTGGGTCTCCGGCATGGCAGGCAAATGCTTTACCATCTGAGCTACCAGGGAAGCCCCAAGGTATAACATAGGGTATTATAATATATCATATAGGATGTTCTATTCTAGCAGCCTGAGCTAAGACATGACCAGAACCCAGAGTTGCTGCTGAAGAATTCTGCAGGGCACAGGACAGCTCCCCACAACCAAGATCGATCAATCCCCAAATGGCAGGTGTGCTGAAGCCAAGAAACCCATGAACGAGAGTCTGCAGGAGAAGGTTAAGGAATGCAACTCGTCATAAGCAGAAGCTCACAGTTGTATTTCCTGGGAACAGTTTGCTAGTTGCATAATTGCAAGTTTTGCAATGTTGATTATTACTTAAGAGGAAGCAAAGCATGCTCCAACTGAGTGGGAGAAACAGACGTGAACTTTCTGAATTACGAGGTTCCTCTGCCAAGGACATTCAAAAGTACAATTTGGGTGCTTACACAAATAGAAGACATTTAAATGTATCCATCCTCTTAATTTTACTTTTTTTCTGAAAAGAGCACTCACAAGAAATTGCATTTACCTTAGGCATAGCAAAATAATTTTCTGATGGGAACTCCTTACCATTACCAGGACAGAATGAATTCTCAGTGGGAAGTCTTGCATACCGTTCAGCTGGAGGCTGAGATCCATTCCCATAAGACCAGGGTGTTGCCTAACACACACTTGATATTCGAACCTGTAGGCAGGCTATGTGGGTTCCACCTGGGAGCTTGTTAGCACTGCAGAATCTCAGGCCCAGCCTTGATTTCCTGAATTAGAATCTGCATTGTTACAAAATGTGGGTGGAAGGTGGAGGTAGATGGCTAAGCATGTTCAAGATCAGGTGCATTGCTAGATGATCTTCATTCTATGGTAATCAAGCCCTAATTTTTGAGCCTGTGAATGAAATGCATTTCACTCCTCTCAAAATATGTGGGCACTTATTAATGACCAGTGCTGGGCTTCCCTGTTGGTTTAGATGGTAAAGAATCTGCCTACAATACAGGAGACTTGGGTTTGATCCCTGGGTCAGGAAGATCCCCTGAAGAAAGAAATGGCAACCCAATCCAGTATTCTTGCCTGGGAAATCCCATGGATGGAAGAGCCTGGTGGGCTGCAGTCTATGGGATCCCAAAGAGTTGGACACAACTGAGACTAACATTTTCATTTTCTGTTGTATTGGGCAAATCAGTTCACCTTTTGGGCTTCAGTAGGACTGCAAGCAGATCCAACCAATCCATTCTGAAGGAGATCAGCCCTGGGATTTCTTTGGAAGGAATGATGCTAAAGCTGAAACTCCAGTACTTTGGCCACCTCATGCGAAGAGTTGACTCACTGGAAAAGACTCTGATGCTGGGAGGGATTGGGGGCAGGAGGAGAAGGGGATGACAGAGGATGAGACAGCTGGATGGCATCACTGACTCAATGGACGTGAGTCTGAGTGAACTCCAGGAGTTGGTGATGGACAGGGAGGCCTGGCATGCTGCGATTCATGGGGTTGCAAAGAGTCGGACACGACTGAGCAACTGAACTGAACTGAACTGAAGTCTCATTTTTTGAAAAGAGAGAGTGGCAATTAAAGAATCTCTAAGTTCTGTTCCACTTCTACCATGGTAGGAATAAATATAATTTTTTTTATCCAAAATAAATATCATTTATAGCTGCCTGAGTTACCCTGGTGAATGTAAACTTAAAGAGAAGGTCTCTGGCCAGTACATACCATCAATGCACATAGAAAGAGACCCATGTATATTCATAGCCACTGAATTTTTATGTAAAATATTCTACCTCCTGCCTACTGAAGTCGGGGTGTGCCTCCTCTTGACTGGCACTTGGATCTGCTCTCTGTAGTAGCATTGTTTGTCTCCCTGGTTACCTGCATCATCTGTAAATGAACCATGACCAAACACCCACCTCGGTGGGCTAGGACAGTAAACAGTCTGCCTGCAGTGCGGAAGACCCAGGTTTGATCCCTGGGTCAGGAAGATCCCTTGAAGAAGGGAATGGCTACCCTCTGTAGTATTCTTGTCTGGAGAATTCCATGGACAGAGGAGCCTGGAGGGCTAGAGTCCATGGGGTCGCAAAGAGTCGGACACAAACTGAGCGACTAACACTTTTACTTCAAGTAGCAGCCTTGTCTGTACAAGCAGGCTCCGCCTGGTTGCGCCATGTGGGCTCCTGTGCAATGCCTACTTCTTCCCCGGTCACGCCACTTAAGTCCCAAAGGAGAAGTCACCCAGCTGCTTTCTTCCAGCCTGTCGCACTTGAAAACAGGAAGCCTGGGTTTTAGGAAGATCTTGCAAGACAACTCACAAAGAAGAAAAGTGTTTGCAATCAGGCTTCTCTCAAGAGCTGCTCCTGGAGTATGATTTCGGAGATGCAAGTTTGGCTTTTTGGTTTTGCACAATCCAAGAGACCATAAGGTCACAGACACCAGCCCAACCACAACACCACCACACCTCTGAAGCACAGGCAGGGCACTCAGAGTTCTTTTTCCTCTGGAAAAGATTGAATAATTAAGCGGAAAAGTGATATTTCTTCTTACTATAAACCAGAGCATAGAAAAATATAATGGTTTTTTATTGTCTAGATAGCCAGTGCAAACTGCTCCGTGATCTAGAGTTGGAAACAATGTCACATTTCTTCATTTCCCAAGGTAAATTAGAACTGAGCCCAGCTACTAGCCGTTAGATGAGCAAAACATCCACGATGAATGTCCTTGCCCAAGGGTATTTAAGAATTCAGAGAGCCTTTGCAGGTGGTGAGGTGGGAGACTTGGAGGGGTGGGCATCTGGACTGTGGCTCCTGCAGACCTAATGTGGTCCTTATGCCAGGCTTTGCTCACACACAGTCCACCTAGCCTTGCAGCCGCATCCATGTGCAGCTTTCTGCCTGGGCCTGTGGGGTCTCCTCAGATGGGATAACCTACTTCCACTGTCCCTTAGAAAGACATCAGACGTTAAAGAAGTTGAGCTCTTCTACACCTCAAGCAGGAGAAAATGTATCTTTCCTTCATTCCTTGACATGTCCCAGTCTGCCTTCTATCATAATAGGTAGGAATTATAAAATGATTATTAATATTTGGTGCACTTTTGAAGACTGTAGAAGGATTTACATTGCTATAATATTTTCAGAGGGCAGTTTGGCTGTTATCTTTCAATATTTTGAATGTACATATACTTTATGTTAGATATTCCAATATGAAGAATTTAATAAATATCTCAAAGTATACAAAGACATACATATAAAGATGATTATTCCTTCCTTGTTTGTAAAATAGTTAGAAAAAATTGTAAACAACCTAAGCTTCCATTAATAGGGGATAGTTGGATAATTTGTGGCACGTGCATACAGTAAATCACTACCCAAACTCCTAGTAAAAAAAAACTGAATCATTCCATAGAAAATATGTTAAATGAAAAAGCTTCATACACCCACACACAAATGAAACAGTGAAATGATTGCATATAGAGTATGATAGTATATACATCAATGCAGCAGACCATTAAATTTTTACAATTTAAAAATGGTAAATTCTGGAATGGTTTGAAAAAAATGCAACTTTGACTTTTTGTTTTATGCATTTCTTTATACACTTTGCAACAGCAGGAACTACATGTGCAAATATAGGTTTAAATTTGGCTGTTTACATTGAAAATATATTACACCTATAATCTAAAGATGAACATATCTTCATTATATAGTATTACCAGTCCCACCACTGTTCTGTAATGAGCGTACTGTCTGCCCTTACTCGTTATGCATAATTTATTGTGTCAAAGGCCTCTCTTCTCGGACTCTGTGTAAATAATTGTCTCCTTTCTAAGTGATCCAATTTTCTTGGTGGTCTTTACAACTATGCTCCACAGAGCAAAGAACTGTTTACTTGTTTCAAGGGGCTATTGGAAAAGAAAAAGATACAGGAATTAGGTGTGCTCAGTCTTGTCTGGTTCTTTGCGACCCTGTGGACTGTAGCCCATCAGGCTCCTCTGTCCGTGGGATTCTCCAGGCAAGAATACTTTCACCTTAGGGGAAAAAAACAGTTCTTTGGTTTCTTCCTCCATTTTTTAATTGAGGGTTTGTGTTTTATAAAACTATTGGGTTTCTATATATGAAATTTTATGAATTTCATGAAAAATTTTCATGAAATTTGTTTACTATTGGGTTGTTATACATGAGGTCCATGTATAGCTTGGATATTAACTTTGTATTGGATATGGGGTTGGACTTTTAGTTTCTTGATTGTTTCCTTTGCTGAGCAGAAGCTTTGTAGTTTGCTGCAGTCCCACTTGCTGATTTTTACATTTGTTGCCTTTGCTTTTGGTGTCAAATTCAAAAAAATCATTACTAAGGCCAGAGTCAAAGACCTTAACCACTTCCATTTTCTTTTAAGATTTTAAGAATTTCAGATATTACTTTCAAGTCTTTAATTCTTGTGTATCATGTAAGGTGGAGGTCCAGTTTCATTCATTTCATTTAATTATCCAGTTTTCTCAATGCCTCTTATTGAAGAGACTATCTTTTCCCACTGAGTATATTTGGATCCCTTGAAAAATATTAGTTGACCATATATGAAAGGGTTTATTTCAGGGCTATCTATCCTGTTCCATTCATCAATATGGCTATTTTTATACCAATACCACACTGTTTTACTTACCATAGCTTTGTAATGTAGTTTGAAATTAGGGAGTGTGATATTTTCAACTTTGTATTTAATCTCAGGATGACTTTGGCTATCTGGGGTCTTTTGTGATTCCATACATATTTTAAGGTTTCTTTTTTTTTTTTTTTTTCCTCTATTTCTGTGAAAAATGTCATTTGAATGCTATAGATATTGTATTGAACCCAGAGATTGCTTTGGGTAGTATGGCCTTCTTAACAAAATTCTTCTAATTCATGAGCACAGAATATCTTTCTGTTGTGTCTTCTTCATTTTTTTCCATCAGTATCTTATAGTTTTCAGTGTATAGATCTTTCATCATCTTGGTTAAATTTATTCCTAAGTAGTATATTATTTTATGATGCTATTGTAAATAGGACTGTTAATTTCTCTGATAATTCATTGTTAGTATGTTAAAACATAACTGATTTTTGTACATTGTGTCTGTGTCCTGCAACTTTACTGAATTTGTTTATTAGTTATTTAACCATTATTTAGTGGAGGATTTTGAAGTTTATTTTTCTAAAAAACTTTTATTGCTTTATAGTTGCTTTACAATTTGTGTTAGTTTCTGCTGTACAGCAGAGTGAATATGCTACACACACACACACACACACACATATATACACACACATATATATATACACACACATATATATACACATATATACATACACACACATATATACACACACATATATATATACACACACATATATATATACACATATATATACACATATATATACACACACACATATATATATATAACACATACATATCTCCTCTATTTTGGATTTCCTTTTCAGTTCAGTTCAGTTCAGTTGATCAGTTGTGTCCGACTCTTTGTGACACCATGAATTGCAGCATGCCAGGCCTCCCTGTCCAGCACCAGCTCCTGGAATTCACTCAAACTCACGTCCATTGAGTCAGAGATGCCATCCAGCCATCTCATCCTCTGTTGTCCCCTTCTCCTCCTGCCCCCAATCCCTCCCAGCATCAGAATCTTTTCCAATGAGTCAACTCTTCACATGAGGTGGGCAAAGTACTGGAGTTTTAGTTTTAGCATCACTCCTTCCAAAGAATACCCAGGACTGATCTCCTTTAGAATGGACTGGTTGGATCTCCTTGAAGTCCAAGGGACTCTCAAGAGTCCTCTCCAACACCACAGTTCAAAAGCTTCAATTCTTTGGTGCTCAGCCATTTAGCTCCTTCCCATTTAGGTCACCACTAATATGCAGAGTCCATCATGAGAAATGCTAGGTTGGAAGAAGCACAAGCTGGAATCAAGATTGCCGGGAGAAATATCAATAAACTTAGATATGCAGATGACATCACCCTTACAGCAGAAAGTGAAGAGGAACTAAAAAGCCTCTTGATGAAAGTGAAAGAGGAGAATGAAAAAGTTGGCTTAAAGCTCAACATTCAGAAAACTAAGATCATGGCATCTGGTCCCATCACTTCATGGGAAATAGATGGGGAAACAAGTGGAAACAGAGTCAGACTTTATTTTTCTGGGCTCCAAAATTACTGCAGATGGTGATTGCAGCCATGAAATTAAAAGACGCTTACTCCTTGGAAGCAAAGTTATGACCAAGGTAGATAGCATATTGAAAAGCAGAGATATTACCTTGCAACCAAGGTCCATCTAGTCAAGGCTGTGGTTTTCCTGTGGTCATGTATGGATGTGAGAGTTGGACTGTGAAGAAAGCTGAGCACTGAAGAATTGATGTTTTTGAACTGTGGTATTGAAGAAGACTCTCGAGAGTCCCTTGTACTGCAAGGAGATCCAACCAGTCCATCCTAAAGGAGATCAGTCCTGGGTGTTCTTTGGAAGGACTGATGCTGAGGCTGAAACTCCAATACTTTGGCCACCTCATGCGAAGAGTTGACTCATTGGAAAAGACTCTGATGCTGGGAGGGATTGGGGGCAGGAGGAGAAGGGGACGACAGAGGATGAGATGGCTGGATGGCATCACGGACTCAATGGACGTGAGTCTGAGTGAACTCCAGGAGTTGGTGATGGACAGGGAGGCCTGGCGTGTTGCAATTCATGGGGTCGCAAAGAGTCGGACACGACTGAGCGACTGAACTGAACTAGGTCACCACAGAGGACTGAGTAGCATTTTCTGTGCTATACAGTAGGTTCTCATTAGTTATCTATTTCATACATAGTATCAATAGTGTATACATTTCAATCCTAATCCTCCAGTTCACCCACCTTTACCCTTGGTATCCATACATTTTTTTTCTACACCTGTATCTGTATTCTGTATTTCTGATTTGTAAATAAGATAGTCTATACCACTATTTTTTCAGATTCCACAATATGCGCTAATATGATATTTGTTTTTCTGACTTCACTCTGTATGACAGTCTCTAGATTCATCCATGTCTCTACAAATGACCTAATTTCATTCCTTTTTATGGTTGAGAAACATTCCATTGTATATATGTACCACACCTTCTTGATCCACTCCTCTACTGATGAATATTTAGGTAGCTTCCATGTCCTAACTACTGTAAATAATGCTGCAGTGAACATTAGCATACACGTGTCTCTGAGTTAAGGTTCTATCAAGGTGTATGCCCAGTAGTGGGATTTCTGGGTCAATGGTAGCACTGAGTTTTGCTTTCTGAGGAATCTCCATGCTGTTTTCCATAGTACCTGTATCAATTTACATTCCCATCAACAGTACAAGAGTGTTCCCTTTCCTCCACACCCTCTCCAACATTTATTGTTAGTAGATTTTTTGATGATGGCCATTCTGACTGGTGTGATGTGATATTTCATTGTAGATTTGAGTTGCATTTCTCTAATGATTAGTGGACATTTCATGCAAAGATGGATACAATAAAGGACAGAAACAGTATGGACCTAACAAAAGCAGAAGATATTAAGAAAAGCTAGCAAGGACACACAGATGAACTGTACAAAAAAGATGTTAATGACCCAGATAACCACCATGGTGTTATCACTCACCTAAAGACAGACATCCTGGAGTGTGAAGTCAAGTGGAACTTAGGAAGAAGCATCACTATGAACAAAGCTACTAGAAGTGATGGAATTCCAGCTAATCTATTTAAAATCCCCAAAGATGATGCTGTGAAAGTGATGCACTCAACATGCCAGCAAATTTGGAAAACTCAGCAGTGGCCATAGGGCTGGAAAAGGTCAGTTTTCATTCCAATCCCAAAGAAAGGCAATGCCAAAGAATGTCCAAACTACTGCACAATTGCACTCATCTCACATGCTAGTAAAGTAATGCTCAAAATTCTCCAAGCCAGGCTTCAACATTACGTGAACCAAAAAATTTCAAATGTACAAGCTGGATTTAGAAAAGGCAGAGGAACCAGAGATCAAATTGCCAACATCCGCTGGATCATAGAACAAATGAGAATTCCAGAAAAGCATCCACATCTGCTTCATTGACTATGCTAAAGACTTTAACTCTGTGGATCACAACAAAGTGTGGAAAATTCTTCAAGAGATGGGAATACCAGACCACTTTACCTGCCTCCTGAGAAATCTGTATGTAGGTCAAGAAGAAACAGTTAGAACCAAACATGGAACAGTGGACTGGTTCCAAGTTGGGAAAGGAGTACATCAAGGCCGCATATTGTCACTCTGCCTGCCTATTTAACTTGCATGCAAAGAACATCATGAGAAATGCTGGTCTGGATGAAGCACAAGTTTGAATCAGGATTGCCAGGAGAATATCAATAACCTCGGATATGCAGATGACACTACTCTCAAGGCAGAAAGTGAAGAGGAACTAAAGAGTCTCTTGATGAAAATGAAGGAGTAGAGTGGAAAAGCTGTCTTAAAACTCAACATTATAAAAACTAAGATCATGGCATTGGATCCCATCACTTCATGGCAAATAGATGGGAAAACAGTGGAAACAGTGACAGACTTTATTTTCTTGGGCTCCAAATTCACTGCAGATGGTGACTGCAGCCATGAAATAAAAAGATGCTTGCTCCTTGGAAGAAAAGCTATGACAAACCTAGATAGCATATTAAAAAACAGAGATATTACTTTGCTAACAAAGGTCCATCTAGTCAAAGCTATGGTTTTCCCAGTAGTTATATATTGGTGTGAGAGTTGGACCATAAAGAAAGATGAGCACCAAATAATTGATGATTTTGAACTGTGGTGCTGGAGAAGACTCTTCAGAGTACCTTGGACAGCAAGATGATCAAACTAATCAATCCTAAAGGAAATCAGTACTGAACATTCATTGGAAGGACTGATGCTGAAGCTGAAACTCCAATACTTTGACTACCTGATGTGAAGAACTGACTCATTGGAAAAGACCCTGATGCTGGGAAAGATTGAAGGCAGGAGGAGAAGGGGATGACAGAGGATGAGATGGTTGGATGGCATCACCAACTCTATGGACATGAGTTTAAGCAGGCTCTGGGAGTTGTTGATGGACAGGAAAGCCTAGTGTGCTGCAGTCCATGGCCTCCCTAAGAGCTGGACATGACTGAGCAACTGAACTGAATGATTAGTGCTGTTGAGGATCTTTTCATGTACCTCTTGGCCATGTATCTTTATGTCTCTGTAGAAATGTCTATTTAAGTCTCCTACCCATTTTTTGATTGGATTGTTTGTTTGTTTGTTTTTTGGTATTGAGCTGCATGGGTTATTTGTATATTTTGGAGATTAATCCTTTGTCAGTTGCTTCATGTGCAAATATTTGCTCCCATTCTGAGGGTTGTCCTTTTATCTTGTTTATGGTTTCCTTTGCTGTGCAAAAGCTTTGAAGTTTAATTATATCCCATTTGTTTATTTTTGTTTTTATTTTCATTACTCTAGGGAGGTGGGTCAAAAAAGATCTTGCTATGATTTATGTCAAAGTGTGCTCTGTGTTTTCAAAACTTTGTGACACAGCTGGTCTGTGGCAGATTGAATTTTCTTTATGTAATAGCACAGCATCTGCAAATAGAGACAGTTTTATCCTTTCTGATTTTGATGGCCTTTATTTATTTACTTGACCTTATTGCTCTGACTAGGATTTCCAGTACTATATTGAATAGAAGTAACAAGAGTGAGCATCCTTGTATTGTTCCAGATCTTAGAGGAAAAGTTTCAGCTTTTCACCGTTGAGTGTGATATTAGCTGTGGGCTTGTCATATATGGCCTTTTTTATGTTGTGGTACATCCCCTCTCCAACAAGATGCTTGGAAGATTTTATCATGAAAAGATGTGAAATTTTGTGGAATGCTTTCTCTATGTTGACTGAGATGATTATACAATTTTTTATTCTCCATTTTGTTGATGTAGTGTATCACAGTATTTGATTTGTGCATGTTGAACCAACTTTGCTTTACTGGAGTAAATTCCAGTTGATTATGGCATATGATCCTTCTAACGTATTGTTGAATTCAGTTTGCTAACATTTTGTTGATGGTTTTTACATCTATGTTTATTGAAGAAATTGTCCTGTAATTTTCATTTCAGTGTCTTTGGCTTTGGTATGATATTAACGCTACCTTTATAAAATGAGTTTAGAAGTGTTATTTCATCTTTTTTTTTAATAGTTTGAGGAGGATTGGTATTAATTCTTATTTAAATGTTTGATTAAATTTACAAGTGGCTATTTGCTGGAAGGTTTTTGATTTGTGATTCATTCTCCTTAGTAGCAATTAGTCTACTAAGATTTCCTATTTTTTCATGACTCAGTCTTGGTAATTTACATGTTTCTAAGAATATATCCATTTCTTATAGGTTGTCTAATTTGTTAGCATAATAATTGCTTATAGTCCTCTCTTATGATTCTTTGTATTCTTTGGTATTAATTACAGTGCTCCCTCTTTCATTTCTAATTTTATTTATTTGAGCGCACTCTCTTTTTTTCTGGGTTAGTCTGCATAAAGGTTCAGCAATTTTGTTTATCCTTTCAAAGAACCAGCTCTTAGTTTCACTGACTTTTTCCTATTTTTTTTAGCCTCTATTTCATCAATTTCATCTTCGTATTTCCTTCCTTCTTTTGACTTTGGGCTTGGGTCTTTTTTCTAGTTCCTTACATTGTAAAGTTAAGCTGTTTATTTCAGATCTTTCTTGTTTCTTAATCTAGACATTTATCACTATGACATTTCTCTTAGAACTGCTTTTTCTGCATAGCATAATTTGGTATGTTGTGCTTTCATGTTCACTTATATCAAGATATTTTCATTGCACTTTGATTTTGTCTTTGATCCATCGGTTGTTCAGAAGTGCGTGTTTAATTTTTCCAGTTTTCTTCTTATAGTTGACTTATTTTTTCTTATTATTGTGGTTGGAAAGGATGCTTGATATGATTTCAGTCTCCTTAAATTTATTAAAACTGAGAAGAATGTGTTCTGCTTTCAATAGAAATATACTGTAAATGTCTGTTAGGTCCATCTCCTCTAACATAGCTTGGGTTCATTTTCTTATTGATTTTCTGTCGATGAGAACCTTTCACTGTTGAAAGTGGGATATTGAAATCCCTTAGTACTTTTGTATTGAAATTTATTTCTCTCTTCAGATAAGTTAATATTTTCTTTAAAGATATAGAGCTCTTATAAAGGGTGTATGCATATTTATTGACATAATAGCCACCAGATGAATGGACTCCTTTATCATTATGTAATAGCTTTCTTTGTCTCTTGTTTAAGCTTTTTGGTTAAAAATCTATATTTTCTGATATAAGTATAGCTGCCGCTGCTTTCTCTTGGCTTCCATTTGCATGGGATATATGTTTCCATCCCTTAAGTTTCAGTCTATGTGTGTCCTTAAATCTAAAATGCGTCTCTTGTAGATAGCGTATAGTTGGTTCTTGTTTTTTGTATCCATTCTGTAACTCTATGTCTTTTGACTGGAGACTTTAGTTCATTTCTATTTGACTATTGACAGATATGGACTTATTACCATTTTGTGAATTGTTTTCTTGTTGTTTGATAAGTCCTTTGTTCCTTTCTTCCTCTTTTGTTCTCTTCCTTTGTGATTTGATAACTTTCTATAGTGGTATTCTTAGATTCCTTTTTCTTTACCTTTTGTGTATCTACTATAAGTTTTTACTTTGTGGTTAACATGTCTTACATAAAACATGTTATATTTATAACAGTCTATTTTAAGCTGATAACATTTTCAAGTGCACACAAAACCTCTAAATTTTAACTCTCTCTGCATTTTGTGTTCTGATGTCAAAATTTACATATTTTAACTTTGTATATGGGCTTCCCTGGTAGCTCAGCTGGTAAAGAATCCATCAGCAGTGCAGGAGACCTGGATTCGATCCTTGTGTTGGGAAGGGCATGGCAGCTCACACCAGTATTCTTGCCTAGAGAATCCCGGAGGACAGAGGAGCCTGGTGGGCTACGGTCCATGGGGTTGCACAGAGTCAGACATGACTGAGCGACTAAGCACAGCAGCCCTTTGTATATAAGTTAACAAATTATTGAAATTATAGTTATTTTAATGTATTTGTCTGTTAATCTTTGTACTAAAGTTATAAGTGATTTTCCCACCCCCTTTACCATATTAAAGTATTCTGAAGTAAATTGTATATTTACTTTTTACCAGTGAGTTTTATACTATCATCTGTTTTCATGTTACTAATTAGCATCCTTTTGTTTCAGCTTGTAAAATCCTCTGTAACTTTTCATGTAAGGCTGGTCAAGTCATGATGAACTCCTTTAGCTTGTGTTTGTTTAGAAAACTCTTTGTTTTTCCTTCCATTTTGAAAGGCAGTTTTGCAGTAGAATATTCTTGTGGGCAGGTTGTTTTCTTTCACCATTCTAGTTAAATCATGCCACTCCCTTCTGCCTTGCATGTTTCTGCTGAAAATTCTGATCATAGGGTTCCCTTACATGTAAAAAGTTAAGTTTTGTCTTGCTGCTTTTTTTTTTCTTGTGCTTAAATTTGATTATTTAATTATGATATATCTTGGTGTGATCTCTTTGGATTCCTTTTGTTTGAAATTCTGTTGGCTTCCTGAATTTGAAAATCTGTTCACTTCTACAGGTTAGGGAAGTTTTCAGTCCTTATTTCTTTGAATAAACTTTCTGCTCCTTTCTCTCCTTCTGGTTTGAATATTGGTCTGCCTATTGGTGTTGCATAAGTTCCTTAAGCTATTTCATTTTTTTCATTCATTTTTCCTTTTCCTCCTTGATTGGATGAATTCCACTGCCTGTTGTTGAATTTCTGTATCTTTTCTTTTAGTTGATCTAGTCTGCTGCTAAACCTCTCTGTTGAATTTTTCAGCTGAATTATAGTCTCAGCTCTGTGATTTTTCACTGTTTTAAAATATTTTCTGTCTCTTTGTTGAAATTCTTCCTTTGTTCATGCATTGCTGTCCTAACCGTGATGAGCATCTTTATGAGCATATTTTGAACTGTCTGTCAGGTTAGTTACTAATATCTGTGTCATTAAGATCTGTTTCTGGAGGTTTATCTTGCTCTTTTATTTGAAAAGCATTTTCCTGTTTCTTCATTTTTCTTGACTGTCTGTGTTGGTTTCTATGCATGAGGTAAAGCAGCCCCTTTCCCAGTCTTGACCAAGTGGTCTCATGTAAGAGATGAAACTCATCAATCAGTCCAGCCTGACATCTTAGTTTTCTCTCAAGACTTTGTAGTTAACCAAGTTGCCCTCTATGTTCTTAGGGATTCCCAGGAATTGAGGGCATACCAAAACCTGTCAGTGTCCCTAGAAGGAGGATCATGCTCAGGGCCTAGAATGTGGACCATCAGGTGGAAGGCAATGCATGGAGTTAAGTCCCTCTCGAGGAGAAACCAGAGATGGGCATTTTTTCCCCCTCTGCTTCCCCTGTATTGGATCCAGGCATATTGTTGCAGGGATTTACCTGAGATTGTCACAGTCTTTTTGGACATGTGAAGGGAGGCCCCTGGTATGTCATTACCTGACATACCAGGGATTTGTCCCTTGGGCAGCAATTGCAAAACCTGTGGCATAGACATATGTATAAGCTCCTGCCAGGGAGATACTGGTGATGGAGCAGGCTACCAGGAGACAATGAGAGAGGTGTTTGTTAGTTTCCATGGTTTCTGAGAACTCTCAGCTATCCCCTGTATGTGTGCTAAATTAAAAGCCTACATTTTAGGCAGCAGCTTTCAAAGTATGCAGGACTCCTTTAGGGGAAATACTAGGAGATGCACAATTTTGTCTGCTCTCTCTGTACCAAAATCTGGAAGAATAGCTCTATTGCAAGCATTTGCACACCCGTTAACAACTATTTCTTTATTTGCTATAGTCTTGTGGATCCAAGCCTCATTCGCCTTAAGAATTAGAAGTTTCAGGGAGCATATATCTCCATTGAGAGTTTTAAAAGTCGGGGTATTAACTGTTGGACAAACTCCTTGCTCCTCAAGGAGAATCTGGAAGTTAGGAGTTCCCTTCCAATTGTATGGTGCTGTGTCAGGTCATGGCAAGCATGTGTCTCAGCTTTTCCTGGCCATTTGATGCAGGCTATTTTCTAATTTGCCTGATACATAGGGGTTGTTCCCTAGTTTCAGATTTCTTTCAGAGGTAATTGCTCTCTGTGTAGATAGATTCAGTGTGTACATAGGAAGATGGGAATTCAAGAGGCTCCTCTATTGCCATCTTGGCTTACACCCCTGTTCATAATTATCTTAGTGGTTTATATCAAACCTTTAGATACTTATGGATTTTTAACTGAATCAATTGAGGAGGATTGAAGAATTTGGCTCCTCTATTGTGTATGATGGCACCATTATAAAACTAGAAAAGAAATCTGCTATCATGAACTTTGCTGACATGCATTCCAAATTGAACTATGAATGTTAACTATTCACCCAGGATCAGTTAAGTCTGGTACCACAGCTTCTAGTAATCAAGAATTATTAGAACCAGAATTATTTTTCTTGATTTTTTACATGCTTTACTTTGTCACTTTATCAAATTAGTCCAAAAAGAAGATAAATTTGATTAAAATGAGAAGACATAGTATAGCATGAGCAGAAAAATAAATGCAAAATGACAACAGAGAAATAAATTGGAGTGAAAAGTTAATACAAGTTCGGAAGAGATGAAAATAGAGCACAAATGTGCAGTCTGTAGGAGCATAAATCATTGATCTAGTTGTGCCGGGACTTGGCTTTATGCTTCTTGGTGTTCAGAATAAAAAGAGAATCCATTATAATTTGATGAGGTGAAAACATGCTGTTTTCCTAGTTCTGATACTAAAAAAGGCAAATGGATCCTTTTTGAAGAGACTTAAATACAATCGCTACAGTAATTGCCATAATATATCTCATGAGACTGCTTCTCTTACTACCTCTCAAAAAAAACCTAAAAACCTCCCAAGATAAGCTGAGTGAAACTCTTTCTGCATATGGTTCAAAGTAACAAGGCTAAACTACAGAGTTTTTTGATGGTCAAGCTGGATCAAAAGAAAAGTTTGTGGTATTTTTATAGGTGATATAGAGAAGAGCTCCTATAGTGAGTACTTGAGATATAGAAATAACATTCAACTTTCCACATAGTAAAAAGCTGGATTGAACGAATCTTTATGCTTAGACAGAGAAATGACAGATAATTTCAATGTGGATGGGTGTGTCATAGGTCTTCCAAGTTGTATTTGTAAAATAAGGACTCTGAGCCATAGGTACAATCCAAGAGAAGAACCTGGGATCTTTTGCCATAGATCATATTTTTCTCAAAGTACTTTCCTTGACATGCTAATATCATGTAATAATGAGGTCTGAAAATGGTTCTAGTGTCAAATAAGTTTGGTGAATATTGCACATCAGTTCCATTTCTTGGAAAAGTAGTAGTAGTAATGCCTGGCAGTACTACACACACAAAAAAAATACTACACAGCACAGTAATACATTAGAGAGCCATAATGAAGGAATCTGATTAACTTTTCTTTGCTGAGTGTGTCCCAACTTATTTGATTATCAAATCCACATGTTAATATTTGGTGTGACTAATATTCTATAAAACAGACCCTGAAAAATATAGTTTCTGATGACATTAACTCAATGTGTTATTAAGATTAAAACCACTTTAAAAACCATCAATGTGAAGAACATTCTAGGAAACAAAGCAGTAGACATTGATGCAGAGGTCCGGCATACCGGCAGCCAGAATAGGATTCTAGTACATCTACTTCAAACAAGTATAAAATGGACATAGGGCTTCCTCAAAACCCCAGAAGGCTAATGAAAATTTATGTAATGGATGTTTAGAATATGGAAGGTAGTGAGAAGTCAAAATTCTTTCTAGACGACAAAATCTTTTTGGTAACTTGATTTTTAAGTGAATGTTCAAATGCAGTAGTTAGTAAATTCAGGGAAAATAGGGGAATCTATTATCTCAGTGTTGTCATATTTTTACAGTGAAGTATTCTCAAGATTTTTTAGTCCAATTGGCAATCTAGGATTTTTCCTTTATATATATATATATATATCAAATGCAAGATGACATTTTGTCAATGGCCTTCGTGCAGAGGCACATGTTAATTTGCTAGGAACCATGAAGTTCTGTCAAGAGCAAAGAGCCATCTTGAATATTATAGCTGTTATGAATGTTGAGTGGGAGACATTTGTTTGATATCTCACTAGAATCAAGCAGAGAAACCTCTTGAAAGATTGGTCAGTCAGATGGCCAGATGATTCTTAAGTCTGGTTATGACAATTTACATGACAGAAGAAGGTCATTTTAGTTAGTGCCTGCGTGCATGCTAAATTGCTTTAGTCGTGTCAACTCTTTTTGACCCTGTGGATTATAGCCCACTAGGCTCCTCTATCCATGGGATTTTCCAGGCAAGAATACTGGAGTGCGTTGCCATGCTCTTCTCTAGGGGATCTTCCTGACCTAGGGATCGAACTTGCATCTCTGATACCTCCTGCATTGGCAGGTGGGTTCCTTACCACTAGGACCCCATATTAGCATTAATTATCTCACATTCTAGCTTCAGTTTCCTCAACTGTAGGGATTCCTCACTAGTCTAGTGGAATTAGCAGATTCCACACAAATATTCCTGCCCTGCTATCTGAAGTTTAACCCACTGTGTAGCAGCTCAACTTCAAGAGAAACTTTAACTGCTTGATGCATGTAGTTAAACCAGTGATTCAATTCCTGTTGTATCTTATTGAAGACCAACCTGAATTATTAAAAAAAAATTTTTTGAACTTGGAGGTAAGGTGACTTCCACACAGTTTTTAATCCTACCAGTTACTGGCGGTGTGGGGTTACATAATCTTGAATTCTTCTTTTTCCAAAAAGCTCACCTTCCATAGTCATTGGCAAGTCTGATAATGGTTGTGAAATTGGTTTCCAAATACAGCACTGTGTGTCCAAATACACTCCCCTGCATTCAGCAAAGAAAAGCTTTCAGACAGTTCTGGGTCACTTATTCTCTTTGAATAGTCTTTTCTTCAACCTATCTGTGTGATAACATCATGGTCTAGGTAAAAACGTGTGTTTTCCCCATAGCATCATAGATGCATAGCTGAAAATTGCATTCTCAAAAAGGCTTTATTAATTGTAAAAGAAGAACCAACACTTAGCTGTATATCTGATATTTCTTTTATAACATCTAAATTACTAGAGTAAAGCCATTCTTCTCCTAGGAATCTGGCCAATTTTTCAGGTTATTTGCAAAGACCAGACACATTTATCAGGACCCTTCTTTAGAAACAAAATGCAGGCTATAAGCAACATATTGCCTGGCCTCTGACATGAACTAAATATCTGGAAAAGGCGAAGCTGTAATGAAACTGTGTTGGCTATGTTCTCCCATGTTTCTTTGCCATGCTCAGGCAAGACTGGAGCTTACCAGGCACCACCATCATTCATAAAGGCGAGGTCCTTTTGAGGCCCAGATGTAGCTGAGGTGGAGCAGAGGGATGGGGACTACTGCAGAGTGTCAGGAGAGGGGCAGAGCACAGCTCTTCTGTTTGTTTCTAGACATGATCATAAGTGTAGTGTTAGTCATTCAGTTGTGTCTGACTCTTTACCACCCCATGGACCATAGCCCGCTAGGTTCCTCTATCCATGGGATTCTCTAGGCAAGAATCCTGGAATGGGGTAGCCATTCGCTTCTCCAGGGGATCTTCCCAACCCAGGTATCGAACCCGGGTCTCCTGCATTGCAGGCAGATTCTTTACTGTCTGAGCCACCAGGGAAGCCTTAATTATAATCAGACATGATGATAATGGGGGAGTAAGTGTTTTCTTCCCAAAGGCCTTCTTTGCCTTCCTAAAATCCATAACCACTGTATTAGTTTCCTGTTGATATTGTTACAGATTACCACAAACTTAGTGGCCTAAAACAATACAAATTAATTATCTTAAAGTCCTGGCAGTCAGAAGCCCTAAAATCAAGCTGTGGACAGGGCTGCCTCCTTTCTGAAGGCCCTAGAGAATTGGTTTCCTTGCCTTTTCCACCTTCTAGAGATTGCCTGCATTCCTTGGCCTGTGGTCCTCTATCTTCAGGCCAACAGCAGAGTATATTCAAATTTCTCTCTCCTTCTGTCCTCACCTCTCCTATTTTGACTCTGATCCTCCTCCTTTCTTCTTATAAGGACTCTTGTGATCACATGAGTCCACCAAAGTAACAGAGGACAAGCATTCCATCTCAAGGATTTTCCCTAATAACATCTGTGAAGACCTTCTTGCCATCCAATCTGGGATTATAATATGCACATCTTTGGGGGCACTGTTATTTTATCTACCACCACCATCCTGGTTGTTTTTATTGCTTTTTAAAATAGTTTCATTGTGTGTAAAATTGGGACAATGATATTCACCCCCTGGGGATATAAAGTCAATGAGATAGCGTGGCTTCAGCCATCATAACCAAACACTTGCATAGTGGCTGTTAGAAGATTTTTTTTATGTGTTCTTAATTCAGAGATGCAGAGTTGAGATTCTGCTCTCACTGCTGCCTGCTACCTGAAGAGGCCACTTTGCCCTCGGTTTTCTCACTTTTTAAATGCACAACTTGAGTTTTCGCATCAACCTATGAGTAATGACTCAAATTTCAATATAACCCTACCTATAAAAGAAAGGGGCTTCCCAGGTGGCTCAGTGGTAAAAACCCACCTACTAATGCAGGAGCTGTGTATTCAGCTATTGGGTCAGGAAGATCTCTTGGAGAAAGAAATGCGACCCTCTCCAGTATTCTTGCCTGGGAAATCCCATAGACAGAGGAGCCTGGCGGGTACAGTCCATGGGGGGCGGGGGGTGGTCACAAAAGAGTCAGACACGACTTAGAGACTGAACAGCAACAACAGCTTGAGTTTTCTCATCAGCCTGTGAGTAATGACTCAAGTTTCAGTCTGACCCCACCTATAAAAGAAAGCACTTGAAACCTCCTCACAATCTCACCCACTTTATAGGAGTGAGAAGGCACGGTCCTACATATATCCACACACCAGTTCTCCCAAGTCCTTTCTACTCTGGGCCCCTTTGGTTCACTCAAGTCCAGTAAAGAGAGCAGATAATCTGAGGAATAGGAACTAGTGGAAGATACAGGCAGACTATGATTGGGACTATTAGATGAGTCAAAGTCAAGTATTTCAAGCACAATTAAGTTCGCAGTGTCCGAAAAAATGATCATGATACAATGTCATCACCTCTGTGAAAAGCAGACAAAATTGAAACTGTAATTCACAGTCATCATCCCTTCATTTGAAGGCTACTTCTGTCCTGAGCCAATCTGTCTGCTGTTAATGCTCCCAAGTTTAATTGGCTAATATTTTCTCTAAAAGCACTCATGGATAGCGTATTTATCTCTCTCAGTACACTCACTGACTGTATCTTTATAAGGATAATTTATATCCGCCTTAAAAGAATTTGTGGCAGCTGACATGAAAACATAAAAAGTGTTGTCTAGAGGGAAGTGATGAATGAAGCAGGGAGAGTAGTCAGCAAACGTGCCGGCTAAGTCACTTCAGTCCTGTCTGACTCTTTGGGGCCCTGTGGACTGTAGCCCACCAGGCTTCTCAGTCCATGGGATTCTCCAGGCAAGAATGCTGGAGTGGGTTGCCATGCCCTCCTCCAGGGAATCTTCCTGACCCAGGGATCAAACCTGCATCTCTTACCTTCTCCTGCACTGGCAGGTGGGTTCTTTACCACTAGTACCACCTGGGACACCCAACAGCAGTCAGGCAGAAGCACAAATAAATTTGCCAGAAATACAGGCCGAGGGAAGCTGTTGCACTGAGTACAAATCTGAATTCTGTGCTTTCTGGCAGCATGGACAGGTGGATGAAATAAATTAGATAGCACTTTGCTTGAAGAGAAATCTTTTTCTCAGTCTGAACTCTTACTTAGTTCTGCATCTCAAAGGTGCCACTGAACAAAATAATGGACAGTGGAAAGGGCCCTAAACTGAAATTTTTACCAAATTAGGTTGCCTTATAATAATGATGACGATGATAGTGTTATGCCCAAGTCGCAAAATCTCCCAATGACCACCAGGGAGCTGGTATCCGATGCAAAAGCAAGAGAGTTTTTATTACCAAGCTTGAGCTGGGGCTCCCACCGTTACCCACGTGGCTAAGGAGAGGAGACCTGAACTCTGGGTTACATTGCTTATATAGGGTATTCTCACGCGAAAAATTCAAAAAACTGGAGTTTTCGGGTTGGGAGACGTCTAATTGGTTATCTTCTGTGGAAGGGTCAGATGTTGGATTCTGATTGGTTTTCATTTCCCAGGCTGGCCACGGGTTCTGATTGATTCCCATTTCCCGGGCTTAATTTGAATATCCAGGGCAGGTCATAAGTCCTGAACGTAAGTCAGGAGATCCTGATCTGGGATCTGATTGGCTTGCAGGTGGTAGGGGATTTCCAAAGACTCTTTCCTCAAAATGGGATGGCTTAGGTTCTTCAATAGTTGTGATGGTCAGGTTTGGACAGAAAAATCTTTTCTGTTTCTTGGGTTTCTATGAGAAAGGATGAACACTTATAGCCTCTTGTCTTATCCCTTAATTTTCCCCTTGGAGAAAGGCTGGGTGGGAGATGGTCATGGTTCAGTTTCCTCAAATATATGAAGCAAATCTCTCAATGGTCCTGGGCATGAGGAATTTGGTCCCTTTTCCCCTTTCTTGATCTCTCTGGAACTGTAAGAGACAGTGACATGGAAAAGCAGGCTGGCTCTGCCCACTGAAAATGATCCCAGAATAGTCTACACAAGGGTCTAGATTAAAGACTGAGGAATGGAGTGGTCAATTCCCGTTTGACTCTTCTAAGTTATAGTTTCTAATGATGATGACATTTTCCTCCATTACTTTTTTCTTATTTCTCAATAGCATCAAAATTCAGATGGAATCGAGAAGTGTTATTTATTTTTGGTCTTGGTCCTTTAGGTTACCCACCAAAATCTGTTTCTTCTTTTTCCATAGAAACAGAATTTTTGCTGGGCAGATGGTTGCAGCCAGGTATAATCTGAGGACTAAGTCCATGGGTACCAAAGTTGGGTGGGAAAAAAATGTATACAAGTTGTGACTTTAGCTCTTAAAGATCCTTGGCCTGAACAAGTTCTTTGCTTTCCTTTCTCCTGGTAGGAAAAGGCAGTGGCTGGAGCACACTGAGGCTAGAATAGTTGCCCCACAAGCCTGGGAAGCATTTTGGAGCAGAGCCCACATCCACGAAAAAAGGCCCAATTTTGAAATAACTCATTCTTTGATCTCTTCATTATACAAAGCTGCTCACCTAACTAACTCCCAACCAATATGGACTCCAAAACCAATAAGAGCTAACAATTCTTTAGCATTTTTTGGAGGTTTTTTTAAAATTGTTTTATATCAACATGTATTTGTTTAACAATGTTGTGTTTGTTTGATGTGTACAGCAAAGTGATTCAGTTATACATATACATGTATCTATTCTTTTTCAGTCCATTTAGGTTATTACAGAATATTGAGCAGTTTCCTGTGCTAAACAGTAACTCCTTGTTGCTTATCTATTTTAAATATAGCAGTGTCAATCCTAAACGCCCAGTCCATCCCTCCCACTCACCCTTCCCCACTGGTAACCATAAGTTCATTCTCTAGGTCTGTTTCTGTTTTGTAAATAAGTGCGTTTGTCTCATTTTGTTTACATTCCACATATAAGCGATATCATATGATATTTGTCTTTCTCTGTCTGACTTACTTCACTTAGTATGATCATCTTCAGGTCCATCCATTATGTCATTCTTTTTAATGGCTGAGTAATATTCCATTGTGTGCATGTACTACATCTTCTTACCATCCATTCATCTATTGATGGACATTTAGGTTGCTTCCATGGCTTGGTTATTGTAAACAGCCTTGTAATGAACATTGTGGTGCATTATCCTTTTAAACCATGTTTTTCTCTGGACCATATGGTTGGTCTGTTTTAGTCTTTTGAGGAACTTCCATAGTGGCTATACCAGTTTACATTCCCATTTCTCTGCACCCTCTCTAGCATTTATTAGTTGTAGATTTTTTGATGATGACCATTGTGATTGGTGTGAGGTGATATCTCATTGTAGTTTTCATTTGGATTTCTCTAATAATTAGCAATGTTGAGACTTTTTCCATGTTGGCCATTTGTATGTCTTCTTTGGAGAAATGTATAGTTAGTCTTCTGCCTGTTCTTTGATTGGATTATTTGTTTTGGTGATATTAAGCCTCAGGAGCTATTTGTAAATTTTGGAGACTAATCCCTTGTCAGTTGCATCATTTGCAAATATTGTATCCCCTCTTGGGGTTGTCTTTTTGTTTGGTCTAGGATTTCCTTTGCTGTGCAAAATATTTTGAGTTTAATTAGGTCTCACTTGTTTTGTTTTATGGCCATAACTTTAGGAGATGGCTCAAAAAATATTGCTATGATTTATGTGTCAAAAAGCATCTGTTTGTGTCATCTTCCGTTTCTTTCATCAGTATTTTATAGTTTTTGGAGTACAGGACTTTTGTCTCCTTAAGTAGGTTTATTCTTAGGTATATTATTTTTGATGCAGTAGGAAATGGGATAATTTCTTTAATTTCTCTTTCTGAACTTTCATTGTTATTGTGTAGAAATGCAATGGATTTCTATGTATTAATTTGTATCCTGCAATTTTACTGAATTTATTGATGAACTCTAGTAGTTTTCTGGTGGCAGCTATAAGATTTTCTCTGTGTAGTATCATGTTATCTGCAAACAGTGACAGTTTTACTTCTTTTCTGATTTGAGTCCTTTTATTTCTTTTTCTTCTCTGATTATAACGGCTAGGACTTCAAACATCATGTTGAATCAGAGTGGTGAGAATGGACATTCTTGTCTTGTTCCTAATCTTAGAAGAAATAAATGCTTTTAGCTTTTCATCAATTTGAGTATGATGTTAGCTGTAGGTTTGTCATATATGGTCTTTACTACATTGAATTATGTTCCCTCTATGCCCATGTTCTGGAGAGTTTTTATCAAAAATGAGTGTTGAATTCTGTCAAAAGCTTTTTCTGCATCCATTGAGATGATTGTATGGTTTTTATTCTTCAATTTACTGATGCAGTGTATCACACTGGTTGATTTGCAGATAATGAAATGTCCCTGTATCCCTGGGATAAATCCCACTTGATCATGGTATATGATCTTTTTAATGTGTTGTTGGATTCATCAGTGAGCGATATTGGCCTGCAATTTTCTTGTTTTTGTGTGTGGTATCTTTGTCTGGTTTTGGTATCGGGGTGATGGTAGCCCCTTGAGTGAATCTGGAAGAATTCCTTCTTCTGCAATTTTTTGGAATAGTTTCAGAAGGATAATAGTTAACTTTTCTCTAAATTTTTGATAGAATTCGCCTATGAAGCCATCTGGTCCTAGAATTTTGTTTGTTGGAAGTTTTAAAGTCAGTTTCAATTTCAGTACTTGTGGTCAGTCTTCTTTAACACTTAATATCATGTGCCAGGATCTGGGTGGAGCACTGTACATGTATTATGTCACTTGGGTCTCATCAATATCCTCTAAGGTAAAGTCATTACATTCTTTTTTGAGGAGGGAACAAAGACACAGAAAGGTCAATTAAGCAACTTCTACTACACACACAGCAAAGGAACAGAGTCAGAGTTCCAACACAGTGTCCCCTGCCTTGGTTCTTAAATATCATGATGTCTTGCCCTTTACAAGGACTTGGAGCAGAGAACTGAAGGCAGGGTTTCTCTATTTCCATGGAGAGTCAGAACAGTGTAACTTCAAGATAGAAAATGTTTCAGGTTTGCCATGCACCCCCTTGCAAGCCCTGGAGAGGGGAAGGTCTACCCACTCCAGTATTCTGGCCTGGAGAATTCCATGGACTATGTAGACCATGGGGTTGCAAAGAGTAGGACATGACTGAGCGACTTTCAGTCACTTCACTCCCTTGAAAATAATTGAAATTATTTGAATTGTCTGTGAAGTTAGAACAGGGAGGCAGTCAACAGAAGAAGGATGAGAATTTTAGTTAGAAGGGCAAGCAGAACCCATCAGGATAAGTGCTGGAGACCATTCTCCATGGGGCTCTTGTGTTTCTGCATGTGCTTGCAAGCAGAGGCACTGGCTGCTTTTGTTCTGAACCATCTTTTCAAGGAAGTTTGTATAGTGAACAGCCTGAGAAGATATTGAAGGTATTTCCCTTCAGAGCAAAGGGTCAGGCATGTCTACCACCATCTTAAAAGATCTGGGTTCCCTAAGTTCACAGCTCCTTTCCTGTAACTGTGTGTGGGGATGTTTGTCTTGCCTTGTAGGGAACTAACACAAATGCGTATGCTGGCTGCTATTACTATTGTAAGTAATCAACCACCCTTTGCCTCTGACTCAGAAATCATATGTCTTTTTGCAGTTAGTTAATGTGTTGGCTTGAATGTAGAGGAGAGTCTTAAACTATTCAGAGTTCTTGACAATAAAGTAAGTTTTTCTATTCCCTTTTAATTGCAATGAATAACTCAGTATTCAAAGGCAGTTGGTCTGGATTTTCTACCTGTCAGTTGATTGAATAAGGAGAAAGGAAAGTCTTTAAAGATAATGGAAATTAACACTCTAGAAATAGATATTCATTTAGTCAGAATTCATGTCCACCCAATTCCGAAACCCAGTTCCAAATCGTGTTGACAAAGTTCCAAAATTAGATTTCCGTACTTTCAAATGTCAACAAATACATAGTCTAAAATGTTTTGAAGATACAGCATGATGGGGAAATGGAGTTGATAAATTTTTAGACATTCCACAAGGATTAGGATGTCCAACTTTACCTGAAAGGAGGGTGAAACTATAATTCCGAATAGAAAGAAAATAAAAATTTCATCCATAGTGGTTAAAAAAAATGTTATTTGAATATTTTGATTTCCCTAACTGGAGAATAAAACCAATCTCTTGTGTTGGGGAAAAATTACTGGTTTAGAACTCAAAATAGGTGAGATCATTTTATCAACTAATTGTGCAACTTCCACAAAATAGTATCTGGGCCTTATTCTTTCTTCAAGCATAAAACAGGGATCATGAAATACATCATCTGGAAGCTCACATCTAACATGGAAGTTAATGGAATCCTAAACTCTCAGAAGTAGAAGGAAACAGTAGTGATAAAGTGTAATGTTTCAGAATTTTGAATTATTTTCTCAGCATAAATTCTAAGTGGTGTTTCTAGAGATAGGAAGATCATTACATTTCAATGAATCAGTTTATTTCATCTCTAGAGATATTTCAATAAGGTCTTCTTTATATTAAATAAAATCTGTCATTGTTATTCAGTCACTAAGTCATGTCTGACTGTTTGCAAACCCATGGACTGCAGCATGCCAGACTTCACTATTTTCCTGTCCTTCACTATTTCCTGGAGTTTGCTCAAACTCATGTCCCTTGAGTCAGTGATGCGATCCAACCATCTCATCCTCTGTTGCTCCCTTCTCCTCTTGCTCTCAATCTTTCCCAGGCTCAGGGTCTTTTCTGATGAGTTGATGCTTCACATCAGGTGGCCAAAATATTGGCGCTTCAGCAACAGTCCTTCCAATGTGAATATTCAGGGTTGATTTCCTTTAGGATTGACTGATTTGATCTCCTTGCCGTCCATGGGACTCTCAAGAGTCTTCTCCAACTCCATAGTTCAAAGGCATCAATTTTTCGGCACTCAGCCTTCTTTATGGTCCAACTCTCAATCTGTACATAACTACTGGAAAAACCATAGCTTTGACTAGATGTACCTTTGTCAGCAAAGTGATGTCTCTGCTTTTTAATATGCTATCTAGGTTTGTCATAGCTTTTCTTCCAAGGAGCAAGCATCTTTTAATTTCATGCCTACCGTCACCATCCACAGTGATTTTGGAGGCCAATAAAATAAAATCTGTCACTGCTTCCATTGTTTTCCCATCTATTTGCCATGAAGTTAATGGACGAAATGTCATGATCTTCGTTTTTTGAATGTTGAGTTCTGAGCCAGCTTTTCACTCTCCTCTTTCACCTTCGTCAAGAGGCTCTTTAGTTCCTATTGTAACTTTTATCATTGATCCTGGATTAACTTCTGGACCATAAATAATCTCTTTTTCCCCAATTCTAGTTTATTAGTTATTTGAAGTAGGTAATCACGTCACAGACCTCTTCTCTTTTCTAATCTATTAATCCCTGATTTCTATAAATGTTTCTACATATGAGTCTTGTGTTCCTTCAAATTCTGGCTGGCTTTAAATTGTAAGCTATTTCATGCAGGCCCGTATACTTTAGACACCAAACAGAATTCTGTCCATCACTCTTCCTGAAAAATTTTTCTAGAAGTGGAAGAACTAGTATCAGAAAATGACCCCCCCATGGGCAGTGGATCCTGTCCAAGGTGGTGATGGTGGGGCTGGTGGTTGGGTAGGAAGCCAGGACTGATTCTGCCTCAGTTCAGTTCAGTTCAGTCGCTCAGTCATGTCTGATTCTTTGTGACCCCATGAATCGCAGCATGCCAGGCCACCCTGTCCATCACCAACCCCTGGAGTTCACTCAGACTCATGTCCATTAAGTCAGTGATGCCATCCAGCCATCTCATCCTCGGTCGTCCCCTTCTCCTCCTGCCCCCAATCCCTCCCAGCATCAGAGTCTTTTCCAATGAGTCAACTCGTCACATGAGGTGGCCAAAGTACTAGAGTTTCAGCTTCAGCATCATTCCTTCCAAAGAAATCCCAGGGCTGATCTCCTTCAGAATGGACTGGTTGTATCTCCTTGCAGTCCAAGGGACTCTCAAGAGTCTTCTCCAACACCACAGTTCAAAAGCATCAATTCTTTGGCGCTCAGCTTTCTTCACAGTCCAACTCTCACATCCATACATGACCACTGGAAAAACCATAGCCTTGACTAGACGGACCTTTGTTGGCAAAGCAATGTCTCTGCTTTTGAATATGCTATCTAGGTTAGTCATAACTTTCCTTCCAAGGAGTAAGCATCTTTTAATTTCATGGCTGCAGTCACCATCTGCAGTATTCTGCCTAGTGGAATTTAAAAGTCTAAATGCATCAGCACAGGAAAGCTAATGGGGCCAAGTTAAATTCTGTCAAGCATGTGCACATACCAGGGGAAGAGGGTAGTTAACCTCTTCCCCTGGTAAACGTGATTTTCTCAGTTGGGAGCCAAAGGATCAATTGGGGTCACTCAATTTACAGTGTAGCTTGGGACAGGCCTCCCTAGTCTAATACTTATATTGGAAGATTATCCTGATGGTTTTCATATTTTAATGTAACACACATCTCATCAGAGGAGTATGTTAAAAGGTGACCCTCAGAGACCATAGATTCATTCTCTTAAGTCTGTGAGTCTGTTTCCGTTTTGTAAGTACGTTCATTTGTATCATTTTTATAGTCTCCACATATAAGAGATATTATGTGATATTTGACTTTCTCTGATTTCACTTAGTATGAGATCTCCAGGTCCATCTATATTGCTGCAAATGACATTCTTTCTTTCTTTTTAATAGCTGAGTAATATTTCATTATTTACGTGTACCACCCCTTCCTTATCCATTCATCTGTCTATGAAACATTTAGTTTGCATCCATGTCTTGGCTACTGTCAACAGCCCTGCAATGAACACTGAGGTGCATGCATCCATTCCAGTCATGTTTTTCTCAGGATACATGCCCAGGAATGGGACTGCTAGATCATATGGTAGTTTTTTAAAGAAGTTCCATACTGCTTACCACCAATAGTACAACTGAGTTCCCTTTTCACCACACCCTCTCCAGCATTTAGTTTGTAGATCTTTTTCATGATGGCTATTATGACTGGTGTGAAGTGGCAACTCACTGTAGTTTTAACTTAGATTTCTCTAATAATTAGTGATGTTGAACATCTTTTCATGTGCCTCTTGCTCTCTGTATGTCTTCTTTGGAGAAATGTCTATTTAGATCTTTTATTTAGGAGTGAGAGGGGGACTAAGAGCAATAAAATATTATCATGTTACGGAAGCCAAAGTAAGAAAGTATCAAGGAAGAAAGATTTCTTGATTTAACAGAACATTTTTACAAATTGGTAGTAAATTCACACTGTGAAGATTTAAGGAATAGGTCAGTAATGAAGAAAGCAAGTCATAGCAAGCTGCTCTATTTAGATGTAAAACAATAAAAATGAATGAGTGGATCGACAGATGGAAAAAGAATGAAGTAGTAGTGTGATTTATTGTCCTTAGAAGAAAATGGCTGATGCTTGTGTGCTGGAGAAACCAACACGTTCAATGTCAGAAAATGCAAGAAAAAGGGGGTAGGGAAAGCCTGAGAGGATAACTGATTGATAAAAACATAAAGGTAAAAGAGGAGGAAACTGATTATCACATCAGACTTTCTTGGAGTCAAGTCAGAGATAATATCATTGGGGAGAGTGAGAAGATGGAGACACCATGGCAATCATAAAATGACAGGTTAACAGGCAGAAATCTTCTTATCTCTTATATGTGAGAAGTCATGAGGTAGGCAGACAGGGTTTCTTTTGTGGTTTCAAGTCATGAGGGACCCTGGCGTGTCCTGTTTTCGCTTCACCATCCTAGTTTAATGGCTTCTGTCTTCAAGGTTCAGAAGAGCTGCTGAATCTCCACTGATCACACCCATGTGTGCTGGCTAGAAAGGAAAAGCAAAAAAGCAAAAAAGACTTCTTGCAGCTGCATTAGTTTTATTTCAGCATTCTTCTTGGAAGTATCACAAAAGTTTTGCGTTCATATAGTTGGCCAGATCTTATATTAGCTAAACCTATTGACTGAGCAACTGAACTGAACTGAACTGATTGATAAAAGAGTCTGAAAAACGTAGTCCTTTTTCTCCCTCAATGATCAGAGAAAGGTCAGGGTTCTCTTACAGAGAAAGAAGGAAGATGTTACTGGTGTTAGGTAATTGTCAGTCTCTGCCATAGACATGGTAAAAGTTTGTGTGTGGTTCAGTCTCTCCGTTGTGTCTGACTCTGCAACACCATGGACTGCAGCATACCAGCCTCCCCATCCTTCACTCTGTGAGTTCGGTCAGATTCATGCCCATAGAGTCGGTGATGCCATCCAACCATCTCATCCTCTGCCACCCCCGTCTCCTCCTACCTTTAATCTTTCCCAGAATCAGGCTCTTTTCCAATGAGTCAATTCTTCGCATCAGGTGGCCAAAGTATTGGGAGTTTCACTTCAACATCAGTGAATATTCAGGACTGACTTCCTTTAGGATGGACTGGTTGGATCTCCTTGCAGTACAAGGAACTCACAAGAGTCTTCTCCAACACCACAGTTTGAAAGCATCAATTCTTCGGCACTTAGCCTTCTTTCTAGTCCAACTCTCACATCCGTACATGACTACTGGAAAAACCATAGCTTTGACTATATGGACATTTGTTAGCAAAGTAATGTCTCTGCTTTTTAATGCACTGTCTAGGTTCGTCTTAGCTTTCCTTCCAGTTCAGTTTGTGGTGAGGCCATTATTGCAGTTTTGTCACTTTGTCTAGCAAAACTGCTTATCAGGAAAAGAAGTGGCCAGGCTCTGTGCTGTGCTGATGAGTTTTGGCCGGGGCTATGGATTGGAGTGTCAGTTACCTATAAGGGAATGAGCAATTTCAGGCTAGAAGCAAACACATTGCTGATACTGAGCTCCAGGCTGATGGACTGAAAAAGAACAATGTGTACTCACAGGGCTGGAGATCACAAGAAGGGCAAAGAGCTAGTTGAACAAAGAAGAAAGGATCAGGAAAGTGGAAGATGGTGTGATTAGAAAAGGAAATTTGACGTTGGCAAAAATTAGGCAGTTACAAGTGCTCAGAGTTTGAGATGTGATTGTTTTTAGCTGGAATGGAAAAATAGATTATTATATTGATGTGTAAGAGTTCTGGAAACATGCCTAGAAGGATCATTGATAAGGATGATAATCAAGAGATTAAAGTAGAAAGGAGCATTGGAGACTAAAAACCTAGATATTCATGAAATAAATAGGAAACAGAATGAGAAGGAACAGTACCAATGTAGAGACTTACCTACAACTGAGGTTGACTGGAAATCACAGGGAAATGGTAATTACGGACATTTATTCAGTACTTGCTATGTGACAGTCAACAAACTGTGTTTTTAATACAAAATGATTTTTAAATAAACTATTTAGGAATAATTTTAGATTTACATAAAAGTTTTAAAGATACAGAGTTCCTTTATTGTCTCCATTCATTTTCCTCTAAATTGAACCTCTTACATAACCATGGTACTTTGGTAAAACTAGGAAATGATACTGGTCCAATACTATCACCTAAATTTTAATTTGGCTTTCTGCAGGTGTTCCACTAAAGCTTCTTTTCTGTTGCAGAATGCTGTCCAGGATACTCTATTATATTTTGTCTTTATCAACAGTTATGTCTCCTTAGTCTTCTAACCTGTGAAAATGTCTCAGTCTCCGGTTTTCTTAACACTTTGAAGAAGAACACTTCCAGAAATCTTGAGGAATCTCTCTCAATTTGGGGTTTCTCTGACATTTTTCTCATGATTAGACTAGGGTTCGGAGAAGGCAATGGCACCCCACTCCAGTACTCTTGCCTGGAAAATCCCACGGACGGAGGAGCCTGGTAGGCTGCAGTCCATGGGGTCGCGAAGAATCAGACACGACTGAGTGACTTCACTTTGACTTTTCACTTTCATGCATTGGAGAAGGAAATGGCAACCCATCCAGTGTTCTTGCCTGGAGAATCCCAGGGACGGCGAAGCCTGGTGGGCTGCTGTCTATGGGGTCGCACAGAGTCGGACATGACTGAAGCGACTTAGCAGCAGCAGCAGCAGCAGACGACTAGGGTTACGTGTTTTGGGGAAATGCCACAGAGCAGAAGTGTACTGATCATACCATTATATCTGAGAGGAACACCAACACTTATCATTGTTAAACTCGACTGCTTGGTTAAAGTGGTGCTAGACAGATTTCTACAATGCCAACTTTTAACTTTTTCCCTTTCTTTACTGTATTCTTTGGAAGCAAGAGGCTGAGTTTAGCCCACACTCAAGGGAAGGGGGGTATTAAGCTCCCTGGAAGCTTAATTATCTACTAGAAGGCATAGTTATCTATACTCAGGATTCTGCTATTAGGAAGATTTGCCCTTTTCCCCATTTATGCAGCCCTTTATATCAGCATGGATTCATGGATATTTCATTCCTTGAGTTGTAATCCAATACTGTTATCGTTTTGCTCAAATTGTTCCCATTTTGGCCTCCTGAGAACTGTTTTTACATAAAGTTTCTGTGGAATCCCCCAACAATACAGTGAAGCATTACTGTTATCCTTATTTTGTAGAAACAGAAACCCAGGCTCAGAGAGAGGAAGAAACCTTCCCAGTGATTCAGATCATATGTGCGCTGAAGCCAGGAGTCTGACCTCAGTGTCTGAGTGCTTAGCTCTCTTGGAGGAAAAGGATCTCTACGAATACAGATCAGAGATAAGCTGTCTCTATCACCATTTCAGAGGTAAGATCTGTTTTTGAGAGGATCATCACAAAAGTAGTCGTTGCAGAGAGGACGTGCTTCCAAAGGGTCAGTGTGAAGAGAAGGAACCATAAACAGTGATCAGAAATGAGACTCTTGCCAGGTGGGAGGAGAGGAGAGTAATTGAAGGAATAATCAGATGCAGGGCAACTAATACCACAGAAGCAACTGGAGGAAAGAAATCCATTGAGGCTACAATATATTTGGCTGCAGGGCCACAGAGAACCAGCCTATGGTAAGAAGGAAGTTAAGTGAACTTCAACAGAGCTACGTAAGGGGAGGAAAACAAGATTTCAGGAGCTCAACACTGTTTTAGAGAAAGGAGGCAAAGAAGTGATAAGGAAAGGGATGCAGAATTAAGTAACATTTTTTCCAGGATAGAGGATGACCTGTGCACAGGTAAGCTTATAGGAGAGAGAAGATTCTGGAAGAGGAAAATACAGTGGTTTACAATGTTAATTTCTGTTGTACAAAGTGATTCAGTTGTACATATACATACATTTTAAAAATAATCTTTTCCATTATAGTTTATCATACTGAATATAGTTCTCTGTTGTTCCATGTCCAGTTCTAACTGTTGCTTCCTGACCTCCATATAGGTTTCTCAAGAGGCAGGTCAGGTGCTCTGGTATTCCCATCTCTCTCAGAATTTTCCATAGTTTATTGTGATCCACACAGTCAAAGGCTTTGGCATAGTCAATAAAGTAGAAATAGATGTTTCTCTGGAACTCTCTTGCTTTTTGGATGATCCAGCGGATGTTAGCAATTTGATCTCTGGTTCCTCTGTCTTTTCTAAAACCAGCTTGAACATCTGGAAGTTCATGGTTCACGTATTGCTAAAGCCTGGCTTGGAGAATTTTGAGCACTACTTTACTAGCATGTGAGATGAGTGCAATTGTGCAGTAGTTTGAGCATTCTTTGGCATTGCCTTTCTTTGGAATTGGAATGAAAGCTGACCTTTTCCAGTCCTGTGGCCACTGCTGAGTTTTCCAAATTTGCTGGCATATTGAGTGCAGCACTTTCACAGCATCATCTTTCAGGATTTGAAATAGCTCAACTGGAATTCCGTCACCTCCACTAGCTTTGTTCATAGTGATGCTTTTTAAGGCCCACTTGACTTTACATTCCAGGATGTCTGGCTCTAGGTGAGTGATCACACCATCATAATTAACTTGGTCGTGAAGATCTTTTTTGTACAGTTCTTCTGTGTATTCTTGCCACCTCTTCTTAATATCTTCTGCTTCTGTTAGGTCCATACCATTTCTGTCCTTTATTGAGCCCATCTTTGCATGAAATGTTCCTTTGGTATCTCTAATTTTCTTGAAGAGATCTCTAGTCCCTTGGACTGCAAGGAGATCCAACCAGTCCATTCTGAAGGAGATCAGCCCTGGGTGTTCTTTGGAGGGAATGATGCTAAAGCTGAAGCTCCAGTACTCTGGCCACCTCATGCGATGAGTTGACTCATTGGAAAAGACCCTGATGCTGGGAGGGATTGGGGGCAGGAGGAGAAGGGTCCGACAGAGGATGAGATGGCTGTATGGCATCACGGACTCAATGGACATGAGTTTGAGTGAACTCCGTGAGTTGGTGATGGACAAGGAGGCCTGGCGTGCTGCAATTCATGGGATCGCAAAGTCGGACACAACTGAGTGACTGAACTGAACTGAACTGATAGTTCTCTGTGCTATACAGTAGGACCTTGTTTATCCATTCCATATATAATAGCTTACATCTGCTAACCCTCCTCATGGACATAAGAGAATAGACTTGTCATTCCCAAGGGGGCGGGCGAGGGTTGAGGGAGGGATAGAGTGGGAAGCTGGGGTTAGGAAGGGTGTTTAATCTTGAAGGCAAGGGATCTTCTTCTTCTCCCTCATTGGAGGTTGGCTTAAGAGCAGAGGCCAATGGTACTGCTGGGGTCAAAGTACATAGTCACTTAGGATGTGCTGTGGGGTTTTGATAGTTTCAGTTGTATTAGTGGACCTGGAAGCATGGTCCTCTGGAGACATTGGGAAAAAACTCAGAGCAATATTCCTTAGTCTGGTGAGTAGCTAATAACATCCCTGGTCAGTGTCTGATAGGCTTGATAATGGGGGGTCCAAGTTGAAGTCACTCATGCTGAAGGAAACCAATTGACTAAATGAAAGCAGGCATCAGGAATATGATTATCTGGATTTTTTTCTTGGTTCTTTGAGATCAAATATTTGAAACTGAATATATTATGCACTTTTCAGACAAAAGACAGTGTTAGTCTTTCTCAAATGTTCAGACTCAGGTGTAATGCACATTTGCTATGTTACTATCAAGTTGTTATGATTAAGAATAAGTGTAAAATTAATGTAAACAATTGTTACTGAGAATGAAAACTTTTTCTCAGGAATTTTTCTTCAAATAATGCCAACTGCAGAATTCAAGGTGAGTGTTTAATAGTTATAATGTAATACCAAAGGCTTAACATGCCATTTATATTTGATAGAGACATAAGTTTGGGCAATAACTTTTCTTATCTAAGCACAAAATAGAACATGGGTTGTTTAAAATTTTTTTCATAAATATTCTTAAAATACTATTAAAATGGAATGAATACTACCACCACTAAACTATAACACTGATTGTGCAAGGTTTAAAAGAACAGTCCATTGCAGAAGCATTTTAATCTATGAGTTTCCTTGAAGTCTTTTTTTATATTCCAGTAAAGCCCAAAATATCCAGGGGAGCAGAACTTCATAAAAAGTTTAGGAATTACTGACATAACCTATCCTTAAATATTATAGGTTGCCTTCATCTGACATAATTACAATACTATACTATAAGTGCTCATTTCCTTTATGTGGACCAAAAATAATTTGCGTTAAAACATACTATTCATACTTGGTGATTATTTTATTACCATAAATTATTGTATATAATTTTTTGATAAGGATATTATAAATCATATTTTAAACAAAAATGTATGCATGGCATATGTAAGCAGTAACATCTTGAAGGAGAAAACACCCATGAAAACATTTACCTAAAATTTAGTAATACTGAAAAACACTAGATTGTGCAGAGTAATGATTAAAAGCTATGTGTAATACACCGGAACACTGGTAAGTCTTCAGGTACTGGAGGAACAACCTGGCATAGGGAAAAGATCAGAGTAGGAACAGCCACATCCTTAGAAGTGCACGTCATCGAAAAATAAATCCCTCAATATAGCATTACACAAAGATTCTTCCTTTGGCACTTAACAATACAGACAAAGGTGTATTGGGTTTAATGTGATTTTATTATTAGCTAAATTTTAGTTACTTTATATAGATAAAAATATACAATATTGCTTTAAGTTTTTTAAGTGTATACTTGATCATCAACATATTCACATACAGTTTAGAAGCCTGTTTTTCCCCCACTAAACAGTTCATCCGGTAACATGTGGAAGAGACTAACAAAAATTATTTAGATGAAGACTTTTCATAAAAGGTTTCAATGTAAAAGTGGAATATTAATCTGGTCTAAATCTTTAGTGATTCCTCCTGCTACAAACAAATTATGAAATGTTTTAGACAAATTTATTATTTTTTTCAACACTTGAATTCATTGTCCAGGTTCAAAATTCTGTTGGAAAATGCATAAAACTGACTTAGCTATTGTGTCTGAAGTCACTTTTATATACATTGATTTACTAAAAAAAGAAAAGTATAGTATTTTAATACTATATTTCAGTTTGGGATTTCATTGTGTTTTTATATAATACATGCAAAACATGTCTATGCCTTTCAGCTGTCCTATTTAAGTAAAAGAAAGTCAGACGGTGGCACTTTTAAGTCACCCAAGGATGGTAAAGTTACTAGTGGTCTGATTAATCTGCTTACTTAAAAAGACACAGTGATAAAATATGTTAAGACCCAAACAAGTTATTTATGTGCATATATAAGGTATGCACTATTTTTAAATGAAAGACTGAAAACATTTTACAAATATCATTGTTCATTATAAACTCTACAATGCACCATTTTTTCACTTATACCAATACTTTGCACCAAACATTGCTATATTTAATCTTAACACTCCTCAAATATGAGAAAAACAAATAGTTTCCACTGTACTAAGAAGTGAAATTTATAAAGTCAACATATTACATTTTAAAGGATTACAGGTCTAAAACAGTTTTTAAAGAATTTATACATATTGAAATGGGTGCTGTACTTATTAAAGAGCTAAAAATAAAGCTGCTTCTCTTCATTTTAAGTTAATACTCAGGGTTGCATTTAACAGCAGATTCTTTACAGGGCAACATTCAACTATTAAGGTGGAGATTTTAGTAAAGCTAAATGGTGATATATCTCTTACTTCTGAAAACTCTTGAAATTTTAGTGCTGCTCTCTTACAATAACTAAAAAAAAAATTTAGGAAGATATTTCCATTTCCAAAATTTTTCAACGTAAGGCACACGGCAACATTAAAATCTAGAAACAACTAGAGTAAGTAATAAATATTTCTCTTTTCAACTATTATTTGCTCTTTACCTGAAGAAAGTGGGTGAGTAGTGCAGTTGAAACATGCCTAGATTAATAAAAATGACTGAATTTAAGAAATACCAATATTTGTGTGCAGAATGTTATTAATTTTAAAAAGAAAAAGTATATTTTATGTAAATATATATTTTACATAAAATATACTCCCTACAGTGTTATAGGTAGAAAAAAGTGTGAGGCACTTACATTACCAAGGAGGGAGGAGCATACTGAGATTATCTTTTTATACAAGCACCAAACCATTTGTTTTAACCTCTGAGATAAAAGCAGAAGCTAAAAGTAAAAGGAAATAGTTAATATTTGGTACACTAATAATCTACAAGTTCAAAACTCAAAGTATTTGATTTTAATCTGATGGAAGTAATCCCACCAGAGAAAAATTTTTCATATTTAAAACTGTCAAAATATCTCCCTGAAAAAGTTCTGTATATTCTGTGGTATTATTTCAGAATACTGTAAACTGTAGATGGTATTTCACTCCTCTGTGACAGCATACTATTCTAATGATGGTAGTATAGGTGAATAACTCCTCTTATTACAAACCAACCAGTTTTAATGTTTTTTATAACAGTAAAAATAACACGTACATCAATGTCTCCATGTGAACTTGCTGACATCCAACAAGGACAGTCTTATTACTCTGTGATGCTTCACAAACTACTCAAAAACCAAGGTGAGGACTGGGCTTGGAATTACAGGAATCCACCAGATGTCAAATCAGGGTAACTTCTGGCTTCTGATGGGTGAAGATGGGTGGCAGGCTGAGTGTTACTCATGCTATTTAATTCAGCTGGATATGTTTCATTTAAAATTGCTCCGTTCTGAAACTGCAAACAGCAATGCAACTTATTAGAACAGATCCTTCATATATATTAAACCATTAGATATGTGAAATGTAGTTCTAAAATCTTTATTCTCCAAGTTGTTATTGTTAAACTTCAAACTCCTTTACTGCTATTTTAACTCATTCAGTGAAGTTGTACTGAACACATGTATTAGTTGCACTTACAATCTTTCAGTTTCTCCATTAGATAGTATAGGTGAGTGATATGATTGTCTCACTTTAGATGTGGCACTCCATTGACTATTTGATCAATGAAATGCCTTTGGTTTGGGCAGGAGCCACTGGATCAGAAAGTACTAGTCACGAACCACAGGTACTATTCTCTGTCATAAGTCTGCTTTGACCAGATTGTATCTCAGTAAGTTTTAGGTACCAATTAACTAACTACATTCAAGATCACCACATTGGACTACAGATAACCCAGAACTTTCTGAAAAGCGGCAAGTTATGATTTGCAAGAGGTTTCTTAATATGCCTTATATACTATATACCATGGGTATGATTTCTATAACCAATTTTATTCATAATATGCTTTCAAAGTACTACTAAACTTATTGTCCTAATTATGGAAATAAAAATTACCAAAGTAAAATGCTTGCTCTTGCCTTTTAACAATGAAATTCTCATTTCCATAAGTGTTACTGGAAAAAAAGGAGGGAGGGAAGGACCTTGAGACACACAGTTCTGTGGAATAATAATTAGTTGGTGATGGACAGGGAATCCTGGCATGCTGCAGTCCATGGGGTTGCAAAGAATTGGACATGAGTGAGCGATTGACCTGAATAATTCCTAATAGTTCTGTAGGTTTTTATAGATTACAGAACTTTTTGAATTTAGTATAATTAGTAAAAGTAATGGATTATAATCATACCTTTAATTGCTTCAAATGAAATCTACCTTTCTAAAGCCTATGTAACATTAGGTTTCAGTCCTTCTAAACTCTGTCAAGTTTTCAAAGGGAAGGTAATAATCGCCCACTAAAAGGTAGGTTTTGGATAAATTACATTAATCACTCAATACAATGCACATCAGCAATTGTCTTTAAAGAGACTGTGTGCTAAGTCACTTCAGTCGTGTCCTACCCTTTGGGATCCTATGGACTGTAGCCCATCACGCTCCTCTGTCCATGGGATTTCCCAGGCAAGAATACCAGAGTGGACTGCCATTTCCTCCTTCAGGGTATATTTCCAACCCAGGGATCGAACCTGTGTCTCTAATGTCTCCTGCATTGGCAGGCGGGTTCTTTACCACTAGCACCACCCGAAAAAAGACTGTCTAGAGCAGTGCTAGTCAACAGAAATGTAATGTGAGCCACAAATGGAGTTCCAATTTTTTTTAGATTTAATAACTTTTTTTTTTTTTAAGTTGCTTAGTCATTTCCAAGTCTTTGCGACTCCATGGACTGTAACCCTCTAGGCTCCTCTGTTCATGGAATTCTCCAGGCCAGAATACTGGAGTAGCTAGCCATTCCCTTCTCCAGGAGATCTTCCCAACCCAGGGATTGAACCCAGGTCTGCTGCACTGCAGGCGGATTCTTTACTGTCTGAGCCACCAGGGAAGTCCAATAACTCCTTGGGGGAATATGTAGGTCCAGAATTCTTACTATTCATAAGGAAGTAACACAAAACAGTGGGAAAGAAAACACTGTAAGGAGCTGGTGCTAATGCAGGCCCTCTCCAGAATATAATTTTATATAATTCATTTCTCTACAGTTTACAAGTTACCCACCTGTGCTTATTCTGCAGCAATGTTGTGAGATAGACTGTAACTCATTGTTAAATTTTAACTGAACAATGTCAGGAATGAGGATAAGAAATTTTTTCACAGTCTTTTTCTAGGGAAAAACTCATATGTAATCAAACAAACCAAGTGTATAAAAAAGATCAGGAAAAAACAATTAATGAGAAAGCTGCAAATGACATTTATAAACTGTTATTACAGTCTTATTGGGATTTGCTTCACAACTAAAATACACAACATGAACTCAATATTTTCTAATGGAAAAGCATAAAGGCAAGCATAAGAGAGTCCTGGGTGGTCACAAAGAGCAGCGATCATTAGGAAGCACTTTAAGGTACCATGTTGGTAGAAGGGTCTGAATGACACATTTAAAAAATCCAGCTTGAGTCTCGTGATAGAAAGCCAGATAAGTTACCTTTCTTATTTTTCTTCAGATACCAGGGAAAAAACTATTTTACCTTGAAGGATAAAATGAAGATAGAACACAGAGGAGCCTAGGACTTTTAACAGAGATCACCTAGGACAAAAGTATTTGAAGGAAGCACAGCGATACTGGTTTTAACCCAATTTCAACAGGAAGAGAGTCAACATTTAATAATAATGAGTATAATCTATAAAAATACTGAGTCACTGTGTTATATACCTGAAAATGTAAATCAACTATGTCAGGAAAAAAAAAAAAAGAGCTTTGAAAAACCTATTTTTAAAACCTTAAAGCTTTCTAAGTCAGCATGTTTAAAAGGTCAGATTTTAAAAAATAATCAACATTATTCTAAACAGTGTACTTTTAACTAATTTTACTTGGTAATTTTACTTTTAACTTATGGATGTATTCATACTGCTTTTGTCCTTGATTTCTTTTAAATATGATATACTTGTATTAGTAATGTAAAGGTACCAGCTTACACAAAATAGTCACAAATAAAATTAGAAATGTTCTCCCATACATGCTACAGATAAAATGTTAAAATCAGTCACTGACAGAAAACTCATAATTTACATCTGTTTATAATTTATGAAGAGGCATTTGAAAGGACTTACTCAGTTTGAGAACACCCTTACCTTGTTTACAAATGCCTGTGAGCCTGGCGTGGTTGGGTTGTACGGCATCTGAGCCAGCTGGCTGTGCTGAGGGTCTGGCTGGCACTGGTACATTGAAACAGCCCCGGTGTAACACGTCTGAGGAGCTACCATGGCCGACTGTGGATTGAGTCCATGCTGTTGGTTTTCAGGAACTTGTAAACATGAGACAAAATCTTCTAAATTAGAAGCAGTAGTAGGGTACGGGGCTGGTTCAAAATTACCCATGGGAAAGTCTAACTGTGTACCCTGAGGTTGTGGTGGCAACCCAGGCTGACTACAGGGTATCAAGTTCTGGGGGTAAGGCATAGGATCAAGCTCAGGTTTGTAGGGAAACTCTTGACTAGCCCCGGGTAAGTCTGCAAAGACATTGTACTGCTGGAGGTCTTGCTGAGGACAATTCAAAGGCACAGATTGGTTAGAGTTCCAGTTTGCAAACATGTTGTTAACTTGCATATGCTTCATTTTCTGACACAGTTGTTGCTGCTGCTCCACTGCTGTGTGCATCTGATGGGGCTGCAGCTGCTGCTGGTCTAACTGGAGCTGCTCCTGGACCATACAGCTAGGGTTCAGAGCCACGGATGGCTGCTGAGGGTACCCTGAACACCCGAAGGTAGGCTTATTTAAAGAGTCTTCAACGTAGGTCAGAATTTCATCTGTTAAGTCAATATCTCTGAAGTCATCTTCACCGGAAAAGTCAGTTCTGAAAAATTCCTCATTCTGTTGCATGTGTTGGATGTCTTCAAAATCAATGCCTAGGTGTTTCATAATGCTGTACAAGTCACTGTTTCTGTTATCTGCAAAGAGCCCGGCATGATCTTCAGAGAGAGTTGGGTTCATGTCCTGAGACTGGCTGATCTGCTCATGTTTCAGGATACTGTCACTCCCCATAGGTACAACACTGTTTTGCCAGTTACTGCACTCATTCAGAGAGTCACTGAACAAATTCCTTTCAAAAGGTGTACTAGTTGAAGCAGGATAGAGATAAATAGCCTCATCTTGTTGCATCATGGCATTCAGGAGGGAACTGGGGCTGAGGGAATCCTTACTTAGAGCTGATGTGTCTTTTCCACCAGCACCATTTTTAGTCTTTATTGGTAAGGGATCCATTATGGAAGGAAAGGGGCTGCTTATCTCATATAGAACGGCGTCTCCAGTGGTAAACATAAATGGCAACTTCATATTGCGTTTGTTTAAGTGCTCCATTCCTTCTTCATCTCTACAATTGGGCACAAGAAAGTTTGCATGTATTAGAAAAAGCTGTATCATAAACATTTCCAAAATAAGAAATTTTAAAAAAGAAAAACTAGCACACAAAATACACAGTAGTTAAATTTGCTAGAGGTGAACATAAATTTGAGAGAAATCTTTCTGATGACAAGTACTTAAAACTGTTTATAGAAATTTAGATAGAATTCGTCCAAAAATTTAATTTCACTCTCAGATTCCATCCCTACCTGAAAAAAAAAATTCTGAATGGAATACAGATCCAAATATACAAGTGAGGCATGCTGAAATATAAAGCTCTAAAGGAAGACTGACATATGAAAATTAAAATTTTTTGCATGGGAAAAGAATTTATAGGTTAAGGCATGGAATAAATGTCATAGTTTCATATATACTATGTAGTGTGTATATGTGTAAAATTTAATGCTGGTATTAGGTAAAGAGCTCCAAATAGGTCTAACAACCTCTTAATAACTAATAGAACAAGCAAACAAAAATAGCAAATGTATAAAAACATGAACAAAACAAACCAGACCACTGATATGTAAAGAATACTATACATACAAAAGAACGAGTAGTCTTGACAAGAGTATGTAGGATATTTTATCAACACTGACCATACACTGGATTATAAAATAAGCCACAACAAATTTCAAAGGACTGAATTCCTTCAGGCTATTGTCTATAACCTCAGTGGAATTAAACATAAAGTCAAGTAACAAAAAGACAACTAGAAAATCCCCTAGTATGGAACAGTACATAACACTATGTTTCTAAATATTTCCTGAATAAACAAGTCAAATACTAGCACATATTTTCAACTGAATGATAAAGACAAAGGACTGTAGTTAAAATCATACTTAAAGAAAAACTAATACCTTAACCAAATACATTAAAAAAGAAAAAGGTGGAAAGAAATTCTAATTATACCTAAGAAGAGTAGAAGGAAGGAAATAAGAACAGACATAACTAGGTAACAAATGTATAACAGGAAAAAAAATCAATGAAACAAAAGCTGACTCCTTGAGAAGGATAATAAAATTAATGGCCTTCTAGGAATAGTGACGAAGACAGGGCACAAATTCCTAATACCAGAAAATATGTCTTAAAATTATATGAGTACAGAACTTTTAGAACAGAAAGAAAATAAGAGCATAAAGGAGAAAAATCATGAAGTTGATGAATGCGAAGTAAGTATTTGGTATAAAAATTCAACAGCCACTCATGATGATGATATCCTTCTGGTAAACGAAAGACAGGGATGCTTTTAAACCTGAAACAATAAACCCAGTATTTCTACAAAAATAACAAAAGACTACTTACAAATATCATATGAAATGATCAAGCATTTGAAGTCTTTCTCCCTTAAAGTTGGGAATAAGACCAAAATGAATTATCATTATTTCCATTGCATTCTACTGAGGGCCTAGCCAGTACAATGGAAGAACTTTAAAAAAAGAACAAAACTAAGTCTAAAGGTTAAAAGAAAAAAATTATTTGCAATCAACATAGGACATATTAGAAAACCTTAAAAAAGTCTACAGACACTTTATTAGAATTAATAAGTGAGTTGAAGTAAGGTCACTAAAACACCAATATTAAAAACTCAACTATTTCTATATATTAAAATTATATATAATATATATGCACACCATTTAAAACAACATCACAGAACATATCTAGGAATAAAATTAAAATATGTTTAAGACTCAGGTAAGAACAATACAGCCCATTATTAAGATAAAAACATGGGTACATACACATGGACCACCACATTCATGGGTTCCAAGATTCAATTTCAATATAGTCCCATTAAAAATCTCAACAGATTTTCCCATAGGAATTGGCAGCTGATTTCTAAATATATATGGAAATGTAAAGGGTAAAGAAGAGGCCAAGACTCTATCCAAGGAGAACAAAAATTCTGACCAAACGAAATGGTGGGCATAAAGATATCAAGGCATATCAAGATACAGAATAGTTAAGACAATGTGCTTTGGAATAAAAACAGACAACTTGACCAATGGAACTGAGAAGCAGAATCACAGATACAATCCTCTGATTGAAATGTAGTGCAGTGAGGAAAAGGTGGTCTTTTCAAAAAACTCTTTTAAATAAACGTTACTAGTCGACTAGATGTCCATATAAGGGAAAAAGACTAATTGTGATCCTTACCCTCAAAGCCACATATACAAATCAATTCTCCAGAGTAGAGAAAATGTGTGCAATGTGAATATTTGACAACATACCTACTTCTAGAACATATGAGAAACTTAATCACTGCCTGCTTATTAGCAAACACATGCTAAATAAAGCACTATTATATTTTTATTTTAACAGAAGGCCCTGGCTTTTCACCTTACTTTCAGATACCCAGGATGAACCCTTGGAGTTGTTTTTGTTAATCATTCTCTTCAATAGCTCTACATCCATAGTTGTTCAAGAAAGTTGGTTAACTCTGATTTCTCAGTGTCTTTAACTTACCTAGGCTTCTCTCTGCACATATTACCTTTTCGGTGCTTATTTCCAGTGTAAATTCTCCTCGAATTTACTTTAAGGTTTTCATGTAAGAGGATTTCTAAACCAAAGTGTTAAAAATAAAAAAACCAAAACATGAAACATTCTAGGTCTTTGTGCTTACGTTAGAGGTCTCTGAGTTGCAATGATATAATCTGGTCTTCCATTTTTATAAACTAAGCGTGCATTTGACTGCACCCAAGCCCATCGATTGTCTTTTGTAAGAAGCCTGAACACTATCATGCCACTCTCTCCAGTCTTAATCACTAAAACAAACAAACAAACAAAATTAAATTAGCAAATCTAAAATCAACACAGTAAAGAAAATCTCTGTAATATTTCTGGGTGTAATTTATGTATCACCAAAGATGATAAATACACTGATGACGTCTAAGCACAGTATATTAAAATGCATCAAGATAGTTCTTCAGCATTGCTGTTTTTTCCTATTTCAGACTAAATTTATTATTTAAATGATTCAAGGAAAGATTAAGTCAGACAATTCAAGTAATATGTGAAACTATAGGGAGTATAGTTTGGGGGGGGGGAATTGTTTTCATTTTTAAAAGGGAACATGTCCTACAGTCTGATATTTTACTCTACAATTTTAAAGTATAATCTGGGCTTCCATGGTGGCTCAGATGATGGTAAAGAATCGGCCTGCGACGCAAGAGATGCAGGTTCAGTCTCTGGGTCGGGAAGACTGCCTGGAGAATTCCATGAAGAGGAGCCTGGTAGGCTACAGTCTGTGGGGTTGCAAAGAGGCAGACACAACTGAGCAACTAACATTTTCACTATATTAACAAAGTTATGAAATAAATTGATGAGACAAAATGGCCATTTTCAGAGTAATTAAGCTACTCCATTCCTGTGTGGCAGCTAATGAATTAAAAGTGTAACTCCAGTTACTCACAGTTGTGTGATACTGAGTAGAAGCTAATCCAGATAGTTTCCTTAAACACTTTTACATCAGTAATAATCTGAAACATGTCCTCGAGTAAAAGGTATTTTCTCAGTCAAGTTCATAAGAAACTGCAACTTACTTCGGATGTGGTACTCGGCACAGTAGAGCATGTCAGCAGCATGAATAAACTGGTATCCTGATCCTCTCATGCACAGCTCTGCTTCAGTGTAGCCTAAAACAAGTTTTCCTCTGTTTAAAGGGAAAATAACCACAAAATTGAAATTTAACACAAATGAAGTCACCTACATAAATTATTTAGTTATTTTCTGCACTATGTTGACACTCAGAATTTCACACTAGCAGGTAGAAACGAACACATTTCTATAATTGCTCTCTTTTGCATATGTCTGCAAATTTCAGTTTTAGATAACTTTCATGGTCTTCATTCAGGAGAATAATCACTAAAGATGAGTCTAACAGAGTAGATCATACAGATGAAATGCAAAATCTTTAATCATATTTTAGAATACTTTTACTTCATTTGGAGGGGCAGGGTTTCTCAAACCTGTATGCATTCCCATACTAGGAAGGAGAAAAGCAGTAACATACTTTGGTTACTGAACTTCCAGGGCAAAAAGTCAAACTTCGTACAATGTAAAACAAGCCAGCAATAAATGGATACTGAATCTTATTAATATAAACACATTATCTGTAATACAGAAATTGTGGCAATACTGTAAGATATAAAATAAATGATCTGTGAATGTGATGAAATTATTTTAAAAGGCTGTGCTACAAACCATGTACTAATACTAGCTACTGTGATAATAAAGTTATAAACTATACCATATGGAAAAAATATACATAAGACAGACACATTTATAAAATACACATTTGGTGAAATAAACCCGAAAAAGTTTCACTTACTTGGCATCACAACCAGTAGGTGTGAAGTCGAGTTTGTGTTTGGTTCTAAACATGAAATTTTTGGTTCGAATTTCAAGTATGGATGGTGGCTGCAGGGGAGTAGCTATTGCAAACAAAGCCAACTGAGGTGGAAGCATCGAGCCATCTTTCCCTTTCTTGTTCTGTCCATGAAGATATTTCAATCTCCCTTGGAAATTCATTGCCTTAAGAAACAAAAAGTTCATTAAGATGAATGCTGTATCAAGGTTCCATACCACCCCAGTCTGATCACTATGACAGAAAGATATTTTCTGGGCTGTGAGTTTGCCCCGGGGTGAAAAGTGACAATAGTGGGAAGCTGAGTAGGCATTATAGCCAATAGGAAGCTTTTGGGACCGGCTGGTTGCTTCTACAAAATGTCTGTTAGATTTTCATAGCATATGTCTGTCCTCTGGGGATGGGTGAGAGACTTAGTTTCCAGTCAATCTTTTCCAGAGGAAAGCAGTAAGCCACATTTCTGCTCAACTCCAGTCTGAAGTTAAGAGGTCTGAAGAAAGAGCAAAGCACACAGAATGGAATCCAGCTCTTGGAGAATATAAAAAGTAGAATTTCCTTATACAACTTACCTGTTAAATTAGCATACAATCATTTCATTTTAAGCCTTTTTAAATAAAAGTTTTGTTTTTTTAAACTTTTGAAAAATAAATGAAATGGTTCCTTTTTAAAGGGCTCAATCAAGGCCATTTTCAGTGTTTTGATAATTCCACAAAAGTTCATGAGGCTATCAAATGCTATTGTTGTTCCCTTCTTCCCAGGAAGCCCATTAAAAACATCCTAAAAGATAGTATGAGACTGTCCTCAAGGGACTGCTAAGAGACCCACTCCTTGTTTTAACAGATCACAATGGGAAGACCTATATAGTTTTCTGAGCTTGCAGCTGCCCTAGCATCTATGTCTAGCATGGGTCCGTGCACAGTGCATGCTCAAAATCTATTTCCTGAACAAATGAATTGTGATAAAGTCAGCAAGTACACATTAATTTTCAAATATACATGGGCTCGATTCCATAGCTCAGAGTATATTTCCAAACTCAAGGAAATCTTTTCTGTAGAGAGAAAACACAACTGTTCAAAAACACTAAAATGAATCCTAAAACCATATAAAGAATGCAGACCTCTATTAGGATAAAGAATAATTTTAGAAGACAGAGGAAACAGACAGTCATGACCATGATCAATTTGGTTGCTTAAAAAAGTACTGACCAGGCCAAGGGATGACTCTGACGTCCATATGACACCAGTACAAGGGAGAAAAGGCCCAATTACACAAAGAAATTTCATCTAGAAATACATACTAATTGACCATCAGTACAAGGAAAACTATCTCAAAGCACAATTCTAATTCTGGGTAAGCAAAATTCAGACATAAACAAACACCCCAACAAAAATCATGTTGTGAACGGATCTGTGGTGGAGTGCTCTGTCTTAAGGATACGAGTGAGAGCCTGGACCATCTACCTCCACTCCTAGCGTTCTCCCTTTGCTGGTCATCCTGGGAATTCACACAGGGTGTTGTGATGGAATTCACTCCAACGCATGAGAGTTCACACTACACAAGAGTGTCTCATACCAGATGAGGATCCTGCAGTGATGAATATGCAACCATTTTTCTACATGGCAGTTATTCTAGCCATACGGAAAATGCCGTGATAATTTTTCCATCTAGCAGGCGTTGAACCCAAAGAAGATAATAAGCAGTGTGCCACCAAAAAAGCGCTACATAATTATCTTATACCTACAAAGTCCAAAAGAAGGGCAAAATACAATGGTCAATGTCATTCCATTCAGTCTTTGTTATACTGCATCCTAAAGGATAGAGGCTCTGAGTTACGGAAGATATTTTCAAAAATCTAAAAAGACTTTTAAAAGGTTACTTTCCTTTATAAAACTATTTAATTAAGTAGATTTTTATAACCCAAACTCAAATACATTCAGATTTGTTTCACTTTTCTTTTTAATTTTGTACAACTTCATAATAAATGCCAGTATAAGATGCTACACCTTACCAGAAAACCGGATGAATTATCTAGCAGACACCTGAGTCGGCAGACGAAGCACCTCTCCATAAACGAAGAGTTCTCTGGAGGAATCTGGTCTGGGTTATAATACATGGCTGGCTGGGAGAGTCCATTAGCTTCTATAGAAATAAATAGCAACACAAAGTTACTTTCCGTTTTGCTAAAAATTAAGTATTTGGGCTTCTCAGGTAGTCCTAGTGCTAAAGAACCCACCTGCCAGGGCAAGAGACATAAGAGACATGTGTTCGGTCCCCTGGGTTGGGAAGATTCCCTGAGGGAGGGCCTGGCAACCCACTTCAGTATTCTTGCCTGGAGAATCCCATGGACTGAAGAGCCAGGCAGGCTACAGTCCACGAGGTCGCAAAGAGTCAGACACAACTGAGCAACTTAGCACAGCACAGCACAAGTGTCTGAATAGCTGAAATCTGTGTTCATTTCTAAACCAAAGCTATATTCTGATTATAAAAAAAAAATCACTTTCAGAAGAGGAGCTAGTGAAAAGAAATTAAAACTTATTGAATAATACTTTTACTACATAGAACTTTACCTATTCAGCTGTTTTTATTTCTACTGAGCTATCACTGTCAACAATTTCTATCTTTTCTAACACCTTTTTTCTCCTTTTTAACATTTTTACATATGTACGGAGACACTGCTTTTGTTGAAAAAAGTATTTTTTAATTCCTCCATCTGCCAGTTTGCTTTTATATTTGGTGCATTTTAAACACAGAACAATCTATACACACTCCAGAATTAACCTTATACATTCCATCCCCTCTTTCACAATAATGTAAGAATTATTTTTATACACTATATTACTGAGTATATGGCTATACTTTATCACTTGGAATTCACCAATGGCTGTCATCTCTCGAGGTCCTCCTTAGGTCATCAGGCTTCTTGTGACCTGGTTCTGGCCCACGGCTAGAGATTCATGTCTTTCCCCTTCTTCCTCATCTTCACTGTGCAGTTCCATGCCCCTAAAGATTCTCTGCCTCCTTTCAGAGAATTCAATTCCCAACACTACCTTTCGGTAAACATTCTTACCATCAATTCTTTGTCCGGAGTCTGGACACTGTTGAGGATTTAACGCCCAGTGCAGCTGGCGCTGAAATTCAGCTCGGTCTTCGGTATGGATCAGTTCATATACACTCTGATGGATGACATCAGACTAAAGAAAAAAACAACAAAGAAATTAACAAGTAGTGCTGATTTTTAAATGATCTTCCTTGGTGCCTCAGTGGTAAATAATCTGCCTACCAATGCAGGCGACACAGGAGATGTGGGTTCAATCCCCAGATTGTGAAGATCCTCTGGAGGAGGAAATGGCAACCCACCCCACTATTCTTGCCTGGAGAATCCCAAGGAGAGAGGAGCCTAGTGGGCTACAGTCCATAGGGTTGCAGAGTTGGATGCGACTGAGTGATGGAGCACGCATACACTGATTTTTAAAAATGTGGTTTATTAATTTCAAAACCTAGTTGCTCGATTACAGGGTGCTTTTTAGTGGTGATGTATGCAAATCAAACAATTGCAAAGCTCTCCTGGAATTCAAAACAAGAAAAGCTAGAAAGACACAAGCACTACAGCTGACAAATCAAAGGTTATTTGTCATCGCTTCCCTATGTGAACCACTTTTTAGTCAAATAAGTCACGTTCCTGTTCCTTAACTGCAACACGTTAGGTTCTGCTGATTTTTTATTGATCTTTTAAAATAGAGCCTCTTATACAGAGTGAAGTAAGTCAGAAAGAGAAACACAAGTATCATATATTAACACATATATATGGAATCTAGAAAAACAGTACTGATGAACCTAGTAGAGAATGAACTTGCGGACACAGCAGGGGAAGGTGCGGAAGGGACGAACTGAGAGAAGAGCACTGACACACGCATGCTATCATGTGCAGAACCGACAGTGGGAAGTTGCTACATACCACAGGGAGCCCAGCCTGGCGCTCTGTGATGACCTAGAGGGCTGGGGAGAGGGGAGGGAGGCTTAAGAGGAAGGGGGTACATATATATATATAATTATGACTGATTTGCGTTGTTGTACAGCAGAAACCACACAACATTGTAGGACAATTTTCCACCAATTAAAAATTTTTTTTAAATCTTCCTTTGACAAAACTTGTCTGAACATTCAGTTAAATTTGACTTCTCTCAGCTTGAAGTATTACATATTTCCTTCCCTGCTCTCTAACAATTTTCCTGACATGAAATTTTGACTTCTAGTAGATTCCCTAAGATTAAGGGATATTGCCTTTACAAAGGTCAGAGTCTTTCCTCCACCTCTTGCTTCTCAGCATTTACTACAGTGCTGAGACCTTAGCCTTTCCACCATTAGTGTTCTAACTTTTTTATTGCAACTCACAGCAAGAAATATTTTCCATCCATTGTGTGTGTTTGTTGTGTGCATATACACAGGGAGGAAAGTTCCACAGAGAGCTTTTATGTGTGACAATATTGTGTTTCCTATTTTATTTTAAGCAGCTAAACAGAATGACTGGTGATCCTCTGTATCAATTTCATCAACCACTCATGAGTCATGACCTGCAGTTTTAGAAATGGTGCCATAAACCACCATCAATGTCAGATATAAATGTTTTCTTAAAGAATATCCAGGTTAGGTATAGATATAAAGAAGAAAAAACAGATTGGGAAATAGCTAAGCTTTTTCATTTCTTAACTGTTATGAATCAATCAAATAATAATTAAGCTAGTTATGTAATGAAGTTTCTAACAGGTTTTTCCATGGACATTAATACATTTCCTTTAAAATTCAAAAATACTTAGGTTTGGTGTCAGGAGCCAGATTCCACCACTTTAGCTATCCGGACTTGAACCTTCCTATGAACCTTTTCTTCTAACATGAAGTCATCTCTATGCCATTCATTACACAACTGCCAGAGTTATCTTATGAAATATAGATTGGAGCACATGCATTCCCTTCAACAAAAGTATTCAGTGGCTTCTATAGTGTGTATGACATAATTTAAACTTCAGGCCACAAAACAGTGCAGACAGTGTTATTCGACATCAGTCTTGGCATCACCTGTTGAGCCTGTTAGAAATAAAATACATGGGCTCCACTATGACATACTGAATTAGATTATATGGGACTGACACTCATCAATTTAATGACGTTTTATCAAGTTCTTCAGTGATTCTTAAGAACATTAGAAATTAAGAACTGCTGATATGTAACAGTAGCGAGCATTCAAGTGTACTTACAAACTGTTCCCAAATCATACTGGATGTTTTTGCCCCTCAAATACACAGAACACCTTACGAATCCATATTCACCATATTCTTAGTACCATTAAACCAGACACGCTTACCTCCTTCAAGGCCTTCCAGCCTACTGCCTACAGTATGGCTAGCTCTTCTTCTCTGCATCCCCTCCACATCTGGAGCCCACAGTCTCTTCAGATTAAATACCATTTCCTTCAGGAAAACTTTTATCATCCACACAAGTAGGAATTAAAGGGATAAGCCACAGTAGTTTGCTTGTACCTTTACATATCACCTCATTCATTTCACAGTTACCACTTGCCCTCCAATTTCCATAACTAATTTGATGGCAAATATTCTCCTGTCTGCCCCCATCCAAACCCCATCTGCTCTTCCTTAAATATAAGAATTCCTTATAAATGAAAGAGGAAACACAAAACCCATGAATCACATGTACCTTTAAGGAAATTATAATGCAGTAAAATATTAAAAGCATAAAAATATATTAGCTGCAAACATATACTTTTTTATTCTATAACATATGTATTTCAATTATATTTTAATCTAAAAATTGTCACTTGTGTCCCTAAAGTATACGATAAATAAAAAGTAGTAAGTTAATTTTCAAAAAAGAATTTTTTAAGGACCTAAGGAAGCTATATTTACCTGCTGAAACCCCAGGTAATCTTGTATGGTGGAAGAAGCGTAGAAAACCAAAGCATCTGTAGTGACAACCAGTACAAAGCCATTTAGTGCCTGCAACGAGAAAAGTTAGAAGACTGGTAATGTGACTAACTAACAGTATTATCATCCGTTAAGCACTGACTTCAATTAAGGTTATTACTGTTACTGATGCAAAATCTCTTAAACTGTTAAAATGATTACACCCCAGAAATGCAGACACACCACACCCCTAGTGGTGAAAAGAATCCATTCTTTTGATTTGGCCAAAGGAAATCTTAGAGCTCACTGAATACTCAATCACAATAACTTGAATAGAATATTGATTTCTTCTTCCTCATGCTCTATAGATTTTGTTTTTAATATACTGGACATGTTTTCTAAACATAATTGTATACATATCATTTACTGCACTCTGTCACACTGCTTTTAAAGGAAGATAGCATGTAAAGATGTTGATTAGAGCCTTAGAAGAAATTTGATAGCAGAAAATCTCTGTGTAAAGGTAGTTTAAGCACTAATGCAGTTTGAAATTTAGATACTCTCAAAGTATTATAAAACACTGAAAACATTTTTATTTTAGAAAAGGAATACAAATGGACTATACATTAGAACTAATATATACATGTAAGACAAGTATATAGCAAATTAAGTTCTAGTTAATATAATTACTAATAATATTTAGGTTTAAAGCTATCATATTTTATAGGTGTTATTTCTATCTGTTAACCTATATACTCTGCTACTTTTTCCACTTTGCCTCCGTTGGGGCAATTATTTTTTATTATCCCTTTTTCTTTCTTTTAGTTTAGAAGTTATGCTCTCTTTTCCTGTTCTTTTAGTGGTTGTTTGAGTCCTATCTTAATATCTCTATATGGTAATAAAAGTACTTAGATCACCCTAAGAATTCATTGTGATCACATCTTTTAAATCTCAAGCCCTCATTATTGCCTGCTTGAGTTCAACTCAGTACTTGTTTTTCTTCATGCTATGTGCGCTGATTGTTAAACCCTCCTGAGACACTCTTTCCTCTGTAAAGCGAGACATGGAATGGTTTAGTTTAAGAACCACATAGTTTGGAGTCAGAATTTGGACTAGATTCTTCTGTCTCTTACCAACAGTGTGGTTTTGTTATTTACCAGTTCGAGCTTTAGTGTCCCTGACTGAAAAACAGGCTCTTTATCAGGTGGATAGGATGACTGTGTCTCACCTAACGCAGTACCTGGTATAGAGCTGGCACTCACCTCAGGTGAGGCAACATGCAGCTGTGGAAATGAGCAGATCAAGTATTACCAGATCATGCTTTGTGAACTACAGGGACACACAAATGATAGCAAGTAGTCTGCTCAGCACTTAATAAAATGTTACACACCAGACAGGACGCATGCTCAGTAATGAGATTCACAAATGAACAAGCCATCGCCCCTGTGCTTATGATGCCCACACACTAGTAAATACCCTCACTGTCAGACGGGGTGAATTATTTATAATTTGAACTGTTATTTCAAAAATGAAGCTGTAGATTTTAATAAGTACAATATTAGGTGTCACCAGACAGAACGTATATGCATAATGAAAAGATACAAAAGTTACTTATTGTTTTATTTTCATTCCTTATAAGACAGTAACAAATTGAATAAAGAAAATAAATATTTTAAACTTTTGTTAAATATTTAAAAATATTTTCTTCATGTGCCTCCTTTGTTAAAACCAAAGGCAAAGACTCACCAAAGTTATAAGCCAAATAGTGTGCTGTACCTCTGGACATATCCTCTTTGGTAACTAGTTGATAACCACACATTATGGTAACTGTACATAATGAAATATCCCATCTTCACATGTCTACTATGCTTTTGGTCATCAACTTCATATGGGAGAACAGGTACTGTCCTAAGGAAGGGTTTCCCAGATTGTGGTAGTGCTAAAGTACCCGCCTGCCAATGCAGGAGACCTAAGAGACAGGGATTCCAACCCTGGGAAGATCCCCTGGAGGAAGAAATGGCAACACACTCCAGTATTCTTGCCTGGAAAATCCCATGGACAGAGGAGCCTGGGTGGGCTACAGTCCATTGGGTTGGAAAGAGTCAGACATGGCTGAAGTGACTTAGCACGTCCTAAGCAAATTGTATAGTATGTGATGCCTCCTGCTGGAGAATAATCTACAAATGGCATAAAACAGAATTAATGAAGGACTATTCATTTTAAATATTTAAATGCTTCCAATTTTTAGAACAATTAAAAAGTGAACACCAGCTTGCAGCAGTATATTTTTATTCTGGGCCCTTGACATAGGATATGTTGACAATCTGTCTAAATGTTTTAGAGAGAAAATAAAAATCACTGGCCTATAATTTAAGCCAATTTAAGATAAGAAGTATGAAGCATGCCACATTTGTCTGTTTTCACCTGAGATAAAGAACTTCCTTATTACGTTACTACATAAACCGAGATGTATTTAATCACATTGTGTGTGTGTGTGTGTGTCTGTGCGTGTGGTGTGTGCCTGTGCATGTGGTGTGTGCGTGCACGCACACGCTCAGTCATGTCCAACTCTTTGTGACCCCCATGGACTGTAGCCTGCCAGGCTCCTCTGTCTATGAGATTTCCGAGGCAGGAATACTGGAGTGGGTTGCCATTTCCTTCTCTAGAGGATCATCCCAACCCAGGGATCAAACTGGCATCTCTTGTGTCTCCTGCAATGGCAAGCAGATTCTCTACCATTGTATGACCTGGGAAACCCACTATGTTTAATCATATTAAGCAGCAATTATTAGAATGCTTTCCTGTGACCTAAGGGGTCTTTGTGTTTCAGCTAATATATCAATACATAGAAATCCTCAGCCAGAGGCAGGAGGATGACTCATGGTTATTTAACTGTTTTCTAACATAATGGAAGCAAAATTTTCCCTATCAGGGATTTGAACACAATTATAAAATTATAATTTGTTATATACAATTTTATAAATTATAATAAAGTGTTATAAATTGCCAGGTTACACTTAAGCATTTACTTAATGAATGGAGTTACTGAAACTTACAGCTACTTTTTATCACAGTTGCAAATTAAGTTCACATCTCAGTTCATTGGGTAGAATTAAAAATCATTATGTAGAATTAAAAGTTCTGTAGAATTAAAAATCTGTAATAATAGTACAGATTACAGCACACATCCTTTAAATTTTGAGTTTCTTCTCTTTAATATTTTTAAATTGAAGTAGAGTTACTTTGCAGTACTGAGTTAGTTTCAAGTGTACAGCAAAGTGACTCAGTTATGCATATGTACATTCTTCATAGCATACATCTTCATTCTTTAACAGAATAAATATCTGAGAATTTAACTGAGAGTCAAGCATTTTATCGGCTCCAAGAAAAGAAAAATAGGAAAAGATTTCAAATACTTTCACAGACAAACCTACCAGAAACTCTCAGAGTTCTAATGCATGACAATAGGGCTGAGAGAGGCTTAAAAAAATCTATAGCACGTTGCTAAGTCATACACAGCCGCTAAAAGAAAATATAGTTACAAGAACACATTGTTCGGGTTAAGAACAATTTCAAACTATTAAATAAAATTATTTTAATGGAACTATATTCCTAAAAACATATACCTAAAACCAATGTCTTAATGGGAACCTTTAAAATGATCTAGAATTTCTTGCTATTTAAAGAAATGAAACAGGGAAAGTGATAACTAGACTTCTAATACTTCATAAAATTCCATTTATTCATGTACTAGCATCATACCAACTACTGTAGTTCAGATGAAATTGCTATGAATAACTGAGTCCCAAAGAAACGAGGGACAGTTAAAAGGCTGTTAACTAATTTTCCATTTATAATGGTTCTAATGAAAAAGAACTCTATCTACTACAATTTACCTGTAGTAAGAATTCTCCTTCCTGCAAGTTCAGGCCTTCTCTGAATTTGCTTCTACAGTTGTCCTGGACTCCATTTCTGTCAGCTGGGGAGGACTTTAATGCAACTAGGGAAAAAAGAGGGAAAAACAAGGATACAGTAGTTAGTTTTTAAAATAAGTGATTTCAAAGAGCTCTAAGGGAAAAAAAAAAAAAAAAAAAAAACCCTATGTACACCGAAAAAAGAATTTGAAAAATTGGTATCTACTGGTACTGCAATGACTAAGTAAATAGTCCTTTGCCAACGGGTGGTTTCTAATGTCAGCTGACAGATTCTTAAAGACAATTTTTGATGAGTTCAGTATATGATTTTTGGCATATTACTTAAGAAGTTTCAAGTAAACTGTTTCCCAGGTGGCACGACTGGTAAAGAACCCTTCCTGCCAATGCAGAAGACCCAGGTTTGACCCCTGGGTGGGGAAGATGCCCTGGAGAAGGAAATGGCAACCCACTCCAGTATTCTTGGCAAAGCCCATGGACAGAGGAGCCTGGTGGGCTATAGTCCCTGGGGTCACAAAGAGTCGGACACAACTGAGCACACATAATTATTATTCAAAGAACTGTATGGCACTGCTATAACACTCCTCTGGTTCTCATCTATTTAGAATAATAAGGTTCCTCACAACCTAATCTATAAAAAAAAAATTAATCTCTCTATATAATTATCTAACTTCTGTGAACTAGGGGTGGAAAGAGAAAGAATCGATCAAACCCCTTATTAAAGAGATATATGTCCATTAAAGTTAGGGTCCTCTAGTTTTAGGGTAAAAAAACCTGTTAGTATTGTTATTAACTTCATATGAAACTTATAAATCAACTCATGGAGAATTAACATCTTTATGATGTTGAATCAGTCTGTCCAAGAACATGTATGTTTCTTCATTTGTTCACGTCTCTATTTTTTGTCCCACTAGAATGCTTTAAAGCTGTCCACAAAAAAAGATTTGCACATGTATTTTTATGTCTGTTCCTAGGTATTACACCTTGTAACGTGGCTTCTCTTTCATTAAGTGAAGTGGTATCACTCAGTTGTGTCTGACTCTTTGCAATCCCATGGACTGTAGCCTACCAGGCACTTCCGTCCATGGGATTTTCAGGCAAGAGTACTAGCTAACTGCTTGTGGACTGCTTATGTGAAGGAGAGGTGGATGGGATGGTGAGATGCTTACAGTAGGAGATACCATGCTCTCAAGCAGCATGTATCACCACCTTCCCATCTGTCTCCTGAGTGTGTATGTGTGTGTACGCATTTAGTCTGGGAGACAGCACAGCTGAACAAAAATAATAACAGCCACCATTTACTTATTCAGTGTTTTCCTGAGCACTGTCAAATATTCTCTCAGTTAAAACATGTGGGCATTGGTATCACAGAGAATTGAGTTCAAATCTCAGCTCTGCCATTTCCTAAATGTGGGCACTTTTTGAGCCTGTCTCCTGGTATGTAAAATGGTAATTGAGAAAACAAAAAATTACCCTGCAGGAGCTGTTGTTAAAAAATAATTCAAATATATGTGAAATTTCCAGCACAGAGGAACTCAGTATTACTTCAGTAAATGGTAGCTTTACTTATTAGCAGTACTTCCCAGAGCTTATGGATTTCTCTTTTCTATAGTATGGACTTTTAGACACTATTATAATACCTTTCTATTTTACTGATCTTTTTGTAACCTGTGATATTTGAATAAGAGAAGCCATTAAGCAAAACAAACCTTGACAATCTTTTTAAGGTCTCTTACTTCATTAAATTTTTATGTGCTAAGTATAATTGGGCTCAGTGATAAACCAGAGATTTATTAATAACCAAATTTCCTCTCAGTTTGAGAAAAGCGTTCCATATAAAACATTTTCATGTTTGAAGTCTATTTTCTGGTAAATCACCAACGCATGTGTCACATTTCAACCTTATGCCAAGTTCTGGCCTTTGCAACTTTTAAAACATGTCTCTGAAAGAAGAGGCCAAAACACTGGCCTCTGAATATAACAATTCCAAAAGGCCACAGAACAGATTTCCTTAGGCCAAAAAACAGTTTGAGGTAAACTAACTGATCTAATAGTTCGCCAAGACCAAAGGAAAAGGTTCAATATCTTCTCACTGAAAGGTAGAGGACGGAAAGGTTCTTCTCCCCTTTATATCCTGTTTCTCCCCTTTATATCCTGTAAGTTCTCTTGTTTGCTTTCTAGCGGCTGCACTTGCTGGAATCCACTGAAGCCTCACAATGTCAGGGTTAACTACACTCTCCTACTTTTCCAAAAGCTCCAGCCTGAAGGAGAGGAGCACTGACAGGCAAGAATACCGGAGTGGGTTGCCATTCCCTTCTCCAGGGATCTTCCTGACCCAGGAATCGAACCCAGGTTTCCCACACTGCAGACAGATTCTTTATGGTCTGAGCTGGCAGGGAAGCCCAATATATATACCACCGTGTGTAAAATAGCTAGCTTCTGGAAGCTGCCGTACAGCACATGGAGCTCATCAGTGGCTCTGGGATGACCGAGAGGGGTGGGATGGGGGTGAGGTGGGAGGGAGCTCAAAAGGGAGGCTGTGTATCTATACTTATGGCTGATTCACTTTGTTGTACAACAGAAACTAGCACAACATTGTCAAGCAATTATACTCCAATAATACAATACAATAAAAGGCAAAAAAGTTATACCAAATATTGGTAAGATTTGTTCTTAAGGAAACAAAATCCAAACCCTGATATTATGAAAGAAGCAAAGTCATCCTAAAAATAGATATGAATAGTGTCAAATTTAAATGTCTAAATTAAATCAGGAATCTTTAAAAATTAACTTTCAATCAAAACAATCTATGTCAGTTTCCACTAGTATTACTGGACCGCTGAGAAGCTGAATAAGAAATGAAAGAGGACATTCACCTCAGTAACTTGTTTCTGGTCTTGTATGGGAGATATCAGCCAATGTAATTAGACATTAGACAGACTCTGCCTTTAAGTAGGGCATAGAAGCTATGGAAATAAAGAACTAGAAAAGAATGCCAAAAATATTAAGTACCAGCATGGAATTTAATTAAAATATTAGAGAAACTTGAAAGAGACAAAGTATAAACTCGTTCTAAACAACAATACTTACAGTTCTAACTGTTGGAGGGACAATACTTAATAGGTATAACTACTGCTTAAGTAGGAAAAGTGACGAGTGCATTTTGGAGAAGGATCACTAGGGTTCTTCCAAAGACAAGCAAACAAGTACTTCTGTTGCTCTCATCTTTAAGGCTAATAATCACTTAAGAATTTAATTAAATGTTGTGCAAAGATCAGTCCAGGAAGGGTACACTCCCTTCCCATTCTCACCTAAAAAAATACTAATATGACTTTTTAGAAAACTCAGATCCTAGAGACTTGCCCCAAATTATATAATTTTGGCCCTTCCATGAGTCTGTCCTCTATTTCTTGATTTCATACCTACCACCTCTGCCTTCTAGGAGATGTATTAATTAACAATACTCACTTTCACATGCACATTTCTTGCCTTGATTAGAAAGCAACAGAAGAGTAAGAAGCAGATGTGGGGAGGTGACCTTCCTACCACCTGAGTGCCCTTCAATAATTTCCTTAGTAATAATGTGTGATACTCAGAGCTCACACTCTATGCCAAGCCATTTCCAGGTATTACATCTTACTTAATCTTCACAAGAGTTATAAGAGACTGGCCTTATTGTCCTTTCAGTAGATTAGGAAACTGAGACTTAAGGAGGTTAAGAAACTTTCCCAAGGTTATACCTTGAAATGGTAAAGCCTAGATAAGAACCCAGGGAGCTAGACCCCAATAGCATGAGCTATTACCAGCCACCTACCAGACTTCTCCCCCATGCTAACCATCTGTGATCTTTCCTTTCCTCATCTTTAAATCAGGACAGTGATACCTCTGGAGACAAATTCTTATGAGGGCTAAAATAGCATGCGGAGTACTTGGGTAATGCCTGAATCTATAACTGACAGTCAAGTATAGAGAGAACAGGCTGTACACTGAGTTTATACACCCTCAAACCATGATGGCAGCTGACACTAAAAGTTACACACCAGGGATAACTGAGTGTTTTCTCATCTCTAACCAGGGAGCATTAATGAGTGTCTGACAGGACTGCTATGATGACTATAAACATAAATTTGAAGGTATTTCAAACTTATAAGTTGTTATAAAAACTACATGCATAATCAGATGGAGAAGACACTTTAATCATCACACCCCTGGAATTAAATACATGGTAGTTTACAGAAACAAAATATACTATCTGAAAACAAGTCATGAGTCAATTCTGCTACTGGGAAATCTCTGCCCTACTGCACAGACCTTATTAAAACCCTTCCCTCATCTGTAGGAACAGCCATCTTCCAAAGTCTGCTGTAAGGCTCTGACTTTGAGCATTCAGTGGGATATTAAGGTTATAGACCATCACAATATTTCAACTATTTCCTCTTTGAGAGATCAGTGAAACAGCTGTATAAGAATTTAATTGATAACAGAATTTAGAGTGTAAATATGTCACAGCATTATCAAATTATAAGATTCTAATTATTACCAACTGATTCAAGCCTTTTTCCCCAAATTCAAGTCTTATTCCCACATACACTTAACTGTATCCATGTTTCTTAACATGGCACTTTCTTTTCTTACATAGCAAAGCTGAGATTTCCATTTCTCCCTACAAGCCAAATATTTCCTCTTCATAAACATGCTCTGAATTGTTAAGAGAGAAATTCACAGGGAACAAATATTGGCATGTAGTAAACTATACTTTGTATTTTGTTACTATTGTTGGCATTTAAACAGAAGGATGTCATGATAAATGCCTTGCCAGGAAAAAGCGTAAGTCTTTTTAATCTCTGTTGATATAAATTCAATTTCTTTTACAATAATATTTATCACCCCCTTTATTACCTCTGGCAGGAAAAGTTTTTTAAGTTCTATTCCCACATTCATATAAGCATGTAAGAGAGCAAAACTACCACCAAAAATTAAAAAGGGCTAAATAAAGCAGTATTTATTGAATATAAGGACTTCCCTGGTGGCTCAGAGGTTAAAGCGTCTGCCTCCAATGCAGGAGACCTGGGTTCGATCCCTGGGTCGGGAAGATCCCCTGGAGAAGGAAATGGTAACCCACTCCAGTATTCTTGCCTGGAGAATCCCATGAATGGAGAAGCCTGGCAGGCTACAGTCCACGGGGTTGCAAAGAGTCGGACACAACTGAGCGACTTCACTATACTATACTATACTATTGAATATAAAAAATACTATATTACTTAATACTACATACCCCAATTGAGTATCAATGAGTATTTACAAATAATTTCCAATCACATATAAGTGTACCTAAAGGGAGTTTCTTCTAGATCCTTTGAGGTAATAAGATATTTCGCTTCAATAACATGAAGTTTGCTTTTTGGTAAAGGAAGTATTGCCCTTTTGTGAGAAAGAAGAAACTGAAGTTTAAAAAAAAACTGAGATGACCCAGAGGGATGGTACAGGGAGGGAGGAGGGAGGGGGGTTCAGGATGGGGAACACGTGTATACCTGTGGCAGATTCATGTTGATGTATGGCAAAATCAATACAATATTGTAAAGTAATTAACCTCCAATTAAAATAAATAAATTTATATTAAACAAAAACAAAAACCCATGTTGCATTCTAGGAGAATATATACATACTATATTTTCCTAAGTCTCTAGGAGACAAAGATGTATATAGTTCAGTGCTTTCTGATGATAGTCACAGATTATTTTTTCTACCTGGAAGTTTCTACTCACCAAGGCAGAATAAAAGTAAATCCGGTTTTTAAAAATCCAAATGTTAGTTTATAATGAGTGAATGTAGGCTAAAGTGATAGTTACTGTCTTTTTTTAGCAAATCTAAAAAAAAACCAACCCGTCATTCTAAAGTTGAAAAAGTCCTTAAAGTTAGATCAAGTGGAAACTATCTAACTTACTCTCCATCAAGTGGAAACTAACTTTGAATGATATTACTCAAAATTTTTCAGTTTTATATTGTAGTTACGTGCAACTCTACTGTAACTACATGTTAGGCCTCTGAATTAATGAAACCAACTAGAGCAATTAGTTTACCTTTTCAGTGGGAACTGAGCTGCATTTGACTTTCCATGTAAACAGTGAAATTAAAACTGCATTCTAAGTAGGAGAATTTAATCAACCACAGCAGTGATTCTCAAACTTTCTCAGACATCAGAATCATCTGGAAGACTATTAAAACACATTGTGGGACCCCCAGCCTCTAGAATTCTGATTCTACAGGCCTAGTATGGGGCCCCTCAGTCTGCTTCATTAACAAGTTCCCAAGAGATGCTGAAGAGAAGGTACCACTGCTCCGAGTGACTCAGAAAATCAAGATTGAGGAAGTAACTCACAATGTTCTGGATCTCATTCCCTCAAATCCTCTAAAATTATCATTCATCTGCTTAAAGAGTTCATTATTCACATGCATGTCTTCAGGAAGGAATTCTCCTCTCAATTTTATAAAGATGAAAGTAGAACCACAAAACTGACGACTAAAAATTCTATACGTCCAGCTGGCCCGTGAACAACATGGGGTTTGATCTGGGCAGGTCCACATATATATGGGTTTTTTCCCCAGTAAATAACACAGCACTACACAATCCATGATGGGCTGAATCCACGGATGCAGAGCTTTGGCTAGAGAGGAACCATGGGTGTGGAGAGCTGACTCTAAAGTTTCATGCCTATTTTTGACTAATCTTCATGTTGTGCAAGGGTCAACTGTAAACAATTTTAATTTCAGAATCTGGTGCACAGAGATCTTACTATTTAGGATAAATCCACTACAAACTTACAACATCAGGCAGGCAAGCATTCGTACTGTTCATGCTGAGAATAAGAAAGCTGTGGAACAGTGAGGATACAGGTCTAATCTAAAGCCACAGGGTTAGGTAACTGAACCACCTCCAAGTCCCCTTCCTGCTGGTGTTCTCCTTACACAACAATCTCCCTCTACTGGACCAGGACAAGCAGAGGGGAGCTACCTCTGTGACACAGAGCCTAGACACTATCAACAGTCCAGTGGACAACAGTATATTCTGTAAAACCGACCATAAAAGCACTCTCACACCATGCGGGCAAACTTAAGGCTGAATGAAGTGAAAGTGGCTTGGTCACGTCCAACTCTTTGCAACCCTATGGACTGCAACCTGCCAGGCTCCTCTGTCCCCGGGATTCTCCAAGCAAAAATACTGGAGTGGGTAGCCATTCTCTTCTCCTGGGGATCTTCCAGACCCAGGGTCTGAACCCAGGTTCCCCCGCTTTGCAAGCAGATTCTTTGCCATCTGAGCTACCAGGGAAGCCCAATTTAAGGCTAAAAGAATTCAATACAGACAACTTTAGGTTCCAGTTGGTCCAATTTTACTGTCTCCCCTCTCAACCTCCCACTGTGGGCACCTGGATGGCTTAATGTTTTCTATGGACAACCAAGAACCAGAAATTACTTCCTCTAGTATTATTACTTTTCTGTGGACTTGAATTTCATTTTAGTCTGTACTTTCAGGTGTAATTTTCTCCTTGACCCTCTAAGAACTTGAAACACCAAATGAGGTCATCTTTGAGCAAGCATCACCATAATGACGTTTGCTGAAACTGTATCACAATTTCATGTTACACATACCCGCACACATGTGCTTTCCTCTCTCTCTGCCCATTCCTAAAACGTTTTATCTTTGGTATTTTCCTCTTATTCTATAGGCTTTCCCCAAGAATATTTTTTTCATTTTCATGGTTTAAAATACTATTCTAATGACACTATGATGACTCCCAAATTTAAATCTCCAGCTATGAGCAAATAAATGAATTTGACCAACAGATTAAAAATGATTGATCACCCCATGCACCTCTGGTCAATTAATCTATGACAAAGGGGGCAAGACTACACAATGGTGGAAAGACAGTGTCTCCAACAAGTGGTGCTGGGAAAGCCAGACAGCTACCTGTAAAAAAACGAAATCAGATCATTCTTTAATACCATACACAAAAAATAAGCTCAAAATGGATTAAAGACTTAAATGAGAGACTGGATATTATACAACTATAAAAACATAGGCAGAACACTCTGTGACATAAGTCACAGCAAGATATTTTTGATCTGCCTCCTAGAATACTGGAAATAAACCAAAAATGAATGGGGCCAAATTAAACTCAAAAACTTTTGCACAACAAAGGAAACCACAAACAAAATGAAAAGACAATCCACAGATTGGAAGCCAATATTTACAAATGATGTGACTGACAAGGGATTAGTCTCCAAAATGTACAAACAGCACGTGAAGCTTAATACCATCAAAAATAATCCAATCAAAAAATGGGCAGAAGACTTAAATAGATATTTCTCCAAAGAAGACATAAAGATAGCCAAGAGGCACATGAAAAGATATTCAGCATCACTAATACTGAAATGCAAATGAGGTATCATCTCACACCAGTCAAAATGGACACATGCACCCTAATGTTCATTGCAGTACTGTTTCCAAGAGCAACCTAAATGTCATCAACAGAGGAATGGATAAAGAAGATGTGTGTGTGTGTGTACATATATATATACACACACATATGCAATGGAATATTACTCAGCCATTAAAAAGAATGAAACAATGCTGTTTGCAATAACATGGATGGACCTAGAGATTCTCATACTGACTGAAGTAAGTCAGACAGGGAAAGGGAAATATATGATATCCATTATATGTGGAATCTAAAACGAAGTGATACAAATTAACTTATTTACAAAAATAGAAACAGACTCTCAGACTTAAGAGATAGAACTTATGGTTACGGGGGCAGGGGGACAGTTAGGGAGTCTGGGATTGGTATGTACACACTGCTATATTTAAAGTGGATAACCAGCAAGGCCCTACTGTATAGCACAGGGAACTCTGCTCAATGTTATGTGGCAGCCTAGATGGGAGAGGAATTTGAGCAAGGATGGAACATGTATATGTATCACTGAGCCCCTTCACTGTTCACCTGAAACTATCACAACACTGTTAATCAACTATACTCCAATATCAAATAAAAAGTTTTAGAAAGGATACCACACACACAAAAAATCAAAAAGTCAAAAAGCCATAAGAGCATTAAAAAATAATACATATATATATAATTACTGAATAAAAATGATTAGTGGTAGTGTTACTGTGTCTCATTACAGACCCTCAAGGGATTGATTTTACATTATATGTGAAAATAGTTTCTAAAACACTATAACAGGGCAGATGTATATTTCCATTAACCAACAGTGAAGTCTCACAAAAAAGTCTCACAAAGTCTCTCAAACTAAAATTTAACTAAAGACATTTACAACCTGTACTGGGGGTGGGGGTGGGGGGGTAAGAGAAAACTACAAAAGTTGGGCTGGCTTTAATATTTCCCCAGTGGTAATCTTCCTTTAAAAAGAAAGCTAAGCCCATAAATGTATAACCAACTGGAACTGCTCATGGCCAAGCAAGTAAGGATCAAGGATCCTAGAGTCATATAACACTAGGAAATGATCAAAGAGAAAACTCATTAAAGCAGTAAATTTAAAAGAGACAAGAAAGAAGCAAAACATATTATAAAGAACATAATGACTGCAGGTTCTGATATGCATGTCACTGTGTTTTTAAAGAATATTTGCCAAAGCAAAGAAAAACACTCTAGATAAAAGTATCCTATATAAAATATCATAAAATAATTTTGTCATTTTATTTATTTATTCATAGAATTTAAGGGTTTCCCTGGTGGCTCAGTCAGTAAAGAATCTGCCAGCATTGCAGGAGACTTGGGTTTGATCCCTGGGTTGGGAAGATCCTGGGAGAAAGAAACGGCAGCCTGTTCCACTATTCTTGCCTGGAAAATCCCATGGACAGAGGAGCCTGGCAGCCTACAGTCCATAGGGTCACAAGACTTGGACACGACTAAGCCACCACCCATAGAATTTAATGCCTCTTTTTCTGTAAGTTAGACTATATGTGGAAAAGAGACATTAAATTCCTGACCCATATAGGTCATATCATTAAATATAAGAGCCAGGACTTGAATGTACTACACCTTGACTCAATAAGAAAGTCCTACCATTCTTTTCATGTATCCATGTTTCCATCTGCATGGATCTGGTTATATTAAATCCATAAATTAAAATTTAAAAGAATCTCTAAATTTTATGAGTTTATTTATGGAAGATATCATGAATGTTAGAGTTTTCATGTTTTCAGATTCTGGGGAAAAAAACACATAAATTATCATCTGAAAACAGTGGGTTAACGAAACAACACTATTGGATGATTTCAAATGTGTTGATCTTTTAGGACGTTTCTAGAACTCAGAAATTACAGTTGCTATGTATGATACTGGAAGTTTTGTGAATTACTTGGCCTACAGTATTTTTTTTTTAAGAATTTAATTTCCTTTTTTTAAAAAAAGGAAATAAAGTTAGCATGCATACAAATTCAGTGAATGTAAAGAACACATATACAAACATCTTAAACTTTTATATCAACCCTTAAAAAGGCTCTATTTCTTAGTTGGTTTTTACTGCTTGTTCAAGTTCATTCTTCAAATATATACTTCAAATATATATATACTTTTCAAGATAATGTTCTGAAATTGAGAGAAACACACAAGCTAAAGATGAATAAACACAATAACTCTTTTTTGAAAACCTAATGAACTGGAAGCGAATAATTAAATATCTACAAAAGGAAGACCAAGAAAAAAAGCACATACAATTTCTAATTTAAAACAGTCTACCAAGATCCATGGTAAACACTGAGGCTGAATACACTCTAGATCATCACATAACAGAAGTTGATGCTTCTCATCCTCTCTTCTCACGGCATTTTTAGACTCTATGAATTTAAAATACTCCAATGTGTAAAATGTTCATGCTTTATAAGACAGTGATTATTTAAGCATGCACAGTGACTCATGACTCACTGCCCCTATGTTATCCAGCTTTCTGTGTTGTGTGTAGTAAGCTGCTTCAGTTATGTCGCGTTAGCTTTGCGACCCTATGGACTGGAGCCCACCAGGCTCCTCTGTCCAAGGGATTCTCCAGGCAAGAATATGGGAGTGGGTAACCAGTCTCTCCTCCAGGAATCTTCCCCACCCAGGGATTGAACCTACGTCTCTTGCATCTCCTGCATTGGTAGGTGGGTTCTCTACCACAAGCTCTACCTGGGAAGCCCCATCTAGTTTTACGAACGACCAGAAAATTGTCCCCGTGATAGCTGCAAATGCAGAGCTCTGAAATTACAAACTCGGGTCCCCACACTCAGCTCTAGACACAACCACCTTTTTCCTGTTTCTGAGTTTTCCTTTCCACAAATTAAATCTGTACATCTTCATTGTAAAGATGTCATGAAGAGTAACTCATGACTGAGGTATAATGAAGGATGTAAGATTTCACAGTTAAAGACTATATTTAAAGGGACAACAAGTACTATGGATATTTTACAGAATGAACAATTCCACATGTCCTTGACACTTACTATTGTCTCAAACTTTTCTGCCTTTTTTTACTTCATTATAGATACTTGTGTTTCAACACAGAAGTGGATTAGTCATTCTCATTAATTTTGGGGAGGGCTGTCAAAAAGTAGAATAATGTAAATGATACTTACATGACGATGAATATTTTTTAAATGATAATGAAATCTAATTTAACATTGTTCACAAGTTGAAGTTACTCTTACTAAGAATAAACCATTACCATACTGATTCAGACTGGCTAACGAGCACAACGTCCACTCTTTGATCCTGGCTTTAAGAGATAATGAAGAAGGAAACAACCCTTTTCCTTCACGTCACTCAATTTCAAAGACTAGGTCACATGCAACCCCCCAAATCTAAGTCTCTCTTAATAAACTATTATTGATCACAGTCATTATTTAAATTTTATTCTAAATATTCTCCATTTCAGAGGTAACATATTATGAGTTTAAAACTCGCTTGTGACATAGGTCTTCCTTATATTTTCTACTTTAAAAAAAATTAGAAAAGGACAGTTTAGTTTTAACATCTGAAATCTGATAGAAAAGTATGACCACAATGTTAAAGATTTTAGGCTTTCACACTGACTTGCAGGTCACAGGTCCACTTGGTCATTTTATGTCCAGAGGCTTGCTTCTCCTGGATTTAATCTATCAAGCAGCAAAAACTGCACTTTCCTATGTTCCTATTTAATTACTAACATCAGAAAACAGCAATTTGGAATTAAAATTTGTTTTCTAAAAATAGAGAAGACTCTACAGAAATACTTCACAGATACATAATTTAGAAAAGCCTTTCAACTGTTAAGCTGGCAAGAATGAAAGGTAACCCAGAAGAGGAATGCTGCTGAGGAAACTGAACAGAACTTAAAACACTTACAATTCCAATTAATCTAGTATTAATATGTGGCTGTTAATCCTTAAACATGTCTAAATGTGTCCATGGTGCAGAAATTAAAATGTCCCTATACTCTGGGATTTTTCATCTATCGAATGTACAAAGAGAGTGCTTTTTCCTTTTAAGTTCAGAGTCCTATTTGTACGTCCCATCGGCGCTGACATAACTTAAAAATACACCTAGACTGGCAGCCTACTGGGAAGTGCAACAGGGACAGCCAACAAGGAAGAAAACGACCCTGGCCCAGGAGCAAGATAGTAAACACAACGTGAAGGCAGAGAAGCCAGGAACGCAAGGGGCTGTAGGGAGAGCGCTGCGAAAGGGCAGTGAGTAGGTCAGTTCAAAGCAGACTGGGTCCTTCAGCACTTCCACATGTCTCACTATATGATTCAGCCAACTGATGAAAGACCATGTAAAAACCTCTTACTGCTCCAGCTCCTTAAAACAAACATTCCCTGCCTCTGTAGATTTTGAAATAAGAAAAGAAAATAATTGATAGAACCAATCACAGTCATTGTAAGTGGCTATTCACAGCAAGATTATTTGGAAATTGCAAAATATTAACATCATAAACCAAGCCCCAAAGACACATTTCATATAAAGTATATAATTCAGAATTTCAACATGAGTTTTACATTGTTATTCAGATATGTTAATACAATTAATAGACTTTCTGAGTGCCCACTCCGGGGCAGGCACTGTCCTAAGTATTTAAGGTGTAACAATAAACACAATATTCTCAAGGAGCTTCCATTCTAGTGAAAAAGATAGGCAATACGTGGCATGTTTAAATGCACCAAAAAAAACCCATAAAGCATTGTATTATGAAAATGAAAATGCTGTAATGATTACTTCATCTATAAAATAAGTAGAAATTACAAACTGAAAATTCTCTGGACTTTACTATCTACAATACCTGTAGTTCAAGAGTTTTCAAGGATTAAACATTCAAAGACTTCCTCCATTATTTCCTTAGTTGAAACCAAAACTAATAACTAACAAGCTTCTAATCCTTTTCCCTCCCTTGAAAATACTCCCTAACTGTTGCATTATAAATATTTCATGTGCACAATTATAAAGGATTTCACATACTGTATTTGTCACAGTTTATAAGACACTCGATCTTGAACTATTAGAGGGCAGAAAAGCCTTTCCCCCCCCTTTTTTTCTTCTTCATGAAATTAGCACAGTGCACAGTATTTAGAATAAATAAAGCACAATCTTGAATTACAAAAGGTATTTAAAAACCATTTTAGTTTCATAATGGTACAGAAACACCTTCTAACTTTACCATAATGACTGAGTTTTGTTCAAGTACTCTAAAGTTATAGTTTAGAATGTTCTGATTAATTAAAAATGGGTCAAGATTAATGTTGTACTTGAAACTTAAGTGCTGCTTTTCAGACAGTCATGGAAATAGAGTCATGGCTTCACAGTTTAAGAAGATCCCATCCAAGTTGGATTATTTAAACTTGCAATAAATAGATGTATTTTCTTGGAAAAATATCTATTGTTACAGTAGAACTTGAGTTTCCTTTCTAACAAGATTGTATGATTACTCGTTTATATTGTTCTTTCCGCAGGAATTAACACACCCCCTGTTTGCATCCTGTTATTCACTTAGAGCTTCCCTTCGCTCTACTCTCTCCCTAACAGTGGGAGAGTGGTTTTCACCACACACAGAAATCCTAATCACTGTCCTCAAGCTCCACATTTCCCTATTTGCACTTAGTATCTGTTTAGGTCATAACGATCACCTGAAAATTTTATTCTCTGTGTGCTTTCAAAATGCTGCATTGCCTTCCTAGACCACTGGTGGTCTGGGGGAGACTTTGGGATTTTTCACTGATTATTTCACTCACCTTCCACCTAACTTTATTCCTGTATTGAACAACCCTACAGTAACTGCTTAGAGTACACATTTCACTTAACCTCAAGCAAACACACATAAGTCTTTCTAAAACTGTCTACATCTGGATTTGTCTTTCTAAAGACAAAGAAAAAATATTTAAGTTACATAGGGCATAAAATCAGATTAAATCATTGTCCTAAACTTATCTAGATTGCTTATAAAAATACAGATGCCTGGGTTCTGGATAAACCTAATCAGAATCAGCAAAAGAAAGGTCACATCCTAGAATGTGCATTTAACAACCTTTCCAAGTTATGCTGAGGCACACTTAAGTATAAAAACCAGTAATTCAAAGGACCTCAAATGAAGGATACTTTGATGAAGGAATGACACTAAGAGGGTAATGAGAGCCTACTGTCAAATACACTGAACCAGAATAAAACATAAACTCATTAGTGAAGAGCCCAGAAAACCCTTTTTAACAAGTAACAATTCCATAATGAGCCCTGCTAAACTATCACATCCTTTATAAGGTAGATTTTGGAAACGCTTTTACTTGTGGGATTTAACAGGATACACATCCAATCATGAAAAAATATGTATAGATAGTTTTTAATTAAATATGCATATATTAATGTGTGTATGCATATGTATAAGCATAAACACATATACACACAGAGAGAGAGAAAGACAGCCTCAAAAGCAGTAAGTATTAATATATTAGTACTTAAATTGCACACTGGCTATCCTCTAAGCAGCTTCAGTTCTGCCCCACTGCCTCTAAACAGGAAAATCCTACACATCTTCCCCCTCTCTTTAACATATAAGCTGATTGCCCATGAGGGAGGAGCAGGAAACAAAAAGGCAAAATGATCATGTCAGTACATCTTTATCAGAGTGAAGGAATAATGCCTCCTTGTTTCTAGACTATAAACTCTCTAAGGGCAGAGACTACATTGTATGTGTCACAGACGCCCCATCACAGGTCTGACAGCACCGCATGTGAAGAGATGCTGAAGGTCAGGACTGCATCCCAAGAAGCTGGGAGTGCCCCTGAGGTTACAGTCGACAACAGGGGCTCCCAAACCTGCCACCACACCAGAGTATTTGATTCCAGTGTGCTCAGTAAGGCTCAAGATCTGTTAGAAATGCCCAGCGGACAACTGATGCTGACCATCTGGGGACTAATAGTTTGAGAATCACAGACCGAGGGAAAAGTCTTCAGGATTTTGCTATATATATGGTTCCCAGAAGACAGAAGTAACCGAGATGTGGTCTGCAGAAACAACAGAGAGAGTCTGGAAAGTTAGTTTCTAGCTCCTGCTCGCAAAATGACTGTACAGCTGATACACAGACACACCACTCAATATCTCATAACTCACCCCAAAGATGAAGGGTCTGGAAAATTCAAAGACTTTTTATACAGAACAGAGAAAATGTTAAGTATCTACTATGAACCTTTAAATATATAACCCTCCCTGAAATTATCATCCTGAAATCAGTGTATATTGCTCAGATTTGCAATCACTGAACTATACAGTTTTTAAACCCAAAATAAACGACATATGGCAGGCAAACAAACCTATAAATAAAAAAGATGCTCAGACTAAACACAGCAAACCATCTAAACACAAACCTAAAGCGAAATAACTGTCTTGCGATATTCTGCACACCAACTGCAAATTCAAGCATCTGTAACTGTGTCAAGGGCAGCACTGTTAGCATCATCTGACCGTCTGTAAGAAGTGCAAAATCTCTGATGACAGTGAAACCTACTGAATAGGCATCTTCCTCTTATCAAGGTCCCTATGTGATTGTGAGCACGTTAAAGGTTAAGAAGCACTGACATAAGTCATTGAGATTGTATCATTCATTCTCTACTGCTGTTGGTCAAATGGCATGGTACATTTAAAAGACTGAACAGTTTCTAAAAACTCTGACATAAAAGCAGAAAAAGAGAAGACAGACAGAAGAGAAATCAAGGAATTGGTCTGCATGAAGAGACCCACTAAAACAGTATTTCCAAACCAAAACTTCCATTTAAAATACTTTATGACTGCAACAGACTGCACGATTAACAAAGATCACCTAGTTCAAATCCCCTGCTTTCAGCTGAGTCAAGCGATGCTAAAAGATTAAAGCAAAATAGTTGTCAGTGGCACACTGGCGACTGAAAGCCAAGTCAAGTCCACTGCCTCCAATAACAAAATGCTCTTCCCAGTGAAAGAAGATATTTTAATTACATTTTCCTGGAGTAAACATATAGTTAGTTATAAAGCAGCAGAACTATACATAACTTTCAAAGGACGAACGAAATGATATATCTGTGAAACACAGTGAAGGAAACCCAGCAAAAATATATCATAGTAGTTAATATGTCTCATTCTTTCCATTAAGAAAAGACTTTAAAAATTTGAGTTGGAAGGAGAAGAACCGGAAAGTGTCATACTTAACATGTGTTATAATTTTCAAAGGATGACATACGTATCCTTTAAGTGGCAGCATCTGTTTGATGAAGACATCGGGAGAACTGATTTTTAGAAATATTAAAAATTAGGCTTTGCTACCCAAGTTTTATTCAACAGCAATAAACAAATCTTTTTCACATAAGGCTAATTTTTTCAGTTTTCAACACAGAAGCAGTAACAGCCATAAGCAACATAAGTACTTGGTAAGCGATTATGGAAAAATTAAACCCTTCTGTCTTACCATCAAAGAAGCTCTTGGCTCTCAGATAACTGACACTGAGCCTAAGAACGGAAAGTTTGTCCAGCTTGTTAATAACATCTTGTGGGAAGGGCAGCAGGCTGGCCAGCCGGTCCAGTTCTGTATTCAGTCGGTCTCTATGCCTCTTTGAAGGATTCGATTTGATTCCTTCAGCTGGGACTGGCTTGACACTGAAAAACAAACAGAATTCTGTAAAATACATGAAAATCTAGAGAGCAAACATTTTTATCATGTTATAACATCTCAACTATTTTTCTAACAAAACATCTAAACCTACTGCAAGTTTATATAAATTTTTTTTCCAAAATGCTTCTTTCACATCTTAATTAAGAAAAACAAGATAATAGGTAAACTCTTTTGTAATGTTTTATTAAAAACTATAAACCCATCACAGGAAAACGCCAAGTACCTCTTCCACACCTCATACATCTGTGGTACATGGTTCCCAGTTAACAAATCTACTAGGGTTTTTTTCTCCCTCAAACACAGCCATTGCTAGGGGGTAGAAAGAAATCTCCATAACTTATGTAAAATTATGCCTCCTTTTGCTTTCTTTCACAAGAATCATCTTGGCATCATTTAGGTTGTAGATAGACAGAAATGACCTTAAATAAAAAGCTGTTTCTTCATCACCCTCAGCTTCCTGTATTAAACACTTTTCATCCTGACAGTGAGAACTTCTCAAAGCCATTCTTGCATCTCCACAGGGTCCTCCAGCCATCTAATGGGGTCCTCCAATATTAAGGCAAGAAAAATCTGACCTCAGTTATTAGTATTTATTGACCGACAAATATTCGAGGTTAATTGCTTACCTGCAATTACTGGCAAATTTTATTTTTATGACATAATTTGTGTCTCAATTAGAAAATCCAATGAAATTCCATCATTTAGCATGATTTTCATCCGAGAGAAAAGATACTAATGGGTAGGAGTAGAACTTGAGTTCAGAAATGAGAAACTGAACGTCACACAAAGGCCTTACCCAGGATTTCATAACACAAATCCATAAAAGTGAATTTACAGATCATCAGATACCCAATGTTAAAATATAGAGAAGATATTATAAAAAAAAAGTCATTTTTAGATCATGTCTCTGCACCCTTCCATTTACCAGAAAATATAAAGATTAAGAGCATTCTTAAGATGAAGACTTCTTCCTCCAGTTTTACTGGAGAAGACAAAGTATTTTTGATGACTCAAATTATAGTATTTTTAAAAGTATAAATTGGCTTGAGTATAATGCTATAACTTTGATTCAATCAAAACATTTCTAAATAGCATGCTTTCAGTGTTACATGAAGTAACATGAAGAAGTAATACTTTTTTTAAAGAAGTAATACTTCATGCAAGAATATGATAGAAAGCAATACGAAAATTCAGTGTATTTTTTACACTGTCCCTAATGGGTAATTTCTTCAGAACTTGTTTATTTCTTTTTGTTTCTGTTATAGTTCATGTCATTCCTACAAAAAAATAACAGTATGAAATTGGTAAAGTGGCATAGATACAAAGTAAGTCCTAGATACTTTCCTGCAGACTTTGTGCATAACTCCATACCTAGTCGGAACTGAAGACTCTCTCTCTAGCTATTTTCCCTAATCACATGTAAAATGAAACTCAAGTCACATCTAGTTACTGCATTTCTCCAATTAATCAACTGAATTTCAACTTTTACTTATAATGTGTGTCCACCCCATTGAATAATTTTCTACCAACCAATCACCTGTTAAATATTTGTTTGCACCTATTATGTCCCGGGCGGTCCCAGAAAACATTCTTCTCCTTTACACTGAGAGAGTGTTACAGGGGCTGAGGACAGTGAGCAACTGCTTGAAAAAAGATTTTTATACAAAAGGGGGTATATGAGCTGAACCTTGAAAGGTGAACAGGATTTCAGCAGGCGGCACAAGTGAGAAATGGTAAACAGTGAGAGGAACTATCTGAGAAGCTCAGAGTGCAAGAGAGAGACGGGGAAGCGGGTTAGGGCCAACTCCTTTCAACAATATTGACCACCCACCACGTGCCACACCCACAACACTGAGCTGTGAACAAAACAGACGAAAGCCCCTGTTCTCCCGAAGCTTACATTCCGATGGGAGGATCCAGAAATAACACAAATGAAGAAAGAAACAAATAAGTATATAACTTTCCAGGCTGGTGAGTGTTGAGAAGAAAAATAAAGCAAGAGAAGGAAGCAAGGAGTGATGTGGTGCTGGTTTTGATCTGCAAGGAAGGTCTCTTGATGCGATGGTTTAGCACAGACAAGGATATAGTGAACGAGTGAGCCATGTGGGCATCTGATGAAAAAAATTCTTGAAAGAGGAGACAGCAGGTTTCCCCACAGAAAAGGTATGAAGTTGGCCCTTGGTATCGGGAAGTCAGCTTCAGCTCTCAGCTGGGGTTTACATGACCAGTCTTGGGCTGCCCTAACTCTGGTGACGGAGGGGATGGGATGCAGGGCAGACCACAGTACAGCCAGTCCTCTTTTCTCAAACATAAATCTGTCACTCCTCTGATCCAAACCGCTCAGCAGCACTGCACAGTCCACGTTCCTTGACCTAACAAACGAAACCCCCTCTTGATCTCTCTATGGCCCCGAACTCTTCCTCTGGTCTCTGATGCCCCAGGCAAAACCTTCCTTGCCTGTTATTCTCCAGAGCAAAGACAGGACGCAAGTCACCCATACGTACTCATGCTCTCATACACGTTACTCCCCAGCATCCCTGTGCTCTGTCACAGCAGCTTCAAAGTGCTGCTCAATTCGATCATGTTTGCTGTCTTCCCCGACCCACTCCTATGATTCCTCCCATCCGACTAGGCACTGTGTGCATCTTATGCAAGTGCCTTCGATAGCCATTCCACGAGGGAGTATTCTGGGCTGATAGCATTTCCCACAACTGAAAATAAAATCCAGTTGTGTGCTCTTGGGAGCTTTCCAGTAATGATTATAAAACACTGGGGAGAAGACAGTAACACAAACAATGAAGCAAGACAAGCTGCTAAGACACAGAAAGAAATAACAGAACAGTCGGAGAAAGAGGTTCAGCGGTGCTTCTACACGTGATATTGCTGCCTGTCTAGTACTGGCTCTTTGCAGAAGTCAGGCCTGCACTAGCAGAAACTATTTCTTTACGCACTGCAAACTGTCCACAGTACTAATGTATTATTATGCACGTACTGGACTATTTAGCAGAAGATCAAATTTCCTAAGTGCTATGCAACCTATATTGCATATACTTATGTGTTACTCTTGTTACGTTGTTAACTTCATCATTTTGTATCTCCAATGCTCAGCATAGTACTTGACACAAAGAGGACTCTCAATTGATGGCTGCTGATCAGAAGAGTCCAGAAAGGAAACGACTGGAGCCTGTCCAAAAGGAGTGATTGTGGGGTAGTAAGGATGGCCTGGCTTGAGATTTTTTAACAGCACTTTGAATCCACCACAAAGCTCATATGTAGCTAGACTCAAATGGTCACTCAACCAGACTGACTTGCTGACTTCCTAGGTACAGGGAGTAACAGGAAAAAAAAAAAAAAAATTGGTGAGGAGAGGTCACAAATGACTGGGATTTGGAGCTCGGGATAACAACTACATTTTCTAATGGAAGGTATGCCAAACAGAGAGAAGGTACTCAAGGATAGACGTCAGTGATGTCAACATTTAGGTATAAAGTTGAGGAAAGGCAGTGGGCAAAAAGAGGACAGAGAAGAATCAATAAGGCAGACAGGAAAAGAATTAGGGTAGAATATTTTGCAGGTCCAGAACAAAGTCAAATGCACAAAGTTACTAAGGAAAGCCAGGGCTGAGAAGTACTGGACTTGGCATTTCAGATCCACTATTGTTAAAGCTGAAGGAATAGACCTGACAAACCTTTTCACTGATTTTGTGAGAAATAGTCACAACTATTTTGTGAAAATACTTCACCCTTATCCAGGCCTATTTAAGATGCACCAAACAGTAAAAAGAGAGAGTAATTCTACATCAATCACACTTGACTTGAGTTATGCAAGTATTACTTCTGTATTCTCTTCAAACCTATGCCAAAACATACTGCCAACCATCTATTTAAACAAAAGGCTAACATTTGAAATATAAATAAATGTCTCCAAAAGATTGGATTTGAGATATTTTGAATTCAGACATCTTCTGAGAGACGGTAGATGCTGATCATGTAAAGGAGTCAATTTATTATTTTTTTTTTAAGCCTTAACCACAAAAATCTTGTCCCAACCTGTAAACCAAAACTGTTGTGAAAGCAAGCCTTCAGCTGACTGCATGCCATGCTTTGCTTTAGAAGCCGTGTGTGCCGTAAGTACTGGTGTAAAAGGCCCAATGGTATGTCCAATGCCAGCTAGCATGCTCCTTGTAAAGCCTTTTTAACATCCCGAGCTAAACTGTCTCTTAGGCTCATAATTTGTGCTCAGTATTTGAAACACAGTTAAAAAACATAAGGACCCAGTTTAACCATAAAGTACTGTAATCGTAGATGTTCATATTTTTATGTGACATTTACCATAAAACCTCAAAATGACATGCAAAGACTGTTTCAGTAATCCTATGAGATTTAGGTGACATTCTCTAACGGAGACTACCTATCACAGGACTGAGTCTGCTCTATCAGCTTTTTCCTGTGGATGGTTTAATCTACTCTCACTGCTTCAAGCTACTTACCAATAACTTGTTTATTTCCAGTCTCTGTACCTGAATGTCCTCAAGTTCATGTTTTTCAGAACTCTGAGCACCCCTTCTCTGCATCTACAACGGTATGACTCTCATTCCAATAGCTAGGATATTGAAGTATTTCTCGATAAATCTGTCTACCATATCCCATTAAGCCCAGCTCCAAACACATTCATTCTTCATTTCCTCCCTATGGCTTCAGTGCATACTTATTTATCTCTAAATGTGGAATATCTACCATCGTAAATTATATGCCTAATGTGATCCTGGAGAGGGCAATCTATGACATGAATAAAGTCAGATTTCACATTAAGCTCAATACAGCTGGGTATCTACTTCCCTATGTGAGGCAAAAAAGGTCTACAAAAACTTCTGAGCATTCTGACTGGCAGTTCCTTGTACGGAGTCTTAGTTTCTCCGTTACTCTCCTGTTCCCACTCTGTGGCGATGATGGCTTCTTCCCTTTCCTGCTTCTGCTATGCTCAAGGAGCAGTGATAAGGTACAAACAGCATGTAATCTTTAGCACAAGACTTTCACAATGAAAGCCAGAACATGAAATACGCCCTGGAAACCACTGTTACTTCCAAAATCCTAAAAGAAAAAAAAAAAAAAAATGTAAGGATGATCCCTTTAGCCTCTTCTGTTTTGAATATGCACTTTTTTCTAAGTCTTCTCCTTGGAACCCATATAGAATACATCTACCATATGCAAAGCACTAAAACATGAAAAATTTTAAGTGGTGGGCAATTGTTAAATTAATAAATAGTCTCAGATATCTACTATGTGCATGGTACTAGGAGGCTCTAGTTGCTACAAAGACAAAGAAAAGACACCTATCTTTTCAGAGCTTTTCTTTCTTACTAGGAGAAGATGCACTCTGCAGCATGGCAAAAATCAGACATAATGTATTGCTCAATAATGTAGGTGCCTTGAAAGTTATGTTGGAGAATTAAGGAAGGTAAGATTCGGCTATAGGTAGAATAAAGGGGGAAGGTTTCATGGAGACGTGGCTTCTCAATCAGGTCTTAAGAGATACGTAAATCGCTTCCAGTTCCATGATGGCTGAGTACATGGCTTTCTGCAACTATCCTTCTCTTCCAGAAAACCATGCCAAACGAGGAAATCAGAGACAGAAACACAAAATCTGTCTTGGATAAAGCAAAGACATAGCTAAACCCAGATGTAAACACAGATATAAACAATAGGAAGATGAAAAATAGGTAAACAATGAAATCGATGACAATGGAGAACAGAAAGGAAATGTAATCAGAGTGTATCACTTAACTCAGCAGTATACAATATATACGGTTTAAAAAATAATGAAACACTGCAAGTGAATTGAATCCAAAATTGTGATAAAACTTATATTGGGAGGATGAAGAAGAGATTAAATAGCATTGATAACCATAACTATCACAATAAAAGATCATCAGATAATGCTTAGTATGCCAAACTTAACATTATACATGTATTTTTTACTTCTTAATGTACATGTGTTGTTTAAAATGAATACTTTTCAAAATAGTATTTCATTAAAAATAAGGTAAAAGAGCGAACTGAAAAACATAAGACAAAGAAAACTAGTATGTAAAGGACATCTCTAATAGAAAAATCTGCAAACATACTATTATTCCACACACACAATCTCAACATAGAAGTTCAATTGCCCACCCCATCTTTTTTGCCTATGAAGTTGACAATGAATATTTGCAAAGCAAAAATGCAAGGATATAGGCTCCCCTACAGACCACCAATAGGAATATAACTTTTTTGGTAATCTGACAGTATGTTTCAGAGCATAATATCTGGCTCAACCTTAAAATTACATCATATTTTTGTACCCTAAATTTCCACTTACAGGAATTTTTCCCAAAGGAATGAACTAAAACTTCATACAGAAATTCACAAAACTCAAGGATATTCTTTGAAGTACTACTTGAAGTATTGAAAGATTAGAAAGAAAAAATTTCTGCCTCAAAATAAATTACAGAACATTAGCAGAAGGGACTACTCTGCTGCCACTGAAAACAATGTTTTGCAGGAGGTGAGGCTGGTAGTAGCTCAATGAAAATAGAAGGAAAGGAACCAAGAAGGCAGGGCGTGAAAGTACATATGGAGTGAAACAAGCATACCATGAGGTAGGGGCAATGTTGAATAATTTATTTCAGAACACTATTCGAGAAAAAACAGTGAGCATTATAAGGAAATCTCCATATATGGGTGTACCATACACATCACTGAGCATATTCACCTGGACAATATTGTGAAGTTGGAACAAACACAAGCTTTGGAGCCAAAAGATCTAGAATCTGATATTCAAACTCAGCCTTTCATTTACTACCTAACAACTTTGAATCTGAACCTTAGGTTCCTATAGAGGAAACTGAAATAATAATAAAACCTTTTCATAGTACTACTATAAAAATGAAATAAAATTCTGCAGAGCACTGTGCATGCCTTTGTCACAGTAAACACTAACAAAGAGTAGTTTTTTGTTACATTAAACCAGTATGCAAAAAAAATCAATTTTAAAAGAAGCATAGAAATAGAAAGGTACTGGTGTCAAAGATCTGATGGTATTAACTTCTAAGCAACTGTCTTAATTATGTGCATCAATAAGCACGTACTATGTTAAGTTTTTCACTAGCGGAGTACCACATGTCATCACCCACAATTGAGAACATATTCGTAGACTGCCTCTTACAGTTTCACAGGAGAAATGGTCATTCTGTGACAGTGTAGGCTAAAAGTATTTACGAATGAAATTTAAGAGTTTCTGTTTCATCTCTATCATTAGCAGCCTTTACAGATTATAAAACACTTTTCTCCTGCTAATTTTAGTTGTGAGAGTGGCAGTGTAGGTGTGGACTGCCCTGCCTTATTGATCAATCACTTGCTCGGATCAACAAAAGCAAGGAAACCAGACTGCACCTTTTAGTTTAGAACTAGTGTTTTTCAACCTGTATCTCACTGTTTCCTCTTTTCATCATTTATTTTGAATAGATTGCTGCTGCTGCTGCTGCTGCTACTAAGTCACTTCAGTCATGTCCGACTCTGTGCGACCCCATACACAGCAGCCCACCAGGCTCCTCTGTCCCTGGGATTCTCCAGGCAAGAACACTGGAGTGGGTTACCATTTCCTTCTCCAATGCATGCTAAGTCGCTTCAGTCATGTCCAACTCTGTGCGACCCTATGCACAGCAGCCCACCAAGCTCCTCTGTCCACAGGATTCTCTAGGCAAGAATACAGGAGTGGATTGCCATTTCCTTCTCCTTTAACAGGTTACCTATAGCTAATCACTTTCATTCATTTATTTCATAGTTCCAACATCTAAGAGCCTCTACAGCCACTACGTGTAAACTATCTGAAGGAAACTACTTGAATGAAAAACAACAGTGGAGAAATAAGTATGTAACTAAAAAGACTTTTTTTTTTTAAAGCTACTTAGGTAATCGTATCATAGTACACTTAGAACTAACATTTTCAAGAAAACATTGCAAAATTTTATTCAACTAAGTAGGCATCAATATAACTGAGATTCATTTAGTTTAGATAGAATGAATAGCAATTTTGTAAACACAGCAAGGAAGACACTGCTTTTCTATTACTGTTATTAATGTGTTACCAAAGTTAAAGGGTCACCTAAAGGCTGAGAGTTATTTCTAATTCTGACACTTCATGATAGCTGGTTTGATCATCACTACTGTTGATATCATTTTCAGGTGTAGATTTTATTTAATCAACACCTATTATTTGCCAACATTCAGCACTAATTTTCTGCAGAAATGGTAAACTGAAGTACCACTAAAACTTTTTATGTATTAATAAAGCTTAAAAACTACAAAAACACATCCAAAGTTATTTTCATTGGTGGGGGGGAATTCAGACTCTAATTCAGTACTGTGTTTTTCATCTATCTTCATGATGCAAAGTAATTAAAGAAATGAATAACAGGTCCTTCACCACCAAAGAAAAATATTGATAAAAGAAGAGGAGGGTTTAAGTAAAAAGATTGCTTTTTCTTAATTTAAGGTTTTGGTTTTTTTTTTTTTTTTTGGAGCAGGGTTATCTTAAGGAACATTTAAGGAAACAGAGTAGAACCTATTCCTAAGATATCTTTGAAAATCTCTTTAGGAACATAGATTGGATTCAGGGCTGCTTCAGGTCCTTTAATTTTCTACCCTTCATTACCCTAAAAAGAAAGGAAACATTTATTGAGTGTCTACTATGCACAAGATACTTTAGTAGGATTAAACTGAACACGTTTAAAATCATTTTGTACTATCAATAATGATAACTTTGAATGTTGGACTTCACCACTAGGGGGAGTTTATCTTGTTTAATAAATACCATCGAAGACAGGGAGATTTTCAGGTTAAAATGATGTCACCCATTTGATTCCAAAATTTTATAGAATTCTGTATTTAATGGTCATTTTATTAATAGTTCTATGATTATGTTACAACGTATTTTCTTCTAAGTAAAATACAGAGGCTCACTTACAAGGTCAAAGTTAAACAGATCTTAGTATCATTTTCAGCTCAAACAAGATGAATTTTTCAGACAATATACCAACATATTAGAGTGTCTATTAGTTATAAACTAGTAATTTAACTTAAAAAACATTAAAATACTGGGTTTATGGCTCCATTCTTAAAATGGACTCTAACTGCATTTTAAGTTCATCATTTTTCATTCAGTTAAAAACAATTTATGAACAACTTCCCGTGATTCTGTAAATGTCAGCACTAGGCTTTTCTTATGGAGCAGTGACATTTTAAGGCGTTCGTAGGATTAGAAGCCATGCATGATGCTCAGTAAAGATCTGATAAACATCTCTACTAACTAAATAAAATAAGGGTGAATGTGGAAATACTTTGGTTGTATTACAGGAGATATTAAACACAAATATATTAAAGTCTTAGAAAGCATATTTAATTGCTAATAATAAAAGGTACATCCTTAAAAAAAAGAAAATGTGCAATAATATATTTAAAGGGAAAATCTTTAATAAAATGTTAACAAGAAGCCCCAAATGTTAAACTTTAAAATGAATACAAAAATTAAAGCATTTCATTGAAGTCACCTAGGTCCTGTGTAACATACTTCCTGAAATGCAATAACTTACAAATTCTCAGGTTTTCTAACTATACAAATAAAACCTATGATATACATATATATATTATACATTATGTCAAGGGTACTATTGTATTAACTAAAATACACAGAGGTGTCTGTGATGCCTTTCAATTTTAAATAACCATCAAGGACCAAGTCAAATTAGACAAGCACATTTTTTATAAGAAACCATTCTATAAAACACAAGTATTGTAAACCAATGTCAACAGAATTGCCAAGACAAAAACTGCTGACTTGACAGTATTCCTAATGTCAACCACGCTGCAGGATAAGTCTTCCAAATTTTAATCAGTCTATTTATAGATGAATATCCTCTGTTGATGCCAAGTCTAAATCTGAAGGACTGCAATCACTGAAATTCTAAAAGGAAATTAAAACCCCAGAATACTGAAACCTTTAAACTGGTCTTTAATATTAATTTTAAACTGCTATTTTTCTGGTTTGGATTAGTGACCTAAATTTAGTCTTAAGCCACATGCACACTTCTGATTTGTTCTGAGTAACCGTTTAAAGTGTTCTTAAAATTGTTTATGAAAGTTTGAAAAATGTGAAGTAAAATAACTCAAGGATAATAATTAGGAATAAACACATGAACACTGCCAACTCGCAAAAGTAAATCTGTGTTAAGCATGGATTTTTCTTTTTTTTTCTGAAAAAAAATTAAAGTATTTTCCATAATCACATAAATATCCCACCAAAACAAACAAACCTAAGTTTGTACTTTATCAGAATTGACCAAACTTTGAAGTAGAGGGAAAAGGGAATTAAGAGAATGATGCTAAGAATGAAAATGTCTGTTTCAATAATTCCATCTCCAAATCATTTGCAGACCCTAAAACCACTTCCAAAGTGATAAATCTCCCCCAAAAGATGACTTAAAATACAAATCTTCTACTGTATCCTGGCTACTACACTCACTCAAAGCTGCTATCACCTCTATACATTTTATTGATATGTTCACGCTGAGCGCTACAAAATTACTGCCAAATAAGTAAATAAGAGTATAACAGAAAGCCAGTTTCAGGGAACCAAAAAATACCTTCAGAGGCACTCAGCCCCTTTCTTGCACACAGCACGTGTTTAGCTATTTAAAGCATCTCGCCCTACCAGGAGTAAGAATGGTGACCGTCCTCTAACCTAACACAGGAGGATATTAAATGTGAAAGGGGATTTCAAGACGGGCTTAGGTTAACTAATCCACCAGCCCCACAGGGCAGAGGAGAGCTGTCAACAAATTAGGACCACAGCACAGTGAACAGCGCTGCAAATGGCTGGAGGTGTAAAAGGGTGCTCTGGAGAAGGGGTTGGGGGGGGCAGAGAACGGGGGGCACAATTTTTAAAATGCAATCATTAATCACGGAAAAATCCAAGGCCTGGGGTTCTCGACCGGCCTCCAGATTTCGATTCCGCAGACTGCACAGGGAAGGGACCTAATCCCCCGGCCTCGGGGATTTGGGGGCGGGGTGCGGCAGTGTCCCGCGCCTGAGCGCCCACCTCCCCACCGCACAGAGGACAGGCTCCGGAGACTCACGTTTTCTGCACCGGCTTCCGCCGCTTACGACTGGCGTAGGTGATGTTAGCGCTGCTGCTGTTCATGGTGCCTGGCTGGCTGCGGCTCCTCCCGGGCGCGGACGGCCCTGTCCCCGGGACCCGGCGGCAACTGGGACGGGGTTCCACTTAACCGCGGCTGCTCCACCTGCGCCCTCCCGGGGCGATGGCGGAGACACAGCACCCCAGGAGCCGCAGGGCTTCTGCAGCCCCGCACGTCCAGGTGCGCGGCCCGGGCCTGGCGCCGGGGGGCGAGGGGCGGAGACCGGGGAGGCTGGAGGCGCAGGTGCCGTCTGTACCAGCTGAGGCGGCGCCGCGCTGCCCGCAGGTGAGGCGGCGCGAATGGAGGAGGAGCCTGGGCTGCCTGTTTGAAATCCCGGCCTGGGTCGCTCGCTGTGGCGGCGCGCCCCGTGACCGTCGCTGCGGCCCCTTGGGTGAGGGAGGCGCCGCCGCGCTGCGCTGCTCCCGGGATTTCCCCGATCCCGGGTGCTTCCCGCCTGCGGAGCTCGGACTCCGGCCGCCGCTACGGGTGCCACCAGCTTCCGCTCGGCTATGCGGCTACCTCTGGTCTGAGCCGGTGGTCCCAGTCACGCTTTCAGAACCTAGCGTCAAGTGGACTCGCCCTGCGATGCCTCCCGCTGCTGCTTGCACCGGCTGAATAGCAGAAGCGCCCCCGACCCCTCTCCAGCCCCGCCCCGCCCCTCGTAGCCCCGCCCCATCCTACTTGGCCCCGCCCTTCGCTATATTTCCCTTGAGGGCCCCACCCTCCCGGCACGTGATGACGTAAGGCGTAATGACCCCCACCCTCTCCAGTAGCCATCTTCTTGAGGTCAAGGGGAGGAATCTGTGGACACATTTCCAGTCCATAAAGACATGTGACGACAAATTATGTGTAGCCAAAGTCTTTGTAATCAGACAACCTCAAGGAAAGAAATGCCAAGTAGTGAGCTTAAATTCACCTTTGCAAGAGACAGTGAGTCAGCTAACTTTTGGCTAAGCATTACAGTGAGCTGGCAGATAACCTGTGGAACTATAAATCTTCCTAGAGGAGAAGGCTTCAGGAGGCCACATCTGAGTTGAACTTGAAGGCTAGGCATTTTTCTTGCCTTTTTGTTTTGAGTTTGATTTTTGTCTTCGTACAAGACAGTATAGTATCTTTTCCCGTCAGAATAGCTGTTAAACTACAGTCAGATTTCAGGAAGGTGGGAAGGCAGGCAGCAGGAGGCATTTGAGAATAAGCAGTCTGGGATAGCTGGAGAGAGAGAAGCTGGAAGTGAAATCCAGGAATCTAGGGTCAAATCATAAAGCCTGATCAAGAGTCCACATTTTATTCTGCAGTCAGTGGAAACCTTTGAAGGATCCACAGCAGGCAAGAGACATTCTAGTGTTTTGGAAGTTTTAAATGACAGTGCAAGCTGGATTACAGGAGAAAAAGACTGGATGCAGAGAGAGTAGTTAGAGTTGTTGAAGTAGTCCAGGTGAAAGTCCAGGGAAGTGACAGTGGGATGGAGGGGGAAAAGAGCAGATAATAAGGACATAGACAAGAGAGAGCAATCTCAAGTACCTCCAACATTTCTGACTCCTCCTGTGCCTTTACCCAGAAAAGTAAACACAGGTGTGTGTTTTGCTTGTCAGAAGAAGGGCAATCAGACTAAGAAGTCTAGATGAAATCTTGCACCGTGTCCATTCCTACATTTCAAAATGTCATCAAGCCATTTCCATCCGGTGAGTTTGTTACCTCACATTCAGAACATCAATAAATTGAACATTGTTTTCTTCAGCTGAAACCTCACTGTCATATACTCAACCATTATCCTATCAACCCTATGAAATATCTTCAACTCTTCTACAACTTACATCTAAATATTCCAACAAATACTATTAAATTTTGTGTATTGCAACATCCCTAATTCATCTTCTGCCATGTTATTCTTCAATAATAACACAAAAAATGCCCAACTCAAATGCTTTATCATTTGAGATTCCTATCCAAATATGGTGTGCTTCCCTCCTAGCTCAGTTGGTATAGAATCTGCCTGCAAGGAGGGAGACCTGGGTTCGATTCCTGGGTGGGGAAGACCCCCTGAAGAAGGAAATGGCAACTCACTCCTGTATTCTTGCCTGGAAAATCGCATGGACAGAGGAGCCTGGTGGGCCACAGTCCATGGGGTCACACAGAGTCGGACACAACTTAGCGACTAAACCACCACCATGCTCTCAAGGGAGAAGCACATGATTAAGTATGGTCTCCTAGTAGAGAAAGTTGACATAGTCATTGAGACAAAGGTAGCTTTCCCAAAATCATGATGGTGGAGTTGAGGTCTGATGGATAAAGTCTTAGAAGAAAAGAGGGGAAGACACTGCAAGTCAATGAAACAGTACAAGCAACATCCCATTAGTGGAAGGAGCCTGGCAAATTGTATGAGGGACTAAAGCAAGTGCAAGATGAGCAGGGGAGACAGGCATGAATGATCAAATTTATTCTTCAAAATATCACCATCTCTTCAGGGTGTAAAAGAGGTAGGAGCAGAATGCAATGGAAATGATATTCCATGGGAAGCCATTTACAGTAGCCCAGCCAATAGATGGTAATTATTGATACAGGGTGGAGGTGATAATGTAGATGGAAAAAAGCAAATAGGTTGCATAGAATTCAAGGAGGTCCTAAAAGATGGAATGGATGGATATGTGACACTGAAGGAAGATGTGTCAAAAACAGTTTTTTGCACTATGCATCAGGCTATGTGAAGATGGCAGGTAATGGTGGGAAACTATTACCAACTCCAGTATTCTTGCCTAGAGAATCCTGCAGACAGAGGAGCCTGGTGGGCTGCTGTCCATGGGGTTGCACAGAGTCGGACACAACTGAAGTGACTTAGCATGCATGCATGCATTGGAGAAGGAAATGGCAACCCACTCCAGTGTTCTTGCCTGGAGAATCCCAGGGACAGGGGAGTCTGGTGGGCTGCTGTCTATGGGGTTGCAGAGTTGGACACTACTGAATCGACTTAGTAGCAGCAGCACTTATAGTTGAGGTAGCTCTGAGCTATCTAAGGTGTGTCAAGTAGCCCACAGGATATATAGGTTTGTAACTCAAAAATGTATGAGCTGGAGATATCAATTCAGAAGTCATCTGCATTTAAGTGACAAGAGATTACGTAGACTGTCGGGTGTGGATATATGCTAGAAAAGGAAGACAGGACTCAAAGGAACTTTAGTTTGTAATATCTAATAACTGCATAGAAGATGATGGTCTTGTAAAACTGTCTGAAAGAGAGTTTCCAGGATGTTAGCAGGAGAATAAAAGACTGTCTTGTTGGAGGACAAAGTGGAAAAATGTTGGAGTGGTTCACAGAACTGCATGCTGTTGGGAGGTTCAAATAAGACGAGAACTGAAAATGTCCTTTGTGGCTCCCTACCATGGGGTAATTTTGTGACTTTAGCGAACACTGTTGGTGGGCTAATGGACCTACAAATAAGATGGAAGGGGAACAGAACTGAATTGGAGATGAAGTGATATCAGCAAACACAGACAATTCTTCAAAAAAAAAGTCTGTGACAGAGACCTAGGATGGCAGCTAGGGGGAGTAAAGGGTTAAATTAGGCCCCCTCCTTTTTTTTTAAGTGGGTGATATTTAAACGGATGAGAAAGAGATGAGAGAAAGATTGAAATTGACTATGTTAAAAAGATGAAAAACTCTAAGATTAGATGCTGAAAATAATAAAGGAAGGAAAGAACACTAAAGCAGAAGAGGGGAGTGAGGATTATTACTGTAGTTTAAACAACAGCAGAAACAGCTCCTCTCGTGCTAACTCTTTAGAGTGGTTCACAATGAGGTTATAAGAAATGCAGTCTCTGGGTGTCCTTACTGACTCAAAATCTGAATCTAACAAGATCTCCCAGGTAACTGAAATGTACATAAAGGTTAAGAAGCATTAATCTACAGAAGCTGGGGGACAGAAGGGTGGTGGGTGAGATAGAATAGGCTGGTAATTTTGGATCAGAAAGATAAAGAAGGTGTGATGAGGAGGGATTTCTAGCATGGCCTACAAAAGTACAGGTGTGTTTTGTGGTTGGGAGTTTATGTGTGTGTTTTTTTTTTAATTGTATAAGACTATAAGGTAAAAGTGATCCAGGATGTGGCAATAGGGCACTATGTGGACATCAACTCTATATCTTGGATATGTGATGAGAGAAAATAAACAGATACTATTTTGGAGATGATAGCTTTGGGGAGGGCTAGCTTTTAGTTTAAGGGAAAAGATGAAACAAGGTCCCAAAGAAGACAGTGCATACAGGGGACTTTGCTGTTTACAGATTAGCAATTCCAGGTGCACAAGATCAACCATCTTTATCTTACCTTCTCTTTTATTTCCCCATCTCTGTATTTTTACCCATAGTCATTCTGCCTAAAAATGTATAATCAAATAATCTCTTTGTCTAAAAACTTTAAGGGTGAGAAATGCATAACAAAATATAATTTACCAATACTATATCTTAAAGCACTTTTCAGAAAACAGATATACTGAATGCACAAAATCCATGAATCAATCTTAATTTACTATTTTTTTTTAAGTCCACCTTTTTTTTTTAAAGTTGTTATAGTTATTTCATGCAATTGTTCACTATCTTACTTTGTCCTACACCTATATCCTTACTTTCTGTTCACTTTAGGATTCTGTTTGACTTTAGTAGTTGATTCTTATACCAGGATGAAAATAGAATATTAATAAGATTTTCAGAATTCATTTCAATAGTGACATCATACTCTTCCCTTAAAATTTGTGCTTAATATGTCAGTAAAATCAGGCTTTGGAGTAGAGTATCATTAAAAAAAATAAGCTGCCATTTTCTAGAGACTATCACTTTTCTACTTCTGATATCACTACTGTAGAACATTTCTCAAAGTGTGGTCTGGACCTTTGATAAGATTTTGAAGTTTTGTATATGAGCAACTTTTATGAAGTAATATAACTTTTTCTACCACAGAGCTAAATATAGATCGACAGAATAGGATAGAAAGTCAGGTACACCATGTACCTATGGGAACCATATCTGTGACAAAGCAGGCAAGAATATACAAATGGGGAAAGACAATCTCTTCAATAAGTGGTTCTGGGAAAACTAGGCAACTGCATGTAAAAGAATGAAATTAGAACTTCCCTAATGGTCCAGTGGTTAAGAATCCGTCTGCCAGTGCAGGGGACACAGGTTCAGCCCCTAGTCCGGGAAGGTTCCACAGACGGTCCAAGGCAGGACAGCTAAGCCCATGCACCACAACTACTGTGCTCCCAGTCTAGAGCCTGTGCTCCACAGAACAGAAGCCACTGCGTTGGGAGGCCCGCTCAATGCAACTAGAGAGCAGCCTCTGCTCACAGAAACTAGAGAAAGCCCACGTGTGGCAACAAAGCACCTAGCACAGCCAAAAATAAAGTTTTTTAAAAAAGAATGAAATTAGAACATTCTCTAATACCATACACAAAAATAACTCAAAATGGATTAGAGACCTAAATGTAAGACCAAATACTATAAAACTCTTAGAGGACAACACGGGCAGAACATTCTCTGACATAAATCACAGCAGATATTTTTGATCCATCTTCTAAGAGTAATGAAAATAAAACAAAAACAAACAAATGGGACCTAACTAGACTTAAAAGCTTTTGCACAGCAAATGAAGCCATAAACAAAAATGAAAAGACAACCCACGGAATGGGAAAAAATATTTGCAAATGAAGCAACTGACAAGAGATTAATCACTCAAGTATACAAATCATGCATGCAGCTCAATATCCAAAAACAAACAATCCCATTAAAAAATGGGCAAAAGATCTAGACATTTCTCCAAAGAAGACATGCAGATGGCCAAGAGGCATATGAAAAAGCAGTCAGCATCACTAAGTGTTGCGTGCATGCTAAGTCCCTTCAGTTGTGCCTGACTCTTTGCAACCCCATGGACTGTAGCCCACCAGGTTCCTCTGTCCATGGGATTCTCCAGGCAAGAATACAGGGGTGGGTTGCCATGCCCTCCTCCAGGGGATCTTCCCAACCCAGGGATTGAACCCCCATCTTTATGTCTCCTGCACTGGCAGGTGGGTTCTTTACCACTAGCGCCACCTGGGAATCCCCACTTATTATTAGAGAAATGCAAACCAACACTAGAATGAGGTATCACATCAAACCACTCAGAATAGCCATTATCAAAAAAGTTACAAACAATAAATGCTGGAGTGTGTGTGGAGAAGAGAGACCCCTCCTATACTGTTGTTGGAAAAGAAAATTGATATAGCCACTCTGGAGAACAGTATGGAGGTTCCTTAAAAAACTAAACATAGAGTAATCATATGATTCAGCAATCCCACTCCTGGACATATATCTGGAGAAAATCATAATTCAAATAGATACATGTACCCTAATGTTCATTACAGCACTATTTACAATAGCCAGGACATGGAAGCAACCTAAATGTCCACTGATGGAGGAATGAATAAATAAGTTGTGGTACATATATATATATATATATATATATATATAATGGAATACTACTCAGCCATAAAAAGGAATGAAATAATGCCATTTGCAGCAACATGGGTGGACATAGAGATCGGCATATTGAGTGAAGCAAGTCAGAGAAGACAACTATTATATGACATTGCTTACATGTGGAATCTAAAGAAAAGGGTACAAATGAACCTGTTTACAAAACATAAAGAATACCATGTATAAAAGAAACTTACAGCTGCTAAAAAGGAAAGAGAGGAAGGATAAACTGGAAGATTGGGGTTGACATATACACACTGCTATTAAATATATATAAAATAGATGATAAGGATCTACTCTATAGCACAGAGAACTCTACTCAATAGGCTGTAATGGCCTATATGGGAAAAAAAATGTGAAAAGAGTGGATATATATATATATATGATTCACTTTACTGTACACCTGAGATCAACAGTGTAAATCAACTATACTCCAATAAAAAATAATTTAATAATAAAATAAAACCACACTTTGCAAAAAAAAAGAAATTTTCTTGTAAAATTATTTTGCCTGTAAGAGTGTATGCATATTTGACTGTCTTATCCAAAGCAAGGTTATGTTTTTACTTAGTTTAGATGAGATTAGTTTCTGAGGTTCCCAATGTAGCTATATGTGTATGGGTTCCTTTTCACTGATAAATATTATGAGAAAAAGAAAGTTTTAGGAATGCTATTATAAAAAAAACAGCTGTTTTAGAATTAATAATTGAATGCTAACCTTATTCTGTCAGAGTATGTGCACTTATTCATTTCATCTGGCAAGGTTTTAGCTCCTAGAATATACTGGACTGTGGGATACAGTGCTGATACCAGACATATTCCTAGCCTCTTAGAACTTAATTCTAACTAGAGAGAGAAGAATTCACTAAGTAGTTATACAAATAAATGTATGTATAATTGCTGCTCTGAGAGGTGGTATGAAATGACTACTCTGAATAGGTTAATTTGACTTGCTTAAGGGAGGCTGCCCTTAGGAAGTATGAGCCAAACTGTGAGGCAAAGGTAAGCGTTTTGTAGGTGACATGGGGAGGGGAGGTGTGCCCCATGCAGACATTTATTACTATTTTTACCTTCTCTTGAGTCCTGCAGCTTCTTAGCCCAGGGCTACAGAGTGATCTATTTCACTTATTCTCTGTTTCTACATCTCAGATCACATATTGTTAGTTACATTAAATATTTAAGAGAGTATAGCCCATCCTTCACAAACTGTGTACTGAGGCACCCCAAGGGCATCACACAAAGTCAAAGAGGCACCCTCATGGGATATTTAAAATTTTCAAGGCCAACAAAGTGACATCAGCTTGACAGTATGCAAGACACTACCTTCAATTAGCTTAGAACTTTAATGTGAAACTGTACTCAGTCCTTTTGATTACATCTTAGGAGACAGTTTTGTCAGCTGCTGTTGTAACACTCAGGAACCATGGGAAAACGACTGTGGAACAGGAAACGAAGGTATGGTTTCCTATTCAATTCAAAGTTTTCAGAAAGATGTAAAGTACCCAACAAACGTGCACATACTGTTAACAATATAACAACATTTTTTTTTAATGTATGTGCATTATTTTGTGAAATAGCAACTAAGTAGTTATGACAGATATACATAATAAGTTCAGACCTAACTACTTAATAAATGGAATTGTTATTAATAGGTATTTCTTTTAGCCTCCATAACATGAAAAAATTTCCGAGACACTAAGAGAGCCATGAACTGGGAAAATTCGGGAATCTTTGGCATAGCTAAACCTTTCATTAACCTGAAAAACCTCAGGGCCAACAAGATAAAGTGGCCTGCGAATCAGCCAAGAATTCAGGTCTCGTGACCTCTATTCCAGTCAAAAAATATATTTTATCTCACTGTGAACTAACTTGATTCATTTCTTAAAAAATAATCTGGTTACAAATTGCCTGCCCTGACTCTAACACAAAAGAACAGATATAAACATCTAAGGGCTATTTCTAAACGCTTACTGCCCTCTTTCCTTGCTTGGATATTCTACACAATGTCGTAATCAGAAGCAAGAAAAAAGTAACACCTTTTTGGTTAATGCTAACCTGAACACTGATAAGAAAATGAAAATGATACGTAGGAATAATCTGTTATTCATCAAAATTATTTCTATTTACTTAGGAATAATGCTTTGTTGTCAGGAATGTTAAGATTTTTTGAAAAAATGTTATCTGTAAAAATATTAACATGTATTAGGTTCAGATTTTGCCTTTTGCTTCCTGGGTCTTTTATTCTTATGAATGTAAAACTTGATTATGAAAAAGTTATGAAGTTTTATATTTTACAGGCCAAGACTCATGTCTGACATTAAATTTGCTCGAGCCCTTGATATTCCAGGAAACAGATGGCAGATAAGCGAAAGAAGACTCCAGTGAAATTTCTGCACTTCTCTGGTTTGGGAACAAACTTAAAAGCCAATGTCCCCATTTTGCAGCATCCACAGACTGAAGAATGTATGTGTACAGTAGTTACTCGTGCCTTTTGAGAATTTAGCTGCTTTAAGCTAATATCAAATTATTCATTTTGCTGTATCCACTGGCTACTTACATATACTAAACTGCTAGTAGCTTCCATTACCTTACAAATATTTTTCATTTGTTCTTGTACTGTACATTTGAAATTTCTTCTTTATACACTCTTTTGCTTATACTGCCTGACTTGCACAAAACTGTACAATGCATCAGAAGTCAGCATTTATATGTGTAAGACGTATACTAAACTAATTGCTTTAAAAAAATCTTTTGGGAAAAATGTTAACTTGCACCCCAAGTAAAATCTTCTCACATTAATGCTATGCAATGATATGAGGGTTCATAGAAACTTCCTAAAGCAAAGTCTATAGCAAGCATCAGAAACATTTGCCATTACTGGACTGGTAAGTAGATACTGATAAAGGAGATCTGGTTACATAATTAATCAAAGGGGATGTCGCTGAGGGTGGAGTGTCCTGTGTATCAGTGGGTTCTCCACCCTTCCCTCCTAGGGCAGGGTGAAAGAATTTCCCTTGTAAAACTTTAAACTTTCGTTGAGCTTCTTTCCTGCCTGAACCTAGATAGAGTTGCCATCTGCCTTTATAGTGACAAGGAGTCTTGAAGGGAATAGGTTATAAGGATTCAATTTATTTCCAGCTTTTGGATACATCTTACTCTTTACATCCCTGCTTTAAGTTGAATCCATTCTGGTTATCTGGGTCTATAAATAATAACATAAAGCAAATGGGTTTCAGAAAAAAAAGCATGGAAATCAGTAACTGGTTTGGAGTACATTGGTATTTAATGAAATGCTAACTGGTTACTTTCTAATGTAAACAATTCTTATCTAAATTCTTCAGGAAATAGGACTTTAAAAATATTTATTAGATACTGTGCCTTTCTATATTTCCTCATTTAAACTAAGATTTTTGTGATCTCAGATTTATGTCATTTTTTTGCATGATTCTTTGAAGCAAAGCACCGCTACCACCACCACCACCAAAACATACACCTGCGTTAGTAAAAATACCAATCTAAATCCAGCTGGAGTGTTTTGACTGTATTTAAAAAGCATATGAAAAATTGAAAATGCAAACTTCGACTCATTTTTCCTTGACTAACTCAGAGTTGAACGCTAACTTTGCAAGAACTAGGTTTTCTATGTAGTACCATGAATTTAACCCCTTCTTTTAACTGCAACACAGTATAATTAATAAACCTAAACAGAGATGTCTAAATAGACATTATCTAGTAATTGACATTTTAATGTATAGAAGTGTCTGTACCTCAATCATTAAATGTGCATATAAAAAAATGTTCCCAAAGTTGATTTAAAAAAGCATGTGGAATGAAAGTTGTGATTATATTTATATTAATGAGATATTAGAGATACATTAAAATTTTTCCATGTATCCAAATACTTTATTTGTATATTCCATATTTTAAATTTTAATATTGAAGTATACACTTAGGAAGATTTCTCAAAGTGGAGTTTCAGCCTTCTGTTTTTCTTTTATGCATAATTAAAATTCAAGAGAATTTAGCATCCCAAGTTTTTTCCTTTTAAATGTTTTCCTTGCACTGTTAGCAGAAAATGCAAACAAATAAAGATAAGGGACAAATATTGCCAGATTGGCCGTTTTACCCAGTAGAAAGAAAGCCACTAATGTACTTTAATGATGTCCTTTCCCCCATTTTAATAAGAAGGTTTGTGTTGTTCTGACATTAAATGGATTAAGCAGCAAGCCTGCTGAGAAAAATACTCAAAGGTATTAAACCCTTGCAGTGTTGGTTTAACTGTAAGTACTGTAAAATAAGATTAAGTCTGAGTTTGGAAGAAGAACTAGATTTGACATAAGACTAAAAGGTAACAATATTCACAGATGCCTGAATTAATGCTTCATTGAAAAATATAATTAGCACAAGATTTGAAAATATGTCTCCTTTGGCAAATGTCTTCAGAGAGTAATCAGTGCTAGAGACTGATGTAGTGGAAAGAGCACTGGGCAAGTGGCCAAAATCTCTGAACTCACATTTACTGCTCCAGCACTCGCTAGTTCTGTGACCTTGGATGAGAAATTTCAAAAGCCTTTGAATCGCATGAGGTGGATGTGGCTGGTTGGCAACCATTCCCCACTTTGTAGTGTGCATCCCTGGACTGCAGTAGCTCAAAGGCTAAAAATTGCACTTCCCAGATTCCTGCACAATTAAAGTTGCAGATGCAAATGATGTTCAACCAATTAGATGCACCGGTTGAGATTTAGAAGGCAGAAGTCAAGTGGAGGTCATCTTCCTGCTGCTTGTATTGTTTTTTGCTAATAAGTAAGATGGCAAAGACATGACTTTCGTGTGATGACGTCCAGCATCCAAGTTCTACATTTCATGGGTTTTGAGAGGCTGTTGTGGCAGCAGTGGTGGTTTCTTAATTCCTTAATTGTAGCTGCAGTGGGCACTTTTGAACTCAAATTCTGTAGTGACTTCTGGATTCCTCACCTTTCTGACTGAAGCAGAAGTAGAGGTTCCCCTAGTAGGTCAGCTCTGCAGTGTTCTGGAGCACAGCCTCCATCTCTAGCCTTTCCAATTATTTTTTAAGCTTTTAATTCCCTGTATTTAGTTTCCATCTCCTTAAAGAACCTCGGTCTTATTCTGGTTCCTTTCCTGATACATACATATGCACATTTCATTCAAACCTCATAGGGTCATTGAGAAAACCAATCTGTGCTACTCAAGTATATTGAATATTGTTTCCTCCTTTAAAAAAAAAAATAATGGGTATTTGCGACATTACAAGCAGCTGCTAAAAATGTCTCATGGTACTTTCTTGTCATTAATTTTACTTGGATAATATTGGTCTAAACACATTGGTTCTGTTGGGCAAATAACACAGAAGCAGCAATTGCATATTCTATAGGTACCTAGATATTATAAATCTCTGGTCCTAAGAAAGCCCATGACTTTGGATGGAACCTTTCTTATAAGTGAAATGAAAATCTTCCCTTCAATTTTATATGTTCCTGTTATTATTATATTTCTAAGATGATAATAATTAGAAGCACTGTGGATGATTGTGCAAGTGGAAATGGACTGACGGTCTGTCAAGATTTTGAGCAGATTTGGAAAAATTTGGCTGTGTGCTCTCTGACCTCATACTTTCTAAAGTAATAAAATAACCTAACCTTTTTCTACCATCCTGTTCCCCACAGGAAGTTTTTGCTGCATCTATTCATGGGGTTGCAAAGAGTCGGACATGACTGAGCGACTGAACTGAACTGAACTGATGGCACCAAGAGAATTTTTATCTTTAAAGAGATAAAAATGCCACATGGCAAACCATCATGAAGGCATCAATATTTTTCAGATCAGGTACGTATTTCCTGACTTTGCCTCACCACTCTCTGATGTCAAACTGGCTACTGATTCATCTCCGTTTCTGTGTGTGTCTTTTTCTGTGCCCTTGAGACAGACACAGACCCTTATACATCCATGTATACAATAAAGCTAGGGATAATTTTGGTCTCTCAGGACTTAAATTCATTTACTTGGACCTCAATTATGATAAACACTCTCCAGTTTTCCCCAATGGGAGAATTCAGAAAACAAAAGAATTACACTGAATATTTATGACCTTCTTATATTTGGGGGGCTTGTGGCTCAGCTGGTAAGCTGGTAAAGAATCCATCTGCAATGTGGGAGACCTGGGTTCGATCCCTGGGTTGGGAAGATCCCCTGGAATCTTCCCAAGGGAACAGCTATGCACGCCAGTATTCTGGCCTGGAGAATTCCAGGGACTGTATAGCCCATGGGGTCGCAAAGAGTCGGACACGACTGAGTGACTTTCACTTTATATAATTTTAAATATTGGACAAAATCGCTCACTGGCTTCAGTAGTGTCCAACTCTCTGAGGCCCTGTGAACTGTAGCCCGCCAGGACCCTCTGTCCATGAGACTGTTCAGGCAAGAATACTGGAGGAGTGAGTTGCCATGCCCTCCTCCGCGGGATCTTCCCAAACCCACATCTCTTCTGTTTCCTGCATTGGCAAGCGAGTTCTTTACCACTAGTACCACGTGGGAAGCCTATGGAACATAATAAACTGCATCCAGTTGTCTAGTGTGCTGTGTATAAAAGCCTATTTACCCCCATATATGTAAAATTCTATCATATAAACCCATTTTCTTGATTTCATGTAAAAGTTTGTTTGGGGCCAATTCTAAATCTTAGTAAAATAATTCCTAATAATTCCTAATGTTCCTTAGTAACATTCCTAAATCTGTACCTCAAATTCCCCATTCCATTTTAAATACTGCCACAAACTTTTTTCTGAAAACACTTTGTTCTGAATAAATGTCACTTCCCTTCTTAAGAACCTATAATTTCTTCTTGTCCACAAATCAAGTTGAATTAGCCATACTAAGATATCCCAGAAACTAATCTATCTTTACTGTATTTAATTGTTTCTTCCACATTCCCTAACACGTCTCCACTTCAGTCAGACTAATTTACTTGTGATTTCCTGAATATGTCAAATTCATACTTTTCTCTTCATCATGTTGGAAAACCTACTCTCCACTTATTCAGCTTGAACCTATCAATCTCATAAAGTACTTCTTTGTACCATGTGTTTGTTCTTTACGTTAACTTCTATTTTATCATTTATTTATTTTTTCATTAATAAGCCATAATTCTCATGTAATTGAAAAACATGTTGGTGAAATGTTAAGTACTTCATATGTGTTTAATTGAGTTGAATTTATATACTAAATACAACAGAGCCTAGACATTTGAACTTAAACATCCTAAAACTTACACTTATGTTTTATTTAATCTGGAGTCAAAGAAAGAAGAAACACGGTGTTTCAGGAAGTTAAGTATGCTTTTTTTTTTTTTTTCTTTTTTCATTCACCCAAATCTCTGTGAACCATTTTATGATTGTGGCCTTTTCTCAGTTTTAATCTCTGACATATTTCAAAGTACCTCCCTGATAAATTGGTAAAATTTGTTGCATTTCATCATCATTCAATGTTGATGAATTTACAGAATGTCTTTTGAAATGACCTTCTTGAGAAAGGTAAGTTCCTTAGATATTCCATAGCCTAGGGAGCAGGATTTCCTAAAACTGCTGCACTTAGCTAAGCTACACACCTATTTCTGTAGAGAGTCAACTTGTCACCAAAACAAAATTAATATTGCATTCTCTTTTGGTCAAGGACACATTAAACATTTAGTGCAGCACACATCTCTCAGGAATGCAGGATCATAAACAATTAGTTGCATATACTTCTTATCAGATAAGGTAGCTTTGACAATGTGCTGTGCTACTGTTTAAAATTCACTGCTGACCACTAAGTACTGCACCAATGCAGACACTAGAGGCTGGCATAATTTATCCCTAATAATTGTGAACTTTATTTTTGCTACTGGTAGTGGCTCCATTGATGATAACAGCGAACTCTGACATGATTATTATAATTGCATTCTATATTTAAATATCTTGTGTGATATATAGCAACCAAAATATTAGTCACAATGGTAACTCAGTAATTGGTTTACTTGATTGTTGTTGGGTGGGCTGTTGTGTGTCTATCTCTAGGCCAATGACCAGACTTTGTTCTTGTGATGAAACTTAAAAGGAGCATTAATAGCTTGGTGCATTCACTTCAATATAAATAGCACTAGTCAGAAAAAGGCTAGTTAAGTGGTCTACTGTCTTTCTTAGGATTTATTAGTGTTTCTGTAAGTAGTGTTTTGATTTTAAAAGTTTTAATGCATTTGCATTCACTTCCCTTATAGCTTTTGTAAACTATGTAAACTACAATTGTTTTCAATTCTCAAAAATGAACAACGTCTATCTTTTCCACTGAATCCTTTTAAAAAGTGAAAATTAGTGTTTATCAGATATAGATTATGCACATTTTACATACTTTCATTTAGTCTTACAACAACCCTATGAAACAAGTGCTTTTAAAAATAATTCAAATAAAATTTACATACCATAAAATTCACCATTTTAAAGGATACCAATTGAGTGGTTTTTAGTGCATTTACACGGTTATGAAACCATCAATAAGAACTAATTCCAGAACATTTTCATCACTGCCAAACCCTATATTCTTTAGCAGTCACACTGCATTCCCCTTCCTGCCAGCTTTAAGTAAGAAAACATTAATTCACTTGCTGTCTCTAGGGATCTGTCTATTCTGGACATTTCCTATAAATGGAATCATACAGTATCTAGCCTTTTGGATCAGCTTTGTTCATTTGGCCTAACATCTTCAAAGTTCATCTGTGTTCTACTGTGTATCAATACTTCATTCCTTTTTATATATAGTGTTGATGTATCTATCACATTTTGCCTATCCATTAATCAGTTGATAGGCAACTGGGTAGCTTCTACTTTTTGGCTATCTTGAAGAATGCTACTATGAACATTCATAAACAACTTTTTGCATGGATATATGCTTACTCCTTGGAAGGAAACTTATGACCAACCTAGACAGCATATTAAAAAGCAGAGACATTACTTTGTCAACAAAGGTCCATCTAGTCAAGGCTACGGTTTTTCCTGTAGTCATGTATGGATGTGAGAGTTGGACTATAAAGAAAGGTGAGAGCCAAAGAATTGATGCTTTTGAACTGTGGTTTTGGAGAAGACTCTTGAGAGTCCCTTGGACTGCAAGGAGATCCAACCAGTCCATCCTAAAGGAGATCAGTCCTAGGTGTTCATCAGAAGGACTGATGTTGAAGTTGAAACTCCAATATTTTGGCCACCTGATGTGAAGAACTGACTCATTTGAAAAGACCCTGATGCTGGGAAAGATTTAGGGCAGGAGGAGAAGGGGATGACAGAGGATGAGGTGGTTGGATGGCATCGCCAACTCAATGGACATGAGTTTGAGTAAACTCCGGGAGTTGGTGATGGACAGGGAGGCCTGGTGTGCTGCGGTTCATGGGGTCACAAAGAGTCAGACACGACTGAGTGACTGAACTGAACTGAACTGATGTCTTCATTTCTCTTGGGTATATATCTAGAAGTAAAAATGCTGGGTCATAGAGTAATTCTATGTTTAACTTTCTGAAGAACTGCTTTCCAAGTGGTTGTACCATTTCATATTCTCACCAGCAATGTATGAGCATTTCAATTTTACCATATTTTTGCCAAAAATTGTTGTTATTGTTCTATTTTTAAATTATAGTCCTCTTAGTAAGCATGCAGTGGTATTTCACTATAGTTTTGATTTTAATTTTACAATAGCTAATGTTAGGCATATTTGTGTGTGTGTGTGTGTGTGTTTGCCATCTGTATGTCTTCCATGGAGAAATCTCTGTTCCTTTCCTCATTTTAATTAGGTCATTTTGCTATTGTGTTGTAGGAGTATTTTATATATTCTGACTACTATGCTCTTATCAAATAGATTTCATTCTGCGACTGCCTTTTCACTATCTTAATAGTGTCTTTTCATGGACAGAAGTTTTAAATTTTGATGAATCCAATTAGTCTACTTTTTTCTGTGGCTACTTATGCTTTTGGTGTCTTTTGTTGGAAAGACTATTTTTTCCTCCACTGAACTGTGTTGGCACCATCCCTCCATTGTCTTCCTTTTAAACAGATTTGCAAGGGCTTTCTCAGATCACTTCCAAGATTTTTCTTACTTTTTATTTTGACATTTCTGAAATCTCATCCCTTGCACAAAACAATTATCATACCAAGTAACAAGTTAAGAAATACCATCTTACTGTAGCCCCTTATGGGGATTCCCTGATGGCTCAGCAGTAAAGAATCTGCCTACAGTGCGGGAGATGCAAGTTCAACATCTGGATTGGGAAGATCCTTGGAGAAGGGAATGGCAACCTACTGCAGTATTCTTGCCTGGGAAATCCCATGGACAGAGGAGGCTGGTGGGCTACAGTCCATGAGCTCACAGAGGTTCGGACACAACTGAGCACACACGCACTCGTATCCCCTGTAACAATCAATTTTTTCTTCAGACGTGTGTCAGCGTTAAAGGCAAACTTCAGGAAAATAATGTAATCAGTGTAAATTCTAAAGTTTTATATACGTTATATACACACACACGTGTATATACACACACACACGTGTATATACACACACACACACACACACACATATATATATAAAGAGAGAGGAACTGATCATATCAAAGATAAGTTCTGTTGTGGTTTCTTCTCTGTATAAAGATGTCTGATCTCAAAGGCAGATAAAGACTGAATACCATCCATTACACAAACATTTATTGAATAGCTACCTAGCATCACTGATGCTAGGAAAACTAGCATCTCTCCCCAAGGGACTTAGCTAGGAATGGAGAAAGATCAGTACACATAAGATCACATTCCAGCCCTGTGGCAGGGACTGAAGTGTACGAGAACAGGAAACAACTCATCCTTTCTTGGGGAGTTACTCAGAAGGTAGCACTCAATGAATTGATCTTGAAACTAAAAGACTTTGAACAAGAGGGAAGGGCATATGATTTTCCAGTCAACTAGACGACATACAAGGCAGAGAAATACTAGAGGAAAGCATGACATATTGAGAAAAGGATCAGTACTTTGGTGTGACTAGCTGCACAACTGAGGACTGAGAGATAGGTTGAGGCCATCCTGTAAACTGGGCTGACGAGTATGGACTTAGTCCTCCGGCCAGTGGAAATCATAGGCGTTTTAAAACAGGAAATGATCCTGTGCTTATCATATGTTATGTTAGTGCAGTGATCTGCTTCCAACTCTAAAACTGCTATTATACTATAAGAGAGACTGTGTAACACAGTAGTCTAAAACTTGGACCCTATAAATACAAATGGCAGTTCAAATTGACTCTTTTCAACCACATAGTTAGGTAATTATAAGTAGGTCTCATCACTTCATGGCAAATAGAAGGGAAAAAAGTGGAAACAGTGGCAGATTTTATTTTCCTGAGTTCCAAAATCACTGTGGACAGTGACTGCAGCCATAATATTAAGACTCTTGCTCCACGGAAGGAACTATATGACAAACCTAGACAGCATATTAAAAAGCAAACACATTACTTTGCTGACAAAGGTTCATATAGTCAAAGCTATGGTTTTTCCAGTAGTCATGTGACGGTACCATAAAGAAAGCTGAGCACCAAAGAATTGACGCTTTTGAATTTTGGTGCTGGAGAAGACTCTTGAGAGTCTCTTGGACTGGAAGGAGATCAAACCAGTCAATCCTAATGGAAATCAACCCTGAATATTCATTGGTAGGACAGATGCTGAAGCTGAAGGTCCAATATTTTGGTCACCTGATGCGAAGAGCCAACTCACTGGAAAAGACCCTGATTCTGGGAAAGATTAAAGGCAGAAGGAGAAGAGGGCAGCAGAGCATAAGGTGGTTGGATAACATCATGGACTCGATGGACATGAGTTTGAGCAAATTCTGGGAGATAGTAAAGGACAGGGAAGTCTGGTGTGCTGTAGTCCAAGGGGTTGTAAACAGTCAGACACAACTTAGTGACTGAACACACACACACACATATAATCTCTCTGAGGCTCTGTTTCCCCATCTGTAAACCTCACAGGCTTGTGAGAATCAAATAAAATAATACAGGTGAAACTTGGAACATATTACATGCTCAAGAAATGATAGTTATATAAGAATGTCTTTGACAACTGTTGTGTCTTTCCAGTGCTAAATGCCATGAGTGGGACTTCAATCACTACTTTGGAATGAATGAGTTTAAGGGGTTAGTCCAGTAGCATTTTGAAATACAGGTCTAAAGCTTAAAAGTGAATCTGGGCATTGTAGCTAATGGACATGAATCAGGATTCATCTAAAGAGAAATTAGAAATGAAGCTCTGATAGCTGCAAAGCTTCACCAGAGACAGCAGTACATAAAAAGAGAGTATTTCTCAGGAAGGAATATTGAGAGAAAAGCCACTTTCACTGCATGATGTAGGAGCACAGAACCTATGTAAAATTTCTGAAAACTCTGCACCCTTTTCCATCCAAGGAGAAGGTGCACGTATGTTGAATGTTTCGCATGCCGTTTTAGGGGTTTATAGACACCATACTAATCCCAGTTCAGTTCAGTTCAGTTGCTCAGTCGTGTCCAACTCTTTGCGACCCCATGAATCGCAGCACGCCAGGCCTCCCTGTCCATCACTATCTCCCAGAGTTCACCCAGACTCACGTCCATCAAGTCCGTGATGCCATCCAGCCAACTCATCCTCGGTCGTCCCCTTCTCCTCCTGCCCCCAATCCCTCCCAGCATCAGAGTCTTTTCCAATGAGTCAACTCTTTGCATGAGGTGTCCAAAGTACTGGAGTTTCAGCTTTAGCATCATTCCCTCCAAAGAAATCCCAGGGTTGATCTCCTTCAGAATGGACTGGTTGGATCTCCTTGCAGTCCAAGGGACTGTCAAGAGTCTTCTCCAACACCACAGTTCAAAAGCATCAGTTCTTTGGCGCTCAGCCTTCTTCACAGTCCAACTCTCACATCCATACATGACCCCAGGAAAAACCATAGTCTTGACTAGATGGACCTTAGTCAGCAAAGTAATGTCTCTGCTTTTCAATATGCCATCTAGGTTGATCATCACTTTTCTTCCAAGGAGTAAGCGTCTTTTAATTTCATGGCTGCAGTCACCATCTGCAGTGATTCTGGAAAATCTGACACTGTTTCCACTGTTTCCCCATCTATTTCCCATGAAGTGATGGAACCAGATGCCATGATCTTCATTTTCTGAATGTTGAGCTTTAGGCCAACTTTTTCATTCTCCTCTTTCACTTTCATCAGAGGCTTTTTAGCTCCTCTTCACTTTCTGCCATAGGGTGGTGTCATCTGCATATCTGGGGTTATTGATATTTCTCCCTGCAATCTTGATTCCAGCTTGTGTTTCTTCCAGTCCAGCGTTTCTCATGATGTATTCTGCATATAAGTTAAATAAGCAGGGTGACAATATACAGCCTTGACGGACTCCTTTTCCTATCTGGAACCAGTCTGTTGTTCCATGTCCAGTTCTAACTGTTGCTTCCTGATCTGCATACAGATTTCTCAAGAGGCAGGTCAGGTGGTCTGGTATTCCCATCTCTTTCAGAATTTTCCACAGTTTCTTGTGATCCACACAGTCAAAGGCTTTGGCATAGTCAATCAAGCAGAAAGAGATGTTTTTCTGGAACTCTCTTGCTTTTTCCATGATCCAGCGGATGTTGGCAATTTGATCTCTGGTTCCTCTGCCTTTTCTAAAACCAGCTTGAATGTTAGGGAGTTCACAGTTCACGTATTGCTGAAGTCTGGCTTGGAGAATTTTGAGCATTACTTTGCTAGTATGTGAGATGAGTGCAATTGTGCGATAGTTTGAGCATTCTTTGGCATTGCCTTTCTTTGGGATTGGAATGAAAACTGACCTTTTCCAGTCCTGTGGCCACTGCTGAGTTTTCCAAATTTGCTAGCATATTGAGTGCAGCACTTTCATAGCATCATCTTTCAGGATTTGAAACAGCTCAATTGGAATTCCATCACCACCACTAGCTTTGTTCGTATAACAAAATAATAAAGAATCAAAGTATGAGACTTGGAAGGAGTAGAGAAGGAAAAAATCCATACTGGAATATATATTAACATAGATTGTAATGTGGTGATAATTTAAGAATCTGGCCTTTCTGCTGGTGATGTAAAATAGGAAATCAGAATAACTGTTCAGTGTGTGGATGGATATCCTTATTTATCAATATAGCAAAGTTCGAATCAAATATCTAGCAATTTTAAACTAGGCAAGAATAAGCCTCTTGCAGTGCTGACAACTTTCTGGTCAAACATTTCATGGATTTTCTCCAACTACACTACTAGTCAAATTTAAAGTTGACACCAAGCCAAATGCATTCTATCTATATTGTTTTTCAAATGCATGTTTCTCATCACCCTAAGAATGGCAAGCCCATAGACCGTCCAGACAATGATGTTTTCTACTTCCTAAGCTTATGAAAAACTTCTATTTAGACATAGTGGTTTATGCAGTCTTCCCAGATGGCACTGGTGGTAAAGAACCTGCCTGCCAATGCAGGAGATATGAGATGTGGGTTCAGTCCCTGGGTTGGGAAGATCCCCTGGAGTAGGAAATGGCAACCCACTCCAACATTCTTGCCTGGAAAATTTTGTGGACAAAGAAGCCTGGCAGGCTACAAGTCCATGGGGTCGCAAAGACTCGGACACAACTAAAGCGACTTAGTGTGCATGCAGGCAGACATAGTGGTTTATATAGACACAGTGGTAGAAAAATCTTCCTAAAATTCATGTTTCTTTCTAATTCAAATCTGTTTTCCATGCTTAATCTCCTTATCTCTTTCTAAAGGAAATGGAAAGAAAGGTTAAAAGGTCCTTAGAGTTGTATTGCTAACTGGTTCCTATTGATGAAGTGAGGTTATTCTTTTAGAGTAATTAGATTCTGCTCATTTCTTTAGGCTAGAATGCTTTAGCATCTTATTTTAACTGGTAGTAAAATGTAAGGCTGGATGTGATTTTTGCTCTGCCTGTTATGCATAACTAAAATGAACTAGTCAAGGAAGCTTGGGTAGGGGTGGAGGGATACACTAGAGACAGATATGTGTTTTCCTGTGTATTTCAATAATTATACGATCTTTATTAAGAACCTACTGTGTTGAGGAAATATGGTAAGTGTTGAGAAAACAAAGATAAATATGACATGTCCCTTTTTCAAAACCTCCCTCTTAAGCTAGTTGAGCAGTCAACATATAAATAATAATCCACAGAGGTGAACAAGTTTAGCTTCTTTGGACTTAGTGGGATGGGGTAGTGTCATGGAATTCACAAAGAAAAGGTGACATCTGAGAAAACACTTGAAAGATGAAATATGAATTTACCTGAAAGATAAGAATGAGGAGGAGAATTCCAGGTGAAGGGAACAACATGTTCAAAGTCAGGGTGGCATAAACAAATGTAGCGTGGTCCTCGAATTACAAGTAGTTGAGTGTTGTGGTATAAAAAGCGGGAGGAGAATAAACGGGCTGCCAAATATTCTGCATTTTATGAACAAACTCCCATATGTTTGTATTAACAGGTAGAGTAGCTGTTGTTTTGTCACTAAGTCCTGTCTGACTCTTTGTGACCCAATGGACCATAGCCTACCAGGCACCTTCCCTGGGATTTCCCAGCCAAGAATACTGGAGTGGGTTACCCTTTCCTCTTCCAGAGGATCTTCCTGACCCAGGGATCAAACCCTCATCTCCTGCATCTCCTGCACTGGCAGGTAGATTCTTTACCACTATGCCACCTGGGAAGCCCTAATTAGGTGGTTATTACAATACAAAATATAAAGGTTATTGGGAATTATTTTACAGGACCCCACTTTAATGTTATGCCATGGATTTTTTTTTTTTTTTTGAGAAACACTTTTAGAAATAAATGTAGGTTATGGTATATGCCTCTGTGTTTTTTATGAAAAACTTGTATATATTCTTTAATATCCCATAGCTTGAAAATTACTCCTAGAACTCTGAACCAGGGGAAAAAAAATTCTCTTCTTGAACTGTATGATTCCTCAGATTAGATGAAGAAATATCTAACATTTATCAAGTTTAACATTTATCAAATATTGAACATTTACCAAGTCAAAAAAGAAATCAAAGTCATATAGACTGTTACCTCTCTAAAGCTTGTGCCTTACCCTAAAATGGAAAGCAGGTGTGTGTGAAGCTGCTCTTGTCAGCTCAGGGCTCAAAGGCTCTGGTCCAGATCTTGAACCTTCCTTAGGGAGAACCAGTTTGAGCATCATTGTTCCAAACGATGAAAATGAAGTCATCGTCATGTTTCTCTCTTTCCCGTATGAAGCAGTAATCTCAGCTCTAAGGTTTGTTTTGTTTTATACATGTTCCTATCTGGGATTTCTGAATATAGCTTTTCTCCTCTTTCCCTTTGTTTTCTGTAATTATTTCAAATTAGCATATTAAGGCTGAAAGAGTAGAAACAACCTCAAATTCATTAAGTTGACTGTATATATTCATTGATCAGTCAATTGTTTCCTCTCTCAATTTGATGAAAATAAGTTCGCAGTAACAGTTTCCCCAGTAGTTGGAGGCTTTCCCAGCTTCCACTGCAGCTTTCCATTAAGCACATGCTCACAAGTGGCACTAGTGGTAAAGAATCCACCTGCCAATGCAGGAGACACGGGGGATGCACATTCGATCCCTGGGTCAGGAAGATCCCCTGGAGTAGGAAAATGGCAACCTGCTCCAGTATTCTTGCCTGGAAAATTGCATGGACAGAGGAGCCTGGCAGGCTGCAGTCCACGGGGCTACAAAGAATCAGGCAAGACTGAGCGACTGAACATATATACACAGAGGCAACTATGAAGGGATACAGGGCAAACAGACCACTATACATCTCCAATAGCCTCAGTTGGGCTCTGGGATTTAAAACGAGCATACAATAATAATATGAAAGATTATATGGTTAACATACCAAATTGCTTGTGACTTCTGAGTCTGTGGCAGAAAAATGAATTGGTGCGTTTTTTTAAAAATGCATTCTGAGAAAAACATTAGCCCACACCAGTTTCTACACCCCCAACCAACAGATGACACACATACCCTGAAGCTAATAAAACTGATGACAGATATATCTATTTAAGACTATGGATTGTGACTCCCAGACAGCTGGAAAATGATTTACTGGAACAGTTTCTAAATACAGTAGCTGCCTTTTCCATACCAGCATTACAACAATTGGCAACAACTGTGTCCACAGAAGCTTGAGCTCAGGAAACTGGCACTGTCATGTCCCAAAGCTAGGTTTGGAAAGGGTGCTATTTCATGTTAGATCAGATAAATGGCAGCCTGAAAATTCATTGGTGTGACAACTGACTCTGGAACTTTCCAGTTCTCTTTAGATAGATCCACACATCTGCAAAAGGTACTTATTTGAAGGAGGGAGAAAAGAGATTAAAAAATAAATCTCTTCAGCCTTAACATGTTCAATCCAACATTTTGTTGTTGTTGTTCAGAACCTAACATTTGCTAAATGGTGTATTAAGAGGTCCAAGGTTTACAAGATGAGCAGGACATTTAGGTAATATGTAGACCTTTCATGGGAAATGTAAGAGAAAAAAGCAAGAACATCAGAAAATGAAAGTCACTCAGTCATATCCAACTCTCTGCGGCCCCATGGAAAGCAGCCACTAGGCTCCTCTGTCCTTGCAGTTCTCCAGGCAAGAATACTAGAGTGCGTAGCCATTCCCTTCTCCAGGGGATCTTCCTAACCCAGGGATTAAACCCCATGTTGTCAGATTCTTTACCATCTGAGCCACCAGGGAAGCCAGAATTTAGGTATTTATTTTGGCATTTTTCCTCATTCTGTAAGATCCAACTACTGTAAGGATCACAAGCATGACCTTCTCTCACCTTCAATTCTCTTCTACTTAAAGTTACTGTTTTTAAGCATCGGCTGGAGCACTGGTATTAAACTCTGACCTACTGCAGGAGGTGGTACAATAAGCCTACACATTTAGTAAGACTTATAGGTGGGATCTGCATAGTAGCTAGTTCAGGAGGTGAGCTTGTGCTTCCTTATTCCCTGGCTTTCTGTTTGTGGGATATGGAAAATGCTAGAGTGCTGTTAACTAACTAAAACTCAAAAATTAAATTTGAGAACCTTTGGGGCCCCAAATTAGATTTACCCACTCCAGTGTTCTTGCTTGGAGAATCTCAGGGATGGGGGAGCCTGGTGGGCTGCCGTCTATGGGGTCGCACAGAGTCGGACATGACTGAAGCGACTTAGCAGCAGCAGCAGCTTGATACCTGATTCATCACAATTTCATCATTAGTTCACGCAATTTAGCTAGTAGGAAACAGTATTAGTGGTTCCTATGTTAGATTTCTGATGTCATGCAGACAGGGGACCATTCCTGTGGGTCAGCATTCTGCCTTCTACATATGTGGGTTTAGGGTAACCAACTGTCCCTATCTATCTAGGACTGTCCCATTAGCAGGTAACAGTCTTTGGCAAACCAGGAGAGCTGGTTACTCTAAATTGTACCCAAATGACCTCAAATAGTTCATTTTTCTTTCTTTAAAATTAGAGCCTGCAGCTAACATGTAATCACTAGTATTACAGAGTTCTCAATATGTGCCCCATTTTATTCTAACCATTTGAGGAAGATACTATGATTAACCCCACTTTATTAATGAAGACACTGGGCATTGAGAATTTCAGTAACCAGACCAGATTTTACAATGAAGATAGATTCCAGCATCCACAATCTTAAGGACTTTGTATGAGGCTCTAGGAATAAATAGCACATCGGTGTATTCCTCAATGTGCCTACCTTTTTTACTGGCAAAATGTATGTTGTGGACTGTATTGTTAGAATGAACTAGGACAGAGTATTCAGCATAAGTACCATTCTCAAAAACATTAAGAACATTCTCAAATTGTCATTGCTTGTATAATATAGCCCATTTAAAAATTACAATAAATAGCATTTTTGTCAGCAACCTCATAGGGAAAGGAAGTGGAAGGTTATTATGCAGATGATATTCTGAGTTTTAAGATTAATCTTTGCTTGCTTTAAGATCTGGGCTCTAGAAGGAAGCATAGTATTTCCATGATATTGGAACTGTTTGGTTCCAATTTCACAGCCCGCATCTTGTTCATCATTGCTCTGATAAAAGACTTGTCTTTCATCATTAAGTGTCTTTATGCACATGCTGAGACATTCTGTCATCCTGCACTTCTTCATGGAATGATTTGTTCAATGCCCATGGTCTGAGAAGACTGTAAGCTGCCTCAGGGCAAGGACCCTACTTGTTGTGCTCAGTATTTTATTATCAGTGTCTGACACAGGGTCTGGTTTACAATGGGCGACCTCCCCTGCTCAGTCATGTCTGACTCTTTGTGACCCTATGGACTGTAGCCCAGCAAGCCCCCCGTCTCTGGAATTTTCCAAGAATACTGGAGCAGGTTGCCAATTCCTCCTCCAGGAGATCCTTCAACTCAGGGATTGAACCCACGTCTTCTATACTGACAGGCAGTGTCTTTACCCCTGAGCCACCTGGGAAGCCCTTAGAATGGGCACCAAATATATATTTGTTAAATAAAAGGATGAGGAACTTAGTAAGTGAATAAACATCTAGAAGCTTCATAGACACTGAGCCAGAAGTAAAAAGATATGGATGCTGGGAATTAAGAAAAAAATGAATTAGAAAACTTAAACTTTAGACATAGAAATGAACTAAATGAAATGGTATTGTAACATAAACTTAATGTTATCTCATTATTGCAGTTAACATTTATTGGGTGCTTACTATGTGCTTACTACCAGGCTTCCCTGGTGGCTCAGATGGTAAAGCGTCTGCCTACAATGAGGGAGATCCAGGTTCGATCCCTGGGTCAGGAAGATCCTCTGGAGAAGGAAATGGCAACCTACTCCAGTACTCTTGCCCGGAAAATCCCATGGATGGAGGAGCCTGGTAGGCTACAGTCTATGGGGTCACAAAGAGTCAGACACGACTGAGCGACTTCACTACTATGTGCTAAGCACTGTACCAAGTGATTTTTTTAAAAATTTAATCTCATAACAAATATATGAAGCAAGTATTATTACTGGCCACAATTTTACATATGAGGAAATGAGCCTTTGAGAGGTTAAGCAACTCTATTAAGCTCTTGCTGCCAACAGGTAGTGGAACTGAGATGGTAATATTAATACCATATGCTTCCACAGAACTCAGCACTTCCTTATCAGGATACTCCGCACACTTCCCTGTAACTGCTTGTTTAGTGTTTGTTTCCCCCCTCTACAAAGGCAGAGTCATACTAACATCTTATTCTCAGAACCAAAATACCTGGCCTTCAGTCAGGGCAGCTCAGTGTGGGTACGTATGCTCAGTCTCTCAGTCATATCCAATTCTTTGTGACCTAACAAGACTGTAGCTCTAGACCGTATATTAAAAAGCTTACTAAACTTAGACAGCATATTGCAAAGCAGAGACATTACTTCGCTGACAAAGGTCCGTCTAGTCAAAGCTATGGTTTTTCCAGTAGTTCATGTATGGATGTCAGAGTTGGACTATAAAGAAAGCTGAGTGCTGAAGAATTGATGCTTTTGAACTGTGGTTTTGGAGAAGACTCTTGAGAGTCCCTTGGGCTGCACGGAGATAAAATCAGTCAATTCAAGGAGATCAGTCCTGAATATTCATTGGAAGGACTGATGCTGAAGCTGAAGCTCCAATACTTTGGCCACCTGATGTGAAGAGTTGACTCATTGGAAAAGACCCTGATGCTTGGAAAGATTGAAGGCAGAAGGAGAAGCGGATAACAGAGGATGAGATGGGTGGATGGCATCACCGACTCAATGGAAATGAGTTTGAGCAAGCTCCAGGAGTTGGTGATGGACAGGGAAGCCTTGGTGTGCTGCTGTCCATGGGGTTGCAGAGTCAGTCATGACTGAGTGACTAAACTGAACTGAAGACTGTAGCCCACCAGGCTTTTCTGTCCATGAGATTCTTTAGGCAAGAGTATGGGAGTGGGTTTCTAGTTCCTACTCCAGGGGAATCTCCCTGACCCAAGGATCAAACCCATGTCTCCTGCACTGGCAGGCTGATTCTTTACCACTGAGCCACCTCTGAAGCCCTAGGAGCTCAACAGTGTTTGTCAAATGAATGAATCCATAAGTGGAAGAATCAATGAACCCATGAGACAATAGGATTTATAGAGAAAAATAACTGATCACTAACATTCTTCAAGGATGACAGTATAGATTCCTATTCCTTGACATGATTACCCACACTTGGTTTTTAAAAGAGATCACAGCTATAATGACCACACAGTGACACATGTTTGGCACAAAAAATAGACTTTCTAAGCAGAGGAGCCAAGTGCTGTGTTGTTGGAAGCTGAGCTGCAAGAAAGGGCAGTAACTTTTTGGGAAAATGTAGACATGAAAACTAGAGATCCTGAATTAATAGTTCTTACAAGTAAGGATGACCTTGGCATAGGACATTATTAAATAAACTCTCATTGTGGGAGGATATATTTTTCTACCTTCTTAATTCCTCATGGAGTTACTCCCAACCCAAATAAGAACAAACAAAAGACAGATGGATTTTTGTTGGATTGATCCTACCCTTTTGTAACAGACAGGTCAGATGGGCACATGGTGACTGATTTAGAGTGGAACCAGGTTAAAGGCAGGTGAGGACTAGCAGTTCTACCAAGTGAACTGCTTGATATACTCTTGCTAAGTCACTTCAGTCGTGTCTGACTCTGTGAGACCCTATGGACTGTAGCCCGCCAGGCTCCTCTGTCCATGGGATTCTCCAGACAAGAGTACTGGAGTGGACTGCCATGCCCTCCTCCAGCTTAATATACTGAGGACCATGTAATCGACCTAATCCTGTAAAAACTGCACAGAATTTTTCTTGTACAGACCACTCATACATAAATTTTTCTGGAAGAAAATTCAATGGTGATGATAGTAGATGAATAGATGGATGGATTCAGGTAATGATAGTGGCCATAGAAATGAAGACATTCACTATGAAAATGGAATAAATAATCAAAAAGCTGCAATTCTTCAAGTATATTTGTAAAGTATGAGCAAAAATTTATGTTTGAAAAGTAAAAAATTAGAAACTTGTAGCTTTACAAATTCTTTTTAATGGTGTATCAGAAAGGGGCACAATTTAATCAATGTGGTGATGAGTTTAGTTTTAAGATATGTCAAGCTGGGATAGGGCACAAGATCTAGAGACGAACAGTTGGAATTACAAGATTAGAGAGCTCCTTTGAGATCTGGATTAAAGACCAAGATTTGGGGACCAACAACATGGATGTGACCACTGAGGCCATCAGTGCAGGTAAATCTGTCCAGAGATGAGAGTGAGAAAACCAGCAAGCCTTAGGAATACCCACAGGAAACAGAAAGATGGTGTAATCAGAGGAGTGGTCCTGAAGTTTCTTGTTTAGGAATCTAGAATTCAAGTGTTTTAAAAATTGGGGGGGGGGGGGAGGAAGCAATATTCAAACTTGTTTACTATAACAACGGGTTCAAGAAGGAGAAGATGAAGAGCAGACATTGGAATTTGTCGAGAAGGAAAGTCCCTGAAACAGAGAATATTGGTTTCTGGAAAGCAGCCAAAAGCAAATTAAGGGGTGAGAGGTAAAGTGAAGGGAGGTGATAAGTGTACACTTTTCAAGGAAGGACTTAGGGTATAAAAGGAAGGAAAGAAGCATAATGGTGGGAAATGTTGGGGGCACAAGGTTAACAAAATAAAAGGGCACTGATATAATACAGAAGAATCTCCCTGAATTTGAAGCTATTCCCTCATAGTAAATTAGTAGCCCCGAGAGACTCATTAAACTCTGGGAGGGCACAAGGGTATTGTTCCACGCATTGTGGCTGCAGCCTGACAAAGCATAGAGGCTATTATTCATGGCTTTAGGAAAAGCACTTCCTGCCACGTTGGAGAGACTCCCTAGGAAATAAAGATACCATTATAAGAAACAGAAGCAGCAGTGTCTGCTTTTCCAGAAGGAAGATATATTTGAAGGTAACTGTCAAATCCTTTAGCATAAAGCTCATCTGCCATGATCAGATTTTAAACCTCTGGTTTAAAATTAACCTTACATCTGTCCTGTATCATCTTTACATCCCCATTTCTTTCAGTAAAATAAGAAATTTGGAGTTGATGAACTGTAAAAAAAACTTTAAAGTGTTCAAAAATCTATGTTATCTGATTCTTTAGTTTCTCAGATATTACCTGTAAGGAAAAGGAGGGTCTTCATCATTCAGAATGCGAAGAATGAACAGAGGAAGCTTTTATCTTCTTTTTCACTTCCTCTTTCTCTCCATTTTCCTTCAATTTGCCCTCTTTGGTTTAAAAAATGTGTCTTGAAGACTTTATGTATTATAGGTCCCCCATGAATGCTAAAAGGCGTCAGAGTTTCTACAAAGCCAACTTTTTACATATCTTTTTACATATTTTTACATACTTTTTACATACTTTTACTTACCATGTAGCTCCTAGGATTTTTAACAGCATTATCACCTATACTATCAGAAAAGCAGTGATAATAAAACTTATCATCACCACGTCAATTTCTTTGACCTACTTAAATTTTGAAGACAGAATATACATTATTGAAATAGAGTTCTCATCTGTAGACTTTCGACTTTTGAATTTACTTGGAAAAGTGTAAGAATTCTGCTCTCCTCCATAATTCTATGTTGTACAAACTTTTAATGATACACCTTGTAAATGCTGGAGCTACAATATCGAATGTTTCCATTCAATTTGTCACACATTTATTGAAAACCCATTGTTGTCAGATTTAGAAGATAGCAAAATGAAGTCAGGGTCGTTACCTACAGGAGCTAAGTATCTAATAGGAGAGGAGAATGGCCACATTTATAATAAGTTTCTTCCACATCCTAATTCACACTGTAGCATGTACTTTCACCACCATGCTCACTTGACTCCGACAGCTGCCCTACAGAGTAAGCATGCATATTAGTTTCCTACTTTACAGATGATGAAATAAAAAAAAAGACAGGGAAAGTGACCTGCTCCAAGTTCAAGTTAGTAAAAGATGGACTAAAACCTAAATCTCCCCATTGAAAAAACATCAAGCTCCTTCTCCTCTGTATGGAAGCAGCAGGATCCAAGGAATGTTTGGATACTTTTAACTAGAATAGATACTTTGGGGTGAAATTGGAGGAGAGGGGTATTATTGGAAGAGACAATTTATTAGAGAAATTTAAATCTCAATCATAGCAGGTTAGATGATACCATGTATAGATTAGGAGCTAACCACAGATTTTGAGCAGGGGGAAGACAAGGTTAGATCTAATTTTTAGGAAAAGAACCTAATGTCCATAGGTAGGCTGGTGAGATGAGCACAACAGTGGAAGCAGAGTCTAGCTCTTCCTACTTGGTCCAAGAAGCGGACAAGGAGAGTCATCGCCAACACAGAGGCAGTGGGGTTGGAAAGGAATGGAATGGACATGGTTTTTCTAATGGGAGGTACTAGCTTTGGACTTTTAGGAATGTCACCAGGCCTAGATCCAGGCCGTATGTCATAGTATCCACTATCCCATCTCTGAATAAAAGTATTCAGTGTTACAATTTACTGTGAGAGGTAGGAGACTTAAAGATCACTTCCTTTAACTAGAATCTACTTGATGATTTCAAGTAATTAACTTGTTCAACAAGCTTTAGTAAGTCTGCATTCCTTTTATTTTATTTTCCTCCTTACACTCTTCCTAAACTCTCTATATAATGGGTCATGGTGTAAATCAGCTTGTTGATTTAATTTCTTTCATTTCACTTTCATGACAGTTTTCTGGTTCCTTCAAAGCAGAAATCCTATTTTAGTGAAATCACATCCATATCATGTCCTCTATCTGTATCAGTATGTGCCAAGTCACTTCAGTCATGTTCGACTCTCTGCCACCCATGGACCGTAGCCCATCAGGCTCTTCTATCCATGGGATCCTCTAGGCAAGAATACTAGAGTGGGTTGCCATGCCCTCCTCCAGGGGATCTTCCCTACCCAGGGATCGAACCTACAACTCTCTTGTCTTCTGCATTGGCAGGCAGGTTCTTTACCACTAGAGCCACCTGGTCATACCAGTGTAACTTTCCAAATACAACTCAGTTCCATTCCAGGGTTTGTAATAAGAATGTATGTGACACTGGACATAATCTCACACTATAACCAACACCTATATCTTTACTCAATTGTGGAAAAAATAAATTTTGATTTTCCTTATGTACCTGAATTACAATTGCTTAAACCTCCATTGATCAATGCAGGACATTAGCCCCTCAACCTTGATACTACACTCCCAAGTACTGCTCTGATGCCTAAGGATGCTTTTATATGCTCTAATCAACAGATCTCTTATCTTCCATCCTGGCTTCTCCCACAGCATCTGCTCTCAGCTAGTGACCATCACAGTTACTGTCTGTGGCCTTGGACGATATTCTCCTTTTAGCTTTCTGTCAAGGTGGCTAGATCAGGCCCTTTTCTCATTCACTAAACCTGAGACTAGGATATAATGTTGAACAAGAAGGATTAGAAATGATGGGAGAGTTCAGTTCACTTCAGTCGCTCAGTCGTGTCCGACTCTTTGTGATCCCATGGACTGCAGCACGCCAGACTTCCCTGTCCATCACCAACTCCTGGACTTTACTCAAACTCATGCCCATTGAGTCAGTGATGCCATCCAACCATCCTATCCTTTGTCATCCCCTTCTCCTCCTGCCTTCAATCTTTCCAAGCATCAGGGTCTTTTCCAATGAGTCAGTTCTAACATCAGGTGGCCAAAGGATTGGAGTTTCAGCTTTAGCATCAGTCCTTCAAATGAATATTCAAGACTGATCTCCTTTAGGATGGACTGGTTGGATCTCCTTGCAGTCCAAGGGACTCTCAAGAGTCTTCTCCAACACCACAGTTCAAAAGCATCAATTCTTCTGTGCTCAGCTTTCTTTATAGTCCAACTCTCACATCTATACATGACCACTGGAAAAAGCACAGCCTTGACTAGATGGACCTTTGTTGACAAAGTTATGTCTCTGCTTTTGAATATGCTGTCTAGGTTGGTCATAACTTTCCTTCCAAGGAGTAAGCGTCTTTTAATTTCATGACTGCAGTCACCATCTGCAGTGATTTCAATGTATAATTTACAGTTGCTGCTTCTCCCCATGGCCACACTCAGGACCCATCAGGTCCAGACTCTCCAACAGATGTAGCACCCCTTGGCTTCTAGAAAAACCTCAGATGAGTTTCATGAGCAATGAAGCAAATCCAGACGATTAAGAGTTGAGACTAGAGATGGGGTGTGAATCTCTCTTTCAAGAACTTTGGCTTTCAGCGTGTGTATGACTTGTACAGCATCAAAGGGTCAAATATCTTTCTGTTGTGTGTCAAAGCATGCCTCACCCTGACAGTTTTCTCAGTAACTTCAGGAAACACTATCAGCGTAAGCCCAGACTGAGACGAACAACTGAGCTCATGTCTTTCATACTGAAAGGGAATTGAGGGGGAGTTTTCTGCTTTCTCAGCTCCAGAGAATGTGACTCAAGCATTGTGTCATTATCATAAACTTCTTTAATTTAGTTTTGTTTGGGGGGAGGGGGAGGACTGGAGTACTAGTTTTCTATGGGAGTTGTGTGAAATTCCCACAGCCTTAATGGCTTAAACAATACAAACGGGTTTTCTTATAGTCTAATAGGTTAGAAGTCCAGCATGGGTTTTTCACTGGGTAAAAAAAATCAAGGTATTAACAGGGCTGAATTCCTTTCTGGACGCTCTAGAGGAGGATTTATTCCTTTGGCTTTTCCAGCTTCAAGGGGTGCTCACATTCTTTGACTCATGGGTCCCTTCTTCCATCGTTAAAGGCAACAATGGCAGGGAAAACCCTAAGTAGCACCTTTATAGCCTTTCTTCCACATCATCTCTCTCTTTCTGAACATGGGCAGGAAAGGTTCTCTGCTAAGGAGCATAATTAGATAGAGCCCACTCAAATAATCCCAAATAATCTTCCTATCTTAAAGTCAGCTGACAAGCAACCTTAATTCCATCTGCAACCTTAACTCCCTTCTGCCTGTAACACAATATATTCACAGACTCCAGGAATTTGGACAGGGACATCTTCAGGAGGTTGTGGTTGCTTAAAGACAGGGGGCTAAGAAATCAGGAAGACATAGGCATCAGAGTGAAAACTGGACCAAAACAAAACAGGCAACAGGTTCTGGAGACCACTGAGAAATTGATTAAATGTTAAAGAAAAGAGGGGAAAAAAAGTATTTCCCAGGTGAGAGAATATTTATTTACCTTTCAGTATTTTCTTTAAGTATAATTCAGGAAGAAATAATGTACCTTAATTGTCCCCAGTTTCTGGTGTTCTTTGTGTGTGTGTGTGTGTTTTGTGGGGCAGTCCAGACTAGCCTATTCCTGTCTCAACACCCTGACTGCTAAAGAGATGCTCTGGTGGAAGAATAAACATTGCGTTTAGCAACTTGTGGGTCAAGTTTATTGGCACCACTTACTCTTGGGTGGAAGAGATCCCTCCCTAAACTAACATGATCTAAGATGGAATAATTCCCAAAGTCACCCCAACCACGTAGGCTGAAGATCTTTTTACTCCCTGCTGCTCCATGGGCATGAAATGCTCAGCTGTGGCCATCTGCACGTGGTGGATGAATGCCACGGCCAAAGTGTCAGGTAGCTCCGAAACCTGAGGGAGTTTTGTCTAAGTAACTGGGGAGTGATGGCACCCGTTTAGTGGAACATTGGAGTTGTGAGGCATGGAGCTGTACCTCAGGTGGGGACCTCGGCCTAGTGGCTAGGGCTGGGTCCTTCGTCCTGCCCGTCATCCTAGGTGCTGACCTGAACACTCCTTGACCTGAATCAAGAAGATTCTTCCACACCATGCTTGGCAGGCCTACACTAAAATGTCCCAGTAGGGGGATGCTGTATGGGCCTAGATGAATCAGAACTGAAGCAAGTTCTGGTGCTGGAGAAAGATCCAGAAGATCCCTGGCACATTCCCGTTAGTGGCTTGACAGTAAGGAGCTCTACTGTTTCTCCAGGGAAAGGAACAGGGAAAAGAAAGCAGGGACGTGTGTGCTGCTCTTTGTGACATCTGACTCTTTGTGACCCCATGGACTCAGCCCACCAGACTCCTCTGTCCATGACATTTTCCAGGCAAGAATACTGACTGGAGTGGATTACCATTTCCTCCTCCAGGGGATCTTTCTATGTCTCCTATGATTCTTGCACTGGCAGGCAGATTCCCTACCTCTGCACCACCTGGGAAGTCAAAACCAGGGACACCAACCAGTACAGACATATTTAGAAGTTAAAACTGAGATGGGCATGTCAGCTGAAAAGCAGCCATCATTTTGGTCCAGCCAAAGTACTAGGCAATTTCTCAAGTCTCAAAAATCCAAAATGTATTCTCATAATCCTCCTCTAGGCAAAGAGGAGCTTCCCATCATATCTACTCTTCTAAAGCATGCTACCCTTGGTGATTCTAAAAGATCTGTATGTTCTTATCCTATAAAGAAATAGCCCTTTTCTCACTAAAGAGAAAAAAATTATTCAGGCTTTGTCTTTAGTGTACATCCTTCTATATCATGCTCATCAAAATATTTTATGAAAGTTATATTAGATTCTTAATGTATTTATCATTTGATTCCAAACTGAAAACTTTCTAAACATGGGGGCCCACAGGAGTAGCCCTGGGTAAAATTAACATTCCACTTTCCAAACTTCCATTTCAATTACTATGTGCATTACTAGCAGATTTATTCATGCAAAACTGATGGGTATTTCCAAAAATACTCCCTCAGAGTTGAGGAATATCTAACATTGAATTACCCTGATTCTCATAAAACCCGGAGAAGGTGATGGCACCCCACTCCAGTACTCCAAAAAATCTGATAAAAGTAATATTGATGTGATCATTCATGGCTATTCCTAATATCTGCTCATTGATAAAATAGGATAACATAGTAAAAAATCAGCAACAAATTCCTAGAAGCTTTAAGAAATACTTGGGGGAAAGACTGAAGGAAAAAAAGAGATAAAAATATCAGAGGTGCAAATGCTATGGTTTTCCTGTAAGTCCCTTGAAGTCAATATTTATTCAACAGATTTTTACTGAAGCTACTGAGGCAGGCATCACAGTACATGCTGGAAATATAAATAGGCCAGGCCGAGAAGATTTTAAAGATACGAGGTTTACTGAGGAGCAGTTTTTGATGAAAAATGATAATAAAAAATGGTGGGAATGGAAAAGGTTTAGCAGAGGAAATGACTAGTCAAGATTTTGTGGGTTCAAGAATACAGTATTTGTATTTGTACAAAACCGTTTTACACCTACATCCTCTTTCTAATGATACCAAATCTTATGCCAGGACTGGTGTATCAGTCATTAAGATTGAAACGTCTAGACAAGACTGATATTCTCAAGGTTCTTAGCAGAATGACTCACTTGGGTATGAAACCACATATATACAAAATAATCACACTTTGCAGTCCAAGGTGGTAGTCTGGCATTTCACGACATTTACTGTCTTAGAAGTGAGTAACCACAGAATGGCAAGTTGCTATACAAGGTAATCTGATAAGACACTTAAGGAAGATGCCCAGAAATTAAAATGAGTTTATGTCTATACTTTCTAGTTCAAACATCCTTTCCCACTGATATGACTGTACTTACAGTCAAAACAGGGTCTACCACTTTTTAAATGATTAAATCACACAGTTGAATTTTTGGTTCACTTACTCTGAAGCTTGCAGTGGATAACCTCAAATTTAAATTTTTTCCTTTGCCTAAAATGTATCTATAATTTAATTTAAGAGCTTAAAAACAACTAGAGTAGAACCACCAACTCTACCAAAAGGAGTTCAGAAAAAATGAACCATCTATTACTATAAGCATTCAGGATGCTGTCTCACACTAAAAAATTAAACAGGTAAATGTAATCAAACACCACCAGAAAAATAAAAGCCATCTTAAGTTTGTAGATAACATCAAACAGTGTTCCATGAAGCGGGACAGTATAGGTTGTAAATGGCAGAACTTGCATCCTGAAAGGCAAATATTTGGTATTAAAATCACCACTGTAAACTGAAGTGCCATAAAGAAAATAAACACAATGGAACACAAAAGAGGCATCTAAATGCTAATACGTTTGGTTCAAAACTTTTACACACTTTAAGATATAGAAATTAATATGAAAGTAAATATTGTGTTTTAATAAAAGAAAAACAAATACATAAATAAATAATAAATAAAAGTAAACATTGTGTTTTTAGAACATCAGAAGGCTAGAAAATGTAACATGAGTTACCTACAAAGATGAAGACACAAGTATGGGAAAAAATAATCAAAAGGGCATTTTAGTGCAGTGAAAATACATTGTGATATGATAATAACGACATACGTCATTATACATTTGCTCAGAGTCACAGAATGCACAACACCAACAGCAAATCCTGGTGTAAACTCAGGGCTCTGGGTGACTGTGATGTGTCAGTGTGGCTTTATCCTAACTCGCCATTCTGGTAAATGACGCTGACAGCGGGGAAGGCTCTGCATGTGTAGGGGTTGGGGAAACACAGGAAATCCCTATACCTCTCTCTCAATTATTTGTAAACCCAAAATTGCTCTAAAAAGTTGTCTTTAAAAAAAAAAAGAAGAAAATGGCATTCAAAATTTAGAAGTCAAATAAAATTAATTTTTCTCTTAAAAAATTTCATAGAGCATAGAAATATAATCTAGATATCTTCCTGTTAGACAAAGAATAGCGTTATATGAAATGAGGTATAAGGGATACAGTATTTTGAGAAATGTCATGTGGTTATGCTTTTGCCCTTTCTTGAGAAGAGCTGTTTTCCAACACCATCTTAGGAATTACAGGGAGATCAGGAGAGTGGTAGCAGAAAGAAAAAAAAAAAAGAAGAAGAAGAAAAAAGAAATTGCCCGAAGGCAATATGCAGACAGACAATAATCTTGAAAGCCAGACTTTGAGAAAAAAAGAATTTCTAGTCAAAAAGAAAGAGGAAGAGGGAAAATTTTACCCGTTGGGTCCCAAGGCTTGATAGGAAGAGAAAGGGAGGGGCAGGTAGAAGTCTGAGAGACATTTATAGCTAGATCTCCCCTTTCCAGGCTGAGGTTCTAAAGGGGAGAGGCGTGTGACATGGGACACAATGCCCTCAAAGGCTCCTGTGTCAGCCTGCACCCCAAATAGCAGAGAAGCTTGGGGGCAGAGAGTGACAAGGCAGAGAGCAGACCTGAGCTTGGTTTCCTTCCACACCTGCTTCCTGTGTGTCCCAGATCAGACCCACACAAGCCTGCGTGCCCTAAGGGGGACATGTGGAAGTTGAGAGTTAGGCTAGGGGCTCTTTCAGGGAGCTCAGAAGTTGAGGCTCAGCAGCTGTGTAGTCAAGTACCTGTGAAGTCAGCAGGAAGATGACTGTGCTCGACCGAGTCTAGGGTATCTAGACTCTACATTCCACAGCAAGTACCTGGACGCTGCTCAGATCAGATGCTCAAGGAGCCCTTCCCCGGCCACTTGGCTCAGCCTGCTGACCAGTCAGGTGCTTCACAACAGAGGCCAAAGAGGTTCCAGAAGCTACTCCTGTCTCTACAATGTCAAAGAAACCACACTCCCAAAAACCATTAGGAAAACCAGTTTGAAAAGGGGCAAGGAAGACAGCCTCTAAGATACTGCTAATTTTATTTGAGATTAATATTATAGTAGAGTTAGTTTTTGAATGGACCAAATTTTAGATTTTTCTTCCTACCTTGTAGGTACATACCTTGAAGATGATCTGATTGTTACAGAGAAAGGAAGAGGCTCCCCTTTCCTTTCAATTCTCAGTGAGAATGTGAGCAAACTTGCTACTCCCATTACATGCATCTCGTCATTATTGACTTCTTCAGAGTTCTAGAATCTTTTCCTGGGCCCAGATTACCTATGCTCACTTTCCAAGTAAGAATCTCTTTCCTGGGCTCTCAGGACACTGCCCTCCTTTTTCTTTCCCTGTCTATGCAGGATCTGCAGATTTCTAAACTTAGCCACTTCTCAAGGCTCAGTTTTTGGCATCACACATGGATTCATTCTGTTTGACGGTTTATTTCATGGGAAACAATTTTATATGCTATGTGGAAGAAACTACTGGATTGGCCAAAAAGTTCATTCAAACATTTTCATAATGTTACTTTTGGCCAACTCAATGTTTCATAAATAAATATAAATTTTGTTATGACCAATTTATTCTACTGTCTATAATTCTGCCTTGGATACCTGTTCTGCCACTTTCCTTAAATGAGTTCAGGCATGTATGGTTCAACTATATTAACCATATATTGATGACCACTCATGAAGAAGGACTCTCATCAATAGGATATTGCTCAATGATTTATTCACTGTAGGTACAGTGCTTTGGTTATGATAAGTACCCTAACAAAACATACAAGAGAAGTAAGAAAATATTTTTGCTTTAAAGTCAGAAACAAATTGCCAAAGTAAACCAATAAGAAATGCATGCTTCTCAAAGAAAGATAATGGGCAAATAAAGAAAGATCTGTCCAACCATTCAATTTGTATATGACCTCATGAAGTTGACAGGTTTAATTTTAAGCTTCTGTGTTCACTTTCTTTATTCCAAATGGATGGAGCATTTGAGAAAAAGTAACTGAGAAACAACAGTTTGCAAAGTCCAGTGAGCAAGAAAAATCAATTTTAACAAATTCAAATCAGTAAATTTCAACATAACCAGGACTGACAGAGCGGGTACTACTTGACAAATAAATATATAGAGGAACAAAGTATGACCTTGTCCTCAAGGAACTTTCCATTTAGCAGGGGGAGCAGAGAATTACAACCAGACAGAACCTCAGTACTCTGACAGAGGTGCAGAAACAGGGGAAACTTTCTTTACTTTTCAGGTAATGGGAATGGCTTCTATAAGAAAATGACCAATGAGTTTGCCTCTGAGGATGGGCAGACCATGGGCAATATTCTGAGCAGAGAGAACCATTTGTACAATGGCATTTCCACAAAGCTTATTTCCTGCAAAGGCTTTTATGAATAGTAATTAACTATAGTAGTAAATTAACCCTTAAAACCACAACACAAATGTTTCAAAATTGTTTATTAACATATGTGATATTTATAGCAAGAAATATAATTTCTAATTCAAAGTTAAAGACAATTTCTGTCATTACAGCATTTTATTTCATTGAAGTAAAATTCATGTGTAATTAATCATTTTAAAGTATACCATTTAGTGGTCCTAGTACATTCACAATGTTGTACAACCATCACCTCTCTTGTTTCAAAACTATTAAAGCATTTTAAAAGAATGACTGAAATCATTTGAATGCTTATATATATATATATGATTTAAACTCATTATCATTCTGTCTCACCCAACACTAACCGGTTCATACTAGAGCTCGGGAGCTATGTATTTTCTGAAGAGTGAAAGTGAAACTTGCTCAGTTGTGTCTAACTCTTTGCGACCCCCGTGGACTGTATGGTCCCTGAAATTCTCCAAACCACAATACTGGAGTGGGTAGCCATTCCCTTCTCGAGGGGATCTTCCCAACCCAGGGATCAAAGTTAGGTCTCCTGCATTATGGATGAATTCTTTACCAGCTGAGCCACCAAGGAAGCCCTAGAAATTATCCAATTAGTCTATACTTTTAGTATTCCACACCTTCAAATTATTTTACACAGTTCAACAATGTTCAGTTTTTAATGTTTTCAGATAATATGTCCATACAGCTTAGGCCATAAGATGCACATTAAAAGCTCTTATCTGTGGTATATACATACAATGGAATATTATTTAGCTTTAAAAAGGAGGGAATATTATTCAGCTTTAAAAAGGAGGGAATTTTGATATATGACCACAAGATGGATGAAACTGGAGGATGAGATAATAAATTTAAAAAGTCAGTCACAAAAGGACAAATACTGTCATATTTCACTTACATGAGGTAACTAGAGTAGTCAAATTCATGGAAACAGAACAACGAGTGATGGTATCAGGGGCTGGGAGGAAAGGGAAAACAAAGTTACTGTTTAATGGGTACAGGGTTTCAGTTTGAAGAAGATGAAAATTTTCTGGAGATGCATGATGGTGACAGTTACACAAAATAATATGAATATATTTAATGGCACTAAACTGTACACTTAAAAATATCAAAATGGCAAATTTTATATCATGTATATTGCCCACAAATAAAAAGTTTTTTAAATTATCCAGATAAACAACATTGTCCCACTAAGATGCACTGAATAAACATTCTCATTGCTATGAGAAAACACAGTAAATGTCTTTATTGTGCTATAGACATATCATCTTCGTGGTTATATTAACAGCTAAGGGTCATTCCAAGGGTGGAAAAATACATGAAACTGACCTAACCAGCAGGAACACAGAATCTCTGTGATGACAGTCAGCTCACATGAGAAAAGACCATTTCTGGTAAGAGGGATAAGTCTTCCATCTTAGGTTCTCCTGTTCTAAAACTGCCCTTGTGAGCAAAAGAGATCAGTATATCCTAACTTACTGCATGTCTGACATATAATGAGTTAGGGATGATTGTCTTTTAAGAAAAAAAAAAATTCTTGACAAGTCTTCTAACCACAGAAAAGTGTTTTGAATGTGTACTGCTTCTGGGGAAGAAAACAAAACTCTGCTGTTAAAAACAAAAGCCAAAACAAATATTTATGTGGCAGACACATTATCTATATTATCTTGTTGACTTTGTATTTCTGTTGTATGATGGTCATTGGATTACAGCTACCCTAAGGAGCCATAATATAGATTTGGGCATTTAAAAGCACAGCTAGGTATCTGAGGAAATGACTAATTTAGAAGACATATATTAGTAATTCAAGAAACTTAGGACTAAGATAAAATGCTATAAAATCATAGTCTTTTAAATATTATGTTTGTATGAAAACTGTTCAAAGGCAAAATTATTTTTCAGTGATTTTTGTTTATACTGAATAGTATAATTTAGTATGCCATATCACAAGTATACAAATTATCTAAGTGATGAATGATTAAGAATATTTTTTGATGGATGTTGACTTTAAAGTTAATTTTAAATGTCTTTTTTAGAACTTGCAGGAAAATGATGTCTTGAGCATAAGTTCATTGAAAACTATCTCAAAATAAAAAGAAAGACTAGAACAGATAAAAGTATTTTTGGCAGATGGTAGGGGTAAAAATTAGGGAACAAATAATTCCTTATATCCAGAGCAGTTCTTTTGGATTTTGAGCCACATGAGCTGTTAGTAAATTTTGGAGACTAATACCTTGCAGGTCCTATTGTTTGCAAATATTTTCTACCATTGCATGGGTTGTCTTTTCATCTTGTCTATAGCTTTCTTTACTGTGCAAAAGTTTTTGAGTTTAATTAGGTCTCATTTGTCTATTTTTGTTTTTATTTCCATTACTCTAGAAGATGATTCAAAAAAGATACTGCTGCAATTTATGTCAAAGAGTGTTCTGCCTATATTTTCCTCTAAGTGTTCTGTAGTATTCAGTTTTACATTTAGGTCTTTAATCCACTTTGATTTTATTTTTGTGTAAGATGTTAAAGGATGTTCTAATTTCATTTTTTGACTTGTAGCTGTTCAGTTTTCCCAGTACCACTCATTGTATATTCTTGCTCAACCCAATCAAAAAATGGGCAGAAGACCTAAATGGACATTTCTCCAAAGAAGACATACAGATGGCCAACACACACATGAAAAGATGCTCAACATCACTAATTATTAGAAAAATTCAAATCAAAACTACAATGAGATAACACCTTACGCTGGACAGAATGGTCATCTTCAAGAAACTATCTAAACAATAAATGCTGGAGAGCGTGTGGAGAAAAAGAAACCCTCCTACACTGTTGGTGGGAATATAAATTGGTGCAGCCACCACGGAGAGCAGTATGGAGGTTCCTTAAAAACCTAAAAACATAGGTAGCATGAAAGAAAGAAAGTTAGTCACACAGTTGTATCCGACTGTTTGAGATTCCATGCACTGCAGCTCCTCTCCCATGGATTTCTCCAGGCAAGAGTACAGGAGTGGGTTGCCATTTCCTCCTCCAGCGGATCTTCCCCAACTCGGGGATCAAACCCAGGTCTCCCACATTGCAGGCGGCTTCTTTACCAGCTGAGCTACAAAGGAAGCCCAGATCATAGCTAGTGTATCATCCAGCAATACCACTCCTGGGCATGTATCTGGAGACAAACAGTCCAAAAGGATCCAAACATTCCAATGTTCACTACAGTGTTGTTTACAATAGCAAAGACATGGAAGCAACCTAAGTGTCCATCAACAGATGAAAGGAGAAAGATGGGGTACATATAGTCAACAGAATATTACTCAGCTGTAAAAAGAATAAAATAATGCCATTTGCAGCAACATGGATGGACCTGGAGACTGTCATACTAAGTGAAGTAAGTCAGAGAAAGACAAATAATCATATGTGGTTTACAAGTGGAATCCAAAAAAAAAAAAAAAAGATACAAATGAATTTATTTATAAAACATAAACAGACTCACAGGCTTAGAGAATGAATTTATAAGTTACCAGGGTGAAGGGTGGGGGAGAGGACGAGATTGGGAGTTTGGGACTGACATGTACACACTGCTATATTTAAAATAGATAACCAACAAGGACGTACTGTTTAGCACAGGGAACTCTGCTCGATATACTGTAATAACCAAAATGGGAAAAAAATTGGAAAAGGAATAGATACATGTATATATATAATTGAATCACTTCACTGTATACCTGGAACTAACATAATATTGTCAATCAAATATGATCCAATATAAAATTTAAAAATTTTAGTAAACAATAAAAGTAACTTGTTAAAGAAAGGAGCGGATCTGCTTATCATTCATGAATTCTACCTTAAATAAATTTCTGCTTATTCTTGGGCTTCCCAAGGCTACAACCTTAGGATGCTGCTCTACATCAGCAAAGAGGTCTCCAGTGAATACCACCAACCTGTGTCTTAACCCTATCTTTGCCTCTCCAAAATAGGCTTCTGCCTAGCATTTTTGACATTTCTTTTCCATTCAAATCATGGACTCCTCCTCTATCCATTCCATAAATGTTGGTGTACCCACTGTTTGTACTATTAACAAACCAAGAATGTCCTTGATAAACTCATATTTCTCAGCTATCAATTTCATATGCAGATAAAATAAAACTTTGAAATTTCATTTGATATTCTTCCTGCAAGCTCCAGATCAGGATAATTGACTGTATGTTTTTCTGAGCACTAAAGCATTTTGCATTTCAATGAGACTATGATAGGAAATAATTCAATAAATATGGTCTATGCATGAGCTTTGTCTGCCTGTGTGTTGACAATAAACTGAAGTCATAGTTGGGTGCTGACACACAGACATTGGTAGAAATATTAGATATAAGTTAGCCCCAAGGAAAGATTGCTATGCCTGAATTGTAAGCAGCAAAGTTTTAGGTTTGAAAAGTATTTTGTTTAACAAGAACAGCACCAAATACATGCAGTGAGGAGAAATGGTGATTGTTGGCTATATATGTTGATAGCGTTCAACATTTATCATGACCACGGTATGGTCTATAAGCCTTTTAGTCCATACATTAGACAATGTTTACCAGGAGGTAAACAGAACACCAGCAGTTGTCTTGATTTGATTCTCTAAGGCCCCAAAGTAAAAATCTTAAGTCTTGAGCTGACCTTTGGCCTGTGAAGTATAAGTGAATCAATCAGAATCTTGGTCTTAAATGTCTCATTACACAGCCCGAGCTGGCACTTGGAAAGGTAAAGTCAAACGTGTAAGCAACTCAAGACATATCACTGGCAAATTAATATGAAGATCCTACATATTTCTATTATGTTATCTATTATGATATTTTCTATTTATGTTTTGAAAGCTTATCTTTAGGCTCTGAACTTATGTGCCTGGTTATGAACAGTGGGTATGTTCAGCGAGGAATGTCAAAAAAATTCTCAGCAAACAAGTGCAGCAGTTTTATTCTGAATTAGCTAAAGGGCAAAACACTGTAAAAGAGAAAATGAACCACTCTTTGCTGTCATCAAAAATGAGGAAATGGCTCTAGGCAGTAGCTAAAGAGTCCTTTTGAACTTCAGAAGTTCACTGACTTGGCAGTAAGGAAGATCTTGTTTGCCCTGCTATTTCTAAAGAACTATTTATCCTCAAATAATTCCAGTAAGTAAGGCACAAGGAAAAAAAAAAACATCAATCTCATTTTTTCTAAATATCTCTCATGTTACTATTGTATGTTACACCATATCCAAAGTATGGCCTTAGTGTTTTATGTATATCTTGATATATGATGCATATTTCTATTTAAAATAGATGATTTATTACTTTACAATATTGTATTGGTTTTTCCATACATTAACATGAATCTGCCACAGGTGTACACGTGTTCCCCATCCTGAATTCCCCTCCCTCCTCCCTCCCCGTACCATCCCTCTGGGTCATCCCAGTGCACCAGCCCCAAGCATCCAGTATCATGCATCGAACCTGGACTGGCGATTCATTTCATATATGATATTATACATGTTTCAATGCCATTCTCCCAAATCATCCCACCCTCTCCCTCTCCCACAGAGTCCAAAAGACTGTTCTATACATCTGTGTCTCTTTTGCTGTCTCATATACAGGGTTATTGTTACCATCTTTCTAAATTCCATATATATGCGTTAGTATACTGTATTGGTGTTTTTCTTTCTGGTTTACTTCACTCTGTATAATAGATTCCAGTTTCATCCACCTCATTAGAACTGATTCAAATGTATTCTTTTCAATGGCTGAGTAATACTCCATTGTGTATTAAAAAAAAATAGCATTGAATTTTTATATAGAAAGTTAAAAAAAAGATGATCTAATTATACAAGTAATTACATGCAAAAACTTAAAGCTATTTTGAAAAATGGTTGTCATAAGAAATCAAGGCAAGACAATTTTATCACAGTCAACATTCTTATGTTTTATGCTTTCCCGGCAGTAATGTATAAGCTGTTCTGCATTGTCACTAGCATTTAATACTGTAGTTTTTATTTTAGCCATTTTAACATGTGAGCAGTGGTTTTAATTTATATCTCATGAATGGCTAATGATGTTGAATATCTTTTCCTATATTCCTTTGTCTTCTGAATATTCTCTCTAATGGTGTCTAATAATTTTTTCATTATGTTTGAACTGGGTTGTTTTCTTACTGTGGTATTCTGTGACTTCCTTTTTTATTCCAGTGCAAAGTTCCTTGTCAAATATATAATTTCCAAATGTTTTCTGAGTTGCCAGCCTGCCTTTTCACTGTCTTAGACAATTGATTTGGATCAAGTTTCAAAGGCAATGTAGTAAAGAATGGAAAATCTTTATAACAAAAGAATCCTGGAATAAAGGGACATTCATATCCAAAAATTTAACTTTGATTCGTATCCCCAAACAAGACTGTTACCTCAGAATGTATCAGAGACCTAAAACCTAAATTGAAACTGTTAAATCTTGAAGATGACATTGAAGAAATATGTGTGATCTTGCATTAGGTGAAAATTTCTTAGATGAGACATCAGAAGCACATTTCTCAAAGGAAAAAATGCTAAACTAGACTTCATTAAATTTTTTAAAAAGTCTGCTCTTCTAAAGACAGACTACTTTTAAAAAATAAAAATACAAGAACTTGGAAATAAGAAGAGGATTCAGCTAAAGGAGTCTATAGGAAATCCCGGAAAAATATGGGACCCTGGAAGCCAAGTGAAGAAGTTGTGTCAAGAAGGAAGGAGTGATCTACTAGGTCAAAACTGCTGATGGGGAATGATGAATTTGAATTTGAATTTGAATTGAGGAGTTAACAGAGACAAATTTCCCCAGACTCTAACACCTCTGGCCACTGTTGTCTTCCTAGTCATGACTCAGCTACCACCGAGGTAGGAGTTATAGCAATAGCTTTAGCCCATTATCTGGTGAGACAGACTTAAACTTGGTACCACAGGCTTTGTATTTGGCACAAAAGGGATTAAATTTAGGTTGATGTGCACGGAAACTCCAGTCACTGTTATATCTGCATTTGCTCATTCCCTCCTTCAATACTTATAGAGCCCCTTCTCTGGGCTTAATCATCGCTGAACACACAGAGACACTGGCTACACACTAGTTATTTTAAACAGGCCCAACACCTGACAGTATGGAACTAACAGAAGGGAAGAGATGGCAAGCATTCGCCACACTGGTTAAAACCACGATGCGTCTCTCCACTGCATTACAAGAATAACTTTATTATTGATTCTAGCGTTTGGATGTGTTATCAGTCACAGTACTATGAGCACTGTTTGGAATTGTTCTGCTGTTATCAATGGCATGTTTACATCAGTTTTCACATTCTGTGAACGTGCCTTTTGTGTGTTTAAACTCATCTTTCACTTCACTTTTTCACTCATTTTATGTTTCTTGAAATTTCTTTATCCTTCGCCAAACTAAAGTTGCCATACACCTTAATTTCATCATTAGTCTCTGCGTATCTCTACTTAAATTTGATCTCTGTTTAGAGTAAATAAGCCAAATGTGAGGACTAGAAAAACATTAATCATGAACAACTGGGATGAGTGTGAAACATATGCGCAATCTGTATAAGATGCATGTCCATAAGTTGTGCCGCCTCTGGGAAATTGCCAATTAAAAACATATTGATGTATGGCAAAACCCATCACAATATTATAATTATCTTCCAATTAAAAATAAATACACACATAAAAACAAATTGGCAATAGAGGTGGCAGACACATTTTTGCGGAAAAAAAATTCTATTTTCAGCCAATATCGTCATCAGATAGATTTTCATTACTAGAAATCACATGTGTTTGTTGTGAAAGTGAAAGTGAAGTTGCTCAGTCATGTCCGACTCTTTGCGACCCCATGGACTGTAGCCTACCAGGCTCCTCCCTCCATGGGATTCTCCAGGCAAGAGTACTGGAGTGGGTTGCCATTTCCTTCTCCAGGGGATCTTCCCAATCCAGGGATCGAACCTGGGTCTCCCACATTCCAGGCAGATGCTTTAACCTCTGAGCCACCAGGGAAGTGTTTGTTGTGAGTACTTTTCAAATATCAAAGAGAATCTAACATAGTGGTTAAGAGCGCAGATTCTGAAATTAAAGTGCTTAGGCTCTCAATTCATTTACCTACTCATTGCATTACCATGAACAGATTAACCCCTCTATGCTTCAGTTATTTATCTACACAGAACACATAATATTTGTGCTTACTTTAATATTATTATGAAGATCAAATGAGTAGATACATACAGAGTATAAGAAGAGTTTCTGGACCATAGTAAGCTATGTTTATATATATAGAAAGGAGCAGCAGGGTTGAGAGAAAACAAGCGCATTGGCTTTTAAGTTAGGCAGTTTGGGTTCAAAGCCTGGTCACTATTGACTACCTAAATGACCTTCGGTAGTTCAGTTAAGCTTGCTGTTCAGTTAACCCTTCCACTTGCAAAACAGGACTCATAATAGCAGTACTCATTCCTCATAGAGTTGCCATGAAATAGTTCATGTAAAGCAATTAGAACAATACAATTAGTATCAGCTCTTCTTTTATGACTAGTGTTGAGGTGATGTGTTTCCAGAAATACAGATGAAATCATGGAACACAATCAAATTATTTATAATATACTCAAAAACTAAAATAAGAAAAAAAATCTAGGGGAAAATTATAAACTATATTTGCCTGGGTTCCAGCCATTCTGAGTGAGTTTGGTAATGCAGAGAATTTCCCACAGATAGTACCTTAAATCTAATAAGAACAGATAACATATAACAGTTAACAGTTAACTGAATGATTTTAAGGTGACCAGAGTGAGTAAATGGCTTGCAATTAATTGATGGTCTATATCTTGATTTATTTGCTGTGAATATGACAATTTATCACTGAAAGGAGCTAAATACTTCACTACTTTTGATGGAGTGTCTATATGCAATAAATACCTAGCTCAGAGGTTAAACCGTCTGCCTGCAATGTGGGAGACCTGGGTTCGATCCCTGGGTCGGGAAGATTCCCTGGAGAAGGAAATGGCAACCCACTCCAGTATTCTTGCCTGGAGAATGCCATGGGCGGAGGAGCCTGGTGGGCTACAGTTCATGGGGTCGCAAAGAGTCGGACACGACTGAGCAACTTCACTTCACTTCAATGGATATTCAAGTGGTTGTTTAGTGAGCTAAAGAGGAATAGCTATATGTATGGAGGTAAGAAGATAAATACACATTTTTGATGCTCTAGAGTGAGCTTATAAGAGGACTGTAGAGAGCTGAGAAACCGCAGCAGCCTAATACCAGCTGACAGGCAGCCACAGGAAAAGGGCAAATGCTGGAACCACTGAGCATTTACATGACTGGGTTACCAGTGTCTACAGGCTCTGAGTAACAACCACAAAAATCAAACAACAATCTATAGGCATAAAGAGAACAGAAAGGACTACTAAGACCACATTAGGCTCTCCTATGATACTGGCATGTATAAATGACATCCATCAACAACCACAGTACCACCTTCCCAGTTAACACAGCACTACCGTCATGGAGAGAGTTAACCTTTTTTTAACCAAAACAATTGAACTATTTACACTCTGCAAACCCATCTTCATTGTGCCATGGAAAGAAAGGCTTTTTCACATTTTCTTTTCTGTGGTGGGGTCTTCTGATATACTATAAAACCACCAAATGGTGGGGGGGGGGGGAAGGTTGAAATTTCATTTTAATTATAAGGTTGTTTTTTTGAAAAAGACAACTTCTATTAGTAAGTTGACAAAAGAAAAATATGAGGAAGAGTTTAAATAAAGGAAGTTACAACTTTTTAATCCACACTTAGAAGTTTCCTGAGATACCACAGGAAACTTTCTCCTCAAAACAAGGTTAATTTAACCATTTTAAGAGTATTTGTTTGTGCCTAAGGTTATTTGTTCTCACACTGAAAATTTACCTGAAGATAAAGCTGATTATATTGGGCCACCTGTCTTGGAACAGGTAATGCCAGAAACTATATTTGGATTCTGACCTTCAGTCATTGTTCTGACTATAATTTAAGTGAGCAAAATGCTTTATATCAGTAGAAAGAAAAACTCTTTTAATAGTAAAATTTGATAAGATGCGCAAATTAAGAATCAAAGACAAAGTTCTGTTTCATTAAATTAGATTTACAAAAATTAGATTTACATGTACAATTTTTAATAAAAATTCACATAGAGCTCATTCCTGAGGATTCTTAGGATTTCACTGTCAGGCTTTATTATTTGCCATCTAATGGTGTTTGTCAGAGAAGGCAGTGGCACCCCACTCCAGTACTCTTGCCGGGAAAATCCCATGGATGGAGGAGCCTGAAAGGCTGCAGTCCATGGGGTCGCTGAGGGTCGGACACGACTGAGCGACTTCACTTTCACTTTTCACTTTCCTGCATTGGAGAAGGAAATGGCAACCCACTCCAGTGTTCTTGCCTGGAGAATCCCAGGGTCGGGGGAGCCTGATGGGCTGCCGTCTATGGGGTCTCACACAGTCGGACACGACTGAAGTGACTTAGCAGTGGCATTTGTCTAGTTAAAAGCAGTAAATATAGTGATAGTCTAGCTAAACCACTCAAGATCCAAAAAATTCTTTGTAGATGTGGCGAGTTACTTGCAAACTATTCTTTTACTTCATTTAAGGACAATGTGACAAGAACAACGTCTGTGTCACATTTACTTTATAAACTCTTTTTAAAATGTACAAAGATTAGTGGTTCTAAGTTTGGAAATAACCAGACCCACATAGCTTTATAGCCAAGGTAAAAGTGAGTGTCCAATTCAAATAAAAATAAAGGTTTCCGGGATTTTCAGAAACTTTTGAACTCTCTGCAGCTTGTCAAATTTAGTTAAATTTTAATTGTAGTGTAAATATTATTTATCTTAGAATGAAAAGGATAATTAATCCAAATCTTTTGAAGTAGGCAGAAAGTATTTTATGTAATGTTTTGTTAGATATGGATCAATAGGGAACGAATACCATTCTGCCTGATAACTTCATATACCCCACGCATTTTACTTCCTAATGGTTATTAGGCAGTGGTCTAACAGGTAGTTCTTAAAACTTGGTGGTGAAAAGGTCATGGTGCTAACAAGATTAGATTCATAGCCAATCATCTTCAAAAATGTGTATGAAAAGTAAGGGAAACAGAAAGTCTGTGCACTGCGAAAATCAAGTTTCCGGCTCTTCAAAACCCTGTGAGCTGTAAGGTGAAAATAAAACATCTGAAAAGAAAATGTCTGCAAAATTGGGTTTTGTGTGAAACACTTACCTTAGTTCCATTAGCAGAATTTTGCACTGAGGTGGTGGAAGAGAGGATATGAGTATGCACAAATGTTTTTGTTAGAAACAGAGAAATCCCATAACTGCATTTCATACCTTCTGATTCTTCCTTTTCCAGGCACTAAGAAATATTTCTTATGAGTCCAGGAGAACTTCTTTACCAATTTAGGGTCTCGTATCCGACAAGGGCAATGGGAGAAAATGATGAACCTAAAAAATAAACAAACAAAAAAATCCAAATTAACGAAATGAATGGTACAGGATTTTCTTTCTTCGAGTATTATTTTATTCATTGTTAATTTTTATGGAAGTAGAATTGATTTACAATACTGTGTTAATTTCAGCACATATTTTTTCAGACTCTATTCTATATTATTGTAAGATAATGGTTATAATTTCCTGTGCTACACAGTATAGAATTGTTGTTTATCTATTTTATACATAGTAGTTTGTATCTGATAACCCCGTACCCCTAATATGTCCCCCTCCTTCCTCTCCTTTGGTAACCGCAAGTTTGTGTTTTCTATCTGTGGTCTGTTCCTGTTTTGCACATATGTTCATTTGTATTGTTTTTTTTGATTCTACATATAAGTGATATCATACAGTATTTGTCTTTTTCTGCCTGACTTATTCACTAATTATGTTTTCTAGGTCAAAGAAACCCCAAAAAACTAAGAACAACCATATGATCATGGGTACTGGATTTTTAGTATAATTAGGAACAGCCTTTTTCTTAAGCTTAGAAATAAAATAATAACAGTGTGAGCCTGCTTAATGTCACCCCTTTGAACTGAATTCCAGTCTCAAGTGACACTTATTCTTTTTACCCAAAGAGGTGTTAAATATTTTTTAAAGAATAGAGTCCATTAAAGTGTATAATGTTTGCTCCAGGTAGCATGTTAAGGATCCATGTTCATAGGAATGAAATATTACACACTATCCAATCTCTATTCATGTCATGTGTTCTAGTCTGCAAGGCTTTTTATTTTTAAGAAATATCAATATTCCTTAATAAATAATGTTAATTATTAATGTTAATGTTAATCTGTCTCCTGGAATGTTCAAGGAATGAAAAGGGTAGCTAATCTACAGTGTACTAAAACAACTAAAGAAAATGAAATTTAAAATATTTGCAAACGCTGAAAAAAATATGTTTAGAACTGATTCAAAATAAGAGCATTTCATACTAAACTGGTGATTTGTAGCCAAAGCTGTACCCAGAGAAAACTTTCTGATTTTAAATGTATTTATTAGAAAATTAGAAAGATTTCAGATAAAAGAACTAAGCAATCAATCCAACAATCTAAAACAATTACAAAAATAAACTTAATAAGGAATTAAGATAAATATAAAAATTAATGAATAAAACAAATAGAAATAATTAACATGATTCAAAAACAAAAGAACTAATTCATTGAAAAGGTATATTAAAAGGTCACTTTTTTAAAAGTTACGAGTAAGGAAAAATAAGGCACAGATTAAAAAATAAGATTACATAAAATGATATCTACAGAAGATTTAAAAATTACTAAAATTATCTAAAGAAGACCTGGAAAATTTAAAAAGACAAAAGAAAACAGTAACAAACACTGAAATGGTCATGAAGAAATATTTTGCCCCCACTAGCTCTCACCAAAGGAAGCACTAACAGATCTTCTTGAAGCAGGAGATTTCTGACTGGCTGATCAAGGATACAAAATAACAAAATAGTAACAAATCAGATCCAGGAATTTGTTGTAAAAATAATACAGAATGAGCAAGTAGGAATTTATCTTGGGAATGCAAATAGGGCTCAACATTAGAGATCTTTTAAAGAATTGCACTATACTAATATGTTAAAGGATAAAAACTATTCAATATGTCACAACTCTGAATAAGAATCCTACAGGTATTCAGCATTTTTATGAATATTTTCAAAAGCTTTTTGTAAAATAAAAAACACATAATTTCCCTGACTTTATAAAAGGATCTAGCAAAGTCTTACATCAAGCACTCCCCATAATCAAGAGACACTGGAAGCAGATCCATATTGACAAGTATATAACTGATCAGTCTTCACCTCAAGGTCCCAGTCAGTGTAATAAAATAAGGAAAACAACTCAAATATTAGAAAATATGTTACAAAACTGTCATAATTTGAAGATAATTGGGTCCTGAAGATACCAATAAGACAAACTTTAAAACCAACAAGCAAATTTCATCCAAATAGCCAAATACAAAATCCACATATTTAAAAAACCTGTAATTTTTATTCACATCAGAAAACCAACTAAAAAATAAAATAAGAGGTCTATTTATAATTAATAATCACATCAAATATTTAGGAATAATCCTAATAAGACTTATACTTTTCTTATGAATGAGAAAATTCAGAAATTTAAAGATGTCTATACTCTCTAAAATAATCTATGAATTTAGCAAAATACTAATGGAAAAATAAAAGGGTCAGTGAAGGGTAATAGGGCAAAGACGGTCAAAACGCACAAACTTCCAGTTACAAGATAAGTAAGTACTAGGGACACATTTTACAATATGATTAATACAATTGCTGTATGCTACATAAAAGTTGTTAAGAGAGTAAATCCTAACAGTTCTTATCACAAAGAAACCATTTTTTCTTTTTCTTTTATTTTGTACCCGTATGAGGTGATGGATGTTCACTAAACTTATTGCAGTAAACATTTCTTGATATACTTAGGTCAAATCATTATGATATACACCATAAATTTATATAATGCTGTATATCGATTATATGTCAATAAAAATGGAAGAAATAATAATTTTAAAATATAAAACAACGTTTTCTGGAAATTTTAAATCTGTTTAAAATTCATTAAGAAGAGCAAATATGTAAAAATAACAAAGATAAATCTATAAAAGAAAAGCAAGATGGAATATCCTTGCCTACTACATATCAAACATATTATAGGATCATAGTAATAAGTACAGTAGTGCCACAGAAACTGATAACTAGATTCATGAAATAAGAGCCTAAAAATAGATGAAAGCATACATGCTTATTTAAGATACAATAAGAATAGCATTTTATTTTATTTTTCTTTTTCTTTTTTTATTAAATTTTAAAATCTTTAATTCTTACATGTGTTCCCAAACATGAAACCCCCTCCCACCTCCCTCCCCATAACATCTCTGTGGGTGATCCCCATGCACCAGCCCCAAGCATGCTGTATCCTGCGTCAGACATAGACTGGCGATTCAATTCTTACATGATAGTATACATTATAGAATGCCATTCTACCAAATCATCCCGCCCTCTCCCTCTCTCTCTGAGTCCAAAAGTCCGTTATACACAGCTGTGTCTTTTTTCCTGTCTTGCATACAGGGTCGTCATTGCCATCTTTCTAAATTCCATATATATGTGTTAGTATACTGTATTGGTGTTTTTCTTTCTGGCTTACTTCACTCTGTATAATCGGCTCCAGTTTCATCCATCTCATCAGAACTGATTCAAATGAATTCTTTTTAACGGCTGAGTAATACTCCATTGTGTATATGTACCAAAGCTTTCTTATCCATTCATCTGCTGATGGACATCTAGGTTGTTTCCATGTCCTGGCTATTATAAACAGTGCTGCGATGAACATTGGGGTACATGTGTCTCTTTCAATTCTGGTTTCCTCGGTGTGTATACCCAGCAGTGGGATTGCTGGGTCATAAGGTATGGAAATACAAAAAACCTCGAATAGCCAAAGCAATCTTGAGAAAGAAGAATGGAACTGGAGGAATCAACTTGCCTGACTTCAGGCTCTACTACAAAGCCACAGTCATCAAAACAGTATGGTACTGGCACAAAGACAGACATATAGATCAATGGAACAAAATAGAAAGCCCAGAGATAAATCCACACACATATGGACACCTTATCTTTGACAAAGGACGCAAGAATATACAATGGAGTAAAGACAATCTCTTTAACAAGTGGTGCTGGGAAAACTGGTCAACCACTTGTAAAAGAATGAAACTAGATCACTTTCTAACACCGCACACAAAAATAAACTCAAAATGGATTAAAGATCTAAATGTGAGACCAGAAACTATAAAACTCCTAGAGGAGAATATAGGCAAAACACTCTCAGACATACATCACAGCAGGATCCTCTATGATCCACCTCCCAGAATTCTGGAAATAAAAGCAAAAATAAACAAATGGGATCTAATTAAAATTAAAAGCTTCTGCACAACAAAGGAAAATATACGCAAGGTGAAAAGACAGCCTTCTGAATGGGAGAAAATAATAGCAAATGAAGCAACTGACAAACAACTAATCTCAAAAATATACAAGCAACTTATGCAGCTCAATTCCAGAAAAATAAATGACCCAATCAAAAAATGGGCCAAAGAACTAAATAGACATTTCTCCAAAGAAGACATACGGATGGCTAACAAACACATGAAAAGATGCTCAACATCACTCATTATCAGAGAAATGCAAATCAAAACCACAATGAGGTACCACTTCACACCAGTCAGAATGGCTGCGATCCAAAAATCTGCAAGCAATAAATGCTGGAGAGGGTGTGGAGAAAAGGGAACCCTCCTACACTGTTGGTGGGAATGCAAACTAGTACAGCCACTATGGAGAACAGTGTGGAGATTCCTTAAAAAATTGCAAATAGAATAGCATTTTAAATAAATGAAAAATAAATAAATGGCATTTAAAATAAAAGTTCTTGGGAAAATAATTTACTTATTGAGAAAGATACAGCTAGTTCACATCTCATATTCATAAAGACAAATTCCTGATTGTTATAATCTAAGCATAAATATAATAAATTATATTTATTAAATCATATAAATTTATATCATTTTATATATTTATATATCTTTACAAATATATATAATAATTATATATAATTATAATATAATATAGTAACATATATTAGATATATTAAATATTATTATATTATAATAAAATTATATTATTAAATATATTATTATATTATATTACATTATATTATTTAATTATATATAATTAAATATAATATATATTTTATATACTATGTTATAATATATGTTATATATAATATTGTTATTAATATTATATTATATAATTATATATTATTGTTATTATCATCATATATTTTATTATATTATATATAATAACATAATTATATAAATATAAAATGATATAAATTTATATATTTACATAATTTTATATATTTATATATTTAATAAATTAAATTTATTCTTTATAAATTAATAAATGTATAAATATAGTACTATAAAAGTCTTACAGCATATTGTGATATAATTTCTTTTTGATGTTGGAATCAAAAGTGAAAGTCAAGTTGCTCAGTCATGTCCAATTCTTTGCCTCCCCAAGAACTATAGCCTGCCAGGCTCGTCCATCCATGGGATTTTCCAGGCAAGAATACTGGAGTCGGTTGCCATTTCCTTCTCCAGGGGATCTTCCTGACCCAGGGATCGAACCTGGGTCTCCCACATTGCAGGCAGACTCTTACCATCTGAGCCACCAGGTAACCCCTGGAATCAAAAATGTGTTCTTAAATAAAAAATTTCTAACAACAAGGAAACTGAGGTGAAAAAAAAATTATATACACACACACACACACACACAAAGGGACTCATAATCTGTGGTAGAGAATATAAAGCCAGAGTTACAGAAAAGAGTCACTGACAATCAGGTTTTTGGTATCATAGGCAGTATATTATGATACAATTTCTATAAAAGAGAAATACGAAAACAATACTATAGATTTTCTCTGTGATTATTGATGTTCACAAATGCATAGAACAAAGTCTAAAAAGTATCCATATTAACCTGATGGTTATGATTGACTGCATCAAAGGAGACTAGAATTTAGTATTATTCTAGTCAAACATACACTGGCTTTGTATATAAGAAGAAAGTACCTAAGTGTTCATCAATAGATAAATGGATAAAAGAAGATGTGTTTCACACACACACACACACACACACACACACACACAGGAACATTACTCATCCATAAGAGAATGAAATATTGCCATTTGTGGACTTCCCTGGTGGCTCAGTGGTAAAGAATCTGCCTGTCAGTGCAGGAGATGCAGATTTGATCCCTGGGTCAGGAAGATCCCCCCTGGAAAGGAAATGGCAAGCCACTCCAGTAGCCTTGTCTGGGAAATCCATGGAAAGAGAAGTCTGGTGGGCTACAGTTCATGGGGACACAAAAGAGTTGGACATGACTTAGTGACTAAAAACAACAACAAATTGCCATTTGTAGTAGCATGGATGGATATGATCACATTGAGTGACATAAGTCAGACAAAGACAAATTTGTATGATATCACTTGTATGTGAAATCTAAACAAATGGACTTATTTACAGAACAGAAAGAGACTCACAGACATAGAAAACTTATGGTTACCAAAGGAAAAAGAGGGGGAGGGATAAATTAGGAGTATAAGATTAACAGATACACACCACTATATATAAAACAGATAAATAAGAATAATTTACTATATAGCACAGGAAACTATATTCAATTTCTAGCAATAATCTACAATGTAACAGAATCAGAAAAAAAAGTGTAATTGAATCTCTTTGCTGTATACTTGAAATTAACATTATATATCAACTATACTTATCTGAAAAATAAGAATAATGTATAAAAATAGGTAAATAAGTTAGGTGATGAGGTAAATTATCATTATAAGGAAAGCTTGATCAATCTTACAACTGCCTAAAGCAACGACAAATGCAGGGAAGATAAATATTAGAAAACAACTGTCTGACTTGACAACTATGAGAAGAAAGAATTTGTTTTACCACTTCAGCTGCAACCCCACAGAATCAAGGAACTTTAATTTATTTTATAGTTTAATAGAGTGAAATGCTTTCAAAATATTTCAAAGGATAAATTATTCCATTTGGAAATAAATGAAATAAACATCATTTATATTACAAATCAAAATGTTTAAAAGTTTCTATTTCTATGTCATTGCCTGAGGCAAACTCTTTATCAAGGTTCTTTGCAGCTTAAATTCATCATGTTAACCCATGGTTCATATTATTTTAACTCTATTAGTGTTTAAATAAGTTTTAGAAATATCTCTGCTCAAAAACAGTCAATGTTGACCATACAGGATTCAAAAGCAGTATTAACCAAAGGTCACTGAAATGGCCCTAAGAAAATAATCTTTCTAAAAATAAACTCATAGACCAATCTTGTGTATATTTTTTAAACTACATGCTTTAAAAAAAAAAAAACTGTAGCTGATTATTTTGTGCAAATTTTAGCTCTACCATCAATCCTCACTTGGATAGCCTCACTCTCCAAAAAGACAGAAGAAAGGAAAATAAAAAGTGACTCTGACTTAGATCTTAAACTTTATTAAAATTAATGCCAGTAAAGACTTTTGTGAAAGATAGTTAACACTGCTGGGTTTGGTGAGAAAGTCTTCTTTAAACATTGCTTTTGAGATAGCAATTTAACAACACAGGCAACAACCTTGAAATATACTCAAATGATTGATTATAGTAGGTCTATGTCTGAGGATTTATCCTTAAAAAATAGCAACTGGACAAAGATCAGTATTCTATAATAACCTTTTATTATAGCATTATAGCATCAATTATAACATTTGGGGCAAACTAAAAGTCCAGCAATAGGATACTTATAGTTAAATGCTGATACAACTGTTCATTACTCATTTGATGTTTATGAAGATGAATTCATGACATGGGAAAATAAAAACACAAGGTACAGAATTGTCTTTACAATAACGAATGCACACACACATACATACATATGTATACATATCTGTGTCTCTCTACCTACCTATCCATGCAGGAAAGGGAAGAAATAATTGCCAAATGACTCCTGAGACAAATACTTGATTTTCCCTAGCCTACGCCAATGTTTCAACCTAATTTGGTTCACTGACTACAGGCACTGCAGAAGAGAAGTCTATTGCATAAAATGAAAAACAGTAGAGCAATTAACAATATCCCAATCCTCTCTTTCTCTCAGTTCCCATTCCTGGTCCCAGTGGATGATTGTTTAAATGAGCACATTCTTCTTTCAGTGTTTATGGATGGGCTCCTCTTGTTCAGACCTGGCTGCTTCTGGGCCTTTATTTTCCATTTCTTTGCTTATTCTCAGCAAAGTGAGGTGAAGAAGGTGTGTGCACTCTGAGCCCCTTAAAGCACAAGCCTCAGAAAGTGGTACTCAGACCTATGAGTTTAGTATTACCTCAAAAAACAAAGCAAGCTAGAATTTAAAGGTGCTTCAGCATGAGAAATGGAGCAAGAGAAGGAACAGAAGGAGAAGGAAAATATAATGTGGACAGCTATGAAGAACCTAGATCTCAAATGATGTGAATGAGCAAGATATTTGCTGCTGTGTTCTTGTCATTGACTAGGGACCATGTTACGGCCAAAAGCATCAACCATCACAGCTTCTGGCCATCAGAACAAGGCTAATTTCTCTATGCTCCCTCTTCCTCAAGGTTATTACTTCCATTGTTAGGGAGATAATACATGGCAGTATTTGATAGTAAAATGGACTGGAATGGGTGAATTTAACTCAGATGACCATTATAGCTACAACTGTGGGCAAGAATCTCTTAGAAGAAATGGAGTAGCCATCATAGTCAACAAAAGAGTCCGAAATGCAGTACTTGGATGCAATCTCAAAAACGACAGAATGATCTGTTTGTTTACAAGACAAACCATTCAGTATCACAGTAATCCAAGTCTATGACCCGACCAGTAACGCTGAAGAAGCTGAAGTTGAATGGTTCTATAGAGACCTACAAGACCTTCTAGAACTACACCCAAAAGAGATATCCTTTTCATTATAGGGGACTGGAATGCAAAAGTAGGAAGTCAAGAAACACCTGGAGTAACAGGCAAATTTGGCCTTGGAGTATAGAATGAAGCAGGGCAAAGGCTAATAGAGTTCTGCCAAGGGAATGTACTGGTCATAGCAAACACCCTCTTCCAACAATACAAGAGAAGACTCTACACATGGACATCACCAGATGGTCAATACCAAAACTAGATTGATTCTGTTCTCTGCAGCCAAAGATGGAGAAGCTCTATACAGTCAGCAAAACAAGACTGGGAACTGACTGTGGCTCAGATCACAAACTCCTTATTGCCAAATTCAGACTTAAATTGAAGAAACTAGGGAAAACCACTAGACCATTCAGGCATGACCTAAATCAAATCTCTTATGACTATACAGTGGAAGTGACAAATAGATTCAAGGGATTAGATCTCTGATAGAGTGCCTGAAGAACTATGGATGGAGGTTCAGGACATTGTACAGGAGACAGGGATCAAGACCATCCCCAAGAAAAAGAAATGCAAAAAAGGCAAAATGGTTGTCTGAGTAGGCCTTACAAATAGATGTGAAAAGTAGAGAAGTGAAAGGCAAAGGAGAAAAAGGAAAAATATACCCATTTGAATGGAGAGTTCCAAAGAATAGCAAGGAGAGATAAGAAAGCCTTCCTCAGTGATCAGTACAAAGAAATAGAGGAAAACAATAAAATGGGAAAGACTACAGAACTCTTCAAGAAAAGTAGAGATACCATTTCATACAAAGATGGCACAATAAAGGACAAAAATGGTATGGACCTAACAGAAGCAGAAGACATTAAGAAGAGGTGGCAAGAATACACAGAACTATACAAAAAAAAGATCTTCAATGACCCAGATAATCATAATGGTATGATCACTCACCTAGAGCCAGACATCCTGGAATGTGAAGTCAAGTGGGCCTTAGGAAGCATCGCTATGAACAAAGCTAGTGGAGGTGATGGAATTCCAGTTGATATTTCAAATCCTAAAAGATGATGCTGTGAAAGTGCTGCATTCAATACGCCAGCAAATTTGGAAAACTCAGCAGTGGCCACAGGACTGGAAAAGGTCAGTTTTCATTCCAATCCCAAAGAAAGGCAATGCCAAAGGATGCTCAGACTACGACACATTTGCACTCATCTCATATGCTAGCAAAGCAATGCTGAAAATTATCCAAGCAAGGCTTCAACAGTACATGAATTGAGAACTTCCATATATTCAAGCTGGATTTAGAAAAGGTAGAGCAACCAGAGATCAAATTGCCAACATCCACTGGATCATCAAAAGAGCAAGAGAGTTCCAGAAAAAAAATCTACTTCTGCTTTATTGAGTATACCAAAGTCTTTGACTGTGTGGATCACAACAAACTGTGGAAAATTCTTAACGTGATGGGAATACCAGACCCCTGACCTGCCTGATGAGAAATCTGTATGCAGGTCAGGAAGCAACAGTTAGAAATGGACACGGAACAACAGATTGGTTCCAAATCGGGAAAGGAGTACATCAAGGCTGTGTATTGTCACCCTGCTTATTTAACCTATATGCAGAGTACATCATGAGTAACACTGGGCTGGATGAAGCACAAGTTGAAATCAAGATTGCCAGGAGAAATATCAATAACCTCAGATGTGCAGATGACACCATCCTTATGGCAGAAAGTGAAGAAGAACTAAAGAGCCTCTTGATGAAAGTGAAAGAGGAGAGTGGAAAAGATGGCTTAAAGCTCAATATTCAGAAAACTAAGATTATGGCATAGGGTCCCATCACTTCATCGTAAATAGATGGGGAAGCAGTGGAAACAGTGACAGACTATTTTGGGGGCTCCAAAATCACTGCAGATGGTGAATGCAGCCATAACATTAAAAGGCGCTTGCTCCTTGGAAGAAAAGTTATGACCAACCTAGACAGCATATTAAAAAGCAGAGACATTACTTTGCCAACAAAGGTCCATCTAGTCAAAGCTATGATTTTTCCAGTAGTCATCTATGGATGTGAAAGTTGGACTATAAAGAAAGCTGAGTATTGAAGAATTGATGCTTTTGAACTGTGGTGTTGGAGAAGACTCTTGAGAGTCCCTTGAACTGCAAGGAGATCCAACCAGTCCATCCTAAAGGAAATAAGTCTTGAATATTCATTGGAAGGACTGATGCTGAAGCTGAACCTCCTGATGTGAAGAACTGACTCATTGGAAAAGACCCTAATGCTGGGAAAGATTGAAGGTGGGAGGAGAAGGGGACGACAGGATGAGACTGTTGGATTGCATCACCAACTCAACGGACATGAGTGTGAGTAAACTCTGGGAGCTGGTTGTGGACAGGGAGGCCTGGCGTGCTGCAGTCCGTGGGGTGACAGAGTTGGACACAACTGAGTGACTGAACTGAACTGAATTGAACTCAGTATTTGATAGCAAGACATTTCTCTCACCATACTGTTCTGACCACTACAATATTTTTTTGTTTTGGTCAACCTTAACTTTTTAAACCAAAACATGCTTATTATCATGTGAACTTTGAATATCGGCAGGACCTCTGCCTTGCTTCTCTTTTTTCTAAGCCAAGTTGGCCACCTACTTCACTTAACCTCATTTCACAAAGGTTAGATAACCACAAACTGAAATTGAAAAAATCTGCCTTAGGAACAGACCAACATGTTAATAGTAACATCTGCATTTAAGTGTTTGGATTACAGGTAAATTTTATTTTATAATTTATTTTCTAAAAATTTTTATAGTGTGTATTACATTTATACTACAACAAAAGAAAAGAGAAACAGATCTTTGATAATGTTTCATCTTTGTCCAAGCTATTTTAATTGCATTTGGATGAAATCAAATTTATTCATAAAGATATATATAAAATGAGCATAGAAAACAGAACAAAACTAAAATCTTGTTGGTATTTACCAGTTTCTATCATTGATTTAATTCTGTTTATCAGACTATGTCACCATATTCTTCACCTTCTTCTAGTCTTTTAAACTTCTGTTTAATCTTCCCAAATTTCCTTACCTAAATTCACCCTTTGATCTTTCCACTTATTTAACGGGTCATACCACCCTCTACATTTCTTGCCTCACTCACACCTTAAAACTTGTAATTATTTTATTTTATGTCTTCTTACACCTGCAGATAAATTCCATGTGGAGGACACTGGCTATGTCTTTTTCCTAGGATAATTCCTGGAATGAGAGAATGCTCAATTGATACACATACACATGCACACACATATACATATGGATATGTACATTTATAATACATATATGCATGTGCATAGATATAGACAACACTGTTAAATAAATTATACATCATTTTATAGCTTTGTTAGTTTTTCTTTCACATGGACGGGATAATAGCTCCCAATATGTCACCCTGTTTTTGAGGTAAGTGATTCCTATCCAGTGATGTCAAATAGCTACCAGCTTTGCTTTTATTCCCATGTGAATCAATACTTTTACTGAAAATGAATAAAAACTTTGAATCATGTTGTTTTCACAGACTTTTAAATTTCTGTACGCAAAAGTCTTTCAGACTCCAGTTGGAAAGGAGCTGAAGGCACTAACACATTATGATAAAAGCTCTTTCCGTACAATGTCCAATCTGATTATGTAAGCAAAGAATGTTTGGAAAGGTTGCGGAGAAAACGAAAGCGATTTTAGATGTGAATGACATAAACATCTTAGAACCAGGCTCAAAAATTGACTCCTAAAAGTCACTGAATATTTTTGTCTTTTGCACCATACAGAATGTATTGCATATGCTTTACTTTGAAATGAATGATCAACACAGTGACAAAAACAAACCACCATATAGTGCTTCCTATGTACCAGGCACTGTTTTAAAGGCTTTATGTATATTAACTCACCTAATCCTGTGCCCAACCCTATGACACAGGGAATTATTACCCTCCTTAATTTACTGATGTGGAAACTGAGGCACAGAGTGAGCACGTTTGAAAGCAAAAAGCCGTCAGAGCAGCCACCTGAGTTTCCCTCTTGAAGTGCAGTGCTTTAGCTTATAAAGCCATTTATTCCCCCCTCCAGGGTGACTGTCGGCTGGCCCAGGGTCATGTGGCTAGACAAAGCCAGAATTTGAACAGTCTGGCTACAGGCTTTCTCCTAACTCCATCATGCTTCTCTAAAAGACCTGAAACAGACGAGAACCGGAGCCATCCCTTCCATGGGGGCTTGGTTCCAGGACTCTCTGCGGATTCCAAACCTGCAGATGATCAAGTCCCTGGCTGTATTAAACGAGCCAAGTGTTATCATCTACATGCAGGCACTTGCAGTGAGGGTGGGAAGGACACTGGAGTTGGACTCAGAAGTCTCCTGAGAAAATTCTGAGCTCTGTTCCTGAATCAGATACTAAAGTAGCTGGTGTTTTCTTAACTCTAAGATGAAAGTACAAATCCTCCATTATTGTGTTTTTGTTTTGAGGCTTCCCTGGTGGCTCAGTGGGAAAGAACCCGCCTGCCAATGCAGAAGACGTGGGTTCAATCCCTGGGTCGGGAAGACCCCTTGGAGAGGGTATGGCAACCCACTTCAGTATTCTTGCCTGGGAAATCCCATGGAAAGCGGAGCCTGGAGAGCTACAGTCCAGGGGGGTCACAAAAGAATCAGACAATGTAGTGACCAAACAACTGACTGAATCGGTGACATATACTGTATGATTCTTGAGACCTTAAGGTACTTTGTGAGGATTCACTCTCTAGACTGTGGCTGCCTTTATTCCTTCTATAAATAATGGAGCTCATGGAATTATTTAAGCAAACAGTGGACATGAAATGATCGGTATTGCTGATCTCAAATAGGAAGCAGGCTCTCCCCAGGCCTTTTACATACAAACATTCAACACATTTTTCAAGTGTGCTCAGGAACCAAACCCTGAGAAAGCTCCATAGAAAATAGTAGGATGAAAAGATATGGTGATTGTTCTCACCAGTCTTAAACAGCAAATGAAATAGGACACCAAAACCAAAACAGAAATATGTGCTATGGAGGGCAAAAAAAGTTCTGTGAATTCAGAGGAAGATGAAGCACTTTGGAGTGGGGAAACTCAGAAAAGGAGACTTTCAGTATATGGATATTAGCAGAAAAAGGGAGCATCAGATACAAGGAAATTAGATTCTGTCTTATTCAATGTCAGACTTCCACAGAACATCTAGTTTTTCAAGGCACTGTGCTAACTGGGAAATCAAGGAGAGGAAGACAGTCCCTGAACTCAGAGCTTAGAATCTGGGGGGGACTGTCTAAGTTAGTTCTCTTACCACAGAAGCACAAGGCCAGAAGAACACAGAAAAACTAATCATTGTACTCCTCAGAGATGTAGTTTAAAGAAAAAAGGCAACAGTAAAAGAGGAAATTGATGAAGGACTATTGAATTCTGCCTATGGGAGACAGACAGAGTTCAGAGAGTACCACAAAGAGAAAGAGACAGTTGACCAGAGTCTTAACTGAAGCTTAAGTAGATAATTGCTAAGTAGGTGAAGAGGAGAAGAGAATGATATTTCAAGCAAAAGATACAACATAAAACCATGGATTTTGGTTGTTTCTCTTGTCATATGTGCAGAGAATCACAAAACTGGGGATATGGTAGGATGGAGATGTAACTCTCAATTCTTTATTCTTTTCAGAACAGAGTTGCTCTCTCCTTCCACTTTCAAAAATTTTTTCCCAGTCCTTGACTTGACCCCAGAATATTCTACTAGGGCACTGATCTCATGAACAGTTAGTCTGTTTCACATGTCAATCTCTGCTCCCTGCTCAAGCACGTCCCAGAGGCTGGGACCGGCAGTGTGTGTAAGGGGGTGGGGGTGGGGGAAAGATGCATTCAAGCAAAGGAGGAGCAGGTTTGAAGTGACTGAAGGCAATAAGAGAGAAAAATGATGAATGAAAACTCTAAGCAGTTTGTATTATGAAAAATGTAGTGCATAGAATAGCATAACGCCTTCCTTTTATCCCCTTCCATGTTATTTTGAAATAAATTTGAGACAACATAACATGCATCCATAAATATTTTAATATGTATTCCTAAAGACAAAAGCACTTATAATAAAAACACTACAATCAACATACCTGCTAAGTCGCGTCTGTCGTGTCCAACTCTGTGCGACCCCATAGACGGCAGCCCGCCAGGATCCCCCGTCCCTGGGATTCTCCAGGCAACAACACTGGAGTGGGTTGCCATTTCCTTCTCCAATGCATGAAAGTGAAAAGTGAAAGTGAAGTTGCTCAGTCGTGTCCGACCCTCAGCGACCCCATGGACTGCAGCCTACCAGGCTCCTCCGTCCATGGGATTTTCCAGGCAAGAGTACTGGAGTGGGGTGCCATTGACTTCTCCGATCAACATACCTAGAAAATTTAATACTATGAACTAACTTCTGAACAGTGAGCCTGAGGAACTTATAGAACATTGAGCTTTGATGATCTAAGAGCTAAAGATGAGGGAACTTAGTGTCATCAATATGTGGGAGATGCCAAGGATTAGGAAATAGGTGACATCACCTAGGAGTCCTAAAAGGAAGCAAACAATAGAAGATTGGATTAAATACAAAATTCAAATAAAGGCCAGAGACATGAGGAGTTAGAAGAACATGAAGATCTGTGAGGACTGGAGGAATCAAGATATCTCTCTATTTGTGAACAGAAGGAGACTTAGGCTGAGCCTTGAAGGATAGGACTTCAGTAGGTGCTGGGGACAGTGGCGATAATTCATCTGAGGAAAGTGGTATGAGTGATTACGTGGAGCTTGACTGGTAAAAGGGCTCACTTCACAGGAAAGAGGGGATTGTCAGGAAATGAGGTCACCAAGCTGGGAGAGATTAAAGGATGCATCCAGGATTTGAATTTCATTCACCGTTTCAGTAACTGTTGGTTAAGCGGGTAGAATATACCAGAGATCATGCTAACAGCTAGAGATGGTAAGACTTATGAAATTGATTTATGCTCATAGTTAGATTTAGATCCGTTCCAAGAACATTTAATCAAAAATGCCACAATTATAATGTCATTTAATAAATATATATTAAACATATTCTATAGGTCAGTCACCATGATGATGCTGTGGATACAATATCATTAAGTCATGGTCCACAAAAAGCCATTGAACCATGGACAAATTATGGGGGGATGCGGACATGAGAAAAAGCATTTTGAGGGGAATTTCTTTTTTACTATGCACAAAGAATGGGATAAGGACACTTCATCAAGAAGACAAAATGATAAACCTTGAAATAAAGGGAAAACAAGAATGGAAAAAAAGGGATTATATAAGAGATGTATTCATGGAAGAAAATGGTGCGAAAAAGCTGAGTAACTGATGTCCCAAAGTTTCAGATGGGGTGTGTGTGTGTGTTTGTATGCACATGTGTGAGCACAATCTTTCAGGTGTGACCATATCAGTTTTCCTTTTGGGTGTCTGAAAGTGTTCTCTGTGATACAATGAGCTCTACAGAGATCACCTTTCCTTTATGCTAAGAAAACTGTAGGTCTAATGCAGCAACATCCTAAAAGGTCTTCCTGGGGATATCAGGTTTCTCTGGAAAAGGGGAACTTTCCCATTGCTGATGAGCTGATGTGCAGGTATGTTCCCTTCAAACAGCAAGTGTTAATAAAGACAGCACAGTGGGTTTTTGGATACCAGTATCAAGGTCACTTAGAGCATTCAGAATGATTCTTAAATGATCGACCAATGTAAACTTGGGTGCTCTCTGCGTTGTTCCCTTGGAGTCAGCAAACATTGCACAGATGAACGAAAAAAACAACAGTAAATTATTTCCAAAGATTAGAAACAGAAATCCTCAGATGATTCACCGATGATTCAGATTTCTGTGTATCGCTTCTATTCTACTTGTTGCCAAGGGAACTTGGGGCCTACTTCCTACCACACTTCGGCTATAAAAAGTACCAGCAAAAGCCACAGGAGAGTAACTTCTCTACTCTTTTTATCAAAAACAGGCTAATGGCCAACATGTCATTTTCACAGAGAGATTTCAATTTTATCTATGAAGGTGATATCCACGAGACACTGAGATGTCATGTGATTATTCTATTTATCTATCGACTCTTTTCATTCAGCTGCTTTACTCAAGCAGGGCATCTCCTATAAAGAACCTAAGATGCCAGTGGAAATTGTCCTTTTTTCCATAAAATCCAGACCAACATGCTTTTTTGTTGTTGTTTTTAAGCTTTATTTTTTAATTGGAGGAAAGTTGCTTTAGAGTGTTGTGTTGGTTTCTGCCGTACAACAATGAGAATCTGTCATAATTGTGTGTGTGTGTGTGTGTGTGTGTGTGTGTGTGTGTGTGTGCTCACATGTGCTGTGTGCTGTGCTAAGTCACTTCAGTCATGTCTGACTCTGCGACCCCATGGACTGTAGCCCACCAGGCTCCTCTGTCCATGGGGTTCTCTAGGCAAGAATACTGGAGTGGGTTGCCATGACCTCCTCCAGGGGGAGGAGGGATCGAACCTGCGTTTCTTAAGCCTCCTGCATTGGCAGGCAGATTCTTTACTACTAGCGCCACCATATGTCCCTCCCTCGTGAACCTCCCACTCTTGCCCGTATCCCACCCTCTAGGTCACTGCGGAGCACCGGACTGAGCTCCCTGTGTCTTATAGCAGCTTCCCACTAGTTATCTATTTTACACATGACAGTGTATATGCTTTTGTACCAATTGCCAAAGCCTGGCCAATGTGTGGACCTCAGCCAGGGCTCAAACCCAGAGTCATGCTCTGCCTTGTCTGTCTGGGTCATCACAGCAAGAGAAGGACATAAGCCAGGGAGATGAAGGCAGTTTGATGACCACAGGTGGGCCTGTGCACTTTTCCTCTTGTTGCCATGATCTGCTGATCTTTCTCTAGCTGTCACCTTTATCAAGCCACAAAAGAGTAGCAATACAGTCAAACATTCATAGTAGAAAATCAGTCCTGGATGGATAATGTCCATTGCATATATAACCTAAATTTTTTCCTTAATATGTTCCTTGAATGAAATTCTTTAGAAATAGGGCAGGAAGCATACCTCAATGGATAGGTGTCAGGAAGACAGCAGAAGTCAATAGCACAGACCAGCACCCTCTATGCTTACAGAGGGCAGATTCACCCATCTGTTAAGAAGGCCTGGAAGCCCAAGACAATTGAAAGCATTCCAGAAATTTTTTTTTTTTCATTTGACTTTGATGCTTCCTAGAAATTTTGTAAAGAACAAACTTTTCTCTTTTAAGAGGGCATATTTTCTCTTTATTATTCCCTATGCCCAGAAAAGGGTTTCCCTGGTGGCTCAGTGGTAAAGAATCAACCTGCCAATGCAGGAGACACAGCTTCGACCCCTGAGAAAGATCCCCTGGAGAAAGCTACTCCAGTATTCTCGCCTGGGAAATCCCATGGACAGAGGAGCCTGGTGGGCTACAGTCCATGCGGTTACAAAGAGTTGGACATGACTGAGTGACTAAATAACAACAGAGCCAGAAAAAAAGCCTCCAGCTATTCCTGCTTGAGCCCCACCTAAGAGGTACAGAATGCCTAAGATGTGCTTATGCTTAAATTTATATAATATTAGAACACTCCAGATCTTTGAAGGGGCAACATGATAAAATATAAGGCTACAAATTTTAATATTTTAAATGGATATTAGTATTACTTTTGTAATCAACAGTGATTTGTTCTAAAATGGAAAACTTCCCACCTTAAAATCTATCATGAGTTTCCTATTTCTTTGAGAATAAAATCCCAGCTCCTTCTCATGGAATGCAAAACCCCTTATGGCCTCATCTCACATCCCTTTGTACCTGAGCAATGCAGAACTACGACGGCTCCCAACACCTATGAGTGTCCCATGCCTCTGTGACTTGGCACATGGGCCTCACTAAGCCTGGAATGTCTTTGCTCTCTTCTCACCTGATGGATTTCTATTTATTCTCAACACTTAATTCATAACTATCACCTGCTCTGCTGAGTGTTTCCTGACTCAACTGTCTGTCCAAAGCAATTCTTACATAAGTCTTCTGGCTTTGTCAGTATTTATAACATTGCATGCACACTATATGCCAACTATTGTTCATGTGTGTCTGTAATTTTTCATCTATTACACTGGCTAATTCTTGGGAGCCAGATTCATTTTATTTTTTATCTTTGTATTTTGAGTACTTTGCACAGTTGCTCAATATACATTAAGTCGTGTGTAACATTTTGTTGAAAACTTTTCCATTTTGCAAACCTTATGATGATTAGAGGAAAACGTATTTAAAAGGAATGCACCACTAGATAATGTGAAACATGAAATAAACTTTGCAAATTTCTGCCTTAGAATACCAAACAGAAGACACCTCTGTTCAAATTTCTTGTTGGATAAACACAGGAAGGGTCAATGTGTCACAACTCAGATGGATGTAAATGAAAGGGGCATTTACTCAACAAAGAAGAAGAACAACAACGAGGTCTTCCTGACCTCTGATGTTCAGACTAGCTGGTGGAAAAATTAAAGTGTGATTTTTCTGCTTGTCCCAAGAACTCTGAATGAGACCCACATAAACATCTGCTTTAATAACTGAATCAAAGTTATTGAAGCTTTGCAGCAGACCTGCCAACCAAGAAGTGCGAGAATAGCTCATTCTATTAAATCCACTGGGTCGTTTGGTCAGAGTACTCACAGGCCTTCAGCCCGAGTATTTCAGAAGTCCCCAACCTTAGCAATGAGGAGTGCAGGTGAGGTGACAGGGCCAGATGTGGGAAAGGAGTCTCATTTTGAAACAAGAGTTAACATACAGTCCTCCTCCAGTAAGAGCCTATGTATCAGTAGTGAAAAGCTTGCTGAGAGGGAGACCAGAACTATGCTGAGCTTGTGACTTTTCAGCAGCAACTTGGACCTGGCCTGGCAAAAGCTCTTATAGCACCAAGCTGAGGTTCCTGAGCTAAAGCAGGAGTCACATCCACTAAGAGGAGAGATGCCCAGACATGCTGAGAAAGCTGTGAGAGAAATAGCATACATGAGCCAAATGCTAGAGTAGGGTCAGGAATGAAGAGAGAGTAGAGTGGATAGAAATGAGGAGCGGAGGACTCTTTGAACAAGCACCTGGAACACCAAAAGCCTTTGCCTAGTGTGTAGACAGGTAACCTCATGCTCAGCTGCTCAGTTGTGCTCAACTCCTTGCAACCTCATGGACTGTAGCCCACCAGGCTCTTCTGTCCATGGGATTTCTCACGCAAGAATACTGGAGTGGGTTGCCATTTCCTTCTCCAGAAGATCTTTCTGACCCAGGGATCAAATCCATGTCTCCAACTTGGCAGGCAAATTCTCTACCACTGAGCCACCAGGGAAGCCCCAATCTAGGTGGATAGTGCTTTGTAAATAAAGGGAAAATATTCCCCACTTCTCCTCAGGGGTGAAGGTGTTCTTCACAAAGAAGCACAGAGAATTTATCTGTGTCAGGGTTTCTAAAGCCCCAGGAAAATTACTATTGGAAATTACTGCCACGGCAGAAGGACTTCTGCACTGACTCCATGGATTCTGGGTTTTCACAAAGCTGGAGTCTCACAGAGAGCCCAAGGTAAGTGTGAGAAAAGGAAGGGAGATTTTAAGCAATTCATCAGGCAATTTCAGTACCTGAAAATGTTCAGTGCTTCTCGTCTTCCAAACATTGATAGATGGACTCTTGCTCTCCACCAGGGTATATTTCTCATTTGGATATTGTCATCTAGATGTTCCTCTCCCTGGATGTTTTCCAGACATCCTTGTGCATTTGCAGTCAAGATGTTCAAGACTTCTTAGGGTGGTTAAAGACTGGGACTGGCTTCCAATTCTGAAACAAGATAGCTTCAATGGCATCTTATCCCAGAAGATCACCCCAAAACCATAGGGAACCCAAGGAGGTGCTTTCTACCTTGATAGATGAAACCAGAAGAGCCTGAGCAAGAAACCTAAGAGCATCAGAAGAATGAAGCCAACCAAACTTACATTGACAGAGCTCAGAAAACCAAACTATCATTAGAACAGACCAACAAGTCAACTACAGGCTCAACCTAAACAAGACAATTGACCTCTAACACAGAAAATATGAGCAGGATCAATGGTCTGCTAACATAATAACCAAAATATTCAGGATACAGTAGAAAATCACTCATCCTATCAAGAACCAGGTAAAGCCATAATCTGAATGGGAAAAGATAATCAGCTGATGCCAGTTACAAGATATATGTGATGCTGGAATGTCTGACAAAGATCTTAAAGCAGCTGTCATAAAGTGCTTTAAAAAACCAATTACAAGTCCTCATGAAACAAAAGGCAAATTAGAAAATTATAGCAAAGAAATAGAAGTTATGACAATTTGGTGAATGGGGAGATGTTTGCAAATAATGTATCCAAAAAAGCATTAGTATTCAAAATATATAAAGAACTCCTAAAACTCAATAGCAAAAACTCAAATAATATGAGGGAAAAATGGGGAAAGGACCTGAACATTTTTCCAAAGAGGATATATGAATGGCCAACAGGTACATGAAAAGGTGCTCAAAATCAGTTCAATTCAGTTCAGTCGTTCAGTCATGTTCGACTCTTTGCGACCCCATGAATCGCAACATGCCAGGCCTCGCTGTCCATTACCAACTCCTGGAGTTCACTCAAACTCATGTTCATCGAGTCGGTGATGCCATCCAACCATCTCATCCTCTGTTGCCCCCTTCTCCTCCTGCCCCCAATCCCTCCCAGCATCAGAGTCTTTTCCAATGAGTCAACTCTTCGCATGAGGTGGCCAAAGTATTGGAATTTCAGCTTTAGCATCAGTCCTTCCAATGAACACCTAGGACTGATCTCTTTTAGAATGGACTGGTTGGATCTTCTTGCAGTCCAAGGGACTCTCAAGAGTCTTCTCCAACACCACAGTTCAAAAGCATCAGTTCTTTGGTGCTCAGCTTTCTTGACAGTCCAACTCTCACATCCATATATGACCACTGGAAAAACCATAGCCTTGACTAGACAGACCTTTGTTAGCAAAGTAATGTCTCTGCTTTTAATATGCTGTCTAGGTTGGTCATAACTTTTCTTCCATGGAGCAAGCATCTTTTAATTTCTTGGCTGCAGTCACTATCTGCAGTGATTTTGGGGCCCCCGAAATAAAGTCTGCCACTGTTACTCTATCTATTTTCCATGAAGTGATGGGACAGGATGCCATGATCTTAGTTTTCTGAATGTTGAATTTTAAGCCAACTTTTTCACTCTTCTCTTTCACTTTCATCAAGAGGCTTTTTAGTTCTTGTTCACTTCTGCCATAAGGGTGGTGTCATCTGCATATCTGAGGTTATTGATATTTCTCCTGGCAATCTCGATTCCAGCTTGTACTTCTTTCAGCCCAGCATTTCTCATGATGTACTCTGCATAGAAGTTAAATAAGCAGGGTGACAATACACAGCCTTGATGTACTCCTTTTCTGATTTGGAACCAATCTGTTTTTCTGTGTCCAGTTCTAACTGTTGCTTCCTGATCTGCATACAGATTTCTCAGGAGGCAGGTCAGGTGGTCTGGAATTCCCATTCCCTCACCACACAGTTTGCTGTCAAAGGCTTTGGCATAATCAATAAAGCAGAAATAGATGCTTTTCTGGAACTCTCTTGCTTTTTCGATGATCCAGCGGATGTTGGCAATTTGATCTTTGGTTCCTCTGCCTTTTCTAAATCTAGCTTGAATGTATGGAAGTTCATGTACTGTTGAAGCCTTCCTTGGAGATTTTCAGCATTGCTTTGCTAGCATGTGAGATGAGTGCAATTGTGCGGTAGTTTGAGCATTCTTTGGCATTGCCTTTCTTTGGGATTGGAATGAACACTGACCTTTTCCAGTCCTGTGGCCACTGCTGAGTTTTCCAAATTTGCTGGCATATTGAGTGCAGCACTAGTGCACCCCCTGGTCATAGCAGCATTATTTACAACAGCTAATTATTTACAACAGCTAATGTGGAAATAACCTAAGTGTCTAGGTACAGATAAATGCATAAAAGTGATGTGGGATATATATATATATACACAATGAAATATCACTCAGCCATAAAAAATAAAGAAGTCCTGCCATTTGCAACAACATAGATGGACTTTGAGGGCATTATACTAAGTGAAATAGGTCAGGCAGAGAAATACAACTACCATACAATCTCAATTATATGTAGAAGTTTTTTTTTAAATAGCAAAGAAAGAAACCAACTCACGGAAAAAGAGATCAGGTTTGTGGCTACCACATTTGGGGACAGGAGGAGAAATGGGATGGTGGTCAGAAGATATAAAGGTCAAAAAAAAAAAAAGGGGGGGGGATGGAAAGACCTGAGCAAACTTGCATAGTTCCATTTCTAGGTCCACTGCCATGACTCTGGTTGTGTTTCAATCCATCATGATGATTTTATAAGGTGTTGAGTTGTGGATTGGAATATCACTGGGACAAACAAGAATATGTAGCGTTTCTTACATTTCCTTAGCTATGAACAGTAATTTACCCATCTCCATTTTCCCAATTTGCCTGAGTAAATTAAAATTTTCAGTAGAGATCAGAATGCATGAGACATAAGAGATTCAGGTTCAATCCCTTGGTTGGGAAGATCCCCTGGAGAAAGAAATGGCAACCCACTGTAGTATTCTTGCCTGGAGAAACCCATGGACAAAGGAGCCTGGTGGGCTGCAGTCCATGAGGTCACAAAAGAATTGGACACAACTGAAGCAGTTTAGCAAGCAAGAAAAAAATAATAATGTTCATGCCCTGTTCTGGGGTTACCCAAGATAACCTCATTTGTCATTGTTAAAACTAGCCTCAAGGAACAGTCCACTCTTTTGTAAAAATGTCCTAGTTTAACTATCACTCAATTCTACATCTAGTTTCTAGATAGATGGTCTTACTGAGGTTACCTACCCTGAGTAGAAAGTGAAATCACAGCTGGTGATCAAAATTGTCTATCCAGTTCAGAAACTCAATCTTGAGTTGATCTGCCCTGAGCTCCTAATTCAGCTGGCATTAGGTGAAGTGAATGTTAGTCTTAGAACATTTAGAATTCACCTCTGTTACTCAGCCAGCAGTCAAAACTGACAGGCAGATTCCCAAGAATATTAGTAAGATCTTCAAGCACTGACAAAGGCAACTTAGATGCCCAGAAAGATTATTGGGATAAAAAATTTACAGCATGTAGGTGTGACTGCCCAAGACAAAATAGGGAAATAATTCTATGTGCATGTTGGAAAGTCAAGGCAGGAAAGCACAACCAGCGGTCAGGCCAAGGCAGCTAGAGACGCGATGGAGGGGTGTGTAAAGGATCTCAGACAATGGCCTTCAACAAGGCTGCTACCTGAAGCTGATTTGTGGTATGGAGTAAAGGGCAAAGCAAGAATGCAAGTGAGAGGATGACATAACAAGCAATGGTGCAAAACAAGATTCTGAGTCACAGCTTTAGTGATGGGAAGCTGAAATGCCTATCTATGAAAAACTGAGTTTCAACTATTTTATCATTTCATGTCATTGGAAGAGATGCTTCTACTGTATTTTCAGTTTGTTATGAAATGATGTGTTATGACATAAGATTCAAACTCAAATGTGCCACAGGTCAGACTGGCTCAATTTGCCCAAAGGAAAGATCATAATGAAAATTCCTAGAGAGGTTAATACATCAAATGTAATTATATCTCAGCCAGTTGGTCAACATTTCTGAGTACATTCTTGGTACAGAGTTCAGTGTGAAGTGCTCTAAACTATTTTATATCAGACAATTTTACTGGTATAAGTTTTATCTTTGAATTAAAAGAGATACACAATTCTCAAACATTGTAATAGTTCTCGAGTGAATGACTTTTTTTGATTCATGGATTTCTATGTCCAGTCATAAAATAGCCCTTCTTTACAATCTTATATTTCCATTTTCCATTGCTTATCAGAAATATTTTGACATATGACCAAAGATAAATAATCCTTAATCAAGGAGAAATATGGTTGATTATATAATCAGGGATAAATAAACTAAAATATATTATAATTAAATAATTTTGAAATGGCAACATAAATCTAAAGATAAATGAATCAATCTACAAACTAGTAAAGATAATATGGCATAAAGTTATAAATATGATTCCTTTTAACATATTAATGAGGAAAACAAAATCTCCAGCTACAAACACTGTTTTGAATTATTCCAAGACCTGAGTCTTTTAAAATATTAATGTTGAAAAAATATCTAATGTCATTGACAGATGAGTTAATGTATCATCTCATGATATTATTAGCCCAAAGACTTAATATTTGAAATGAATAAGAAAATACTTGCTTTATTTTCCACATAATATTTTTGAGTAAGATACTTCTTTTCCTGTGAAACACTACATGCTTAAAATGTCCAGAGACTCTGTTTGAATTCTTGTTCCTAATCAAGCTCTTTAAGCTTTTATTTCAGTTGAAACTCTTTACATTTAAGCTACTTTGTTTGATTAAATTTAATGTGAGGAAACTTCTTATTTGTTCTTTCTCCATAAAAGGGCTAGTCTTTGATAAACATTTTGTCTCTTATCCTGGTCTATGATCATAAGTGTTTACTGGGAAAGATAAAGTCTCTGAGGTTTTCATCTGGAGATGACCTTTAAAGAGTGCAAATTGTACTCTGCCTAGAACACCACATTACATCAGTCAAAGCTAGAAGAACCCTTTACTTTGATGGTTCTGTTTATAAGCCTTTTCCTTTATTCTCTCGTGCTTTTATTATCTTCATTACCCCACTATGGAGCCTACTACTAGCTGAATAATACCAGTGCTGCACTGTGCTTAGCTGCTCAGTTGTGTCCAGCTCTTTGTGACCCCATGGAGTGTAGCCTGCCAGACTCCTCTGCCCATGGAATTCTCCAGGCAAGAACACTGGAGTGGATTGCCATGCCCTCCTCCAGGGGATCTTCCCAGCCCAGGGATCAAACCTGGTATCCTGTGTTGCAGGCAGATTCCTTACTGTTTGAGCCACCAGGGAAGCAAATGGTAAACATTTAATTAAAAATGGTTTAACAATAAATGAATGACAGGTATAATCCTAAACATATAGGATCTAGAGTTCTTAAAATTATTCTTAATCATACATGCATAAGTCTTTATAAACCCACTTCTAGATAACATTGCCTTCCTCTTGGAAGATCAGTACCATCTTTAGAGGAAAGAGTGTAAGCCGTGCTACACTGAGTAAAGTAGTCTGCCTCTCTGAATCTGGGTATTTTCCCCACTAAGGAATTAGACACAAAATACACAAAGAACACATTGAATATAATAACTATTTCACAAGTGGTAGCTGTTATTGTTACCACTTGTGAGAGCTATTTGAAAGAAGGTTTCCTGAACCACTTTATTCTCATGTATATTTTTATGTTTTCTTACAGTATTATCCAAGTACCACAAAGACATGGAAATATGTGACAAGATGTGAATAATTCATATGGAATTAAAATAAATATGTCAGAGAAAAGATGATTAGTTTTGCAACCAAATTTTTTTTTTACTCTTTCTGCTTTTTTATATTCACTTCCAATTTTATTGCATTATAATCAGAAAATATAGAAAATGTAGTATTGCACTTTTGGAATGTATTTTAAAGCTTTCTTAGTGGCCTATTACACAGATTTTACGAATGGCTCACTCATGCTTCTTTATGCTATAAAGAAAATGTGTCTTTCAGGAATTGGCATTAAATTCTTTGAAAACTAAAAAACACTGTTGGGAGGCGGTGACCTCTTTTTATATAACTTACTCATTCCTGGAGAAAATCTCCGGAGGGAAAGGAGGAGAAGTGGGGTGGTTCAGTGTTTACCTGCCTTCTTGCTTCCGTCAGCTCTGTGCTCTCTCTGAGCACTCTACAGTTGTTATCCCTTAGATAATAAGTAGCTTTGGAGGATGCTGCCACTTATTTTGTCACAGTAAAGAAAATTCAGAAGCTCCTCTGCCAACCTATTGCCCACAGAAGTCCCTTACTCCCTTGTACCCCAGGCCACCCATCACCTTCACACAACACCACTTCTGCCCTTTATCCGCCCAGAGTCACCCTTAGTTTCCATGTTAGTTCATATGAGCCACTCCTCTTTCTTAGGCGGCCCCCACAGTGTTGAGTCTGGGGAGGGGAACAACATTCTCTGTAGTTTTGCTATCTTGTCAGGAATGGGAAATCTCAAAATCTACGATGAGGCAATTTTATCCCAAGAGCCTGTGCTAATTCATGGAAGAGTCCTATGTGAAAACTGCTGTGAAATGTTTTGAATTATACGTCATGTCTGACATTGAAAGGATCATTTATCTTTCTATTAAAATAAAACATGTACTGACTCTTAGGATAGTCGATGTGAATTTTAAAGATGCTTTGAATAGTCAAAATTCTTGGAAAACAAAGTACCCACTCTGTTGCTAGATACGACTCTCTTCCTGGGGAGGGAGAAGATTTTTTAAAAAATTAAGAGCCATTCCCCTAAGTCGTGTCCAACTTTTATGACCTTATGGGCTGTAGCCCACCAAGCTCCTCTGTCCATGGAATTTCCCAGGCAGGAATACTGGAGTGGGTTGCCATTTCTTTCTCCAGGGGATCTTCTCGACCCAGGGATCAAACCCTGGTCTCCTGCACTGCAAGCAGATTCTTTCCTGACTGAAGCACCAGGTAGAAAAGGGGGTGGTTTCACCCAATTTCCAAAGGTGGAGGAAGGGAGTATCAGTCTCACTCTGCCTGACTGCCTGAGCTGGACATCCTCCTCTCTGGGCCTCAGACTGGAAATTACACCATCATCCCTCTTGGTTCTCAGACTTCCAGATTCGGGCTGGAATACACCACCAGCTCTCCTGGGGCTCCAGCTTGCGGACTGCACATCATGGGACTCCTCCTCCTCAATAATCATATGAATCAATTCTTTACAATAAATGCCTTTAGGTATCGAGAAACTTGAGAGACATTCAGTTTGATAATTTGCTGGCACAGTGACTATGTCATACGTGCGTATAATCTGTATAATCTCATGATGTTTTAAGCACATGTTGAAACACTTCCTGTGAACAACCTACTAGGGATTACTCTGCCCTGGGGGTGGCAAAAGCAGCAGGAGGGTTAGGGTGATTCTCAGAGGAGCAGCTACTTGATGGTGAAAGGCTGGTCACTGACTCAGAGTATGTGTCTCTCTGACCATGCCAACTGTCTGGATGTATATGAACATGGTACCATAAAGAACCTCACCTTCATCCTAAAGTGGTCCACCAGTGGGATGGAAAAAACATGGACTGACTTTTCATCATCTCATCTTCTCTATTTCTCAGTATAATCACTTTACATGTTTTCTGTATTACCCATTCACACATGAGTTCAGCCTTCCTTTCTGAGAAAGAATAGAGCTGACTAACATGGCTAGAGCCAAAAAGGGAAATGTTCTCATCTTTGCCAACACAAAATAGGCATTCCCAGTAGACTAAAATATCTTACCCCAAACAGAAACTCCAAAGAGATACAAGAGTTAGAACAGGACCATTTTTTGTCGTGTCCAGTACATACTCTGTCAGATATGTGTCCTGTAATTCTATGTGAAATAAAAGGACTGCAAAGCCACAAAGCTGCAAAGCCTAGAGTGGATGACAAGTGAGCAGAGTTCCTAGGAAAAGCACCTCGATGACATTTGGACCACTTTCAAATACACTACAGCACACTGGGAACACATCAGACAGACACAACTGTCCACCCAGTCCACTTTGCCTTAACGTCACTTTATTTTACAAGGATTAAAATAAATGCAATGGGCAAAGGAGAAAAGGAAACCTATACCCATCGGAATGCAGAGTTCCAGAGAATAGCCAGGAGAGATAAGAAACCTCTCCTCAATGATCAATGCAAAGAAAAAGAGCGAAATAATGGCATGGGAAAACTAGAGATCTCTTCAAGAAAATTAGAGCTACCAAGGGAACATTTTATGCAAAGATGGGCATAATAAAGGACAGAAATGGCATGAACCGAACAGAAGCAGAAGATATTAAGAAAAGGTGACCAGAATACATGGAAGAACTATGCAAAAAAGGTCTTGATGACCCAGGAAGCCATGAGGGTGTGCCCACTTACCTAGAGCCAGGCATCCTGGACTGCAAAGTCAAGTGGGCCTTAGGAAGCCTCACTATGAACAAAGCCAGTGGAGGTGATGGAATTCCAGGTGAGCTATTTCAAGTCCTAAAATATGATGCTGTCAAAGTGCTTCACTCAATATGCCAGCAAATTTGGAAAACTCAGAAGTGGCCACAGGACTGGAAAAGGTCAGTTTTCATTCCAATGCCAAAGAATGTTCAGACTATCACACAAATGCACTCATCTCACACGCTAGCAAAGTGATGCTCAAAAATCATCAAGTGAGGCTTCAACAGTATGTGAACTGAGAATTTATAAATGTACAAGCTGGGTTTAGAAAAGGCAGAGGACCAGAGATCAAACTGCCAACATCCATTGGATCATCAAAAACCAAAAGAGTTCCAGAAAAACATCTACTTCTGCTTTATTGACTATGCCAAAGCCTTTGACTGTGCGGATCACAACAAACTGGAAAATTTTTCAAGAGATGGGATTACCAGAAAACCTAACCTGCCTACTGAGAAATCTGTATGTAAGTAAAGAGAAGCAACAGTTAGAAACAGACATAGAACAATGGAGTGGTTCTAAAGTGGGAAAGGAGTACCTCAAGGCTGTATATTGCCACCCTGCTTATTTAACTTATATGCAGAGTACATCATGCAAAATGCTGACTGGATGAAGCACAAGCAGAAAACAAGATTGCTGGAAGAAATATCAATAACCTCAGATATGCAGATGACACCACCCTTATGGCAGAAAGCGAAGACCAACTGAAGAGCCTCTTGATGAAAGTGAAAGAGGAGAGTGAAAAACTGGCTTAAAACTCAAAATTCAAAAAACGAAGATCATGGCATCTGGTCCCATCATTTCATGGCAAATAGATGGGGAAGCAGTGGAAACAGTGAGAAACTTTATTTTTTGGGGCTCCAAAATCACTGCAGATGGTGACTGCAGCCATGAAATTAAAAGACGCTTGCTCCTTAGAAGAAAAGTTATGACCAACCTAGACAGCATATTAAAAAGCGGAGACATTACCAACAAAGGTCCATCTAGTCAAAGCGATGGTTTTTCCAGTAGTCATGCATGGATATGAGAGTTGGACCATAGAGAAAGCTGAGTGCTGAAGAATTGATGCTTTTGAACTGTGGTATTGAGAGTCCCTTGGACTCGAAGGAGATCAAACCAGTCAATCCTAAAGGAAATAAGTCCTGAATACTCATTGGAAGGGCTGATGCGGAAGCTGAAGCTCTAATACTTTGGCCACCTGATGAGAAGAACTGCTGCTGCTGTTGCTAAGTCGCTTCAGTCGTGTCCAACTCTGTGCGACCCCATAAACGGCAGCCCACCAGGCTCCCCTGTCCCTGGGATTCTCCAGGCAAGATCACTGGAGTGGGTTGCCATTTCCTTTTCCAGTGCATGAAAGAAGTCACTTGGTCGTGTCTGACTCTCAGCAACCCCATGGACTGCAGCCTACCAGGCTCCTCCATCCATGGGATTTTCCAGGCAAGAGTACTGGAGTGGGGTGCCATTGCCTTCTCTGGATGAGAAGAACTGACTCATTGGAAAAGACCCTGATGCCGAGAAAGACTGAAGGCAGGAGGAGAAGGGGGTGACAGAGGATGAAATTGGTTGGATAGCATCATGACTCAATGGACATGAGTTTGAGCAAGCTCCGGGAGTTGGTGATGGACAGGGAGGCCTGGTGTGCTGCAGTCCACGCAGAGTCAGACGCAACTGAACTGAACAGAGTGAAAATGATGAACATAATAATAGGTCACATTTAAAATACTTGTAAAAGCTTTTATATAGACACTGACATGGATATACATTTTCAGAGTCCAAAGACTGAGGGGGAATTTAATATTAATACAATTCAGTAGTAAATACTAATAGACCATAAAATAATGGCACTAAAGTATTCTCATTTGCCTTCAGAGATAGGAGCGGTTTCTGAAAAAGAAAAAAAAAAGCCATTTATCTGAGATGGTCACAGATTTGCAAAGTTCATGAGTTTGAAGGAATTATTTGGGTTAAATATAAACAAATGATGTTTTGCAAATCAAGTCCAAATAATAAACTTAGAGGTAGGTGTGAGTGCTTAGTCATAATCTACTCTTTGTGACCCTACAGACTGTAGTTAGCCAAGCTCCTCTGTCCATGGGATTTTCCTGGCAAGAATACTGGAGTGGGTTGCCATTTCCCTCTCCAGCTGATCTCTTTGATCCAGGGATTGAACCCACGTCTCTTGCCCTCCTGCATTGACAAGCAGTTTCTTTACCAATGTGCCATCTTGGAAGCCTGATAAAGCTTAATGTATACAATATATAGATAAAGAAACATTTTTATTCTATTGTAACCCATCACACATACTATTTTAGAAATCATAACTTTCACATAAGATATTATGAATAGTCATCCTCTTAAATCATGAATTTACTCATGGATATTCTTAGCTCTATTTACCCAGGCCATCGTTACTGGACATTCAAATTGTTTTGAAAAGTTTATGGTTATATATACTTTTTTGGTCAGTTTTTAATTAACAAATATTTGGGCATATGTCTCATAGTTCCTATGGGTCAAATACCTGGCAGTGGAAATGCTCAGTCAGAGGTTAAAGGTTTTTGAAACATCTTGATACATTTTGCTAAAATCTCCTCCAAAATAGTTATAGCAACAAATACTTCTTCAGCAGTAGGTAAGTGTGCACTTATGAATGTGCTTCTTATAAAAACCTATGCTTGGTATTATCACCTAGATCATTTTCACATAGAACCTTTGTAGGAAGAACTTCAGCTGCTGATCAAATGCTTACTATGCCGACATCTGCAGAGGTCAATAATCAAATTACTCATGTAACTTTCATGTATGAGAGGAGCCAGTTCACTTTAACTGCGCAGAATGCTACCAAAACTTGATCTGCAGCCATTATTCTCTAGTTCTTTTGGAGGACAAACTCTGGATAAAGATCGGAAGCTAGTTGCTCTGTGAAGCTGTTTGCAGGTTTGATTACGTAAGACACGCAGATGTAATGAGTCAGCGTATCAGATTAACCCACGCAACACACTGAGTATCAGACAAGAGTAAGGATTCAGAGGGAAAGAAAAGTGATGCCCAGGGCCAAGATGTAAGTACTGTTTGGCAAAGCTGTAAGTCTAAAAACAACAGATGTATCACAAGACCTGTTTAAAATCTTACGTGGGGATTCATTTTGGCTAGAGACTTTTAAAATCATAGGAAATCAACTGTTTTCAAGTGGTGTGACTTCAGAGATACTCAGATTCTTTCCAGGTAGAATAATATGATATTTTTCAATCTTCATATAATAGAAAAAGCATAGGAAGAGAACTCAAAAAACCTGATTTTTTAATATCCCAGCTCCTCTCTACATACAATATGACTTGGGAGAGTGGGGACACCTTTAAAACAAGAGCTTATTTCTATCAAGCACTCTTTATATTTCAGGCCTTTTGCTGTATGTGTGTGTATGTGTGTGTAATCCTACAGCAACTCCAGTGTGCATCAAATCATGTAAGCCCTTCTTTTTGCAGCTGTAACACTGAGGATGAGAGTCCATAGCCCTTGCCTTGCTTGACTCAGCCTTTGAGTGATGGAGACCTAGTGCTTGCCTCCAGAATCTATGGGCTTAACTGCCACTCTAAGTTGCATATTTGGAAAATGGGAAAACTTAGGAATCAGACTAGATGTTTTCCAAATTTCCCTTTAAGTCTAAAGTTCTCTGTAATGTCCATCTTTATTTTTAAAAAAAGGCATATTTCTATGATTGCACAATCAATAAGGGCTGAAGCTGTCATCTAAACCTCCTAGTTACATGGATGCTACTTTTAAAATTTACTGGCATTGTTGAGGTAAAATTTATACAAAGCATTCAATTTAATGGCTTTTAGTATATTCACAGAGCTGTGCAACCAGCCCATTAGCCATAACTCCCCATTTCCATTCAAGCCCCTATCTGAAACTCAGCCCTAGGCAATTACTATCTGTCTCCATGGATGCACTACTTTGGAAACTTCATGTAAATGGAATCATATGCTATATAGCCTTCTGTGACTGCCTTCTTAATATACTTTCAAGTTCATAATATTTTGAAGGTTCACCCATATTCAGTTCAGTTCAGTCGCTCAGTCATGTCCGACTCTTGTGACCCCATGAACCATAGCACACCAGGCATCCCTGTCCATAACCAACTTCCAGAGTTTACCCAAACTTATGTCCATAACCATCTCATCCTCTGTCATCCCCTTCTTCTCCTGCTCTCAATCTTTCTCAGCATCAGGGCCTTTTCAAATGAGTCAGCTCTTCACATCAGGTGGCCAAAGTATTGGAGCTTCAGTTTCAACATCAGTCCTTCCAATGAACACCCAGGACTGACCACCCATGTCGTAGCCTATATTAATATTCTTCTGTGGCTGAGTATTTCACTGTATGGATATACCACATTTTGTATATCCATTAATTAGTTGATGGATATTTGAATTTGGATGGTTTACATGTTTTAGCTTTTATAAATACTGATGCTAAAAACATTGGCATATATATTTTTATGTGAAAATATGCTTTCATTTCTCTTGGGTATATATCTAAGAAAAAAAGCTCAGTCATATGCTGACTGTGCTTAACATTTTGAGGAACTGCTAGGCTGTTTTCTAAAGCAATTGCACCATTTTACATTCTCACCAACAGTTCATGAGAGTTCCAATTTTCCCACATCATTACAAACACCTGTTATTATTTTTCTTTTTCTTGGATTATAACTATCTTAGAGGGTACAAAGTGGCATCTCATTGCAGTTTTGATTTACACTTCCCTGAGAACTAACGTTGAGCATCTTTTCACATTTGGAGAAATGTCTATTTAAACTCTTTGCCTACTTTTTTGAGTTGTCTTTTCATTACTGAATTGGAAGCACTTTTTATATATCTCAGAGATAAGCCTCAGATATGGTTTGAAAAAATTTTCTCCATTCTGTGGGTTAACTTTTCACTAACTTGTTAGTGTTCTTTGAAAGCAAAAGCTTTTAATCTTTATAATGTCCAATTCACCTATTTTTTCTTTTGTTTTTTATGCTTTTGGTGTCATATCTTAGTTGTTATTGTTTAGTTACTAAGTCGTGTCTGACTCATTGTGACCCCATGGACTGCAGCACGCCAGGCTCCTCTATCCGTGGAATTCTCCAGGCAAGAATACTGGAGGGGACGGCAATTTCCTTCTCCAGGGGATTTTTCTGACCTAGGGATTGAACCCACATCTCCAGCTTGGCAGGTGGATTCTTTACCATTCAGCCACCTGGGAAAGCCCTCATCATATCTTAGTAATCATTGCCTAATACAAGGTCATAAAGTTTTCCCCTTTTACCTTCTTTTAAGAGTTTTAAAATTGTGTATCTTACATTTAGGTCTTTGGTCCATTCTGAATTAATTTTTGTATAGAATGTTAGGTAGAGGTCAAGCTTTGTTCTTTGCGAAAAATTGTGCTAACACCATCTCTTGATAAGACTACTCTTTCCTCACTGAATTGTTTTGGTGTCCTATACTGTTCCTTGTTTTTCACCTGTAATTTTCCATGTTCTTTTTCTTTCACTTTGCTTTCTTTAATACTTACAATCTAACTGCAAATTCCCTGAGTTTGTATGCCCCACCCTCAATATCTGGCAGAATACCGAGTCTGTTAAGTGTTAGTCACTCAGTCATGTCTAACTCTTTGCAACCCCATGGACTGCAGCCTCCCAGGCTTCTCTGTCCATGGGATTCTCCAAGCAAGAATGCTGGAGTGGGTTGCCATTCCCTTCTCCAGGGAATCTTCCTGATCCAGGGATTGAACCCGGGTCTCCTGCATTGCAGGCAGATTCTTTACCATTTGAGCCACCAGGGAAGCCCACTGAGTCTGTAGTAGGTACTTAATAAATACTACATTGATTTCTTGGTTGCACAATAGGATTAAAGGTATCAAAGGGTTAAAGGAAATAATCCAGGAGTTATTACAGAGAAACGAGTTATAAATTTCATCTTACATTGACCTATCTCAACTGATAGTTTTGAAAATGGCAAAACAGCGAACTAATATTTGGAAAACAACCTAAATTAATATTCTATTAGGAGTCATTTCTAAATCATTACATTCAGATATATTTCTATGTTGGTAAAACTTGTTATTGTGGGGAATTCCTTTATAAAGAATGTAATCTCCAAGGTCTTTTCAAGACATGGAGTCAACTTCTTTCAAACTATTCTTTTAGGTAGTGTATACAACTTCCCTCGTGGCTCAGACGGTAGAAGAGTCTGCCTACAATGCAGGAGACCCAGGTTCAATCCCTCGGTCGGGAAGATCCTCTGGAGAAGGCAATGGCACCCCACTCCAGTACTCTTGCCTGGAAAATCCCATGGACAGAGGAGCCTGGTGGGCTGCAGTCCATGGGGTCACAAAGAGTCGGACACGACTGAGTGACTTCACTTTCACTTTCATACAACCTACTACATTTTTGTTATTCTATACTATCCTGTGTGTCCACTAATTACATATCCAATGGGATGTTTTCACTAGTTATTCAACATAGTGAGATAAACCATCTACAGACAACAGTCCAAATTAAAAGGAGCTAATTGTAAAACACTGTGCCTCTTTGTTCATTGCAAACATCTCTCTCTTCTAGATACTATAGTCATGCTGTCAATTCAGAGAATTTGAAAAGTAGAAAAGAAAAAACAGGTTTCCTCCTGACCTATAAACATGAAACCTATTTTTTTTTTTTTAAGTTCTGGTTTTCCTCCATTAAACGGATAATAAATTAATCTAATCTAAGACTCATTTTTTAGTTAAGGTTTGCAAGCAAGTCTCTAAAAATGCAAATTATATAATAGGCCCTTGGATTTTTCCTGTCCTTTTTCTTCATCTTATTAATCTTGCAAGAAATATCATATGTGTCTTTCAGAACATTTAATTTTACTGAGGAGATGTTCCTGAATAAAGAAAACATAGTTCTGATAAATGTTTAACAAAATTCTTATGAAAAAAGTTGGAAAGAGGTTTGAGAAATTAAGGCTTCTCTTTTGTTGTCTGAACCAGATGAATGTCAAATTTGAAACATTGGCAAATGTTTTGAGCAGTATGTCTTAAAATCTGGAAGTATACAAAGGAACAGTTCTATAAAATTCTGTATGTGAAAAAAAAATAGTTCAAGAAAACAACATACGTATGTAGAAGGAAAACCCAAACTCCCAGTCAGTCTACCTATTTAATCTAGTCAATTGCTCTTTGTTGGTTACATTTTGCTTTTTAAAAATCTAAATCTGCAGTGGTCAAATGAGGAAATTATGATGAAACATGTGACCTACATCAGGAAATACAAATAAAAATAAGGTCAATGGTTTAAATATCGGTTAGAAAACTGTGTTTAAGACTCAGAGAAAAGACAACCTATGGAATGGGGGGAAATATTTGTAAATGACACAAACAACAAGGGCTTAATCTCCAATATATACAAACAGCTCATACAACTCAAGAGCCAAAAACCAAACAACTCCAATCGAAAAATGGGCAGAAGGCTTTAAGACATTTCTCAAAAGAAGACAGACAGATGACCAGTAGTGTAAAAAGATGCTCAAGATCACTAATTATTCAGTTCAGTTCAGTTCAGAGCAAATCAAAATGACAGTGAGGTACCACTCACACCAGTCAGAATGGCCACTATTTAAAAGTCTACAAACAGTAAATTCTGAAGAGAAAAGGGAGCCCTCCTACACTGGTGGTAGGAATATAAGTTGGTACAGCCATTATGGAAGTAAGGAGGTTCCTCAGAAAATTAAAAACAATTCCCAAATGAGCCAACAATCCAACTCCTGGGTATATGCCTGGACAAAACTATAATTAAAAAAGATACATGGACCCCTATGTTCATAGCAGCCCCATTCACAATAGCCAAAACATGGAAACATCCTAAATGTCTCCTAGCGGGAGAATGGATAAAGATGTGGTTCATATATACAACGGAATACTATTCAGCCATAAAAAAGAAGAAGCTAACACCATCTGCAGCAACATGGAAGCAACTAGAGATAACTGTCCCAAGTGAAGTAAGTCAGAAAGACAAATAGCATATGATACCACTTAAATGTGGAATGTAAAATAGGACACAAATGCACCTATCTACAAAACAAAACCAGACTCACAGACAGAGATCAGATGTGGCTGCCAGGTGGGAGTTGGGTAGGGAGAGGGATGGACTGGGAACTTGGCATTGATATGATAGATGCAAACTATTACACTTAGATGAGATAAACAGCGAGGCCCTATTGTATGGCACAGGGAACTGTGTCCAAACTCCTGGGATAAACCATAATGGAAAAGAATTTTGAGAAAGGGAAAGTCACTTAGTCGTGTCCAACTCTTTGCGACCCATGGACTGTAGCCTGCCAGGCTCCTCTGTCCATGACATTCTCCAGGCAAGAATATTGCAGTGGGTAGTTGTTCCCTTCTCCAGGGGATCTTCCCAAACCAGGTATTGAACCCCGGTCTTCTGCATTGCAGATTAACATTGAGAAAACAAAGCATATATGTATAAAACTGAGTCACTTTGCTGTACAGCAGATATTGGCACAACACTGTAAATAAGTTATACTCCAATAGAAAAGACTTGGATTTGCATGTATCTCATATTTCCTTGGCTATTAACTGAATTGCCCTTTCAACTAGGTTAACTATATCAAGTAATAATTGCCATGAGTGCATGGCAAATTGCTGATAAAGATCTTCTCCAGGGTAACTGAACTTTCTAAACAGCAGACATTACAGTGAGGTTTAGGAAAGATTAAACTCTTTGTACCTTGCCAAAGGCAATAATTAAAATGGATGGAATCTGCTTATATAAAATAGCTGTCCTTTCTTCTTCAACAAGAAATCTTGCTGTTTCCCAGTATTAAAACGGCGAATCTTCTAAGAGAGAACTGAGCTTTTACCATTCCTCTTTTTTTTTTCCAGGAAGAACTCCTGAAAGAACAATCAAAAGGAACTTGTCCTCTGAGGCAGTGTCTGGCAATTTCAATGCACTGTAATCATTGCCCAAACCCATGGAAACTTGAGGAGGAGCAAGTTCAATATTTTCTTCTGATCTTTGTCTACTTAAGTATCTAATCAGGATTGAGATTCTTATTTATCATCTTTCTCTAGAATTTCTATGCTAATCTTTGAATTTTAGAAAACCAGTAAAAAAGCTCCAATTTTTGAAAGGCAAACCTCAGTTTTTATCTAGGCAACTAAAAAGCCTCACATTAGAAAGGAAAAGAAAATACTGTGTGTGTGTGTGTGTGTGTGTGTGTGTGTGTGTGTGTTTTAAAGCAGAAGACTCTCTTTCAACCTAAGTGATCAATAGAAACTAGTTGTCTCAGTAGCTGGACATGTGAAATTCAATGGACGTTTTCATTCCAGACTTTATGGTGACTATAACTTATAGGACACAGACTCTAAATGATGAGAGAGGAGAAAAAAGAATATTGAATCTAATGTGAGATATAGATTATTGAGTGATGAGGAAGAACACACTAGACGTTACAGATGCCAGAATGAAGTTCACGTGCTATATGTAATTCATCCTCAGAAAGTCCTTTTTTAGTAGTTGACAAAAACTGAGGCTCAGAGCAGTTTTGTGGTTTGCTTAAGAATTCAGACTAGTTAATCGAAAGTTATGATTGTGCCTCAGTGCTCAACTTCTAAGCCAGTGTTTTTATCTCTTATATTTCCCAAGCACATAAACAGGTAAGTCACAGGCAAATTGTACAAATGGTCCTTTGGCACAGGAAAAGAAGAAGTTCAATTTCAAATGCAATGAGATATGCTTCCTCAAGTATCAGGCGGGCAAAACCCAAACTACAACAACAAACTCTGCTGGTGAGACTGCAGGGAAAGAGGTGCTCTCATGCACTCTTGACAGGATTAGAGTATGGTACAAAGCCCACAGAGGAAGATGTTCCCAAATCTAACCAAAGTACAGTTACATTTATACTTTGGACCAGGAATTCTCACCCACACAAGTTGAAAATGACAGAAGAAAGTTTTTCATTTTGGTATTATTTGTATAGCAAAAACTAGAAATAACTCACATATTAACCCCATGGGGTTGCCGGAATTAACTATGATACACTCACACAATTGAGTAATAAATATGCAGTAATAAAGGAGACAGCGGACTATCTTCATGTACTGCTATGAGAGAACTGTAGGATATGCTCTTCAATGAGAAAAGCAAGTTACACAAGAGCATATGTATTACACAAGAGCATATATACTACACTTTTATATAAGAAATGCGGAAATATAGAGATTGCAAAAAGAACATTGAAAGGATGAACAAAAATGTAACAAAAACTGTTAATTATAGGGACCAGAAAGGGGAAAGGGAGGTAGAAAGGTCAGGAGTGGCATCTAGGTATACAGTTTTTAATACAGCTTTGACTTCCATACCATTTAAATGCATTGCCTTACCTTTTTTTTTTAAGATAAAAAAGAAAAAGGACTTTAAAACTGGAAACAAGCTTAAGCAAAAATATGTAGTTGCATAAACTGATAACAATCACAGAAACAGGTTGTTTTTTTCGATAGCTTTAGAACATAGGTCTTTGACTGTGTATCTTTAGGGACATATTCTACTGGAAAAACAAAAGAATCACAAAGATACTTTTAACTTCCTTTAGTAGCTTTATCACTAGTAATTATTTTGTAAGTACCTCAGTTCAATTCAGTTCAGTTGCTCAGTCGTGTTCGACTCTTTGTGACTCCATGAACCACAGCACGCCAGGCCTCCCTGTCCATCACCAACTCCCGGAGTTTACCCAAACTCATGCCCATCGAGTCGGTGATGCCATCCAAACATCTCATCCTCTGTCGTCCCCTTCTCCTCCTGCCCCTAATCCCTCCCAGCATCAGAGTCTTTTCCAGTGAGTCAGCTCTTTACATGAGGTGGCCAAAGGACTGGAGTTTCAGCTTCAACATCAGTCCTTCCAATGAACAGCCAGGACTGATCTCCTTTCGGATGGACTGGTTGGATCTCCTTGCAGTCCAAGGGACTCTCAAGAGTCTTCTCCAACACCACAGTTCAAAAGCATCAATCTTCGGCGCTCAGCTTTCTTTATATTTCAACTTTCACATCGATATACGACACTGGAAAAACCATAGCCTTGACTAGTTGGACCTTAGTTGGCAAAGTAATGCCTCTGCTTTTTAATATATTGTCTAGGTTGGTCATAAATTTCCTTCCAAGGAGTTAAGTGTCTTTTAATTTCATGGCTGCAATCGCCATCTGCAGTGATTTTGGAGCTCAGAAAAATAAAGTCTGACACTGTTTCCACTGTTTCCCCATCTATTTCCCATGAAATGATGGGACCAGATGCCATGATCTTCGTTTTCTGAATGTTGAGCTTTAAGCCAACTTTTTCACTCTCCTCTTTCACTTTCATCAAGAGGCTCTTTAGTTCCTCTTCATTTTCTACCATAACGGTGGTGTTATCTGCACATCTGAGGTTATTGATATTTCTGCCAGCAATCTTGATTCCAGCTTGTGATTCTTCCAGCCTAGTGTTTCTCATGATGGACTCTGCATAGAAATTAAATAAGCAGGATGACAATATACAGCCTTGATGTACTCCTTTTCCTATTTGGAACCAGTCTGTTATTCCATGTCCAGTTCTAACTGTTGCTTCCTGACCTGCATATAGGTTCCTTAAGAGGCAGGTCAAGTGGTCTGGTATTCCCATCTCTTGAAGAATTTTCCACAGTTTATTGTGATCTACACAGTCAAAGGCTTTGTCGTAGTCAATAAAGCAGAAGTAGATGTTTTTCTGGAACTCTCTTGCTTTTTCCATGATCCAGCGGATGTTGGCAATTTGATCTCTGGTTCCTCTGCCTTTTCTAAAACCAGCTTGAACATCTGGAAGTTCACGGTTCATGTATTGCTGAAGCCTGCCTTGGAGAATTTTGAGCACTACTTTACCAGCATGTGACATGAGTGCAATTGTGTGGTAGTTTGAACATTCTTTGGTATTGCCTTTCTTTGGGATTGGAATGAAAACTGACCTTTTCCAGTCCTATGGCCACTGCTGAGTTTTCCAAATTTGCTGGCATATTGAATGGAACACTTTCACAGCATCATCTTTCAGGATTTGAAATAGCTCAACTGGCATTCCATCACCTCCACTAGCTTTGTTCATAGTGATGCTTCCCAAGGCCCACTTGACTTCACATTCCAGGATGTCCGGCTCTAGGTGAGTGATCACACCATCATGATTATCTGGGTCGTGAAGATCTTTTTTGTATAGTTCTTTTGTGTATTCTTGCCACCTCTTCTTAATTTCTTCTGCTTCTGTTAGGTCCAGACCATTTCTGTCCTTTATTGAGCCCATCTTTGCATCAAGTGTTCCCTTGGTAGCTCTAATTTTCTTGAAGAGATGTCTAGTCTTTCCCATTCTATTGTTTTCCTCTATTTCTTTGCACTGATCGCTGAAGAAGGCTTTCTTATCACTTCTTGCTATTCTTTGGAACTCTGCATTCAAATGGGTATATCTTTCCTTTTCTCCTTTGCTTTTCACTTCCCTTCTTTTCACAACTATTTGTAAGGCCTCCTCAGACAGCCATTTTGCTTTTTTGCATTTCTTTTTCTTGAGGATGGTCTTGATTCCTATCTCCTGTACAATGTCATGAACCTCGGTCCATAGTTCATCAGGCACTCTGTCTATCAGATCTAGTCTCTTAAATCTATTTCTTACTTCCACTCTATAGTCACAAGGGATTTGATTTAGGTCATACCTGAATGGTCTAGTGGTTTTCTCCACTTTCTTCAACTTCAGTCTGAATCTGGCCATAAGGAGTTCATGATCTGAGCCACAGTCCATTCCTGGGTCTTGTTTTTGCTGACTGTATAGAGCTTCTCAGTCTTTGGCTGCAAAGAATATAATCAATCTGATATTGGTGTCGACCATCTGGTGATGTCCATGTGTAGAGTCTTCTCTTGTGCTGTTGGAAGAGGGTGTTTGCTATGACCAGTGTGTTCTCTTGGCAGAACTCTATTAGCCTTTGTGCTTCATTCTGTAGTCCAAGGCCAAATTTGCCAGTTACTATTATAAAGCTTTATCATCAACGACCAAGCTAGGAAAAGAAAATCATTTTTTCCCACGGGATACAAATTAGAGAATAAACTTTGTAGGTAATGGAAGAAGTGAGAAGCAGAGAGGAAGTGATAAGGCAACCCCGATTTCTGAGACAGGAAGAAGCCATTCTAACTTGAAGCGAGAGACACAAAAGAGAAAAGGTAATGTTCCTGAGCCCAGAGGACCAGATGACACGTTAGAAACTAGAACTAATGTGACCTGTCCTCAGGACCTGGAGCTGCAGTGTGGAAACAGCTACATTTAGAGACATCTCCTAAGATATAGAGAAACGGGTACAAATACTCTAGCTTCTCCCCACCCACTGGTCTCCCACAGGTGACTACCATTGGCTGGTTATGGAAGCTGCTAAAGTGAAGATTATGGAGCCAATCTGAGGATAAATGGGCTCACGAGCACAGAAGCAACCAAATGTTATTCACCTTATCGGAAATGAAGATTTTCAGTGTTAGGGGAAAAAAAGAACATTATAAAATCAAAGTTAGGTAAAATCGCTAATATTGTTAATACTGAATTCAAGCTCTAAACATACACTCACGATTTTTTAAAATATAAATTTATTTATTTTAATTGGAGGTTAATTACTTTACAATTGTATTGATTTTGCCATACATCAACATGAATCCGCCACAGTGTACACGTGTTCCCCATCCTGAAGCCCCCTCCCACCTCCTTCCCCATACCATCCCTCTGAGTCATCCCAGTGCACCAGCCCCGAGGATCCTATATCGTGCATTGAACCTGGACTGGTGATTTATTTCACATATGATAATATACATGTTTCAATGCCATTTTCCCAAGTCATCCCACCCTCGCCCTGTCCCACAGAGCCCAAAAGACTGTTCTATACATCTGTGTCTCTTTCGCTGTCTCACATAAAGGGTTATCATTACCATCTTTCTAAATTCCATATGTATGTGTTAGTATACTATATTGGTGTTTTTCTTTCTGGCTTACTTCACTCTGTATAATCGGCTCCAGTTTCATCCACCTCATTAGAACTGATTCCAGTGTATTCTTTCTGATGGCTGAGTAATACTCCATTGTGTATATGTACCACAGCTTTCTTATCCATTCATCTGCTGATGGACATCTGGGTTGCTTCCATGTCCTGGCTATTATAAACAGTGCTGCGGTGAACATTGGGGTACACGTGTCTCTTTCAATTCTGGTTTCCTCTATGTGTATGCCCACCAGTGGGATTGCTGGGTCGTATGGCAGTTCCATTCCCAGTTTTTTAAGGAATCTCCACAGTGTTCTCCACAGTGGCTGTTACTAGTTTGCATTCCCACCAGCAGTGTAAGAGGTTTCCCTTTTCTCCACACCCTCTCCAGCATTTTGTTGCTTGTAGACTTTTGGATCGCAGCCATTCTGACTGGTGTGAAATGGTACCTCATTGTGGTCTTGATTTGCATTTCTCTGATAATGAGTGTACACTCACGATTTTAAAGATGCATTTATTTTCTTGTGGCATTTATTGAAATGGCCTAGATGTAATTTCCCTCTAATATTAAAAAAAAAAAAAAAAGACCACACTTAGACTGACATTTTGGTTCCTAAGATCGTTCTCTACTAAAAGGATTCAGGGCTCCTGGGAGGAAATGTTGATTCTAGATCTGGGACAGAAAAGGTACAGAATGAGTCTGAGACACTTTGAGTGCAAGATATGGAGAAATGCGAACATTTGCGCACTATGGTGAGAGTGGAAACTGGAAGAGCTCACTCTGGAAATCGGTAGGAAGTTCCTCAAAAAACTAAAAATAGAGCTGCTGTAGGATCCAGCAATCACGCTTCTGCATATGTCTATCTGAAGGAAATAAAATCAGTAATCAAAGAGTTATCTGCACCTATATGTTTACTGTAGAATTATTCATAACGGCCAGTACATGAGAGGGGTTCCCTAGTGGCTCAGATGGCAAAGAGTCTGCCTGTAATGCAGAAGACCTGTGTTGGGAAGATCCCCTGGAGAAGGAAATGGTAACCCACTCCGGTATTCTTGCCAAGAGATTCCCATGAACAGAGGAGCCTAGTTGGGTACAGTCCATGAGGTCACAAAGAGTTGGACATAATGAGTGATTAACACTTTGACTTTCATACATGGAAACAACATAAATGTCCATAGACAAGGGATGGATAAAAATATGTGGAGATATATATATATATACACACACACACACACATACAATGGAATATTATTCAGTCATAAGAAAAGAAGGAAATCCTACTATTTGCAATAATATGGATGGACCTTGAGGTCATCATGCTAAGAGAAGTAAGACAGAAAGAAAATACTGTATGATCTCACTTATATGGGTAATTTTAAAAAGTTGAACTCACAGAAATGAAGAAAAGACTGGTTGTTGCAAGGGGCTGGGGGGTAGGGAGAAATGAGATGTTGGTGAAAGGCTGTGCACTTTCAGTTATAAGAGGAATAAGTTTTAAGATGCAATGTACAGCATGGTGACCACAGTTATCAATACTGTATTGTATCTACTTGATACTTGCTTAGAGAGTGAATCTCTAGTATTCTCAACACACGCACGCACACACACACACACACACACACACAACTAGGTAAGGTGCTACTTATGTAGGTTCTTTTCCACTGAGCCATCAGGAATGCCCAGTAAGTAACATTACTGTAGTAATTATTTCAAAATGCATATGTATATCAAATCATTATGTTGTATACCTTCAACTTACACAATGCTATTTGTCAACTGTATATCAATAAAATTAGCAAAAATAATGTTAAATACTTAAAGAGAGTCTTCAAAATTTAATGGAGTTATCTTAAAAAACAAACAATAACTTGAAAGGGCTCCTATTAGCAACAATATTTAATACTAAATGTCATCAAAAAGAATAATTTTATAGTTGATTTAAAATTAACTTCATAAAAATCCTCTAAAGAACAATTAAAATAAAAAGGGAAAGTCCAGAAAAATTCATGTGCAGTCATTTGAATTAGATATTAAACCAACCCTTAAGAGGTGCACTCTGTCTCCTGTGATACAATTCAACACACCAGGCACAATGCATTCTACCCCAAGTGGATAATTTAAATCTCATCATATTTTGGATTGAACTTCCAATTCTTAAAAACTTTCAGGGTTAGATTTAAAATACACTGAGAAGAAGCCATGAGATAAACCCAGATAAATCCAAATCTGCTTTCTTCCATGAAAGAAATGAAACTCTAGATTGTTCTAGACTACACGAGGCTTCAAGGGCTTAACAACCATATGCAATGCATTGTCCCAGATCAGGTTCTGGTTTTGGACCAAGTGGAGACAACCTGGAGCTATCTGATTATGGCTCTAAAGAAAATGAAATTTTAAATTATTGCTCATTTTCTCAGTGTAAAAATGGCTACATTCATTATGTAAGAGCTGAATCCTGAAAATAATTAGGGTTATACTGTGATGTCTATATTCCTTTCAAATAATTATGCATAATTTTTTTTACAGAGATATTTAGCATGGTCACCTCATGCGAAGAGTTGACTCATTGGAAAAGACTCTGATGCTGGGAGGGATTGGGGGCAGGAGAGGAAGGGGACGACCGAGGATGAGATGGCTGGATGGCATCACTGACTCGATGGATGCAAGTCTGAGTGAACTCCGGGAGTTGGTGATGGACAGGGAGGCCTGGAGTGCTACGATTCATGGGGTCACAGAAGAGTCGGACACGACTGAGTGACTGAACTGAATTGAACTGAACTTCATTACCTGACTCCAGTTTACTTCTCTAATTTCATCTAGCCATAGGGTGAAATAATAAGTATCACCTATTTCTTTACTACTATTTAAAAAATAGCTCCTGTTGAGTCTTCCAGGAAAAGTAAATTTATTTTAACATATGACCATAGTCTTGCTTCAGAGCAAGAATATTTTTTAACCTGAAATTCTTGAATAGATGTCAAAATGTTTGAGAAGCGTGCATGGGTGTTTATGGAAATATATATTTTTCTTGGATGAAATTTATGTCTTTCATCAGGATGTCAAGAGAGGCAGGTGGCATTCCTAATGGATGCCAACAGGCTTGCCAGTGTTACTTTGTAACTCACTGCACTATACCCCTTAAAAGAACTTAAATGCTTAACTATGTTAAGGGTCTATAAAATAATCAGATCAAATTAAAATATTAAATGTGAAGCTCATAGTTTCTTTGCTGAACTTTTGGCCTCTTTACAGTATTTCCAAAACTGGTATTTCCATTTTTCCATTGCATGCTGAGGATAAAAGAAACTCTTGAGGGCTATTCCTCTGTATACATTCACATATGTCATAAATGTGTCTCGCTTTCAGACAATGGGGTGGTGACAGCTGATTAAAAGATCTTGTCTTTGGAGGCTTTAGTGAAGAAGGGTCATTTAACCCTAAACCATTAGCTGGCTCATGTATCTGCCAGTAAAGCCTGAATATTTACTTGGTTGTGGATTAAAGTAAACTGCCGTGGACATGCTAAAGGCTGGACCATCAGAGGTGGTTCCTGTAGGGGTAAGACTAGAGTTAAGGTGAGAAGGAAGGACATGGGCAGGGCTGGTCCCGTCGGCCCGCCACCTGAGCAGTAGTACAGGGTCCATACTGAAAAGCACCGGGGGCCTGGTTTAATGCTTGGTGGTCCCTGCCTTGAAATTCTTAGCCAGTTTTCAACAAGGGGCCCCACATGTTAGGCAGCAGGTCCTGCCTATGTGGCTTGGCCCTGGGCTTATCTCTGGAGCTGGCTGTAGCTCTGTTCAACTAGCTTCTTGCTCAGCTATTGCTACCCTCGGTTTCCTTCCTGCAGATAAGGGCTGGGGTGCTCCAGTTAACTGCAAAAGTACAAAAGCCATGAGCGAATCTGTACTAGGATGGGAGTGCGATAGGCGGGGAGGAAGGAAGACCTCAGTCGGGAGGAAAAAGACCATCTAATCATTTAATCGTTACTGTCATGGTAATTTTATTCAATTTACATAACTTTCACTGACAATGTTCCGTCTTTAAATTTTTAGTAATTCCCCTTCTTCTACTGCCTCTGACATCCCTATATGAGAAGGGGCACCTCATCTGTTGATGGAAAAAGTGTCAAGGCTTTCCTGGACACTACAAATAACAATGGTGCTGAATGGTGCTGAATGGTGCCAAATCCAGCAATTTTCCTATTTTTCTCTCTCAAAATTCAGAAGCACTGCTTTTCAAAATACAGTTGACAATTGTGGCAACATTTTGATGAGGCAGCATTTAAATGTTTGCCTATATCAACAGCATTACACATTTTTTTTTTTTTTTGGTCTCAAATTTGCAGTTGAGCAGAGTTGCTTAGTAGAACTGTGCCATGCAGAGCCTGCTCAAGAGAACTCAAAGGCACTCAGAAACTATGATGTCCATATACGTTCACAGGCCTCTTTCCTGGATCTAGCCTCATCATGATGAAGTCCAGTGAGTTTTTCAGCAGGGGAAGTGCTCATGATAAGCAGGGTAGACTTTGTTTCTTAATTTTTTCCATGATGGACAAATAGTAGCAACAATAACAACAATATTGATGTAGTTACATATGGCAACAGTCCTTACAATGATAGTGTTACCATACCCGTAATGATTCATTATTATACATGAGAGACGGATTTGAACACTTACTCTATTTTATTCAATGCTGCCTGAGAAGTACGTACTGAAATATCTATGTTCTCGGAATCCTTGATGTAGGCACTGAATTATCCTCTATTTGTAAAAGAGAAAACTGAGACAAAGTGAAATGAATTGCTAGGTAGGTACTAGGTTATGTACCTAGTAAATGACAGAGCAGAAATTTTACCTACGTCACATCAGTCAATCATTGGGTCCTGTACAGAGATTATTCCTAGCTATTTATCAGCATTTTCATCTTCATCCCATGACTATCACTCCCTGTGCCTAAGCCTTATCAGTTTTTTTTGCCTAAACTATTTGAAAATCCTCTTCTTTCCCCATTTGGAGCCTTGTCACCTTCTAGGGCATTCTCTACTACCTTGCCAAGGTGACCTTTTCTAAAGTATGTATTTTATTATACCTTTTTTAATAACTCTCCTCTGCTTCCCGATTCCTTAAGAATAAATCTAGTAACTCCCATAAAAGTTATCACCTCAAACAGCCATAAGAAATCCAAGCTCTGAGCGTGATGTTTACAGTTCCCCCAGCATGGGGCTTCTCTCCCTGTCATGCTGAGAAATGGGATGTCCTTAAACCCCACTGTCATCACGCCCTGCCTTCACTTGTCCACTCTTCTCGGGCTCAGCTCAGACACCACCTCCTCTGTGAAGGCTGTCCCTGAGCTGGGTGTTCCTTTATCTTTTCTCCCATATTGCTCATTGCTCTAGTTTGCTTATTTTCCTATCTGTGCAGACTTCTAGAATAGATCATCTGTAAGATCATGACTGTATCTTGTTCATTATCCTGTATGCCCAACATCTAAAACAATACCTGGATACAGAAGAAGTCCAACTTATTTGTGCTGAAAAAAGGCATGAATTTATGACTCCAAGGGCTGGTCACTGCTTCTGATTCTTAAACTCTGTTGGACTACAAGGAGATCAGACCAGTCAATCCTAAAGGAAACAACCCTGAATATTCGCTGGAAGGACTGATGCTGAAGCTCTGATAATTTGATCACTTGATGAGAAGAGCCACGTCACTGGACAAGACCCTGATGCTGAGAAAGAAGGAAGGCAGGAGGAGAAGGGGGTGACACAGGATGAGATGGTCAGATGGCATCACCGACTCAATGGACATGAGTCTGAGCCAACTCTGGGAGATGGTCAAGGACCAGAAGCCTAGCGTGCTGTAGTCTATGGGGTCACTCGAGTCAGACATGACAGAGCGACTGAACTGAATTCGGCTGAAGCTCTATGGAGAGAAGGGACAGGAGGAGAAGTAGAGCCAAGAAAAAGAACCTCACCGTGTGGTGTGCACTCACAAGAACTGTCGTCATATCCTCTCTGGTCCTCACAACATCCTGTGAGGTAAATATTATAATTCTGACGTTCAGGAGGGAGAAAGTTCAGCGGCATTATACTACCTGCCCATGGTCACAGAGTTGGGACTCAAATTCTGATTTATATCCCTCAAAAGCCCACATCCTTTCCACTACTCCTAATGATGCCTTGACAAGTTTTACCACCAATGAACAGAAAGCATGTTTTCTAATTAAGGCTGAAACTTATTTGAAACAGTATTTCCTAAGGAATTTGTAATAAAGCTTTTTTTGCCAGACTGTTTGAACTATGGTTACCATAAGATGACCAGAGATGCATGGGAAATGACGTAATCAAGCTGACATCTGTAGACAGGGTTAGATTAGATCAAGCCTGCAAAGGCTTTTGAAAGGCTGCTTTATAAAATGACTTATATTGCATAGCCAACAGGTAAGAAAGAGTTTACAGATTTTTTTCCCTTGTTAGACATGAAGCTAATTTGCATTTTTCTCCAATGATCAGGTTTTTCCTTTGTTTCCAATGCTACTTTGTAGCATTGATGCAAGAATTCAACCACTTCAATGTACACTCTGTATTTGGATAAGCTCTTAAGAACAGGGATCAAGTTTAAAGCAGGGGACTTTCATCTTACCTGTTATTTTTACATGTTTATATTCTAGTAAGTAGATACAAAGAACAGACTATTTTACTATTTCATTGGACCAATGATTGATTTAGACCAGAATTCTGATGCCAAAAGAAAACCTACTCAATGGGCCTTGGCAGACTGAGAAAGGGGCATCACTGTTTGCCCTGAGAAACATCTTAATGATCCCCTGTATCTCTTGCAGGCTCTTGCTATTAACAAATTACCCAAATCCTTTAAAATATAACAGACATTATTCAATTTTCTGTGTTATTGATAAAAGATGGAAAGTAGAAAGACACAAATAAAAGCATCAGAATCATGTAATCACATCACTTAGAACAAAACATCTATTATGTTTTGTGTCCTTCTAGGTTTCTCTTTCCAAGTATTCTTCCAAAGTATGTCTTTTCTAAAACTATCTTAATGCCCTTTCTAGGTCAGTTAATTTTGATTTGGCAATATACCATGCTTATTACCATACATTCAATATTCTTCTACAAAACCACTATTTTAATAATTACATCGTATTTCATCACACGATTTTGTCATTTATTTTACCAGTTACAATGCCTGGAAAATGTAGATACCCAATAAGTATCTGTTCATGTGTTAATTAGATTAAAAGAAAGTGGCAAATGACTGGAAAATTAGCTCTTTCAGTATGTCATGCTTATCATAGGTTTTTTTTTATTAATTCTTATTTTCTACATATTTTGTGAGAATCTACACCCTTGTCTCTGGGCTTAGCAGGTGGCACTAGTGATAAAGAACTCACCTGCCAATACAGGAGACATAAGAGATAAGGGTTGGTTCCCAGGATCTGGAAGAGCCCTTGGAGGAGGGCATGGCAACCCTCTGCAATATCCTTGCCTGGAGAATCCCATAGACAGAGGAACTAGGTGGGCTACATTCCATGGGGTCACAAAGAGTAGGACAAGACTGAAGTGACTTAGCATGCACACTCTGTCCCCAATTCTTTGATTAATTAACTTCTTTAAGTAGTTTAGTGGGAGGCAAATCAGCTCGTACAATATGACGTGATCGTTTTTATAATGGGAGTAGAAAAGATGTCATCAGGGAAACACAAAGGAAAACAATAATGTGCTGCTACTCTAGACGTGGGAAAGAATATCTAAAATAACCAAAGGAAAACACCACCTTACTGGACAAGAGGGGAACTTCCCTGGCAGTCCAGTGGTTAAGACTCTGCTTTGCAATGCAGGGGACATGATTCAATCTTTGGTCGGGAAATTAAGATCCCACATGCCACAAAGCCCATGTGCCACAACTACTAAACCTGCATGCTACGGAGCCCAAGTGTCACCACCAGAAAGCTTGCAAACCACAACGAAGATCCTGCATGCTGCAACTAAGACCCAACCAAGCCACATAAATGGTAAGAAAGCATGCTGGAGAGGAAGGGCACCAAGTGGAATTCTTCAACAGCACTGGTGGAAGTATAAAATGGTGTAAATATTAAGATTTGTATTTCTACTAAAGGTGAATATTTGCATACTTTTTGAATGAGCAATTCACTTAGAAATACACTCAAGAGAAATGCATACATATGTCACCAAAATGCATGCACAAGAATGTCCTCATGAGCCCTATTCCTAACAGCTAGAAGTTGGCAACAATACTAAAGTCAGTGAAGCACACAATAAAAACATACGCTGTGTATATTTCACACTGGAATATCAGACAACAATATAAAGGAGTAAGCTACTGCTACATGCAAAAATATGGACTACTCTTAAAACTGGAGTAATAAAATATAGCCAGATAAAATATAAATACTGTTTAACTATATATATATATATATATATATATATATATATATATATATATATAGTTAAATATAAATACAATTAAATACATACAGTTAAATACTGCATGGGACACAACTACACAGTCATCCCTTGGTATCTGTAGGGGATTTGTTCCAGGATATCCCCTGTCAAAACCAAAACTGAAAAATGCTTAAGTGCCTATTTAAAATGGCATAGTATTTGAATACAACATACATATACACTCGGGTTTCCCAGGTGGCTCAGTGGTGAAGAATTCACCTGCCAATGCAGGAGACACCAGTTCAATTCCTGAGTCAGGAAGACCCCCTGGAGAAGGAAATGAGATCCCATTCCAGCATTCTTGCCTGGAGAGTTCCATGGACAGAGGAGCCCAGCGGGCTGTAGTCCATGAGTTCGCCAAGAGTCGGACACAGCATTGTGACTGAGCACACATGGACACGTGCACACACCCGTGTGGATTCTGAATTATCTCTGGATTAGTTATGATACATAATATAGTGCAAATGCTATGGACATAGTTGTTGGCCCGCAGAAACTTCAAATTCCGCTCTTTGGAACTTAATGGAATTTTTGAAAATATTTTCAATCTGTGGTCGATTGAATCCATGAATGTGGAACCTGTGGATTTTGTGGGCTGACTGTACTAAAAATATATTTATCAGAAATTATTTCCTAAAACTGGCAACCTTATGGACAAAAAAACACTGCAACAAAGATGCAAGATATCGAAGAGTCCACACCACATAATCATACCTGTACAAAATCCTAAGCCAAGCAAAAACAGTTTCAAGGCATTGTGAGCCTAGTTAGTGATAATTTTGGAGACAAAGTGTGACTGGAAGGGGACACTAAGGTGATTTGGGAATGGGCAACGGTCTATTTCTTAATCAGGGTAGGTGTTACCAGTATTTACTTTGTAAAAAATGAGCTAGCTGCATGTTCAGATCTGCTTATAATTAGAATGCATGTTATACAAAACTAGTTTGTTTTTTTTTTTTAAGAGTCACCATTCTATTTATGTACCACAGACTACTACCCTGGAGGTAATGTTGAGAGTGGATTACAAGGAGCTAGGCTGTTGTTAAGAGGTAGATGAACTGATCTAGAATAGGAATTTGACATGAAGCCATGTTCTAATTATAGAGAAGAAAGGGTAGAGTGTGCATTTGTCACTGAAGATAGTAATATTGGCAAGACATCTAATTCCACATTCAAAAAGAATGAAGAAGTCTAGAAATACTCCCATGTATTCGGCAGAGTGTATATATATATTAAGTGAAGTGGTCTCCCTCATTGCAGGCAGATTCTTTACCATCTGAGCCACCAGGGAAGGTGAAGTGGTCAGGTTACCATTTATGGCTGAAGTGTTGGTGCACTGCATGACCCTAAAAAGGGCTATATTCAAATCTTAGGCATCACAGATTCCTATATTTATTATGAAAAATTTCTGTCAAATGATAGCAAAAAAATAACTTTAACAAAATCTGTACATTCGAACTTTTTTTTTCTGAAAAATAAAACTAAAGTAGAAGAGGCATGCTCTTTTAATTCCCACAATGTTGCACTTGAGCTGGTGGTGGCTCTGATGAGAGGCCTAACACCCAGAATGAGAACAGAAGAGGAGAATGCTTACATAGGTCGGTGGGAAGAGAAATGAACAATGAGCTTAGTTTTCAACTATTATACCTGAAGTTCATGGAATAGTTAGAAAGGCACAAAAGGAAGCTGAATACAGGGAGAGGAGTTATAGGAGTCTTATCTGGACTGGCAATGTAAATTTGTAAGTCATCAAATTATAGGAGTTCATTGGGCTTCCCTGGTGGTGCAGAGGTTAAAGTGTCTGCCTGCAATGTGGGATACCTGGGTTCGATCCTTGGGTTGGGAAGATCCCCTGGAGAAGGAAATGGCAAACCACTCCAGTATTCTTGCCTGGAGAATCCCATGGACGGAGGGGCTTGGTGGGCTACAGTCCACGGGTCGCAAAGAGTCGGACACGACTGAGCGACTTCACTTTAACTTTTCCAAGCAAAGATCAGCCAGCAAGAATTGGGAGTAAGAAGCCAAGAGTTTGAACAGCTCTGGCATCTAAAGAGAATGAGAAGCAGTGTGAAGAAGGCTAAAGATGGCATAGCCAAAGAAGTATGGGATAAAAACTAGGAATGAATGGCAAAGTGAAACTCTGAATATGGATTGAAAAACACATTTGGTCTTGGCAAGTAGGAACCCCTTGCTGCTGCTGCTGCTGCTAAGTCGCTTCAGTCATGTCCGACCCTGTGCGACCCCATAGACGGCAGCCCTCAATGAGGCTCCCCCGTCCCTGGAGAATTCTTGGGATTCTCCAGGCAAGAACACCAGAGTGGGCTGCCAATTCCTTCTCCAATGCATGAAAGTGAAAAGTGAAAGTGAAGTCACTCAGTTGTGTCCGACTCTTAGCAACCCCATGCACTGCAGCCCTCTAGGCTCCTCCATCCCTGGGATTTTCCAGGCAAGAGTATTGGAGTGGGGTGCCATTGCCTTCTCCTTAGTGAGGGCAAATTCAGTGATGTGGCCATCTCAGAGAAATAATGTAGACTGGAGTCAATTAAGCAGGTTGAAAAAGGATTAGGAAGTAGAAAATTTTTTTATCTTGAACTTCGGTTAGGATCAGAAAGATACAAACAGTGATAGGAGGAACATTCAGAACAAATGGGGTGGTGGCTTTTGCTTGCTGGTATTGTTCTAAGATGAGAGAAACTCCAGCATGCTATATAGTGATGCAAGTCAATAGCTGAAGAGACTGAAATGCAAGTCTGAGGGCTGGCTCAAGACGGTAAAAAAAAAAAAAAAGAAGAAGAAGTAATTTAGACCCAAAATATAAATGAAAACTTGGCTCTGATTATGAGATGGGGTGCTTCATACTCTGAGTGGATCTAGAGTGGATGCATTTGATAATGTGTGGTAAGAAAGAGAGAAGTGGAAAAAATTCTCCACTTCTAAAGCTTCTATATAATATTGTGTGGAAGCTTACGTGCTCAAAGTGAGGAAGAGAACACAAAATGGATGGCGAGGGAGTTTTTAAAAGTAGCAGAAGTATAAAGGAATTATGCAGGCGAGAAGGAGATTAAAGCGACCAGGCAAAACAAGATCTGAATTGCTGAGGGCCATTACCCAACACCTGAACGGGGAGGTCAGCCGCTTTCACGAACACCGAAACCCCTAGTGGTGACGTCATTTCCAGAAATGATTGGCAACTCTGAAGACAAGGTGTACTGTGATCCCTGGTGGGATAGTCTGTGTGTGGAAGACATAAGCACTTCCAAGTGGACTGAGGCATTCTCAGGGGAGTGGTTGAAATGATGTCCCTGGAGTGCAGATGAAAGTGAAGCCACTTGGAACCTGCGGGGTGTGTGGGAGGGGAGGGGGGATTGTGTAGAGAGACTGGCGATCACAGCATGATCAGAGGAAGCATCGCGGGAGTAGGCAGGAGACAAAGGATGCTGTGGTCAGATTGTAAGCCTTGTCAAAGATTTTGGAGATGGCGTTGTTCCAACTAATCATATATTCCAACAAATGGCCCCAGGAGTTATTGATGAGGTGATCTGGGACTTTCCTCCACTATCTTATATCTCTAGAGTCATGAAAAATTAGGACTGATATTTAAAATGATTCCTCTAAACTTAGAAAATATTTTCAGTGACCAAAGAAAGATTCAATAACGTTCCACTGACCAACATTAATTCATCATGGGTTGTTCTATTACACTTGCTAAATTAGGAAGGTAGATAAAAACTAGTTTTGACATTCATTTCAAAGATAAGGCTCAAAATAAAATATCTGAGACTTACCCACTGGATACTTGGAAAACAATTACTAAAAAGACCATTTCATTTAAGAAGGTTCAGATATGGATGATATTTCTTAGTAGTAAACTGAAAATAGGTGAAAGAATAAAAGCCTGAATGAACCTTTTTGGGGGCTGTCAGTGAAATGAGTCACCTCCATTATAATGGCTATTGAACTGTTATGACAAAAGTTGTTGAGACACCACCATGGAGGGGTGATGAACACTGACATGAGCACATGGGAATCAGAGGCTGGAAGGTGGTGCTCCCTTCCAGTTTAGGAGACAGAAAAATCCTATAGCTACTCTCACACTCCTAGGCGAGGACATTAGGGAAATCTTCCACCCACAAGGCAGAATGCCTGCCATAAAGGAACTCAGAACGAAGCAGAAATTCCAAGGGTACCTCCACAAAGGGAGTTACGCCTTGTCCTTATTTATACACACATACTCAGCTCAAATACTCAGAGTGAAGAATTACTTCTTCAGTCATCCTGATTAATATCAACTAAACCATATGTCCCAAAACTGAGAAACTTGTTCGGGAAAATAGTTGTATAAGGGCCAACCTCACAAATCAACATTGACATAAGCAGCTGTGAGTTCAGGATGGGAGTTATGAGGGAATTTACCAACCTGGTATAAGTTCACTTAAGGTCAGCAAAACGTTTTTCTGTAATTCTGTAAAGAATTATATCCTCAAATTCATCTTGCCTAGATTTTCTATCTACCACTGATGAATCAAAGTATCTTGAAATATTAAGAAGGGTATTTGAAAACATCTGTTCTTCTTCCTCTCCTTTTCCTCTTAAGAAAGTGAAAGTTAGAAAAGATAAACAGCTTCTTAAGGTCATGGCATGATTTAGCAATGATTCGGTCTAAGAGAAAATTTTAATGTTTAACTATGTATTACTTTGGTGCTCATCAACATAAAGTCATTATTTGTACCACTGTGAAAAGTGGAGGATCAATAAAAAGAAACTGGCTATTGGGGCTTGAAATGTCTTATTTGTTTTATTTGTGCCACAAACTCTCAACTGGAATGCTCACAAATTATAATGTTTTGGCTAATTGTTTGACCAAAAATACCTTTTGTTCCATTCTTCATGCTGAAAAGATTTTCTTCCAGAGGCTAGGGTACTTTCTGCCCTTCAAAAGAAGACTATTTGTATCTAGACAAATGATATCATGTCTGAAGCTGGAAACGTTTTACTTTTTGTGTCCTGCCATGCCCTTTTCATGTTCTTTCTGATCGTATTTAATGTGCCTTCTCATCCTGGGAACTCAATGCATAGATGATGCTCTGGTACCCCCTTTTCAGGTATAACTTTGGCACGTGAGCCTAGGCTCCACCAGTGCTCCCTCAATCCAGCTGCTGCCCATTGAATTTAGTTGTGAGCTTATTAACAAGCAAATAATTAGGCAGGAGACTCCCTGTGAAAAATGCATGCCCATATATGCTCTTTCTGCAGTTAAGTCTAGTACTCAGCATTCAGAACACAATTTGAGATTAATCTCTCCCTCTCTATTCCAATGAAAATGTAGAATTTGCACTGGGTGGCTTTTTAGTTATTTTAATTTTGTTTTTTCATTTTTAAGGTGTCAAATGGAGAGAAACTCAATAAAGCTAGTTAAAGCTAAAATTCCAATATTAATGAAATTCTTCAATATTTACCCATTCCAGAATAACTTGCAATTTAGCAGGTAATTTGTGAAAGGCAAATGCTTAATTCTAAGAAAAAAATCTCTCAAATTTGAGACACCAACACAGCCAGAAGGGTTAACATTTGAAAAAAATATTATAATCCACAGCCTATTTTTCAGGTCAGCTCTCATCTTGTTGATCCTCAGAATGATGGGTCTGAATGTTAGTTAATATCTACCAACAATTTCAGGTACTAATTTATTCCCATCCTTAGCACAGAAGAGATTTAAGTCTACTTTTAAGGAAACACAGTATCTATTCTAAAATATATAACTTAGAATTGAGGAAGGAAAAGGACATAAGGCAGAGCCAAGAGTGAAAATAAAACAAAAGGCAAAATTGCCAAGTACTATGATGTCCAGCACTCTTGCCTGGAAAATCCCATGGACAGAGGAGCCTGGTGGGCCGCAGTCCATGGGGTCGCTAAGAGTCGGACATGACTGAGCGACTTCACTTTCAGTTCTCACTTTCATGCACTGGAGAAGGAAATGGCAACCCACTCCAGTGTTCTTGCCTGGAGAATCCCAGGGACGGGGAGCCTCATTGAGAGCTGCCGTCTATGGGGTCGCACAGAGTCGGACAAGACTGAAGCGACTTAGCAGCAGCAGCAGCATGATGTCATAAGAATCTGCCTGACAATGCAGGAGACACAGGAGAGGAGCGAGCATTTGATCCCTGGGGAGGGAAGATCCCCTGGAGGAGGAAATGGGAACCCACTCCAGTATTCTTGCCTGGGAAATCCCATGGACAGAGGAGCCTGCCAGGATACAGTTCATGGGGTCGCAGAGTCAGACATGACTGAGCAACTGAGCATACACACAGATGATTCCTTAATATCATTCATTAATGCATCCATTCACTCACTCATTCATTCACTCACAAAAGTAAGTACCCTCCATTGGTCTGCAACGGTGGCTATGAAATGACAGACTCCTGCTGCTTGCTTCCTTCTGGCGTCTATTCTAATTGGTGCCTATGCCTTCTGTTGATTTCATATCTTGAATGTTACTCCCGAGTTCTGGTTGTATAACAGAAAGAAAACAAACATGGAACCTCCCTCACAGGATTCTAGCCTCTCAAACAGATAGACATGGACAAGAACAACTGCGACAGAGTATAGCAAAATCAAATATAAGGTATCACAGAAACAAAACCTTTTTAAAAAAAACCCACTAGAATAAAACAATAGCGAGAGAAACTGAACAGCAGCGTGAGCTAACAGGATAAGCAGCCATCAGTCATGAATGGCTTTGTTACATTTACAAAGAAGTTTGGACTTGATCCTTACTGGACTTTAGGGGCTTCCCTGGTGCCTCAGATGGTAAAGGATTTGCCTGCAATGCAGAAGACTCAGGTTTGAATCCTGGGTCAGGAAGATCCCCTGGAGAAGGGAATGGCAACCCACTCCACTGGAGAATCCCATAGACAGAAGAACCTGGCAGGCGACAGCCCATAGAGTTGCAAAGAGTCGGACATGACCGACTGACTGACTGTTTCACTTAGTGGATTTTAAGAACAGGAATAAAGTTGGTAGAGCTGCATGTTGCAGAGAGCTCTCTGGCTGAAGTATTGAGCATTGCCTGCTGCCCCCAGCTGGTCAGAGCCCACCAGGCAGGACTCCTCTGTACAGAGGCCAGTTCTGGAAAGTGCAGGGTTAATGCTGGGATCTTTGAAGCTAGAATGCCAGGGTTCAAATCCTGACTCAGAATGAGGAGCTGTCTTATCTGTGGGCAAGACACTTAAGCTTCTCTTGGCTTCAATTTCCTAATCTGTAAAATGGGGCTGAGTCTCTACCTTATAAGTAAGTAGCTGTGAGGAACAAAACATAGAAGTAAATGATACAAGTGAAATACTCAGAACTTTGCCTAGCACATATTCCTACTCACTGGGTACTTCACACAGAACTTGTCTCATCCTTATGACAACAACATTTCAAGGGACGGATGATTATCACCATCTTGCCATATTCGTAATCTCTCATGATACCTTTCACAGCAATCATTTTAGGTTCAGTAAAACTTTTCTTTTTTTTTTTTTGCTAATCCCTTCTCATTGTCCCTGTTCTGATTGCATTTGGTGATCAACAGTAATTTTGTTTTTGCTAATCCCTTCTCGTTGTCCCTGTTCTGATTGCATTTGGTGATCAACAGTAATTTTAACATTTTGCTTTCCTTTTTTTTCATCAGCATGCATCTGAAGTTTCAGTTACTATGGTGTGGTTTATGCTGACTTCCTAGACTGAGTCTCAGTATGTCATCTCCTAAGAGATGGGGCCTCTCCCTTTAAAAAAAAAAAAAAAGAAGAAGAAGAAGTGATGTTAGCACCTCCTACGTGTCTAAAGCAAGGCAAAGAAGATAAGGTCTGTGCAGTCTGCCATGGAGCATTTCAGGCCACAAAAGTAGAAGGAAGCCCTGCTGACGCTACCAGCAGAGTGGCCTTCTCTGACCTGAAGGTTTATGCAACTTTTGCAGAAGGGAAGGAACAAAATGACCTGGTTGAGCTAAGACCTGCCAAATTCTGGGTGACACTGAAATAAATATTTCAACAGACAAAATAGGAGGATATTTGTCTATGAAATTTGGAAAGCATCTATGGGAAAGGGACTGGTGAAGAACCCATGTTTTCCGGTATTTGTCTGAAGGAAAAACAGAGCTGTATGCAGGTGTCACAGACTTTGTAACAGGCTTTGGTGGAACCAAAGATGGCTTTATGTCACTGTGCTTGGACATAAAGAATGTGCAAAGATTTTATTAGGAATGTTAGGAAACTGAAAACCATTTTTACAATCCACCTTTTCCCTGTGACAAGAAGCACATACAGAGTCACTCAACACTTTGAGGAAAACACTTAGAACTTTGAGTTGCTACCTGAGAGTAGGCCAGACCAACTGGTACCCTCCTAAATTTGCTCCCACTCAAGATGAAAACAGAGTTTGGAAAGAAGTCTCTCCAACACAGCACCAGAGCCTGCTCATTCTGCTTTGCTTTCTGTGGTTTCAGGTCCACTGTACCTTACAGGTTTTCACCTCTCTAACTGTCCAGTTTGATTTAAAGCTTTCTTATCTGTTTTTTTCTTCTCCACCTTTGTCCTTGATATTGTCTCTTGGTTCCTTTTTTGTAGAGGAGGGGCAACTAAACTCAGAATTGCACTTTCCACTCTGCTGTCCAGCTCAGGATCATGGAATTATATAGCCCAATGTGGTACACTGGACAGATGGAGAATTGAAGAAAAAACCTAAACTTAATTCTGGGTGCCAGGTCATTACTCTTGGACAATCTTTGAGGCCCCTGGAAACCAAGTTCTTGGTTGCTGCATTGCAGAGGCCATGTCAGCTTCAATATCCTCTGTCTCCAAACCCATAATAAATGTTTCCTCTGCAGTGATTATTTATCTAACATTTTTCTACCCTCTCAGGGACAAGTTGCTTCTCCAAGGAGATTATTCAGATAGGAAACCCCCAGATATTCAGGAGATTCAGTACCACACTCTTTAGTTATCTGGTAAACCCTGAGGCTACCAAAGGGAAGGCCGTGGGCTCTGTTAAAAATCTTTGGGCTCTAGAGACAGAAAAATCTGCGTTCTATTTCAACTCCTCTGCTGAGACCATTAGCAAGTTATTTTAAAAATTATTATTAGAGGTTTTAATAAACATTTACTGAAGTGTCATAAATATGAGGCATGAAAAGAGTAACGATATTTCCCAAAGTGAACATCCTTATGTAACACCCAGATCAAAAAAAGAAGACATAGCCAGCCCTTCAGCAGGTCTCCACATGCCACTCCCTCCAACGTCCCTGACGTTTCAGGACACTGAAATGTAACCAACATCAAACACTGCAGATTCCTTGAGCTCATGCTTTACCTTCTTAAATCTCAGGTTCTTCATATGTAAAATTGAGAAAATCAGAGTAAAATGTAAGGTTTAAAGGAGATAATCAATAGAACGTGCTCAGGCAGGATTGGGTATTTAATAAGCTCTTAGGTGGCTCTTCTTAGAACTTGACTGGTAATTATTTTCCTACTTGTTTATTTTTTTTTAGGGAAATTTTTTTTAAGATCTAATTTTTTTTTAATATTTTTTACTTTATTTTACTTTACAGTACTGTATTGGTTTTGCCATACATTGACATGAATCTGCCACGGGTATGGCCTATCACTTGCCTGTCTGGTGCATGGAGCAGGTTCCATCTCTTTCCAAAGACCAAAAGTTACTTTCCCACAACCTTCCAGGTTTCCCACTTGGCCAAGGAAAGTAATGTGTGGCAACTTGTGGGAAAAACACACAAAAAAAGTCAGTACAAACACACACATGAACAGACAGCGGGGTCAATCTTGGAAAAGCACTGGCAGTTGTCAAAGCACATTTGACTAGTGAAACAAAGAAGAAAAACAGAGTGGGAAGAACGGGCGTTTTTGGGGTAGGAAGTGAGGGGAGAGGGTCAGACAGTGGGCTTCCAAAACCAGAGACCCTAAATCCAAAGTAAGTAGCCAGGAGAAGCACAGCCATGGAAAGGTCTGATGCTGCTGTGGCATCAGTGCGGACTCGGGACACAGGATGCTGGGGGAAGCTGTGTGCCACCTTACTTTTAGTAATAGGGTACTTTCACCAAGGAACTTCTCCTGAGAATTTAGCCCCATGCTTCCTTGACAACAACATCAATCTTGAGGTGCAGATTAGCAGCTAATAGGCCCTGCCTTGACCTTTGGCCAACAAGAAATTTCTTTCATCTTGTCTTTGTATCTCTCAGACCTTGCCTGTTTTCTCTTTATTCTAGTTTACACGCCTCCTCACCAAGTCATGGTCCCCTAGCACAGACGGAGACATTTTTTGGCCGCATAGTAGTTTGCTGTGCAAAGCTCCTGACCCCTAGATTTCATAAAGTTGCCTAAAAATGACTTAGAGGTGTCATTTCAACTTTTGCACAAAAATCAGTTGTTCCTGCACTTATGGTTGCCAAAAGCAGGGTAGAGGGAATGAGGAGAAGAGACAGTTAAGGAGTCTGAGTTCAACATGCACACACTTCTGTATTTAAAATGGATTACCAACAAGGGCCTACTGTATAGCACAGGGAACTCTGCTGTATGTTATGTAACAGCCTAGATGGGAGGGGAGTTTGGGAGAGAATGGATACATGTATATGTAAGGCTGAGTTCCTTTGCTATCCACTTGAAACCATCACATTGTTAATTGGCTATACTCCAATATAAAATAAAAAGTTTTTTTAAAAAGTCATTTGTTCTTTTGGGAATCCTCTTTTAGACTTTTTCCCTAGATTCTGCCCCAGATTAGGAAATTGCTTTAACAGTTGACAGGTATCACAGATTACTGGAAAACATACAACCCTGCAATGAAAGGGCACTCGACAAGGCTCCACTTCCTTAACCTGGCTTTCCATTAGACTCTGAATAACAGCATAGAAACATGTAGAGAGTGCTGGCTTAGGAACCCAGCACATCGGGGTCTGAAATCTGGCTCTGTACTGTGGTCTTGAGCAAGTTTTGCAACTTTTCTAAGTCTTAAACTCCTCTTTTATGAAATAGGGTTAATAATACTTATATCACTACCATTGTGAAGCTAAATGAAATCATTCAGCTAGAACATCTGGCTCAGCATCAAGAACAAAGTAGCAAATAAATATAACAGTCCTTAATAATAGTCTTAACAAATCTTCCCTGTATTCTAACTTAGCTGTGTTTTATTGATATTCCTTTATGTAGAACTAATAATAATAATAATAACAGCAAGTATTTAATGAGCTTTTACAATGCGCTAGATATTGTTCAAAGCAGAGTCTTATTTAAACCTCATAATTACTCTGTGAGTTTGGTGACATTATTTTACCTTACCTGTGAGTTCTACAGGTAAGAAAACAGATCAAGCCACTTGCCAAGAAATCCTATAGAAGGAAGGGGTGGAATGAGTTTTGAACTCAAAAACTTGACTCCAGAGTCCATGATCTTAACCATGTATCTTAACCATTTGCTTCTCCACCTTTTCTGTTTACAGAATTAATTTGAGACCTGTCCAACATATCTGTAACTGGTTTAAAAAAATAAACCATATACAAATGATTTTTTCAAAATGCTTGTGTTCAAGGTTTTCAGTTCAGCACACTTACCAAACACATGTGAACTGGATGTGAGAGGACGGTACCTGGGGTTAAATAGTTTACATTTATTTTCATTTGTGTTTTATGAAGGAGATCAGCCCTGGGATTTCTTTGGAAGGAATGATGCTAAAGCTGAAACTCCAGTACTTTGGCCACCTCATGCGAAGAGTTGACTCATTGGAAGAGACTTTGATGCTGGGAGGGATTGGGGGCAGGAGGAGAAGGGGACGACTGAGGATGAGATGGCTGGATGGCATCACTGACTCGATGGATGTGAATCTGAGTGAACTCCGGGAGTTGGTGAGGGACAGGGAGGCCTGGCGTGCTCTGATTCATGGGGTCGAAAGAGTCGGACACTACTGAGTGACTGAACTGAACTGAACACTTCCTCCTTCAAATTTTAAATTACAAATAGTAAATCACATTTTAAAATATCTGCCTAATGTCATTCTTTCATGAGATAAGCATAATTTTTCAACAAGTTTGGTTTTTAAGGACTGTCTTCTAAAATAGCCACGCTACAAGATCAGATACACAGATTTGAGAAAATGATTATATTTTGTGGTGATCAGGTAAGGGCCAATTAAAAGTGTGACTCACTATTCTCATATGTCAGTATTCACAACAAAGCTAACAGTTTTAGAATAAGAGTGGGAGCCTGGAGAAAGAAAATATCCTCATACAGCTTGTTACTAGATATTCAGATAGTGGACTCGAGATTCCCTGGTAGCTCAGATGGTAAAGTGTCTGCCTGCAATGCAGGAGACCTGGGTTCAATCCCCGGGTCAGGAAGATCCCCTGGAGAAGGAAATGGCAACCCACTCCAGTACTCATGCCTGGAAAATTCCATGGATGGAGAAGCCTGGTGGGTTAGGGTTCATGGGGTCGCAAAGAGTCGGACACAACTGAGTGACTTCACTTTCACTTTACTATGGGGCAGATGTTCTGTGCTTAACAAAAAGGACTATGTTAAGTCTTCTACTTGCTTATCATGTAATCTCTTCTATTAATTCCCCTACATTTGAGGTTAGTGTTTTATATAATATAACCCATCACATCAATTCTTGTGTCTCTGGATTATCCCATCACATCTGGCAATACTCAATGGCGTTTCCTTCTTAAACTCACCTCTGTTGGCTTCTGTGAGATTTAACTTCGGACTCAACTTCTACCCGTGGAAATACTCATGGGTGCTAGGTACTCTGTGAACTCTGGAGAAAAGAAAAATAAGCCTTGAATCCTTCCTTCAAGATTCATATACTCTAGTTAGGATATACACATAAAAATATGTAGCAGAGTGAGATCACAGAAGCATGCATCAACCCCACTCATAGTCAGATGAATGGCTGGGTAACTCTGTGGAGGGGTATTTGTAGCAAGGAATTACATGGAAGAGATGATGATCGTGCAGCTCTTCACTGATGGATGCACATGCGCCAAGTGGAGAAAAACATCGGAGGCGGAAGGAATGCAGGGGCGCATTCATAAAGGCATGAAACAAGGTACCATATTTAGGAACAGAGAAGCAGTTTCCCATTTTTAAGGGAGAAAGCAAGATGGAGGAGCTCAACTTATATGAAGAATAAGCTTTGATGTTTATGAAAAGGCATGTAATTATCCACTCATTTGTTCATGTATTCATTTATACAAAAATTCATTCTCAAACACTTACTATGGGGTTAGACATTATGATAGATCCTGCAGAGAAAATGCTGAGCCAGATAGTTTAGGAACTTAAAGGTGGAGACAGACTATTACACAAGAAATTCCAATAATGCATAATGGAGCAGGGATCCCAATCTAGGCTAAGGTGCCAAGGTAGGCTCCCTGGGGTATTAATGCTCAGTATGATGCAGGTAAGTAAGAGTTAGACAACTGAAGTCTGCAGGAGACAGGGAGGGAAAGAATTCTGCAGTCAGAGAAAACTGCCTCTTCAAAGGCACAGGGGCAACAGGGAGCTTGGTACCTCTGAGTAACAAAGAATTTCAGTATGGAGCTGCAGCTGAAGGTTGGGGTTTTACCACGTGGAGGCAGGGGCTGACTGATAAAAGGGAGAGTGACCATGTTTAGGAGTTGACACATTTTGGGGAGGGCAAAGGGGAGCCTCTGCAAGGTTTGAGGCAGGGCATTTTAGAAGGATCACTCTGGCAGCACCATAGAGAATGAATTAGAAGGGACCAAAACTAGGGGATGTTAGATTGCTGCTGCTGCTAAGTCGCTTCAGTCGTGTCCGACTCTGTGTGACCCCATAGATGGCAGCCCACCAGGCTCTGCCATTCCTGGGATTCTCCAGGCAAGAACACTGGAGTGGGTTGCCATTTCCTTCTCCAATGCATGAAAGTGAGAAGTGAAAGTGAAGTCACTCAGTCGTGTCCAACTCTTCACGACCCCATGGACTGCAGCCCACCAGGCTCCTCCGCCCATGGGATTTTCCAGGCAAGAGTACTGGAGTGGGGTGCCATTGCTGTCTCCAGATGTTAGACTAGTTAGAAGACTAATGGATAGAGTAACAGCAGTGGTAATGATAATAATAATAATCCTCAGTGGTGGTTAATAAAGGCTTACTATGAGCCAGGCCCTGTGTCAAGCACTTTATACTTACTTACTTCAAACCTCACAGCCACCCTATGAAGTAGGTACTAATCCCCTTTCACAGATGAGAAAACTGAAGCACAATGATCTGTTCAAGGTCATGCAGATAGTAGGTGACTGAGAATTAAAAGACAAGCCATCTGGCTTTAACGCAATTTCCATTATCCTGCTTAGCTGTGACACTGGCATCAAGTACAGCAGAGAAATGAGAACTGAGAAAACTGAATAGAATTGAGAGCCATTCTGGAAGGAACCCAATAAAATTAAATAAGTCAAAATTAGAGAAGAAAATTACTTTAGCTTTTGCCCTAGGAAGCTACTTTCAAATAGTAAGTGATTTTCTTTAAATGCTTTGTTTATATTAAAGCTCATCAGCTAAAACAGCTCTCTGTTGCTCAAAACCTCAAATCCAAATTCATGCTGGTTATTTATTTATAATGTCCTCTGATAAATAGTTCTCCCTTTCACTTATTAATAAGATCAACAAATATTTAATGACCTACTCTAGACACAGTTTTGTACATTTGTGGAAATTACACAACACACACAGTTCTTGCCTCATGGATATTGGAGAACGTGTTCAAGGTCCAGTTGTGGGTTTTCTATATTAGTGTTAAATACTCAAGGGCAAGGAATGGATGGTATATTTTTTGATTCAGTGTACATGGTACAATGTTCTCCTTAGATGTTAGTTTTTAAAAATACAGTGATAGAAAAAAAGATGTTTAAATCAAATCTTTAAATTTCAACAATTTCAAATAATCCATTTTAAAACCTACAGCCAGATCTAGAGACTGTTGATGTTGTATATGTCTAAAAAAGCAAAAAGAAAGCATGGTATAAGATGTATTTATCCTTCTTAATGTACCCAAAGTGAAAACGCAATTCAAGATTTAAAATAATATCTTCTAAAAAAAATAAGAAAATAATAATGTCTTCTGTATCATGTATTATCATCATTTTCATTGTTGATCAAATCCTAATTGGACTCAGTTGAAATTAACTTGGAGATAACTGCCTGGTCAATCAGATACATTAACAAGATGCTGACTATCACTGGCTGATTAATTTTGCATGCAGATTGTCTTAGTAATCAGAGAACAGTTGTAATTCAGTCATAAGCTTTAAAATATGTCAACTTAATTAGAAAACTAACATTAAATTTTTAGAGGTTTAAAATAGACAATGCTGGTCATACATAGTGGTTAACGAGTTATAGTCTTAAGAAATTAGAAAATTTCAACTATGTATTGACATTCTAATTTCACATAATAAAGATTTTTATTAAAAAAAAAAAAAAGAACTTGTAAGGTTGGAATACTTATATTGTTCCCAGGGGATTTAAAGTCAGGAAGATAGACCTAATTTTGAATTTGACATGAATTCATTGCAGAAAAGCATATGTTCTGAGTGTCCTGGGTCTGCCCTTTTCATGTACTGGTGAAGATGATGAACACCAATTGTTACATTACTTTATCCTGTAGTGTCTGCCTTACTACTGGCTACTTTCACAGAAAGGGTTTCCCACCATTAGTTTGAAATCTAGAAGTTTGTCAAGAATCAAATTTCCATTAAAATAGACTTTATTTTCCCAATAAGTAATAATCTCCCATTTAAAAAAATGATTTTCTTTTTAATGGAAAAGCTTAGTGAAACTTATTACAGATCTGGAACTAGGAAGAAATAAGAAATGTGTATACAGTTGTTTTCCATATTCCATTCTACTTTCCCCATTTTTTTTTCTTGTCCTAAATGTTAAATACTAGTGTTAAGAAGGCGATTATCATTTAATAATCAAATTTTGAAATGCTGCTTCAGACAGAAATCAGTAGGACCACAAATTAATGAAATTTCTAACCTAACACTTTAACATATATTCTAGTCTTTCTGGGTTAACAAATGTAGGTTTTCCGGGATAACCAATCACTAGTAACTCAGCTAAAGAAAAATGAAACTCCCAAACAATGTACTTCCACATTCCATGTCTAAAGTTATTTTACTGGAAGGACCTAATTGTTGATCTGGATGTTTTAAATTTTTTCAAAGCATAGACAACATGCTATCCAAGTTACAAAACTTAGGGTTTTGTTTATCAGACATTCAATTATGTGAGGAAATTTATGTGACTATCTTCCAAATTTGGAATCATCGTAACTGGACTTATTGTAATCAAGAATCTATGAGTTTACTTAACTTTGGGAGTTGGTTGTGAAGATGTGAAAATCCCCACCTTTGCTTCATGCTGAGGTGAACTGAAATTCTCGAATTCAGAAGATTCTCCAATCCACAGTTACACTTGTTAAAGGAATAGATGAGCCATTTAGGACCTTAATTTATTTCCTGAAAAATAATCAGTGACAAATTCCTTTAATATCAATAAATTAACTTTTCCTAATAATTGCTAAAAAATTCCACTTTCACACACACATACACACACAGTTGCAGCCTTTTCGTAGACTGTGGATTTCTACTCTATAGCCATAATTTCCTTTTTCCTCTTTGTCCAGACTTGCACTAAGAAAAATGTTTCCAACATGTGCAGTCTTCCACTCAAGTATCCTCTCCTTTCTCATATCACTGCAGGCAGATGCTCCTAATAAGATCTTCTGATTTATCTAGAGCTTATCAGACAACTTTTACTTGGTGATAATGTAAGTATTTTGTGTAATAAATGAGAGATTCTTTTTCTTCCATCAGAAAACATGGCTGAAGCTGATAATCTAAGGCTAAATTGAAAACATATTAAATGTACTTGAATCCATTAGACTCAAACTTTGTAAAATCATATTGTTGTGTCATTATGACTTGACTTTTCTATCATCTTTGTTAAAGACTTATGATTTACTGATTTAGAGCCAATGATAATATATGTAAGAGCTTCACAGGTGGCACTAGGGGTAAGGAACTTGCCTGCCAATGCAAGAGACAAGAAACATGGGTTTGATCCTTGGGTCAGGAAGATTCCCCGGAGGAGGGCATGGCAGCCCACCCCAATATTCTTTTTGTTTTTAATTTTTAATTTATTTATTTTTAAGTTGAAGGATAATTGTTTTACAGAATTGTGTTGGTTTCTGCCAAACATCAAAATTCTTGCCTGGAGAATCCCATGGACAGAGGAGCCTGGTGGGCTACAGTCCATAGGGTTGCACAGAGTCAGACACTACTGAAGTGACTTAGCACGCATGCATAATACATGTATGAAATAACAGAGGTTCAACAACTGACTATGAACAAACCCACTGGCTTATAATTTCCCTGAATAAAACAGGGTATCAAAAATTCCCAAGTGATGGCAGTGTGGGCCTCACCAGAGGGGGACCTGAATCTGATGGAAGTTGGAGGATAGACAAAGAAAGAAACAGCTAAGTACAGGGACCCATTGGGCCAAGTGGCCAGAAAGCATATCCAAGAGAGGAAGAGTCTTGTGAGGATGTTCAAAGCAGAATATCAAGTCACTCATGGCCGGAACATGAGATAAAACTGTCTAAACCAGCAGGCACTGGTGTCAGACAGATGAGACCACAGTGTTCAGGGAACAGCTGCAGAAGACAGAGACCAAGAGCAAGAGTAAGAAGCAGATGATGACAGAAACTGGGACTCAAAAATAGAAGCCAACACAATTCTGTAAAGCAATTATCCTTCAATTAAAAGTAGATAATTGTTTTTTAAAAAAGCAGAGATCCAGGCAGAGGGACTTGAGAGTCCAGAGAATTTGAGCTGAATCTACAGGAAGAACACTAGAAGGCTGCCTGTAAGAACTGCTGGATATACACCCCAACGCCCCTTCATCTCCCAATGACCTGAGATAAAGCCCATCAATCCCAGCTCGGCAGCCCCATGGGGCTTAGCAGGCATGACTTCAGGGTTTAGAAGATTAGGATCCAAAAGCATAGACTTGCAGGACAACGTGATAACCTCTGATACCCCATCTTAGATACCCGTCTCTGTTTACAGATCCTACTTTTAACAGCATAAATCCTTTTTTTTAAGAACTATAAATCTTGTCAGGTTTCACAGTTTCAAGGCAGAAATGTATTACTGATCTTGACTGTTTTTCTCCACCCAGGTAGAATGTCTGCTAGTTAGAAGGCCAGCAAACCAACTCAGAGTGAAGCTGAGAAGTCTAGAAAGCTTGCCTTCTATCTTAGTTTCCTATTTATGCAGTACTTTCTCCTTTCTGCAATGTGCTCCATTCTCCCCTAAACGCAGGGTGAGGGTTTGAAAGCCTGCTCTTGAGTCTTTTGACTGAATAACAGATTATAATCTAATGTTTAGTCAATGTGTTACCTCGAACGACCAGCTTTATTTTAAATAGGCCATCGCTTTCTAATCACTCCATGATATGAAATTTACATTTAAGAAGACGTGGGAAGAGTCAAGTAAGTCAGTAGTTGAAGATGGTGGGGTGCGAGCCGGGAGGCAGTGGCAGTAAACTGGTGCTTTAAAATTCCTGTAGTCCTGCTCTTAAAGTGAGCTTGGAGGATGTCTTTTAAGAAAGCTTGGAAGTTATATGAGAGAAAGTCCAAAGATACACTTTCTCAAAGATAGCTTGAAACAGACTCCTGAAAACTGAAGGCGAGGAGAAAAGCCATGACCTACGGAAGATGAAAGCATTTTTTCCCCAAAGTACTAAACAATTTCAAACGGTATGGCAATGCTCAAATGATCATGTATCTATGCTAAGGAAGCATAAACACCATAGAACAATATAGTCCAGAGGACACTGCTGCTTTAAGTGTTGTATTCTTAAGTTCCTGCAGCATTAGACGATTATAGTTTAAAAGTGAGTAATCTTATTTACCGGTCATGGCAGAGATTTAGCTCTTTAAAGAGTATAGTCATTTTTAACATTGTCATTGTTTATTGTTATGAATCTGACAATGGGATTGAATTTTTAGATATTCAGGCCTTTTCCTTATGTACTGGTACCCTAAAGGTAGTCATTTCCGATGGTATTTGGAATTCTGAATCTTAATTCTTTCTCAAGTACAATGGAAAAAACAATCCATTTTAGGTCTTTCCCTGTTTCCTTCCTAAATAAAGGCTTTTCACTTACGCAGGCCTGTGCTCTCCCTATGAATTCAGGTTTAATTCTCATCAGTTGTCTTTCCCCTCTAACACATGCTTGACTGTGGTGCGAAGCAAGTTTTCAGTGTATGATAGCTGTACTACTCAAGAAAGGAAAGAGGTTTAATTTGTTGCTTTAAATTCACACACAACATACACACACACACTTCTGACTGAGTAGCTAAAGGCTTTGAAGTTCTTAAACTAAAAAGAAATTTCAAAGCAGCTTTATCTTTACTCTTCAGAATATTCAAAAATAAGTCGACGCCATGAGACTTCCAAATGTCGCCCCCACCACAAGCGTCTACATCTGCAAAGAAGCATTCACCAAACGACTGGCTCCACACCTCTGAGGACAATATGCCTGCTATGAGCTCTAGGGCCTTAACAAAAAATTTAGTTTCCAGCTATCTTTCAGACTTCTCAGGTGGTGCTAGTTGTAAAGAAGTCGCGTGCCAACGTAGCACACATTAGAGACGCGGGTTTGATCCCTGGTTGGAAGATCTCTGAAGGAGGTACGGCAACCGACTCCAGTATTCTTGCCTGGAGAATCCCATGGACAGAGGAGCCTGGCTGGCCACAGTTCATGGGGTCATACCTGAAGTGACTCAGCACGTGCACACACAAGGGCAGCAATCAAGTATGTGTCGTGCTCAGTAGCTTCAGTCGTGTCCAAGTCTTCATGACCAATGGACTGTAGTCCACTAGGTTCCTTAGCCCATCGGATTCTCCAGGCAAGTATACTGGAGTCGGTTGCCAAGCCCTCCTCAGCAATCCAGTATAAATGTTTATTATTTTTGTCTATGCAAACAAATCATTTTATATTGTTAGAAGTCTTTATCACTTGGAAAAATAAATCTTAGATGTCCCCTTTTGCCCTGTTGTTGCCATTTTTATTTTTATTCCCAAATGAATTGTCAAATCAGCATTAGATCTTTTATAAAATACACACAATTGTAAGTCTGAATTGACTTTCAGTTAACTTTTACATTGAATTTAGAAGGTATAAATTCTCAAAATAAGTTTAATGGGTCATATGAAAATTTGGTTAACTTTAAAGTTCACCTTAAAAAAATTCATTGGTGCTTACTTGATAGTCTATTGCTAGAAACTATGGCTTTAAAGACAAATTACATTAAATCAACAAGCAGGGAATTCTGTTTTTAGTATCAGGGATTTCCTTTTTAACACATTTTTATTGACTTACAATTGATCCTGCCACAAAGACATTTACTAAACAAAACGGGAAGAACACATAGCTCCCCTTTTTTCTGAGTTTCACGTGTATATATCCGTGCCATTCTGATCTGCTTGTTTGTTTTTTGCCCAGTTCTGCTTACAGTACTGCATTTTATCACCAGCCAACTTCAGCTGTCACACTAAAGGAATATTTTAAAAGACACATTTAAACTGACAAATTGGCAAGCCCAGAAAGAAACAAGGGCACTAAGAGCAAACAGATGTCCGCATCTGGGCGAAAGCCTTTCTCTCTCGAGACAAATAAAATAATAATAGCCCCAAGCTGCCAGAGTTTGACACGGTGGGGCGGAACCTATCAGGAGACAGTGGAATAACTTTATAGAAACGAACTCGGAATGTGTGGTTCTAGCATTCGAACACTTCGGTTCTAACATTATGTGTTCACTTTAACTCCTGCTCTGGTCACTTTCAGATTGTATCTGGGTTTGTCTCCAGGCAGAAAATTATTTCAACTGGTGAGACAATGAGCAATTAAGTTAACCCACCAAATCACTCATCTTTGGTGAACTGTTTGTGTTCATCTAGTTTGTCGAATGCATCAGGTCTGTCACTCCCGGAGCATTCTGGTAACAATTTAATATCCTTAAAGGCAGTGTGTCATCTCTCATAAGACATTATTTCATGGACACTAGCCCAAGCCTTCATGGCAAATAGATGGGAAAACAGTGGAAACAGTGTCAGACTTTATTTTTCTGGGCTCCAAAATCACTGCAGATGGTGACTGCAGCCATGAAATCAAAACACTCTTACTCCTTGGAAGGAAGTTATGACCAACCTAGACAGCACGTTGAAAAGCAGGGACATTACTTTGCTGACAAAGGTCCGTCTAGTCAAGGCTATGGTTTTTCCAGTAGTCATTTATGGATGTGAGAGTTGGACTGTGAAGAAAGCTGAACGCCAAAGAATTGATGCTTTTGAACTGTGGTGTTGGAGAAGACTCTTGAGAGCCCCTAGGACTGCCAGGAGATTCAACCAGTCCATTCTAAAGGAGATCAGTCCTGGGTGTTCTTTGGAAGGAATGATGCTAAAGCTGAAACTCCAGTACTTTGGCCACGTCATGCGAAGAGTTGACTCGTTGGAAAAGACTGTGATGCTGGGAGGGATTGGGGGCAGGAGGAGAAGGGGACGACAGAGGATAAGATGGCTGGATGGTATCACCGACTTGATGGACGTGAGTCTGAGTGAACTCCTGGAGTTGGTGATGGACAGGGAGGCCTGACGTGCTGTGATTCATGGGGTCTCAAAGAGTAGGACACGACTGAGCGACTGAACTGGACAGACTGAGCCCTAGCCCCCCAGCTATATACTTTTGCCACATTACCGAGCTAGTGTGTGGCTGTTTTTATTTTCTTACCAGTAAAATTGAAAACCTCTTTTCTCTATGAAGTAAACTTTCCTGAACTCCTCAGAGCCCACAGTCATCCCTTTCTATAGAATAGATATGGGATATGATAATCTTTTATTTTTATCTAGTTTGTTTCACTTTTTCTATTTCATGTTCAGGGCTCCCATTTCACTTAGCTTACTTTTTTCAAATTCTCCGTCTCTTTTTTATTGTTACTGTTCTTTCTCACGCCTTTATCAAGTGTAGTAGAAAAGTTTTTGCATATACATATACATAGTATGTATAACATATATTTTAGACAATTTATGAATTTTTGCCTAGCCAAAATGTTATGACATTTTAATTCCACTTGCTTGATTCAGTATGAATGGGACACTAGATTTCTAATTTATATTCACTCAAAACTTTGATATAGTTCCATGTATTTTGGCATCTAGTATTACTGCTAGAAGTCTAGAAAACTTATTATCTTAGTGACTTAAAAAAAAAAATTTGAATGAGGTTTGAAACTTCTGATCCAATTCTGAGAATATAAAGATATGTTGTTTAAAAAAAGAAACACCGTGGTGGCAGGTTAGTCCCCAAGTTGTGCTCAACTCTTTTCAAGTCCATGAACTATAGCCCACCAGGTTCTTCTGTCCATGGGATTTTCCAGGAAAGAATACTGGAGTGGGCCGCCATTTCCTTCTCCAGGGGATCTTCCCCACCCAGGGATCAAACTCACATCTCCTGCCTCGTAGGTAGATTCTTTACCACTGAGCCACCCAGGAAGCAATGTGTGAGACAGTATTATTAACTAAAGGATAGATTTTGTTCAAATTTCACAAAATTATATGCTAGAGCCCTTTTTTTTTTTTTCACACCTTACTCAAGACTCCATATTGTATTTAATGCTCAAAATTCTTCAAGTTAGGCTTCAGCAGTACGAGAACTGAGAACTTCCAGATGTACAAGCTGGATTTAGAAAAGGCAGAGGAACCAGAGATCAAATTGCCAACATGACTGGATCATGGAGAAAGCAAGGGAATTCCAAAAGAACATTTACTTCTGCCTTATTAACCATGCTAATTGTGTGGATCACAACAAACTGTGGAAAATTCTTAAAGAGATAGGAATACCAGACCACCGTACCTGCCTCCTGAGAAACCTGTACACAGGTCAAGAAGCAACAGTTAGAACCACACATGGGACAACAGAACGGTTCAAAACTGGGAAAAGAGTTAGTCAAGGCTGTATATTGTCACCCTGCTTATTTAACTTCTAGGAAGAGTACATCTTGCAAAATGCCAGGCTGGATGACTCAGAAGCTGGAATTAAGATTGCCAGGCAAAGTAACAAGAAACTCAGATATGTAGATGATACCACTCTAATGGCAGAAAATGAAGAGGAACTAAAGAGCTTCTTGATGAGGGTAAAGAGGAAAACAAAAAAGCTGGCTTAAAACTCAACATTCAAAAAACTAAGATCACGGCATCCAGTTTCATCACTTCATGGCAAAGAGATGGAGAATAAATGGAAATAGTGATACATTTTAGTTTCTTGGGTTCCAAAATCACTGAAGATGGTGACTGCAGCCATGCAATTAGAAGATGCTTGCTCCTTGGAAGAAAAGCAAGGATTAAGCTGAATAGCCTACTAAAAAGCAGAGCCATTACTTTACTGACAGAGGTCCATATAGTCAAAGCTATGGTCTCTCTAGTAGTCATGTACAGATTTGAGAGGTGGACCATAAACAAGGCTGAGTGCTGAAGAAGTGATACTTTTGAACTATGGTGTTGGAGAAGATTCCTGAGAACTCCTTGGATGGCAGGGAGATCATACCAGTCAATCCTAAAAGAAATCAGTCCTGAATATTCACTGAAAGGACTAATGCTGAAGCTGAAGCTCCAATACTTTGGCCACCTGATGTGAAAAGTTGACTCACTGGGAAAAACCCTGATGATGGGAAAGACTGAGGGCAGGAGGAGAAGGGGGTGACAGAGGATGAGATGGTTGAATGGCATCAACAACACAATGGACATGAGTTTGAGCAAACTCAAGGAGATAGTGAAAGACAGGTAAGCCTGGCATGCTGCATTTCATGTGGTCTCAAAGAGCTGAACACGACTTAGGGACTCAACAACAACAACAGATACACCCATCATTTAGAAAGTGCATATTTATTTTCCCAATATATGGGTTTTTAAAAGTATCCTTGATATTAATTTATCATTTTGATATTAATTTCTCATTTAAATGCTCCCATCTCTGCAGTCCCCTCTGTGTTTTTTCAGTCTTCTAACTTTATTGAGGCTTTCAATGGCTAAGTCAAAATCTCTCTTAGCAAATGTCACACTGCACTTGAAAATATGTGGGTTATTTTCAAATATCTTTTGATACCGATTTCTAATATAATTCCACAGAGATAAGAAAACCAATGTTGTATGATTTCATTACCCTTAGAGCATGAAAATTTTGCACCTTCAAAAACATCCACCTACTGGTGGGTGAAAACTGTATAAATCTTAATTAGGCTGAACTGGTTCATAGTGCTTTTGGGGTCTACTATAGCCTTCTACTTTTCTGTATGTTCATTCTACTAATTTTTCAGTTTCAATTTTTGGTACTGAAACTCCAACTAAACATCTTAATTTATCTACTTAAAAAATAACTGTAATATATCGTGGAACTGTATGTAACTTTGTATTTTCCCAGTCTCCTGTAAATGTGTTATCATACTTTCATAATTTAAAAAATGAAAGCAAAAAAAGAATTGTACCCATGCAGAGCAAATACTGAATGAGTGAATACTACTCATTGTTGCTATCACAGTTACTGATTGGTGTTGAATTTATGTCCCTGTTCCCATTTATATACCCCTGTCGTCCCTCAGACTGAATTATATAAAACAACTTTCTCGCTAGTTCAGTTTATTTTTTTCAGAGTCATCAGCTCTCTTTGGCTTAAACACTGCCATCATCGTGTCATTTATGGCTTTTTATAATCTGGCCCAAGCACGCAGTTCTAAGAACGTCTCTCACAACTTTGCTGCTGGGCACAGCTGCTCCATGTAGCTGGTACACGTGTTCACTCATACTCTAACACATCTGAGTCTGACAAGTCATCAGGGCCCAGGTTTTGATCGTTACACTTTTGAACCTACCCTTTATCATGCCTACTTAGATCCTTCTGACTTTGTTAGGATGGCTCTTTTCTCAGGAGAACCATCCAGAAATGATTCAAATTCTCTTTTTTCCCCTTCCAGTTTTATCAAGCCACAATTGACATACAGCACTGTATCAGTTTAAGGTATAGAGCATAATGATTTGACTTGCATATATCATGAAATGATTATACTTTATCCTGTGACTCATTTAGTTTTGTAACTGGCAGTTTGTAGCTCTTAGCCTCCCTCATCTGTCTCACTCATCCTCCCACCTACTACCTGTCTGGCAGCCACCTGTTTGCCCTCTGTATCTATGACTCTTTTTCTATTTTGTTAAGTTTGTTCATTGTTTTTTTAAAATTCCACATATTTATCTTTCTCTGTGTGACTTATTCACTTCACATAATACCCTATAGCTCCATCCATGTTGTCACAAATGGCAAATTTTTTCCTTTCTTATGGCTGATTCATATTCCACTGTTTGTGTGTATATATGTGTGTGTGTGATAAATATATGTATATATGCATGTATGCATGTGTACATATACACAAACCATATCTTCTTTACTCATTTATCTATCAGTGAACCCTTCATTGCTGCCATATCTTGACTACTGTAAATAATCTACAATGAATATATGGTACACATATCTTCTCAAATTTATGTTTTTGTTTTCTTCAGGAAATTACCCAGAAGTAGAATTGCTACATTGTATGGCAGTCCAACCAGTCCATTCTGAAGGAGATCAGCCCTGGGATTTCTTTGGAAGGAATGATGCTAAAGCTGAAGCTCCAGTACTTCGGCCACCTCACGTGAAGAGTTGACTCATTGGAAAAGACCCTGATGCTGGGAGGGATTGGGGGCAGAGGAGAAGGGGATGACTGAGGATGAGATGGCTGGATGGCATCACTGACTCGATGGGAGTGAGTCTGAGTGAACTCTGGGAGTTGGTGATGGACAGGGAGGCCTGGCGTGCTGCAATTCATGGGGTCGCAAAGAGTCGGACACGACTGAGCGACTGAACTGAACTGAACTGATGGCAGTTCTACCTTAAATTCTGAAGAAGCTTCAGACTGTTTTCCACGGTGGGTATACCAATATATAATCACATCAACACTGCACAATGGTTCCCTGTTGCCACATCCTCTCTACCATTTGTTGTCTTTTTGATAATAGCCTTTCTGACAGGGGTGAAGTGGTGCCTCATTGTGGGTTTTGATTTGCATTTCCCTGATGAACGATGTTGAACATCTTCTCATGTGTCTTTTGGCCATCTCTATATCTTCTTTACAAAAATGTCTATTCAGATCTTCTGCTTTTTTTTTTTTTTTTGGTGGGGGGAGGTCTTCCATGATAGCTCAGTTGGTAAAGAATCTGCCTGCAATGCAGGAGACCCTAGTTCAATTCCTGGTTAAGAAGATCCACTGGAGAAGGGATAGACTACCTACTCCAGTATTCTTGGGCTTCCCTTGTGGCTCAGCTGGTAAAGAATCCACCTGCAATGCAGGAGACCTGGGTTTGATTCAAAACTCCCAATTTTTGAAAACAAATTGTTCTTTTTTTATGTTGAGTTGTATAATTCTTTGTATATTTAGGACATTAACCCATTACCAGATTATCCTTTACAAGTATCTTCTCCCATGCAGTATGTGACCTTTTAACACTAGTTTCTCTGACATCGCTATTTTACATCTTTTTGCTTCATGTATCCCTTAACTATTTATTATGGATCTATTAGGTGATTTTTACTACTTTCATCTTTTAACCTTCCTACTAGCTTTACAAATGGTTCATCTACCACCTTTACTGTATATTTGCCTTCTATGAGATTTTTCCTTTTGTAATTCATATTTCTAATTGTGGTCTTTTCCACTTAGAGAAGTCCCCCTTAACACTTCTTATAATGCTGGTTTAGAGGCAAACTCTTTTAGGTTGTATTTGCCTATAATTTCCCTTTACCTCAAATCTGAATGATGGCCTTGCTAGGTATTTTGATGGTAGCTTTTTCCTTTCACTGCTTTAAGTGTATTGTGCTAATACATGTGACCTGCAAAGTCTCTGCTGAAAAGTTAGCTGATAGTTTTGTGGAGGTTTCCTGTACAAAATGAGTTGCTTTTCCCTTGCTAATTTAAACTTTTTATCATTAAATTTTGCCATTTTAATTATAATGTGTCTTGGTATAGACCTTTTTTGGAGAAGGAAATTGCAACCCACTCCAGTGTTCTTGCCTGGAGAATCCCAGGGACGGAGGAGCCTGGTGGGCTGCGGTCTATGGGGTCGCACAGAGTCAGACACGACTGACGTGACTTAGCATAGACCTTTTGGGGTTGATCTTGTTTGGTATTCTCGGTGCTTTGTGGACCTGGACATCTATTTCTTTCCTAGGTTAGAAAAGTTTTCAGCTAGTATCACTTCAGAAAAGTTTTCTGTCTCTCTCTTTCTTCTGGGATTCCTATAATGCAAATGTTACAATGCTTGATATTGTCCCAGAGGCTTAAATGGTCCTTATTAAAATTTTTTTTTTCTGTTCAGCTAGTGTGATTTCCACCACCCTGTCTTCCAGATCACTGACCCATTCCTCTATCATCAAGTCTTCTGCTGATTTCTTCTAGTGTATTTTTATTGTATTCTTCAACTCTGTTTAGCTTTTCTTTAATTATAACTCTTTGTTAAACTTCTCAGTGTGTTCATCCCTTTGGCTTCCAAGTTTTTTGAGCATCTTTATGATTACTACTTTGAACTCTTTATAGGTGAATTGCTTATCTCCACTTCACCTAATTCTTCTTCTGGGGTTTTAATCTTGTCCCATCATTTGGAAAGTATTTCTCTATTGTCTCAGTTAGCCTAGTTTGCTTTTTTAAATTTCTAAGTGTTTGGTGAATTGGTTACATTTCCTGCCCATGGGAAAAAAAGAATGGACTCCTGTAGATAACCTATGCGTCCCAGGGGCCTGCTCGCCTCTGATCTTCAGAGCTGTATACTCTAAGGGTGTCCTATACACGGCTGTGCGGTTCTTCTGCTGACACGCTGACCACTGTGGATAGTCAGGTAGGCTTATTTGGGTATCTCTACTTGGCTTAGCTTTTCTTCTGGAGTTTTATCTTGTCCCTTGCTTGGAACATACTCCTTTATCATCTCATTTTGCCAAATTCTCTGTGTTTATCTGTGTCTCCTGTGTAAGTCACTTACTTCCCTTTCTGGGAGAAGAGGCCTTATGCAGCAGACATTCTGTGGGCTCAGTGACACTTTCTCCTCAGGGCACCACAGCTAAATGAGGTAAGGCAGGGGTCCCCAACCTCTGGGATCTAACGCTTGATGACGTGAGATGGAGCTGATGGAATAACAATAGAAATAGAGTGCACAATTAATGCAATGTGCTTGAATTATCCCGAAACCCTCCCCCCTCAACCCTGGTCCATGGGAAAATTGTCTTCCATGAAACTGGACCCTGGTGCCAAAAAGGTTGAGGACTGCTGATCTAGGGTGTCCCCTTTATGAACTGAGTAGTTCACTCTGCTGTGGCAAGGCTGCCTACCGTGGATACACTGGTATGCAGTGCTGGCCCCTGGCCTAGTTAGTTGGCTTTCAGGCCCCACCCTGTGTGGAGGCTTGCCACTAGGGTGTAGGAATACACCCTGAGGTGGCTGGTTGCAGCTCCTGGGACTGGTATCAGCCTTCTGGTAGGAGGGGTTATGATGCCAGGGCTGGGATTGGCCCTCTAGCGGTTAGGACCAGGTCCTGGGCCTCTTGGTAGGTGGGACTGGGTCCCCATGAGGCTGGCTACTTGGCCTGAGGAGCCCTAGAACTGGTGCTAACTAGCCGGTTGGCAGGTAAGCCCATGGCATTAAAAGGCTAGAGGGAAGATGCCAAGAAATTACTTTAGCATATATGTGCATCTGTTATGCATGCCATAAACAGCTCTAGATGTCAATGCTCTGCAAGTTGTATTGAATGAGACACGATTTATTATTTCTGACTAAAGTTTTGTTTTAATTTTCTGGATTTCTTTGAAAACAATTTCTCCTTTAAAGATATCAGGGATGGCAAAATGAAAGCTATTACTGAAACCCACATTTACAATAATATCAAAATAACAAACAACAAAAAATGCTATGGGAGTAATTATTATATATCTGCTTTTCCTTGTGGAAAATTCTTTAAGAGATGGGAGTACCAAATCACCTTACTTGTCTCCTGAGAAACTTGTTATGTAGATCAAGGAGCAACAGTTAGAACTGGACATGGAACAACAGACTGGTTCAAAATTAGGAAAGGAGTACGACAAGGCTGTATATTGTCAACCTGCTTATTTAACTCATATTCAGAGTACATCAGGTAAAATGCCAGGCTGGATGAATCACAAGCTGGAATCAAGACTGCCAGGAAAAATATCAACAACCTCAGATATGCAGATGATATGATCTAACGGCAGAAAGTGAAGAGGAGCTAAAGAGCGTCCTGATGAGGGTGAAAGAGGAGAATGAAAAAGCTGGCTTAAAACTCAACACTAAAAAAACCTAAAATCATGCATCTGGTCCCATCACTTCATGGCAAATAGAAGGGGAAAAAGTAGAAGCAGTGAGAGATTTTATTTTCCGGGGCTCCAAAATCACTGCATATGGTGAGAGCAGCCATGAAATTAGAAGATGCTTGCTCCTTGGAAGAAAAGCAATGGACAAACCTAAATAGCATATTAGAAAGCTGAGACATCACTTTGTTGACAAAGGTCCACATAGTCAAAGTTATTGCTTTTCCAATAGTCATGTACAGATGTAAGAGTTGGAACATAAAGAAAGCTGAGCACCTAAAAACTGATGCTTTTGAACTGGTGCTGGATAAGACTCTTGAGAGTCCCTTGGACAGCAAGGAGATCAAACCAGTCAATCCTAAAGTAAATCTACCCTGAATATTCATTAGAAATACTGTTACTAAAACTGAAGCTCCAATCTTTGGCCACATGATATGAAGAGCCAACTCACTGGAAAAGACCCTGATGTTGAGAAAGATTGAGGGCAGGAGCAGGTGATGAGGGAGGAGAGGATGGAAGAGGATGAGATGGTTGTATAGCATCACCGACTCAATGGACATGAATTTGAGCAAACTCCAGGAGACAGTGGAGGACAGAGGAGTCTGATGTGCTGTAGTCCACAGGGTCACAAAGAGTTGGACATGACTTAGCAACTGAACAATAACAACATAAACAATCTTTAAAATATTAACTTTTCATTTTCTAATTTGAAAATTAAGTGGGTAAGGGTGTGTGTGTGTGTGGGTGTGTGTGTGTGTGTGTGTGTGTGTGTACTTCATGTTAACTTGTTCTCAGGGAAGGATCTGTTTGGCTGGGCTTTAATCTAATATCCTCTCTGGTGACCCTGGCTAAGGAGTCACAGTTAGGTTAAAAAAAAAAAAAATTCTGTGGAAATGCAATTAGAGGGAGGGAAGAGAAATTCTCAAAGTGAGAACTTGGCATTTCTAGAGAAAAAGAAAGGTGCTAGGCAGACAGTATATGACAAGATAAATCCACTTCTGACCAACCCCACTGCTTTCATTATCTCTCTGCCCACTCCAGAAAGGAAGCCCTAAGTGTGTTGAGCATTCTCTATATTACCTCTCAAGCAGCAAGAGCTGACCACAACTCAAATTTTTTCCAGCTAGCCTATTGGGAGATTTTATCCTTAGTGACATACAATGTAAGAAAAAAAAGAATATAGGGTTTATCCTAAAATAAACTCTTCTGAAAAAATTATATTTTCAAATACTTATATAACTATAAAAAGCAACTTATGGACAAAACTCTTGACAACACAGAACGATAATAAATTTTAAAATGTGTATTATTTTCCCATTCAAGCCTTTAGTTTCTTTTCTCAGAAGAGATAGCTTAGCGGTTTCCCATGCACTCTTTCAGAAATAGTGCATGGATACATCATGGAGAAAAGGATATAAGTGACTTCACATATATGTGTGTATGTTTGTAAGTAGGTATGTATATGAGTGTGTGTGTGTGTGTGTATATATATATATTCCTATGTTTACCTAAGTGGTATCCTAGCATTCATATAAAAGTTTACTGTTAAGTGAATAAATCATTATTAACTTTACCCACATTGGTTAGGTATCTAGGTCACTTTTCCTATAGCAAAAGTATTGCAATGAACATTGACATCTGTGTGCCTTTGCCAACATATTATATAATAAATTCCTAGATGTAAAATTTCTGGCTCAAAATTATTTTTCAATGTTTTATTATGAAATTGTCCCCCGCTACTGTGTCTCACCACTTGTACTCCAACTAACCAAGTATAAGAATGCTAATTTCCAAACACTCATCTATACACCATACTATCAGCTTTTCTCTCTTCAGCAACCATTGGAATATATTTGATAATTATGTGGCTCTATGTTTTCAGCCTTGTTAGCACCATAACCAGTGGCACCCTCTCAGGTGTGTAATAACTACTTATGCAGTGCAGAGTTTCCCCTCTTACGAATGCTAACTTTTTCTCACACTTAAAAGGTGAAAAATTTGTCACATTCTCCTGTGTGTTATCCTCAGCTTTAAGGAACAGAGAAAAAGAACTTGGCTTAGGCTGGAGACTACGGCACAGATCAATAATTTATGTTAATACCACACAACCCCTAAATCAAAATAGGAAAATGGTTCTTAAGTGAACCCTTTGCCTTTTAGAATTAATTAGTCCTCCAAGCCAGGAACAATAATTTAAAGTGGCAGTCTTGTAATGTGATCACATTTTTAAAAAAACCTTAGTGAGCTTTGTCTTTTAGATGTGACTTGGGGAAAAAACTGAATTTCCTGATTTCAAATAGCCAACTGCTATTACATACTTTGTCATTCCAAAGAGCATCTGTCATCACACAAAGACAAATACATTTCTCAAAAACACATCTGGTATTTTTTTAAACAAGCCTCAGGCCAGCTCCATGCAATAAACAAAAAATGTGCTATAGATAGAGTGGCATTTAACGTTGCTTTTCATTTAACCAGTGAATGTGGAATGTTTGCATTAAATTAAGTATCAAAAAATCAGCTCTCTCTAAGGCCTTGGAGAAATTTAGAGGGTCTTTTTTTTTTAATGTATATTTCTCCATATAATAATAAATAATGATGAAATAAATTGTAGTTATATTCATTCTCTGGAGAATAAATTGCTTGTTGGGATAACATTTGTTAGAGGTTGAGGGCTTAATGCTTGGTGAATAGTATTTTTCTTCTCTGATGGTTCATGTTAAATCTAATTTCCTTGAGAAAGTTCCTGATCTGATGGCTATCAATATTGACCCAGAACAGGCTCTAACAGTTTTTGTCATTTAATGAACACTTAAAAAAATCAACATATGGGGACATTTCAGAGAAGTATGCTAATTCAGAGGAATATTTTTACAATTCAAGGCAGAGGCCAGGAGCTAACTTTTTTTTTTTTTCCTACTAAAGTTCTTCAAGTCCCCAGCAGGGTAGAAAATCTACAAGTATTCATCATACAGTCCTAGCTCACTCAGAATTGATGGATAGAAGTTTAACATACTGGCTGGCATCTGAGATTAAGAGAAACACTGATCATTAGTGTTGAAATGTGTACCTCTCTCCAAAACTGAAAAATGGAGCGGTGTTGTCACTTTAACCAAATATTTAAGGTCGATGAACCTCAGGGAAAGAAGAGGTTCAAATAGAGGCAGAGAGGCCTGGGGGTGGGGAGAGCAGTCAGTGCTTGGCCTTGCTGTGCCAGTTTCAAAGTGCAGAGTTCCATCGGGTATGTTTAACATGATCTGTGCAAAGTCATGAAAACGTCCTGATAGTATAATATGATCCTGTGCATGCAATTAGTTCACATGATTTCTTTTCTATGTGCTATGCCTCAACAGAAAGTCATCTATGCATCGAAGAGAAAGAATCACTGAATGTAGAAACAATTAGAAATAACAAGAATAAACCTCCATGAGAAGTGGGAAAGGTCGCTTCTAGCTTCCCTAGAAAAGTCATCATAATTTCCTGCTGTGGAGGTAGGAAGTTAGACTCCAACTGTTCAAAAAAATCTCTGTAGAGACTCCACCATCCCACCCCCATTCCAGTTAAGATTTTCTGCATCCTCTTGTCTTATTGGAATATACATTTGCTGATCAGTGTCAGTGTTCTGATACACACATGCCAGAGTCATCTAAAGGCTTTCCCATCTATCACACAGTCCCATATTTCCTTTCACTGACACTATTCAGTTTCAGGAGCATAGAATTGCTCTGTTTCTCCAGTTTTCCACTTTTCATACAGAAAGCAGTCGTCCAAGCTCCCTGAAGAGCAGTGGTGCTGAGCTGGGGAAGTGGAGGGACTTCTAGCCCCAGCAGTTCTCCGCTGGAGTCTGGAGTAGCTCAGCCTGGAGAAGTTTCCCTTTTGAATTGTCCTGGAGAATGAGACAGTAGTTGGGGAAGGGTGTCTGCTGCTCTTCCTACTTTCGCGGCCTGACAGGAGCCCATGAAGACCACCAGCTCACCCACGCGCAAGGGAGCCATCCCGTCACTCCTCCCCTCCCCCTGGCTTCTCTGCTGATCAGGAGCTGAGCTGAGCTGAGCACCTGCCTCACTGGGTTGCCCCCAACATGCTTAGAACTTAGTGGATGATCTTCATCCCCGTGCATCCATCACTGCAGCCCAACCCTGAACACGGTTCCAGCAGCCGAAAGCAGCAGAAACCCCTCCAGCTCTTCAAAGAGACACCCAATATCCTATTTTCCTTCTATGATTCTTCCTGGTATAACTGTATTTAATCTATTTTTTCCATTCCATCCTGATTAAAGTATCCTAAGATGTGCCCTAAAGGGTTTCACTGGTTTTCTTTTCCTTCTTGGCGTTTCTTCAATCTTATAGCACAGTGTGCGTTTGGGAAGCTTTGTATCCAGAACACTAAGATCTCATTTTTCCACTTCTTCAAGCACAAGCAGATGTCCTTTTGCATTAAAGTTCCATTACAGTCTAGACCTTCAGAGCATAAGCTAGAAAGTCACCTAAATCTAAAACAGCAAACCAAATACCTCTGACCCAATTGCTAAAAAATATTCACCCCCAGGTAGGAGTCAGCTAACTTACTAAGGAATCATGGAACTACCAGGTATTACACCCTGGTGACAATTCAGAACTAAACAGAGATACACACAACTTATGCCTTGAATGATAAAATATTAGTATTATTATTTCTGTGCAGTCCTTTTCCCACATGGAAGAGTATAAAAACTTAGTTTCTTTGAAAAGATTAGGCAAAGAATTTCCCTGGTGGCTCAGACAGTAAAGAATCCACCTGCAATGTAGGAGACCTTTTTGGATCCCTGGGTTGGGGAGATCCCCTGGAGGAGACCATGGCAACCCACTCCAGTTTTCTTGCCTGGAAAATTCCCAGAAGAGCCTGGCAGGCTACAGTTCCTGGGGTTGCAAAGAGTTAGACATGAATGAGCAACTAAGCACAGCAGGCAAAGAACTTTTTGTAATTAAAAATTGATATTTTTAATAATGTCTGGGATTGGACAAGACATAAGGCTATGAGCTGACAAGTGCTAAATGACCCATTCAACCCAAAATGCCTTCCAAGGGACTTCCATGCTGGGCCTGAAACACTTGGTCCTCTGTCAAAATAACTGGCTGAGACCCAGGCCAAACCCTGGTCTTCACCGCAGTTCAGTTATGGAAAACAAACACTTGTAAAGCCATTACTACCTGTTGAGCACTCTTTTCAGAAGCTAACAGACCAGCAGAAGAAAAACTTTAGAACAATTAGCAGTAGTTTCAAGTTCTTAAAATGTAAAAACAGCACCAGCAGGATCATTACAGTTCTCCAGGGCCCCTGAAACTTGGGAAGGAAGAGAATAAAGTCTCACAGCAGAGATGATGCTTCAGTGGACCTTGATGAGTGAGTAGAATTTTTTCTGGGAAAGAAAGAAGGAAGGAAGAAAGCACAACATGATCAAACTAGAGAAGCAAGAAAGGTATGACATGTTCTGCAAAAAAGTTCCATGAAAAAAATCTCGAGAAACTGAACCTTTGATACAGTTAAAAGCAAGCCTGAAAATGGAGCTAAAGCAGTAGGATGTGACCGGCTCACGAAGGTCCTTACCAGTCCAAGGAGTTCGGGCTCTTTCTTATGGGGAATGGGAAATGCCTCAGAGGTATCAAGTGGCATCTAAGGCCTGAATTTCAGAAAGTTCTTAAAAAAACAGAAAATGAAGAAGCAGAAGAAGACTGGAGTTTAGAGATAGTTGGCTCACCTGCAATGCAGATGATGTGCATTCGATCCCTGGGTCAGAAAGATCCTCTGGAGGAGGAAATGGCAACCGACTCCAGTTTTCTTGCCTAGGAAATCCCATGGACAGAGGAACCTAGTGGGCTACAGTCCATGGGGTCGCACACTCAGACATGACTGAGTAACTGAGCACGCACACACGCATGCACATTAGAGAAAGAAGGCTACTTAACAGCACACTGTTTTAACAGGATCGGGTGCTCTAAGCTCTCAGAGGATGTGTGTGTGTGTGTTAGCCGCTCAGTCGTGTCCGACTCTTTGCAACCCCATGGACTGCAGCCCACCAGGCTCCTCTGTCATGAGATTTTCCAGGCAAGGGTACTGGAGTGGGTTGCCATTTCCTTCTCCAGGGGATCTTCCCAACCCAGGGATCGAACCCGGGTCTCCTGCACTACAGGCAGATCCTTTACCGACTGAGCTACAAGGGAAGGCCCTCTCAGAGGATAGAAAAGAGCAATTTGAGTTGACAGTATGGGACAGAGACTCCTCAGTTTTGAAGTGAGAGAGAAAGGGCAGCCTACAACAAATCTGAAGCCAAGGGTGAAGCTGAAGAGAGGCATGGTCAGCTAGTAGCAGCTAAGAAGTTGATTAAAAACAATTCAGACAGGAGAAAGTTTGCCAAGGAGTCCACTTTTATGACTTAAACTTTATTGCTTTGATTTCCTAAGCTTAGAGAAATCAAATTTTGCTATTGCACCTGGATTAGCATTAGTTCTAAGTTCAGGAAGGAGGAGAGGAAGCATTTACTGTCCCTGAAATAGAAAATATACAAGTATGGTTTTAAGACGGAAATGCTATGATATGCTATGGTATGGCTGCTTGTATTAATTAGATTAATCTTCCTGCTGAAAATCACTATATAGACTAACAAACTATTTCAACTACAAACACCGGTAGTGTGAAGTTATCACAGAACAGTTACAGCAGCCAGAAGGTGAAGAGCCAAGATTGAGAGGTAAAAGGAACCCCAAAGAGGTCAGCCTGAAATCTCTGCCCCTGTTGGCCTTAAAGCATGTGCTATTTCTTCATTTAACCTCCAATTAGAATAAATAAATTTACATTTAAAAAAATAAAATCACCATGTATGACAGACCAAGGAAGAGCTCATGGAGCTACACTAACAACACCCAAGGGAAGAAGCTCAGGAGGGACCAATGAAATATTTCACTCCTGAAGTCATGTATTCCTGTGAACAGGATAATCAGAAACAGTGGGTGTTCCTTTATAAAGCTAATCATCTCTCAAGCAAAACCAGATTATTGGGCCCTGGACAAATTGCAAACATAAACTAGGATTGTCAGTAGATTCTGAGCTACTCTGTAAACCATAGCATATTTTTATCCCTTTGAGTGATTCCTCCCTGGTAATAAATGTGAAATATTTGGAAAAGAGCACTCTTTGAAGTTGAAGCCAATCTCATTGATCTTCTCTCAGAAATGGACTTGCTACACAAATAGCTTTCTCAACTCCAAGGAAATCCCCAGTAAAGCAAACATTTTACCTTGTTAAAAGAATTTTTCAGGTCCTGATAATTAACATCTCTTCACATTTACATGAAAGACTTTTACAGAAAATCAGTTACTTTTCTTCTGCAAGTTTAAATTCAGGTTCAGATGTAGTTCAGGCAAATAAAATTATGTAAACAAGTCATAAAATAATCTAATTTCCTCATGTCATCCCCATGATGTAAACTTATCAAAATGAGACTAGGACAAGGTTGAAGAAAGTAAACTCATCACATTGAGTTAGAAAAGTCTTTCTAGATATATTCAAGATAAACTATGGGAGAAATACTGAAACTTCATCTACAGTAAAACAGTTGCATAGTGAATTTAATTCCCTACATGTTTCTATTTGTCTTAATAACAAAAAAGGATTTACATTTCAATAACCAGTAAAACCCCAACATAACATTAAGGTTAGCAGATATTTGGTCCTGTTTGAAATTTACATAAGACATTCAGTCCACTCAAAAGGTTCTTGAAATCTGGCCTGTCACAAATGTCCATGAACACATTTTGTCCATGCTGAATGGTTTCAGACATGACCAAATATCAAGGTCCTTTTCACACGCATCAGACATCTTAAAACATTTTGGACAGGACTAAATTCTGGTAAGGCAAAAGAGCAATAGGTGTAAACAGAAAAGAGAAATAAAACCTTACAAGATAGTGATATAAAACAGAGTCAGATCTAAAGATAAAAGCAACAGAGCAACTTGTTACACAGCACTCTTTCCACAAATAGAATGGGGCCACTCGTTAGCTTTTAACTTTCCAGCAGCAAGTTTTAAAAGGAAAAACTGATCGGTTATGGAATTCACAGTTCAGTTCAGTCGCTCAGTCGTGTCTGACTCTTTGCGACCCTATGAACAGCAGCACACCAGGCCTCCCAGTCCATCACCAACTCCTAGAGTTCACCCAAACCCATGTCCATCGAATCGGTGATGCTATCCAATCATCTCATCCTCTGTCGTTCCCTTCTCCTCCTGCCCTCAATCTTTCCCAGCATCACGGTCTTTTCCAATGAGTCAGCTCTTTGCATCAGGTGGCCAAAGTACTGGAGTTTCAGCTTCAGCATCAGTCCTTCCAATGAACACTCAGGACTGATCTCCTTTAGGATGGACTGGTTGGATCTCCTTGCAGTCCAAGGGACTCTCAAGAGTCTTCTCCAACACCACAGTTCAAAAGCATCAATTCTTTGGCGCTCAGCTTTCCTTATAGTCCACCTCTCACATCCATACATGACTGCTGGAAAACCATAGCCTTGACTAGGTGGACCTTTGTTGGCAAAGTAGTGTCTCTGCTTTTTAATATGCTGTCTAGGTTAGTCATAACTTTCCTTCCAAAGAGTAAGTGTCTTTTAATTTCATAGCTGCAATCACCTTCTGCAATGATTTTGGAGCCCCCCAAAATAAAGTCAGCCACTGTTTCCACTGTTCTGGCATCTATTTGCCGTGCACTCTCCTCTTTCACTTTCATCAAGAGGCTCTTTAGTTCTTCACTTTCTGCCATAAGGGTGGTATCATCTGAATATCTGAGGTTATTGATATTTCTCCTGGCAATCTTGATTCCAGCTTGTGCTTCCTCCAGCCCAGCATTTCTCAGATGTACTCTGCATATAAGTTAAAACACGACCCAAATAATCACGATGGTGTGATCTCTCACCTAGAGCCAGATATCCTGGAATGTGAAGTCAAGTGGGCCTTGGGAAGCATCACTACGGACAAAGCTAGTGGAGGTGATGGAATGCCTGCTGCTGCTGCTGCTAAGCTGCTTCAGGTCGTGTCCGACTCTATGCAACCCCATAGACGGCAGCCCACCAGGCTCCCCCGTCCCTGGAATTCTCCAGGCAAGAACACTGGAGTGGGTTGCCATTTCCCTCTCCAATGTATGAAAGTGAAAAGTGAAAGTGAAGTCACTCAGTCGTGTCCAACTCATACCGACCCCATGGACTGCAGCCCACCATGCTCCTCTGTCCATGGGATTCTCCAGGCAAGAGTACGGGAGTGGAGTGCCATGCCAGTTCAGTTATTTCAAATCCTAAAAGATGATGCTGTGAAAGTGTTGCACTCAATATGCCAGCAAATTTGGAAAACTCAGCAGTGGCCACAGGACTGGAAAAGGTCAGTTTTCATTCCAATCCCAAAGAAAGGCAATGCCAAAGAATGTTCAAACTACTGCACAATTGCATTCATCTCACACGCTAATAAAGTAATGCTCAAAATTCTCCAAGCCAGGCTTCCGCAATACGTGAACCGTGAACTTCCAGATGTTCAAGCTGGTTTTAGAAAAGGCAGAGGAACCAGAGATCAAATTGCCAACATCTGCTGGATCATGGAAAAAGCAAGAGAGTTCCAGAAAAACATCTATTTCTGCTTTATTGACTATGCCAAAGCCTATAACTGTGTGGATCACAATAAACTGTGGAAAATTCTGAAAGAGATGGGAATACCAGACCACCTGACCTGCCTCTTGAGAAACCTATATGGAGGTCAGGAAGCAACAGTTAGAACTGGACATGGAACAACAGACTGGTTCCAAATAGGAAAAGGAGTACTTCAAGGCTGTATATTGTCACCTTGGTTATTTAACTTATATGCAGAGTACATCATGAGAAACGCTGGGCTGGAGGTGTCCCTAAAATAGAATCAAGTTGTTTGGTATAAAATCAATATATTCTGATACAAAGACTAGAAAGATACAGTATCTTTATTGTCTTCATCAACTAGCTACCATGGGACACAGTAAGCATCACCTATGTAATATACAAAATGGAGAATTTTGCAGCACTCACCACAGGCTAACATATCAAATAACCAACTGGACTTCAGTGCTTCTTTTTTTTTTTTTTTTGGTAACTGACATAATATATGCAAAATAGGACTGTATCTAGTGGGAAAATAAGATGAGGCAGAATAAGACAAATACAGATTTCAGTTCTGGCTTAGCCAGGAAATCTGTTACCTTGGGAAGTCACTTCAGTTCTCTGGCATACCATTTCTTAATCTGTAAAATAGCAAGTCTAAGGCTCATTTCTAAGGTTCTTTCCACCTCATAGTTTCTCTATGCTTCTAAGAAAGAACCACGTGATTTACAGCAAACTTGAGAGTCAGTAAAAATAAAACACCTTTCACTCTCACTGTCAGCAAAGTCATTTCGAAACAAAATGAGACAAAGTAGTCTCTTTAGAATAAAACAAACTGTCTCCATATCTAACTTGATCAACCATGAACATAACTGAGACTCTTTTATGCCTATCATTTATAAATAGGTACACCCACATTATTAACAATTATGTGCAGGTCTTTATGGCATCAACTCACAAGAACCAGTAACTTTTCAATTACAAGTGGAGTTTCTACCTTGCAAAGACAGGTTGAGCCTGAGTTCACTGAAGTTTGGGCAAGAACTTAAAATGAAACTGCTATGAAAAATGAACTAATATTTTATGGACACAAACTACAGAAAACATTTTTCTGGGCATTGTAAGAAATGTAAATAAACACACGTTGAACAATATTGGGAACTTCAAAGTCTTTCACTCCCTCTGGTAGAATATTTTTTGAAATTATTCATTTAATTTTTTTAAATTCATTTTTTATTACGATAACAACGGTTTTAACATTTTATAAATTTCACATGCACACTCCGTGTCTGTGCCTATATACCCTACAGTGTGATCACCGCCAAACATTTAGTTTCCATCTGTCACTTGACAGTTAATCTCCTTTACCATTTTACTTTTCCTCATGGCCCTTCACCTCTGATAACCACTGCTCTGCTTCTGTATCTACAAGTTTGTTCATTTTTTTGTTTCTTTTTTTCCATATATAAGTAAAATCTTATGGTATCTGTCTTTCTCAGTCTGACTTATTTTACTTAGCACAATGCCCTCTGTTCATGGAGGGTGGGCATAAGGCCCATCCATGTTGTTGCAAATGGTAAAACTTCATCTTTTTATAGCTGAGTAGTATCACAATTATTTTGTTCTGATAAGTATGTGTGTGTATGTGTATCACATCTTCTTTATCCATTTATCTGTTGATGGGCAATGTAAGTTGTTTCCGTATGTTGGCTATTCTAACAATGAACATGGGACCGCATGTGTCTTTTTGGATTAATGTTTCCCTATCATTAGGATAAATATCCAGAAGTGAAATTACTAAATCAAATGGTAGTTCTAGTCTTAATTTTTTGAGGAATCTCCATACTGTTTTCCACAGTGACTACACCAACTTACACTGCCACTATCCACGGCACGTAAGGATGCCAAGAAAAGGATGGTTCCCTTTTCTCCACATCCTTGCCAACACCTGTTCTTGCTTTTTTTGATAATAGCCATTCCAATGGTTATGAGTGATATCTCACTTACCACATTGTGCATTTAACATAGTGCTAGACTTCCATAAACAGTGAACACATCTCCAAAATAAAAATTAATGCAAATGAAAATCCAATGACTTAATTTGCTTTTTTTTTTTTTAACTGAAAAGATAAAATAATGACAGGAAACCCTTTTTCATCTACGTAACATCTGTCTGAGTCCTTTGGATTTTTAATTCCATAGACTACATTGCAATTCTCTCATGTCAAATACTTTGACCATCCAGCTTGAGAAAACACTGCTGGATGGTCAAAGTATTTGACATGAGAGAAGCATATTACCTCATATATTAAAGCTAAACCTCTTATCTCAAATATGGAAAAGGGGGAAAACATGGAATTTTTCATAGCTAGTTTTCCTATAGTGGATGTAGTCCATGGGTAAAGACCCTAGAAAGAAACAAGCTCGGCTACAGGCACTCAATAGGAGATCTTCTTTGTTCTACAGATGCGACTTTAGAACACCTGTTCTTAATACACATTCCGGTGGCCCTAATCCCTCTCACACTTCTTCTCTAGCTCAAGGTTGCTATTTGCTGGCTAAGTCGTGTCTGACACTTTTGCAACCCCGTGGACTGTAGCCCACAAGGCTCCTCTGTTCATGGAATTTCCCAAGCAAGAGTACTGGAGTACAGCTGCCATTTCCTTCTCCAGGGATCTTCCCAACCCAGGAATCAAACTCATGTCTCCTCATTTGCAGCCAGATTCTTTATCACTGAGGCCCCAGGGAAGTCCCCTAACTCAAGGTATTTGATTTTACCTTTAGTTCTTGGAATCTGGAGAGATACAGGCAGAAAACTTTCAGCTACAAATGTAATGAAAATGGTTCTGTTTATCCTACCAAGTCAGTTTATTCTAGTACAGTGCTAGTCAATATTCAACTTCTTGGCCCAGCTTTAATTACCCTATTTCCTATAAACCACCCTTTTACCCTTTTGCCTTTGTCATTTCAAACATCAGTTCCCCTCAACTTTGGCCTTTGGGTTGGTTTTCCTAACTCACACCAAATCCTCTCATTTGGACAAAGTCTTTCCTACATCTCTGGATCACTTAAAAGTAAAAATTTGGAATTTTTCTAGCAAACAGAAAAATAATCAATTTTTACATGCATCTTGTCATAATCATCCTCTCTAATAAAACCTGCTAAAGTTCACAGTTGTCCAATAAATTGGTTGAGTAAAATAAAGGTAGGCATCTTGCTTACAAATCTTAAAAAAGTGAATAAAAGTTATCATGTAATTCCAGCTGAGCTATTTCAAATTCTAAAACATGATGCTGTTAAAGTGCTGCACTCAATATGCCATCAAATTTGAAAAACCACAGGGCTACAAAAGGTCAGTTTTCATTCCAATCCCAAAGAAAGGCGATGCCAATGTTCAAACTATCACACAGTTGCATTCATTTCACTCATTTCACAGGTTAGCAAGATTATGCTCAAAATCCTTCAAGCTAAACTGTAGCAGTATGTGAACCAAGAACTTCTGTATATACAAGATGGATTTAGAAAAGAAAGGGGAACCAGAGATCAAATTGTCAGCATTCACTGGATCATAGAAAAAAGCAAGGGAATTCAAAAAAAAAACCCTCTATTTCTGCTTCATTGACTATAATAAAGTCTTTGACTGTGTGGGTCACAACAAACGGTGGAAAAATCTTAAAGAGCTAGAAATACCAAATCACCTTACCTGTCTCCTGAGAAGCCTGTATGCAGGATAAGAAGTAACAATCAGAACTGGGCATAGAACAACAGATTAGTTCAAAATTGGGAAAGGAGTATGTCAAGGCTGTTTATTGTCACCCTGCTTATTTAACTTAAATGCAGAGTACATCGTGCCAAATGCAAGGCTGGGTAAATCACAAGCTGGAATCAAGACTGCTGGGAGAAATATCAACAACCTCAGATATGCAGATGACTTGATTCAGAGAAAGTTTGAAGAAAGGAGGAGGAAAGGGCAACAGAGGATAAGGTTGGATGGCATCACTCAGTGGACATGAGTTTGAGCAAACTCAGGGAGATAGTGAAGGACAGGGAAGCCTGGCATGCTGCAGGTCATGAGGTACCAGAGTTGGACATGACTTAGGGACTGAACAACAAAACGGACTGAAAGTTTGCTATCACACCAAAGAAATGTTTCCATTATTAGATATTCACATACTTCCACATATGGTTATGGATATAGACTCGTGTTCACCAATTACTATCAGTGAAACACTAGGAAAAGTTATTGAACTGCTCTGAGCCTCAGTTTTCTCATTTATAAAATGTGAAATATAACTGTAGCTTTTTCATAGGATTTATGGGACATATAAATCAAATCATGTTTAAAGCCTCGGGGCTTCCCTGGTGGCTCAGCAGAAAATAACCCACCTACCAATACAGTAGACACAGGTTCAATCCCTGGGTAGGAAGAATCTTTGGAGAAGGAAATGGCAACCCACTCCAGTATTCTTGCTTGAAAAATCCCATGGACAGAAGAGCCTGGCAGGCTACAATCCATGGAGTCTCCAAGAGTCAGAAAGTACTTAGCAACTAAACGGCAACTAGCTAAGTAAATGCTGGTTATTATACCTCATCTGTAAGATATACCTATTTTTTTAAGAACACTAACTTCTCTCCTTTTTACCTTTCAAATTTTCTACTCATTTACATACCATCCCTTAATAAAAATAAGATCAAATCTCCACATTAAAAAGCAGTAACATGTTATACATATAATATTGCTAAGGTAAACTTTGTATTTTCTTCTCGACTAAAACTACAGCAAATAATTTATATTGATTTACACAATGTTGAGCTTCAGCCATGAAATTAAAAGACACTTACTCCTTGGAAGGAAAGTTATGACCAACCTAGATAGCATATTCAAAAGCAGAGACATTACTTTGCCAACAAAGGTCCATCTAGTCAAGGCTATGGTTTTTCCAGTAGTTATGCATGGATGTGAGAATTGGACTGTGAAGAAAGCTAAGTGCTGAAGAATTGATGCTTTTGAACTGTGGTGTTGCAGAAGACTCTTGAGAGTCCCTTGGACTGCAAGGAGATCCAACCAGTCCATTCTAAAGGCGATCAGCCCTGGGATTTCTTTGGAAGGAATGATGCTAAAGCTGAAACTCCAGTACTTTGGCCACCTCATGCGAAGAGTTGACTCATTGGAAAAGACTCTGATGCTGGGAGGGATTGGGGGCAGGAGGAGAAGGGGACGCCAGAGGATGAGATGGATGGATGGCATCACCGACTTGATAGACCTGAGTTTGAGTGAACTCCAGGAAATGGTGATGGACAGGGAGGCCTGGCGTGCTGCAATTCATGGGGTCACAATAAATCGGGCATGACTGAGTGACTCAACTGAACTGAGTCTGTAGTTGGGGGTGGGGGGCAGCAATTAGGGGTTTATATAAATAGAAAGAGAAGGAAGAAAGAGGAAATGAAGTTGACATGAATTTCTCTTAGAAGAGGATTGAAAAAGAAAGAGGATTACGTACACTTACCCATGCTCAAAATTCATTGTCTAGTTTCAAGTGAGCAGTTAGACACCTAGGTGAACCTAGTACAGGACTATGCGTGCTAAGTCACGCAGTCGTTTCCAGCTCTTTGCAACCCCATGGACTATAGCCTGCCAGGCTCCTCTGCCCATGGGATTCTCCAGGCAAGAGTAATGGAGTGGGTTGCTATTCCCTTCTCCAGGGCATCTTTCCAACCCAGGGATCGAACCAGCATCTCTTATGTCTCCTGCATTAGTAGGCAGGTCCTTTACCACTAGCGCCACCTGCAAAGCCCAAGTACAGGATTCCATCAGACAAATCTGAGTTCAAACATGACCTCCATCACTCTTCAGACCTTAAGGAAATCACTTAGCTTTCCTGAGTATCTATTTTCACGTAGACAAGTAAAGATAGTAGTTATACTTATGAGATTGTTGTGAGGATTATAGTAAACACTTGGTATCTACTAGGCATGTGATAAACACTAGCTCCCTTTCCACACTATATCAATTATGACAATAAATGGTAAACTAAGAAACAGGCAAATGGAGATCCTCAACCAGATATAAATATACCTTAAACATAAGTTCTGTATGTTATGATTATTATCTACTCTGTAAAAATTGGTAAAACATTCAATCTTCAATGCTGTTTTTTTTTGTTAAATTAACTCTATTGAGACTTGCCTTATGGCCTATTATTTATCTTTGCATGATTTATAAATCATTTTTGTTAAAATCTCTATTATGATGGTGGTTTTTCAATTTGTGCTAGTAATTCTGTGAGTTTTTGCTTTATATATTTCATGGATTTGTTATTGTGTTTATATGAATTTCCCTGGAAAACCAAATAGCAACCCACTCCAGTATTCTTGCTTGGAGAATCCATGGACATTTTCTGGGTAAAATTAAGCTTTTCATTATATATGAGCTGCTGCTGCTGCTGCTGCTAAGTCACTTCAGTCGTGTCCAACTCTGTGTGACCCCATAGACGGCAGCCCACCAGGCTCCCCGGTCCCTGAGATTCTCCAGGCAAGAACACTGGAGTGGGTTGCATTTCCTTCTCCAATGTGTGAAAGTGAAAAGTGAAAGTAAAGTCGCTCAGTCATGTCTGACTCCTAGCGACCTCATGGACTGCAGCCCACCAGGCTCCCCCGTCCATGGGACCTTCCAGGCAAGAGTACTAGAGTGGGTTGCCATTGCCTTCTCCATATATGAGCTAGTTTCTCTCTAATAATTCTTGCTTTTTTAAGACTATTTCTTCCTGATGTCATTTGAACAATATATTTCTCTGCTTAATATATATACTTGGTATATATTTTGCTGTCTTTTACTTTCAACCTTTCTATACCTTTAGGCTTTAGGTATCTCCAGTGTATATCAGATAGTTAGTTTTTTTAAATCCAGTAAAACAATACTGCCTTATTAATGAGTTCATTCTGTTTACTTCTAATATTACTATTAATATGCTCACATTTATTTCTAGTATCCTATTAATATACATTTCATTTCCCTGTTTTCCTCTGTTTATTTTTATTCCCTATTGATTTATGTTACATTTGTTGGGGGTTTTGTCCCCTCTACTAGTTTGCAAGTTGTATACTCATATTTGTTTTAGTGGTTACCCTATTCAGAAAAAAAATCAGCTTTATTGAGATAAATTCACAAACCATAAAAGTCACCCATTTCAGGAATATAATTCAAAGACTTAGTATCAAGGAGTTGTACAACCATCAAAACAATCTAAACTTAGCACATTTCTATCACCTCATAAGAAATCCTGTTCCCTTTACCAGTCAGTCGCATCCCATCCCTCAGAGGCCCTAATCCCTGTTAATCACTAGTCTATGTTCTGCCTTTTAAAATTTTCTTATTGTTGGTAAACATTGGCCTGAAACGTTCAACCACCAGATCAACTAGAACCTAAGAAATGCTGACCTTTTTTGAACTCTGGGACTTCAATCAACTGTCTTGACCTGTCAACCTCTGTCCCCATTCTATGCTGAATTTTCTTGCTCAAGCCCCTTCACGAATGTGAACACACTGCTCAAGCCTTCATGAACATGTATATACCTTAGCTTAAAACATCCCCAATTTTCTTGTCTAGAGAAGCTGCCTTGGGAAAGATCCCTTGTGTTCTCTTTACTTGCAACTAATAAATCCTTCCTTCTACTGAAAAATAAAATAAAATTTTCCTATTGTTGACATTTTATTTGATCTTAGTCAAAAGGCAGAGATATGGTTCTTGATATTTCAAATAATTAGAATTATGCAATATATAGTCCTTTGTGACTAGTTTCTTTCACTTAGTGTTTTCACTGAGCATGATGAAAAAGTTCATCCATATTATAGCCATTCCTTTTTATGTCCCAATAATATTTCATCATGGGCTTCCCTGGTGGCTCAGATGGTAAAGAAACTGCCTGCAGTATAGAAGAGGTTCGATCCCTGGATTCGATCCCTGGGTCGGGAAGATCCCCTAGAAAAGGGAGTGGCAACCCACTCCAGTATTTTTGCCTAGAGAACCCCACGGATCAAGGAGCCTGGCAGTCTACGGTCCATGGGGTCTCAATGAGTCGGACATGACTGAGTGACTAAGAAAACAATATTTCATCATCTGGATATAAAACATCCATTCATTACATGATGGAGATTTAGATTGTTTCTACTTTTCTACTATCATGAATAATGCTTCTGGGGAACATTCATGTACAAGTTTTTATCTGGATATGTCTATTTCTCTTATGTATAGGCCTACAAGTTTAATTGCTGGGTCATATGCAGATACTATAGCTAACATTTTGAAGAACTGAAAAATTGTTTTCCAAACGGGTTATACCATTTTCACAGTTTCACAGCAACATGCTGCTGCTACTGCTAAGTCGCTTCAGTCGTGTCCAACTCTGTGTGACCCCACAGACGGCAGCCCACCAGGCTCCCCTGTGCCTGGGATTCTCCAGGCAAGAACACTGGAGTGGGTTGCCATTTCCTTCTCCAATGCATGAAAGTGGAAAGCAACATATGAAGGGTCTAATTTCTCAGTCTTGCCAACACTAACTCCTGTCCCTATGATTATGACAGTTGAAGTGGGCTCAAGTGGTATGTCATTGTAGTTTTAATTTGCATTGTCCCACAGTTAATAATGTTGATCATCTTTTATGTGTTCATTGCCTATATATTTTTTAATTAGATTAAAAATGAAAAATACTTTGTCCATTCTTACTTGGATAGTCTTTTACATTGAGTTCTAAGAATTCTGCATATTCTGAACACAAGTATCTCTTCAGATATTTGGAAGACAAGTATTGTTCTTCTTCAGTGGGTTGTCTTCTTGTTATCTTGATAGTGTCCTTTAAGGCACAAAATTTTTAACTTTGATGATGTCCAATTTATCTTGTTATTTGTACATTTATGGTCATAATTAAGAAACCATTGCCTAATCCTAAATCATGAAAATTTACTCCTAAGTTTAAGAGTTTTATAGTTTTAGCTCTTACATTTAAGTCTAAGGGCCATTTTGAGTCATTTTTGTGTATTGTATGAGGTAGCGCTCTAATTCATTCTTTATATGCAAATATCCAGCTGTTCTCACACTATTTGTTGAAAGATTCCCATTTCCTCATTGAACTCTTGCAGCACCCTTATTGCAAAAAGTTTAACTGCAAATATATGAGTTCATGTCTAGACTCTATATTCTATTCCATTGATCTATATGTCTGACTTTTTGCAAGTACCACGCTGCCCTGATTACTACAGTTTTACCATAAGCTTTGAAATTAGGAAGCATGAATCTGCCAATTTCATTCTGCAACGTTAAAATTGTTTTGGCTATACAAAGTCCCTTGTTTCTTATACGAAATTTAGGATGATCTTGTCAATTTTCTGAAAAAAAAAATAAAAGCCAGATGTATAGGAATTATGTTCTATTGATTCATTTAAGGAGAGTAACAAGTGGTCTGTGGATGGTGACTGGAGCCATGAAAATAACATCATCACCTAGCATGTTCTAGCCCAAGAATCTGAATGAGATTTTACTTGGTAAAAAAGGATATTTACAGATAGAATTAAGGGTCTTGAGATAATATCATCCTGGATTATCCAAGTGGGCCTTTAATACAATCACAAGTACTCTTTATAATACATAGGAAAGACACAGCCATTCAGAAGTGAAAGACATATGAAGATGTAGATAGATATTAGAGTTATGTAGCCACAAGCCCTGAGTTGCCTGGAGCCACCAAAAGCTGAAGAGAAAAAGGAGGATTGTCTTCTATAGACTTCAGAAGGAATGCTGTTCTGTCAACACCTTAATTTTGAACTACTGGACTCTAAAATTGTGAGAGAACGCATTTCTGTAGTTTTAAGCCACCATTTTTGTGGTAATTTGTAATGTCAGCCATAGGAAACTAACCCAGAGAGTACTGTCATCTTAACAGTATTTTTTCCCAGTAAATATGTAAGGATATGAGAGTTGGACCATAAAGAAGGCTGAGTGCTGAAGAATCAATGCTTTCGAATTGTCCTGGAGAAGACTACTTGAGAGTCCCTTGGACTTCAAGGAGATCAAACCAGTCAATCCTAAAGGAAATCAACCTTGAATAGTCATTAGAAGGACTGATGCTGAAGCTTCAGTACTTTAGCCACCTGATGTGAAGAGCCAATTAATTGGAAAAGACTGATGCTGGGAAAGATTCGGGGCAAGGGGGGTGGCGGGGAGGGAATAAGATGGTTGGATGGCAACACTGACTCAATGGACATGAGTTTGAGCAAACTACGGGAGACAGAGGACAGGGAAGCCTGACATGCTGCAGTCCATGAGGTTGCAAAGAGTTGAATATGACTTAGCGACTGAACAACAACAAATTCATGAATATGGAATGTCTTTCCATTTATTTATCTATTATCTTCAATTTCTTTCAGTGTTTTGTAGTAGTTTTCACTTTACAAGACTTGCATTTCTTTTGTTAAATTTAAATCTTAGGTATATTGTTCTTTGGGATGCTGTTGTACACTGATTTTTATATCATTTTCATTTTTTTTTCTTTTTTTTAATTAATTTTATTTAATTTTAAAATCTTTAATTCTCAAATTGTTATTGTGTATTTAAAATAAACCAATTTTTGTATATTTATCTTGTATCTTGCAACCTTCCAGTATTTTTCTAATTTCTTAGAATTGTTTATATACAAGATCGTGTCATCTATTCATAAAGAGAGTTTTATTTTTTCCTTTTTGTAACTAGATAGCTTTTATTTCTTTTCTTGCCTAATTGCCTCGGATGGAACATGCAGTTCAGCATTTGACAAATGTGGAGAGAGTACATATTCTTGTCTTATTCCTGATCTTAGGAGGACAGTTTCTGGCTTTCACCATCAAGTGTGATGTTAGCTGTGGGTTTTTCATTATGTGCCTTTTGTAAGTTTACAGAAGTTCCCTCTCTCAGTTTGTTGTGTGCTTGTATCATGAAAGGGTATCTGGTTTATCAAAAGCTTTTTCTATGTCTATTGAGCTGATTGTGTGATTTTTGTCCTATAAAAGGTCTAATTTGTGTGTGTGTGTGCTAAACTACCCATGAATTCCTGGAATAAATTCCATTTGACCTTGCTGTACAATCTTTATTCTTTTTGTATCTTGCTGGATTAAGTTTGTTAACACTTTGTTGAGGATTCCTCTTCTCTATAGGAAATAATGATCTATTATTTCCTTTTCTCACGAGGTCTTGTCTGGTTTTAGTATTAACACTAGCCACACAGACAAAACTGGGAAATAGGTCTTTCTCATCTACTTTTTAAAAGTTTGTGGGGAGCTGGTATTAATTCTTTAGAAGTTTGGTAGAATTCACCTGTGAAGCCATTTAGAAGCCTAGGCTTTCATTAGATACAACATAAAAATTATCAATCTCTTTTCTCAGAAGTACAGTCGGATTTTCTACTTCTTGGGTTAGTTTCAGTAGTTCGTATCTTTCTAGAAACTTGTATGTTCCATTTATGTTGTCTCATTTGTCAGTGTACAGTAATTCATGGGTATTCCTTGTAATTAAAAAAAAAAATTCTGTAAAGTGGTAGTGAAGTCCTCTCTTTTTTCTTTCTGATTTTAAAATTTTGATTTTTGTCTCGCCTTTCTTTTTCTGTAGGCCAAGTAATGATTTATCAATGTATTGATGTTTTCAAAGATTTTGAAATTTGGTTTTGTTGATTTTCTCTTTTTTTCATGTTGTTTCTTTCCATGCTGCCATTTTTAATTTCCTTTTCCTTGTGCGGTTATAGTTTCTTCTTTTTTTCCAGTTTCTTAACATGGACAGTTATTTTGCTATCTTACTTTAAATAAAAGCTTTTATAGATAAAATTTCCTCTAAGTACTTCTTTAGCTTCATGTTTGCTCTAGAACAATTTCCACATACTTCAAATGGTTGTTTTTCATGATTTTCACCAATTATAATTTTTTCACTGGGGAGTGGGTCCACAGAGCTCAACATAAGAGTATTTCTGAAGAGCTTCATCATTTTACAGCAATAAATGAGCCAGGAAGTATGGTGTAATTATCAAGATGAATGCTAATTAATCAAGCATAAGGAAAGGAATATTGCAATTGCATACTACTAAGGTTGCAACTTCAGTAATCCAGTTTTGTCTAAAGGAATATGAGCTTATTTACCAGAACTATGGTTCCCAGTCAAGTTCTAGACATTTTTTTCAAATCACTTTTAGTACTGAAGCCTGAATATGCAATTTAGGGTTTAGTCAGGTAAAAGAATTCTCACAGCAAGAGCTAAAGTTTGTACTTCATTTTTTATCCCCAAACTATGTCTTATCTAAGTATCTCTAAAAGCAGATGCTATCACTGGAAATACTGCTTTTACCATACAACTAAAACTCTACTAGGTTACTGTTGTTACTGTTCAGTTGCTAAATTGTGTCTAATTCATTGTAAACCCATGGACTGCAGCCTACCAGCTCCCCTGTCCTTTACTATCTCCCAGAGTTTGCTTAAATTCATGTCCATTGAGTGATACCATCCAACCATCTCATTCTCTGTTGTCCCCTTCTCTCCCTGCCCTTAATCTTTCCCAGCATCAGGGTCTTCTCCAATAAGTTGGTTCTTCACATCAGGAGGCCAAAGTATTAGAGCTTCAGCATCAGTTCTTCCAATGACTATTCAGGGTTGATTTTCTTTCAGGATTGACTGGATTGATTTCCTTGCTGTCCAAGGGACTCTCAAGAGTCTCCTCCAGTACCACAATTCAAAATCATCAGTTCTTTGGCTATAATGTATTAGGTTACAGCTGAAAAAAAATAAAAGAATAACTAATTGCTTCATTTCATTTCCCTCTTGTGTGCCTCAGTTTCAGGATAGAGAAGACCCTTGCTAGTAGCTTAAGATGATGGATAAAGAAAAGGGGACAGCGTGAAGGTAACAGTGGCACATTACTGAAGCAAGACTCTAGAGGAGGAAACTCAGGATAAAAATCCTGGCATCAGTAACATTAACCTTAGAACTCACACAAGGTTTTCAAATGTGAATGAGCCAATCTTGAATGCTCTTGAACTAATAAATCAGTAAATTTAATAATCTATAGCTTCCCTGGTGGCTCAGACTGTAAAGCATCTGCCTGCAATGCGGGAGACCTGGGTTCGATTCCTGGGTCGGGAAGATCCCCTGGAAAAGGAAATGGCAATCCAGTCCAGCACTCTTGCCTGGAAAATCCCATGGACAGAGGAGCCTGATAGGCTACAGTCCATGGGGTCGCAAAGAGTCGGACACGACTGAGCGACTTCACTTTCATAAGAAGTGAGATGACACACTAAAATTTGGAGGTTAGACAAATATAAATGTTTCAAAAGTTGGTGGTGAAAATGTGACAGTGCATTTGAGATTAATAAAAGGCTTCAAGGACAGCAGTGAAGATACGGCTGAGCTAAAAATAATATGAATTTGCTTGACATTCATTTGTATGCTTTTGTTACATCATACGGTATTACAGAGCAACCCAGAAATGGAGACAGACAAAGACGTGTTAGAGATTTTCCTGAGTGACTGGCTAGAATTCCAAACAAAAGCAATCCGGGATTGACCAGCTGTGGATATGAAAGCAAGAAAAACAAAAGGGAGCTGAGGCTGATGCAGAGGGCATAGAGGCACCACAGAATTCAGATAATGGGCAGAGGCATTATCTGTATGCTCAGTACAGATAATGAGCATATTGACTGAAACTGAGAGCACAAATATTTGGACCAATGATAAGAGAATTCGGAACAAGAAAAGATTCAAAGGCATTTTTTGTTTTTTTCCTGGAGATGCCTAGAAGTTGAGAAAAGCTGATGATAACTGGAATTGGTAGTTTTGCACCCCTTTTCAGATTCAGTGGCCTAATTCTAAAGAATTCATCCTCCTTGCAGACCACCTGTGACTTAGCTGGTGCCCTGGCTAGCTCTTAGAGGAGGCTTGAGTCAGATTTTCACATTTGGGGCTTGAAAGTGGAAGTGAAGTCGCTCAGTCGTGTCCGACTTTTTGCGACCCTGTAGACTGTAGCCTACCAGGCTCCTCCGTCCATGGGATTTTCCAGGTAAGAGTACTGGAGTGGGTTGCCATTGCCTTCTCCCAGGGATCGAACCCAAGTCTTCCGCATTGCAGGCAGACTCTTTACCTTCTAAGCCACTAGGGAAGCCCATTTGGGGCTTGCTGCTGCTGCTGCTAAGTTGCTTTAGTTGTGTCTGACTCTGTGCAACCCCACAGACGACAGCCCACCAGGCTCCCCCGTCCCTGGGATTCTCCAGGCAAGAACACTGGAGTGGGTTGCCATTTCCTTCTCCAATGCATGAAAGTGAAAAGTGAAAGTGAAGTCGCTCAGTCATGTCCAACTCTTCGCGACCCCCTGGACTGCAGCCTACCAGGCTCCTCCGTCCGTGGGATTTTCCAGGCAAGAGGACTGGAGTGGGGTGCCATTGCCTAATTTCCCACATGCTGAGCTCATCTGTGTCAAGTCATTTCTGGGGTTCAATACAATGTCACACTGCCTGCTTTCTGCACAGCCAGACAGTGCAACACAAAAGTGAGGAATGTTAACTTTCTATGGGGAAACTCTAAGGGGAAGTGAGAGTCAAAAGGTGCTAGGTAGATACTTATCCCTTTTTTTGATATGTTCAATTATGGTTTTTCCCTTGCAATCATTGCAAAACAGTTCTGCATGCCAGAAGAACACACCTACTGAGTACTCTATTATATTTTTCTACAGCTGGCTAAAAAGGGTGGTTAGTGACATAACCCACTGTACTTCATTGCTTTCTATCTCTCCTTGTTTTACTATCATTTTTCCAGCACATCATTGACCTTAAACTTGCACTTCCTCAATAAAGATTTATGATCCTTGCCTTTGGCTCTGATTTTCAAAGAACTTAGGTTGTCATGAAGTTCTAGTGGGGGAACTATCATGATAAACATGGAAAGAATCATAATGCAGGAAAGTGAAAGTCACTCAGTCATGTCCAACTCTTTGTGACCCTATAGACTGTAGCCCACCAAGTTCTTCTGTCCATGGAATTCTCCAGCAAGAATACTGGAGTGGGTTGCCATTTCTTTCTCCAAGGGATCTTCCTGACTCAGGGATCGAACCCAGGTCTCCCACATGGCAGGCAAATTCTTTACCAACTGAGCCACCACGGAGGGCTAGTGCAGGAGGATCCTATTAATCAAATAGAAATTCTATTAATCAAATTCTGAAGGCAGAAGAAATGGACTTGGAGATATAAAATGACTTAGAGCCAGAACTAGAGCAATGGCACCTCTCAAAGTGGTATGGAAATATGGTACTGAGTGTTTAGAAGAAAAGCTGAAAAAATAATTTCAGAGACACTGAGTTGAACTGGTTTTAAACAAAGTGCAATTGCAGTTTGAAGACACAATAACTGTAGTATTATGAAACACAGAAAGTTACTTGAAGGAATATAACATGCATATGCACACAGATACAAATGACTTAAGACGCATCAGATAAAAACATTATTTTTATGCTCTTTAATAAACATTTTAAAATCAATTTTCATTAGTTCGTAATTCATCAAACATTTACTTGGGTTCTTTATGGGCCATTTTTAATATGCTCAGGATAAATAAATGAAACATCTCCTCAAACCTTCCCTACAGAGCTTATACGCTAAGCATGGAAGCTGAAAGCAGACAAAAATAACTAAATTCTGTACATTAAACCCAGTAAGTGCTATGGGGGAAACAGAACAAGATGAGGAAAATCAGGACCCTTGGGAGATGGTGATGGAGGGGATGGATATTTCTAATTGTAAATTTAAAAAATATTTCAAAATGTGAAGTATTGAGGCAGTGGATATCAAAAGGAGAAAAACCACAGGTGGAAAACACAGCTCCTGTGAAGGGCTGAAGTAGGAGTAACGTTTTTAAGAAACAGCAGGGAGGCGAGGTTGGCTGGATTAGAGCAAGTGGCAAGGAGAGAGGTGGGAACAGATCAGTCAGTAATGAAAGCGCCAGATCCCAGACAGCTTTGTGGGTCACTGTGAGCATGATGGCTGTTAACTTTAAGGAAAACTGGGAACCACTGTTGAGTTTAGAGAAAGGCCATAGGGTAATTTCTGTGTGTGTGCTTAGTCGCTCAGTCATGTCCAACTGTTTGCGACCCCACAGTTTGCAGCCCACATGGCTCCCCTGTCCATGGGATTCTCCAAGCAAGAATACTGGAGTGGGTTGCATGCCCTGCTCTAGGGGATCCTCTCGACTCAAGGATCGAACCCAGGTTTCCCAAATTGCAGGCAGATTCTTTACCATCTGAGCTACCAGGGTAGCCCATCTACACCAGCATTACTCTAGATGAGTGTTGAAAAGACACAAAGGGATTGTGTAGGCCACAGCCAAAAGAAGGCAGGTCAGGCAGCAAGAGCAATAGCTTTGTTGAAACACAATGTTGATTCAGGTCATAGTGTTAGCAGTGATGGTCCTGGGGAAGAGACTGGATGCTGAATATATGCTGCAAATAGGGCCTGTGGGCTGATCTGACTCATTCAAAGTGGGTGAGAAAGAAACCAGGAAGTAAAGAAATGACTCCAAAGCTTTAAGTTTGAACAACTGGAAAGATGAAGTTGCCATCCCCTACAACGGGTAAGACGCTGGTAGAAGCAGGTTACAGAGGAAAGATGAGAGCTGGTTTTGAACATTTTCAGTTTGACATGTTTTTTCGACAGTAAGTGAGGCTATAACAAGGGGGTTAGGTATACAAGACTAGAATGTGTGCATGTGTGCTAAGTCACTTCAGTCATGTCTGACTCTTTGTGACCACATGGGCTATAGCCCGTGAGGCTCCTCTGTCCATGGATTTCTGCAGGCAAGAATACTGGAGGGGATTGCCATGCCCTCTCCAGAGAATCTTCCTGACCCAGGGATCGAACCCACATCTCTTATGTCTCCTGCTTCTGCAGGTGGGTTCTTTACCACTGGCACCACCTGGGAAGCCCATAAGACTAGAGGAGGGGTCAGCAACCCAGAGAGTAAGTGTTTTATCAGACTCTCTGGGCCACGTGTTAAGTCTCAACCACTCTGCCATTGGGCAGTCAATAACAATATGCAGAAGAACAGGCATGGCTGTGTTCCAATAAAAACGTACACCAACAGGCTATAGTTAAATTTGGCCTAAGGGCCATAGTTTGCTAACTCATGGTCTAGAGTCTGGAAAAGCGGTCTGAATTACAGAAACACAGTTGAGAGTTAACAGCATGCAAATATTTCCTAAGCTATGCTAATTTGATGTAAAACTTCTGCATTTGATATTTGTGTTTTCCCCTTATTCTGAATAGTAACTGTACTTTAAAAACTGTAAGAATTAAAGATTTTAAAATTAAAAAAATAATAATAAATTAATTAATTAAAAAAAAATAAAGACATTGGAACAAGCAAAAAATAAATAAATAAATAAATAAATAAATATAGCAGTGCAGACATGACTACTTTTAAACTCCCCAGGTGATTGTTGTGCACCAGGGGTTGGGAAGCACTATTGTGGTGTATGACTTCCCACTCTGAATCTACTTGAGTTGCAGTAAACGTGGTTAGTGGTGCTGGTAGCAGGCATTGGTAACATTTATTGAGTCCCAGTTATGAATCAGTTTCCAAGTGAGGAATTTCACATCTAATTTATCTTATCCTCACAGCAACTCCAGGGAGCAGACAGTGAGTCATTTTTATCACTATTTCACAGAGGAGGAAAACAAAGAAAGATTGGGTAAATCAGACTGTCATAAACAAGGTTTGTCTCTTATGCCATATTGTTACCGAAAGTGGTAAAGTAGTGAGTCTGGATGCTTGGCAAAGAGGCCAGGTTGGTGGAAAGGAAAGTCTGCTTTATTTTGGATGCTGTCTACCAGCAGGGAGGGCGGATGCCTAAAAAAAAAAAAAAAAAAACTATATACATTTTTTTTCTTTGAAAAGCAACCTGCAAGGAACTGTGAACATGCCCATTTGGTTCAATAAAAAGAATAATTTGAATAAAAACTTAGAAACACAACTGATCACTAAATTTCTATTTAGTATAGAACATGTTAAATATTGGGCTTCCCTGATAGCTCAGTTGGTAAAGAATCTGCTTGCAATGCAGGAGAGCTGGGTTTGATCCCTGGGTTGGGAAGATCCCCTGGAGAAGGGAAAGTCTACCCACTGCAGTATTGTGGCCTGGAGAATTCCATAGACTGTATAGTCCATGGGGTCGTAAAACTTTCACTTCAATTCAATTTAATTCAGTGTTAAATATTTAGTCTGCTTGCAATCGGCTCTTGAAATTGAGTATTTGAGGAAGCCTGTGCTATTCAGCTTAGTAGAGCTACATATAAATAACAAGAACAAAATAAATTTTCATGCATCATAGTCAAAATAAGTGGAAAATACCATAGGAACTATGAAAAAGTTGGGACTCTAACAAAAAAGAAATTGTCATCTGTGAAGCCATACGTCAAGGCAATTCTGATTTCACAGCCAGAAGTGTTTTAGAAATAAAGAGAAAAACTTTAGGACAAAAGACTGATATCATATTATTGATAAAGAATCCCACTGAATCAACAGGATGTTTAACAGACAAATGTAAGATACATTCTTTCCTAATTACTTAGCAAACAGAAAAGTGCTACTAAAAATATTCATGTAGGTACAAAGCATCAAATACCAGCAACTGATATTAAAACAACATATAAACACAGTATTAGAAAAACTAAGAGAATGCTAAAATCTTTCTGGTTTAGGTTTGGAGTTGTAACAATGCTAAATAAAGCATATGGGAGCTGGGAAATGGGCTGTTTTTATAGAAATCAATCATTTTAGAAGAGAATAGCAATGCTTCTCAACCTTTTGCTTATTATTGTCTCCCCTGTGGAGTTTTTAGTCTTTTCCCTAAATGCAACCCCCTATAGTCAAGGCTATGGTTTTTCCTGTGGTCATGTATGGATGTGAGAGTTGGACTGTGAAGAAGGCTGAGTGCTGAAGAATTGATGCTTTTGAACTGCGGTGTTGGAGAAGACTCTTGAGAGTCCCTTGGACTGCAAGGAGATCCAACCAGTCCGTTCTGAAGGAGATCAGCCCTGGGATTTCTTTGGAAGGAATGATGCTAAAGCTGAAACTCCAGTACTTTGGCCACCTCATGCGAAGAGTTGACTCATTGGAAAAGACTCTGTAGCTGGGAGGGATTGGGGGCAGGAGGAGAAGCGACACCAGAGGATGAGATGGCTGGATGGTATCACTGACTCGATGGACATGAGTCTGAGTGAACTCCGGGAGTTGGTGATGGACAGGGAGGCCTGGCATGCTGCGATTCATGGGGTCGCAAAGAGTCGGACACGACTGAGCGACTGAACTGAACTGATGATATTTTAAAAACTAAGATGCATTGTATACATGTCTATGTATAGATATATGGCATGCAAATTGTTTGGAGAGCTACAAGCCATCTTAATATCTCAGATTTTGCCTCCCAAAGAGCTGATGCTCCCCACAACCATTAGGGGTGATACTACTCTCTTGAGAATAACTATCTTAAACTATGGACAATCTGCCTATCAAAAATTACATGGTTCACAGCTGTCTCTGTAATGCCTAATGCCTTGATTGGTGGGATAGGAGATGAAGAGGTGGTAGAGGGCTAGATTAGAGCAGTATGGCTTACAGAAAAATTATTTTCCTTTGCTTTTGCTATATTTATTCCCTTCCTTCATCATTGTTCTGCTGAAACCTAGTTTGACTGTGAAGCATAGAAAGAGATAAAGAAAAAGAAGACACTTTAACTAAGCAACTCATAGGGAAATATGATGGGGGTGAAAATGGGTTACTAGTTATCAAGTGACAATTTCAGAAGAAATGTAACAATTGATACAATTAAGATCCTGTCTCAAGAGCAAGTTAAAGTTTACTTCCACATTATATTCACCTACTGAGACCCTTTGGTAGCCAAGATCAGTGTGAGCTACAGAATAATTTTCAGTCTGGTTTCACGAGATAATCGGATTGTCTTGGTATCTCAGTTTCCAGATCTCAAGACAATCTTGAATTGGGATTTTGAGACAGAAAAACCACCGCAGGAACCTGTTAGGAAAACGGTCTTTGATATCTCAATCTAAATTATGATTATCTCGAAGTCACAAACCATTTTGTCTTTGCAGAAAAGATAGTGGGTTTGAAAGCAATAATTTTAAGTCACTTAACTGAAGCCCTGTTGGTCTTTTCATGTTGTGTTTGCAGGAGAGAGAGACACAGATGTGGGGGGGCCCCACTTCCCAAAGCCAGATGGTAACATGACTCATAGGATCAAGATAAAGCCTGTGAATGAATTCTGAGAAAGAGAAATGAGCAACAATCGGATTTTGTTTTTATAAAAATAAGTTGCTGTCACCTCTACGGTAAATTCTAACTATAAATTTCTATGTCCCATTTGCATCCTGTGGTCAGCTGCAATTTCTACAGGTGCTCTATCATATTTAGTCACATGTGATCAAACTTGTTTATATGGAAAAGTAGGTTTTAATGAAAATAAAAGTCTGGGTTCCAGATTTTTATTCCAACAACTCCGTGAACACCCAGAGATTTTTCCTCAAAAAGTCAACATACCAAAATAAAGCTGCATATTTTATTCGTCCAGAAGTAGAGTGACTGCAAAATGATTACAACATAGTAATGCAACATAAGGAAGTTGGAAGAAATCCCGGAGGATGGTAATGCAGAGGGAAATTTTCCCTAATACCCATCATGTGGAATGGGGGCTTCTTTGGAACTCTTAGACAACACTATCACACACCCAAATGATGTTCACTGCTATTAAAAAAAAAAAAAAGTAACATGACAATTGTGAATTGTAGCTCTGAACTAAGTCCCATTAGTTCAAAGGTCAAGGTCAATGCTTAGATAACTTTAAATTTCCCAGGACTGGCAGATAGTTAAAGTTACATTTCCATAATAAATTTTCAGTCTTTCCGTTCATTCACCCAAGCACCCATCCAAGCCTTATCTATCCTTCTCTTTCTAAAAGACATTGTCTCACTCCGTACAAGAAAAAATCCAAGCCACTCCTTGTCTTGAAAGAAGAGATACTTTCTCACTCAAAACCACTTAACATTAAAAGGGTATCTCCACCAGAGTCTAACTACGGGCAGTGCCTGCTTGTCTGCCGCTTGTCTACACAAGCAGTGCACCCTGGTCAGACAGTCTGCTGGGAACCGATTCAATTGTTTCAGCCAGGTGCCCCAGAGGGATTTCCTCCCAAAGGAAGGGTATGTCAGGCACAGAAATTGGCCCAATAACTGTATCAATTGTGAGCACATCCTAGTATTTTTTAGCCTTGTTCACAGTCTGGAACCACTTCTGAACATCAGAAGAGATGAGGCTGAAAGTAAAAATGGAAGGAATGTTATATGTTAATACTTGAAGCACTGAACTACAAGGAGGCACTGTATTGATTTCCATCAGGCCAAAGAACAAAGATTCACTTATGAATGATGAAATGAATGCATAAATTTCAGAAAATATATTCATAAAGCTGTATGAATGTGTGCTCAAATGCTAGTAGGCTTTAAAAATAATTTCCCTCCCATAAAACTTATATTTTGATATTTCATAAGCAAGTATCAGCATAAGCTAAAAATCTCCATACATGTTTTAAACCACCAGTGACTTTTGTATGGGGTCGCAAAGAGTCGGACACGACTGAGTGACTGAACTAAACTGAATATTTTGATTAGATCCAAATACCATATTTTGGTACAGACTCTTAAAATTAAAACGAACATCCCAGTTAGAAGTTTAAAGAATGATCTTTCTCTTTGAATTTTCAATTTGTCCTGTTTTAGATGGAAAGGGTCATAAATATAACCTTTCTCATAGTCCTTCAAGGCATTTACTTTAACTATCGCCTATTCAGTGTAAGAAAGTCAAACCAGAAAGTGACCAAAAATATCTCAACTAAAGTTAGAAAATTCCTAGCAAAATAAATATTTAAATGTCAAATATAAGTTTATACTCACTATAAATTCAATGTTTGAAGATGGTTTTAGATTTCTTGTTTAAATGTTATCTGTTCTTTCCACAGAATTTTTTTTTTCTCCTGATGGTAGGAGGGAAGGGTCGTTCTTGATTTAGGTACAGAACTGGAGTATAGAATTACATGCTGTATGTATTCAATCAATTTTATCCTTATATTCATTTGTCTGTCTTCCAAAATACCAGTGATCCTCAGTACACTTCTACATACTCAAATAAATACACTTTATTCTATTTCTATTGTTAGATGTCTATTGCATACACCCAACGGTTTAGCATATGCTTGGATAATAAACATACAGCAAATATGGTTACCTCGCAAAAAATCTGTGCTATTTATTTTCTAGAGAGATTTCTATATTATATCTTTAATAATAACTTGTAAGAGTCTAAGAATATAATATCAGTATTTTAAAATATCTGGAAGGAAGTTTTAGCTCAGTATGAAATATTTTTTCACCTAAAATTACTCTTTATTGGAATTAATGGTTTTTCATCATATGCCATTACAATAATCAATTATTTTAGAAGCCACCTAATTTCCTAAGGAAGGCCACATAATATATGATTTCTGGTCTGTGATCTAATTACTAGAGAAGGTAAATTTTCCAATGCCTGTCAATGTGGAATTTAAATTTTACTTGTGATAAGTTCTGTATTTCTATATATTGGATTTAGATACTAGCATTTCTAAAATGGTTATGGTTATAATTGAAATTAGTAACTCTCTTTATGACATGAGCGTGACGCAGGAGCCCTCACACAATAGTAGCTTGTCTGCAGCAGTGGCCTCGTTGTTTTCGCTACGTAGCTGTCTACAGTTTGTGAGAAATGGTATACCATAATACACTGTGGTTAGAATGCCTTTGTTCTCTGTTAGAGTAGGCAAATCTATTCTGCAGTAGAACACTGTCATTTTTATAATACTAGTAAAAGTCAAATAAAATAAATGGGATCCACTTCAAGCCATCTAAGACTAATGTCAATATTCTATAATGACAAAAGAGGGAATTATATGACTTGTCAAAAATCAAACACCTGCTTGATTTTCATCTGAACTTTTCAATTTAAAACCCTACACTGTACATAATATTTTGGAAGTTGAAACACCAGCTAGTCAAACTCATGAGATTTATTTATCTTTCCAGTGATAGAGCTCAAGAGTCAACCACATTATAAATAATACTATGTATAAACAATATTCAGAGAACAGACTTGTAGACACAGTGTGGGAAGGAGAGGGTGGATGAACTGAGAGGGTAGCACTGAAACATACACATTACCATATGTAAAACAGACAGCTAGTGGGAAGCTTCTGGATAACACAGGAAGCTCAACCTGGTTCTCTGTGACAATCTAGAGGGGTAGGATGGGGGCACACAGGGAGGTTCAAGAGGGAGGGGCTCACATGCTTATGGCTGATTCATGTTGTTCTATGGCAGATACCCATACAACACTGTAAAGCAATTATTCTCCAATTAATAAATTAAAAAATAATTCTACATAATATCAATTTAAAGAAATGCTGTGTTCTTTATTATTGGTCTCTTCCTATCTGCAGAAGGGATTACTTCAGAAACTATTAAACTAGAAGTATCTCCACTACTATAAAGATGTGCCATGTACTCAGTCGTGTCTGACTCTTTTCAACACCATGGACTGTAGCCCACCAGGCTCCTCTGTCCATGGGATTTCCCAAATAAGAATACTGGAGTGGACTGTCATTTCCCTTCTGCAGGGGATCCTCATGATCCACGGATCAAACCCCTGTCTCCTGTGTCTCCTGCATTGCAGGTGGATTCTTTACCCGCTGAGCCATCTGGAAGTCACCCAAAATACTCTATGATTATTATAATTAATAATTATACTTTTAATAACTATGTTAATCATTTCAAATAATTTTATTTTTATTTTTTTAATTATTATTTTTATTTATTTATTTTTACTTTACAATATTGTATTGTAAACTTGGCAAGTGATGTAGACTTTGCTAGAGTCTCAGATGATAAAGAATTTGCCTCTGCAGGGGGACCTGGATTCTATTCCTAGGTTGGGAAGATCCCCTGGAGAAGGAAATGGCAACTCACTCTAGTATTCCAGCCTGGAGAATGGAGAGAAGAGCCTGGCAGGCTACAGTCCACCAGGTTACAAAGAGTTGGACATGACTGAGCAGCTAACACTTTCACCTTCAAGTGACCTAGAAAAATAGTCATTCTCCACTTTTCATCCAGATATAAATCTTATCAGCACTCAAGACTTCTATCTAGTAGAAGAGTATTTATAAACACTCTTCCTGTAGAGTTGAGTCACAACTATATTTCTTAGGAGCAAATAATGTTTGCTCTGTAGCACTAATCTTTTCCTTGAAGTTCTATATTGAACTTCATGTTAAAGTGTGCCTTATTTTCCAAGGATAAGGAGGAGGAGAATCTAATACCAGAAATGTATGTTGCCTGGAAGAAATGCTCAAGTAGATTTTCCATCAGGATCATCGTCCTCTGAAGTATCTAACCACTACGGGCTTCCCCAGTGGCTCAGTGGTAAAGAATCTGCCTACAATGCAGGAAACCCAGGAGATGTGGGTTTGATCCCTGGGTTGGGAAGATCTGCTGGACCCACTCCAGTATTTCTGCCTGGAGAATTCCATGGACAGAGCAACCTGGCAGGCTACATTCCACAGGGTAGCAGAGTCAGACATGACTGAAGTAACTGAACACGCATGCACAACCATTACTAGAGAAGGGTTTCTGGGAATAGGAAGTAAAGGGCTTACAAGACAAAGAGGTTTTTGCTTTTGGCTTACTTTGTTCCCAGTTGTGGCAGAAAGTCAGAAAGACTTCCTGAAATTATTTTGTAATCTTTGAAGATCTGTAACTAAGACATTGTTGATCTTTTTCCTCATGCTATTTGAACTACTGTCTTATAAACTTTCTTCAAAAGTCAACCATTTTTCTTCATCATTCACTCACTCACTCATTTATTTCACCTCTGACCTGGAGAACTCAATCTCATCTCCCTGTTTTCCCAGCAATCTCTCTCAGCAGCCCCACCAAGCTTTTACAAAGCTAGGAGATAAGAAGCAGATGACATTCTAAGTCTCTCAATGTAGTCCTAACTTGTCAGATCCAACCACAAACCATGTGTGTTAAGGCAGCGTTCAGTTTTAGTCACCTTCAGGAAGCAGTTCTGAGAATTAGCACTGTACAGCTTAACAAAGGCTCATTGCTTCTGATGCTTCAGTTAAGCGAGCCTCAGAACTGAAACTGAGTCATCTATAAAAATTCACGTTTTTGCAGCTAGGGTACCACATCAGTCTCACCTATACCCTATTAGGCCTGCCACACTCAAGGTCATGTTCTCAACTGTCTGTGGCTTAGACACTCAAGACTTTAATATGTATAGAATTACCTGGGGCATTTGTTAAGAGTAAGGATTCCTGAGCCCCACAGCTTAGGAACTAAATCATAGTCTCAGGGGTTGTGCTCAATCACTGGTTTATAGTTCCACAGCTATTTTCACACATGCTAAGGTTTGAAATCCAGACCTAGAGAGTCAAGTACAGTGACTTCTTAATTTCCAATTGTGTTTTTAATATTTCATCTAATTGGCTTTAAATATCTCTGCTGAAATAATCTTCTAAACATCTACAATGGCTTCTTATTGTCTAGTGAATTAAAAGAGTCGATCTGATATTTAGAGGTTTCTGAAAATAGAAACCTAGCTAAAATTTTAATTTACTGTTCACTTATAATCTATCTCAAATCTATCCAACATTATGTCAGGTCTCTTAAATATTCATTATCCTTGTCCACCTCTAGCTTTTGCTAATTCTGTTCCCTCTTGTTAAATTCTTTGCAGTCCTTCAAGTCCATTCCAAATGCCCCCTTCTCTTTAAAACTCAACGTGGTGCTCATAATCAGGTATTATCTTTCTCCTTCTTTTGAATTCCTCAAGCCCTTTATACTTGTGGATCATATTTTGACTTATATTAAAATTTACATTAAAATAATACAGACTGTTAAGTTTGTACCTGTCATTCTTCTTCTAGAGAATTAAGGTGAAATTCTGTATCTTTCACAGCTGATATTCAATATGGGCTCACCTAGAAGGTAGAACAATTCATGATCTTTTAGTCCTTGACCTTAGAAAGCATCTATCTGTTCTGCTGAAATCAAGGACTAAAGGCTATCAACCCTTTTGACATCTCAGATAAGTACATATGGAGTATAAACTGTGCTTAGTAATTTTTACTCTTTTTTCATCCCACCAATTGTCTCATTATCAGGTATGTTGCCATTTAAGGGGTATCTGCATTCCTACTTTTCTGATAAAACTTAAATATTTGTGAAGTGAAGTGAAGTTGCTCAGTCATGTCTGACTCTTTGCGACCCCGTGGACTGTAGCCCACCAGGCTCCTCCGTCCATGGGATTCTCCAGGTGAGAATACTGGAATGGGTTGCCATTTCCTTCTCCAGGGGATCTTCCCAACCCAGGGATCGAACCCAGGTCTCCTGCATTGCAGGCAGATGCTTTAACCTCTGAGCCACCAGGTAGGTACACTCTATTACAGATTTCTCATTGTTTTATATGATGCTTTGAAATCTTGCTATAAAAGATTCATGAAACAAGGGAATGATAAAGGAGAGTGTTGGAAAGAAGAAAAAAGTCACACCAAAATATCTAATATACTTTGTTAATAGCATCCCTCTTGAGATAGGTTGAAAATCTGTATTCCTAAAAATAGCATTTAATTAGCTTTTCTTCTAATGAATTGGAGTGAAAAAACACCTCTTTTGTGTAAATGTTGAGTAAACATACTTTAGGAATGAGTTTTTAATGTGGCAAAAATAAAGGCAGTGACAATGAATTGGTGCCCAATGTGAAAAGAACAATAAACTACAATCATAAAATAGGAAATGCTCCTCTAAACTGAGGAACAAGACGAGGGTGCCCACTCTCACCCCTATTATGCAACATAGTTTTGAAAGTCCTAGGCATAGCAATCAGAGAAGAAAAAGAAATAAAGGAATCCAGACTGAGAAAGAAAAAATAAAACTCACCATTTGCAGATAACATGCTTCTCTACATAGAAAACCCTAAAGATGCCACTAGAAAATCACTAGAGCTAATTAATTAATATAGTAAAGTTGCAAGACATACAATTAATACACAGAAATTCCTGGCATTCCTATACAATAACAATGAAAAACATAAAGAAAAATTAAGGAAACAATCCCATTCACCACTGAAACAAAAAGAATAAAATACTTAGGAATAAATTTACCTAAAGAGACAAAAGACCTGTATGCAGAAAACTATAAGATGCTGATGAAAGAAATCAAAGACAACACAAACAGATGGAGAGATATACGATGTTCTTGGATTGGAAGGATTAATAGAGTGAAAATGACTATACCACCCCCAGTAATGTTTAGATTCAATGCAATCTCTACTGAACTACCAACAGTAATTTTCACAGAACTAGAACTAATAATTTCACAATTTGCATGGAAACACAAAAGACCTCACATAGCCAAAGCAATCTTGAGAAAGGACAGAACTGGAGGAATCAACCTCCTAAAACATAAATTTAGAATAATGAAACAAGATAGAAAGCTCAGAGATAAATCCACACACCTATGGACAACTTATCTCTGACAAAGGAGGCAAAAATATACAATGGAGAAAAGACAGTCTCTTCAATAAAAGGTGCTGGGAAAACTAGTCAACTACATGTAAAAGAATGAAATTAAAGCACTTCCTAAAGCCATACACAAAAATAAACTCAAAATGGATTAAAGACCTAAACCTAAGATCAGAAAGTATAAAACTCTTAAGAGCAAAACCTAGGCAGAACACTCTGACATAAATCACAGAAAGATGCTGTCTATGACCCACCTCCTAGAGTAATAGAAATAAAAACAAAAATAAACAAATGGAACCTAATTAAACTTAAAGCCTCTTGCATAATGAAGGAAACTATAAATGAGGTGAAAAGACAACCCTCATAATGGCAGAAAATAATAGCAAATGAAACAACTGAAAAAGGAAGGATTAATTTCCAAAATACATAAGTAGCTCATGCAGCTCAATACCAGAAAAACAAACAACCCAATCAAAAAGTGGGCAGACGACCTAAACTGACATTTCTCCAAAGAAGACATGCAGATGGCTAATAAACACATGAAAAGATGCTCAACATCTCTCATTAGAGAAATGCAAATCAAAACTACAATGAGGTATCATCTCACACCAATCAGAATAGCTATCATCCAAAAGTCTGTCAACAATAAATGCTGGAGAGGGTGTAGAGAAAATGGAACCCTCTTACACTGTTGGTGGGAATGCAAACTGATACAACCACTATGGAGAACAGTGTGGAGATTCCTTTAAGAAAAACTAGAAATAAAACTGCCATGTAACCCAGCAATCCCACTACTGGGCATACAGCCTGAGGAAACCCTACTTGAAAGAGACACACGTACTCCAATGTTCATTGCAGCACTATTTACAACAGTTAGGACACGGAAGCAACCTAGATGTCCATCAGTATATGAATGGCTAAGGAAATTGTGGTACATATACACAATGGAATATTACTCAGCTATAAAAAGGAATGTATTAGAGTCAGTTCTAATAAGATGGATGAACCTAGAGCCTATGACACAGAATGAAGTAAATCAGGAAGAAAAAGACAAATATCATATTTTAACACATATATATATAGAATCCGGAAAGATGGGATTGATGATCCTATATGCAGGGCAGCAAAGAAGACACAGACATAAAGAACAGACCTTTGCACTCAGTGGGAGAGGAGAGGGTGGGATGATTTGAGAGAATACCATTGAAACATATACATTACCACATGTAAAACAGCCAATGGGAGTTTGATGTATGATGCAGGGAACCCTGAACTGGTGTTCTGTGACAACCTGGAGGGAGGGGGTGGAGAGGGCTGTAGCAGGGGTGTTCAGGAGGGAGGGGACAGATGTATACCTATGGCCAATTCATGTTGATGTATGGCAGACGCTACACAATATTATAAAGTAATTATCCTCCAATTCAAATAAATAAGTTTAAAAAAGAGGAAATGTATTAGAAATGAAAAGCAATTAGAAATAAATTGCTAAAAGGAACAGAGTGATGTAAATCAATATTTATAGATGCTTTTTTTTCTGCATTGTTATCTGAAATTAGTCCTAAGTCTATTTCTCAAAATACCTGTTTTCTATTCTTAAATTTTCTGCATTTTTCCTACAATCTTAATAAACCTCAGTGTTAACCATGAGATATAATTTGAAGACTGAAAGCTTCAAGGGAAGTTTTATAAGAGTATGTGGTGAGACACTTAAAAATAAGAAGTTGGGAAGGAAAACAAAATATTTAACTTACTGTATAAATATACTTGAAGACAAAATCAAGCTTCAAATAGATTTGTAAAATACTGATTTATTAACATTTCTTTACATTAACAGTTAAAAGCTGGAGAATTTGGGAAATATTGTCCCAATTTGGCACTGGTAAAAGGTGGAGGTTATTTATTTATTTATTTTTTTAGTGGAGTGAGAGAAGGAATTCAACACTTTTTCTCCTATTCATATATAGGATTCAAATGTGTATTGTGTGTACAGAAATTTTCAATAAGTTACGTAAATGACTGTTCAATTCCGTTGCCTATTTTTATTACTTCCTTCCCCCATCCTCTTTTTTTTTTTTTTTTTTTTTGCTATTGAGCTATATGAGTTTGTACATATTTTGGATATTAATTCTTTACCAGATATACAGCTTGGAAATAGTCTTTCTCCCATTCTACAGGTTCCATTTTCATTTTGTTGATGGATTAATACCAATCTTTACCAAATTCTTCCCCAAAATTTAAGAGCAGGAAAAGTTCATAAAACTTATTTTATGAAGCCAGCATTACCCAGAAAAAAGCCAAAGAAAGTCACCACAAGGGAAGAAAATTAGATGCCAATATTCCTGAGGAATATACATGCAAAATGTCTCAACAGTAACATCACATTAAGGGAATTACACATCATGACAAAATGGGATTTATTCCTAGGATGCAAGGACAGTTCACTATATACAAATCACTGCAATACATCACATTCACAGAGTGAAGGAATAAAGTATCTTATCAATAGGTATAAAAAATTGACCCCTTCATGATAAAATACTCAACCAACTAGTAATAAAAAGTATGACCTCAACATAAAATAGACCATATATGACAAGCTCACAGATAACATCACACTAAACAGTGAAGAGCTGAAAACTTTCCTCTAACATCAGAACAAAATAAGGTGCCCACTGTTACTACTCAGTACTATAATTTCTAGCCAGAACAGTTAGGCAAGAAGTCAAAGCATCCAAATCAGAAAGGGCTAAGTAAAATCATCTCCATTTGCAGATGACATAATCCTCTTATGTAGAACACCATAAGATTCCACCAAAAATCTGTTACAATAAACAAGTTCAGTAAAGTTATAAGATGCAAAATTAACATACAGAATTCTGTTGCCTTTCTATATACTGATAATGAGCTATTAGAAGTAAATTAAGGAAACAATCTCATTTACAATGAAATCAAAAAGGATCAAGTACATAGAAATAAATTTAACCAAGGAGGTACGAGACATGTCCTATGAAACCTATAAGACACTGAACAAAGAAACTGAAATCAACACAAATAAATGAAAAGATTAACATGGATCAGAAGAATAAATGTTGTTAAAATGTTGTTAAATACACAGAGCAATCTACAGATTCAGTGCAATCCTTACCAAAATACCAATAACATTTTTCACAAAACTAAGACAATAATATTAAAATTTGTATGGAAGCACACACACAAAAAAATCCCAAATAGCCAAAACAATCTTGAGAAACAATAACAAATGCTTCTTGACTTCCAAACAGTGTGATACTGGCTTAGAAACTGACAGAGATCAATGGAACAGAACAGAGTCCAGAAATAAACCCACGCACACATGGTCAATTAATCTATGAAACAGAAGCAAGGATATAGAATGGGGAAAAGACAGACTCTTGAGCAAATGGTGTTCAAACAACCAGACAGTAACATGCAAAATAATCAAACTGAACTACTTTCTCTCACCATATGTAAAAAATAAACTCAAAGTGAATTAAAGACTTAAAAATAAGACCTGAAACCATGAAACCCCTAGAAGTAAACCTAAGCAGTAAACTCTTTGACATGTCTTAGCAAAATAGTTTTGGATTTATCCCCTCAGTCAAGGGAAATAAAATCAAATATAAACAAATGAGAACACACTCCAAACTAAATAGCTTTTGCACAGCAGAGGAAATCATCAACCAAACAAAAAGGCAGTCTATTGAATGGGAGCAGATATTTGCAAGAGATATGTCTGAAGGGGGTTAATATCAAAAGTATTTAAAGAACTCACAGAACTCTATAAAAAAAAGATCCCATTAAAAAAAAAAGGGCAGAGGACCTGAATACATATTTCTCCAAAGATGACATGCAGACAGCCTACAGGCACATGAAAAGATGCTCTGCATCACTAATCATCAGGGAAACGCAAACAAAAACCACAAAGAGGCATCTCTTCACCTGCCAGAATGGCTGTCCTCAAAAGGACGACAGATAACAAGCCCTGGCAAAGCTGTGAAAAGGGAACCTCAATGCACTTTCAATAGGAATGCAAATGGGTAAAGCCACTATGAAACACAGTATGACGTTTACCTGCAAAACTAAAAATATGACCCAACAGTTCCACTCCTGGGTATAGACCTGAACAAAGTCAGAAAAGATATACGCACTCTGGTCTATAACAGAGCCAAGATATGGAAGCCTCTTAAGTGTCCACGACTAAGAAGATATGGTGAATGTATTCACAACACAGTATTACTCAGTCATAAAATAGGATAAATCTTGCCACTTGTGACAACACAGACAACTACTGCATTATGTCATTTATATGCAGAATTTAAAACCCAAAACAAACTAATAAACAAAACTAGATAAACAAAGCCAGATACAGAGAACAAACATGGTTACCAGAGCAGGGAGGGGTGTAAGGGGATGGGAAATATATGTGAAGGGAATTAAGAAGTACAAACTACCAACTGTAAAATCAAAGGGATATAATGTACAGTATGGGGAAAATAGTAATATTAACCATTTTGTATGATGAGTAATCTATAAAAATTTCAATTCATTGTATTGTACACCTGAAATAAACATGTTTGAGTTAAAAAAAAACAAAAATCATTCAAGGAGTCACAGAATCTCAAGGTCAAATAGAGAATGTTAACCAAAAAAATCCAACAGTATTACAAATGGATAAAGCCACTTCACTGAACAGAGTTGGGGAAACAGGTGCTAACCTGAGTAACTCGGGAAATAAATAAGATCCCATAAACCTCAGATATGCAGATGACACCACCCTTATGGCAGAAAGTGAAGAGGAACTAAAAAGCGTCTTGATGAAAGTGAAAGAGGAGAGTGAAAAGGTTGGCTTAAAGCTCAACATTCAGAAAATGAAGATCATGGCATCCAGTCCCATCATTTCATGGGAAATAGATGGGGAAACAGTAGAAACAGTGTCAGACTTTATGTTTTTGGACTCCAAAATCACTGCAAATGGTGACTGCAGCCATGAAATTAAAAGATGCTTACTCCTTGGAAGAAAAGTTATGACCAACCTAGATAGCATATTCAAAAGCAGAGACATTACTTTGCCGACTAAGGTCCGTCTAGTCAAGGCTACGGTTTTTCCTGTGGTCATCTATGGATGTGAGAGTTGGACTGTGAAGAAGGCTGAGCACCGAAGAATTGATGCTTTTGAACTGTAGTGTTGGAGAAGACTCTTCAGAGTCCCTTGGACTGCAAGGAAATCCAACCAGTCCATTCTGAAGGAGATCAGCCCTGGGATTTCTTTGGAAGGAATGATGCTAAAGCTGAAACTCCAATACTTTGGCCACCTCATGCGAAGAGTTGACCCATTGGAAAAGACTCTGATGCTGGGAGGGATTGGGGGCAGGAAGAGAAGGGGACGACAGAGGATGAGATGGCTGGATGGCATCACGGACTCGATGGACGTGAGTCTGAGTGAACTCGAGGAGTTGGTGATGGACAGGGAGGTTTGGCGTGCTGCGATTCATGGGGTCGCAAAGAGTCGGACACGACTGAGCGACTGAACTGAACTGAAAGTCAAAAGGATCTGTACATAAGCACTGCACTCTAGTTCATAAAGTAGTTTCCCACAGGGGTAGTATGTTAACAACTCTGAAACCACTCTACACGTGTACCGTAACGGAACAATTACTAATGGAGATGGGAGCCGCTTCTCTCACTGTTGGAGTAGGAGGCAACATATAGCAAGGGGAGGAGAACAAGATCTGTGTCGTAATGGATTAGAGTTGGAGACAGTCATGTGAAGTTATTTTCAGGTTATTATTAAAAATATGATTACATATAAAAAGTGTATAGGCAGGCACCCTGGGTCAGGAAGACTCCCTGGAGAAGAATATGGCAACTCATTCCCATGTTCTTGCCTGGGAAATCCCATGGACAGAAGAGCCTGGAGGGCTGCAGTCCATGGGGTCGCAAAAGAGTCAGACACAACTCTGCAACTAAACAACAAACATATATACTCAAATTAGTCATTTCTTTACTTTGTCAGCTGAAGCAATTAATTCATGTAACACTCATATCCTAGTTCATAATACCACTCACCAATAAGACTAACCAGAACTTCTTGGGGAAAACACACACACACACACAAATACTAGAATGGGAGCTGCACATGCAAGATTAATCTAGAACATCTTGTAGGGCCAGAAAGTAAAGAAGACTCAAAAGAAAAACAGACAAAAATAAAGCACATAGTAGTGTGGGGACAGGAAGGGGATATGGGCATGAACTGAAAGAACTCCCAAGGGCTAAAGTTAGAACAATTTTAGCGACAACATAAAGTAGTATTGGATTATAAACCGAAGTATAAATATTTATGAGTCTATACAGCTATAAGTAAGTTATTCAATAAATAAATGGCAAATAGACAAATGTATATGCAAGAACAAATGATTTTATGAAGACATAATGATGACTGTCAGAGCTGATTGCACTGTTTCTATATGTAGGCCCCCTCTCTGCCTATAAAAACTCTTGTCCCCAGACTGGGGTGGGGGAATCAGCCTTTGCACGGGAGTCTGCCCTCTCTGCTTGCTTGCTGGCATCTAAAATAAAGTGAACTGTTCTTTCCACTAACCTGGGCTCTTTATTGACATTTGAGTAGCAAGCAGCTGGAACCCATTTTTGGTTACAGGACTTCTGGACTAAAGATGGCATTTTGCTAACTGGTGGAGCTGTTGATGGGAATAAGGTACCCATACTGTCTGCCCCAATGGAATTTACAGTCTAGCACGGAAAACATATTAAACAAACGTCTAATAAGTGTTGTGAAAGGGGACGTTCCTGAACTTTCTGGTCATGTACTCTGGTTCGGTTTTCAAAAATTGAGGTTAATTTTCTAGAGAGAAACCATCAGGCAGGCTAACTTGAATGGAGTCGGGAGTAAGTACCATTTTGAATATGTGTTACTTTTCCCTGATTCTAGAATGCAAATATGGGCAGCGGGGCGGGGCAGTGGGGGGAGACTTAAACTACATGTTAAATATGGAAACTCACTTCTAATAAAATCAAGTTAGAGTGACTTTTACATTGCCATCGAAATGTAGTTGAATTTCAGATTTTAGGGCCCTAGACCAGCTATAAATAATCAGAATGCATGAGACTGAGCCTGGAGATAGTAATTTTAAACAAGTAACCCAAGAGTTCGCTGTACATTTTAATATTAGGGAAGTAACTGATTCAATTTCAACTCACCAATATTCTATCTTGTTTCTAGCTTCTGTAGTCTGTTCACATTCCCTGGTTCCAGGCTTCTTTCTACTTTTAAAGTCAGGGAAACAGAGATGGAATTCCCAACTTATGACTGAGACTCTCCTCCTATCTCACGGACCACGGCTCGGGAAGTTTCTCTGGTTTAAGGATCCAAGTGATTGGATTGATTCCACCTGGACAACCAAGGTTAATCTCCATTCAAGATCCTTGAATGTACTTGTCTCTGCAAAGTCCCTTCAGCTATTTTGGTAACACATTCCAAGGTTACAAGGATAAGAAGGTGGACGTCTTGGAGGGGAAGGGTATGTTATTTTTTCTACAATAATATATATTGTGTAGAAAGTGAAGTCGCTCAGTCATGTCTGACTCTTTGCGACCCCATGGACTGTAGCCTGCCAGACTCCTCCATCCGTGGGATTCTCCAGGGAAGAATACTGGAGTGGGTTGCCATTTCCTTCTCCAGGAGATCTTCCCAACCCAGGGATCGAACCTGGGTCTCCCGCATTGCAGGCAGACGCTTTACCATCTGAGCTACCAGGGAAGCTGAGAGTCATTTCTTAGCTACTACACATTAACCATGGTATTGGTTATTAGCATATTCCTCTTACACAGGTGAAAACAAGAGTGGAAAGAAAAGCTTAAAGAGTAGAAAGGAGACTTACTGAAAAGATTTTTCATCACTCTACGTTTGATCCAAATGTAATCTTAAATGCAAAGGAAGAAATTGTACCTTCCAATATTCTATATAAGTCTTTTCCCCATTTAGCTTTTATATCAGATTAAATGCATATCAGTATTAGAAGTCAAATGGAGACCTATGTAGAATATTGGAACAGGAGCCAGCACTCTAATGTGGGTCACCATCTTTGTACTTACATTATGCTATCACCAATACAAAACCAAACGTGAGGAATTTTACTCATAGTCCACAATCTTCCACATAATCTCCTAAAACAGACTGCCATCAGCCTTTAAAAGTTTGAGGCTTACTTGCTTGTATTCAGTTTGGGATTTATGTTCTTGTTGTTCTGTGGCAAGTTTAGAACTCACTAAGCAGTTATATATTGAAGCACAGGAAATGTGTACTTGAGGTGCTTGAAATTTTTCTTGAGAGGACAGTTAAGAGTATAAGGCAAGGATCAAAGAAATAAAAAGCATGTGGATTAAGACCTGCTTTGTTTTTAAACCAATCACGGTTCTTTTTAGACAAGAAGTAACTCTCAACACCCTCAAAACGAAGATGCACAATCAGAGTTACACAAATGACAATGCAACAAGGCGAAAGCTCACAATAGCACAGTGTACTCTTTGTTCTGTGCAAAGAGCTATAACCCTTCACTTGGGAAACCCCACAGGGACACACTGTTTTCATCACATGTGCCTACTCAGAGATAAACAAACCCAGGGGAGATGTGCATTTGTGGAAAGATGTTCATACTCTTCATTTAAACGTCTCTGCCCAATGTTTAGAAGAGTCATGAAATCTGTGTTGACTGGTTTCTATTGGAAACTTTGTGCAGCAAGCACAGAAGAGTGTTAACTACACTTACTGTAAACCTTGAGCACCAAAGCAAGTTAAATTTGTATCAAGCAGTATTAAATCAAAGGATCCTTCTAAATGATGAGATGCTCTTGTACACAGGATCATGTTTTAAATATGATTGTGCTGAGCCCATAATCTGATATTTTATTACATAAAGATTTCATTGAGAGACATAAAAGAATGAGGTAAGGAATTCTACTGTCATACCAATGCCATTTTGTTATAAATCTCTCTAAACCTACTCAATGTCATCCAAAGCACATTTAAAGAGAGAAACATGTTTCTCTTGTCCATTCAACAACATACTAGAAATTTCCCCCCTCATACAGTACTTGATTAAAGGTCAGATGTTCTTTGCAGAACTGACTGTATCATCAGAGAATGCTTTTAGTGGCTTTTCACATAGCTCATAAAACAATTTTGGATTTTGAGCTAGCTGTGATAAAATCAGACTAGGGTGTCAACATCAGACACTATTTAACAAGGAGACATAGTTCATGTTACCACAGGCTTCTGTTTGCACGACTACTCATCAGGGGGCTCAAGCACCTCAGCAGGGGCCCTTTCACTCCCTGCTGTTTCTGATTCTTAGAAGAGTAGCAGCAACAAACAGAAATCTCCTCTTTTCTCTCTCCCTGTCCTCAACCCCTCATGGGCCATACAGCCACAAAAGTGTAATCAAGCATATTAGAAACAAAATAATAAAATCTCAAATTATGAAACTGGTTGGGAAGAAAACAATTTCCTCTTCCCCTCTTGGTGCTTTTGGCTGGTCAAGTAACTAAAATGATGTCTGAGACAGATTAACAAGAAAAACTAGGACTTGCCACGTGGTAGTTAGTGGTAATGAACCTGCCTGCCAGTGCAGGAGACATAAGAGATATGAGTTTGATCCCAGAGGCAGGAAGATCCCCTAGGGAGGGCATGGCAACACTACTTCTCCAGTATTTTTGCCCGGAGAATCACATGAACAGAGCCTGGCAGGTAATAGTCCACTGGGTCGCAAAGAGTCGGACAAGACCGAAGAGACTTATCACAACAGGAGAAAAAAAACTAATCATGTATGGAGAACTCCATGGACTACAAGCTCAAAGAACAGTCAGGCAATTGGAGTGTATTTGCTATTCTGAGCTAAAAAGAAAGGAGTGGGGGTCTGGGACTTCAAAGGGAAGGAAAGCAATTCACAGGAAGATGAAATGAGCAAATGTTTGGTAAAGAATGTCTGCTGGCCATACAGAAACAACTGGACACAGAGAAGAACTGTAACAAATTGACCCTGCTAGGTTCCTCCTAGTGAACCACCCCTAGTTCATATTATACCGTGTTGTCTGTGGTGATAGCTCTCCTAGAATAGGTTCTCTACCTAAATTCTTTTAGGTAGTCATAGGGAAGGTCAGAGGTTCTTCCTGAGTCTTTTCGACATTAAAAATAATTAGCCTAAAACAATTCTCATGTCAAAGAGAAATATTTTGAGCTGACAAATTTTGCTCTCTTACAATGCCTTCAACAGAATGCAGATGCCTATTAAATTGGCATCTTCACTCCTAATTCTTAATGTGTTCCCAACTGATACTTGAAACTGCTGTCAGATATCTGCAGTGAGCTATTCTGTAACAACCATTTATCCAGAAACTGAGATATTTTTTTCTCTCATTAAATTGGGTTCTGTGTATCTGATTTCTGTCACTTTTACTATCATTCTTTTCAAGGTAGATACTTTGGAACCATCTTTTCATTTAAGGCAAAATGTTTACTGGACTCTCAATTTCTTCCCGCTATTGTTCAATTTTTCATAGTTTAGGGCCTATTCAAGAAGCTTAATGACTTCTTGTTTGAACTTAATATAGTAAACCTAATTGGGAAAGAGTCATAATTTTGAAAGCAAATATTAAAAAGTTTAAAACAAAATCTGGAATATCTAGAATTGGCTGAGGAGTGACAACAAAAAAATCATCAGTATCAATTTTATTGAAGGTATTTTGTGATGTCAATATTCTTCAAACATGCAACTTTTTAAAAAATTAAGCCCTTTTATTTAAATTAAACCTTTTTTAAAAAGTTCTTTTCCAACAGTTTTTTAAAAATGATTTACATTCCTCTGAAGATTAGCAAAAACCCTTAATGTAATTGCTATAATGAAACTGCTTTAAAGTTTCTATATTCTTAACTCACACAAATCCCTATTTTTTAATAGGGATCTTCATATCTCTTAAGGGATGCTGACAAGGACAAGTGTTAGTAACTCAGTTATGTCTGACTCTCTGCAAGCCCATGGACCGTAGCCCGCCAGGCTCCTCTATGCGTGGAATTCTCGAGGCAAGAATACTGGAGTGAGTTGCCATATCCTTCTTCAAGGGATCTTCCCGACCCAGGGTCTTTTGCTTTGCAGGCTGATTCTTTACCATCTAAGCCACTAGGGAAGCCCAAGGGATGCCTTGCTGGCTAAGAAAACATCAGGAAAGGAACAACTCTCTCATCCCTTCCTAGCCACCATCCTCATTCATATCTCTGATACTTTCCTTCTTCTCTGAGATTTACACCGTGAAGATGACTTGGTTTTATTCAAAGACGGGTCAACAGGTTGCTGCACTGGCTTGAGAACAAAGCAAGTGAAAATAGTCTAAACTCTGACAGAACCCTGTTGAAAATTCTGTCGTTTAAGTACACCTGAAGGCACAGAGATTCAAATTAAATAATATGTGAGGTTGCTATCAATGGAGCAAGTGAATCACAAAATACTGAATGACTACCATTTGTTTAGGACCATGTTAGACCCGGGGATGCTCCCTCAAGACTGATGCCTGTCCTTAAGGATCTTGGAATCAAGTGGGTGAGTCCAAACTAAGAAACAAATCAGAGAAAAGCTGGTTTATAGACAGTATAAATCATAAGTCATCTAAATCATAGATAGTATAGTCATAAGCTGAATTGTGCAGCCCAGAATTGTCATGCTAGAGGAAGACTGTCCATGGGCCTAAAACTATCAGAAAAGGTACAGCACTGTGATTAGCCTAAGCAAGATAATGAGGAAAGTAGATAAGAAGTGAGAGAATGGGCATTTGCAAACATTTCAAGCAACATGAATATTACGAGTAAAAGCAAAGAAGTGAGAGTGATGGTGGTGAGTTCTCAAAGCACTAAGCACAAGTGTGTCTACCTCACAATGGGGCCAGAGCAGAGGGGATCTGCATAATGGCTCTGAGTGAAGCTGAGTATACAAGGAGAGGCCTGACTCTTGATAAAGTTTTGGTTTGGAGAAGATTAGTTTAGATCAATGAACAGATGTATTAGAGGAACAGAAGCCTGTGTGATAGATAAACCCCATAATCTCAGTGGCTTAACATAATAGACATTCATTGCTTACTTAGGTGAAGTCCAAATCAGGTTGTTTCCTATTGGAGACAAATGTGCATTTGAGCTGATGAAATAAATATTAGGTTGGTGCAAAAGTAATTGCAGTTTGCATTTCTCAGCTAAGAGCTGAGAAACCTAGTAAGAGGTTCATAGATGAAAGACTTACACAGAGATCAAAACTATGACTCCAAACCAATAAAAGGAGTAGAGATAAAATATAACTCCAATTCCATAATTTATGTAATAATACATGTGTGTTCTCTATACTAGGCTGTTCTCTATATATTAGTTACAAAAGTAACTGTGGTTTTGCATTGTTGAAATTTGTCATTTGATAGTGGAATCCATCCTTAAATAAATGTGGCTATGTTATACATCATTTTAATATGCATTTCTTGCTTTATGTTTTTTGCTGATGTCTTACTACTTGCTATTTATTTTATATGTATTTTAGACTATATAAATGATGTTAGGCAAAAGCAAATTCAAGCATTTTTTTATTCCAGTTCAAAATGGGTCACAAAGCAGCAGTTACAACTCACGACATCAACACGCATTTGATGGCCCAAGAACTGCTACCAAACATACAGTGCACTGGTGATTCAAGATGTTTTGTAAAGGAAATGAGATCCCTGAAGATGAGGAGCATCATAGCTGACCGTCAGAAGTTGACAATGACCAACTGAGAGCATCATCGAGCCTGATCCTCTTACAACTACACAAGAAGTTGCCCAGGAGCTCAACACCAACTATGCTACGGTTATTCAGCATTTGAAACAAATTGGAAAGGTGGAAAAGCTCTCCAAGTGTGTGCCTCATGGGTTGGCAGCAAATCAACAAGTTGTTATTTTGAAGTGTCATATTCTCTTATTCAATGTAACAACAATGAAACATCTTCCAATCAAAATTGTTAAGTGCAACAAAAACTGGATTGGATATTACCAACCAGTGATGACCAGCTCAGTCGCAGGACTGAGAAGAAGCTCCAAAGCACTTCCTAAAGCCAAAAGAAAGTGAAAGTGAAGTCACTCAGTCATGTCTGACTCTTTGCAACCCCGTGGACTTGGTCACTGTCTGGTGGTCTTCTGGTAGTCTGATCCACTACAGCTTTCTGAATCCCAGCAAAACCATTACATCTGAGAAGTATGCTCAGCAAATCGATGAGATGTACCAAAAATGGCAACGCCTGCAGCCAGCATTGGTCAACAGAAAGGGCCCAGTTCTCCACAACGATGCCTGACCATACTTCCCATAACCAATGCTTCAAAAGTTGAATGCACTGGGCTACAAAGTTTTGCTTCATCCACCATAGTCACCTGACCTCTTGCCAAGTGACTACCACTTCTTCAAGCATCTCAACAACATTTTGCAGGGAAAATGCTTCTACAACCAGCAGGAGGCAGAAAATGCTTTCTAAGAGCTTGTCGAATCCTGAAGCATGTATTTTTATGCTATAGGAATAAGCATTTCTTATTGGCAAAACTGTGTTGATTGTAATGATTCCTATTTTGATGAATAAAGATGTGGTTGAGTCTAGTTATAATGATTTAAAATTCACGGCCCAAAACTCCAATTACTTTTGTACCAACCTAATAACACCATAGCTCATATACAGCCTTCTGCCAACATGCATTCATTATTATCTCACTTAGCAAACATTTCTTAAACACCTACTATATGTTAGGTTCCATGTTTGACTGACACTGGAAATATTGAGTGAGGAAAAGATATGGTCCTTGCCCTTGGAGGAGCTTTCAGCTGATGAGGAAGCCAGACAACAAAAAAAGTGAGTATGACATTGTCTCCTGGAGAGGAAAACAGGAAGGAAGCGTTTCCTAGAGTGCGGAATCACAGAGCTTGAACAAAACCCTTTAATGAGAAATATTTGACTGCCCAATGGGAGCAGTTGCTCTAGTAAGTGCTTGAAAAAAGCATTATAAATTCCGAGTTCAGTTCAAAAACACCTGGCTTTTCAAAGTAAAAGTTCATCATATAGTCCAATTGTTTCTAAACATGGCTGTTCAACAGAATCACATCTGAAGCTTTGGAGAAGAAAAAATGCCTGGGCATTTTTATTTTTCAATAAATTCCAAGGTAATTCTAAAATGCATCTGGATTTTAAAAGTGATTACAGGTTTCTTTTTAAATTAAGTGGTAGTTTTAGTGATATAGACTTCTATTATTTTCTGTTGACCAATTATGATCCAATGATTAAAACATATAATAGTTGCATAATCACAAAAGTCAAAGATGTTGATCAGTCTTCACAATCAACAGTCAGGCAAAAAAATAAAAGATAATTACAACTGCAAGCCACAATGGAAACATGATCAATCTAACAATATAAAGTAATTATACAATTATACAACTTGGGAGGTGAAGAAGAAAAATGTTGTAAGCGCAAGTGCACACATGCATGTGTTTTCATCCCCCTTTCAATGGCTAAGTTAAAGATCTCTCTTGATAAATGCCACATAGCATTGGAAAATATGTGGGTTATTTTCAAATATCATTTGATAATGATTTCTAACATAATTTCACAGTGAAACGAGAACAGACTCTGTATGATTTCAATACCTTTGCACCATGAAATTTTTTTTACCTTGTTTTATGTTCCAGGATATGTTCCAGTGTCTCCTCATTTATAGTCTATGGGAACTTGAATAGAATTTATATCCTACTCTTATGTGAAAATTGTATAAATCTTAATTGTGTTGAATTGGTTCATGGTGCTTTTCAGATCTATTATATCCTACTTTTCTGTCTGTTCATTCTATTAATTTTTAAGAGTTTGATATTGAAACTACAACCAAAAATCTTAATTTATCTACTTAAAAATAATTGTAATATAGAGTGGAACTATATACTATATATATATATATAGAGAGAGAGAGAGAGAGAGTAACTGTGTTCAGTATTTTCCAAGTTTTCTCTAAATGTGTTATCATACTTTCATAATTTAAAAAAGAAAAAGAAAAAAAGCAACTGTACTTCTACATACTTTCAATAAACAATAAAAAAAACAAAACAGGCTTTTTATCTATTGGTTCTTATCAACTGCAAAGATCCAGCCATGCCAATTGCTCTCCGAATGTGGGTGTTTATTTTTCTGCTAATTTCCTGAGGTATTACAAGTATATCCTATACTTGGTGGCCACTTCCAAATAAAACTTCTTCAGTTTCACAGTTATTTCACAACTGAGAAAAAGAGGAGGTTCTTCTACTGACCTTGCCAGTGACTAGATGTGCTTGTCTCAGAGACTCATCAGGACTTGAGTTTTCTGCTTGTATAAAAATGTACAAAGTCCCTTTCAGCTCCAGATTTAAATTACATACTTCTAAGATTCTGAGTGAAATTCTATTTCTCCTTAGGACATTCCTCTTCAATGCAGGATATCTGGCACTGCCACGCTGTATTTACAAAGTTATTTACAGAGAAACTTACAGTGGCTTCCCAGGTGGCACCAGTAGTCAAGAATTTGCCTAACAGTGCAGGAGACATAGGAGAGATGGGTCAATCCTTAGGCTGGGAAGGACCCAGGTCCTTGACCCAAGGTCAGTCCTACGGTCCATGGGGTCACAGAGTCAGACACGACTGAGGACACACGCACACACATACATACATAGAAACAGTAGAGCGTACTGGTTATGGGTATGAGATTTGAAGTGTCTGCTGCTCCTGCTAACTAGGTTCAATCCCGCATAATACTCCATGGCTGGTTGAGCAAGACAGTAAAACTCCTTGTGTCTTAGTTTCTGTAAAATAGAGGTAAGATTAGAACTCACCCTCTTTGGTTGATACAAAGATTAAAGGAGCTGTTTTTGAGGGAGGGGCCCAAACTTTCCTTGTTCTTAGAGCTCTAAGTACTAAGTCTTTTCACTGTGTCCCCAAGCCACACAAAATACTTCATAGCAGCATTTCTTAAATGACTTCATCCAAACAATTTAAGAAGCATTTATGTTCTAGCAACTTACAGTAGCAGCCACTAGAAAATATAGCACACATAATTTAAAAGAAAAACAATATTGCAAAGATATAATCACAAAGAATATTATGTGATCTAAGGGTGAAACTATGGCATAGCTCGAGCCAGATGTTTAAGCAATGTCCAAAACTGTCAACTACCATATTTTCCTAAACATTTGAAATACTCCCCCAAACAACGGTGAGTATACTACAATGCTGTCCCAGTACACAGTTTGGGAATCACAGAGCTAACTCATGTAAAGCACTCAGAGGCTGCCATGTACCAGCATTCAGTAAGTGTTGGCTATTTGTCTATTTTATCTCTGATTCAAACCCTATATGATTTACAGTTTGCTTTATACAACCATCTTCAGATTAGGAAACTGGGCTTCCAGGAGCCTGAGTACTTTACCTACTTATACTAGGAAGTGGAGACAATAGAATTTTCATTCAGGTCTACCTGGGTTGAAAGACTTTATGAACTCTTCCCAATATATCACATTGCTTCCTTTTCATTTAAGACCTGGCTGTTCTAATAAATTTTAAACTTAAAATTTTTATTTACACACACCACTTATCAGTAAGATAGATATCATGCCTCTAGGTGAACAGCAGCCCCTGTGTTGTAATCTATCCATTGGAGAAGGAAATGGCAACCCACTCCAGTATTTTTGCCTGGAGAATCCCATGAAGGGAGAAGCCTGGTAGGCTACAGTCCACAGGGTTGCAAAGAGTTGGACACGACTGAGCTACTTCACTTCTATCCATAGACTTGTTTTTATTGCAAATTTTGAAATTCTCAGACGGAAAAGCACAGGGTTCAGTTCAGTTCAGTGGCTCAGTCTTGTCTGACTCTTTGCGACCCCATGGACTGTAGCACGCTAGGCCTCCCTGTCCATCACCAACTCCTGGACTTTACTCAAACCCATGTCCATTGAGTCGGTGATGCCATCCAACCCTCTCATTCTCTTCTCCTTCAGCCTTCAATCTTTCCCAGCATTTGGGTCTTTTCAAATGAGTCAATTCTTTGTATCAGGTGACCAAAGTGTTGGCGTTTCAACTTCAGCATCAGTCCTTCCAATGAATACTCAGGACTGATTTCCTTTAGGATGGACTTGTTGGATCTCCTTGCAGTCCCAGGGACTCTCAAGAGTCTTATCCCCACACCATAGTTTGAAAAGTACAAAAGGTACTACAAAATTGCTACCAAACTTTCACAGATGTTAACATGTTACCATATTTGCTTCACATTTTGTAAAGAAATAAGACATAAATCAAGTTACACTCTTACTTCATACCCTCTCCCTACTCCTTCTGCAGTCCTCCTTCCTTGGAAGGAACTGCCACTTGAAGCTGGTGTCGCTGCTGCCCACATTTCTGTTCTCTTACTATGCACACATGCTGTGTGCAAACCACTGAGACTCTGGGGCGTCAAGATCTATGTGTTTACCTTCATGTTCTTCTTATCCCCTGCTGCGATTTATGGGGTTGCAAAGAGCCAGACACAACTGAGTGACTGAACTGAACTGAACTCTGTGTCTAGAACAGAACCTGACAACCTGCCAGACACTCTGTAGACTTCATGAATGATTACACAGCAGAGATGTTGTTCAGATTTTTAAAAGCACAGAAATGTCATCATACTACACATTCTATTGCATTTGCTTTTCCCCCCTAACACTGTATTTCTGGGATTAATCATATTGATATGTATTAATCTAGTTCATTCATCTTAATCCCTCTGTCCGTGGGATTCTCCAGACAAGAATACTGGAGTGGATTGCCATGCCCTCCCCAAGGGATCTTCCTGATGCAGGGATCAAACCCGCGTCTTTTACATTGCCTGCATTGGCAGGCATGTTCTTTACCACTAGCACTACCTGGGAAGCCCAATAGAATAATGAACAAATTATCTATCTGTTCCCATAAGGATACTTAGATTTTACTGTGTTAAAACATGTTGCCCTAAACACTGTTGTACAAATTACATCAATATTGAGATTTTTTCCTCATATTTGTCAGAGAGATCAACTTTACTATTTAAATGTTGACGGTAACTCTTAGACATAGCTGATGGGAGCTTGGCAACAATTAATTAAATTTAAGATATTGAGAGTCTATGATCTAGCAATACCAATTCTAGACGTAAATCAACAAGGGCCTGAGTATGAGAATGTTCAATCTCAATACTTTTAACAATAAAAGTTATTTTCCATCTTTTCTTGTTTTTGTCATTTATTGATGCATAACCAATCTGTTCTAAAACTTAGTGGATAAAAATAAGCAATTTATTATAATCATGGATTTTGTGGATCAGTGATTTAGAAAGGGAGCAGTTGGAACAGCAATCTCTGCTCTATGTAGCCTGAGACCTCAGCTGAAAGGACTGGAAGGCTGGGAGTCAAAATCATCTGGAAGCATCTTTTGTTCACATGTCTAATAGCTGCTGCCTCCCAGGTAGCACTAATGATAAAGAACACACCTGCCAATGCAGAAGACACAAGAGACATGGGTTCGATCCCTGGGTATGAAGATCCTCTGGAGGAGGAAATGGCACCCCACTCCAGTATTCTTGCCTGGAAAATCTCATGTATAGAGGAGCTCTGTGGGCTACAGTCCCTGGGGTCACAAAGAGTGGGACATGATTAAAGTGACAGAGCACACATACCAATTGACGCTGGTGGCTGTCAGGAACCTTGGCTGGAGGCATTAGCTAATCCTCATGCAGCATCTTCATGGTGCTTGCTCACAGTGTGGCAGCCTCAGACATTTTCTGTGGACCTCAGAGTCCCACAGCAGAGTGTCCCAAGAGAGGCAGGTAGAGACTGTATCGTTTTGTAGGGCCTAGTCTCAGAAGTCGCATGGCATTTCTATCATCACAGTCACTGGGCCCACCTCAACCAAGGTAGAATACAGACTCCATTTTTCAATGGGACAAGCATCAAAGAACATACAGGAAGGGAAACACTGTTGAAGCCATTTTGGAAAAAGTCACATCTACTGCATCTCTTCTCCCTGACTCTTTTCTCTCTTTTTCTTCTTTCTGTGTCCACTGTGTTCCCTAAATTAGTAGACATTAGGGGCCGTCCAGGCAGAGTTAGTAGTAAAGAACTCATCTGCCAGTGCAGGAGAAGCAGGAGACGTAGGTTTGGTTCAATTCCTGGGCCAAGAAGATCCCCTGGAGGAGCAAATGGCAACCCACTCCAGTATTCTTGCCTAAAGAATCCCATGGACAGAGGAGCCTGGTGGGCTAGAGTCCATGGGATTGCAAAGAGTTGTCCATGACTGAAGTGACTTAGCATACATGCAGAGCCTCTGTATCAATTCTATGTGTTTTATATATATATACACACACATATATATACATATATATAAGCATACATATACACACACACAGAACCTTACATGGAACAACTGACCGGTTCAAAATTGGGAAAGGAGTATGACAAGACAATGTTGTATATTACCCAGCTTATTTAACTTCTGTCCAGAGTATATCATGTGAAATGTTGGTCTGGATGAATCACAAGGTGGAATCAAAATTATCAGGAAAAATTTCAACAACCTAAGTTATGCAGATGATACTACCCTAATGGCAAAAAGCTAAAAGGAAATAAACAGCCTCTTGATGAAAGTGAAAAAGGAGAGTGAAAAAGCTGGCTTAAAACTCAACATTTAAAAAACCCAGACCATGGCATCTGGTCCCATCACTTCATGGAAAAAAGGGAAAAAGTAGAAGCAGTGACAGAGTTTATGCTCTTGGGCTTCAAAATCACTGTGTATGGTGACTGCAGCCATGAAATTAAAAGATGCTTGCTCCCTGGAAGGAAAGCTGTGACAAACCTAGGGAACATATTAAAAAGCAAAGACATCACTTTGCCCACAAAGGCCCATCTAGTCAAAGCTATGGTTTTTCCATTAGCCATGTACAAATGTGAGAGTTGTACCATTAAAAAGGCTGAGTGCCAAAGAATGGATGGTTTCAAATTGTGGTGCTGTAAAAGACTGTATTAGAGTGTCTTGGACTGAGAGGAGTTCAAACCAGTCAATCCTAAAGGAAATCACAATATTCACTGGAAGGATGCTGAAGCTGAAGCTACAATTCTTTGGTCACCTGATGCAAAGAGTCAGCTCATTGGCAAAGACTATGATTCTGGGAAAGACTGAGGGTAGGAGGAGAAGGGAGTAACAGAGATGAAATGGTTGGATGACATCATTGACTCAATGGTCATGAGTTTGAGCAAACTCCAGGAGACAATGAAAGACAGGGAAGCCTGGTGTGCTGCAGTCCATGGGGTTACAAATAGTCAGACACAACTTAGTAACTGAACAACAAAACATACACGCATGCATTTACAACTTCCTAATTCATACTTTTATTATTATTTCCATGCATAAAATGGTAATTGTATCAGCATTTGCCATCACATGTTATAATGTCAAACATATTTCCCTAAATTGGCTTTGTTCCTACATGATAAACAACTCTAAGCATTTACATGCACTGTCCTGTAGGACTTCCCCTCTTGTGCTATCTTTCATTCTTCAGCCGCTTTATTTCTACAGTAAGTTCTTCTATTGTTAGAAACAGACAAAATTTGTGCTGGTTCCATCATTATTTTGCTATTCTTTGAGTGAAAACAAATCTCATGACTTATGTTTTCCACTTTTCTCATCAGGAAGAAACATATGCACAACCTCCTGGATAGTCTGGACAATGATCTGGACCATCTTAGAATTTTCTTTTGCATTCTCGTTTAGTTAGTCTCTCTATAACAGCACACTACTTTCTGAAATAAATGCCTAGCCTTTCAACCTAAAAACTTACATTACCATCTTTAAACATAAACTCAGAAAGCCCTGGTTCTACTGAAATAAATTAACTTTTCTTTAGGGGTTTCCCATGGGTTGTGGTCTATTCAAATGTCCAAGGTAACCATAGGGGTTTTCCAACCTTGTGAGGGAGTTTAATATTCAAATTAAAATTTTTAATTAGGTATGTAACTCTATTTTTTTTCTTTTTTTTCCCCCCAGATCATCTAGGATGCATGGACCTGTATTTGATATTTAACTTTAGAAACCACTTTTGGCCTACATAATGGAAGGATATCTCTATTTTTGCTCATCTTGTCAAGTCCTTGAGTCTATTACACAGCATGTACTTATATATTTTCATCTCAAACACTCTATTTTATGTTGTTTAAAATATAAACATTATAAAGATTTTGGGAAAACAGTAAGCAGATAGTGCATAAAGAAGAAAGGTTATAAAAAAAGGAAGGAAGGAAATGGTAAAAGTTTATACTAAAGATTAATTGCATTATCTTAGCTCTTCTTCTCCCTACACATTCCATTCTAGCTGCACACACTCACCAGCATTCCCCATGCACAATGCCCTTTCATCTCTTGCTCTCTCTGGAAGTGAAGGTTACAGGGTCCAGAATGACACTCCCCTTTCTTGTGATAAAATTTAACTCCTGGCTCACATGTCATTTTCCGTGCATCAAATCATGGCTCCTGATTAGAGTAGATAGTTCTTTTCATATCATACTAAACAGTTATCTTTAGGACTATCTCTTTCACAAAGTTCCTCAGAGACTGGGCCCATGTCTTACTCATTTCTGAAACCCTAGTGCCAGGCAAATATTTGTTCAATTTGTGCATTATGAGTGACTATATTTATGACCTTGAATAAGTTACCTAGCCCATCTATGCTTTCTGCTTTGTAAAACAGAAATAATAATAGTATATAACTTAAAGGATTGCCTTGAGAATATAATGAAATAATCCATGTAGAATACAATGCCCAACATCATGTTCAGTAAATATAATATACAGCTACTGTTTTTATGGAAATGTTTTAAAAATACTGCATTTTATTTTATTTTTAAATATAAATGTATTTATTTTAATTGGAGGTTAATTACTTTACAATATTGTACTGGTGGTGCCATACATCAACATGAATCTGCTGCAGGTATGAATTTCACCTTTTTCTCAAGACCACACAGAACCTTCTCCAGGATAGAGCACATCCTGGGCCATAAATCTAGCCTTGGTAAATTCAAAAAAATTGAAATCATTCCAAGCATCTTTTCTGACCACAATACAGTAAGATTAGATCTCAATTATAGGAGAAAAACTATTAAAAATTCCAACATATGGAGGCTGAACAACACGCTGCTGAATAACCAACAAATCATAGAAGAAATCAAACAGTGTGGAGATTCCTTAAAAAATTGCAAATAGAACTACCTTATGACCCAGCAATCCGACTGCTGGGCATACACACTGAGGAAACCAGAATTGAAAGAGACACATGTACCCCAATATTCATCGCAGCACTGTTTATAATAGCCAGGACATGGAAACAACCTAGATGTCCATCAGCAGATGAATGGATAAGAAAGCTGTGGTACATATACACAATGGAGTATTACTCAGCCATTAAAAAGAGTACATTTGAATCAGTTCTGATGAGATGGATGAAACTAGAGCCGATTATACAGAGTGAAGCAAGCCAGAAAGAAAAACACCAATACAGTATACTAAGATATATATATGGAATTTAGAAAGATGGCAATGGCGACCCTGTATGCAAGACAGCAAAAAAGACACAGATGTGTATAACGGACTTTTGGACTCAGAGGGAGAGGGAGAGGGTGGGATGATTTGGGAGAATGGCATTGTAACATGTATACTATCATGTAAGAATCGAATCGCCAGTCTATGTCCGAAGCAGGATACAGCATGCTTGGGGCTGGTGCATGGTGATGACCCAGAGAGATGTTATGGGGAGGGAGGTGGGAGGGGGGTTCATGTTTGGGAACGCATGTGCACCCGTGGTGGATTCATGTCAATGTATGGCAAAACCAATACAGTATTGTAAAGTAAAATAAAGTAAAAATAAAAATAAATTTAAAAAATTAAAAAAAAAAAACAAAAAAAGAAATCAAAACACACATAGAAACAAATGAAAATGAAAATACAATGACCCAAAACCTGTGGGACACTGTAAAAGCAGTGCTAAGGGGAAGGTTCATAGCAATACAGGCATACCTCAAGAAATAAGAAAAAAGTCAAATAAATAACCTAACTCTACACCTAAAGCAACTAGAAAAGGAAGAAATGGAGAACCCCAGGGTTAATAGGAGTAAAGAAAGCTTAAAAATTAGGGCAGAAATAATGCAAAAGAAACAAAAGAGACCATAACAAAAATCAACAAAGCCAAAAGCTGGTTCTTTGAAAGGATTAAAAAAATTGACAAACTGTTAGCCAGACTCATCAAGAAACAAAGAGAGAAAAATCAAATCAATAAAATTAGAAATGAAAAAGGAGAGATCACAACAGACAACACAGAAATACAAAGGATCATAAGAGACTACTATCAGCAATTATATGCCAATAAAATGGACAACTTCAAAGAAATGGACAAATTCTTAGAAAGTACAACTTTCCAAAACTGAACCAGGAAGAATAGAAAATCTTAACAGACCTATCACAAGCACGGAAATTGAAACTGTAATCAGAAATCTTCCGGCAAACAGAAGCCCAGGTTTCACAGCTGAATTCTACCAAAAATTTAGAGAAGAGCTAACACCTATCCTACTCAAACTCTTCCATAAAATTGCAGAGGAAGATAAACTTCCAAACTCATTCTATGAAGCCACCATCACCCTAATACCAAAACCTGACAAAGATGCCACAAAAAAAGAAAACTACAGGCCAATATCACTAATGAACATAGATGCAAAAATCCTTAACAAAATCCTAGCAATCGGAATCCAACAACACATTAAAAAGATCATACACCATGACCAAGTGGGCTTTATCCCAGGGATGCAAGGATTCTTCAATATCTGCAAATCAATCAATGTAATTCACCACATTAACAAATTGAAAAATAAAAACCATATGATTATCTCAATAGATGCAGAAAAGCCTTTGACAGAATTCAACATCCATTTATGATAAAAACTCTCCAGAAAGCAGGAATAGAAAGAACATACCTCAACATAATAAAAGCTATATATGACAAACCCACAGCAAACATTATCCTCAATGGTGAAAAATTGAAAGCATTTCCCCTAAAGTCAGGAACAAGACAAGGGTGCCCACTTTCACCAGTACTATTCAACATAGTTTTGGAAGTTTTGGCCACAGCAATCAGAGCAGAAAAAGAAATCAAAGGAATCCAAATTGGAAAAGAAGAAGTAAAACTCTCACTGTTTGCAGATGACATGACCCTCTACGTAGAAAACCCTAAAGACTCCACCAGAAAATTACTAGAGCTAATCAATAAATATAGTAAATTTGCAGGATATAAAATCAACACAGAGAAATCCCTTGCATTCCTATACACTAATAATGAGAAAATAGAAAGAGAAATTAAGGAAACAATTCCATTCACCATTGCAACAAAAAGAATAAAATACTTAGGAATATATCTACCTAAAGAAACTAAAGACCTATATATCGAAAACTATAAAATACTGGTGAAAAAAATCAAAGAGGACACTAATAGATGGAGAAATATACCATGTTCACGGATTGGAAGAATCAATATAGTGAAAGTGAGTATACTACATAAAGCAATTTATAGATTCAATGCAATCCCTATCAAGCTACCAACGGTATTTTTCACAGAGCTAGAACAAATAATTTCACAATTTGTATGGAAATACAAAAAAAAACTCGAATAGCCAAAGCAATCTTGAGAAAGAAGAATGGAACTGGAGGAATCAACCTGCCTGACTTCAGGCTCTACTACAAAGCCACAGTCATCAAGACAGGATGGTACTGGCACAAAGACAGAAATATAGATCAATGGAACAAAATAGAAAGCCCAGAGATAAATCCATGCACCTATGGACACCTTATCTTTGACAAAGGAGGCAAGAATATACAACGGATTAAAGACAATCTCTTTAACAAGTGGTGCTGGGAAAACTGGTCAACCACTTGTAAAAGAATGAAACTAGAACACTTTCTAGCACCCACAAAAATAAACTCAAAATGGATTAAAGATCTAAACATAAGACCAGAAACTATAAAACTCCTAGAGGAGAACATAGGCAAAACACTCTCCAACATAAATCACAGCAGGATCCTCTATGACCCACCTCCCAAGAATATTGGAAATAAAAGCAAAAATAAACAAATGGGACCTAATCAAAATTAAAAGCTTCTGCACAACAAAGGAAACCATAAGCAAGGTGAAAAGACAGCCTTCAGAATGGGAGAAAATAATAGCAAATGAAGCAACTGACAAACAACTAATCTCAAAAATATACAAGCAACTCCTGCAGCTCAATTCCAGAAAAATAAATGACCCAATCAAAAAATGGGCCAAAGAACTAAATAGACATTTCTCCAAAGAAGACATACAGATGGCTAACAAACATATGAACATCACTCGTTATCAGAGAAATGCAAATCAAAACCACAATGAGGTACCATTTCACGCCAGTCAGAATGGCTGCTATCCACAAGTCTACAAGCAATAAATGCTGGAGAGGGTATGGAGAAAAGGGAAACCTCTTACACTGTTGGTGGAAATGCAAGCTAGTACAGCCACTATGGAGAACAGTGTGGAGATTCCTTAAAAAACTGGAAATAGAACTGCCTTATGACCCAGCAATCCCACTCCTGGGCATACACACCGAGGAAATCAGAATTGAAAGAGACACGTGTACCCCAGTGTTCATCACAGCACTGTTTATAATAGCCAGGACATGGAAGCAACCTAGATGTCCATCAGCAGATGAATGGCTAAGAAAGCTGTGGAACATATACACAATGGAGTATTATTCAGCGATTAAAAAGAATACATTTGAATCAGTTCTAATGAGGTGAATGAAACTGGAGCCAATTATATAGACTGAAGCAAGCCAGAAAGAAAAACACCAATACAGTAAAATACTGCATTTTAAAATCCTATAAACAATGGTCATGAAAATGTTTCATTTTCTAAGTTTTTTAAAAAGACTATTTAACAGTGGTCTAAAAACAGAGCTAAACAAATAGGCTTGTTTACCACTGCAGTTGAATATCATTATGGGGGAAGACTGTAGGAAGTGTCTTCACCCTTTATAACACAACGGTAGACTTGCAGTATGACATCACACAGTGCCTGCAGGGAAGAAATATTCAGAACAGACCAATACCCCCAGGCCATCAGTGTAACTCCATTGGATTCTGGGGTCTCATACCTCTTTCTTGGTGGTGCTTTTATTAACTCTCTTTCATCATGCAATATCATCAGACATATTTTACCTTTAAAATTTTTTCACGTTAAAGAATTCAGAATAGACTCATTTACTTATAGTAGTTTCTTTACCACAGATAACTTCTATGAATAAATAAAGCTTACGCGACACAGGCCATGAACTGTTGTTGATTCTAAAAGCAGAGAGTTCCCTAATGGGAACACTTTTAAAAAATAACACAGGAATTAGGGATTCTGAAAAGCAGGCCTCCAGCTTTATTTTCTAAAATGTTAAAAAGTAGAGCAGCAGAGAGCATCAGCCACACACCTAAATTACATTCTGATTTTAGCTACTAGATTTGCAAGAAGTAAATTTTACTATCAGCTGATTATTTTATAAATAATACATGTATTAAGATAAATATTAATTATCACATTATATATATCATACATTCAAAATGATTTATACTAAAATATTTAAAATATTGGCTGCAATAACATTTCACAAGCAGAGTTTACATTGTGATGTGACTGTGTCAGATTTTACCTTTTTTTAAATTCAGTTCAACAGGTACAGAGTGCAAATAGACATTTTTGAGACTTATTTGAGAGATTCCAGTGAAAAAACATTTTATCTATCTATATAACTCAGTATTACTTATCAGACTTTCCAAAATCAACATGTTGATTAAAGACATACTTCTGACCAACTTCACACACACACACACACAAAGATGCAGAGTTTGAAATGTTTGGCTTTCTAGAGCTATACAATTGACCTGATTACTGACTTCCTAAGTTATACCAATCACTCATTTTGCAATTCAGATATTCTGCTTATTTTTATAACTGTGGCAGATTAACCATCTGGAATGTACTTTATGTTTAGTATTTTTTTTTATGAAACTGTTCTACTCAAACACACAGATTCCTTAAGAACCATACCAGGTGACAGAAGAGGGGAGGCAAAGGAGAAATGGAGTTGAAAGGAAAATTTATGAGTATGAAGTTTTATAACTTGCAGTCTTCACCGAAACTCCTTCATTATAGAGACCATTTTTTGGTGGTTGTTAAATGGGGAATGAGAAGGAAATAAAAGCAGTTGTTTTTGTTAGTGAGGATATGCTAAGTTTACTCTGTACTAACACACAATACTCAAATCTCAATGGCTTAACTCAAGAAAAACCATTTCTCTTATTTCTCCTTTATACAACGTCCTCTGAGTATGACGGTGGAGATTGTTTCAACCACTGGCCCCCCAGCTGCACCCCAGAGCCTCCTCCATCCTTGCTGCAGCAGGGCACGAAAGCACAAGCGGGTCTCACATGCATAATTAAATGCTTCAGCCTAGAAATGACACTGGTAAATGAATGCCTTATCGCAGAAGCCATTCCATTCACAGCTCATTGGTTTTCTATTTGCCTAGAAGGATAGGACATCCAGATATTATTTGAGTCAGTTCTAATGAGGTGGATGAAACTGGAACCTATTATACAGAGTGAAGTAAGCCAGAAAGAAAAATACCAACACAGTATACTAATGCATATATATGGAATGTAGAAAGATGGGAACGATAACCCTGTATGCGAGACAGCAGAAGAGACACAGATGTATAGAACAGTCTTTTGGACTTTGTGGGAGAGGGAAAGGGTGGAATGATTTGGGAGAATGGCATTGAAACATGTATAATATCATACATGAAATGAATCGCCAGTCCAGGTTCGATGCATGATACTGGATGCTTGGGGCTGGTGCACTGGGATGACCTAGAGGGATGGTACGGGGAGGGAGGGGGGAGGGGGGTTCAGGATGGGGAACATGTGTATACCTGTGGCGGATTCATGTTGATGTATGGCAAAACCAATACAATATTGTAAAGTAATTAACCTCCAATTAAAATAAATAAATTTATATTAAAAAAAGAGAAAGTACTAGACATTCCGATCATGGAATTCTGAACAGAAACTAATACAGTGCTTCTCCCCAGAACAGTCACTGAGTTAATTAACTCCTTTCAACTAGTCACATAATTTAGTCTTAATCTGAATTTTGCATATGTACCTAAAGACATGATTCTGCCACTACTAGAAACTGTATGTGTGGTAGGATCTTTGATGGCACAGGCCTACCAAGCGTCCATTTGCAAGAGGGATTGTGAGATCAGTGGGGAGAGGACACACCCTAAAGGAGCAGAAAACTGGGAAGATCATAGTGTTTCAAAAACAGAACGGTGGTCATTAGCGAAGACTTTGGGTAATGTTTGGGTAAGTGCTAGAGAAAGCAAAAGAGTAGCTCTACTATTTACTCCTAAAAACTGGAGTACAATCTTTTCTGCTTTGGGTACCAATTAACAAATACAATGTAACAGAATACAAGGGGATTTCTTCCCAAGCTTTGACCTTGAATAGAAATTGACACCCAGAAAGCTACAGCATCAAGAGCAATGCAATAAATGGCGATATCCAGAAGTGGCTAGGGTGCCGAGGACCTTGAAACACAGCAGTGCCTAAAGGACCAGGATTTATTTTAAAGTGATAGTGTCAGCAAAAGCAGTATGAGTGGCCCAGCAGATGGGGGCAGTGATACAACCGCATGATACAAAGTGGGGCCGCAGCAGAAGAGTGGGAAAATAGATACTTGCAAGAGGGTGTCTGAGCAGATCTTTAAAGTAGTCCCTTGCTTAGATCCCCCTTAGCAGGCAAGAACACTCACCTCCCAGCTGCTGGGTGTGTTAGCAGCTCATAGTCACAGCTGACCCTTCTCTAAGAGAAGTGCCTCCTGCCAAATGGAAGTTCTCTTGCTCCAGGGATGGGACCCCTCTCAAAAACAGCCTGTTATCAATAACAGACTGACCTGAGTATATAAAAGGATCCCCTGCTTGCCCTGAGGAGAGATTAATTCTGAGTGCTACTCACACTCCAGAGCTCTCTATGGGCTCAGGCTGAGACTACATTCTGAGACCACAAATCCTTGCTTAGCTCCATCTCCTATGTATCTCCTTTTCTCTTTTTTTCTCCATGGAGCTGAAATGTTAACACAGTCTCTACCTTTACCTTAAATAGTAAGGAAACGTGAGCAGTTTCTATAGAACCCAGAAGATAAAGTTACTAGCTCCCTAAAGAGGCGGCACATGCATTGAAATCTGCAGACTGAAGAATGGCTTCCCCTTGTCCAAACTTCTGCTCTCCTTACTGGTTCAGCTTGGAAGCTTACCTCTCTTCTCAATGACTGCAAAGTTTACCCACCCTCTGAGACCAAGAGTAAGGCCAAGAGCTTTCATGGAATCTTTTCAGACCACTCTCACACAGTGACAGCCTCTGAAGTTTCATCCTGCTCAGTGCTGTGTCACTAATTTAGCAACAAATGCTTCAACTTTGACATTTCAACATCTCTTCTAATAATTTATTCTTCTAATATCAAGCACCTGCTATGCCAAGCACTGGGCAGCAAAAACAAGTAAGATGTGGTTGCACCTTCCACAAGCTGCCTTTAATGGAGAACACAGATATATAAGCCCATAACAACACCCTGAAGTATGTAACACAGTGTGAAAACTGGACGTATTTTTACAAGGGCAATATTTTAACTGTTTTGAAAGATGATCAAAAGTTAAGGAGGAATTGAAAGCATTAAAAAGGAGTACACTCAAGGAATTGAAAACGATTTATTAGATACTCAGAATATACGCTGTAAGGAGGAAAGAAAGAGTAAGTGTGGAAAATAAAGTGAGATTCTGGGAATTCCCTGGTAGTCCAGTGGCTTAGACTCCACTCTCCCAATGCAGGAGGGCTGGGTTCAATCCTTGGTCAGGGAACTAGATCCCACATGCCACAACTAAGATTCATACGCCACAACTAAAGACCCCATGTGACGCAACTAAGACCCAGCATAGCGAAGAAAGAGAGGAAGTGAGGAAGAGAAAAAAGGAAGGAAGACAGAAAGAGAGATCCTAATGTAGAAGACCTTCAATGCCACGCTAGGATATTTGACTTCTGTCCAGTAGGCAACTAGGAGCCAGCAAGTGTTAGTAATCCCAGGACTGTGGCTGCATGTATTATGATAAAAATCCTTATTTCACAAGTCTTACCACCTATGATTTCAGGATAAGGCCTTTCCTTCAAAAACTATAAAATATCTTAGACATTAGAAAATGTATAGCTTGCAACATGATAATTGTCTATGAATGTTCCACTCTATGAAATAAAATCATTTCAACAGTTTCCATTATTTTCCCTTTCTGATATAAAATTACTACCTGAATCTGGTGTAATATCATTCTGTCCTTTATTTTCCCCATATTTTTATTATACATAATATATATAAATGTTTCTGCAACTCGCTTTCTTCAACTAACATCATATTTGTGAAATTGATCCCTGGTGATATATGAAGCTCAGATGCACTCACTTTCACTGATATATAGTGTTCTTTTGTGTTGACATAATGTACTTTTCTAATCCCCTCTCCTAGGACCACAGACTTACCACTATAAATGCTGTCATTATGAACATACCTATACATGTTTCTTCGTTAACATCTGGAAGAGGGGTATAGAAATGAAACTGCAGGGTCATTTGGAGTGTACATCTATAGCTTCACTCAATATTGCCAAACTGCCATCTAAAGGGACTTTACCAATTTATACCCTTGCCATCAGAGTATAAATATTATGATTGCTCTTCATTTTTTCCAATACTTGGTGTTACTACACTTGGTATCTTTAGTATCTCACTGTAGAACTAGTATTTCATTATAACCAGTATTTCCTTGTGGAACTAGTGTTTCATTATAATCGGTATTTCCTTGTGGAACTAGTGGTGGAAATAAATCATACTTTCCTGATTAGCCAGGATATATTTTATATGATGCCCATTTTTCTAATGGGTTGTTTTTTCTTTCTCATTTATAGGAATTTGTGTTATATTTACAGGCTACAATTTTTTACTTTACTCTGATGGGTTTTTTGTACTTTGTTTATTATGTATTTTTTTGAGACCCAGGTATTTTTATTTTATTATGGTCATATATGAGGCTAGTTTTTACATTTTAACTTGCTTCCTTACAAAATCCTTCCATATTCAAATTCATAAATATGATCTATATTTTCATCTGCATATATAAGCACTATTTTTTTATTTCAGTCTTAACATTTTAATTGTTTTTATATCATGTGACAAATGGACCATATTTTCTTTCTGTGTAGGATTTGTAGTAGGTCTCTGTTCTTTTGGAACCAGCTGAGAAATAGAATCAACAGTCAGAAAAATAGAACTTAAAATATCACCTTTACTACTAGGAAAGCTAATTTGGGATTATGAATTTATATATAAAGCCAAATGGGCTTGCTAAAAATTTATTCCTAAATTGAACATGATTATGGTGGCTCAGATGGTAAAGAATCCACCTGCAATGCGGGAGACCTAGGTTTGATCCCTGGGTTGGGAAGATCCCCTGGAGGAGGGCATGGCAACCCACTCCAGTATTCTTGCTTGGAGAATCCCCATGGACAGAGGAGCCTGGCGGGCTACAGTCCATACGGTCACAAAGGGTCGGACACAACTAAACGACTAAGCACAGCACATCTCTCCAAAATTCCTATCCTAACCCCCTAACGTGATGTATTAGGAGATAAGGCTTTTTGGAAGTTGATTAGGTATGAGATGGAGACTTCAATCATGGAATTAGTCCCTATATAGAAGAGATCCCAGAGAACTTTCTGGCCCCCTTGTGTTATGAGAGCACACAGCAGTCTATGAACCAGGAAGTGGGTTCTAACCAGACACCAAACTTGCAGGCATCTTGATCTTGGACTTCTGGACTCCAGAACTGTGAGAAATACATTTCTGTTGTTTATAAGCCATTTGGTTTGTGGTATTTTGTTAGGGCAGCACAAGTGGACGTAAACAGTTATTTATCCATGCACGAACTGGCACAGGTAGAATACTGCTGAATTCCTATTTATGTAGCAGATCCCTGTGAGTGAGAGCAGAGAATGCACCCTGGCCACAGGCAGGGAGATCTAGAGAGAGTGGTGAAGTGGCTGCTTAGCACAGCAATCTCAACAACTCCTCTCAAACCAAGCGAAATAATTCCCCCTCGTTGCAAGATGGAGTCAAGAAAGTATAAAAGAAGAAGATAGAGGTGGAAGATCCTCATGTGGAAGCATAAGAAGGGAACAATAAGAGGCTTTCCTCCTTAATAACTGAAATATCTGAAATAACAAAAGCATACAAATTCCAAAACCACACAAATACGAGATGTAGTGGTAGCCATGCTATACCATGTAAAAAACTAAGGTGAAATCATACAGAGATGAAACTGAACAGAGACAAGCCTTTTCAAATCGGATGACCGAGGATGAGATGGCTGGATGGCATCACGGATTCGATGGACATGAGTCTGAGTGAACTCCGGGTGATGGTGATGAACAGGGAGGCCTGGCGTGCTGCGATTCATGGGGTCGCAAAGAGTCGGACACGATTGAGCGACTGAACTGAACTGAACTGAACTGAAGAATAAACTAACTTTTGGGTTTCTAGTTCCAGTCCTACTGTGGCCCACTGGCACTTTATTTCTCCTTTATGGATAACTGGATTTGCCTATTTGTCTTATCGTAGGTTTTCTATTCTCTCCACTACTGGGAGTGAATTTATGTTTCTTGCAACCATACAATCCAAAACTATATTAGAATCAAAAAAGAGAAAAACAACAACAAACAGAGTAGAAAGACACTTACATCCATTAAATATAATTACCAGACTTTTATAGAAGTTTTAGCCTACGATTATTTTCTATCCATCATTTTGTTGCAATACCATTATACATAGCAACTTTCATATTAAATTACTCATATACTTTTCCCCAGTTTTACTTAAGTTTCTGTCAACTGTGTCCCATTTTTTAAATGCAAATATTTTATGTGAAAATGCTTAATATAAAGAAAACTCATAAGTAAAAAATATATATGTAAATGATAGAAATCACGATTAAATGGAAAAGACAAGTAAATAATAGAATTCACTAGAGTTCAGTTTTTAACATTTTCTGTAGAAGTTTGGATTCCCCTTTGAATACAAATAACACATCTAATTAAGGAAAAACACAAAATGGGACTTTTGCTTATGCAAAGGTAAAGAACAGACTTTATTCTGGAACATTTTAAGAAAATGAGGTCAGAAACCAGTTCAGGCAAAAATTTCCAGCTAAAATGTATTCTTGGAGTAAAATCTCACCAAAGACTGCATTTTGTAGACAGCAAGATAGTGATTCTATTACTGCTTACATATTAAGAAAAAGGTGTGATGTCTGGAGAAATTGGGGAAACCCAGTTTACTCAAAGTGTAACAACACAAGAGTCTGTTTTATTTACACAGTACTAGTACTCTGGTTGGAGAAGGCAATGGCACCCCACTCCAGTACTCTTGCCTGGAAAATCCCATGGACGGAGGAGCCTGGTAGGCTGCAGTCCATGGGGTCACTAAGAGTCAGACACAACTGAGCGACTTCACTTTAACTTTTCACTTTCATGCATTGGAGAAGGAAATGGCAACCCACTCCAGTGTTCTTGCTTGGAGAATCCCAGGGACGGGGGAGCCTCATGGGCTGCCGTCTATGGGGTCGCACAGAGTTAGACATGACTGAAGTGACTTAGCAGCAGCAGTACACTGGTGCTTGGAATAATCATTCTAAGATATTACCTATGTGACTATATCTGCTATAAAAATTAGCACAAAAATGAATATTTTAAATTTTTGGTTTTTAAAGAGTTAAAATGTCAAAAGCAACAAAAGAGTTAGGATGTAAAAAAAGCTCAACTTAATTTAAAAGAGGGGTAAAAACATTTGACCTAGTGTCTCTCATGAGTAAATTGCCATGTAAAAGAATATTTGATAAAAAAAAATAATACGTCATTAACAACTGGACTTACTCGAGGCATGCAGGGCCATTTTAACATTAAAAAATAAATTGCTGTTGATGCAAATTAGCAAAAGAAAAGACGAAAAAGTGCATAGTCCTCTTAATACATGCAAACATTTCAGGTAATTCAACATTAATTTACAATAAAAACTCTTAAACTGCATATAGAATGGAACTTTCAAAATAGTGTAGAATGCTCAATAATTTCCTGAGACCAGTAATAAGACTCTTCTTATTACTTACCTGGTATTGCCACTTTTACTTTTTACGATACTAAAAGGAGTTGCCAGTGCAAGGCACTAAAAATAAAAGCAAAATAATTCATTATATTCAGGTGACTTGATAAGTGTACAGAGAAAATGGCAAAAACAAAGCAAAATAATCTACATTCAAGCTATCTGTCTAAAAGTGAACTGAGCAAAATCTCTAGATACATGATGACTATACAAAGTCAACTGTGTTTTATCTTCCAGAATAAAAATATAAAATAAAAAAAGTTTAACACAAAGCCAATTATAGTAAGACCTAAATAATAAATGGAATAAATCCAACAAAAAATATGTAAGGACAAAGCATTAGTGAGAGAAGTCAAAGTGGATGTAAACAGAAGTAGGAATATACCATAATCAAGAGCTGTCAAACTCAATATTGTAAAAATGTAAATTCAGTCCACACTGACTCATATATACAATACAAATTTCAGTACTTTCTTGGTGTCAGTTGAAATTTTTTTTTTTTTTATTTTTTTTTTTTTTACTTGCAGATGTATTTTTTTTTTATAATTTTTTTTTTATTAAATTTTAAAATCTTTAATTCTTACATGTGTACCCAAACATGAAACCCCCTCCCACCTCCCTCCCCATAACATCTCTCTGGGTGATCCCCATGCACCAGCCCCAATCATGCTGTATCCTGCGTCAGACATAGACTGGCGATTCAATTCTTACATGATAGTATACATGATAGAATGCCATTCTCCCAAATCATCCCGCCCTCTCCCTCTCTCTCTGAGTCCAAAAGTCCGTTATACACAGCTGTGAGATGGATGAAACTGGAGCCGATTATACAGAGTGAAGTAAGCCAGAAAGAAAAACACCAATACAGTATACTAACACATATATATGGAATTTAGAAAGATGGCAATGACGACCCTGTATGCAAGACAGGAAAAAAGACACAGCTGTCAGTTGAAATTTGATTCTAAAATTTATTGAAAATGAAAAAAAGGTTGAGAAGAGCCAAGATAAAAATAGAAGAAAAACAAAGCTGGGGAAATTACACTAACAAATTGCTAGACATTTAAAATTTATAGTAATTAAGGCAGCGTGATTTTGGAATGAGGATAATCAAAAAATGGACCAGTGAAGTAAAATTGAAAATCCATAAATACATATATTAATATTTTTACACATATACACAGTCATTTTTAATTTTTTTTACAAAGTAACACTGCAGTACAATGGGTAAAAAATAGTCTTTTCCAGAAAGGATGGTCTTTTCAGTATGGGTACTGATCAATGGGCTAGTCATATAAAAAAAAAATCAATAAAATGTGATCCCTGTCTCACATCAGACACAACAACCAATCTCAGATGGATTGTAGATTTAAATATGAAATGCAAAACACGAAAGCTTTCATTAAGAAAACAGGAGAATATTTTCATGACCTGAGATAGGCAAGTGTTTCTTAAATAAGATTCTAAAAATGTTAAAGAAGAAAGGAAAAAATATAAATTGGACTTAGCTTAAATAATTTCTGTTCCCCAAAAGAAGACGACATCATTACAAACCAAACAGATAAACCCTATAGTAGGTACAAAAACACATTTTTATAAATGTACTGTCAAAGAATGTGTGTAAAGAAAATATAAATAACTCCTACAAATCACTAAGAAAAATACAAACAACAAAATAGGAAACTAGGTAAAAGACTTGAAAAAGCAGTTTACAAAGAAACTATTAGAATGGCTCCCAAATACACAAAAAGAGGCTTTAAGAGTCATCAAGTAAACACAAGTTAAAACTGAGAATAGATATACTGTACACTCCATTTTATTCAGAAGCAGAGACATTACTTTGCCAACAAAGGTCTGTCTAGTCAAGGTGATGGTTTTTCCAGTGGTCATGTATGGATGTGAAAGTTGGACTGTGAAGAAAGCTGAGTGCGGAAGAATTGATGCTTTTGAACTGTGGTGTTGGAGAAGACTCTCTTGAGAGTCCCTTGGACTGCAAGGAGATCCAACCAGTCCATCCTAAAGGAGATCAGTCCTGGGTGTTCTTTGGAAGGACTGATGCTAGGCTGAAACTCCAGTACTTTGGCCACCTCATGCGACGAGTTGACTCACTGGAAAAGACTCTGATGCTGGGAGGGATTGGGGGCAGGAGGAGAAGGGGACAACACAGGATGAAATGGCTGGATGGCATCACCGACTCGATGGACATGAGTTTAGGTGAAATCTGGGAGCTGGTGATGGACAGGGAGGCCTGGCATGCTGCGATTCATGGGGTCACAAAGAGTCAGACACGACTGAGCGATTGAACTGAACTGAACACTCCATTTTTAAAAAACAGGCAATATCAAATGTTGGAGTGGATATGAATCAAATGGCACTCTTACTGCTTAGCAGAAATTACTCAAACTACTAAAAACGCAGATCCAATAATCCCTCAATTCTGTTATTAGACTTGTACACAGGAGAAAGGCACTCACATATTTACTACAAAGACAATGACAAAGTTTATGCTGCACTATTTACAATAGCTTTCAAGTAGGGATATCAAGAGTCTGTAACAGTAGAATTCTGAATAAATTATGATACACTGATAAAATAGATAACCACATAGTGATAAGAAAAAGAATATTAACTATAGCAACCGTGTGGATGCATCTCACATGCATATATGAAGTGAGAGAATCAGGGAGAAAAAAATCTTTGCTGTATGATTCCAATTACATGAAGTTAGAAAAACCAGGATAGTGGTTATCTTTGGGGATTAATGGTTGAAAGGGGGAAAAAAAAAGAAAGGAGTCTTCTCAGTACAAATAATGGTCTCTTTCCTCATCTGGGTGTAGGTTTCACACAGAAGTCATCATTTTGTGAGGAAAAAAATCATCAAGTTGTACATATGATTTGTGTATTTTCCTACCTATGTTTTACACTCCCAAAATAAGTTAACCTCAAAGTATTTTCCAAAGATCCATACTCAAATGATTCTAAATACTAGTATTCACAATGATTCCCAGTTAATTTTTTTATATCCCACTTTCAATGAGAAACAGAAACAATTCCTGCTGTAAGAGTTCTTCTGGGCCAAGTATAACAATGAAAACAAAATGTCAACCCACATGTGAATTGGCTGTAACTTGAGTGAAAATGGAGGCACTGGTAAAGCTTAAGAGTATTGTTTCTTATCTAAGAATCTCAAAGTTGACTTTTGCTTTACCATTTCCTAAACGGATATTTCTAAGTACTCATTCATGCCTGCACACGCAGCACTGTAACAATGATCAGATTCCCTCACAGAGAGATCATCATTTACCATCACAGCTCTTCTAAGAGTCTCATGTTCCTGCCTATGATCCCTCCTTGGATGATTTTTCAATGCTTACTAATAAATTACCTTCCAACTAAACAATGGATTCAACTCTATCATGCCTCTCTCTTTAATGTTACTGGCACATTTACCATCTGGAGATATAGGTGAGAGGTTTAAAGGTACACTTAGTTTTTCTTTCATCTAATTTAAATGAAAATAGTATAATGAGGTTTAGGGACAAAATTCTCTTAATTAAGGGGAGTTATTCCTAGTATTTCCTAGTATTCCTAGTATTTCCTGGTGGCTCTGACTGTAAAGCGTCTGTCTACAATGCGGGAGACCTGCGTTCGATCCCTGGTTTGGGAAAATCCCCTGGAGAAGGAAATGGCAATCCACTCCAGTACTATTGCCTGGAAAATCCCATGGACAGAGGAGCCTGGTAGGCTACAGTTCATGGGGTCGCAAAGAGTCAGACACGACTGAGAGACTTCACTTCACTTCATTCCTAGTACTGAGTTAACATATTTAAACTGACTAAATTCCTTTTTTAAAAAAATAGACTAAAATCTTTTGATGGAGAGCAAAATATGACATCAAGGCAGGCAAGTTATAGTTTGGATGTCCCTTGAGTCTAGGTAGAGGTGCAAGCTGACTTGATTTCAGGCATACTATGATTAAGCACAGATATTCAAGCCTATCAAGAAAGTATCAAGTTCTCCAGAGAGACGGCATTTTTATCTTTGCTGCATAGCTCCAAGTTTAATTCAGACTGGTGTTTTCAGCATTTTATAGCATTTTTACAAAATAGATAAACTTCAAAATAGCATTTATTAATATAAAAATGTTTCAGCATTTTATAAAGAAAACTTTTCAACACTGAAACAGCTCTTTTACATATTTTGGATGTAACTGCTTAGAAGGCGGATCTGGAAGTCTGAGCTGCTTTTCATGATGGCAATGAGCTAACTGTAAAACCTATATAAATAAATCTGAAACTATGATAAAATATTTCCTTGGCCTTTTGGGATTTAAGACCTGTTCTTAAAGATATACATATCTCTTAAAATGATTTCTGAAGCATTGCAATGCAAAGTAGAAAACAAAAAATCTTTTTCATCTAATTTAAGAAATCACCAGGGCAAGTATTTTCTTCTCTTAATGCTGAAGCACTAGTGTATAAAATACTCTTAGCTCATTCACTCCAAAGGAACTACATATTACAAAGGGAACTAAAGTAGCCTTTTTAAGGCAAAACATTTGTACAATTCCATACAGAAGCTTAACACAGGAGAGAACCACTCAGTCTAGGAAGTGGGTATATAATTAAGAATAATCATTTATTAATTCATTTATTCAATGTCTGACAGTTGTCCTTCTAACAGACATAAAAAGGAGTGAACCAAAATCTATGTCCTCAGTGGGATACACATGTGCAAATGATCAAGTCCAGTACATTTATGTAAGGCAGCGGAGGTGCAAATATCGAGGTTTTGGGAGGGTGTGAAGAACATCAACCTCTGGGGCATCAGTAAAGCTTTGCACAGAGGGTTGGAGAGTAACTCCAAGTTAGTGATAACTCAGAGAGTCTTACCTGGGGCTTGGGTTCCCCTTAGAACCCTTCTTGGTAACCTTCAGAGTACAACGAAGTACTCTCATACCTCCAGACGGGCTCTAGAACAATTTGATCATGAAGCCCTCCAGCTTCTACCTGCATTAGCAGCAGACAAACCAGGAAGCCTCAAAACAGGTCAACTTACAGGTACTGAGTGCTTGAGTAATCACTTCAAGTCTCTCTTATGGGGAATTACACTGTGACTTAAGTAGAGTTATAGAGCCGGCAATAGATGAGGTCTTTTCTTATATTAAAATTTAGAGCAATCAAGTGTATAAAACTATACGTTTCCTTCAACAACTTTTGCCTACGGTAACATTCAAGGGATTCTGATCTGATTCAAAAGTGAATGACCCATTTAGAGACCATGTTCCCACTACTGGCAGTGTTCAAGGTTTCTACCTCTGAGTGACTGCAGAAGAATTAAGGAACTAACTGAGCCTAGGACATTATATCAATGCATGCACAATGTATTTCCCTACTAGAATTAATATAACCCAATTTAAAATGGGCAGAAGACCTAAACAGACATTTCTTCCAAAGATGACATACATATGGCCAAGAGGCACATGAAAAGATGCTCAACATCACTAATGATTAAAGAAATGCAGGTCAAAACTACAAAGCTGTACCACCTCACACTAGTCAGAATGTCCATCATCAAAAAATCTACAAACAGCTTTCCCCTGGCTGACAGCACAGAGGCTGCACGATGCCTGGAGTTACTGTAAAAGGTGTGAACCAGCAGGAGTTCGTCAGAGCTCTGGCAGCCTTACTTAAAAAGTCCGGGAAGCTCAAAGTCCCTGAATGGGTGGACACCGTCAAGCTGGCCAAGCATAAAGAACTTGCTCCCTATGATGAGAACTGGTTCTACCCACAAGCTGCTTCCACAGCACAGCACCTGTACCTCCCGGATGGCACTGGGGTTGGCTCCATGACCAAGATCTATGGGGGGCGTCAGAGGAATAGTGTCATGCCCAGCCACTTCAGCAGAGGCTCCAAGAGCGTGGCCCAGCAGGTCCTCCAAGCCCTGGAGGGGCTGAAAATGGTGGAAAAGGACCAAGATGGGGGCTACAAACTGATGCCTCAGGGACAGAATCACTGGACAGGTGGCAGCTGCCAGCAAAAAGCATTAGGACAAATGATGCTGGGTTAATAAATTGCCTCATTCGCTAAAAAAAAAAATCTACAAAACATAAATGCTGAAGAGGGTGTGGAGAAAATGTAACCCTCTTACACTGTAGGTGGGAATGTAAATTGTTACAGCCACTATGGAGAACAGTATAGAAGTTCCTTAGAAAACAACCGAACAAAAAACCTATAATTGGAGCTACCATGTAACTCAGCAATCCCTCTCCTGGGCATATATCCAGAGAAAAACATGGTTCAAAAGGATACATGTCCCACAGTGCTCATTGCAACACTGTTCACAATAGCCAGGACATGAAGCAACTTAAATGCCCATTGACAGAGGAATGGATAAAGAAGATGTGGTGCAAATACACAATGGAATACTACTCAAGTTATTGAAGAGAATGAAATAAAGTCATTTGCAGCAACGTGGATGGACCTGCAGATTATCATACTAAGTGAAGTCAGTTAGGCAGTATGACAAGGCTTATCTGCAGAATCTAAAGAAAATGATACACATGAACTCATTCACAAAACAGAAACAGACTCACAGACTTGGAGTATGAATTTACGGTTACCAGGGGTAAAGTGTGGCAGCAAGGAATAGATTGGGAGTTTGGGATTGACATGCACACACTGGTATATCTAAAATAGATAACCGAAACAGACCTGCTGTAAAACAAATTTTTAAGTGCTCTAGATAAAATCATATGTATATGGTAAGAGTTATCCAGCTCTACAGTTGGAAACTGAAGTTCAAAGAGGTTATATATGTTCCAGTACTCACACACAAAGATAGTAAATGGAAGATCTTGAACTTGAATTGAGTTCCATTTGCCTATAAAACCCACATGTTCTTTCCTAAGCAGTGCAGAGGCTAAGACTGAGTTTCCTTACTGACATCAATAGATTGGTAAGCATCAGAATCACCTGGAATGCCTGTTAAAATGCAGATTCCCGATTTCCACCTCAGACCAACTGGAATTTTAATAAATTGTTCAACTGATTCTTACCCAAAGTTGAGACTGCTGGACTAAACAAAATTAATTTCTTTCAGATTTATTCAAAACATTAAATTTATCTCAGGTATGTAGTTAGACGATTGGCACCTTGGCCTATCTTTCTTTTTTTTTTTTTTCTATGCAGAGAAAATAATTATTTTAAGCCCTCTAAATGGCAAACCATTAAACAATCATTCACATTGCAATTCTTGGATACAAAAGCAAAGTTCCAGTAGAAGTTTTCCTTCAAACTATTTGAAAAGTTGTTATTTGCTAAAACTAGAATGAGTAATCCAAAGAACACTATCTTCTTCAGCCTTTGCCAGTTATGTTAATATTCTGATCATTACTGACGTTGGCATTAGGTTAAGCCTAGATATATCTCCCATTTGCCTATTGGGAACTTCATATACTATTTAAAACATAACCTTGTATGTGAATATCCCTTTCTAGGCAATCCTGAAGTCCTAGAACAGGACCTAATATACTAGAAATGTGGGATTGGGAGGCCCCTGACTTTAGAGGTATTTTAAAATAAGTCATGGTAGGTCTAAGCAAGGATCATTCCTCTTATCAAACAGAATTTCAATTGAAAGAAAACTTTAGACACAGGAAATTAGACCTACAAATTTTTAAATTGCAGCAAATCATTAAAACCCACTCATTCCTAAAATCCTAATTAAGCAGTTACTATATGCCTGGTATTATGCTAAGTCTAAGTCTAAAATTACTAACTTAATAAAGTCACAAGTAGACCAGACACTGCATTGGGGACCCCAAGGAACTATGTAATATTGGTCATTTTCTCACAAAATTTATGAGAAGATTAATAAGACAACATTTATGTATGTGAAATAATTATAAAACACTGTGTTCAGCTTAGATACTGAAAAAAAAAGTTCAAAAGGAGAAATTAGTATGTTTCAAATGTTGGGTACTTTAGTGATTGACTGTTTTACATACATCCTCTTCCATTACTTTGCACAAAAAATGTGTGATATGAATATGACAACTGATATTTTAAAAGAAATGAAATCATACTGGTACTTTTCCAAATAACCAGCCAATAAGATGTGAAGCTCGATTTCAAATTCAATTTGTTCATTTCCATTTGGCTACCACCAACGCTATACCTTCCTCTAAGAAGGCAGGGGAACTCATGTGAGTCCAAGTATTCAGAAAACTTTGTATTTGCAGGAGGAATTCAAACAATATAAAGTTGTACTTTGGACCCTTGAGCTCTGATACATATCCTTTCCCTCCAAGATAAACATAAAAAACAAGCAAATAATGCCATCCAGTGCCAGTTCTCATAGAATTAAGTAAGACACACCACAGCATATTTTCACTGAGATACTGGGTGGGGACAAAGGGTAGGATTCCCGAAATCTGGGCATGGTGAGGTAAAACAGCATAACCCCAGGTGTGGGGAGCACTTCAAAGCACTGCTTGCAGCCATGTAGGGCAGCTGTAATTTCTGGAAAACAATAGCAGGAAATGAAGCAGTTTGGCATGCTGATTGAGCAATGGGGTAAGGACTTTGCCAAGGGCACTAACAAATTCTACAGTAAGTGAATACAGCTGAAAATCCAAGAAAATGATTCACATGGGCACAGGTAGAGAGGCGTGTTCAGGTTTTCTAGCCTGGTCTGCTGAGTCACTCACTAGAACTTCCCACAGAACAGTTATTATCCTGAAACCCTTTATGTTAACAAGAGGCACAGAAATGTGTGATGAAATCACACAATTTGGGAAATGATAAACTGTTACAATTTACAAGAAACCTGAAGGATCCCAGGACACAAACTGATTGCTTAGCAGGTGAGAAAACTGAGACCCAGAGACAGCAAATGTGCTGCCTAGGGTCACAAGGAGACTCAAGAGAACCAGCACTAACTCGGGTCTCAGTTCAGTTGGATTCTTTGCCTGGTTCCTGATATTATTATTCTGATCAGAGAATGGAATGTTCTTGCTTGTTAAAGTCATTAAGTGGTTAAAGCTAGGTCCCTAAAAAGACCATAGCCCTCATTTTCAAAAAGATGAAGGAAAGTCACATTGAATATTAAAATCACCTTGAATAAAATGGGAATCATCAGGATGTTGCAGGCCATCTTTTAAGATGATCACAGGTCCACAGTGGGACTGTACACATGCCCCTCATGAAATAACTAATGGGATAAATTATTCTAACACTGCCATTTTAAAATACTTATAAAGCATTTCAGTTTAACTTTTTGAAAAACAGGTGAAATCTAAGTTATATTTTTCTGCGTATTTTGTCACTTGCTTCAGGTCTTTCAAATTTCACATTTTCAGTGAGGTCTTCTTTGTTTTGGTTTTCATTTTAAGTATAGTTGGCGGGCTACTGTCCATGGGGTGGCAAGAGCTGGACATGACTTAGTGACTAAATAACAACACATAGTTGACTTACAATATTATATTAGGTTGAAGTATACAACAGACTCAGAATTTCTGTAGATTATACTCTATTTAAAATCATTATAAAATGTTGGCTATCCTCCCTGAGCTTTGCAACATATCCTTACAGATTAATTATTTTATACAGTAAGCTCTGCTTTGAACACCCACTTTAAAGTTGCAAACCACATGCCATACTACCCACCTGTGAGGTACTCACGATTCTCTCTATGCTTTATTTTTTCCTCCAAGACATTTAATACAACCTAACAAATGCTAATTTACTCTTCCTTATCATCCCCTAAGTAGAATGAAGACTAAGAGAGCAAGAATTGCTTGTGTCCCCAACAGCAGAGTTCCTAGTATACTAAAAGTGGTTAGCAAATATTAAATGATTAATGGATATACATATATAAAAATAAAGTTTTGAAATGCCTACTAAACATGGCTTGAAATTAAAAATAAATCTATTTGATATATTTTTTAAAAACCATATATTGTTTTCCAGCCTCATACAGATTAAACACTTGGAATCTAAATAAATTTTAGATAAATGTTGATCTAAATTTGATTTTTTTTTCTTTTTTTGCTTCCCTTTAGTGTATTTATTACGATGTAAGGCACAGGCTTTGATAGCAAACCAACAAAAAAAACCAAAACCAAACTAATATCTAATGATTAATTTAAAAGAGCAATTTGACCCACTTTTTTAGGTAGTTAGCTTTTTAATATTTTTTTAAATTTATTTTACTTTACAATACTGTATTGGTTTTGCCATACATCAACATGAATCCTCCATGGGTGTACATGAGTTTCCAATCCTGAACCCCCCTCCCACCTCATACCATCTCTCTGGGTCATCCCAGTGCACCAGCCCCAAGCATCCTATATCCTGCATCAAACCTAGACTGGTGATTCGTTTCTTACATGATAGTATACATGTTTCAATGCCATTCTCCCAAATCATCCCACCCTCACCCTCTCCCACAGAGTCCACAAGTCTGTTCTATACATCTGTGTCCCTTTTGCTGTCTTGCATACAGCGTTCTCATTACCACCTTTCTAAATTCCATATATATGTGTTAGTATACTGGATGGTGTTTTTCTTTCTGGCTTACTTCACTCTGTATAATTGGCTCCAGTTTAATCCACCTCATTAGAACTAATTCAAATGTATTCTTTTTAACGACTGAGTAATACTCCATTGTGTATATGTTCCACAGCTTTCTTATCCATTCATCTGCTGATGGACATCTAGGTTGCTTCCATGTCCTGGCTATTATAAACAGTGCTGTGATGAACATTGGGGTACATGTGTCTCTTTCAATTCTGGTGTCCTCGGTGTGTATGCCCAGGAGTGGGATTGCTGGGTCATATGGCAGTTCTATTTCCAGTTTTTTAAGGAATCTCCACACTGTTTTCCATAGTAGCTGTACTAGTTTGCATTCCCACCAAACAAAGACAGAAATATAGATCAATGGAACAAAATAGAAAGCCCAGAGATAAATCCACACACCTATAGACACCTTATCTTCGACAAAGAAGCTTTTTAATATTAAGTGGTATTAAATGCATTGTGTTTAAAATTTGAATTTTATTTCATTTTTCTCTTTTTGGATGTATAAGACTTTCTATTTCTCCTAATGACATTATTAAACATTTTAGAAATCATCAGCTATTCTATTAATTTAGCTCTTTCCTTGACAAAATCTGTTTTTCTTTCCCTTTAGGACACAAGAGGGCATATGGGAAAATCTAAAGTGCAGGCCCAAATCATTGATTTTGATTATTAAAAAAATAAATGAAGTCTCCCAAATGATCTAGATTTACAATTACATCATCATTAAAAATATTTTACCTCCAAAGTACACAAACAGCTCATGCAGCTCAATTAAAAAAAAAAAAAATCAAAAAATGGGTGGGAGACCTAAATAGACATTTATCCAAAGAAGACATATAGATAGCCAAAAGGTACATGAAAAGATGTTCACCATCACTGATTATTAATGAAATGCAAATCAAAACTAAATGAAGTACCTCACACTGGTCACAACAGCCAGCAAGTCTACACTTGCTACAAGTCTATAAATACTGGAAAGAAAGTGGAGAAAAAGAAGCCCTCCTATATCATTGGTGGGAATGTCAATTAGCACAACCATTATTGAGAACAGTATGGAGGTTCCCTAAAAAACTAAAAATAGAACTACCAGATGATCCAGCAAGCCTACTCCTAATCATATATCTGGAGAAAACCATAATTTGAAAAGACTTATGTACCCATGCTCACTGCAGCACTATTTTCAATAGCCAAGACATGGAAGCAACCAGAATTTCCACTGACAGAGGAATGGATATAGAAGTTGTGGTCCATATACATGCTGGACTACTGCTCAGTCATAAAAAAGGATGAAATGATGCCATTTGCAGCAACATGGATGGACATAGAGACTATCATACTACGTGAAGTAAGAGACAAATATCATACTGCTTATATGCAGAAACTTTGAAACATGATAAAAAAAAAACTTACTTGCAAAACAGACATACTCAGACTTTGAAAACAAATTTATGGCTATCAAAGGATGAAGGTGGGGGAGGTATAAATTAGGAGTTTGAAATCAACATGTACATACTACTATAGATAAAAGAGATCATCAAAAAGGACCTACTATATAGCACAGGGAACTCTATCCAATATTCTGTAAAACCTATGGGAAAAGAATCTGAAAAAGAATGGATATGTCTTTATATAACTGAATCACTTTGCTACACACCTGAAATTAACACAACATTGTGAATCGACTGTATTTCAACATAAAATAAAAAAAAATTTTAAGTCTCCTGAATGATTTAGCTATAAAATGAATCATCATAAAAGAAAGAACTTTATACCTTTTTTTAACCAATATTTATGCTAGGTTTTTCATTTTCTTCTCCTAATGTATTAGGTCTTACTCTATGACACTCAACAAGAGAGACAGTAATGATCCCTAATTTTAGTATATTATCACATAAACATAGTAATCATTAGTATTTATAAATTTTTATTTTAAGGTTTTATATGCAGCAAATACAAGATTAGGTTTATACATATTCAATGGATATAAGAAAATGTCCATTGAACATTCTCCCTGAATTTCGCAGGCTCTATTAAGCTTACTGATTATAGCTCTCTCAAGCTTAAATTTCATGAAAGCCTTTCTTATTGTTAATTTACTAGATGTGTCCATTTAAGAAGAACTATTAAAGGCATTTAATAAGATACCACGATATAAAATAAATACATAAAATGAATAATTTAAAAGTTGGTGGGAATGCAAACTAGTACAGCCACTATGGAGAACAGTGTGGAGATTCCTTAAAAAACTGGAAATAGAACTGCCATATGACCCAGCAATCCCACTGCTGGGCATACACACCGAGGAAATCAGAATTGAAAGAGACACATGTACCCCAATGTTCATCGCAGCACTGTTTATAATAGCCAGGACATGGAAGCAACCCAGATGTCCATTGGCAGATGAATGGATAAGAAAGCTGTGGAACATATACACAATGGAGTATTACTCAGCTATTAAAAAGAATACATTTGAATTAGTTCTAATGAGGTGGATGAAGCTGGAGCCGATTATACAGAGTGAAGTAAGCCAGAAAGAAAAACACCAATAGAATATACTAACACATATATATGGAATTTAGAAAGATGGTAATGATAACCCTGTATGTGAGACAGCAAAAGAGACACAGATGTATAGAACAGTCTTTTGGACTCTGTGGAAGAGGGCAAGGGTGAGATGATATGGGAGAATGGCACTGAAACATGTAAATTATCATATGTGAAACGAATCACTGGCCCAGGTTTGATGCATGATACAGGATGCTCGGGGCTGGTGTGCTGGGATGACCCAGAGGGATGGGATGGGGAGGGAAGGGGGAGGGGGGTTCAGGATGGGGAACACATGTACACCCATGGCAGATCCATGTCAATGTATGGCAAAACCACTACAATATTGCAAAGTAAAATAAGTAAATAAATAAAACAGAAGAAAAAAATTGCAAAAAATATATATATAACATAATAAAACAATACTTGTTTAAAAATGTTTACCAAAATATGTACAAAAAGATGAGAATAAATTGGAAGGCACAACATGTTTCTGAATGGGAAATTTAATATTATTAAAGATACCATTTTCTCCAAATAAATGTGATGTTATTCCAACTATATTGGCAAGCTTTCTTTTTTAAATTAACAAGCTCTATTTGACTGAAGTAATTCCGTCACTTATCTTTGGTGTATTATCTCTCAATTGCAAATTGCAGATAACACTGTTTATATGTATTTAAAGCTTGTCTTATAAACAATATACCAGGAGGCCTTTGATGAAGATCACAGACATACATGTTCAGGACAAAAAGAGAGTGGAAAGGACAACAAAAGTAGCATTACATACTACATACATACTACATACTACTACATACTACATAGATACATTGTATCCATGTAGTATATAACACAGATGGAACTGTACCCCAAATTTCCCTTTGCTCTAATGTTAGGACACTGAATTGGATCAAACATGTACACCTCCAATCCCTTATATGATGAATTTTTCTCCAGGTAACTTCTGATCTCTTAGATAAAGATATTTTGATTAGGCTTATCCCATAGCCACTCTCCATTTCTGAATCCTTCTGAATACAACTGAGCCTTACAGAGTATCACTTGGTACAGTGACTCTTGATAAATCCTTTATGAGCCTTTTTGGTGGTGAGCTGAAGCTGGACTTAGATAAGCTGATCAACAGCAGTCAAGACTGGTTAACAAAGGGCTTCTACTCCATCCTGTCCAAATCTAACAAAAGGCCATCACCTTACTCAAGAAAATATAATACTGCACAAAGTCTATGCAAATCACATTTTAGGAATGACAGGAAAGAAAGAATAGAACACTTTGGATAACTGAAAGCACAACAAGAAAGATATAAAAACAAATACTTTGTAAACAACATGATGGAATATTTCAGGAGTCTGGAAAAGGAGAAACACTGAGTCTAAAATAACTTTTGGTATGAAGTTTAGAGATCTGTTAAAAAAGAAAAAAACAGTAGTTACAAAAGTGTTCTCTCGAGAGCTCCGATTCCCTTTCAAAATATACACATTATTGGGGTAAAATAAAAGTCATCAGAAACAAAACTTGAGCTTAAAGCTCAATGGAGAACAACATAGTATTAATTTATCCAGTGTGCATTTCTAAAAATTTGTACATAATTTCTTTTTGAGAGCTAAATAAGAAGGGTAGCAAGAGAAGACTGACAGTCAACTTGGAAATCAGCCAGCAAGTGATACTCAGAGTTTCAGCAGAAGCCAGTGTTTGCTATCTTCACTGTGTGGATGCAGACACTGATTTTAACTATTGTTCCTGCCAAGAGGAGTGGATAGGGTTTTTGTGACTTCACCCCCGACCATCCATTTCTATCTTGTTTGGTGTATGAAAAAAATCAAAGACAGAAAAGAAAGGGAAGTGGATTTCCTTAGGCTCCTGAGTTCTTCAGTTTAGAGTAAAGGCAGAGGAAACATGACACTGCTTTGTTACTCATCTGTTACCTCTGCTCAACAGCCCATGAGAGCACAGGAAGGTTTGCTTGTATTCCTGACATCGAGAAGCTCCATGCAAATCGCATGGCTTGGTCCTGCAGTGAGTTATCAGTGCAGACCAAGAAGAGATGCTCAGGTCAAACTTCTTCAAATTGAAGAAATACTAGAGAGGATGTTTGGAAAGATCATTGTTGCTATTTTCCATTTGGATACATTTGCTTCAAAAATTACTGCAAATACTGTCTCTTATTTTATGTCTAGTCTGAGGCAACCGGGCACTTCAGATATTGATTAGCATTTTTCCAGTGTAGTGCTCTCTAGAATCTGTTATCTCATCACTGGTGCTGGATGGAAAATCAGTGCTGCCAAGGCCACCATGTTGGGACAACTCTTGGCAAGGATGGGCTCACAGTGTGGGCTGCAAAGTGCAGTCACCTCTCCTATCCAGCTCCAACGAAGTGCTTTCAGTGTGAGTAAATTTCAACTCAAAACTCTTATTTCTGAGGGATAAAGAAGCTGTGGTAGATATATACAATGGAGTATTACTCAGCCATAAAAAGGAATGCATTTGAGTCAGTTCTAACGAGGTGGATGAACACAGAGCCTCTTATACAGAGTGAAGTAAAGCCAACAGTGAAGGTCAGGGAAGCCTGGTGGGATGCAGTCCACGGGGTCACAAAGAGCAGACACAACTTAGCAACTGAACAACAACAACAAATCAGAATGAGAAAAACAAATATATGATTCTTCTGAACTGTGGTATTGGAGAAGACTCTTGAGAGTCCCTTGGACTGCAAGGAGATCCAACCAGTCCATCCTAAAGGCGATCAGTTCTGAGTGTTCTTTGGAAGGACTGATGTTGAAGCTGAGACTCCAATATTCTGGCCACCTGATGCAAAGAGCTGACTCATTTAAAAAGACCCTGATGCTGGGAAAGATTGAAGGCAGGAGGAGAAGGGGACGACAGATGACAAGATGGTTAGATGGCATCACCAACTCAATGGACATGAGTTTGGGTGAACTCCAGGAGTTGGTGATGCACAGAGAGGCCTGGAGTGCTGCAGTCCACGGGGTCACAAAGAGTCGGACATGACTAAGCGACTGAATTGAACTGAACTGACTGAACACAAACAGATGGAATCTAGAAAGATGGTACCGATAAACCTATTTGTAGGGCAGCAATGGAGATGCAGACATAGAGAACAGGCTTGTGGACACAGCGAGGGAAGCAGAGGGAAGGACAAATTGAAAGAGTACCACTGAAACAGATACATTACCATAGGTAAAACAGACAGGGGGAATTTGCTGTATGATGCAGGGGTCTCAAACTGGGTGCTCTGTGACAACCTAGAGGGGTGGGATGGGGTGGGAGAGAGGCTTAACGTGGGACAGGACATGTGTATACTTATGGCTGATTCATGTTGATGTTTGCAGAAACCAATACAATATTGCAAAACAATTATCCTCCAATTAAAAATAAAATTTTAAAAATTGTTATTTCTGGCTCCTCTTGAAAAAACATCCAAAGACTCGTCAACACTAAGCCCTGCATTCATCCCAGAGCTTCTCAGTGAGCCCTCTCTAGTGAGGCCTATTCCACTGGCCTCACCAGGCAGCACGGCCTCACCTTCAGTTGGCTTCAGCCCATCTGGCCTTACAGGCATCTGAACTGGCAGAATGAAGCTCTGACACATCTAATGCGCTGTATGTCACATGAGATCATGTTACAAGTTCTGCCTCTGTGGACTCCATCTCTCAGTGAACGTAAGTCATTTCTTCATCAACAAGTATATGCTGAATGAATACACCCCCTTGCCTTTCAATTACCGATGGAAACAGTCAATGGTGCTTCCTCTACGATCCACAAGATGAAGCAATTACACTATAAACTCATAAAGAAAAACAGAAAATGCAAAACCTCGTCTGAGCTCTCACAGCAATTACAGTACAAACCACATTAGTTATTCAGCTCTTTATCATGAAGTATCTCATGTGTTTCCCCCCCTTTCATGTATATTTATCTTGTCTCCCCAATAAAACTGCAGCTCATCAAAGGTCAGGATGTTTGTCTTTTATGTCTTTATAATCCCCCATGGTGATTCAAACACTGTCATAACGCAATGAATGCATACTTGTTTATTTAAAACATAGTATGGAGCAGAGGCAACCTTCAACAGTCATTCTGTTGTAATACGTGAGACCACTGCCTCTGCCGTCTCTCCCTTTATAGGAATTATCTCAGGCTGAATCACACACAGCAATGCCAGCTAATTTTTCTAGATTGCTTTCCACTGGCTGCTTTCCTTCAAATCATAAGGAAGGTTCCTTTGAAGCAGGTCCTGCTAGAGACTTGATAGTGATCAGGCTGTGATCACAACGAGTATGCCGCCATGGAACCCAGCACTGCTTACTGGCACTTACACGTTCACAGCAGGCTGTGCCAAACCACATACACTCCAGTCCAAGAGCTTCCTCTCCAACACAGGGCTGGCTGGCAGGCTGCTCACACAAGGAGATGAATCAAGAGCCCTAAGGGCAAATTACAAACTCCTTTCTTCTTGACATGGCTGCAGACCAGCATGAGTCCAAATTGATTTCACAAACATAGATAATTATCTAAAGCGAATGCATCCAGACTCTTCTCATTGTAAAAGGAGCCATTAATAGATCAAGGTAGACTGAGTGGAAATGGAAATTTGACTGTGGGTTCAGTGGGTTTAGTCAATATTCATCCTGGTACCATAAATATAACATGGTGAGGTGGGCAACTGTGTACCAGAAATCTGGCGTCTTTTGCCTGATACTTTAATTATTTCTGTCACATCTTGTGGCATAAAGCAAGGGAGAACTATGGATGAACTGTTTACATCATCAAAAACAGTTCATAAGACTTAAATAGGACCCAAATCCTCCTACAAGAACACAGAATGGTCAGCTTTAGAAAAGACAAATACTTACTGTAAAACAGCTACAACTGCATTCATATGTAATGTTGAACAAGATGATTTTAAAATCAAAATGTTATCATTTTACCACAAGTGAAAACAAGGAAAACGATTATACTTGATATTTGCCCTTACTGCCTAGACCTATTATACTAACTCAGTTTCTAATGGGATGTTAGCAATGCTGTTTTAATGAGGTTTGATCATATCAGATTATCATATGAAGCAGTAATCACTTTAATAAGTCAGGAATTAATAGACTAAAGGAGGAAATGTCTAGGTGGACCTGGCTCCCATCACTCCTTTCCCCTACACGACCCATCAGTGAAAATTCTTTTCTGGCTCTATAAGGTGACTTATGGGGCTTCCTCGGTGGCTCAGCAATAAAGAATCCTGCAAATACAGGAGATACGGGTTTGATCCCTGGGTCAAGGAAGATCCCCTGGAGAAAAAAATGGCAATCCACTCCAGTATTCTTGCCTGGGAAATCCCATCGACAGAGGAGCCTGTCAGGCTACAGTCCATGGGGTTACAAAAGAGTCGGACAAGATTTAGCAACTGAACTACAACAGCAAAGTGGCTTATGGATAGAAAAGAAACAAGAAGAAAGGACCAGATTTCACATGCAATCTCATCCACCAGGTTATAAGGACTGCCAGGCTCCTCTGTCCATGGGATTTGCCAGGCAAGAATACTGGAGTAGGTGGCCATTCCCTTCTCCAGGGGAACTTCCTCAACCCAGGGATCAAACCCAGGTCTCCTGCATTGCAAGCGGATTCTTTACTGCGCCACCAGGGAAGCCCTATAGTAGTAATACTACTCTTTACTTTCCTACAAACCTTCTTGATCCAGCCCCAATTCCCCCTTCTTCCAAGACCCTCCTTTCTCTTGTCATCCCTTCTAAATGTTACTCCTATAGTCACCTTATTCTTGCTCCTTGTTTAATCTATTTTATTATTTCCATGGCGCTTACATTCTGAAGTAACTGATGTGTTTTTTACTTGTCCGCCCACCCTGATTCCATCTCTGAACGCAGCTCCTTTTTTGGCTACTCCATCCAAAAGTAGGGATGGTATGGGAAATGCAGACAGGGAGGGATAAGGGTAAGTTTGAAGGAAGGGTACCAATATGTCTTTCACAACAGTTTTTTCTATTTGGTAACGAAAAAGCAGAAGATAGATACTTTGTTTTTGTAGACCACAGAAAACTACTCATGACCTCAGCTAAAAGAGGAAATTCTTCAAACTCCCTTGAAATAGCTGCCAAGCAGAAGTCATTGCTTGCTTCTTCCAGGAATGCCTGTGCAGTACGTTGACTCAGCTGGGAAAGGAGCACTTTTACTCTTCCCACTTTCCTCCTTTGTTCCACAGAAAAGACAGATACAATGGCTAGAACTCATGTACTAAGTGTTAAGGATAGAAACCAGAAACACAGGATACCTGGGCCACTGATGACGTCACAGGACCACCAAACTGTATAGCCCTAGACTGCTACCTCTGAAATGTTTTTGAGAGGGAGAGATAGTATTTTTCTTTCACCACTATTTGTTTTTTCTATCCTATTCAGCCAAATTTATCTTATCAATACTATCTTCTAAAAAGGTTAAAACTAAATAATTATCATAAAGTCCAAACTGCCATGTTAAAATGACCCTCCATACACATGGGTTCTGCATCCATGGATTCAAGCAAATGCGAATCAGACATATTTAGAAAAAACATTATTCATAAAGTTCTAGGAGGCAAAATTTTAATTTGTCAGGCACTAGCACCTGCTGACGCAGACAGTAAAGAATCTGCCTGCGATGCAGAAGACTCAGGTCCAATTTCTGGGTTGAGAAGATCCCTTGGAGAAGGGAATAGCTACCCACTCCACTATTCTTGGTGAAGGCGATGGCACCCCACTCCAGTACTCTTGCCTGTAAAATAACATGGACGGAGGAGCCTGGTAGGCTGCAGTCCATGGGGTCGCTAAGAGTCGGACACGACTGAGCGACTTCACTTTCACTTTTCACTTTCATGCATTGGAGAAGGAAATGGCAACCCACTGCAGTGTTCTTGCCTGGAGAATCCCAGGGATGGGGGAGCTTTTTGGGCTGCTGTCTATGGGGTCGCACAGGGTCGGACACAACTGAAGCGACTTAGCAGCAGCAGCCACTATTCTTACCTGGAAAATCCCATGGACAGAGTAGCCTGAAGGTGTACCATCCATGGGGTCGCAAAGAGTCAGAACTAACACTTTCCCTTAAATGCTTAGGCTTCCCTGGTGGCTCAGTGGTAAAGAATCTCTGGCAATGCAGGAGTCTCAAGAGCTGCAGGTTTGATCCCTGGGTTGGGACGATCTCCTGGAGGAAGGCATGGCAACCCACTCCAATATTCTTGCCTGGAGAATCCCACTGACAGAAGACCCTGGCGTGCTATAGTCCACAGGGTCACAAAGAGTTGGACACAACTGAAGCAACTTAACATACACACAACAACTATTTACATATCATTTACATTTCATTAGGTATTGTAACTAATCTAGAGGGGATTTAAAACATACATGAGGATGTGAAAATATCATTTTATGTAAGGTACTTGAGCATTCTCAGATTTTGGTAAGCAAACCAGGGTGGGGAGAGTGGTGGTTGTTGCTGAAACCAATCCCTCACAGCTGTCAAGGAACAACTATATTTTTCCCACAAAGTTTTCAACATGCATACCTCATCTGTCCTTTTAATTTTTAAAATATGCCTCTTAAATTAGCTAAGCCTACCTATTTAACAGGGGCTTCCCTGGAAGCTCAACAGTAAAGAATCTGTCTGCAATGCATGAGATGCGGATTTGATCACTGGGTTGGGAAGAGCCCCTGGAGAAGGAAAAAGCAACCCATTTCGGTATTCTTGCCTGGAAAATCCCATGGACAGAGGAGCCTGATGGGCTATAGTCCATGGGGTCACAAAGAGTTGGACATGTCTTAGTGACTAAACAACAAGCAACCCATTTAACAGATGAAAAAAATGAGACTAAGGAGGTTAAGCCACTTAGCCAAGGTTCCCAGCTGGAGAATTCGAGCCTAAATCATCTGAATTTTAGCCCAGAACTGCTTCCAATAGAGTATGCTGCCAACTGCTCAAATAATGTGTCAAAGTTTCAAGAATTACTACACATGCTACTTAGTGAGAATAGATAAAGCTTTACATACATAAAAGGAAGATGACACCAAAGTTGCTATTGGCATCAAATGATTTTTTTAAATATTTTGATAAATTCTGAAGTCTCGTCCACAACAAAAATACATACAAAATAAGTATTACAGCCAAAGAATAAGTTCTTTATATTTTATTTATTGAGCAAGAGATAAACTTACACAACACAACAATATAGCCTAATTAAGTCAGGTGGCATATGTGAAAATAGTCAGGGTTCTAGGCGGATTCTGCTAGTACTTGGTACTACAGCTGCAGAGGGAAACATTATTACCAGCTATGGAGGTATGTGAAGACTTACTGAAAAACCAGGCTGTCATCCAATTGATTAAACATATTTAGGAATATTATATTGCATAATATTTGAAGCATCAGTGTGAAGCACTGAACACCAAACCAACCTGCTTTAATACTATAAAATTCATTTGCTGAAGAAGGGTTTTTTCATCTAAAAGAAAGAAATTTGCCATAAATAAGTTATTGCTTTATATAAAGTAAATATCACCTTATGTTATATTAACATATTCAATATTGCATGAATCAGTAAACTTAAAACACTGAGTTAAGATGACTTTTTTAAACCTGGGTAGAGAGAGTTTTTGAAGATGAACTTATGTCCCCATTCTTTGGTGACCTCAATGAAAAGAAATTCTACTTTGCTAACTCCTGAGAGATTTTTGAACATCTAGGCCACCCACTTACTTTATCTCCTGCCTGTGAATTTTCAGACAGGATCATAATCTTGGCAGGAGGCAAGATAAATGGCAGGCAGAGATGAACAAGTCCATATCACATCAACGTCAATTCTTTGCATCAAAGACAACTTTTTTCCTTCAAAAATAAGTACAAATCCCTCTCCACAACCTTTAAAGTGTCTTTAAGACTCTACGCCTCTTGGAAACACTAACCTAGTGAAGAAAAGGAACATTTATTTGTAGGGTCTATCTAGTCTGATCAGTACTGAGACTAAATATCAGATGATTTCTTGGACATAGTTCTTCCAGCGTATTTTCAGGTTAAGGCACACAAGCCTAAGTTCAAATGAACTGGATGTGCGCTGGGAAGATGAATTCCTGACTGTTCTAAGACTTGGCTTCTCCTACCTATAGTCCCTGAGCTTGACATCTGCACTTCCTATAATAATAACACGTTGAACATTTCTGGGCTGTCTGGATTCTGTCCTATATTGATGTCCTAATGAAGCCTTTTTCACATGGCTTTGGTATCTTGTTTCATTTGGGCTTTCAGGGAGCCAAACAGTAGTACATAACCAAAAAAAACTAACTTCTTCTTGCCTATAATATATATTTGAGTAACCTAGACTAGGCTGCAGTCCACGGGATCTCGAAGAGTCTGACACGACTGAGCGACTTCACTTTCCCGTTTCACTTTCATGCACTGGAGAAGGAAAAGGCAACCCACTCCAGTGTTCTTGCCTGGAGAATCCCAGGGACAGGGGAGCCTGGTGGGCTGCCGTCTATGGGGTCGCACAGAGTCGGACACGACTGAAGCGACTTAGCAGCAGCAGCAGCAGCAGCAGCAGACATTTCAGTAATATATACTCAATGCATTTCAAGATACAAGATTTGCTCTTATGTTTTCAAAGAACTGCCAAAGACTCTCAGCTAAGCATCACTCATCTTCATCTCACTCCCACCAACTGCTCACTCGCTCTTTAGATGTAATATTTTTCCATCACCTTCTCAAAGGTGGTTGATGTTTAAAATAGCAATCATGGATTGCATATATAGTTAAATTTGCTTCCTTGTAGAAAAGAAAACTAACTAAATTTTTGGTAGAGAAACATTTATCAGTAGCATCTTCATCCTTAAGTTACTTTTTTTTACACAAGTAGTCTTGCAGAAACTACTGTCAGTTAAACCATTCAGGCAGAAAGTAAGAGAAAATCCAATTTGAAATCGCACCTGTGATAATGCAGTTTTTTATCTCAGGAAATCAGAAGTGAGTGGGCTCACAATTCGGTGTATTCAGCAAATAAATCCTATCATCAAGGAAACAAATGCTTTACATCAGTTTACTCTTCTGCCTTCATCTGTTGGCCTTCCTTCTCAGCACAACATCTACATACAAAACCAGTCCAAAGTCTGAAAGGAAAATGTCTTCTCCTTGGATGCTGGGGGGGAGGGGCAAGAAAAATCTCTTGATATCTAAGCAAACTACTCCTCATCACCTCATATGTACATTTCTAAACATACATAGAATTACCATATTTTACCAGAAGGAAACAAGACTAATGCTTTATTGCTTCCCAGGAGTCCAGCCTTGCTTGAAGCTCAGGGCCATCTAATACCTGAAGTGGTCAGGAGGTGCGAGTGGGAAAGAACCTGCCAATACAGGAGAAGTAAGAAACGCAGGTTTCATCCCTGGGTTGGGAAGATCCCCTGGAGGAGAGCATGGCAACCCACTCCGGTATTCTTGCCTGGAGAATCCCCATGAACCTAGGAGCCTGGCAGGCTACAGTTCATAGGATCACAAAGAGTTGGACACAACTGAGAAACTTAGCATGCTGCTGCTAAGTCGCTTCAGTCATGTCACACAGTCAGTTATTTTTAATAAGTCATGAATGATTATATGGCTGGGAACTGTCTCCAGACACTGCTGTTTCACATGTAAAATGATTTACCCTAACAATTCACCACTCCGCAGTCCCACTTTTTATTTTTAATTGTCTTTTATCTTTTTCCCATAAACATGTTGGGACTTAGCCAGAAATTCCCATGTGCAAAATGACTGTGTCTATGACAAAAATTTAAATATAAGACTCAAGAAACTCATTAGATTTATTTTTGGTAATGTGTAGAATTTCTTATGATCAAAGGTAAACTAAGCATATTAAATTTTTTTAAGAATTTGAGCAAAAGTTGATTTCAACTGGACAGCCCCAAACCAGAAGTGGTTAGAAGTGCGCCACCGATGAGAGCTTGGTGAGAGACTTTTAAAGAAAAGAGTTGGAAGCAAAGCAAGGAAATTGTTTGATTGGCTATAACTTAAGCAGTTGCCTTATTTGTAAAAGCCTAATTGGCTGTTTGTGAGTGGCTGTCATTAGACTTTAACCCTTAGGCATTTACAGGCTTAGGTTTTGGTTTGCTTAAATATACTACCAAAGCATTAAAGCCACCTCAACTGAATGTTTCTGCTTCCCTGGTGGCTCAGAGGGTAAATAATTTGCCTACAATGCAGGAGACTCGGTTCAATCTCTAGTTCAGGAAGATCCCCTGGAGAAGAGAATGGCAATACACTAGAGTATTCCTGCCCAGGAAATCTCATGGACAGAGGAGCCTGGTGGGCTTCAGTCCACGGGGTCACAAAGAGTCAGACATGACTGAGAGACTTTCACTTGTTTAATTTAGTACTGAATGTTAGGTTATTTGGTAAAGAACACAATTAAGATTCAATTAAGAATTTAGGTTTGATTCCTTAATTCAGATGGGTGAAATATTTCTCTTTCCAAAGGCTTTGAGCCTTAAAATGGCCACTACACTGTTCTGAAATACAACAGACTGGTTCTAAATAGGAAAAGGAGTACGTCAAGGCTGTATATTGTCACCCTGCTTATTTAACTTATATGCAGAGTACATCATGAGAAACGCTGGGCTGGAGGAAGCACAAGCTGGAATCAAGATTGCCGGGAGAAATATCAATAAACTCAGATATGTAGATGACACCACCCTTATGGCAGAAAGTGAAGAGGAGCTAAAAAGCCTCTTGATGAAAGTAAAAGAGGAGAGCGAAAAAGTTGGCTTAAAGCTCAACAACATTCAGAAAATGAAGATCATGGCATCCAGTCCCATCACTTCATGGGAAATAGATGGGGAAACAGTAGAAACAGTGTCAGACTTTATTTTTTGGGGCTCCAAAATCACTGCAGATGGTGACTGCAGCCATGAAATGAAAAGACACTTACTCCTTGGAAGAAAAGTGATGAGCAACCTAAATAGTATATTCAAAAGCAGAGACATTACTTTGCCGACTAAGATCCAGCTAGTCAAGGCTGTGGTTTTTCCTGTGGTCATGTATGGATGTGAGAGTTGGACTGTGAAGAAGGCTGAGCACCGAAGAATTGATGCTTTTGAACTGTGGTGTTGGAGAAGACTCTTGAGAGTCCCTTGGACTGCAAGGAGATCCAACCAGTCCATTCTGAAGGAGATCAACCCTGGGATTTCTTTGGAAGGAATGATGCTGAAGTTGAAGCTCCAGTACTTTGGCCACCTCATGTGAAGAGATGACTCATTGGAAAAGACTCTGATGCTGGCAGGGATTGGGGGCAGGAGGAAAAGGGGACGACAGAGGGTGAGATGGCTGGATGGCATCACAGACTCGATGGACGTGAGTCTGAGTGAACTCCGGAAGTTGGTGATGGATAGGGAGGCCTGGCGTGCTGCAATTCACGGAGTCACAAAGAGTCGGACACGACTGAGCAACTGAACTGGACTGAACTGAATGAACTATGTTCTGAAATAGTAGTGCTGCCATTAGCCTCAGATACAAGTGATTCAATTAGAAAAACTGACACATTGTCACACAATCTAGGGAGAGCCTATGAAATGTGTTCTCAGTGCTGTTAGCAACTCCTTCCTAAAGACATAAGGACAGGTCACATGCAGAAATTTCATGCACAGAAATGGTCTGATTTCCACCCTTAACAGGGCTTTGAAAACTGCCCAGTTTTCACTGGGAAAAGAAAGGATAAAACTTACTCCACAAATGAGGTCAAATAGAATTGTTCTACTCTTGATAGATAGGTATGTGGTTGTATATGGGTGTGTATAACAGAAATAAATGTGTATACATTTAAATGCACACACATGCACATACTGTAAATGTGTATATTCATATGTACATGCATGCATATACTGTGTATACTTTTACAAGTACACACATGCACATATTGTATATATACACACAGATGTATAAATATATACATATAGAAAGATACATACATGTATAAAGATATACATACACACACACCCCCATACTCTATTCACAAATACACACACTCCTTGAAACCTATAAAATGAAAATTATAGTGTCTATTTAGTTATTTTGTACACTTATAAAAATTATACCTTTATATTTGATTATGATGGTACAGATGGTGATAATCTTTGTGAGGATGTTGAAAAAACAAAGCATGAATAATATTCATTATGTTAACCACATTTTAAAAATATCCCTTGATTTGATTCTTTGAGTAGAATGCTTAGTGTTCTTTGCTGTATCTGATTTGGCCTTCAGGGGAGTTACTCCACTGTTACCTTCTTTTAAATTTATAATTTGAATCCTATGATCCAGGGAGGAAAACGTTAAGTTGGCTGAAGCATGCTGATTTGCCCTAGAGCCAAACTAGAGACAAAAAGGTCTTGGAGGCCTTAAAAAGGGACAGAAGTTCTGTTTGTTTGGTTTAGAATTTTAAAGCACTTATTTTTACTTTGTTTGCTATGTGTAATTTCTTCTAGCATCACTAATTAAACATGGTATTCAGTAAATCTTAACCTTTAGGAATTACCAGAGAAAAGAATAAATGGGACTGGGTTAAAAAAGCCATCCCATGCAACTTAGAGGGGTAGAGTGGGATGGGAAGTGAGAGGAGGTTCAAGAGGGAGGGGACATACGTCTATCTACGGCTGATTCATGTTATTGTATGTCAGAAACCAACACAACAATGTGAAGAAATTATCCTACAATTAAAACTAAATTAAAATTTTAAAAAGAAAAAAGATAATAAAAAAAGCCATCTCTTGAAATTTTAAAGTATGCTTCCAAAGTTTGGGTTTAAGTTTAAATTCTGTACTAAATTTTAGAGGAGGGAAGAAGTAAGGTTACAGGCTAGTGAAAAATATTTGAATTTTAGGGGCATCAGGGAAAAAAATAAGCCAACCAGTTGCTGCTTATGTAATGAATCCCTTAAAAAATAGATGTGTTTAAACTTAAGAGAACAAACCTATGGTTGCTGGGGGAGGTGGGGAGAGGATCAGTTAGGGAATTTAGGAAGGTGTACACACGGCTACATTTAAGTTGTATAACCAACAGGGACCTACTGGATACAGCGCATGGAACTCTGCTCAGTGTTATGTGCCAGTCTGGACGGGACAGGAGTTGGGGAAGAATGGATACACGTATATGTATTACGACCGGGTCCCTTCACTGTTCACCTGAAACTATCACAACATTGTTCGTCCATTTCTATCCCATTACAAAATAAGAAGTTTAAAGTTTGAAAATTTAAAAATAGGTGTGTTTGTAAGGTTTGTAAGTTTTTCAGAAACTAGATTTTATTTTTCCCTAAAAATTTCCTGTAAAGTACTATAAATTTCCAGTTTAGCCTAAAGAACTATAGAAACAGTACCACTGTAAAAGCCGATCACTTATTTGGTCAATTCTTGGTATAAGAAAATTCCCCCTGAGCTTTAATACTTGACGGCAATTCTTCCAGCAAGGTGGACTGATAATTTGGTTTTTTTCTAGCAGCAGATGAATGAACAGGATTGCTCCACTTTTCAGAGACAGATACTCCTTGGATGGTGACAGACAGTACCATACCTGTTCCTAACATGAATGGGAACTATAGGAACTGCAGCTACAAGAAACAACACAAGAGAGCTATACAGTGGGACCGCAGAGTTGCAGTGGAGTCACTCCTTTGTTAGGGGTTCATTACAGCATAATGAGCCATTGATTAAGTCATTCAAAATTCCCTGAATATCAACCACCAAGGAAACACAGTGCTGGGCTCTGGAGACTCAGTCGAAATCAAAAGCTGCTGCTGCTGCTAAGTCACTTCAGCTGTGTCCGACTCTGTGTGACCCCATAGACGGCAGCCCACTAGGCTCCCCTGTCCCTGGGATTCTCCAGGCAAGAATACTGGAGTGGGTTGCCATTTCCTTCTCCAATGCGTGAAAGTGAAGTCGCTCAGCCGTGTCCGACTCCTAGTGACCCCATGGACTGCAGCCTAGCAGGCTCCTCCATCCATGGGATTTTCCAGGCAATAGTACCGGAGTGGGGTGCCATTGCCTTCTCCGCAACCAAAGGCAGACATGGTCTTTTCTGTGTAGACACTCAAACAAAATAATTTCGGATGTAGGGCTGGGCAAACAATCTAATAATCACACATAAAAATAAAACTTCAGCTGGGATACATGTTGGGAGAGATCATACATGGTCCTTTGATAATACATGGTCCTTTGAATAACAGAAATACGAGACTTTTTAGTAAGCTACAGATTTCCCTGATAAATGATTTCTTTTAAAGGGTGAATTAGAGGTAATCAGTGCAAGAGTGGAAAGGACTAAACCAGTAGAAAAGCTTAGTGTGTATAGCACTACTCAGTACTCTGTAACAACCTATATGGAAAAAGAATCTACCAAAAGAGCAGATACATGTATATGTGTAACTGACTCACTTTGCTGTACACTTGAAACTAACATGACATTGTCAATCACTATACTCCAGTAAAAATTAATTTTTAAAAAAGATTTATTTTGGTCTTTAGCCTGAGAGCATTTGTGTATGTGTGTGTGTTTCTGTGTAAAAGTCAATCTGAGTGTAGAGCAACGAAAGGAACAGAAGGCAACAAAAGTTTGAAAGCTATTGTGTCATCACTGATTCGACAGACGTGAGTCTGAGTGAACTCCGGGAGTTGGTGATGGACAGGGAGGCCTGGCATGCTGCGATTCATGGGGTCGCAAAGAGTCGGACACGACTGAGCGACTGAACTGAACTGATTTAACCAAGATGTGCAATGTTGTTTTGTTGAGGGAAGTAGTTCTTAAATTTTAATATGCATCAGTATCACCTGAAGGGTTTAATAAAACACAGATTCCTGGGCCCTATACCCAGAGATGTCAACTCAGTGAGTGGAATGGAGCACAAAAACATGCATTTCTAACTAAATGCCAGTTGATGCTAAAACCCACAGTCTGAGGATCAAACTTTGAAAACCACTATAAATCTTTATGTCCACAACTGGTCTAGGGTGAGAAAGGTGGACAGAGTATTTCTATACTCTCAGTGCATAAACATGTCTCATGAGTGAAATGAAAATTTTCCTTAGCTAATTAACTTGTATTTGATATTCTGAGCAACAGTGAAGTCTAATACAACCTAACATCTTATAATTTCTGATTTGACAGTGATCCTATGAAAAGTTTTTTTATAGTAAGATTAAAGTCATTAACTTTGCCTTCTCATTATAGTCAATATTTCAACATAGGAAAATATTTTATATGAACTGATTTGGAAATTTACCAAATGAGCCATAAAATATATTTTTTTTAAATTTGACTATGACCCATGTAATCTATGCTTTACTGTATTGCTAAGACTATTTTTGGTGAGATACATATGTTATTTTTTTTATTTCTAATCTGCTAGAGACCAATATGTGGTTCAGAAACTGTACCACCTGGACTCAACACACAAGTCTGGCAACATCTAAACTGGCACAGATTCTGTTCAAGGGAACAAATCCACTGATCATATAGTTGGATGCTATTGTGATATCAACTTTCTACAAAAGTTTCTAAATGCACATTTTTAATTTCTGTAATCACGGCATTATACAGGTAACTTATCATTCATGATCTGACATTGATTCACAGGCCACACTTTAAGTAGCTCAGCATTCAGAAAACTAGGATCATGGCATCCGGTCCCATCACTTCATGGCAAATAGATGGGGAAGCAGTGGAAACAGTGTCAGACTTTATTTTTGGGGGCTCCAAAATCACTGCAGATGGTGACTGCAGCCATGAAATTAAAAGACGCTTACTCCTTGGAAGGAAAGTTATGACCACCTTAGACAGCATATTAAAAAGCAGAGTCATTACTTTGTCAACAAACGTCTATCTAGTAAAGGCTATGGTTTTTCCAGTGGTCATGTATAGATGTGAGAGTTGGACTATAAAGAAAGTTGAGTGCAGAAGAACTGATGCTTTTGAATGCTGGTGTTGGAGAAGACTCTTGAGAGTCCCTTGGACTGCAAGGAGATCTAACCAATCCATCCTAAAGGAGATCAGTCCTGGGTGTTCACTGGAAGGACTGATGTTGAAGATGAAACTCCAATACTTTGGCCACCTGATGTGAAGAGATGACTCATTTCAAAAGATCCTGATGTTGGGAAAGATTGGGGGCAGGAGGAGAAGGGGAGGACAGAGGATGAGATGGTTAGATCGCATCACCAACTCAATGGACATGAATTTGGGTAAACTCTGGGAGTTGGTGATGGACAGCCTGGCGTGCTGTGGTTCATGGGGTCACAAAGAGTTGGACACAACTGAGCAATTGAACTGAACTGAATCTTACAGGAAATATAAAAGTAGAAGTTTTCCTTGAAAGTAATTTTCCTTGACAATTACTAGTCCAAGGAGATCTTCAAAACGGGCAAAGTTCTGCTGATCTTAAGTCAGCTTCATGATTGTTTCATTTGTCAAAACAAAAAGGTAGCACAAAATCAGAAATATGATAGATATACTCAGTTTTACTTCATTTTATTTGGCAGAACTTTCAATGAATTAAAATCATATGATTTCAGTAATTAATTTATGTGACAGTAGCTTTGTTCTACCTTAGAAATCTTATAACCTTTAAGATTTTGAGTAAAATTTGGTTTATACTTCAGTATTTAGTTCTAGGCAAAACTCCTATGGATTTCTTGACTATTCTATTATTTTGTTCTATGTGTTCATTCTTTGTATTGCTTTAAAAAGTTTGAAAACAGCTATTGAGTTAATGGTGAACTCTGTTTTTTGGTGTTGACTAACAAACAATATAAACACTCCTGGTGTCTGTTGAAGCAGGATGGAAAATTCAGAGGGACACACTTTTCAGTGCTTTACTTTCTAACTGATTAGCTGTCTGAAATGCCTCATCACTGTATCAAGAGTAAGGCCCCAGAAGTTTCTTAAACAAATTAAAATATTTTCATTTTTCTACATTTTGGAACCATAGCATTCATTTTTAGGCAGAATTCTAAGATATTTTGGTATAACGTAAAAGGAAAATATTTCTACTTTTCATAACCCACAATAATATAGGTCCCAGTACTGCATCTGTTTTAATGTAATTTGCTAAGTACAGAAAATCATTTAAGCCTGGAATGAATCACTCACTTAGTTCTAAAGATTCAGAAGGTGTATACTGCATTTCAGATTAATCAGCAATTAACTCTCCAGTGGGATATAAAGATATCGTAGTGGTTAAATATACATGCTCTAGGTTTCACTTTCAAGAAGACAAAGTAAACATACATTTTCTTTTTCTCCCATTAGTTACAATGGAAAACTTTGGACTTTATACATAAAATAAACATCCCAAGACTCCAAAAGGAGTAAAGAAGGCAGTCTGGCTAGCGACCTTAGGAGTGGCACACCGGTGAGCTCTCTGAATTTTCTACTGGCCTCATGTGTCCCAGGTTTTCAGTTAAAGAAGCTAGCAATCTGGTAACACTAGCAGGCACAGACAAAACAAACAAAAGCCCCCAAATACCCTTCAGGTAAGAACTACTCTATTCTAGTCAAACACCACAGAAATAACTATGACCCAAACCACACCCAGGCTTCTGAGGTGGTTGGTGGATAAAGAATCCACCTGCCAATGCAGGAGACATGGATTTGATCCCTGGGTCAGGAAGATCTCCTGGAGAAGGAAATGGCAACTCACTCCAGTATTCTTGCCAGGGAAACCCCATGGACAGAGGAGCCTAGCGGGCTATAGTCCATGAGGTTGCCGTCCTCATATCAGCAATCCTGGATATGACTGAGCATGCATGCAAACCTCAACCACACCAACAAAGGCTGAGTGAGTTGCCTAGACCTCCACCCATGCCAGGCTGAAATAATGAAAAAGTAACTGAACAACATCAAATCAAATAATCAAAGCTGAAAATTTCCCAAATTTGGCAAAAAGGCATAAACTTACAGATTGAAGCTGAGTGAACTGAAAATAGATAAAAATACATCCATGCCAAGATGTATCATAGTCAAACTTTGGAAGACTAAAAAAACAAAAGGTTTTTTAAGGAAGTGAGAGAGAAATAGCACATTACATATGGAAGAAAAATACCTCAATGAGCAAATTTCTCATCAGAAACAATGGAGGCCAGGAGGAATTACACTATAGTTTTCAAGTGCTGAAAGAAAGGAACTATTCAACCTAGAATGAAAATCTATTTCAAAAATCAAGAGGAAATCAAGATATTCTGAAATGAAGGAAGGCTAAGAGAATATGCTCCCAGCATCTCTAATCTAAAAGAATGGCTGAAGGAAGTCCATTGAAGAAAAAAATAAATACAGTAAGAAAAATTCCTAGATTATCAGGAAGCAAAATTGAACATAATATACAAATATATAGGCAAAATACTAAATTACTTTTGCTGATTGAAATGCAAAATATAGTACTGTTTTATGCAGTTCCATATGTACATAGAGGAAATATTTAAGATAATTTATATTATAAATAGAGGAGGGTAAAGGGATATAAAGAAAAGCAGGATTTCAAACTTCCCTGTGGTAAAATGACACCATTAGACTGTGATAAATTTTACATTTCAATGTAATCATTACATGTTAGAGTAACCATTTAAAAAGAAAAACAAAAAACTGCAGAAAATTCTTAAAGAGATGGGAATACCAGACCACCTTACCTGCCTCCTGAGATATCTGAATGCAGGTCAAGAAACAACAGTTAGAACCAGACATGGAACAACGGACTGGTTCCAAATTGGGAAAGGAGTACGTCAAAGCTATATATTGTCACTCTGCTTATTTAACTTAAACGCAGAGAACATCATGCAAAATGCTGGGATGGATGAAGCACAGCTGGAATCAAGACTCCTGGGAGAAATATCAATAACCTCAGATAGGCAGATGACACCACCCTTATGGCAGAAAGCAAAGAAGAACTAAAAAGCCTCTTGATGAAAGTGAAAGAGGAGAGTGAAAAGCTGGCTTAAAATTCAACATTCAAAAAATGAACATCATGGCATCCAGTCCCATCACTGCATGGCAAATAGATGGGGAAACATTGGAAATGGTGACAGACTATTTTCTTGGGCTCCAAAATCACTGCAGACAGTGACTGCAACCATGAAATTAAAAGATTCTTGCTCCTTGGAAGAAAAGCTATGACCAACATAGACAGCATATTAAAAAGCAGAGTCATTACTTTGCCAACAAAGGTCTGTCTCGTCAAAGCTATGGTTTTTCCAGTAATCATGTATGGATGTGAGAGTTGGGCCATAAAGAAAGCTGAATGCTGAAGAATTGATGCTTCTGAATGGTGGAGTTGGAGAAGACTCTTGAGAGTCCCTTGGACTGCAAGGAGATCCAACCAGTCCATCCTAAAGGAAATCAGTCCCGAATATCCATTGGAAGGACTGATGCTGAAGCTCCAATACTTTGGCCACCTGATGCGAAGAACTGACTCACTGGAAAAGACCCTGATACTGGGAAAGACTGAAGGCGGGAAGAGAAGGGGATGGCAGAGGATGAGATGGTTGGATGGCATCACTGACTTGATGGACATGAGTTTGAGCAAACTCTGGGGGCTGGTGATGGACAGGGAAGCCTGGTGTTTTGCAGTCCATGGGGTTGCAAAGAGTCGGATACTACTGAGCGACTGAACTGAACTGATGCAATAATGTAAATATAAAACATGACAAATAAATAAAAACGTAATTCTATAAAATATACAAGTAACCCATAGGAAAAAAGAACATAAAGAGAAAACACAAATGAGTGACTTAAACCTTAACATATTAAAATTATATTAAATGAAAATAGTCTAAATACAATAATTAGAAGACAAAGCCTGGCAATGTAGATTTAAAATCATGATTCAATATGCTTCCTGTAATATGAGAAACTCACCTCAAGCAAAATGATATAAGAAAATAAAAAGAAAAATTGGGAAAAGATATAACATGCAAATATTAATCAAAAGAAAGCAGCATTAGCTATGTTATTATCAGATAAAACAGACTTCAGAGCAAATAAAAGGACTAGAGGCAGAGAAGGAGACTGTATAATGATGACAAGAGGATTAATTCACCAAGAAGACATGGCAACCACAAACACCAAACAAACAAGATGCAAAATAAATGAAACAGAAGCTGACGGAACTAAAAGAAATACTCAAATCCACTAACACAGTTGGAGACGACATCCCTACCTCATCGCTGATAGAACAACTAACCAGCAAATCAGCAAGGGTATAGAAAAATTGAACAACACTGGGCAAAAAAATGAATCTAATCAACACACTTAGAATATTTTGCTTAACAGAAGCAAAGACACATTCTTTTTAAGAAGCCATGTAACATATACAATGATAGATCATATTCTAGGTCATTAAAAAAAATTCAACATATTTAAAAGAATTTAAACCATAGGAATTGTGTTCTCTGACCACAACAGAATCAAACTCTACATCAATGGTACAAAGAAAACAGAAAAATCCCCCAAACACTTGGAAATAGAACAAAACAATTACAATTCATTCATCAAAGAGGAAATTTTAAGAAAAAATTTTAATATATTTAACAAAATGAAAGTGGTGGTATTTTCATATGCCCCATCATAACACGGGTGCACAGGTAAATCAGGGATGAGAGCAAAATTTTTGGCACTAAGTTTATAGTACTTGGGTGTAAAAAAAAACAAACAAACAGAGGAATGTTTCAAATCAATAATCTAGGCTCCCATATCAAGAACCTAGGAAAAAAGGGGTGGGAGCAAAGCTATTCAAATCAAGTATCAGGAATGAAATAATATATATGAGCAGAGAGCACTGAAACTAAAAACAGAAAAAAAAAAAGGGAAAATAAAAATTAAAAAGGTGCCTCCTTAAAAGATCAATAAAAATAATAAACTGTCAGCAAGATTGAGATAAAGAGCAAAACAGAGATAACGCAAGTGACCAAAATTAGGAATAAGACATCCTGCAGACATCGAAACAATGCTAAGTGAATACTATGAGCAATGTTGCATAGCTAAATTTGATAACTTAGGATAAACTGACCAATTTCTCAAGAAACATAGAACAACCACAATTCATCCAATAAGAAATAGATAATCAGAATAGACCTATAACAATTAAGTAAAATGAAGTGATAATTTAAGGAAAATTGAAACCAATTATATATAATCTCTTAAAGAAAACAGAAGAGAACACTTCTCAATTTAAGAAACTGGTATTATCCTGATACCAAAATCAAAGATAGCACAAAACAAAATGAAACAAAAACTTCAGACCAATATCCCTCATGAATATAGATGCTAAATCTTTATTTTTTTTCTATTTATTTTATTTTTTTTATAATTTTAGCAAAATATTACCAAATAGAATTCAGCAACATATAAAATGAACTACACACCATAACCAAATGCATTTTAACACTGATTAATATTTGAAAATAAATATAAAATATAATCCAATATATTAAAAACTGTAAAAGAGAAGTTATATGATATCAATCTATGAAGAAAAAGCATGAAAAAATTCAATGCCTACTTGTTTTAAAAAATCTTCAGTAAAGAATTGAAGAGAATTTTCTAAAGTTGCTGAATAGGAATCTACAAAAAAAAACCTACAGCTAAAATTACACTTAAGGATTGAAAAAGTGAATGTTTTATCTATAAGATCTGGAATAAGGCTAGGATAACTACTCTCCCCACTCTTATTCAACATAATGCTGCAAGTTCTAGCCAGTGTAATAAGGCAACAAAAGGAAATAATAGCATACAGACTGGAAAGAAAGGGCTAACACCGTGCCATGTGTGGATGTCATGATTAGCTACATAGAAAATCCCAAGGAATATGCAAAAACAAAAACAAACAAAAAAATCTTCTGAAACTAAAATGTTTAGCAAGGTCAGAAAATGCAATGTATTTTGTACAATATGTATCCCTTGTACCAAAGTGGATATGCAGATGGCAAAAGCAAACATTAAAAAACAATCGATATTATTAACCATCAGGGAAGTGCAAATCAATACCACAATGAGGTATCACTATACACCTATCAGAATAAATTTTTCTTAAGTGACAAATACTGGTGTGGATGCAGAAAAATTAAATCACATGTTTATTTCTGATGGGAATGTAAAATGGTACAGATACTTTAAAAAAACTGCAGTTTCTTAAAAAATATAAACATTCAACAACCATAAGACAGCAATTGTTCTTCTGGGCATTTGTCTTAGAGAAACAAAGAATCATACAACAAATGTATTTTCAGAATTAGCTGGCTGGTTAGGCAGTGATTAAAAGTAGTAAAGTAAAGCTTGATGTATTTTTCAAACAACTTCAGATAGTTTTATTCATGTGGTATTCTTTGTATCAAATAGGTTTGTATTTGAAAACATATTTTCTGCCCTCTAGATCTATTCAGGTGGAGAAGGCAATGGCACCCCACTCCAGTACTCTTGCCTGGAAAATCCTATGGACAGAGGAGCCTCGTAGGCTGCAGTCCATGGGGTCGCTAAGAGTCGGATATGACTGAGCGACTTCACTTTCACTTTTTACTTTCATGCATTGGAGAAGGAAATGGCAACCCACTCCAGCGTTCTTGCCTGGAGAATCCCAGGGACGGGGGAGCCTGGTGGGCTGTTGTCTATGAGGTTGCACAGAGTTGAACATGACTGAAGTGACTTACCAGCAGCAGCAGATCTATTCAGGTATAATAAGCAGAGTAGATCTTTGGAATTCAAGTAATTTTAATTTAGAATGTCAATGGTGTTGATCTCTTTAAAAAGTTTAAAAGAGTACATTCTAAGTATACATCATTACAGGACATGGAAAGATCTTTTAGAAATAACTTTGTCCTTGGAAATGAGTAATCTTTTATAGACAGTAGCAAGGTATATAGGCTGGTCCTGACAAACAATTCTGAGAATAAATCTAAAATTCAACTCTGACCTCTGCTCATTTCTGTTTTCCTTTTCCCTCAAGGCAATAGCATTTCAAATAAAAACAAAATGCCAGGCTTCAGAGTCAAGGAATAAGTTTGTCTGTATACGGTGGACATGCAGCATCATTTAAAAACTGAATACTTTTGAGTGCTAGAAAAAAATGCCTCAAAGAACTGAACTGCCTGTTTTTATACACCAGAAGGTATGTCATTGCTCACAAGAACATCATTAATAGAAGTCAGTGATTCAAGATGAACTAGAGATGACAAGTATGCTATTTGTTTCTGCTAGTAAAGTCTGAAGCATGTTTTTACTCTATTTTTTTTTGGCCATGCCATGATCTTAGTTCCTTGACAAGGGGTTGAACCTGAATGTCCTGCATTGGAAGCACAGTCTTAACCACTGGACTGCCAGGGAAGCCCCTAGTTTTACCTCTTAACAAATTGTTCAAACAAAATTTTCAGAAAAGGTAAATTATTATTTAATTACTGATAAAGGGAAATTATCACATAGAAAGTCCAGTAAATAGTTGTTGAGTGTGTTCAAATATGGTACTACAAAAATTAAGCTGCCACTTGCTTAATAAATAGAGGTAAACGATAATTCATTACTGTATCCGGAAAGGTAAAAAATACTGAAGTCCCACATATTTGCACTGGGTTGCTATCACAAAGCCATAACTTCCTGCGTTAATTGAAAATTTTAAAACTTCATATGCAAATATATCCATATAACCGTTAACAAAACAAAATGAAATCTTTAATCAAGAGAACTAACAGAAACTACCATTTAGTTCTGATTGCACAAGTTACACGGAGAAGGCAATGGCACCCCACTCCAAACTCTTGCCTGGAAAATCCCATGGACGGAGGAGCCTGGTAGGCTGCAGTCCATGGGGTCGCTAAGAGTCAGACACAACTGAGCGACTTCACTTTCATGCATTGGAGAAGGAAATGGCAACCCACTCCAGTGTTTTTGCCTGGAGAATCCCAGGGACGGGGGAGCCTGGTGGGCTGCCATCTATGGGGTCGCACAGAGTCGGACACAACTGAAACAACTTAGCAGCAGCAGCAGCACAAGTTACAAAAAATTAAGAGAATGTGAAGCAGGTTTAGAGCAGAGCCACAGAATGATTAAAAGATTGGGCAAAGGGATCTAATAATGATAAAAGACACATTTAGATAAAGGCAGACAAGTAAAAATTGAATGAACTGCAAACTACCCGAGATAGTTGATCAGCTATTTTTTATTGCTTTCTACACAAGTCTTCTTCTATCACCCCAATGAGTAGCTAGAAATAATAGCAATACATTCATATATATGTATGTGTCTGTGTGTGTCATTGTGAGACATGTCATTCATTATCCAAATTTTTTCTTCTAAGGGGTTGTCTCCATGGAGTACTGACTGGACTTTAATACTTCACTCTGGAGCCTCCACCCAAACAGATGCCAACTAATTGTCAGAATTCATGGAATGTTTGAGGCTTTTTTATTTACTTAAATGATATAAAACAGATTTAGAAAATTGTTGTATCTGAGTATCTATCCAAATGAAAGCTCACTGTACCACAATATTTGTGATTTCCATTGCTGACTATCAGAATAATGATTTGTTCCTATTCCCAAGAAGCTATATTTTTTATCTTTTGTAAAAATAGATATTGTGTTTATATCTAGGCTTTATAAACTTGACATTTGTTTCTAATCTCTGAAGACATCCTGACATTGTCCTACCTGAGTATTCTTTCTTAAAGAGATGGGAATACCAGATCACCTTACCTGCCTCCTGAGATATCTGAATGCAGGTCAAGAAGCAACAGTTAGAACCAGACATGGAACAACGGACTGATGCCAAATTGGGAAAGGAGTACATCAAATCTATATATTGTCACCCTGCTTATTTAACTTATATGCAGAGAACATCAGGCAAAATGTGTGACTGGATGAAGCACAAGCTGGAATCAAGATTGCCAGGAGAAATATTAATAACCTCAGATGTGCAGATGACACTGCCCTTAGGGCAGAAAGTGAAGAAGAACTAAAGAGCCTCTTGCAAGTGAAAGAGGAGACTGAAAAAGCTGGCTTAAAACTCAACATTCAAAACGTGAATATTATGGCATCCAGTCACATCACTTCATGGCAAATAGATGGGGAAACAATGGAAACAGTGACAGACTATTTTCTTGGGCTCCAAAATCACTGCAGACGGTGGCTGCAGCCATGAAATTAAAAGATGCTTGCTTCTTGAAAGAAAAGCTATGACCAACCTAGACAGCATATTAAAAAGCAGAGACATTACTTTGTCAACAAAGGTCTGTCTAGTTAAAGCTATGACTTTTCCAGTACTTATGTATGGATGTGAGAGTTGGACTATAAAGAAAGCTGAGCACTGAAGAATTGATGCTTTTGAACTGTGGTGGTGGAGAGAACTCTTGAAAATCCCTTGCACTGCAAGGAGATCAAACAGTCAATAGTAAAGGAAATCAGTCCTGAATAATCATCGGAGGGACTAATGCTGAAGCTGAAACTCCAATACTTTGGCCACCTGATGCGACGAACTGACTCATTGGAAAAGACCATGATGCTAGGAAAGATTGAAGGCAGGAGGAGAAGGGGACGACAGAGGATGAGATGGTTGGATGGCATCACCAACTTGATGGACATGAGTTCAAGCAAGCTCCTGGAGTTGGTGATGGACAGGAAGGCCTGGCGTGCTATAGTCCATGGGGTCACAAAGAGTCGGACACAACTCAGCAACTGAAGACTTAAATGAACACACAATTATTAAATCACAATACATATTTACTTACAGTATATAAAAATGCTTCCCTGGTGGCTCAATTGGGAAAGAATCTACCTACAGTGCAGGAGACCCAGGTTTGATCCCTGGATAAGGAAGATCCCCTGGAGAAGGAAAAGGCAACCGGCTCTAGTATTCTTGCCTGGGAAAGCTTATGGACAGAGAAGCCTGGCAGGCTACAGTTCATGCAGTCACAAGATTCGGACACGACTTAGAGACTAAACCACCATATAAAAATATGTCTTCCTACCCAAATTCCAGGATTGAATTCCATCTTTTAAAAATATCTACAAAGTAGCCCTGACATGCCGGGGTCCAGCCCCGGTGGATCTAGGGAATTCGAAGGGTGGACGGCGTTGGCGTGGAAAGACTTGTTTATTTATTAATATAAGATTAGATTAAGAAACTATAGTGCAGTAGGAAGATTAAGTGGAGAAAGAGGGCTGAATAGCTTGGTTTACGCGGAAGACCAATAAAATTCCAGACAAGGAATTTGCACCATCTACGTTGGGCCACCGGTGCCCGCTTGAATATCTAAGGGTGCCTCGCCTTAAGCTCCCTTTCGCGCGGGTCTTAACAACCAGGGCAAATAAGTAGACCTGGCGAGCCTCCGCGCCCCAGATGGAAATTCAGCCTGAAATTAAAGTAAAGAGCAGAGGGAAGGAAAGGGAGAGAAAAAGAGAGAGAGAGAGAGACACGGGGGGAGCCAGATTCCCAAGAAACCAGGCCGAGACTAGTCCGAGAAACTGGTCCGAGAAACTGGTCCGAGAATCTGGTCCCATCCTTTATTGTTCAGAAGGCCTTTTATACTTTTGATAAAACATGGAGGTCAATGGGTAACACAAAGTTATGCAGTGTTAGCAGTCCAGACTCTTATCAAAACTAGGCTTTTCTCTCTGCATACCTAATTGTATACACAAGTTTAAGGTAATTTACATCATCTTCCAACCAAAAGGGCCAATTAACATTTTACAGCCTTTTTTCTGATAAGGGTTTGTCAACCACAAGACTTATTTGTGTTGATCTTCCCAAGGTCTGGTGCCACTCTCAGAAAGCACTAAATAAAGTTACATTCTTACATAGCAAGGATACAGCAATCTTATAACAAGTAGAGGGAGTACAGTGATTTACAGCAAAAGAGAAGCAATTAACTCAAAAGTCTAGTGTTGCTAACATCAAAACTACTATGTATCTTTTTCTACATCCTGCTTACATTAACATCCTTCCAGGTGCCTAAAAGATAAAGAATATGGAGGTCTGGCAGCAATCCTTGAGTCAACAGTGAAAACCCTCTACCAATATAATTTTTACCTCTTTAGAAAAGGCTCTGTATCTTTAAGATGCTTTTAAGCTTTGTGCCTCCCGCGATTGGGGGGCTGTAAGCAATTCACAAGCTGCAAGAGGTCTGGGGAACCTGTTAGGCAGGCTAGGTAGCTATCAGAGGGGTTTAACTGAAACATCCCTTTCAAATGCAGAAGACTAAAACCCTGAATTGACTTTTTTCCAGAGAATATCAGAAAAGCGGAAAAGCAGAGCACAAAAGCCGGCAGATTTTTGTTGGGGTACATGCTTAGGAATTTCCAGAGGGGTCCCTGAAGTCTGAGCACGCCTTGCGTATGTCAGCTTCCTTCCTCATGACCTTGTCACGGGCGGGATTCCTCACACTGGCTCCCGGCATCGACATATATACACTATATTGTGTAAAACAGATAGTGGGGAATTGGTAAATAACACTCAGAGCCCAGCTTGGCCTTCTGTGATAATTTGCAAGGGGGAGGGAAGCTTAAGAGGAAGGGAATATATATATCATTATGACTGATTCATGTCATAAAACCAACACAACACAATATAAATTATAAAGCAATTTCCCTCAAATTAAAAAATAAATTAAAAAAATAAGTTTGTCTAAAATAGTCATTATTTTTCAAAAAAATCTAGTAGTTATTCTCTAACTGAAAGCAACTCTCCAAAATATCACAATATATGAATATTAAATTTATCCATATCCTTTCACAAATTAGTGTTCAGCATATCCTGTATTTGAAAACTTGGTTTGCCAAAAACTCTAAAGAATGGGGTTTGAGCCAAGATTAACTACAAATCTAAAAGCCACATTTTATAAAACACACACACAAATTCCAAATTGTTTGCCAAATTTTATTGTTAGCTTCCCACAATATTATAAAAAATATCAGACAAACAGGCGTCAGTATGATGAATGTTGATGATTCCTTTATTTTTTTTCCTATACACAGTGACCTGCTAGAAGCTCTGAGGTCAGCTGAATATGCATAGTCACTTCAATTAACTGAAGTGTTTGTAAATAAATGATATCTTTTCTCCATTAACATGTCTCCATCTTGACCTACAGGAGTGGATTGTATGGATAATCTCGGATGACTAATTTGTCTTTTCTTTAACCCAGTGCAAGGGAGCAAAAAAGTACAGGGAAACACAGACATACTTTTAAAAATACACATATTCAAAAGAGACACAGATGTAAAGAACAGACTTTTGGACTCTGTGGGAGAAGGAGAGGGTGGGATGATTTGGGAGAATGGCATTGAAACATGTATACTATCAGGTAAGAAACGAATCGCTAGTCTAGGTTCGATACAGGATACAGGATGCTTGGGGCTGGTGCACTGGGATGACCCAGAGAGATGATATGGGGAAGGTGATGTTTCCCCATCTATTTCCCATGAAGTGATGGGGCCGGATGCCATGATCTTCATTTTCTGAATGTTGAGCTTTAAGCCAATTTTTTCACTCTCCTCTTTCACTTTCATCAAGAAGCTTTTTAGTTCCTCTTCACCTTCTGCCATAAGGGTGGTGTCATCTGCATATCTGAGGTTATTGATATTTCTCCCAGAAATCTTCATTCCAGCTTGTGCTTCTTCCAGCCCAGCGTTTCTGATGATGGACTCTGCATATAAGTTAAATAAGCAGGGTGACAATATACAGCCTTGACGTACTCCTTTTCCTATCTGGAACCAGTCTGTTGTTCCATGTCCAGTTCTAACTGTTGCTTCCTGACCTGCACATAGGTTTCTCAAGAGGCAGGGCAGATGGTCTGGTATTCCCATCTATCTCAGAATTTTCCACAGTTTATTGTAATCCACACAGTCAAAGGCTTTGGCATAGAAACAGATGTTTTTCTAGAACTCTCTTGCTTTTTCCATGATCCAGCAGATGCTGGCAATTTGATCTTTGGTTCCTCTGCCTTTTTGAAAACCAGCTTGAACATCTGGAAGTTCACAGTTCACGTATTGCTAAAGCCTGGCTTGGAGAATTTTGAGCATGACTTTACTAGTGTGTGAGATGAGTGCAATTGTGCGGTAGTCTGAGCATTCTTTGGCATTGCCTTTCTTTGGAATTGGAATGAAAACTGACCTTTTCCAGTCCTGCAGCCACTGCTGAGTTTTCCAAATTTGCTGGCATATTGAGTGCAGCACTTTCACAGCATCATCTTTGAGGATTTGAAATAGCTCAACTGGAATTCCATCACCTCCACTAGCTTTGCTTGTAGTGATGCTTTCTAAGGCCCACTTGACTTCACATTCCAGGATGTCTGGCTCTAGATGAGTGATCACACCATCGTGATTATCTGGGTCGTGAAGCTCTTTTTTGTACAGTTCTTCTGTGTATTCTTGCCACCTCTTCTTAATATCTTCTGCTTCTGTTAGGTCCATACCATTTATGTGGATAATAAAACATACAGCAAGAAGTTCATAACAACTAACATGATACTAAACGTCATGGATTAATATGTATTAATTAATATGAAAATGCATGTGAACATGTTAAAGCTTTAAAGTTGCCTATAAATGTTGTTTTAATTTTCATCATTATACCTGTTATAGAAGAAGATCCCAGAGTTCATACATTTGAGGATGTGTAATATACACCAGAATATAATATACACCACCATCTCTAAGGTGGTGGACACAAATGCTAACACTAGGAATGTGAGTAAATGATATTCTGATGAACTTCATACAAAAATCTCTTCGCTTCCAACAGAAGACTTCTAGTAGGATGGTTTTAGTACAGACATGCTCTATGAAGGGGAATTGTCATGTGTAAAATTTCTGGAAACTGAGCCGAGCAGGGAAGATGAAAATGTTTCACACAGAAGCCCCAGTAATCCTGTTCATGTGGCAAAGTAGCCCAGATGGTAGGGGCAGTAAGGGCAAGACAAGGTGGAGTTGCAGTTTTGCTACTAAATCCAGATCACACACTTATTATACATGTGTTGACCTCCATTTACATAGATTATTGCATGTCTCTAACCCATAACATGTTATTTCTCACTTGTGAGATCAAGTTTATGATCCTGACCTCATTTCAGCAGGCGTTTTTTACTACAATCTCTTCCATATTCGAACCATTTCAGGTACTCAAATAGCTTATTGTGGAGGGGGGTGGATAAGCACTAGGAAAAGAAAACTTCTCAAGACAGCTCTCAGTTTATCACCTGGCACAGATTCAGAGAATCAACTGACAGGTTTATTTGAATAAGTGGTTCATGTTCTGCAGTCTTCAGCCACCCACAAAGGACAGCTGTCTGATTTACCCATGTCAGGTGCATGCCTATGTAAGCATAGCAATATCCTCAGTATCATATACAATGTGTCACTGGACGCAGGCATTCTATTTTCCTTGCTTTGTCTTTTAAAAGTAATGTGCTATGAATCATTAATTCTTTGAGATATAAATGCTTCTGTAATTCAATAATCCTATTTTACAAATCTATTTTTAATTGGTCCCTAAAAAGAAAAGGGAAACATCTTCAAATACTTTCTTTTTTAAAAGATGGATGTTCCATCTTGGTCACTGTCCATGTCCTTGGACAAGTTACTTCATCACTTTAAGCCTTAACTGGACTCACAGAAATAATATTCTTTCCTCATGGAGTTGTTGTAAAGATGGAACATGACAATGATTGTGATGTCTCACTTCTACTGCGATGGGCATTCTGACTTGAGTCTGAGAGTTCTTTAGACTGGTTTGGGCATATTCAGGAAACTGGGAAGGTGGTCCCTCCAGAAGCCTTTTTGCAGGGGGGCTAGGCAACTCCCAGGAGAGTAGTCATCCTGACGGAAAAGGTAGCCCAGAAGGATGAGTTTAACAAGAAGCTTCGGCCACCAGTGATGAGAGGTGAATGTGACCACACAAGATGCCTTTTCCCTGGGTTGGTCTGTTGCTCTAGGTCCACTGCGCTCTCACCGTGGGTGTATGGAAAGAAAACAATCAATAGCATCCTGGCTCACATCTTAGTGAAGACCCCGGAAGGGAGCAGCACTACCGTAACGGCTATCAGAGAAGCTCTTCCAGCTTAAAGCGGAAGTCTGAGCAGCTACAGAATTTCCAGGGCTCCGGCATCTTAGCTGTCATGGGCGTTGGCAGGTTCTGGGGGACAGACACACATGCAAGGTGCTGGGTGGGGGTTGGAAGCAGACTTGCTCTTCAGCATGTGTCTGGCAACCCGGGGGTGGGGGAGTTCCCAGAAAAACCAGAGGGACCCTGTCCAGATGGCTGAGGTATCATATCACCAAGTAGGGGCGAGGATAAATAGGTCACACCACTTCTGTGATGGCTTCTGTGTCTAGGTACTGGTCATGCATGGGGAGCAAGTCAAAACATAAAAGCAAATTGTCTGTCACATGACTAGTCAATTTAAATTTTTTTTGAACTTCTGTTTTGTATTCTCAAAGACAATAACTTTCTGTGAAATAGGATGTGAAATTTTTCAAATGATATTGCCACACAGTTTTTCTTTTTTCTTAAAAAATAAAAAAGGATGTGAGAATCCCTGCCAAAACGCATGCTGGACACATCATGAGAACTTCTTTTTATGAGCAGAAGTACCTATTCATTCCATTCACTAAATCTGATTCTAGGTTTAAGTTGCTCAGTGACTATGATTTCAATTCAAAATAATATTATGAACAACCCCTAAAAAAATAATCCAAGAATTTTGAAGGACACTTGAAAATTGAGTTTTCTCATGTTTGTTTTCTGGTTTTGTTTTTCTCTTTTAAGGTGGTGTTGGTATAGAGGAAAATTCATGAGCCCTTGGAATCTGACAATTCCTTAGCCTTCCACTTAACTGGTGGGGACCCTTAGCAAACAGTTTAACCTCATAAAATAAAATGTTACAGGACACTATTAGATAAACATTAGATTAGATATTACATAAATATTAAGACAATATTAGATAAACTGAATACAGTATAGTACTCCCAATGCTTGGCACACTCAGCAGGCAATGCTAATTATTTTCCACCCTTCCCAATTTCCTGTCTACCTTTCTTCCAAACATACATTCCTATTTCAAGAATCCACAGGCAGGACAGCAAAATGGACAGTAAGTCATTGAATGGGCATCTATTCTACTTCTTCAAATTATGTAAATTCTGAGGGCCTCAGTTTCCTTATCTGTAAAATGGATATGATAGCACCTTCCATACAGATTTTTTGTGGTAATTAAGTGGATTAAGTCACGTGAAGTCCTTAGAAGCATGGGCTCTAGAATGGAAGCTCCAGGAGAAATTTATGGTTGCTTTTATATCTCCAGGACACAAAGCAGGACCTAGAATGTAGTGGGCACAGAGCAAATATTTGTAATAAATGAAAAATGACAGTAACATGCTTGTTTCCCCTGGCCCAACACAAACTCTCCTTTTACAAACTGTGGGACCTGTGTGGGTGAGTGCCGGGCAGGGATTTAGAGATTGCATCCTAAGTGGAATTCAGGAATTTCCCCTGAGTTCCCCTGACTCGAACTGTATTTCCCATGACCCATGATCTCATCTCTCCATGAACACACCTGCTCCGTCTTGTCCAGGGGGCAAGTTTGTTTTGGTGCTTGAGTGCTCCTGTATTTGCCAGCATTTCTCCACTCTGCCTTCTGTCTGGGCACAGAGATGGAAGGCTGCTGAGGGCCAGTTCACCCCTTCTTTAGTAGGCAGTAGGCACTCAGTAAAATGATTCATGGAGTGAATAAGTCACTGTCCACAGTGCATTGCAAATGATTGTTTTTATTATAATGAGTTCTTTCTTCAGACAAACTCTCAATGCTTTCTATCCCATTCACAGTAATGATACAATTTCCAGAGTGCGATTAGGTGCTACTAGAGTGTGGTCACTCCTGATGACTCTCTTTGCTGACTTCTAGTAGATAGAGTTCACTATATGCCACAGCGGGTTATGGATTTGGCAATGCAGTTTCAGTGTAATTGTTGTTCATTCGCCAAATGATGTCCAACTCTCTGAGAAACCCCACGGCTTCCCTGTCCTTCACCATCTCCCTGAGTTCACTCAAACTCATGACCACTGAGTCAGTGATGCCATCCAACCATCTCATCCTCTGTTGTCCTCTTCTCTTGCCCTCAATCTTTCCAGGCATCAGGGTCTTTTCTAATAAGTCAGCTCTTTGCATCAGGTAGCCAAAGCTTCAGCTTCAACATCAGTCCTTCCTATGAATATTCAGGGTTAATATCCTTTAGGATAGACTGGTTTGATCTCCTTGCAGTCCAAGGGACCCTCAAGAGTTTTCTCCAACACCATAGTTCAAAAGCATCAATTCCTTGGTGCTCAGCCTTCTTTATGGTCCAACTCTCACGTCCATACACGACTACTGGAAACACCATAGGTTTCACTATATGGACCTTGTCGGCAAAGTAATGCCTCTGCTTTTTAATACACTGTCTAGGTTTGTTGGTATAATTAAACTGCTTTGAAAGCAAAACATAAGTTCAATGTGTTTGCATGATTTGACTCCTAACTGTCCCATGAAAATCTGTGAGTCTCTATATGGCCTGATTTATATTACTATTCCCATATACTTTTAAGTGTGTTCCCTGAGTACTTAACTTCAAGCAAACTAAACCATATATTAAAATGGTCCTAAGAAATCCTTCTGGGCATGTATCGGGAGAAAACCATAATTTGTAGAGATACATGCACCCAGATATTCATTGCAGCACTATTCACAATAACTAAGACATTACAATAGCAACCTAAATGTCTATCGAGAGGAATGGATAAAAAAAGATGAGGTACATATATACCAAGGAATACTACTCAGCCCTAAAAAGAACAAAATCAGGCCATTTGCAGCAACATGGACGGACCAACAGATTATCATACTGAGTGAAGTAAGTCAGAGAAAGACAAATATTATGATATCACTCATATGTGTAATCTAATTTAAAAAAATAATACAAATGACCTTATTTCACAAACAGAAACTGACTCACAGATTTTGAAAATAACCTTATGGTTACCAAAGGGGAAACATCAGGGGCAGAGAGAAATTAGACAGACCACTGCACATAAAGTAGATAAACGTTTGTGACATACACACACCACTACATATAAAATAGGTAAACAACAAGGACCTACGCACAGGGAACTCTATTCAATATTCTGTAATGATCTATATGGGAAAGAATCTGAAAAAGAATCAATATATGTATATGCATAGCTGAATCACTTTGTTGTACATCTGAAACTAACACCACATTGTAAATCTACTCCAATAAAGTTTTTTTAAAGAGAAACCCTCCACGTGCTTTGCTGGGAGAAGTCTGATATGATGAGGGTGAAATTTTGAAGGGCATGTGATGTTTTGACTAAGCCAAACCAAAGGAAATCCACTCCTCTCAGCTCCAGAGCGCGTTACTCCATTCGCTACTTCACCCTTTGTGATGAGCCATCAAAAAGTTTACTGTGAGAGTCACTGGAAGTGTCCAGCGGGGTGCTGAATGAAGAAAGCCAGATGAGCAGTGAGGAGAATGTGCAAGCCCAATGCACTACAGACACTTGGAGGTTTGCAGGTAACTCCTCTCCCCAGGCAACCGTGGGAAGACAATTACCTGAGGACACAACTCCCTGTTTGAGAATATTTATCATTAGAAAACTGAATTAGCGGCTTCCTCTGCCTTGATCCCTTTCACATGACAAAATGCCTATAATTTTGAAGGCTAATCATTCTCTCCTTGAAGCGGACCAAAGGAGATTTCATAGTTCCTCATTTTAGCCATCTATTATGATTCAGGCAGGAATCATCCTCTCTATTTCCATAATAAATCTGTCCCATAGTTAGGATGCTTAAGAACAGATGCACCCAAAGATCTTATTTGTAGTCGTATGTGTGCACATGTGTATCCAAAAATGCCAGAACCTAAATATTTTTGGTACTTTTCAGGACTGGAAGCAAAGCCACACTTAATTGGAGAGCCAGTGATAGTGTGGGACTGATGGTAGTCTTAAAAATTCTCTGAAACTTTTTGACATACCCTGTCCCCCAAAACAATCTTAGAACTACGAACTCAAACTGTCAACTGATTTGTTAAGAAAAAACAAACTCCAGTTTGTAAATGCTTAAGCTTACATGAACAGGAGCATTGCTTCCTAAAACTGAGAGGAAGTCCTAAATGGACTTATCTTCTAACTCTAGTTTGTCATATACCACCAAAAGGTCTACTGAGAGTGTCACCACTGCCTATGCAAGCCTGCACACACGCACACACACCACCACACGCAGGTGTAGAAATAACCCAGGAATAATGCACAAAGGACAGATGTGGCTAAGCCCTTCTATGATAAATCTTGGGCTTCCCAGGTGGCTGAGTGGTACAGAATCTGCCTGCCAATGCAGAAGATACAGAAGACGTGGGTTCAGTCCCTAGGTTGGGAAGATCTCCTGGAGAAGAAAATGGCAATCCACTGCAGTATTTTTGCCTGGAGAATTCCATGCACAGAGGAGCCTGGTGGGCTGCAGTCCACGGGATCGTGAAGAGTCAGACGTGACCAAGCACACACACACTCATGATAAACTGTCACGTCACTTTAAATTAAAAGATCACATGATGATTGAAGTAACATTAAGGATGAATCCTCTAAGCTTTTTTCAAGTCATCCACTGAGGTGCAGCAGGCATTCGAAGCACATACTGAGGACACCACAGCTTGCCCAGCCTTGTGGGCTGGAGTACTAAAGCACTGATTCTTCACTTCTCTTGGGTTGCCCTGAGGGAACTTAAGAAAGGGCCACCATTGTGACAAATAGTCTCCAATGCACGGATAAGGGAGCTGACTAATTTTGTGTTCCTACAGTGACACCTATGAATATAATCAGCAGGCCTGATAAAAATATTTGTATAAAATCCATATATGCACACATACAGTAACATGTACTGGTAACTACCTACCTTATAGCATATGTTATACCATCAATTATGAGTTTATCGATTTTCCATAGTTCAGAATCTCACACTTTCCTTCCAAATAACGGAAATACATTATTTTTAAAAATCAAGTGTACTTCCTAATGGCTCACCATTTTATCTGAAGAATCACTGGTCCACTGATTTACCACAATAATAAAACTTATTTCCATAATAGCACAGAGCTCAGGAACTGAAGCTAAATACTTTTCAGTTTTTAAAAATTCTAAGTAATAATACTATATCATTTATGTAGCATACATTTTTTTAAAGAATGTGGCCAAATAGTTTTTATCGTAAAAGAGAACTGCAATATATGAAAAACATGAAATCTGGAGAAAGGAACATATTGACACGAATCTACTGCCACACACACTCAGTTGTGCATTACCTGGCAGGAGACTAGCATTAACACAACACTGAAGATGTGTTCAGAACTCTACTGATGCGCCAGGGAGGCTCAAGGTTCACAGCCCACATGTTAACTGGCAAAGTGCTGCTCTAGGGCAGACAGACTCAAGGTCATGACGATGATATGACATTTAATTTGAGCACACTGGGCATTTTTATATCTGGAATATTCTCAACTTCATTTCCACATATGAGTTTTAGTCACTAGGTTCCCAGGTATTTGACCAACATCTGGAAACGTAGCATGATTCCTGAGATGCTGGCTTCTTGACAAGACCTCCTGGTCCACTGGAGGGCTCTCTGATGGGGCTGACACTTGTGAAAATATTCCAGTCTCAATGCTAGGACTATGCATGGGAACAGCTTAGCTCAATCCCTTCGCTTTCCACAGCAACCATGGTTCCCAGAGAACTCTCTGGGGCACTCATTAAAGTGCTTAGACATATCATTCCATCTTCAGTATCTTTTAAAATGTCTATCATGGAATCTTAGTCTTGTAAGATTCCCTACTGAAGAAGGCAGGGGAGGGGCAATTTCACCTTGGACAGATCATTTTAATAAACACAGCATAAAATGTTTCCTCATATGTGAATATTACCATGCAAATTAAAAATCTGTTACTTCAGATCTTCAAAAATTATTTCATTACCTAAATCTTTATTTTGTTATTAACCAAAAACCTATCAACATCCTGGGGAATAATATTTTGCAGCACTGTGAAAAATTCTTCCACATATCCTAGAGTTCATGAACACATTTTCTGGCTATCATTCCCAGACCCAACCCCATCAGAATAAACACTCAATTCTTATTTTCTCCTCTATTTGAAGCTTCTTCTCCAGAAACCATTCTCTCCTTCTCTTCTCTGGAGTCATTATCAGATAATACCTAACCACTAACTTTCTTTTGCAAACTTCCGCTACAGGTGACTTACTTTAGAGCAATGGGTTTAGAAATGGTTGGTAATTAAAGGTACCATGATAATGAAATGGACTCTATTTCACTGATGTGGTGACAATGATTCCTCTTAATCAACATTGATTCCAACTAAATCAACATTGTTCATTCTCCTTAACTTTCATTTTATCTAAATTTGGAAGCATAGAAATGAACAAGCAATTTTATCATTATATGCTTTTCCCAAACTTGTGACTATATGTTTTTATACTGTTCTGACACAAGTAGTCTTTTTAGAAGGCTTGCATATTCATTGTAGTAAAGGACAATTGGTTCTCATGATTTTCATTGGCTGTTGGATCTGTCAGAGAACAGGATCCTTCATTCTTTCAAGGACTCTATAATAATTATCAGTATTTACCTGAAAAACTAACAGTTTTTATCTTACATTTAATTGGTTGGGCTCCAGAGTCCAATCCCATGTTGTAAGTCAATGTTCTACCAATTACCCTGTGACTTTTGCAAAGTTAACCTTCTTGTCCTTCATTTTCTATTGTGAAAATTGGTAATACAGACACCAAGAAGGCTATTGACCAGATTCAAGTAGATAAATAATGCAAAGAACTTGAAATTTACCCATAGGATAACAAGTGCTTAATTAATATTAGCCATTGTTATTGCTATTATGGCAGAAGTGATATAGATGCTTTAAAATCACAAGCTTCAATGTCCACTTGTAAATTCTTTCTCTCTCCACCTTACTAGAAACTGAATAGCCAGAAGTAGCAAACAGACTCAGAGAGAGCAGAGGGTTTGTCTCAGCATATAATTAGTCTGAGATAACACATTCACAGAAATCATTTGAATTGGCCATGATACTAGATTTCAAAAAATGCAAATGTATTGAGACACTGGGAGCTACTAGTTCCTATAAAGACACAAATAACTTATCATGAGCTCACTATCTCTAAACATGCTTCTGCAAATAACACGGCGGGGGGGGGGGGTGGGAATCACTCACTAGGGAATTTTATTCTCTGGATACTTTGCTATCTTTGATGAAATGTCACCTTCTCACTTAGGTCTTCCCAAACGTACCATACCCCTCCCACCTCCTAGCATATGTTATCACCTTGTGGTTTTAGTGTTTTAATTGGGTGCATCACCTTCACAATAGGCTGAATGTTAATATCTTCCCAAATGTGCATCTTGAAATCCTACCCCCTGATATTATGGTATTAGGACGGGGACCTTTGAGAGTTAATTCGGATTAGATGGGGGTCCTGAGGATAGACCCTTATGAATGAGATTAGCATCCTTTAAAGAATCAAAGAGAACTTGCTTCTCTCTGCTCTCAGACATGTAAGGATACGGTGAGAAGTCAGCAGTCTGCCAACTAAAAGAGGTTCTCACCAGATCCAACGAAGCTGGCATGCTGTACTTGAACTTCCAGAACCCTGAGCAATACATTTCTGTTGCTTATAAGCATCTCAGTCCATGGCATTTTTGTTACAGAAGCCTAAGCTGACAGAGACAACCTTCATGCACACAATACAATTTATTAATTCACTCTTTTTAATGTTTGGCCTCCCCTGCTTGAAAGCTAGCTTAGTTGCATAAGGATTTTTCACAATTTTTTTCAAAACTGTATCCCTAACACTTAGAACAATTCTTAGTGCATATCATGAATATTTGAGAATAAACGAACAAGTCCAGAAGTGGGACAGATAGAGCTTTGATCAGGTCAGTAGCTAAAGAATATCAAGACTCAGACTCCTATCTTTCCATTCTGCCATCCACAGTGTTGGCTTCATCCTAAGGTTAAAAAACATGCTGTCCTTGGTTTTCTAACATGAAAAATGGTAGATTCGGACACAACTGAAATGGCTTAGCAATAATACTAATACAGACTCTCCCAGGGCTAATGACTAGATTGAAGGAGGTAATAAATGCCCCCACAAAAGCAAGAAAGTATTCACTGAAGTCCCTTAACAGATCTTCCTCCATACCTCATTGAAACAGAAATTTGATCACTTAAACTAATTAAGTGTTTAAAGAAAAGGAAATTTCTTTAAATGTTGGAGAAATCAGAATTTCCCCCTAAAATGGGGGAAAGGATCATGTTCCTCTAGGGGTAAATATTAATGCTTGATGCCACAATGTCACAGTCCACTGGCAAAAAAAGAAGCTTAGATGGGTAGACAGAGCAAATTACTGTCAATCACATTATTAGATCACTGTTTCTATGCTTTACTGAGGTTGGCTCGGCTAAGACTAAGAGCTTTTAAAACAATTACAAATAACACTGCCCTTAAAATAAATGAAAAGAAAAGTAGATTCACATTCGGTTCACGTGAAATGCACTATTTCACACGTGCCAGATTTAGGAAACATCATTCAACAACTAAAAGCAACCAAGGTCAGTTTTTCTTTGCATTCTGCAGCCCAGATGCTTAATTTGCTTTCAGAAAGACTGTGGCCTAAAGAAACCTATGTGTGAATTAATACAGTCACTTGGATTTCAGTATGTGTTTGAGATGTTCATGTTACAAAGTTTAGTTGCCTTTGTTTAATACATACGCTCCCATTTCTGCTGGCTCTTCAAGTGGCCAAGATAAAAACTAAGAGTACATTTATGGATGTGAGAAGTGATGTGTTGAAATATTTTATTGGTTTAGATTTGGCTTGGTAATCATCTGTCTTTTTTTTTTAGTTCAATAGCAGATGTGAAAAGAATGAGTGTGTAAAAATGCCTTCTAGGAAATAAAACAGCACAACTGAATATCTATTCAAATATACAAGAAAGAAATTCAATTTGGGTTTTTTTAATGACTAACCTTTATATGAAAGAAATGATTCCATTAAATTAATACAGTCTGTGAAATTTTCAGTATCTAGTAATGATTATATACTTTTTTAACATTCATTTGCTATTTGATGTTTATGTATTTAACCTTGACATCTACCAAAGAAGAAAAGTGGTTGCCAGAAAAATGATAAAAGTGAAATTAGGCCACTTAGATCAAATTTAATATTTCTGAGTCAATGTCCATATGCGCTAGAATAAAACTGATGAATGACTATGAATTGGACACCTAAACTTCCATAGAGAATTGAGAGTTACGTCAAAATTATCTTTTAAGTAAATACTTAGCACTCTCCCAGAAAAGTGTGGCATCTATGTGTACCTGACTAGAGTCTATGAGAAATAGATATTGCATAGGAACATGTACCCTAATAGTTTATTTGGAATACCTTAACATTATAAATAATTACTTCTGATGCATTTACTTGCCAAACTGCATTCAGGCCTTCCCTGATGATGCTGTTTCCAGGTCCTCTCTTCCACATTGTCCCTTAATGACACTTCCCTGTCTATTTTACTTTTTCCATGGTACCTATCACCTTATACTTATATAATTTTGCAATTTATTCTATTCATTCACTAGAAGTCAAAGCTGAAATTAAACAGTGATTTATCTTTGCTAGAAAGCCATAAAGATAACACAAATTTAGCAAACAAAAAAATCACCAGAGATTAAAAAAAAAAAATGTTTCCAACAAACTAAATTGGCCAAATTTTGTAACACAACATCAGTAGCATTTATGTTTTAAGTTATCTGTATTGTGATCTAGGTGTTAGGCCCTGCAGACATATCTGGTAGTAACATGTTTCTACACTGCACACTGTGTGTCCGAGGATTTTCTGCATGAAACATACTGTGTCTGTTCAATGATCTATACAATGAGGAAATAAAGAGGACAGAGGCAAAAAGATCAAGGTATGCAGAAGGTCAAGATTTAAAAAGCTATTGGAGCAATGAGAATGTGATAGTCCTGGTTTCATAGATGTGCTTTTGGACATGATCCTGCTAGAATAGAGGTCTACAGCTCACAGTCAAATAAAAAGCGATCTCGTTGAAACATGTATATTGCCATATGTGAAACAGATGACCAGTGCGAGTTCAATGCATGAAGCAGGCATCCAAAGTCAGTGCTCTGGGACAACCCTGAGGGTTAGGGTGGGGAGGGAGCTGGGAGGGGTGTTCATGATGGTAGGGACACTTGTTATACCTATGGCCGATTCACACTGATGTTTGGCAAAACCATTACAATATTGTAAAGTAGACCAAGAGAGATGATATGGGGAGGGTGGTGGGAGGGGGGTTCAGGATTGGGAACTCATGTACACCCGTGGCAGATTCATGTCAATGTATGGCAAAACCAATACAGTATTGTACAGTAAAAGAATAAAATAAAATAAAAATATTGTAAAGTAACTATGCTCCAATTAAAATTAATTAATTTAAAATAAATAAATGCATGTAATTTATGTATATATTATACATAAGTATGCACATAGACATATAGTATATAGATATATAATATGTAAGTATATGTGTGATATACCTTTATGTGCAAACATACACAATCTAATACCTTGTTACAATTTTGAACAAACTGTTACCTATTAGACCAATTAAGAATTTTAAAAAAAAAAATAAAAAATTTTAAAAAATAAAAGGTAAAAATTTTACCTTTAAAAAAAAAAAAAGCGATCTTGCTGGGAAGCTGTCAAACAGCCTCTTCAAAAAGAGCAGTCCTCTTTTGCGGACATAATAACAAGCATTAATTCCACTTACATGTATGTTCAATATAACATTAATAAATGAAAGATAAAAGAAAAGAGTATGCTATAGAATACATAGCTCTATTAAATAAAAGTGAAGTCACAGCCAAAAGACAAAAAATACAAAGTCAAAAATACAAATATTCTTAACCACTGGTGGTCTAGGGGGGCTTCCCAGGTAGCTCAGCTGGTAAAGAATCCACCTGCAGTTCAGGAGACCCAGGTTGGATTCCTGGATTGAGAAGATCCACTGGAGAAGGGATAGGCTACCCACTCCAGTATTTTGGGGCTTCCCTGGTGGCTCAGACAGTAAAGAATCCTCCTGCAATGCAGGAGACCTGGGTTTGATCCCTGGGTTGGGAAGATCCCCTGGAGGAGGGCATGGCAACGCACTCCAGTATTCTTGCCTGGAGAATCCCATGGACAGAGGAGCCTTGTGGGCTACAGTCCATGGGGTTGCAGAGTCTGACACAGCTGAGCAACTAAGCACAGCACAGGTGGTCCAGTGGCTAAGAATCTGCCTTCTAATGTAGGGGACGTGGGTTCCATCCCTGGTCAGAGAGCCAAGATTCCACATGCCACAGGGCACCTAAATCCGTGCACCATAACTAAGCCCAAGTGCCACAGCTAGAGAGAAGCTCACACACCACAATGCCACAAATAAGATCCCGCATGCCACAACTAAGACCTGAAACAACCAAATAAAAATTCAAAAATACAAACACGTAAAACCATATCTCTCACCAAGGAAAGGCACTGAAGCAAGGAATGCACAAACTGTAAGAAGCTTAACCCAAGAAGCCACTTGTCCTTTGACTGTGAGCTCCAAGAAAAGCTGAAGATGCAGCACGACTGTACGCATGCATGCTTAGTTGCTCAGCTGTGTCCGAATCTTTGCAACCACATGGACTGTAGCATTCCAGGCTCCTCTGTCCATGGGGATTTTTCAGGCAATAATAAATGAAAGATAAAAGAAAAGAGTATGCTATAGAATACATAGCTCTATTAAACAAAAGTGAAGTCACAGCCAAAAGACAAAAAATACAAAGTCAAAAATACAAATATTCTTAACCACTGGTGGTCTAGGGTTGCCCTTTCCTTGCCCAGCTAAGGGAAACACACTTAGTTCAGCGAATGCAGGGATGGCCTTCATGCCTTAAGACACAGACCCCACTGGTAGAGCCAGAACTAGGGTGTCAGATGCAGTAGAATTTGAAGGCACATAAAGCATTCACACTTACTTTTCTGCTACACATTTCTACAAATCTAGTAAAATTGTCTAGTTCTGTCTTGCTTTTAGTCATTCTAGATAAGAGACCATGTAACGTGTATGCATTTCAAGTACGTATCTATAAACGGAATGGCAGTTGATTTTATGTGAGCAAATATTGCTCTTTTTCCTGTGGCAAAACACCTGAGGTTGTAACATGTTTTCTGGGATAGCAAATTCCAACTTTATAGAGGCACTTTCTAACGAAGAAAAAACAGAAAGAGGAAGTAATTTAAAGCAGCTCTGTGTTCCGTGTGGTATTAGACAGCAATTTACTTTTGATCTATAATGCTTTACTTTTTTTTGTCTCTAGGAAACTTCATTTCAGCCTTGAATATAAAAGGGTCCTCATGTGTGAGAAGGCAACTGTCAAATAAGTTTACGTGACCTGGTCGAACTATATTCAATCATTTAAGGTGAAATAGGATTGTCCGATGACAATCAGATGGAGAGGCCCTGTTTCTTTCAGCCCTTATATAGACAGAGCTTTGCCACATAAAATCTACTACTTGAAATATAAGCTACTATTTGAAATGTAAGCTTGTAATCTCACCCTCAGAAAGTATTATTTCTTAGAAGTGTCATAACGGTAAATCAAATGGAGGAGAATCAGATGTATATATTATGATGTAAAAGAAACAAAAATTCTATCCTTCATGAGGTATTGTAAGACAATCTTTCAATATAAAGTAGCCCCATGTGTGGAAATACAATGACAGTCTTTGAAACTAATATTGCAACAGCAGATAGTTCTAAGATATCAATCTTAATACATATTAGTAGCTCCTAGAGAGAGTCAAGAGCATGCTTAGATGACTACTCAGCAGATATTTTATAAACTGATTCAGGCATATTTAATGGTTGGGTATCAGGAATAATAAGGAAAAGAAAATGGCAAACCCACTACAGTCTTCTTGCCTGGGAAATCCTATGGAGAGAGGAGCCTGGAGGGCTACTGTCCATGGGGTTGCAGAAGAGTCAGACATGACTTAGCAAGTAAACAAACATAGGGATAGACAACCTTCAAAGTTTCTATCTGTTGAGGGATTATGATTTCATAACTGCTCAAATTACTTAGCAATCATCTATAATAATTACCACGTAAATTTGAATACATTTTTTTTTGTCCAAACAGATTTTCAAAATAAAATGGCAAAAACTGAGACAACTGAATAAAAACATCCTTGTCTACGCAAAACATACATGTGTTTCTTTATTTCTTTGATGGTTGTTTCAGTTCTCTCAATTCAGCTTCTGTTCCTGAATTTCCTCTATGACTTTTGGTCACACAGTCAGTTGGTGACTCATCTTCTCATTCTTTAAAAAAAAAAAAAACGGTTTGCTGTTGGATATCACAGTTGTTTCCTCTATTTTTATAGTTCTATTTGTCTTTTTATTTTAAACTTACTGAGCTTTCCTTCAGTTTAAAAAAAAAAATCTTTAAACTGTTCAAGAATAAGAGGTCTATTTTTCCCCCAAAATTCTCCCTTACTATCTCTGGACTGTCTGATATTATTTGCTTAAGAGACTCTGCACACTGGTCCCGGGCTCTTTTCATACAATAGTAGTTAAAGACTCAGACTATGAGAACCAGAAAATAGAATTTACCCCAAATACCACATGAAGAGCTCAATACTTAGAAAACGTAAATGGTTTAGTTAAGACAAAATCTAGCAAAGGAAGAACTAGAACTCACACTTCTTCATCACCATTCTAATATTCTTTCCAGTACACAATATTGCCATCTGTAATAAAATACCATTTGAACTTTTCAGAAATGATATTTGAATAATGTATTCTCTAGATTTGTAATCTATAATTATGTATGAAATACCATAGATAGATCTCTTGGGCTTCCCAGGTGGTGCTAGAGGTGAAGAACCCATCTGCTAATGCAGGAGACATAAAAGACACAGGTTCAGTCCCTAGGTCAGGAAGATCCCTTGGAGGAGGGCATGGCAACCCATTCCGGTATTCTTCCCCGGAGAATCCTCATAGGCAGAGGAGCCTGGCAGGGTACAGTCCAGAGGGTCACAAAGAGTCAGTCACAGCTAAAGCAACTGAGCACAACACACAAAGATCTCTTACCATTGTGAACAAAAAAACTCAATACTATGTCTGTGTAAAACATTGCAATGTGGTTTATGGGCTGCATGGAGAGATGATCTATAATAGAACACTGTGTGAACCACCGAAAAATAGGTGCCTACTTCAAGATAACCATTGACATGAGGTCATAAGTCAATGCCTAATTGATTCGAACAGATAATGACTCTTAATGTCAGAAAGGAGAAGGCAATGGCACCCCACTCCAGTACTCTTGCCTGGAAAATCCCATGGACGGAGGAGCCTGGTAGGCTGCAGTCCATGGGGTCACTAAGGGTCGGACACGAAACGAGTGAGTGACTTCACTTTCACTTTTCACTTTCATGCATTGGAGAAGGAAATGGCAACCTACTCCAGTGTTCTTGCCTGGAGAATCCCAGGGACAGGGGAGCCTGGTGGGCTGCTGTCTATGGGGTCGCAGAGTCGGACAGGACTGAAGTGACTTACCAGCAGCCATGCTCAGAAAAGAAAGAAAACTCATGGAATAGGGTGATCAGAATGGATTTATGGAGAAGACGGTACTGAAGAATGCATAAAATTTAAAATTTTACTGCCAAATAATAACACAAACATAAAAGGGCATAAAAGAAAAAATTAAAGCTAATATCATGTAACTACCTTCCTACCTACCTCATAATTAACTTTTATGTTCATTTCTTTAGCCTATCTTAGAGATAACATCTCTATTAAATACGATGGCAGTCGCATTTTTTCTTTGCTTTATGTATATATATTAATGAGGGCTTTCCCAATGGCTCAGCAGGTGAAGAATCTGCTGGCAATGCAGGAGACACAAGAGAGACAACCCACTCAAGTATTTTTGCCTCAAAAATCTCATGGACGGTGGAGTCTGGTGTGCTACAGTCCAAAGGGTTGCAAAGAGTTGAACACAACTGAGCAACTAAGCATATATATATATATATATTTTTTTTTTTTTTTGCGCTAAACAATATATTTTCATTTTTGCCTGGTTTGGGATTTTTTTAAATTGCAAACTGGCAGTATGCATTCTTCTCTTTGTGACCTCTTCTGCTCAATGCTGTGGTTTTACTATTCACCCATGAAATCCATGGAACTTCATTGACTTTCAGCGCTGCATTCCATTAAATAAATATATCATTTATTAATTCACTCTTTTCTTTGATGTGTTTTTCAGTTGCTTCCAGATTTTTGGCTATTAGGAACAATACTACTTTGAACATTTTTGTGTTTGAATCCTGGCCCACATAATCACCTTCAAGCATTCAATTGCTGGGTCATCAATTATGTGCATATTTAACCTTACAAGATAATGCTAATTTTATACCAAGAGGCTGTAACAATGTTATTTTTTACCCGCTGGGCAAGTTCTTCCATGGTTACACCTCCTTACTGATATTTAGTGGTGTCAGATTTTAAAATTATAAACAATCTGGTGAGTATGTAGTGGTTTCTCACTGAGGTGTTCGTTTGTCTTTCCCTGATCGCTAGTAAAGTTAAGCATTTTTCTTGATATATTTATAGGTCATTTGGAGTCTTTCCTTTCTGAGATGGCTGTTCAGGTATTTTGCCTAAATTTTTTTGAGTTGTACTTTTTCTTATTTATTTGTAGGAGTTCTTTAGAGAGAGTAAAAATACACCCTTTTATATTATAGGTGGGTTTTCAGGGTCTAAGAGTTGGCTCTACATTCTCTTAATGGGGTCTTTTGGTGAAGAGACAGTTTTAATTTTAATATAATCTCATTTATCAATCTTTTCCATCCTGGTTAGTGTATTTTGGAAACACAGGCCGAAATTAGTGCATTCCAGCCTAGTCAATGGCATAGACAAAATCATGAAACTTAGGAGAGTTCACGTTAGGCTTACATAGAAGAGTACAAGGAGAATCTGGGGTTGGCCTTCAAGTTCTCAACTGTCAAGTTAAAATCTAAACGTATTCCTTAAGCCTTTCCCTAAAGGACTGTCAGGAGTAAGTTCTAAACTGGGAAGACCCATGATCAGAGGAATGCTTTCAAGAGATAAGCCCTATGGTATTTGAGTCTAAACTAGAAGGAAGAGACATTCGGGACAGGGAAACCAGCTCCTAGGGCTGGCAAAACAGGTGGAAGACACTGGCTGCTCAGATGGAACTCTCAAGGTTTAGGACGCAGAGCAACTAGAACCCTCATGCCTTTAGCATTAGAATTGAAGGGCATACATTGGTCCGTAAGTATGATGTCTAGTAAGCAGGACTCTGAGATGTGGGTGATATGTATTCTATGTGGATATGAGGGAGAAAAGAGAAAACTGTGCAAACATACAAAGGTATAAACCAATGAGATAACTTGCAAATAGAGACAAATTGCACAAAGTCCAAGAGGAATTAATAAATAAGATTAGATAGTTACAGTGAGGCCAGAAAACAGAAAGATTCCAGGGTTTTACCAAGCTAGATAAAGCTATACTGTGGTAACAATGACTCCTGAACCATGTTAACCAGTGTTAACACTGAACAGGTTAACCAGTGGCTTAACATGACAAGTTTATATCCTGCTCACATCAAATGCGCTGTAGGTGCAGGAGACACTCCAGGGAAACTCTCCTCTGACTCAGCCACCTGGTCTGCTTTGATCCTGTGGCTCCACCATTCCAATAAGGAGGCTCTTTAGCCACTCACATGCCAGACGAAGGGACTATTGGGGGAGTCTTATCCAAAATACCATGTCTCAAAAGTGAGACAGCCTTGCTAACCACAAGGGGACCAAAAGTGTAATCCGCTGATGTACACAAGGAGGAACATTACCAGTGAAGACTGGAGGAGAATTTCTATTTAATATTATAGACAAAGGGAGTCATCTGGAACCTGGAGGGAAAAAGATGAAATTAGGTGCAGCTACCATTCCATGAGGGTCCATCAGACGCAAGGGATGCTCTTATGCATTCTCTTCTTTAATTCTCATAATAATCCTATGAATGAAGCATTATGTCGTAACACACAAAGAAGCTAAGAATCAGACACGTTAAGAAATGTGCAAAGCTCACATACCCAGTAAATAGATTAGGATTTTACCTGGCTTTCCAGATCTGTGTTCCTTCCATGACACTATTCTGTTATAACCAAAGGCATAAAGATTCGTTGGGCAGAGCAGTTAAAGACTATTTCAGGAAAGGCTGTGGAAGTTCTCTGCATGTAATGTGGTAAAATCTATAGTAAAGTGCTAGAATGCGGACAGACAATACTCAAATATTTGACTATTTAGGGAAAATAATTTTTTAAAGATTACTATCTGAATGAATAGGGTAGGAAATAGTGATGATAAAAAGCTTATTTTTATTTTATCATCAGTCTTCTTGGTATAGGAAGGAGACACCACATAAAGAGAAACAGGCTGAAAAGGAGTACATGTTTGTAGGAAAAATTATAAACTTAGTTTCATATATTTGAGGGAAATAAAACATCTAAGTATAAACATCTAAGAATATGGATCTAGGTTTCTGGAGACAGATACTGCGTTTCATTTGTAAATAAAAGATATATTTAACAGTAGTTAAATATTTAAATATTATTTAAATTATCTTTTCAACAAAGATAATTAGATAACTTATAAAAATCACTATAATTACATACATATTAAGAAGCTCATTTCCCAAAATATTCCTCATGTGTAAATATATCATCTCAAGATTCAATAATGAACCCTCCAATCCCCAACTGAAAAGTATCTATGACTTCTATTGCCCACTGAACTAAATCCAAATCCTTTAAGAAATACGACGTCTAACCTTCCAAGACATAGCCATCCCACCTTGTCCTTGTTGACACAACTGCCTTCTAACCATCTTTCAAACTGGTCAAACTGCCTTCCTCTCAGGTTGAATGTGCCGGGGAGTATTTGAATGAGTAATCCCAGATTCTTCATTGTTCTCATAACGATGAAACACAAGTTTAGGTACAGTACTAGTCATTTATGTATTCTGATTTTACCTTGATGGTTATAAACTATTAGCAGTAAGTTGTAAATAGCATATGAAAATTTACTACCAGACAAGTCCCAATTCATCTATGGGAATATACATCGTTTAGGTAATAATGACCCATTCAGACCGAAGACCTACCTGTACTATACATGTGAATTGGCATTGCTTTCCCTTCCCCTAGCAAAATGGCAGAGAGTCAATTATTTTATTATCAATCAAAATTATTAATTTAGCCCCAAACATGTATATCAGAAATCTGTAGTTAGGTCTTCTGTGATTTGGGAAATCTATGTACTGTCTGACTATAGACCATTTCTTCCATCTGTGCTTATCCTAAAAAGCAATTTTTACATTTCTTGTAGGCATATGTATGAACCCTTTGGAACTGATGTGCACAGGTTTGTACATTCGCTCTGCTATCGAGTGATGGAAAGATTTCCCTCTGTGCCTGAGAGCACGGTTGGTCCTACAATTGACAGTAAATCAGAAAAGTAAGTGAAGAATTCCCTTTGTTAATTTTTACAGAATAACACTCACTCAGTATTTGATTTTACAGAATAACAATCACTCACAATGAGTGAGCTGCTGAACTGATTTCTTTCCTTCAGGTAATGATTTACTACTTAGGGTTGTATTTATTTGTCTTCTAAGACAAATAAGCTTCCAATAATTCATCTTGAATATTGACATAGCCACACTCTCGGATGTCTGACAGAATTTTAAATTTCACCTAACTGATATTTTGAATTTCTGATGTTTCCCCTGTAAACGGGTTCAGCTTTCCTTTAAAATGACAACTCCATCCCCCAGTGACGCAGGCCAAAAAGCTGAGTTGTCCTGGCTCTCGCTTTCTATCAGAGCTTCAAATCCAGTATGGCAGAAAATCCTGTGGCCTCTAGCTTTAAACTAGACCCACAGTTTGACGAGATCTGAGCTACTTTTCTGCCACTTAACTGATCGCCTTTTACCCAGGCCTCCCTTACAGACTGAAAGCCAGCATCCAGAGTGACGGTGGCCTCTCTACACAATAGAAATGTCACCATGTCATTCCTGCAATGTCTCCCCCATTTCACCCGACACAGAGATAAGGACCTAACCATGACCTACATCCTCTGGCCTCTGGGTTCCTCTCTCACCATTGCCTCCTTTTTCTCTTCTCTTCAGTCACTCTTCTCTGGCCACGTGGGCCTTCTGGATATTCACTGAACATTCCAGGCATGGTTTCCCTTAGGACCTTGGCAACTGACTGCACTCCTGCCTGACATGCTCTTCTTTCAAATAAACTTATGATTTACAAGGGTCCTATAATAACATGCAAGTATATGGTACTATCTAAGGTTCTTTACTACTATTAATTTAATAACATATATCTGTTGGTATTATGCCTTATTTCTTTAGAATGAATTTTATTTAGCTATCCATTGGAATCTACCTAAAATACCACTTTTACTAAACACCTTTAGTTAAAGCACTCATAAGGCGCACTGGTTAAAAAAAAAATATCTCTGAGACACTAATCTGTTAGATGTGTGCCATAATCTGAGTTCAGTTCAGTTCAGTCGCTCAACCATGTTCAACTCTTTGTAACCCCATGAATTGCAGCACGCCAGGTCTCCCTGTCCATCACCAACTCCCGGAGTTCATTCAAACTCATGTACATTGAGTCGGTGATGCCATTCAGACATCAGGATGTTTCCCCTGATATTGTCCTCTGTTGTCCCCTTCTCCTCCTGTCCCTAATCCCTCCCAGCATCAGAGTCTTTGCCAATGAGTCAACTCTTTGCATGAAGTGGCCAAAGTACTGGAGTTTCAGCTTTAGCATCATTCCTTCCAAAGAACATCCAGGGCTGATCTCCTTTAGAATGGACTGGTTGGATCTCCTTGCAGTCCAAGGGACTCTCAAGAGTCTTCTCCAACACCACAGTTCAAAAGCATCAATTCTTCAGCACTCAGCTTTCTTCACAGTCCAACTCTCACATCCATACATGACCACAGGAAAAACCATAGTCTTGACTAGATGGACCTTAGTCGGCAAAGTAATGTCTCTGCTTTTCAATATGCTATCTAGGTTGGTCATAACTTTCCTTCTAAGGAGTAAGCATCTTTGAATTTCATGGCTGCAATCACCATCTGCAGTGATTTTGGAGCCCCGAAAAACAAAGTCAGCCACTGTTTCCACTGTTTCCCCATCTATTTCCCATGAAGTGATGGGACCAGATGCCACAATCTTAGTTTTCTGAATGTTGAGCTTTAAGCCAACTTTTTCACTCTCCTCTTTCATGTTCATCAAGACGCTTTTTAGTTCCTCTTCACTTTCTGCCATAAGGGTGGTGTCATCTGCATATCTGAGGTTATTGATATTTCTCCCGGCAATCTTGATTCCAGCTTGCGCTTCTTCCAGTCCAGCGTTTCTCATGATGGACTCTGCATAGAAGTTAAATAAGCAGGGTGACAATATACAGCCTTGACGTACTCCTTTTCCTATCTGGAACCAGTCTGTTGTTCCATGTCCAATTCTAACTGTTGCTTCCTGACCTGCATATAGGTTTCTCAAGAGGAAGGTCAGATGGTCTGGTATTCCCATCTCTTTCAGAATTTTCCACAGTTTATTGTGATCTACACAGTCAAAGGCTTTGGCATAGTCAATAAAGCAGAAATAGATATTTTTCTGGAACTCTCTTGCTTTTTCGATGATCCAGCGGATGTTGGCAATTTGATCTCTGGTTCCTCTGCCTTTTCAAAAACCAGCTTGAACATCTGGAAGTCCATGGTTCACGTATTGCTGAAGCCTGGCTTGGAGAATTTTGAGCGTTACTTGACTAGAATGTGAGATGAGTGCAATTGTGCGGTAGTTTGAGCAGTCTTAGGCATTGCATTTCTTTGGGACTGGAATGAAAACTGACCTTTTCCAGTCCTGTGGCCACTGCTGAGTTTTCCAAATTTGCTGGCATATTGAGTACAGCACTTTCACAGCATCATCTTTCAGGATTTGAAATAGCTCAACTGGAATTCCATCACCTCCACTACCTTTGTTCATAGTGATGCTTTCTAAGACCCATTTGACTTCACATTCCAGGATGTCTGGCTCTAGGTGAGTGATCACACCATTATGATTATCTGGGTCATGAAGATCTTTTTGTACAGTTCTTCTGTGTATTCTTGCCACCTCTTCTTAATATCTTCTGCTTCTGTTAGGTCCATACCATTTCTGTCCTTTATCGAGCCCATCTTTGCATGAAATGTTCCCTTGGTATCTCTAATTTTCTTGAAGAGATCTCTAGTCTTTCCCGTTCTGTTTTTTCCCTCTATTTCTTTGCATTAATAGCTGAGGAAGGCTTTTTTATCTCTTCTTGCTATTATTTGGAACTCTGCATTCAGATGCTTATATCTTTCCTTTTCTCCTTTGCTTTTCGCTTCTCTTCTTCTCACAGCTATTTGTAAGGCCTCCCCAGACAGCCATATTGCTTTTTTGCATTTCTTTTCCATGGGGATGGTCTTGATCCCTGTCTCCTGTACAATGTCACGAACCTCAGTCCATAGTTCAGCAGGCACTCTATCTATCAGATCTAGTCCCTTAGATCTATTTCTCACTTTCACTGTATAATCATAAGGGATTTGATTTAGGTCATACCTGAATGGTCTAGTGGTTTTCCCTACTTTCTTCAACATAAGTCTGAATTTGGCAATAAGGAGTTCATGATCTGAGCCACAGTCACCTCCTGATCTTGTTTTTTCTGACTGTATAGAGCTTCTCCATCTTTGGTTGCAAAGAATATAATCAATCTGATTTCAGTGTTGACCATCTGGTGATGTCCATGTGTAGAGTCTTCTCTTGTGTTGTTGGAAGAGGGTGTTTGCTATGACTAGTGCGTTCTCTTGACAAAACTCTATTAGCCTTTGCCCTGCTTCATTCCGTATTCCAAGGCCAAATTTGCCTGTTACTCCAGGTGTTTCTTGACTTCCTACTTTTGCATTCCAGTCCCCTATAATGAAAAGGACATCTTTTTTGGGTGTTAGTTCTAAAAGGTTTTGTAGGTCTTCATAGAACCGTTCAACTTCAGCTTCTTCAGCATTACTGGTTGGGGCATAGACTTGGATTACCGTGATATTGAATGGTTTGCCTTGGAAATGAACAGAGATCATTCTGTCGTTTTTGAGATTGCATCCAAGTACTGCATTTCAGACTCTTTTGTTGACCATGACGGCTACTCCGTTTCTTCTAAGGAATTCGTTCCCGCAGAAGTAGATATAATGGTCATCTCAGTAAGATAATAATTACATTTTCTTAGTGCTCACTATGAGCCTGGACCTACACTTAAAATTCTTTATCTGTTTTAATCTCCATCTCAACTCTTTGAGATACGAAACATTTTTTCCCAGTTTAACAGATGAGGAAATTGAGTCCCCAAAGATTAAATAACATACTTAAACCCATAATTAGTAAATGTGCCAGTGGTCAAATCTAGGGCTGTCTCACTTCAACATCTTATACAGTTCTCCGTATTATACCTCACATCAGAACTGGATAAATGGCACCATAAATTGATACAGACTGGTCTGACATATAATTCTGTTGAAAGTACTTAAACTGTGTTCCAAAGTAGCTTAATGATGAGAAAATGATTTCATGTTAACACAATTGCCACCCTGTTTCCATATAGCAGTCAAGCAAATATGGAAAATTCCTGATATATGGTACAACACATGTAAACAAAGTGCCAAAGTAAATTAGAAATGCAACAGGGTAAAAGAAACATGAAACATATCTGAAAAGACAAGAAAGAGTTCAGTTAAGAGGAAGGAATTCCAGAATATTATTAAAAAAAAATCACAGAAGGACCAGGTACTGCCCTTTTTCTGTAAGAAATGAGCTCTCATGAACCTGGATCATGAGATAGCAAGTCCAAGTATTTGGACCATCTAAGAGCAGATTCATGCTGATATGTTTCTAGTTACCAGACAAACAAATGGCCACTTTATAGTTCAGCATATGTAGAGCTTTCTCCATCCTCTGCATTTGCCTGACATGTGAAAAGACAGCAAGTAGCATTAGAGTCAATGGGAGATACAAATGCATAGCAATGTCATCTGTGTTTTTCTATTTCTGGTCAAGAGAATGTACATGCTGATTGAGAAGATACCAACAGATACAGCTGAAAATAGTTACCCTAAATTAGTGTGTGTTGAGACCAAAGAAGAGATGTTGTCATCTGGCTCAAGTGTTGAGCCCCTCACAGCTGAGGGAATAACTTAGAAGTCTATCACTTCCTGCTGGGAGGCACTGTGGACCAACTATCCAATACAGACATATCTACTCCATTTGTTCGAAGGCTTTTTAGAAATCATTAACTCAAAGCATCCTTGTAACTGATACATATCTGCAGACCACAAAGTAGCTGGCACATAACAGTTAAAAAAAAGAATGATCAAGTTTCAAAATGGAAGAGTACATCTTAAGAGTCTAGACATTATAAATAAAATACCATATTTTATCCTTTGGATGCCCAGGGAAAAATACACTTGTCTATTTACTTAATACACTTCAGGCTTTGCTGGAAGTGTTTTTCATTTAAAAAATCTCTAATGATAGAACATTCAAAAATAATTAGAATCATGCTTGTTTTCCATACCCACAGAAGGAAACTATTCATAGTGCTAAAGGGGAAAAAAGACCAAATGATTAAAGTGGTTAAGGGTTCTTACATCTTGGTGAGAAAATATTTAACCTTTCTCTGGACATCAGAACTCTAAGTTAGCATGTTCTTTCAGTATGCCAAAGGCTAGCTTGGAATCTAGCCTTGGAAACAACTGGGAACAATTGTTTCGTAAAGGGAAGACACTGTCTTAGTCAAGATTCTATGGGCACATGCTGAAATCTTTCATCCATTTCTTTACTTTTATTCAACAAATATTTATTAAAGACCTACTATGCATTAGATACTACAATGAACAAGATTAGAGAAAGATCCTTCTCAGGGATCTTAGATTTTTTGTGAAGAAGGAGAACTCATAAGGGAATAAAGAAGATGACCTTATACAATTATAAAACAAGAAAATACTGAGATTGCCTAAAGCCGGGAGGACTGTGCGCATTATTCAGGACAGACAAGGTTTGCTGCACTCACAAATAACCCCAAAGTCTGAGGTGCGTTAAGAAAAAAGAAAAAGGGATTTCTTTCCCCTCACAATACACATCATCATGGCTCAGGGTGGGGCTCAGCTGCCTGTCCTCTCTCAGGGACGCAGCAAGAGGGAGGCTCCAATGTAAAATGTCACTCACTGCAGTGACATGGGAAAGGATATGCAGCAAGTGCTTCTAAAGGTTTCCACCAGGAGAGTCAGGTCATCTGCTGTCACATTTCATTGACCAAAGCAGTTCACACGGCTGCAACTAACTTTGAGGAGGCAGGGAAAGGCAATCTTACTGCATGCCTGGCAGGATGAGAACCAGAAGTCCTGGTGAAGGGCAGTCACGATTATCACAGTCCACTTTGAGCAGCCATATCACAGAAGCCTTCTCTGAAGTAAGAGTATTTAAACAGAGACCTGAATGAGGAGCCAGTCATAAACAGATCAGCAAAGTGGAAAGAGTCAGGGACAAACCAGCTTCATGTGTGTGGGGGGAGGTGGGGAGGGGGGCGTAGAACAATGAGGGCGAGGCCGGATGGTTACATATGCTCTTTCCAGACACATGACTACTTGGAAATTTTCCTATGAAAATATTCATAAACATAGGCAGACATTAAGTAATATGTTACTATGTTGTTTCACAAGATGAAATACATTCGTCTTTTAATTAACCTATGTAATTAGAATGTTAAATCACATGAGAATATTTTACAACATGTGATAAGCCAAAATAATTAACCAACATTAATTTTTCTCTCATTTAAAATTAGAGCAATATTCAGTTTCAGGAGAATGCACACTCATCTCTTGCTTTATAATTTCAAATTGGTATACAATCCTGGAAAGCAACTCATTATCCAAAATCATAAAAATATATATAACTTTTGTATCAGTTAACTATATCTCTGCAAATATGTCCTAAGGAAATAATTAAGGATATGCTTGAAGATTAAACTATAAATTGTTCATTGAAGTATTGCTTATAAAAACAAAAGGCAATAAAAAATTAAGTGTCCAAGGTTATGTATTTCTGAAAATCAATTGTTGTGCTTTAAAAGTAGATTACAGATCATATGAAATACATAATCTTTAAACATGCATAATCTACTTTTCAAAAATGTATTTTTTGCATATGTATATATAAAGAAAAGATTTTTAAAGATCATTCAGCAAGATATCAATAATGCTTATTTCTGGGTTGCTGAGATTTTGCATGTCTTACACTCCTTTGATTATATTTCTTATTTTAATAAGTATTTCTCTGATAAGAATCTTCATTTTTAAGAAAACAATTATACAGTACATTAATAAACACTACTGTATATAAAAGCACATTTTTGTAACAGTTTTTTAACAACAACTATATGTTTTTAATGGGTGTATTTGTTGTAAAGTCATAGTTCTAACCACACGCTGTCTCATACATGACAACATACAAATATATACATATACACACATATATAAACAAATGTAAAAATATATATAATTGTGCTGAATAACAGTAGGAAAAATTTTCCTTTTGTGTTGTTTTTCTGTACCTGAAAAGTTTACTATAACAGTCATGTTACTTTTATGGCATGAATTTTTTAAACAATATTAATAAGTCTTACTTGCCTGCAGAGTTTCTATCATGATTTTCCTTGCAAATCCTTCACACAATCCAGGATTTAAAGCTCCCAAAAGCCACAACCCTCTCATTTTGACTCTCTACCTTACAGGGGTTCATATCAAATGAGATGATCTATTTAGCTTAAAAGAATATTCTAGTTTTCTCTCACCATTATGTTATCACCTTATGGAAACTTTACATAAGTCTGATAACTCAATAAAATTCTCACAATTCATTGATTCATTAAACAGAGCATAAAAAGCAATAAATTCTGAAAACAAGTCTGTCAAACTTTAAATTATGTGCTAAAATGTATTTATTGAGAATCTATTATATGATGAGATCTGGGAGATATACTTGGGCTCTTCCTTTGAAGAATTTATAGACCAATGTGAAAATGTGAAAGTGCAAGTTGCTCAGTCGTGTCCAACTCTTTGTGACCCCATGGACTATACAATCCATGGAATTCTCCACACCAGCCTTTCCCTTCTCCAGGGGATCTTTCCAACCCAGGCATCGAACCCAGGTCTCCCACATTGCAGGCAGATTCTTTACCAGCTGAACCACAAGGGAAGCCCACGTGAAAAATAATCATAGAATAATAAAGGGCATCACTGTGTATCAGAACACGGTTTAACTTCCAACATCTGAACTCTGTCCTATTTGTGGATATGCTCCTTTTTGGTGGGAGGCAAAGGGATGAGATATTTTCTCTCCTGAGCCCGTGATAAACAGCTATGGCTGGGGAGCGTGGCAGAGATTCACTAAATACTTCTACCTAGAACTCTGACATTGAATATCTGATGAAAAAGAGATAGAGTCCAAGAGAGATTGAATTTACCAATGGCAGTAGTTTACAATGTTCAGGTTCAACAATGCTCAGCCATGATTTTCTCACCTGACTGTTCTGCAGACCTTTGCTTGAGCTTCCTGCTATCCATCCTTTCTTATTTCAATCACCATTTTTAAGCCTTGCTGTCAATACATTCTGTTGATTATGTGAACTACCCAGTATAGTTCTGCATCAACTAACAAGAATCTGTTTCTGTTGCTTGTAATCAATAATTTGACTGATATAATGGGATGCAATTACAGGCTCTGTAATGGTAATATTGGTTAACTATATTGGTATTGGTAACAATCAATTGGAGACTTAAGACAATGTTTTTCTCTTTTACATTCCCTATCAGATTGAATCTTTTCAAGAAATGAAGTATGTATTCTTATTTTTACTTTGTCAAAGAAAATCTGAAGATTGCTTAGTTAACCTGCCAAACATAGCTGGCAACTGATGGAAATGAGACATGAATCTAGGAAGTTTGCTTCAGGGCCCAGGCCCTTGACCACTACATAGTGTCCACCCTTCTTCATTACATAGTTGGGGTCATCCATGTAGTATCAATCTGTGAAGAAGGTCAATAAGTTCTTAGATTTATATCATAGAGAGTCAAGGAAGAATTCCACGCATCAGAAAGCAAAATTTCTGAGACAGACATGAAGGCATCATGATGCATTTTGTCAGTCATAGAGGGAGTAGGTTTCTATTAAAAATAAGACTGTTTGGCGGCATAAAACCAGACCATAGAGAGTTGTGAACAGCACAGTTTGACAGTGGTTGTCTTAACAGAATGATAGTATCTAAGCTGTGAAAATGGTATGAAAAATGCCACTGAATTTAATGACTAAAAGACAGTTGAGCCTAAAATGTGTACAACAGACCATCTTTAGCTGTTGCATTACCACACTTTCAGCAGCTATAAAAGAAAACCAAAATGTATAGCACTGTAGATTGTGATTATTATTGGTAATACACATGGAATTCACAACTTGACCCATTCATTAGGTGAAGGCAGATGAACTATTTGTCATACTCTTGGAGCACAAAGATCTAACAAGTCCTTGAACCTCACCGACCCTGTAACCTCTTCCCACAAGAGTCATTTTAAAGGGCTGGCTGGATGCCTTTAATAAGCCTTTGAGTTTTGTTCTAACTATATTAGAGTTAATTGGCTATTCCAGAGAATGCTTAGCTCGTGGTCATCATTATCAATATTTATTGAAGCTTTCCCTCTGGACTTTACAGAGTATAGTAATGTACTCTTTCAGAACACAGAGAGGAAAAGACTTATTTTTTTCCCTCACATCTTATATATCTAGAATCTCTCCATTAGTACCACTGTTACGTCCCTTTTAGAAAAGATATAAGGAAAACTATAATCAGTGAAAAAATATGTGGAGTTAGTGGTTAAGAACCCACCTGCTGATGGAGGAGACATAAGAGACACCAGTTGGATCCCCGGGTTGGGAAGATCCCCTGGAAGAGGGTCTGGCTACCCACTCCAGTATTCTTGCCTGGAGAATCCCATGGACAGAGGAGCCTGATGGGCTATAGTCCATGGAGTCTCAAAGAGTCGGACATGACTGAAGCGACTGAGCATGCACACAAGCGAGAGAGAAGGACTGCTTTGGCAAAATACCACCACTGCACGAGTCACTTTGCTGGACCACATCGCAACTGGGCTCAAAGCCCATTGGGCAGACTTACCTACATCAAAACCCTCTCAGACTTTGAAACAATCCAACTTTATGTACCAGACGGTGGACAGAACCTAGCTCATCTCTGAGTTGCGCTAAAGAAGTTGACGGGTATTCTTAAGAGACACTGTGGTAAATGAAGTATCTCTAGAGCTCACCAAATCATACTTAGAAATAAGGAACACACGTCAAACAATACAGCCAGATGACAATCTGTTCTGTGTAATCATCTTAAATCACTGTCAAAGAAAAGTATCCACACAAAGGTAATAAACTTCTCAAATCCCTGACAGGAAAGGGTCAGAAAAGAAAATGAGTAGAAGAGGCTGAGGAGGCAAACTGGAGATGGCAAGGCAGAGGCAGCCACGCACAGCTCCAGCTAAGTGTTGTCACGCGGAAACGCCACCCTAGTGCTACTAGAGCTTCCAACTTTTCTACAGAAGTCAGGAATCCAGGTTTTTATGTAAAATATTTTGACTTTTAAAGGTTAGCAACTAATTAGTGTTTTTGAAATACTGTGAGCCAAGCTAAGTTTCTATGGAGTCCGAAGTCAGCCTGGGGCTGCCAAAGTAAGACCACTCATCCACAGACACACATAAAATCAGATAAGACATTTCCTCTTAAATCTTCCTCAAACAGAAGTCACGTGATCTTTTCATCTGTTAGTGGACGTTCAGGTCATTTCTATGTCCTGACTGTTGTAAAAAGTGTTGCAAGGAACACTGGGATGCAACGAACATTTCTGATTATGGTTTTCTCAAGGTCCATGCCCAGTAGTGGGATTTCTAGGTCACATGGTAGTTTTATTTCTATTTTTTTAAGGAACCTCCATAGTGGCTATACAGATGAATGGATGAAGATGTGGTACATATATATAATGAAATATTACTCAGTCATTAAAAAGGACAGAAATTTGTAATATAGTTTGAGAGGATGGACCTAGAGTCTGTCATATGGAATGAAATAAGTCAGGAAGAAAAAAACAAGTATCATATGTTAATACATATATGCTGAATCTAGAAAAAAGGTACAGATGAACCTATTCGCAGGGCAGGAATAGAGACAGAGAGACCAGATGTGTGGACACAGGAGGGGAAGCAGGGCAAGATGAACTGGGAGATGAGGATTGACACATATACACTGCTGCCGCTGCTGCTGCTGCTAAGTCGCTTCAGTCGTGTCCGACTCTGTGCAACCCCAGAGACGGCAGCCCACCAGGCTTCCCCATCCCTGGGATTCTCCCGGCAAGAACACTGGAGTGGGTTGCCATTTCCTTCTCCAACATGAAAGTGAAAAGTGCAAGGGAAGTCGTTCAGTCGTGTCCAACTCTTAGCGACCCCATGGACTGCAGCCTACCAGGCTCCTCTGTCCATGGGATTTTCCAGGCAAGAGTACTGGAGTGGGGTGCCTAGCATGTGTTAAATATATAGCTAGTGGGAACCTGCAGGGTAGCACAGAGAGCTCAGCTCAGTGCTCTCTGGTGACCTAGATGGGTGGGATGAGGGGCGGGTGGGAGGCAGATCCAAGAAGGAGGGGACATATGTACACATATAGCTGAGTCACTTTGTTGTACAGCAGAAACTAGCACAACATTGTAAAGCAACCCTACCCCAATAAATAAATAAGAAGTCACACAACCTTTTCTGTTTAGATTGGAAATCAGTTTTCACCTCCATATACTAAGGGAAACTTCACCTACCTCAGGATCTTCTCTCAGAGCATACTGGTAGAGCAGATTCCTGTCAATCTATGTATCATAGAAACATGGAACTGAGGAAAGATCTTAAATCAGAATGTCAGGGAGGCGATGTAAAATATAGAACACATTTAAGTTTGGATTAAGAGATATCTATGCTTAAATTATAGACTTGCTTGACATTTAATTTCTATATTTTCTCTCTGAGTTTGAGTATTCTCATCCATACTTTGAGCTGTGTACCACTGATGACGATTAAGTAGGAGAAAACCTATGTAATATATCTACAACACATATAATTTTTAGAAGATTCTGAAAAGCTGCTAGTTCTCTGCCTGCTATGAATGCAGAAGGACAGATGAAAAATGTAAGAGCTGGAAATAGACAGTTTTTCTCTTCTTTTCCTATAAAGCTGCAGTATTAGTTAAGGTTATAAGTACTACTGCTGTTGCTGCTGCTGCTAAGTCGCTTCAGTTGTGTCCGACTCTGTGCCACCCCATAGACGGCAGCCCACCAGGCTCCCCCATCCCTGGGATTCTCCAGGCAAGAACACTGGAGTGGGTTGCCATTTCCTTCTCCAATGCATGAAAGTGAAAAGTCAAAGTGAAGTCAACTACTAATTCTTAAAAAATGTTAGATGAGGGCAGAACTTTATTTCCCTCATATAAAGGTCTAAAGGCAGACACTCTAGGATGATTAATGGCACCTCTGATTCATCATCTCTTTTGGGACCTGGGCTCCTTGCAGTCACCATTCTGCTATAGCTGGGCTATGGCTCTTGTCCACATAGTTCAGGATGGGTGTCTGCCTTCCAGGCAGCACGATGGAGAAGAGAAAGGGATGGGGAGAAAAAAAGGGGTTCATTAGCTGCCTCTTAACAGAGGTTTCCCCCAACTGCCATAAGATAGTTAGCCTATATTATATTGGCAAGAATTTAGACATATGACAATCTTTTGTTACAAAGGACTCTGGGATATGTAGTCTGTATTCTGAGTGGCCACAAGCTGTGCTAAAATTTGTCACTATGGAGGAAGGGAAGATGAGTTGTTGGGGGGAAATAGTCATTCGTACTTCAGAGACCTTTCTACCTAAGGAGGTAAGGAGTAACTTCGCATATGCCCATTCTCACCCTACTGATGGTCCTCATTACAAAGAGATAAACTTCTCTCCACCTTTCTATCTCTTTTCATTCTTTTGAAGATATGAAAGGGGATTTCAGATTAGATGAAGCACAAGCTGGACTCAAGATTGCTGGGGGAAAAAAAAAGATTGCTGGGAGAAATATCAATAACCTCAGTATGCAGATAACACCATCCTTATGGTAGAAAGTGAAGAAGAACTAAAGAGCCTCTTGATGAAAGTGAAAGAGGAGAGTGAAAAAGCTGGCTTAAAGCTCAACATTCAGAAAACAAAGATCATGGCATCCGGTCCCATCACTTCATGGAAAATAGATAGGGAAACAATGGAAATAGTGAGAGACTTTATTTTCTTAGACTCCAAAATCACTGCCGATGGCGACTGCAGCACTGGAATTAAAAGACAGTAGCTCCTCAGAAGAAAAGCTATGACCAACCTGCTGCTGCTGCTGCTGCTAAGTCGCTTCAGTCATGTCCGACTCTGTGAGACCCCATAGACGGCAGCCCGCCAGGCTCCCCTGTCCCTGGGATTCTCCAGGCAAGAACACTGGAGTGGGTTGCCATTTCCTGCTCCAATGCATGAAAGCAAAAATGAAGCCACTCAGTCGTGTCCGACTCTTAGCGACCCCATGGACTGCAGCCAACCAGGGTCCTCCGTCCATGGGATTTTTCAGGCAAGAGTACTGGAGTGGGGTATCATTGCCTTCTCTGATGATCAACTTAGACAGCATATTAAAAAGCAGAGACATTACTTTGCCAACAAAGGCCCATCTAGTCAAAACTATGGTTTTCCAGTAGTCACGTACGGATATGAGAGTTGGACTATAAAGAAAGCTGAAGGTCGAAGAATTGATGCTTTAACTGTGGTGTTGGAGAAGACTCTTGAGAGTCTCTTGGACTGCAAGAAGATCCAACCAGTCAATCCTAAAGGAAATCAACCCTGAATATTCATTGGAAGGACTGATGCTGAAGCTGAAACCCCCATACTTTGGCCACCTGATGCAAAGAACTGACTCATTGGAAAAGACCCTGATGCTGGAAAAGATTGAAGGCAGGAAGAGAAGGGGACGAGAGAGGATGAGATGGTTGGGTGGCATCACCAACTCGATGGACATGAGTTTGAGTAAGCTCCAGGGAGCTGGTGATAAGACAGGGAGGCCTGGCGTGCTGCAGTCCATGAGGATGCAAAGAGTCGGACATGACTGAGAGACCGAACTGAAAGGGGATGGTATGAGTGGAGCGCATAGGTTTCCATGTTACAAAGCAAATGCTTTTCTCAAGCTCTGTTGTCCATCTTTGGTTGCTTTTGTGTGTGCCTCATTACTTGCAGCAACAAATTAAGATGTATAATTAATGGGGGAAAAGGTTTTGTTTTCTTTTAAAAGTTTATTTTTGGAGCAGCACTGCTAGTTTTCCCAGCTAATGTACATCTTAAATTCTCACAATGAGTGTGGAAGAACTAGAGGCAAGTCCTTCTCAGCAGAAGCTTGACCATTTCTTTCCTCACACAATTGGCTGTTATCTCTCAGTTACAGACCTTTAGATTAAGAAACAAAGTACATGGTGCATCACAGAAGTTTACTACATGTGTGATGAGTGGGAAGGGGAGGGAGAAAAAGAAAAAGGAAAGAGAGGCAGAGAAAACAGAAGGGAGGAAAGGAAAAACTGCCTCTAAAAATACCATAGTCTCTTCTACGACTCCCCAAAAATCCAGCCATGAGACCAGAAATTATTTCGCCATCATGAAGCAGGAATTCAGCGGCTACTTATTGCCAAGGCCTCCTTCAGATAGAGCTAAAATCCACATGAATATAATTTCCACTCACACTTGTTCTACCTGGCCCTCTCCAGAACCAGAAACAATTTCCATGGGATGCATTTTAGGCAAGTACTTTCTGTCTAGAAAAAGGATCACATCATTTTTTTAAAGTATTACGTATCTGGTTTTTCAATAGCAATAAGGCTTGTGTACCTTACACGTAGAGAGTACCATATACCCAAAGTGGGTACACTATGTTCAAAGCATGAAAATGAATCATAATGAAGCTCTCCCCTTTTTTAGAACTCAAATAGTGGTTGAAGAGTCAGGTTATGAGAAAACCAAACACACACACACACAAAATATGTGAGTGTATGCAAAGATACACAAAAGAAAATACATTAAAGTAATTTTGGTGAAGAGGCTCATAATGTTGAAATTCTTCACTGAAACAACAGGCCAATGTTAGGATCTTAAATCACTGCTCTCCAAACCTCTTATGACTGCAAAATCAGGTCAGATATTTCCATCAGGCATCAAGCAATTTGAAACAAATTGTTTCAGTGCAGGATAAAGGGAAGTGGGGTTAGAGAAATTATTCCAGGAATAGGTATGAATATAATTTACACACAGGCGTTTGTTCTAAAAAAAAGAAAAAAATAGAGATTGTGAAACTATGCTTTATTTATGTGCACTACAGCTAACAGTAAATTACACTGAAAGTGAACAACACACAGGGGTAGCCAGAGCTATTTACTGCTTCGCCAGGATGAGATATTAAAACAGAGTTGCTGGTAAGTTTCAACAGAGCAGCTAAGGCCACAGTTAATGTGAAAGTAATCATATACTTTCCTAATTTAGATCATCAAGATGGGCGCCCCCAAATAATAAAGTAGGCTATAAAGTCTCTTACCTGGAATATTTAGGATTTATAAAATTATTGTTATTCTGCCTAGACTTGCTAAATAGGCATTCCTTTTTGAAAGTATTCCCCACACACATGCAATGTTCATTTTAAATAAACTGTTTAGAATAACACATTTTCTGGACATGTAAGTACATTGTGGGAAAATAAAATATGCCTATCACCCCAGGGTAGGGAGAAAAAATTCATGACAATGATAGACAAACTTCACACCATCCAAAACACCATTAATATCTGCCAGTAAATCCAAGGTTTGCAAGGAACGAAAAATTTGATTTCTCTTACTTTTTTTAATGTCTTCAGAAAATGAAGGTCACTATCAGTTGCAGAAGAGATATCCAATTGTGATTCACTCATTTTACAAAAGAAATGCAAAATCTGCATATTATAAGAAATAATCAAAGTATAATACAATTACTCTGGAAACCATCATATCTTTGAATTTACAGATAATTATTAGAAAGGGTTTTCTCTCCTGATATTGATCTACATTTTTTCTATCAGTCTGTCCTGACAACCACGTCTATTATGCAATAGACAGACACACAGACAGCGATGTATAATAGCTGTATACATATATTCAGTTGTACAATTAAAATATTCCCTCACATACATATATACACACACAAAAAATAACCAAAAACACCAGACATAATCCTTCTTTTCTTCTTCATGGTTATAACTAGCCCTTCCTCCTGAATTCCATTTTAAAACTGTCAAATATGAATGCATAAACTCAGAATATGATTCTAGTCTCAAAGCATAGGTCTCATAGAGTGGCACAATGTAGCTAATCTATCAGTCTTCCTAGAAAGATACACTTTTAAAGTAAAATTCATGGTAAAAATGGGTAGACCCTTCTGTTAAATCTCATTGTACAAGTTATTTTTCCAGGCCAATTGTCCACTTTTAGCAAATGAATCTGCTTTGAGAAGCCCTTGAGAAATTCAATTGACTCAGTCTCATAAAATTGTAGGGTTACTATATCATTAGTTGTTTTGTTTTGCCTTTGCTGGACTAACATGCAACAAAGGCCTGATTTCAACTTTCCGCTCAATAAAATTAGAAAATCAGCCAGGCATCACTTAGCTTTGAATTGTATGATGTTGCTACCTGTTTCTAATTGTTACTGATAAATTACCTATTTAGTTCGGTAGGCATGTGTTGGTGACTTCTGTCCATCCAGTGAGTCACCCTAGAAGGTAACTTTTTGTTGACAAGACATTTTACTTTATAAAGCTTACTCTACTTTCTGTGTCCAAAAAAAAAAAAAAAAAAATTCTATTTGAAACAAAGCCAATGTCTCATTCCAGGAAGAGGGAAGGATATCAAGAGTTTCCATGGCAATCAGTTGATGAAACTAAATTAGGCAGGAAACCTCTTCAGAATGCAAAGTAATGTTGCAAAACAGAGGGATTTGAAATAGCCAGGAAGTGTGTCACAGCAAAACGAAAGAAACAGAGATATGAATACCTCCATAATGTAAACTTTCCAACTTTAAAATAAACAACGAAAAACTTGCCTTTGTCCTGTAAAAATAAACTTCCAAACAACTGTCATTTCTCATCAAGTCCTTTGTTTCAGTTGGTTTTAGTTTTTTAAGTCTTATCTCTTGCAATCAACAGCATGTAAGAATATAAATCTAGTTGTTTATGTAGCTAAGAAAAAAAATGTCTTTTACATTATTGCTGTTAAATTTAGTTTGTAACCCATTGTGATAAAATTGTACAAACTTTACAGTTCAACAGTGAGGTCAGAAGGAACACGTGAAATTTATTTTAATGCAGAAAGAAAGAAGAAATAAGAAGACTAGTTTAAAATTTAAAAAATAGGGCTGTTTGTGGCAGTTTATATTGATGGCTTAAAAATACCATTTTGCTTTCTGGAGCAGAATGAAAACAGAAGACATGGAATAAACCAGGGGTGCTTCATCTACTACCTGCCAAAACTTCACAATAGTTTGCTTGGAAATATGATATTGACCTGAAGAGTAACTATTTTCAGGAGCTCTTCAGGCCACCTAAAGCATCTGAAGCCTTCTTTTTCTCTTTAAGAAAAAGGTTCTGTTTTCTGAATTGTCTTTTCTGTCTCCTGAGGAAGGAGGCTGTTGTTGTAGCAAGCATTTCAAAAACAGATTTACCCAAAAAATTTTCCAATTATTTCTAAAAATCCATGAATCACTTGTATAGTCTAATTTTAGGTTAATTCAGTACTTATTTAAATTATGGGGTTTCTTTTCATAACACATAAACTAAACTTAAGAATAAATACACACTGCAGAAGAGGAATATCCTGGCCTTAATTCCAATGTGAGTTTTAAAGCGTGATCACAATGCTTACTGTGTATAATACGAAGCGGGGGTGGGGGGGCAGATATTTTCATACCAACTGATTGATGGAATTTCTCTAGCATTACTGGGCTGTTTTTCCCATTTTGTTTCACTTTTTGAACTAGAAACAGCTTTATACAAGCACAGCTTTGTATAAAGGTGGTACGTCTTCATATTACACGCAGACACACACTCATACTACTATACACATACAGAGAGAAGAACATGGTTTTAAGTACAGTGCCAGCATGCAGCATGTGCCAAGGAGATGCCCACCTAAGAATGTTATCAGAAATTTGATTCTTCTGGTCACTGGCCGTTGGAGCCCATCACTACCATCTTCCCATATCTTTTCCCATTATATTTCCCAAATTGCTAATCGCACTGGTGGCAAAACATAACAAGATGTTTTTAAAAACAACTTCTTAAAAATCTACTCTAACTTGGGAAGTGTTTTTCTGTAAGCTAGAAAGAAAAACCAGCAGGAGGTTGTCTTAGTTTGGGTTTAGCAGACAGAGACAAGGATCTGAGTGCAAGTGGTTTATTTGGGAAGTGATCTCTGGAGGAAGAGTAAAGGAATGGGAAAGTAAAATGAAAAAGGAAGACCCTGCTGGGGATATGAATGAGCAGGCGAACCTGGTGGCAATCTGGGCTCATCCCACTGAGATATTTTAAGAATTTGCGCAAAACATTCCTGAGAACCAACCCAGCAACAGAAAGAAAAGTAGGGTGTTTATCCACCAGCTCCTAGCCCTTATCAGTTGAGGGTGATTCCTGAGGTGTTAATTCCCTCACATCCCTGGCCTGTACCTCTTGGACCTACCATATGCCATGGTCAGAGAATGCTCTCAGGCAGAGAATCAGGGGACACTTCATTTATCCTGAATAGCTGAGTGACTCAGAGGGTCTTAGTGTTAGTGACTCAGTTCAATTCAGTTCAGTTCAGTCTCTCAGTCGTGTCCGACTCTTTGCGACACCATGAATCCCAGCACGCCAGGCCTCCCTGTCCATCACCAACTCCCGGGGTTCACTCAGACTCACGTCCATCGAGTCAGTGATGCCATCCAGCCATCTCATCCTCGGTTGTCCCCTTCTCCTCCTGCCCCCAATCCCTTCCAGCATCAGAGTCTTTTCCAATGAGTCAACTCTTCGCATGAGGTGGCCAAAGTACTGGAGTTTCAGCTTTAGCATCATTCCTTCCAAAGAAATCCCAGGGCTGATCTCCTTCAGAATGGACTGGTTGGATCTCCTTGCAGTCCAAGAGACTCTCAAGAATCTTCTCCAACACCACAGTTCAAAAGCATCAATTCTTCGGTGCTCAGCCTTCTTCACAGTCCAACTCTCACATCCATACATGACTACTGGAAAAACCATAGCCTTGACTAGATGGACCTTAGCCGGCAAAGTAATGTCTCTGCTTTTCAATATGCTATCTAGGTTGGTCATAACTTTCCTTCCAAGGAGTAAGCGTCTTTTAATTTCATAGCTGCAATCACCATCTGCAGTGATTTTGGAGCCCAAAGAAATAAAGTCAGCCACTGTTTCCACTGTTTCCCCATCTATTTCCCATGAAGTGATGGGACCGGATGCCGTGATCTTCGTTTTCTGAATGTTGAGCTTTAAGCCAACTTTTTCACTCTCCTCTTTCACTTTCATCAACAGGCTTTTTAGTTCTTCTTCACTTTCTGCCATAAGAGTTAGTCACTCAGTGATGTTCAATTCTTTCCAACCCCATGGACTATATATAGCCAGCCAACTCCTCTGACTGACGTCTCCAGCATTGCAGGCAGATTCTTTACCAACAAGCCATCTCAGAAGCCCCTTATAAGTTCTAGAAATCTGCTATACAACATGCCTGTCATTAACAGGACCCCAGGCAGTGTTAGCATTAGTCACTCAGTCATGTCCAACTCTGTGAGACCAGGGACTGTAGCCTGCCAAGCTCCTCTGTCCATGGAATTCTCTAGGCAAGAATACTGGAGTGGTTAGCCATTCCCTTCTCCAGGGGATCTTCCCGACCCAGGGATCAAACCTGGGTCTCCTGGACTGGAGGTGGATTCTTTACCATCTAAGCCAGAGGGTCCTAAATGTTAATAATTCAGGCATTTTCTAGTGTTGATTAGCCATAGTGTGATGTCTAGAAATGTCTCACAAAGCAGACCAAGTCTTCCTTCAGTAGGACTGCATAATAAACAGTTCCTGTTTTCACATGGTCCCTGGGGACAACCACAGTTTGCCCATAATAATGAACAGAGGTCCTCCTGACCAAAATGTCTGAATATATCTGAAGAGAGTTCTTTAACTTTGAGTTATATTTAAATATAACAAAATGGAAGGAGACACAGTGCAGAATGAAAGCTGTGTAATGTGTCCTGTATTGCTAACTTGTACATAAATACATATCCAAAAATTTAAATGAGTGCAGGGTGCAGTCATGCTATTAACTTCTAAGTTCTTTCATTGAAGGAATCAGGGAAACTGATTTCACTATCTATCTGGTCCTTTCTGCTGTCTTTTTTTTTTTTTTTTCCTATCTCTGTCCTCACACATTTCAAGTTGCTTGTGTTCTTCAGTGGTAAGACGTCAGAATGACTGCTTCTTTGATGCAAAACTCTTAATAACAACTTCAGAGACGGCTGTTTCCATTTATTTTTACTGAAAACACACAAACTCTTTTCAACACTATCCCTAAAGAGACTCCTTTTCTTTGAGTACATTTTTTCTCAAAATACTTGCTGTTTTCTGTGCCTTAAGAATGACAATTCTTTATTCACAGAGCATTGCAATTCCCAACTCCATCTTTCTGATACACCCAAGACCATCAATGAGAAGAATGTTTTCCTACTTTGGCTTTCACTGCAGAAGGCAATTTGCCAACATTTTACCTCCACATGCAGAAGTTTTTAAATTCTGGAGCATTTTCTATGAGTCAGTAATCTACAATCTGCCTAACAATGCCCTTGGAGTTAGCTGCCTGAGGTTTTACTATAACAACTTCATACTCACTGATTTGTAGGAGAGGCTAGCCTTAAAGAAGAGACACTGAAGAAATGATTTTATTTCTTTGGTGTCACCTAAAACCAGGACTTCAAAGTTATCAAAATATAATTTCTGAGATTAGCACATAAAAAAGCAACATACAGTGAAAGATGAAACGGTAGGACTTGAAGCCCAAGTGTGTGAGTTCCCAGCGACTGACCCCAGGCATGTTGTTAAGATCTAACGACCTTGCCTCATCGAACAAGTGCAGAACTCTCACTATGTCACGAGGTGTGTGGTGGCTCTAAACTGGACAGCCTAGACAAAGTGTGCCCCATGGCATCCTATTACAGCTCTCAGCAAACATTAGCTCCCTTCCTCCAAAGTTTCATTTGTGAAAAACATGACCTCAAGGAGTAGAAGATAAACGTTCAGTTCAACAGGAACGGAATTTAGCGCTTTTTCACACTGTGATACATCACTGAAAATTTACCTTCATGCCACATTCTATTCGGAGGGCAATGTACATTTCCTTTTCTAAATGCCATTAATCAGCATATCTTTGCTTGTTTCTAAATAAATGAATCTTTAAGTTCCCTTTAAATAGTAATAAGACAGGTGACTGACAAAAATCATAAATCTGGATGAAGGCTTAAAGGATATATTCATCAGCCTTGTCATTACTAGAAGGGAGAATAAAGAAAACTGTAAATAAATTGCTCTGAAATAAAATGACCCACCTGGAACTGCAACTGGAGGAATCTAGGAAAAAGATAAATTTAGTTTTGTTTAAGTACCAGCGATCACACTGCTTTCTTTTCATGCTTCCTCTACCAGATCTGCCACAAAATATTATATGCTTGGAAATATAAATACTATCAGGCACGCCTTCCTCTTCTCTTTGGGTTTTCTTTTAAAGGGCTTGACTGAATGGCTACATTTGAGAATGAACAACTCTATTAACTCACCTCTTTACTACTTAGTCTGGAAGAATTAGATAGAAGATATTAATATCTTTCGTTTAAGCAGAAAAAAAAAATATACAGAATTGATGGAGGAGTTTTGCAATATAGATGTAGGAGAAGGGGATTCAAGGGAGAGCAACAATTTCCCCCCATGTTACAGGCAAATTCACCATGCTTGGAGGGACTAAGTAATTTGACTGAAGTCACAAAACTAGCAAGGCAAAACAAGAATTTTAACAAGGTCTGTTAGACCTTTCTAACAAGGTCTGTCAGAAAAAGTATTGAGAGCCTACCATATACCAGTCACTCTGCTTAGGAAGTTCCTTGCATTATCTAAAACCCTCCACAACAGTTCTTTTTCAAAGGTTTGAAAGGTTTTCAAACTAACGTTTCCTAAAAAATTAATATGTGCATAATAGGAAACCAAAAAAAAAAAAAAACAAGCAAAAAACAAAGTCATCCATAATAATAAGTAGTATACCATTCAACGTGTCCTTCTAGGTCTCACTCGGGTATTTATACAACTAACCATCCATTTAACTTATATGCAGAGTACATCATGAGAAATGCTGGGCTGGAAGAAGTACAAGCTGGAATCAAGATTGCTGGGAGAAATATCAATAACCTCAGATATGCAGATGACACCACTCTTATGGCAGAAAGTGAAGAGGAACTAAAAAGCCTCTTGATGAAAGTGAAAGAGGAGAGTGAAAAAGTTGCCTAAAGCTCAACATTCAGAAAATGAAGATCATGGCATCCGATCCCATCACTTCATGGGAAATAGATGGGGAAACAGTGGAAACAGTGAGAGACTTAATTTTGGGGGGCTCCAAAATCACTGCAGATGGTGATTGCAGCCATGAAATTAAAATTAACTCTCCTTGGAAAGAAAGTTATGACCAACCTAGATAGCATATTCAAAAGCAGAGACATTACTTTGCCGGCTAAGGTCCATCTAGTCAAGGCTATGGTTTTTCCTGTGGTCATGTATGGATGTGAGAGTTGGACTGTGAAGAAAGCTGAGCACTGAAGAATTGATGCTTTTGAACTGTGGTGCTGGAGAAGACTCTAGAGAGTCCCTTGGACTGCAAGGAGATCCAACCAGTCCATTCTGAAGGAGATCAGCCCTGGGTGTTCTTTGGAAGGACTAATGCTAAAGCTGAAACTCCAGTACTTTGGCCACCTCATGCGAAGAGTTGACTCATTGGAAAAGACCCTGATGCTGGGAGGGATTGGGGGCAGGAGGAGAAAGGGATGACAGAGGATGAGATGGCTGGATGGCATCACCAACTTGATGAACATGAGTTTGGGTAAACTCCGGGAGTTGGTGATGGACAGGGAGGCCTGGCGTGCTGCGATTCATGGGGTCGCAGAGTCAGACACAACTGAGCAACTGAACTGAACTGAACTGAAGATCATACAGTTATGAATCACACTCTTTCACAATTCATCAATAATTACCAGTTCAAAGTCCCAAAGCCATGAGTATTTTGATAACAAATAATACATTACACCGACTCAATCAGTTCTGTATGGTAGATATTCTTATTCCTCTTTCATAATTAAAAAACTGTGACTTACCCATTGCCCCAAACTAGCTACAGTGCAGGCCTAAACTAAAATTCAAATATGTTGGCTATGAAATTCTGTTTTCACCCACTGTATTACACTCTTGCCTAGGAACTATGCATATTATAGTCTAGAGATATTAGTATCTCAATATCGATTATCTCATCCCTCAGTGGTTTCAATATCTCAATTGTTTCCATCTTGAATTTATTCTGAGTCCCTCAACAAAGATGGGTAATTAATGATTAATTTGTGACCAAATAATGACAGGTCATTAATAATAGAGAGAATTCTATTAATAACAGAAATCACTCATAATAGAAAATAATGAAGGAAAAATCTTAGCAAATTAGTCCCAGTCCTGACTTTTACTAACAGATAACTCTGACAGCATCCATGCAAATACAATAACCAATCAGCAGCATACTGTGTATACTAGTAACTTATAGACAGGGAATTGCCTATCTTGAGATCATAGACCAAAAAAAAAGACAAATTCAATACAGAATGACAGTATGTGAATGTAGTTCAAATTTTAAGCTTTAATTTCCATTATTCAGTTCTATGGCTTACTACAGCCAAGTAGCTTATTTATAAAAAGAATGACTTACTAGGGGCTTCCCCGAGGGCTCAGCAGGTAAAAAAATCCACCTGCAATTCAGGAGATGCAGGACATATGGGTTCAATCCCTGGGTCAGGAAGACCCCTGGAAGAGGAAATAGCAACTTCCTCCAGTATTCTTGCCTGAAAAATAAGACAAAAGCATCAAAAGAACATGCAACATGGACAAGATTCTTCATAACTTAATGATGTGCAATACAATGTGGTGACACGGTTAGTTTCAAAGTAATTATTCCACACTTCAGCTAATTTTAAATCCTGAACCTGGAGGATAAATATCTGAAATTCCTATGCAAATCAATAATCTTCCAGAAATGGTTTAACTATGTCCTACTACTAACACTAAAAATAGAAAATAATGTTACGAGCAGTGACACATTTGTTTACCGCTATGTAGCAGGACTGGGATGAGGCTGATATTAGTCAGAGCAGGACTATTTAATTACCACATCTACATGCAGAAGTACCTCCTTCTTGAAAGCACTTTTTAAATACATTTGTGTTACTACATTTTAAAAAAGGAAGTAAGCAATTTTCCTTCATTGTGTATTTACCATTCTCTTTTCTCCAAAACTCTGGTCATTCAATCCATTATGAAATCATTCCTTTTATGGTACCACCATTCTAATGTATCTTTGAATAGGATATTTTAAATGAATTTTAGATTAATTGTTTTGGGCTTAATTTATGAAATGGGCTGAATTTCTACTAAGGGGTTAACTTGATCAAATGAAAAAGAATTTTGAGTTTACTTTTTGTAACCCCTCACTTTATATTGTCATTGCTATTCGGTCTCTCAGTCGTGTTCAGCTCTTTGTGATCCCATGGACTACAGCACTCCAGGCTTCTCTGTCCTTCACCATCTCCTGGAGCTTGCTCAGACTCATGTTCATTGGGTCAGTGATGCCATCCAGCCATCTCAGCTTCTGTCATCCCCTTCTTCTCCTGCTTTCAATCTTTTCCAGAATCAGGGTCTTTTTCAATGAGTCAGCTTTTTGCATCAGGTGGCCAAAGTATTGGAGCTTCAGTTTCAGCATCAGTCCTTCCAACAAATATTCAGGGTTGATTTCCTTCAGGATTGAGTGATTTGATCTCCTTGCTGTCTAAGGGGCTCTCAAGTGTCCTCCAACACCACAGTTCAAAAGCATCAATTCTGTGGTGTTCAACTTTCTTTATGGTCCAACTCTCACATCCGTGTATGACTACTAGAAAAACCATAGCTTTAATTATATGGACCTTTGCTGGCAAAGTAATCTCTCTGCTTTTTAATATTCTGTCTAGGTTGGTCAAAGCTTTTCTTCCAAAGAGCAAGCATCTTTTAATTAAATGGCTATAGTCACCATCTGCAGTGATTTTGGAGCCTAAGAAAATAAAGCCTGTCACTGTTTCCATTGTTTCCCCATCTATTTGCCATGAAGTCATTGGACCAAATGCCATAATGTTCATTTTTCGAATGTTGAGTTTTCAGCCAGCTTCTTAACACTCTCCTCTGTCGCCTTCATCTAGAGGCCCTTTAGTTCCTCTTCCCTTTCTGCCATAAAGGTGGTATCATCTGCATATCTGAGGTTATTGATATTTCAAAAAGCATGGTATTGGCACAAAAACAAACTCATAGATCACTGGAACAGAATAGACAGTCCAGAAATAGAAACTAACACATTTGTGGTCAATTAATGCAAAGAGGCAAGAATACAATGCAGAAAAGGCAGTCTCTTCAACAAATGGTGCTGGCAAAACTGGACAGCTACATGTAAAACAATGAGATTAGAACATTCTCTCCACCACATGCAAAAAACATGTAAAAATAAATTTTAAAAAGGACTTACATCTCCTACATTTAAGGACATCTTAAAACTCGCAGAAGAGAACATAGCCAGAATACTTTTGACATAAATTGTTTCTAAGGATCAGTGCTCTAAGGCAAAAGAAATAAAACCAAAAATTTAAAAATGAGACATAATCAAACTTAAAAGCTTCTGTACAGCAAAGGAAGCCATAAGCAAAACTAAAAGACAACCCCTACAGAATGGGAGAAAACATTTGCAAATGATGCAACCAGCGAGGGGTTAATACCCAAAATATACAAACAACTCAAAAATCAAAACAAATAAACAAGCAACCAATCAAAAATTGGGCAGAAGACCTGGGCAGACATTTTTCCAAAGAAGATATACAGATGGCTAACACTCACATGAAAAGATGTTCAACATTGCTAGTTACTGGAGAAATGCAAATCAAAAAAATGAGATACCACATAATGCTTGTTAGAATGGCTACAATCATCAAAAAACCTACAAAAAACAAATGTTAGAGAGGATGTGGAGAAAAGGGAACCCTTGTACACTGTTCGTGGGAATGTAAACTGGTGCAGCCACTATGGAAAGCTGTATGGAGATTCCTCAAAATTGTGAATCACTATGTTCTATACCTGAAACTTACATAATATTATATATCAACTATACCTCAGTTTTTAAAAATAAAAGAATAGCTAAAAAATAGAACATGGAAGAGAAAGGACGCAAGCATAATGCAGAGCACAGTCATCAGATGGTGGTGGAAAAGAATGGAGAGAAAATGAGTGCCATTAAGCTAACACATCCTAAACAAAATCTTCACTTGGTTTTCCAATAACCATGCTTACAATGAATTAACTTGCAGATCTTCAAGTCGACTTGACTGAGACTGGGCAGTTGCCAAGGTCCTTTAGTTTCTGGTCATTTCCATTGAAACAGAGAGGAAAGGAAAGTGGCTGCCAGAGCCAGTCTTCCCAGCCATAGTCACGTCAGCTGGGCTAGAGAAGGGAATGCGGGACGTTTTCTGATTTTTCCGTAGAGAAAGACTTAGTGTCAGCAGCTTTCTCTCTAATCTCTTTCTCCTTGCAAACACTCCTCTCTTCCCATCCCCTTGCAGATGCAGGGAAACATTTGCCCTACAATTTAAATAACTTACAGCAACGTAAATAACAGATACTCGTTTTCACAAGAGCGATTTTAAGCTGTACCTCAGGCCAGCTTCTCAAAACTTGGCTGATGTTACAGAAGAAGCTTTGGAGGTGGAGGAGAACAAGAAATGAGAGTCGGACAGAACACGGAGTGTGGAGCAAATACTCTCAGATTTCCAGAGGTTCAGAGAGCGCACTGTCATCAGAACATCTACTGATACGTGGTCAGGGTCCATTCTCAAAGGGGAAAGCTGCAGGAAGCCTCATCCGCTGGAAACGTCAAAATCCTGTCAGCTGGTGGGCAGGGACAGGAGCTGAGTTCTCATCCCTCCCCTTAGCCAGGAAGGCCAGGCAGCAACCCAGTCTGTTATATGGATGTTTTTTGCAGGAGGCAAGTCACAGCTGAGGACAAGGATGCTAAAGTCAGGATTTGTTCCTATAACTTTCCACACAGCCATCCCTCATGAGGGTGATTCCAGGAATCCCTGGGGACAGCAATCCAGGGACGCTTAGGTCCATGATATAAAATGAATACAGTTGCCCCTCCTTACCTGTGGATGTGGAAATTCATTAACTGAAGGGTGCAGAAGGGGCACAGGGGACAGTGGTGAGGGGCAATGGAATATTCTACAAAAATCCTAAAATGCAGTGGTGATGTCTTCCCCAACACTACCCCAGAGCAAGATTTTGAAGTGCGTGAAAGAGAAAAGGACTACAGTTTGGTTGATTAAGACTTTGCCTCAGTCATATTTCAGTCATACTTCCTTTTGGAGACATGGAAGTCTTTAGGGTAATACTCTATTTACAATATAAATCTGATTTTCCTTATTAGCTATTCAGCTTTTTCTTGACAAATTAACATTTGATACTTGATAATTCTATTTAGAGACTTTGTTAAGGGGAAAACAGCCCTCTACAAATGACTAAATTCCCTATGCTTACCTCAGACATAATTATTTGACAGAAGGTACAGATTGCTTTGGTATTTTGGTAAATGGGATTAAGGTTTGTAGGATTCGCTCTCTCATGAACAAGAAAATAGCTGAGGGCAAATGGGTTGAATGGAAGGCTCTTTTGAAATATTGAGTGCCCAGGAAATAGCTTTCCTGCCGTACTGAAAAGTTCCTTTTTGGCTTTTCTTTGCCGACTTCGGTTCTGCAGAGATGTATTCTGATACAGAAAAATAGCACTCTATTTATTATCTCAGACTACATCTCTAAGCAGGGCTGAACAGAAAGAATTCTAATGCCACTTCCTGTCTCCCTGCGTTAGCTCTAATACTTCGGTGATGACCGCAAAATAGATGGTGTAGATTATAAAGCACCAGCTAGTATAGGCCAGTGGATCCTGTTTCAGTTTGAAACAGCAAAATGCCACTAATCCAATTAAGAAAGTTCAGCTTCCCAGGGCACTGAAAGAAAATGTCTCTCAGGAGAGATTTGAATGTGATAGAATTAAGGCTTGATCCTCTCCAGTACCTTTTGTGGACCTGTTAGTCAGGAAAATAATTAGAGATCATCAAAAACCCATATATATGTGCAAATGTGTTTACAAGAAATTTGATAAAGCATTGTTTTCCCCACCGTCTTGTGAACTAAGAGCATTGCCACATACGTATCTTCACGCATGGTTTTCCTACTCTCTCAGCTTTTCTTGTTAAAACCATATGCTAACACTTAACCCAGAACTTACCTCTTTTGTGAAAATTTTCCCAGTCAAGGATTTTAAAATTTATCCTACTTTCTATAATAGCCACTGGATGCTACTGTTTACCTTATCATTTGCAAGTTACTATTCGCTCATTCATTCACTTATCTAGTCACACATGTGTATTCAAAGCTCACACTGTGCTGGTCATTGCACTAGTTCCTAGATATACAGTGGTGATGAAAACAGAGGCAGCACTGTAAGAGCTTAAACTGTGCAAAGTTCTAGCCAAACAAACACAACACCAGGGGGTTAGAGAGGAAGACACGGGAGAGGCAATCACACTGGGTGATCAGGCAAGGCTGGAGGTGATGAGCCTCTCTCCCTAGGGGCTGCCCAATGTCCTGTGAACACCCTCCCTACATGGTGTTCTGTGCTAGGAAAACAGCACTCTTAAGGTGGAAACAAAAACCCTACCACACAGGACAATAAAGCTGTTGTGCATCTTCAGATCCCTTCAACTGCCTGCTTCCTTCAGAAGGTGGTACCCAGTTTTGGGCTATGTCATCCCCGAGATGCAGCTCTGGCCTATATGGTCCACATCAAACCCTCCCCTCATTCCTACCTTAAAGGCCAAAGTTACACCTCCTGCTGGGGCAGTCATCTTACAATTCTGAGACAACAGAAAAATACTCACAAAGACAAAACGCACACAAGGACTCATACATACACTGTTTTTAGAGTCACCAAGGCCTAAAAAAGAACCTATACCTTAACAAGTGTGTAAAGAAGTATTTATTTTAACAAATGAGATTACCTACTTGCACAAAGAGAAGATATGGCAATAATTTCTAGAAAATGCTTTATGCTGCATTTGAGATAAGATTCGGAAAAATTGTCAGCCCAGTTGAACACTTTCTAAAATCTCTACAAATTTAGCAATTACTGAAACTTCCCATGAATTTCAAGTTAAAGATCTCTACTCTCTAGGTAGCATAGTAAACCTCAAGATTTAACTTTAGACCCCACTAACACCAACCCGGGGAGAAGGCAATGGCACCCCACTCCAGTACTCTTGCCTAGAAAATCCCATGGATGGAGGAGCCTGGTAGGCTGCAGTCCATGGGGTCACTAAGAGTTGGACACGACTGAGTGACTTCACTCTCACTTTTCACTTTCCTGCATTGGAGAAGAAAATGGCAACCCACTCCAGTGTTCTTGCCTGGAGAATCCCAGGGACGGGGGAGCCTGGTGGGCTGCCGACTATGGGGTCGCACAGAGTCAGACACGACTGAAGTGACTTAGCAGCAGCAGCAGCAGCAGCAACACCAACCCACAGATGTCAGATTTACTCTCTTCGCCAAGGTAGCAAGTAGACAGAAATCTTTCCTTCTCTTATCCAGTGGAGGAAACATGGCTGCCTACTGTGAGCAGGTTCATGGAGCAGTAAACCAGAGCTAAGTCACAGGCTGACATTTATCTCAGCAGTGTCTTGAGGAAATGAATGCTTGAAGTCCAAGTTCCCCAAATGAAGCTCTGTCATAAGTATTTATCAGTATCTGTTCAGTTCAGTCGCTCAGTCGTGTCCAACTCTTTGTGACCCCATGAATCCCAGCACGCCAGGCCTCCCTGTCCATCACCAACTCCCGGAGTTCACTCAAACTCACGTCCATCGAGTCAGTGATGCCATCCAGCCATCTCATCCTCTGTCGTCCCCTTCTCCTCCTGCCCCCAATCCCTCCCAGCATCAGAGTCTTTTCCAATGAGTCAACTCTTCGCATGAGGTGGCCAAAGTACTGGAGTTTCAGCTTTAGCATCATTCCTTCCAAAGAACACCCAGGACTGATCTCCTTTAGAATGGACTGGTTGGATCTCCTTGCAGTCCAAGGGACTCTCAAGAAGTCTTCTCCAACACCACAGTTCAAAAGCATCAATTCTTCAGTACTCAGCTTTCTTCACAGTCCAACTCTCACATCCATACATGACCACAGGAAAAACCATAGTCTTGACTAGACGAACCTTTGTTGGCAAAGTAATGTCTCTGCTTTTCAACATGCTGTCTAGGTTGGTCATAACTTTTCTTCTAAGGAGTAAGCGTCTTTTAATTTCATGGCTGCAATCACCATCTGCAGTGATTTTGGAGCCCCCCAAAAAATTAAGTCTGACACTGTTTCCACTGTTTTCCCATCTATTTGCCATGAAGTGATGGGACCAGATGCCATGATCTTCATTTTCTGAATGTTGAGCTTTAAGCCAACTTTTTCACTCTCCTCTTTCACTTTCATCAAGAGGCTTTTTAGTTCCTCTTCACTTTCTGCCATAAGGGTGGTGTCATCTGCATATCTGAGGTTATTGATATTTCTCCCGGCAATCTTGATTCCAGCTTGTGCTTCTTCCAGTCCAGCATTTCTCATGATGGACTCTGCATAGAATTTAAATAAGCAGGGTGACAATATACAGCCTTGACGTACTCCTTTTCCTATTTGGAACCACTCTGTGGTTCCATGTCCAGTTCTAACTGTTGCTTCCTGACCTGCATATAGGTTTCTCACAAGGCAGGTCAGGTGGTCTGGTATTCCCATTTCTTTCAGAATTTTCCACAACTTATTGTGATCCACATGGTCAAAGGCTTTGGCATAGTCAATAAAGCAGAAATAGATATTTTTCTGGAACTCTCTTGCTTTTTCCATGATCCAGCAGATGTTGGCAATTTGATCTCTGGTTCCTCTGCCTTTTCGAAAACCAGCTTGAACATCTGGAAGTTCATGGTTCATGTATTGCTGAAGCCTAGCTTGGAGAATTTTGAATTTTGAGCATTACTTTACTGATTTATCAGTATACTTCCATATAAAAATGTTGCCCTTTGGTATGCTCTGTCTATATAACTAAAATACATTTCAATTACTGATTATTTGTTACTTCAGCCAAACTTCTTTTATATTAATATTTCTTTGGAGATCAGTCTCACATTTTATATTTTGTCCCTTTTCACTTCACTTGAATAATGCATGAGTGGAATAGGGAAAGTTTTTTTTAACTCAATTTCCCACTATCTACATGTAGGAGAATGAAAAAACCGAGGGAAAATGTTTTTCTTTTTTAATTGCCACCTTTGAGATTTTCCTCTCTAGCATTCTCTGAAATTAAGTTAGTTCATTCCAACAGACACCAGAGAGAAAAAACATTTCTTGTCATTAAGACAAGAAAATATGGATGCAAAATTAATAGTAAAAACGTACTCATGGTTATATGGGTTAGCACAATCCAAGAACCAATATTCCATTTGGCCTCACCCATAAAGTCAATGTCTGGAAAAAAAAAAAAACTAATAATTAAAATTCTAATTCATGTTTCTGGTACAGTAGAGCACTTTTTTTTAAACAGCTTATGCTAATTACATTCAGATGCATTAACATTATGATGTTATTAAAAGTGAGAGGAAGAAGACAAGTCAAATTCTATTATCACAAATGAGGTTTTATGTTTCCATGCTAGAACAGTTAGCTTCTTCATTAGACAAAACTGTCATTTCAGTGATGAGCTAAATTCCAGGACAGAGGTGGAGCTTATCACTAAAATGACTGAGACAATGATGTCCCACTAAACTGTGTACTGACTATGGCTATGAAAATTATGTATGGGGACTCACAGCTAAAATATAGTGTGCCATGCCGAATAACTAATGAGTTATATAAAGTGTAGACTAGTAGAAGTCTAGTAGTAAAATGATATTCTATTTATCTACTGTAGTAAAAGAAAATAATAGAATAATGTCAATAGAACCTGTATCCCACACCAAAGAAAAAATATCAAAGGAGATGAGCTCACACAGGGATACATATACTCAAGCAAAGCCCTTTTTGAGAAGTGCTAAAACTAAAGCATTCAACTTTTCAGTAAAAATTCCACCACTTTGCCTTGTCCTTTTAAGGCTCACTCAGTTCTGAACGAATCTATGTCATCAGGAAAACCATTATGCTGTTGCTGTCGTTTAGTCGCTAAGTTGTGTCCGGCTGTGTTGTGACCCTATAGACTCTAGTCCACCAGGCTCCTCTTTCCATGGGATTTCTCAAGCAAGAATACTGGAGGGGTTGCCATTTCCTTCTCCAGGACCCAAGGATTGAACTTGCACCTTCTGCATTGGCAGGTGGATTCTTTACCACTGAGCCACCAGGGATGCCCTGATATTCATCATACGCTATGCAAAAATGAAAGATTACTAGGTTTCCACGTAGAGCCTATGAGTCTTAGCCTTATGTTCTGTTTTTAACTATGTAAGGCAGCTGTTAGAAAGTCTTGTGTTATTAAATTGTATTGTATTAGGACAACTTTCCAACTGCCCTGCATCTATGTATGTGATACAAACAATACAAGAATGAAACTGTATAGTCAGGTATATTTTACAACAGACACTATACATGGAAAGAGGAGAAAGAGGATTCAGGGGGATGGTAGGACTTCAGCTGGATGTTGAAGGGTAGTTAAGATGTAAAAAGGTTTAGCACAGACAAATGGCCAATTTGTTTAACTTGATTAATATATACAACAGAATGTTACTCAGCCATAAAAAAGAATGAAATAATTTCATACACAGGAACATGGAGGACCTAGAGATTCTCACACTAAGTGAAATAAGCAAGAAAAAGACAAGTATCATATGATATCACATCCACATATGTGGAATCTAAAAGAAAAATACAGATGAACTCATTTATAGAACAGAAATAGATAAACATAGAAATCAAACTATGGTTACCAAAGGGGTAAGTGGGAGATGGATAAATTAGGAGTCTGGGATTAATTTATACACACTATTATATATAAAAATGGCAGGAATGAAGGGGAACTAAAGAGCCTTTTGATGGTAGTGAAAAAATAGAGTGAAAAAGCTGGTTTAAAACTCAACATTCAAAAAATGGAGGTCATGGCATCCAGTTCCATCACCTCATGGCAAACAGATGGGTAAATAATGGAAATAGTGACAGACTGTTTTCTTGGGCTAAAAAATCGCTGTGGACAATAACTGCAACCATGAAATTAAGACACTTTCTCTTTGGAAGAAAAGCTATGGCAAACCCATACAGCATATTAAAAAGCAGAGACATTTCTTTGCTGACAAAAGTCCATATAGTCAAAACTATGGTTTTTCCAATAGTCATGTACAAATGTGAGAGTTGGACCATAAAAAAGGCTGAGTGCCAAAGAACTGTTATTTCAAACCACAGTGCCAGAGAAAACTCTTAAGAGACCCCTAAGGATAGCAAGGAGATCAAACCAGTCCATCCTAAAGGAAATCAGTCCTGAATATTCATTAGAAGGACTGAAGCAGAAGCTGAAACTCCAATACTTTGGCCACTTGATGTGAAAAGCCAACTCATAGGAAAAGACCCTGATGCTGGGAAAGACTGAAGGCAGGAGAAGGGGGAGACAGAGGATAAGATGGTTGGATGGCATCACTGACTCAATGGACATGAGTTTGAGCACACTAGAGGAGACAGTGAAGGACAGGGAAGCCTGGCGTGCTGCAGTCCATGGGTCGCAAAGAATCAGACATGACTGAGAGACTGAACAACAGCAGCAATATATAAAAAGGATAACCAATGAGAATCTGCCGTGAGAACTATACTCAGTATTCTGTAGCAACCAATAAGGGAAAAGGATCTGAAAAAAATAGATATCTATATGTATATATAACTGAGTACTATGCTGTATACCGGAAACTAACACAACATTGTAAATCAACTATACTTCAAGTAAAAGACAGGAAAAAAAAATTAGAAAGTTTTAAAAAACTAATATAGATAATAAATAAACATAATGATAAATTTAAATTCTCTTGTGGTTTAATTAGTGTAAATTTTATTTTTTGATTCTATCATATCTTTATATATTTTGTCTCCAGTTATCTTTATTTTTCATAGCACCTCTGTTTTCTACCTAATTTTTCTATAAAAATACTCCCTTAACACTTTCAGTAATTTCTATCTTTTCTGTGAAGAAATTTTGAATTTCAAGCATTTTGGCAAATCAGAGCCTCACACAAAGACTAGATTTATGATCCTGTACAGAACTTCTTTCACTGAACTGAATTCCACCACCACATTACAATGATAGCCATATGACTATCACTACATTTGTAGCTATTAGGGAAAAGCTGTATCTTATATACTTTATACATATACTGTATAAAGATATACATATAGATACATACAATATACATGTAGATCTATAAATACAATATAGATATCTTCTATATTACATCATATCTTTTTAATAAAGATAAAAAGGAAATGTTTCTCTCAGGGTTCAGCATGATAGGAAGCTCTGCTTCTCCTGAACAAAAGATTTTCTTTCATTTTGTAATCACGACTAACCTAAATACAGATCAATGTCCCTCTCTTCTTTTAGAAAAAGAATGGAGGAAAAGCTAAATTGATTATAGACCATTATCTCTCAGTAAATGGCAGATGGTCAAAATATTTCACCCAACCTTATCATATTAGAGCCAGTTCAAATTCTGCCCAGCTAAACTCTACAAAGAGGATTCGTTCCCAATCCCAGTCTCTAACTAGAATGATCCTCACTGAATATGTGGAAATCTCATTTTCTCCCCCTGGCTCTTCAAGAGATCTAGAATCTGCTTTTTTAGTAATGACATAGAAAAACTGTCAAATTAATTAAGCTGACATGGATCTCCTTAGAAAACATCTATCACAGGATATTAGAAAACTATTAGCAATTTTTTTTCATCAAACACTATCAGAGGATATGTTGGAAAACTAATTTTGAGACTTCTAGTGCCAGCAGATATTTCACTTAAGCATTTTGAAGGATAATATGCATTAATTTTTGAAGTATCTTTATTTAGATGTCCTATCTCTCAGTTTCAGTTCATGACTCATTTTAAGATAGCTAGCTACAACTAGCAAGAGAACAGTTTTGCCTGAAGGTCCAATAAAGACCTACAGAAAAATGAAGTTTGGAGGAGACAGAACTTTGCAGCTGTCCCTGACCACACTCGGTCCTCAAGTGAGATGCGCAGAGTAACAAACCTAGACCAGCTACTTAGACTGGGAGGAATAAAAAGACTTGATTTGGACTTTGGAGAGTGGCTACCTAACTTGTCTTACATCTCAGCCCCTCAAGGACCCATGGCAGTTTCCTTAAGAGAGGGGAGATATATTTAAAATGAATCAAGAAATGCAGTCCATTAGTAGAAGTACAGTGGGAAAGCAAGCAAATGGGGTCAGCATGGTTTTTTGAAAATAAAAATAAGGTCACAAATAAAGTCAATGTATGTGACAGAGGGTAGCTGCCACCAATCTCTGCACCACCACAGTCGGAGCAGAGCAGAGAATTGCTAGTTGCCAAAGTGATGATACTAGAAACATGACCCAAACACAGCTGGCAGAAAAAGTGATAGAGATATTAAAAAAAAAAATGACGAGAGTGATGTGAGAATGTGCTGGAACTGGAACCAGAGTCCCCTTAGCCACAGAGACAGTAGAATCTAAGGTCAGGGAAGATGATTGTAACATCTTATCATGCATCTAACTGTACCTAGTGGCTTATACACTTTAGGAAATAGAAAACTAGAAGTATGTAAATGGATAACAATTTGCCACAGAAGGATTTCATAGTTTCAAATGGTCAGATTCAAAATAAATCTGAAGAGTTCAAGCCACAGATGAAAGAGGAGTTCAAAATATCGGAGGGGAGGGAACCAACACAGAAAATGAAAGAATATGGTGTGTTCCAGACACAGGAGACTTCAGCAGTGATGGAATCACATGACGACTAAGCCGCAAAGATGAAATCGGAAAGGGAAGGTAGAGACTCAGGCTGGCAAGAGCTTTGTAGACTCTGAGGAGTTTCAATTTGTTCCTAGAGAAATGTTAGACTCATTAAAGACGCCAGAGCAGGAATGTACCTCTATCACGTCTATGTACGTGTGTGTGACTTACTCAGGCATGTCTGACTCTTTGCAACCCCACGCACTGTAGTCGGCCAGGATCCTCTGTCCATGGAATCCTCCAGGCAAGAATACTGGAGTGGGGTACTTCTGTCATATTTGCGCCTAAAAAGTAACAGTACTAATAGTTTGGTGGATGGAGTTGAGGCTCAAGGTAAGCCAGGATGCTGAGGACCTCCTCCAAGGACTAGACTGGAAATGATGATGAAGAAGTAGATTTGAAAGATATATGATCTGATAGAAGAGAGACATATGGCTGATTGATTTTGGATGGCATCAGGTGGTGGAAAGAAGTCATGCATTTAATATCCAAGAGGATTTATTGACAGCATCCCATGGACCAGGGACTGTGCTATATGACAAGAATAAAATGGCAAATGTTGTGCGGAGGGAGGTGGCATGGGGGTTCATGTTTGGGATCGCATGTATACCCGTGGTGGATTCATGTCAATGTATGGCAAAACCAATACAGTATTGTAAAGTAAAATAAAGTAAAAATTAAAATTAAAAAAATAAAATAAAATAAATCTGGCCCCTGAGCTCTTGGAAAACAGTGGGGACATAAAAAAAAAATACAGTCATTCAGTTAATAATCACTCAAGTCTATGTATTGATTCAGGCTGTCATAAGTTCTAAGAATGAAAAGTCAATTTTGAACAGTTTGTAAAAAAGCAAACTTGAGAGAGCTTCAGTCAAGAGCTGGCCTGAAATATGTAGGATACTTAAAAGTTAAGTAAGTGAAGGGACATCTGAGAATGTTCCAGGTAGAGAAAGAACATGGTCAAAGTCCTGGAGGGAAGGGAGTCAGGACAGTCTAACTTAAGGAAGGTTGTAGTAGGTTCCATGAGAGATAGTGATGCTGTAGGATGGAAGATACAGAGAGAGAAGCAAAGCTAACGACAGTGGTAGAAGAAAATAAAAATTTGAAAATGTGTTGTGTTTTGGGCACCTTAAGTGAAGATGTCTGCAAAATATTGGCTTATTTTTCCAGGGCAGGTGGATAGCTCTGTAGATCAGATTTGGGATTCATCAGTGTCCATGTGGTCCTCCTCTGATTCATGACTTAGTGAAGTTGCCAGAGAATGTATGTAGAAACAGAAGGTTCAAGAATGGAATCCCAGTGAGAAACCAATAATTATGAAATAAGTGAAAAAGAGAGTAAAGGGGACTGAAAACAAGTGGTCAGAAAGACTAGAAGAAGGACACAAGAATGTTGTCATGGAAGCCAATGTCAGCAATTTCCACAGAGAAAACACTGACTGGGTGAAATGTCCCATAGACTGATCGAATACAATGCCCTATGAAGAATCCATGGTTGGGCAAGCTGGAGGTCAGAGATTATCTCAGCAAACCAAGTTTCGGCTCAAGATATCAGCAAAGCTGTTAAGGAGTGAAAAGAAAGAATGGTCCATACACATTAAAAAAAACAAAAACCAGTTTAATTTCTATAGCTCTTGGTCATCCTTAAATTGTTTTTCCTTTTAAATAAAGCCTCCACCACCTTTGCTAAAAACTGAGGTCTCAAAGCAAACTTCCATAAATGATTAGATGCTCCATGTGGGGCAGTTTTCAATTTTTAAGACCAGACTGATTTTAAAAAAAAACAAATCTGGTATAACTTGAGCAAACAATATTTCTGTTTTTGTGATTTCCTTGTGGATCAGATTTGATTTTCAGAAAGGCAAAGGTCACATATTGAGGGGACAGGATACCATCTTATACACACAGCAGATTCCAAGAAGGCATTCTGTGGCGTGGGTGGTTAGACAAATATTCTTCCCTCAGTTCTGGTACTTTCCACTGGATTTTTGCCTCCTAAGTCTGAACTTGTCTACTGGTGGAAGCAAAGAATGAGGCAGAAACATGTGTCAGCAAGTGTATGCTTATTTCAAAACAGACTAGAATAAGTAGATCTGATGACTTTGTATGAAAAGTAAATGATACTACAAAGTAACTGGTTAACACAAATGTAAGTATATTATTTACTGGGAAAAAAAATGATACTTCCAAGTGGTAATATATTTTCATAAGAATAGACGTTTAGAAGTATTTTCAAGCTACACTCGCTTCTAAAATGCTATCTTAGTCTAAACTAATGCAAAAGGACACATTTTCCTCCCCTTTACCACCAGGTACCAGGCAGGTACACACACACAATCCATCTCCCTACACAACACAAGAGAAAACCACAAAACCAAAAGAAAACAGAGCCCATTCAAAGCTCAGATGATCTTGAAGCTAGTGATGAATGAGTAGGTTACATTATTTATCTTTGTAATATTTAATTTTGGATAAATAACCCCTGAAAAACTTCACTCACATTCCAAAGAAATCTGTTGTTGAACTCAACGGAACACAGATGAGTTTAAGAGTGAAGATATATGGCATAATATGATATTCATCAAATCAGAGTACTGAAATGATTTTATTTTAAGCAGCCTCATCTTTGTTCCATATTGATCCTTTAATCTAATTAGGAAATCTTACTATATGTTTTTTTATATCAGCTTAGCACTCTCCCCCTGCTTCAAAATAGTAAACATGGTGAAAAAAACAGCTACCACTCCTAGTGTCTCCTACATTGCAAAAACATGTAGTGGGTGCTTTACAGACATCTCACTTTACAGGTGAGGAAACTAAGACTCAGAGCTAATGCAACGTGTCCAGGCTCACACAGCTAGTAATTGTAAGAGCAGGGTTTAAAATTCAGGTATTAAGGTCAACTTTCCTTCACACACTGTAATTCACTGTTACACCAAGAGTTGAACAGAAGGCAGATTAGAGAAAGGTGGTATCAATGCACCATGAGATATAAACAAATAAATAAATCTAGATAAATAAATAAAACTACTACATACCAAAAAAAAAAAAAAATCTGTTAAATATGTGAACCCAAAGCTTCTTATGTGGTTTGAACATTTGTTGTTGCAGCTGAAAATGATTAAATTAGAAATCCCAATCAAGTGTTCACAAAATGATTTTCATCCTGGGATCAGTCTCCACATCACAACCATTTTTCTAACTTTCTTAAGCAATGTATTTTGGCTTGATCACGCTTTAGACTCTCCCTCAATTCTGCACCCTCTCCTGGATTCCCGCCTCTGCCCTCTTCTCTAATCTATCTGCCAGGTTAAGCCACGAAGGCTGGAGTAAAATATCACGGTTCACTCTGAACCACCTGGCTGCCCATAAAGGGGGGAAAAAATTGGTGCTTTGCTAAATTAAGCACTACTCAGAGGCATCGCCAGGGTGCCAAGAGTTTCATGATCCCATCAGGCACTCCATTATGTGACATGAACTACTAGATACTAAAAGCAAAGGAGAAAGAAATGCCTTCAAAGGAGAGTAAGGAATAATCTCAAACTTGCTGTGCTCGTAGCCAGTGAAAAAACTGCAACAACATAGAGGCTATCCTTTTTGGGAAAAATCTAGGCTAAACTTGAGAATAACAAGAACTGCAAACATTATTTGGAGGCATATCATAACAAACACCAAGGTGCACAATGTGAAATTACTGCTGGTAATCCGCCCCCACAGGGAGATAGTCATCACCACCAGGAGTGTTACCTTTTGAAGGGCAGAGATCTGAATGCTCTCTGGGTTAGCCAGGAAAAATATCATAGACCTTCCCTGAGACGTACTGATCAAAGGAAACTGAAGTTCCCTAAAGGAATCAGGATATGAACTCATATACATGTTTTTGAAATAAGAATACACTCAGATGGTGTACATATAACCCCTGGATATTCCTCCTATGGGCATCTCAGTCGAGACCACACTCTTTGAAGTCCAAACGAATTTGGAGAAATAAACCTGGCATGGCCAAAGCTCTTGTTCATGGTTTTAGGACTGGAAACCTTGAAATTCCTCACATTTCTTTCAAATCAAGATATTTATATGGCAAGCCCTTTAATCCAACTAAAAGGAGATATTTGAAATGTCTGAGCTCTCCACCCATAATGAAGAGTTATTTTTCAATTAGTCCCATGGATTGAGGAATTTTCTGGCATCTGCCACTAAGTGAGTAAACTCAAAGATGATAAAATAAACTTTACAAGTCAAAAAAAAGAGAAAGAAAATGTTCATTTTAATTGACTTCCGGTGAGACTTAAAAGTCAGCCTAAACCACAAAAAGTCAGTTTCCAAAACGTTGCTCTTCTTTATTTTTGCCAGACAGCATGACTCCACTGCCACTTATTAGTGCTGATTTTTTAATGCATTGCATTTTTTAAAGTAACTGATTCATAAACAAAGAATACAATTCTCAGAAGAGCCAAGGCAATATTAGCATCTTTGTTTTCAATTAATTCACCAAAGCTACAAAATGAACATATCTCAATATCAACTGCCAAAAATCTAGGTCAAGCTCATACTAAATCTTTTTCTCTAAATAGTAGAATAAAATTCACTGTGTTTTCAACTAGAAACAGTCTACAAAACAACTACCTCAAACACCCCTACATCCTTAGATTTGTCCCAATATCCTAAATACAGTACTTCTTTTTCTTCCTTTTTCTACACCTCCATCTTTGGTGTATTGTCTTTATTCTTTTTTTTTTTTTTTAATTTTAACTGGAAACTAAAAATGTTATCTATTTACTGGCATTTTGAGAGAAGCTGCCATTATATTGTCATCACATTAGACTGTTTAATTTTAATTTATTAATTTTTAAACTTTTCTTTCATTATGTGTTTGTTATCAGTGACACCTTGGCACTTTGTTTAACCTGTCAAATTTTTGGTAAGTGGAACTTTTAAAATGATAAAATCATAGGTTGGACACACTTTTACTCATATTGAGAAGATCTTGCCCAGACCAAAAATCTTATTCATATGAAAAAAATCTATTCTTCACACATAGAAGTGGCCCAATAAGATGAGAGCTATTGATAATATGTTAATTAAGTTCTTGTCTTTAGCAGAGCTGGCAAAATAAAATGTGTAGAATTTTGACCCCAAGAAAATCAATTTATTAATCTGGCAATGAATCACTCTTCCTGAATGCATCTTGACCTGTGACCCTAGTCAAATGCATAGCTCTACTACTCTTAGTGATGATACTGAATTGGGTGCCAATTAGCCGTCTGAAGAAGTGTTCAGTTCAGTCGCTCAGTCATGTCCAACTCTTTGCAACCCCATGGACTGTAGCGCGCCAGGCTTCTCTGTTCATCAACAATATCACTAGAGCTTGCTAAAACTCATGTCCATCAAGTCAGTGATGCCATCCAACCATCTCATCCTCTGCTATCCCCTTCTCCTCTTGCCTTCAACCTTTTACAGCATCAGGGTCTTTTCCAAAGAGTCAGTTCTTCACATAAGATGGCCAAAGTACTGGAGCTTCAGCTTCAGCATCACTCTTTCCAATGAATATTCAGGACTGATTTCCTTTACAATTGACTGGTTTGATCTCCTTGCAGTCCAAGGGACTCTCAAGACTCTTTTGCAACACCACAGCTCAAAAGCACCAATCCTTTGGTGCTCAGCTTTCTTTATGGTTCAACTCTCACATCCATAGATGACTACTGGAAAACCCATAACCTTGACTAGACGGACCTTTGTCAGTAATGTCTCTGCTTTTTAATATGCTGTCTAGGTTGGTCATAGCTTTTCTTCCAAGGAGCAAACATCTTTTAATTTCTTGGCTACAGTCACTATCTGCAGGGATTTTGGAGCCCAAGAAAATAAAGTCTGTCTCTGTTTCCATTGTTTCCCCATTTATTTGCCATGAAATGATAAGACCAGATGCCACAATCTTAGTTTCCTGAATGTTGAGTTTTAAGCGAGCTTTTTCACTCTCCTATTTCACTTTCACAAGAGGCTTTTTAGTTTTTTGCTTTCTGTCATAAGGGTGGTGTCATCTGTATATCTGAGGTTATTGATATTTCTCCTGAAAATCTTGATTCCAGCTTGTGCTTCATCCAGCCTGGCATTTTGCATGATGCACTCTGTATATAATTTAAATAAGCAGGGTGACAATATACAGCCTTGAGGTACTACTTTCCCAATTTGGAACCAGTCTGTTGTTCCATGTCCAGTTCTAACTGTTGCCTCTTGACCTACATACAGATTTCTCAGGAGGTAGGTAAAGTGATCTTATATTTCCATCTCTTTAAGAATTTTCCACAGTTTGTTGTGATCCACACAGTCAAAGGCTTTAGCATAGTCAATAAGAAATGGATGTTTTCCTAGAATTCTCTTGCTTTAACTTTTAACTCTAGTAATTTTATTTGCTATACTATGTAATAAAGAATTTACTTGATATAGTTATCTGTGTCAAAGTATAATAATTTTCCAAAAGAAAGTGTTGAAAAAAGGGACATCACATAACCAGTATTACTTTCAAAGAATAGTAGATATATGACATGTGAATCAGATATATGACATGTGAATCCTAATGGTGTAATTTTTTACATCTTGAAGTTGTTCATTATTCTCTCTGCTGCCGCTAAGTCGCTTCAGTCGTTTCTGACTTTGTGCGACCCCATAGACAGCAGCCCACCAGGCTCCCCCATCCCTGGGATTCTCTAGGCAAGAACACTGGAGTGGGCTGCCATTTCCTTCTCCAATGCATGAAAGTGAAAAGTGAAAGTGAAGTCGCTCAGCCATGTCTAACTCCCAGCGACCCCATGGATTGCAGCCCACCAGGCTCCTCCGTCCATGTGATTTTCCAGGCAAGAGTACTGGAGTGGGGTGCCATTGCCTTCTCCTCAGTATTCACCTAATACTTCCAGATGCAGCTAGGAGGTTGTTTGACAGAACACTGGATTGCTCCCATCTTTCCCAAAGATACAGAGGCAAGAAAAATAGTCTTTGGAGGCAAGAAAAATAGTATTTGGAAACAGTCTTTTCTAAAGTCATTTGTTCAATTGTCAGACTTAAGTGACATGATCAGAAGTTTACATTTTTAAATGTGCTCTTGAAAAACATAAACTCAATTTTGAAGACTTGGTTTGTCTTAAAGGACATTAAGAAAGCACTTGAAACGACAATTATAGTAATTGCCTTTCTTTTACACTCTTTCCATCTTTAATCATTGATCCTGAATGAGTTTCAGGCAACCAGATTACATTAGCCTCTTGGGCCTCAGAATTGATTCCGCTCCTTCATGATTTTTCAGCCCAAGGGTCCTGCACACTTAAAGCAGACCCACCAGGACCTAGAGGGTTCCTTATAAGGTAACTAACAAGGGAAGAATCAACCTCCCTCCAGGGTAGAGAAAACATTTCCCCCCGTCTGTCAGGCATATGGAAACAAAGTATACAATCTCTTGGCCATGATTCCATGGAGAGCTGGTGAAATTTATGAAGGAATGAAACCATTTTCCTCCAGTACATGAGCACAATTCAATCTCTGGGCCTATAGGACAAGGAAATCATGGATTTTGGCATATTTGTTTATATTTGACTACTTTAACAAATTCTTAATAAGTCTAATAATTCAGTTAAATTTTATAGTAGTATACAATCATATTATCTCCATTTAAGAATAATGTTGCCTCCTCCTTTTGAAATTACTTCAGCTGCAAAGTGGGTTACATTTGGTTTGAAGAATGAAAATAGTACTGTGAAATTATTTGTTCTAGTTCTGTGAAAAACACCATTGGTAGTTTGATAGGGATTGCACTGAATCCCTGTTTCGGATAATATACTCACTTTCTCTATATTGATTCTTCCAATCTAAGAACATGGTGTATTTGTCCATCTATTTGTCTCTGATTTCTTTCATCAGTGTTTTATAATTTTTCTATATATAGGTCTTTTGCTTCTTTAAGTAAATTTATTCCTAAGTATTTTATTATTTCGTTGCAATGGTTGGTGAATGGGATTATTTCTTTAATTTCTCTTTCCGATTTTACATTGTTAGAGTATAGGAATGCAGGAGATTTCTGTGTATTAATTTTATATCCTGCATCTTTACTATATTCATCAATTAGCTCTAGTAATTTTCTGGTGGCATCTTTAGGGTCTTCTGCATAGAGGATCATGTCATCTGCAAACAGTAAAAGTTTAACTTCTTCAGAATGGGAGAAAATAACAGCAAACAAAACAACTAAAAAAGAATTAATCTCCAAAATATACAAGCAGCTCATGCAGCTCAATACCAGAAAAAGGAACAACCCAATCAAAAAGTGGGCAAAAGACCTAAACAGACATTTCTCCAAAGAAGACATATAGATGGCTAATAAATACGTGAAAAGATGCTCAACATCACTTATTATTAGAGAAATGCAAATCAAAACCACAATGAGGTATCATTTCACACCAGTCAGAATCGACATCATCAAAAAGTCTACAAATGATAAATACTGGAGAGGGTGGGAAGAAAGGGAACCCTCTTACACTGTTGGAAATGCAAACTGGCACAGTCATTATGGAGAACAGTTTGGAGATTAGATTCCTTAAAAAACTGGGAATAGAATTGCCATATGACCCAGCAATTCCACTGCTGGGCATACACACCAAGGAAACCAGAATTGAAAGAGACATATGTACCCCAATATTCATTATACCACTATTTACAACAGCTAGGACATGGAAGCAACCTAGATGTACATCAGCAAGTGAATAGATAAGGAAGTTGTGGTAGATATACACAATGGAATATTACTCAGCTATGAAAAGGAACACATTTCAGTCAGTTCTAATGGGGTGGATGAAACTGAAGCCTATTATACAGAGTGAAGTAAGTCAAAAAGAGAAAGACAAACAGTGTATAGTAACATATATATATGGAGTTCAGAAAGATGGTAACGATGATCCTACAAGCAGGACAACAAAAAAGACACAGATGTAAAGAACAGACTTTTGGACCCAGTGGGAGAAGGCAAGGGTGGGACGATTTGAGCACTGAAACATGTATATTACCATATGTAAAATAGATGACCAATACAAGTTTGATGCATGAAGCAGAGCACTCAAAGCCATGTTCTGGGACAAGCCAGAGAGAGGGGAGGGGGAGGTGGGAGGGGGATATGGGATGGGGGGACACATGTAATCTGTCACACATGTGACCAATTCATACACATGGACATCAGCAGATGGTCAACACCGAAATCAGACTGATTATATTCTTTGCAGCCAAAGATGGAGAAGCTCTACACAGTCAGCAAAAACAAGACCAGGAAGTGACTGTGGCTCACATTATGAACTCCTTATTGCCAAATTCAGACTTAAATTGAAGAAAGTAGGGAAAACCGCTAGACCATTCAGGTATGACCTAAATCAAATCCTTTATGATTATACAGAGGAAGTGAGAAATAGATTTAAGGGCCTAGATCTGATAGATAGAGTGCCTGATGAACTATGGAATGAGGTTCGTGACATTGCACAGGAGACAGGGATCAAGACCATCCCCATGGAAAAGAAATGCAAAAGAGCAAAATGGCTGTCTGGGGAGGCCTTACAAATATCTGTGAAAAGAAGAGAAGCAAAAAGCAAAGGAGAAAAGGAAACATATAAGCATCTGAATGCAGAGTTCCAAACAATAGCAAGAAGAGATAAGAAAGCCTTCTTCAGTGATCAATGCAAAAAAAATAGAGGAAAAGGACAGAATGGGAAAGACCAGAGATCTCTTCAAGAAAATTAGAGATACCAAGGGAACATTTCATGCAAACATGGGCTTGATAAAGGACAGAAATGGTATGGACTTAACAGAAGCAGAAGATATTAAGGAGAGGTGGCAAGAATACACAGAAGAACTGTACAAAACAGAGCTTCATGACCTGGATAATCAAGATGATGTGATCACTTATCTAGAGCCAGACATCCTGGAATGTGATGTCAAGTGGGCCTTAGAAAGCATCACTACGAACAAAGCTAGTGGAGGTGATGGAATTCCAGTTGAGCTATTTCAAATCCTGAAAGATGATGCTGTGAAAGTGCTGCACTCAATACGCCAGCAAATTTGAAAACCTCAGCAGTGGCCACAGGACTGGAAAAGGTCAGTTTTCATTCCAATCACAAAGAAATGCAATGCCAAAGAATGCTCAAACTACCACACAATTGCACTCATCTCACATGCTAGTAAAGTAATGCTCGAAATTCTCCAAGCCAGGCTTCAACAATACGTGAACCGTGAACTTCCTGATGTTCAAGCTGGTTTTAGAAAAGGCAGAGGAAGCAGAGATCAAATTGCCAACATCTGTTGGATCATCGAAAAAGCAAGAGAGTTCCAGAAAAATATCTATTTATGCTTTATGGACTATGCCAAAGCCTTTGACTGTGTGGATCACAATAAACTGTGGAAAATTCTGAGAGAGATGGGAATACCAGACCACCTGACCTGCCTCCTGAGAAATCTGTATGCAGGTCAGGAAGCAACAGTTAGAACTGGACATGGAACAACAGACTGGTTCCAAATAGGAAAAGGAGTACGTCAAGGCTGTATATTGTCACCCTGCTTATTTAACTTCTATGCAGAGTACATCATGAGAAACGCTGGACTGGAAGAAACGCAAGCTGGAATCAAGATTGGCGGGAGAAATATCAATAACCTCAGATATGCAGATGACACCACCCTTATGGCAGAAAGTGAAGAGGAACTAAAAAGCCTCTTGATGAAAGTGAAAGAGGAGAGTGAAAAAGTTGGCTTAAAGCTCAACATTCAGAAAACAAAGATCATGGCATCTGGTCCCATCACATCATGGGAAATAGATGGGGAAACAGTGGAAACAGTGTCAGACTTTATTTTTTTGGGCTCCAAAATCACTGCAGATGGTGATTGCAGCCGTGAAATTAAAAGACGCTTACTTCTTCGAAGGAAAGCTATGATCAACCTAGATAGCATATTGAAAAGCAGAGACATTACTTTGCCGACTAAGGTCCATCTACTCAAGGCTATGGTTTTTCCTGTGGTCATGTATGGATGTGAGAGTTGGACTGTGAAGAAGGCTGAGCGCCGAAGAATTGATGCTTTTGCACTGTGGTGTTGGAGAAGACTCTTGAGAGTCCCTTGGACTGCAAGGAGATCCAACGAGTCCATTCTGAAGGAGATCAGCCTGGGATTTCTTTGGAGGAATGATGCTAAAGCTGAAACTCCACTACTTTGGCCATGTCATGCGAAGAGTTGACTCATTGGAAAAGACTCTGATGCTAGGAGAGATTGGGGGCAGGAGGAGAAGGGGACGACAGAGGATGAGATGGCTGAATGGCATCACTGACTCAACGGATGTGAGTCTGAGTGAACTCCAGGAGTTGATGGACAGGGAGGCCTGGCATTCTGCGGTTCATGGGGTTGCAGAGAGTCGGACACAACTGAGCGACTGAACTGAACTGAACTGATGTCAAAAATCATCACAATATTGTAAAGCAATTATCATTCAGTTAAAATAAATTAATTTAAAATCTTTTTCTTTAAAAGAGTATTGAACTTTTCAAGCAGTTTTGAGATGCATGGATTTGAAAACAAAATGCTAAAATTAGAAGAGCCAAAGAACCACTGTAGTGGTTTCAGTGCAATGCAGTGATGCACGAAATAGATGACTGCCTCAAAAAATATGGACAGAAAGAGAACTAGCTTAAGAAAATGTTAGATTTTAAAAAATTGCTGGGTAGCAAAGATGAGTAGGCAAAACTCCACTGTTTTTAACATGTACCTTGAACAGTAACTAATGAACAGTAAGCACAGTTGCTATATTTTTATAGATTCTAAAATGGATTACAAACATGAACCAACCCCAAGCATGCTGTATCCTGCGTCAGACATAGACTGGCGATTCAATTCTTACATGATAGTATACATGATAGAATGCCATTCTCCCAAATAACACATGTAAGAATTAAAGATTTAAAAAATAAAATAAAATAAAATAAAGAAAGCTGCTTGGGACAGTTCCTCAGAGACTCCCAGGCCCCAGCAAGGTTAGGGCAGCAGTAGGAAACCTCTGAAATTCCAGGGGCCACCACTTTGATGTTAGATGTCTCCGAGTCTGTCTTTCCCTGACTACCTTCCACTACCTGGATTCTGACACCCAGCATGACCAGAGGGGAGGGACCATGGCCTGAGGCTGGGTTTCCTCTTTACCCAGCTGGATGGAAGCCCAAACAGAAATTAAAAGAATTTGATTAAAAGAATGAAGATAGTGAAAAGTGAAAAGAATGAAGATAGTAAAATAGAAAGAATGACAAAAATAATAAAAGAGAATGCATATTTTTCTGTAATTCTGAGTTTGTGGGCTTAAATCCAGCTGCATATTCTAGAGGTGTGGGATTAGAACAAGCTAGATAGCATATTGAAAAGCAGAGACATTACTTTGCCAACAAAGGTCCATCTCGTCAAGGCTATGGTTTTTCCAGTGGTCATGTATGGATGTGAGAGTTGGACGGTGAAGAAAGCTAAGTGCCAAAGAATTGATGCTTTTGAACTGTGGTGTTGGAGAAGACTCTTCAGAGTCCCTTGAACTGCAAGGAGATCCAACCAGTCCATTCTAAAGGAGATCAGTCCTGGGTGTTCTTTGGAAGAATGATGCTAAAGCTGAAAGTCCAGTACTTTGGCCACCTCATGAGAAGAGTTGACTCATTGGAAAAGATTCTGATGCTGGGAGGGATTGGGGGCAGGAGGAGAAGGGGACGACCAAGGATGAGATGGCTGGATGGCATCACTGACTCGATGGACGTGAGTTTGAGTGAACTCCGGGAGTTGATGATGGACAGGGAGGCCTGGCGTGCTGCAATTCATGGGGTCGCAAAGAGTTGGACACGACTGAGAGACTGAACTGAACTGAGCTGAAATGAAGCACTGTCAGTGTGAGGAGTTAAAAATCTGAATCTCGACCTCACATCTAACCCTTGATACTGGGGCCTTGTAAGAGGAGCACCTAGGATTTCATGATTGCTAAAGATGGAGACCTAATCAGGTTAGAATATTCATTGATTTTTTTCAGAGTGTTTCTCTGTGTGTCTGTTAATATTCCATTAAAAAATAAGTGAACAACAAAAAAAAACAAAAACAAACAAAAAAAAATGGATTACAAACTAGAAATCTAAAAAGAGGATTTAAAAAGTAAATAAATCTGGTTTTTTAGTTTATAAACAGTACAAATCAGACCAAGAGAAATAAGCAATTTTTGTACAAAGCTTTCACACTAGATGAAGCAACTAAAAATACACTGCATGTAGAAATGATTCCCTAGAACAATGCCGAGAGATTTTTGACACTAAAATTTCCTAAAAAACGACTTCCCTGGTGGCTCAGACGGTAAAGTGTCTGTCTACAATGTGGGAGACCCGGGTTCGATCCCTGGGCTGGGAGGATCCCCTGAAGATGGAAATGGCAATCCACTCCAGGACTATTGCCTGGAAAATCCCATGGACAGAGGAGCCTGGTAGGCTACAGCCCATGGGATCACAGAGTCAGACATGACTGAGCGACTTCACTTTCACTTTCTTTTCCTAAAAATGATTACAACTTACAAAATCTTTACTACTATTTCAGTTGATAATCACAATCCATCCTTTATTTTCTTTCTTTCTAAAAAAAATATATAATTTTATTTCTTAATTTTTGACTGAGATGGGTCTTCATTGCTACAACTGGCTTTTCTCTAGTTGTGAGCAGGGGCTGCTCTATAGTTGCGGGGCCCAGGCTTCTCACTGTGGTGGCTCCTCTCGCTATGGAGCGTGGGCTCTGGGGCACGTGGGCTCGCTCAGAGGCTGCAGCTCATGCACTCTAGAGCACAGGCTCCGTAGCTGTGGTGCACAGGCTTAGCTGCTCTGCGGCATATGGGACCTTCCCGGATCAGGGCGCTAACCCCTGTTTCCTGCATTGGCGGGCAGATTCTTGATCACTCAGCCACCAGGGAAGCTCTCATCTTTTATTTGCTTGCAAATCTCATTTTACCAAGCCTGAGCCATCAGTGACCTCCACATGCAAACACGCTGTTTCACCCTTGCATGTCCACCCATCATTCATCTTTCCATTTGCGTGCATATGGTGAAACCCTACTTAGCCTTCAAATCAATCTGTGGCCCTTTCCTTGAAGCAGGCGGATGAAGAGGCAGAGGAGATGCAATTGTGGTGGAGGCAGCAAGCCACTAGAGAGGAAAACCTTCAGTTACTTCGACCTTCCTGGCACAAGGGTAAAGGCGGAGACCAGGGAGCATGCTGTGCTGGCAGCTCTCCGTCGTGTGGGCCTCCAGAGATAGTCATCATCTCAGTCCTCGAAGTATATTTTCCTGTTCATGCTGGTGCAGCTGCTCTGTCTCCATCGCCAAAAACAAAATAAAAATTGTTCCTCGTGCCCTTCCTGTTGCTCCCGCCCACCTACAAATCTTTCCCATCCTTGGCCTAACTCACTTCCCTTATTCAAAGGAGGAAAAACTGGCTTTTTGTTGCTTGCAAAGGCAAATACAGTGCAAGCTGCAATCCATTTTTTGCCTCTGGTCTCAACGTTACTGATTATTCTCCTGGCCAAGTAAAAACTTTAAAGAAAACGAATGAAAATTTTATGAGAAAAGTTTAAAATAAAATGAAGTAAATCACAAGTAGTTTTATGACATGATGCCACTAAGGTGTTTCAGCATTATCTCTGTTGTGAAAAAATGAAGCTATTGAAAAATTTAGTAACTTGCTCTTGGTAGAATATTTACTTTAGTAAAGTGAAGGTGGTTTTAATAGATTTGACTCAAATTCCCTTCTGTTGCATTGACTAAAATACTGTCATGAGTTTAGTATAAATAAGACTGCTGTTACAAGTATAATTTTTCAAGCTACTTCCCCCCACTTTCTATTCCATTTTGTTTTTCTAACTATCCTGCTCTTTTCAAATGGTCAGGTTGTAATTAAGAGAAGTGGGTCACTAAGGAGAGAAGAGAAATAAGGTCCAGACAATGTCGATGAACAACAAAAGCAAGTTTTATGTTCCCTTTTTAAGCTCACAAAATCATTATCACATGAGAAACCGATGTCTGTTGCTAATGATCTTATCCCAGACTCTGATCTAATTTTGAAAATACAAGAACAAAGCACACGCTGCTTCTATCCTTGTTTGCTTACCCCATTCACTCTGACATCTGCAAAAAGAATGGATTATGAAATAAGTTTCTTGGGCATCGTTTCTGAGAAGTATTTTTTCCCTTTTTTTAGTTTCAGGACCTCAGTCTTGGGTAACTTCTGTGAGACCAGGCTCCCAGATGTAGCAGTTGATCCGATTGATTTTGGTCGTCTCTGAAGTGGTCCCAGTGCCCATTCTCACGGATTCTATCTGGCAGCTACTTCTTAATACACTCAGTCATTTAAAGGAGGTGACCACAAAATGCCCCAGTCGTTCATAAATCTGTTCAACAAACATTTATTGATGGTGTGTGATGTTAGCGACATGAAAGTGTGACTCTATGGTCAGCTAAGAGTGAACTTATTACATCTACTGTACTCAATCCCTTAGCTCCCCCGATGGGGAGGGTTGGGTTCAAGCAGGGAGTGAGGGGAGACAAATTCACAGGCAGGCTCAGTTTTACAATGGAGAGTTAAAGTCTGACAGAGTCCATTCCTGCTGTCCCACTGAGCCAAAGTCACAAAAGCAACCAAGAATAATGATCTCACTTATACAACTACCTCACAGAATGAGCCAAGGAAGAGCACGCTTTTGCTATTACATAGGAGAAGCAATTTACGTATATATATACAATTGGAATATATATAATTTACATATATATACTATTTATATAATATGTATACCATATGCAATAGACATATATTAATCTCACCTCTGCTACCAATCAGTCTTTCTGTTCTCCTTTCCCCGAACAGCTAGGTATTAGCATTAGCAAAAAGCTCTCACTGATGAAGCAAATAACCAGAATGGGTTTACTTTCTATTAGGCCAGGTATTTCTAATGCATCAATTCACTTATTCATTCATTAACTCACTAAACATCAGACAACTAACATATACGGACTCACCATTTCTCTCCTCTGTGTTCATCCTGAACACAAACCTGAAGCAAACCTGTATACTAGTGTTTCAAATTCAGTGAGCTTAAGAACTCAAATTAGAGAGTATGTGAGGCACGAAGGACGGTAGCGGCACACCAAAAATGATGTGATCAGTGCTGCGTGGTTGACAAAAGGGATGAGATTTAAAATCTGAGATGGATATCTGCTGATTTCCCCATCAAGTCAGACTGATCTGCTTTCAATAGGTTTTACATTATTCCTTTCTCCACACTCACCCTGATATTATACTTAGTGATGTCCTCTAAGTGGTTGCCACACTATCCATCTTTCTTTCAATCCATCTTGAATATAACTACAAGTTTGTACTCTTGCATTGTTAATACTTTTTGTTCAAGGTCCCCAGCCCCCTTAAACATAATTTGACTATAGAAATAAGACTAAACGCCTGACATTCAAAGCTACTACTATCAATCTAGTTCTCTAGTTATAGTCTGTATCATAATATAGAAGACTGTGTCATAAATATATATCCATTCAGAATGTTACAAAGCAACAGCAGTATAACCACAAGATAAAATAATAAGATATTAAAGCACCCCAAGTCTCCCCACATCCTCAGGTGACATCTCCTCCCTTACAGTTCTTCCCTCCTTTCTAGAGGCAGCTGCTATACTATCTTCTCACTGATTGGGATCTTGCCTTTTGTGGAAGACACTTTTGATGCCTTATGTCACAATTCCTCAGCTGAGTTTGACTGCAACCTCAGTTCTGTTGGCCAGTTAGGTAACCTCAGATTTATGCTGACATGGCTGCACCCAAAGTGCTTGCTTGTGTCTTTCAGCTTTTCTGCCCCAAGACCTTTTCCACTTAATACAGAGCCTTAACCAGCACATCTAACTTTGTACAAGTTTGAACTTAGAAAAAAAAAAAAGAAAAGAAAAGAATTGCTTAGTAAGAGTTCCATCGTGTCTGGTGTCTTTCAGTCACTACTGTTTGTGAAATTCATCCATATTGTTGAATGTAGTTGTCTAGTTTATTACGGCTCCACAACATGGAATTGCAGATTTTTTCTCTGAGGAATCTGACCACCCTGAGGATTAAAAAGACTTAATGATTATGATAAGACGTGTTTCCCTAATAAATGTAACCAACGCGTACCCTCATACTGAGCAGCTCATATTCAAAGTGGCTCATGGTAAGATCTACAGCTTACGTGTGAAAGTAGACGTTCCAGCTGGCCACGAGGGCGGCTGTCTAAATCTGAATCACCAAACAACTTCCAAAAAGAAGTATGAGGGTGAGGAGGAGTGGTAGGGCGAGGAGAGGGAAGGGGAGGAGCGCAAATCAACTCCCATTTGATCCACATACTCAGCATTAAGAGGACACAGAGAATACTGTGGACCTAGTTCCTTTCACATAAAGATGCAGCATTACAGCAGATTGCACACCTCAGTTTCAACACTGCTAGAGGAGAAAGTAGAGAAAAATAATCTTTAAACTCTCCATGGAAAAGAACAAAGAAATAAGAGAACTTAAATGAAGCACGGGAATAATCATCCCGAGAAAGGAAAAAGTCCAATGCTAGAGCTAAAATACTACACACAGGCCTGCTGCTGCTTAGTCACTTCAGTCGTGTCCAACTCGTACGACCCTATGGACTGCAGCCCACCAAGCTCCTCTGTCCATGGGATTCTCTTCACAAGAATACTGGAGTGGGTTGCCATGCCCTTCTCCAAGAGACCTTCCCACAGGGATCGACCCCAGGCCTCCTGCATTGCAGGCAAATTCTTTACCACTGTACCACCAGGGAAGCCCAAAACACAGGCCTGGGACTAGATAATCTGCAATAAAAAGCTACAGGGAAGGGGGTTTTAAACTGAATGAGTTGGAAACTGGTAACTTTGAAGACACATTGCTTCTAGTAGAAAAGTAGGTAAATAGAGAAGAGGAGATAACCCCTTGGAGAAGTCACAGTGAAGGGAAAGCAGGAAGCAAGAGGTACAAATTAAGGAGCATGCAGAAATAAAAACCACTACAGAACAAGCAAACTCTTCCTTTCCTTCATCCACCACCACAAATCCCCACCCAAGAAATCATCTATAAAAGATACGTAACCTTGGTCATTGGAGAAGGAAATAGCAACCCACTCCAGTATTCTTGCCTGGAGAATCCCATGGACAGAGGAGCCTGGTAGGCACTGTCCATAGGGTCGCACAGAGTTGGACATGACTGAAGCGACTTAGCATGGATGCATGCATTGGAGAAGGAAATGGCAACCCACTCCAGTATTCTTGCCTGGAGAATCCCAGGGACAGAGGAGCCTGGTGGGCTGCCGTCTATGGGGTTGCACAGAGTCGAACACAACTGAAGTGACTTAGCAGCAGCAACCTTGGTCATTGAAGAGAACTAAACAATTCATCCAAAAAATGGATTTAAAAAAAGAGACAAAACAGAACCAACTAGATTCAAAGTTACTGTAAAAAAAAAAAAAAATGGAAATCGAAATACTACACATGATGAAAATTCTCATACACAAACAACAAGGCAGAAGAAACTGTCGCATAACTCTCAAAGCTAAACTATAGATGTTCAAACAAACATTAAGATGAACGTATACAATTTATAAGGAAAAATGCAAAAACTACATACATAAATACACACAAAAGAGGAAACAACTCATTAGTTGATACAACTCAGGAAAGAAAGTACCTAGACCAAATATTTCCAAAATGAAGAATAAGTTATAAGGCATCCAAAGGAAAGTGGATTCAAATGAAGTGCTATTAAAGAACATTAAATAAGTGCAGGAAAGAAGTCAAGGAAATGAAAGTGAGATAAAGAAAGAACTAAAGAGTCAGAGAGAAAGTGACTGAAATCCATGATAGACAAATAGCAACATATATGTATAACTGGAGTCCCTGAGAAGAAAAATTAAACAGAGCTAATATTTAAGCCTGTAATTCAAGAAAACCTCAATATATATGTTTAAAAGGCCTACTGTGCACTAGAAAAGGTTTATTCAGAATGGTCAAATTTGAAACACAGTCTTGCAAGATGTCAGATTTTTTAAAATAAAAAGAAAATCTAGAGCACCTCAAGGCAAAAAACCAAATTAGTTACAAGAGTGAAACAGGCTTCCAAGATTTTCAAGAAAAACATACAAAGAAAGACAACAGTGGAAAAGCATTTATAAGAAACCCAAAGAAAGTGAAAATTGAGGATTTTATATTCAGTCTAGCTACATTTCAAGTATCAGAACTATAGTAAAATAGTTTCAAATGTACAAGACCTCAGAAGATAGTGCACCTAAAAGCCTTTTATAAGGAATCAAGGACTCTAGAGAATGAACTAAATGCAAGCAAATAACAGAAGAAACATTAAGAAAAAAATACTGAAAATGAACATTTAATATACTGAGTTGGAAATCTACAACTAGATCAGTGGCGGGGGCGGGGGGATACAGGAAGAAGAACAGTATATAAACAGTATATGCCATGGCAAAGTAGAAAGAGTGCATCTAAAAAGCATTCAGGAAAAGTAGAAAGAGGAAAGCAGAATATAATTATGGGTTATTATACAAGTATAGAGAAAAGAGGATGCCAAAGAATGCCACTTAAAACTAATAAACCAGGCAGTAAGACATTAAATATAAAGAAATACAAAAGAAAAACACTCATGAACTTGGGTTAGGCAAAGTGGTTTTAGACACCAAAATGACAATTCAAAAATAAATAACTGATAAATTGTATTTCATCAAAATTTAAACATTAGCCCTCTGGAAGACCCTAGTAACACACTGAAAAGATAAGCAATAGACAGAACATATTTATAAATCATATATCTCAAAAATGACTTTTAACTGGAGTACAGAGAGAACTCTCAACACTCAACAATATGAAAAGAAATAACCCAGTTTAAATATAAGGCAAAAGATCAGAATAGATACTTAACCAAAGAGACAATACAGATGGCAAATAAGCATAGGAAAAGAAGTCCCATGGAATTAGTTATTATGGAAATTAAAATTAAAATCAAGTACCGAGCAACTGGAACTTTCAAATATTTCTAGGAGTTTAATAGTTTCTGGTCTTATAGGCAAAACACTCTCCGACATAAACCACAGCAGGATCCTCTATGACCCACCTCCCAGAATATTGGAACTAAAAGCAAAAATAAACAAATGGGGCCTAATTAAAATTAAAAGCTTCTGCACAACAAAGGAAACTATAGCAAGGTGAAAAGACAGCCTTCAGAATGGGAGAAAATAATAGCAAATGAAGCAACAGACAAAGAATTAATCTCAAAAATATACAAGCAGCTCATGCAGCTCAATTCCAGAAAAATAAATGACCCAATCAAAAAGTGGGCCAAAGAACTAAACAGACATTTCTCCAAAGAAGACGTACAGATGGCTAACAAACAAATGAAAAGATGCTCAACATCACTCATTATCAGAGAAATGCAAATCAAAACCACAATGAGGTACCATTTCACGCCAGTCAGAATGGCTGCGATCCAAACGTCTACAAGCAATAAATGCTGGAGAGGGTGTGGAGAAAAGGGAACCCTCTTACACTGTTGGTGGGAATGCAAACTAGCACAGACACTATGGAGAACAGTGTAGAGATTCCTTTAAAAACTGGAAATAGAACTGCCTTATGACCCAGCAATCCCACTGCTGGGCATACACACCGAGGAAACCAGAATTGAAAGAGACACGTGTACCCCAATGTTCATCGCAGCACTGTTTATAATAGCCAGGACATGGAAACAACCTAGATGTCCATCAGCAGACGAATGGATAAGAAAGCTGTGGAATATATATTCAATGGAATATTACTCAGCCATTAAAAAGAATACATTTGAATCAGTTCTAATGAGGTGGATGAAACTGGAGCCGATTATACAGAGTGAAGTAAGCCAGAAAGAAAAACACCAGTACAGTAATGACACATATATATGGAATTTAGAAAGAAGGTAATGATAACCCTGTATGCAAGACAGCAGAAGAGACACAGATGTATAGAACAGTCTTTTGGACTCTGTGGGAGAGGGCAAGGGCAGGATGATATGGGAGAATGGCATTGAAACATGTAAAAAAGCACATGTGAAATGAATCGCCAGTCCAGGTTTGATGCAGGATTCAGGGTGCTCGGAGCTGGTGCACTGGGATGACCAGAGAGATGGGATGGGGAGGGAGGTGGGAGGGGGGTTCAGGATGGGGAACACATGTACACCTGTGGTGGATTCATGTCAATGTATGGCAAAACCAATACAATATTGTAAAGTAAAATAAATAATTAATTTTTAAAAAACTTAGCTGTAAAACAAAAGTAGCATTTAAAAAAATTCAGGCATCATTTACCATTTTTAAAGTCTCTCTATGCATATGCTCTAATTATAATCGCAAGTGAAAATTCAGGCAAAAATAAAGTGATGTTTACTAATGATAAAATTTCCCCATTTGTAGCTGACAAAAATATGCAATTAAACAAACTACAGTTAAAGACAAAAAATACATATATATATTTCTAGTGGAGAGTCCATAATTGTACATCCATGTTGGCAAATGGTTTGGAAGTTTCTGTATTAAACATACACAGGCAGTGGGCCCACAGTCTTGAAGATCTGTCTCTTACTTCAACAGTGTTTAGAAGGAACAGCCCTGGGGGCCTGCTTCTTCCAGCCTCAGGCCACCTTCCAACCTCCTTTCCAGTCACAACCTCCAGGACCATGTTCTTAGCCGTCCCGTGCCTCCAAGATGAGCTAACACCATTTTATGCAGACAGCTCTCTATTGCAAACCAACCATGAGTTCCCAGACTCATAAGCATCATTCCCCTGAAGTGGAGGCTGCCTTCTACCTACATCTGTAGCATTCCTGCACCTACCTCTCTCTGCGCTTCTAGTTTAGCCACAACCATGGGGCTCTGGAAGGCATGACCACCTTTATTGTGAGGGCACCAAGCCTCTTTGAAAGATAAAAACTGGCACTACAGCCTTGCTCACTGCCAGGATATGCAGAAGCCATCCCAAAATGAACAGGGTAAACTCCAGATACCATGGAAGCTGCCAAGGCCCTGGAGAAGAACCTGAACCAAGCCCTTTGGGATCTGCATGCTCTGGGACCTGCATGGAAGTCTGGACACAGACTTCCATCTCTGTGACTTCCTGCAGAGCCTTGTCCTAGCTGAGAAAGTAATACTCATCAAAAGATGGACGACCACCTGACTAACTCCATAGGCTGGCCGGCTCCAGGCTGGTTGGGACTGGGTGAGTAACTGTTCCAAAGGGTTACCCTCAAGCATGACTAGGGACCTCCAGAGCCCACCAGCCTTTGAGAGGCCTCTCTGTATCCCCCCTACTCTCACCCCACAGTGGGTCAGGGCTTCTGTCTCAGCCTTTCCATGAGCTAGTAGGCAGCATTTTAACAACCATGGAGTCCTCTCCCAAGCCCTGAATCAAATGGAAACAATATTCAAGGACAAAAAAAAGAAAATTAAACATACCCTTACCATATGACCCAACAAACTACATCTAGGTATCTACCCCAGAAAAATGAAAACTTATTTTCACACATAGACACAAAAATCCATATGTGACATTCAGAGTGGCATTATTCATAATCATCAGAAAAATGAAATAACTCAAATGTTCTTCAATGAGTATGTGGATTAAGAAAATTTTAGAGCATGTATATCATGGAATACAACTCGATAATAAAAAGGAATAATATATAGCAAATTCATGAATGATACAAAAACATGAAATAAAGTATAAATGCACTATGCCAAGTGGAAGAAGTCAATTTCAAAAGGTTACACGCTGTATGATTCTGTCTATTTAATGACATTCTGGAAAAAAGCAAATGGTAGGACAGCCACCCTGTATTTTTGCCTGGGAAAGTCCATGGTCAGAGGAGCCTGGCAGGCTACGTACAGTCCATGGGGGCACCAAAGAGTCAGAAATGACTCAGCAACTAAACAACAGGACAGTGACCTAGGTAACAGAGCTGCTAGGCTCAATGGTTACCAGGGGTTATAGGCTGCAGGAGGGATCAATTACAAAGGGACAATTTGAGGAAACGTTTTGAGGTAATGAAATGGCTCCATATCCTAAGTCCAGGAGTGATTACATGAATCAACATGCTAAAACTCACAGAACTGTATGCCAAAAAAGTTAACTTGGCCACAGTAAATGAAAAATAATTTTTAATAGGGAAATTGTCCTAGATTGAAAGTACCTAGAAATACACAACAGAAGCAGTGTATGAACCTAGATTTGACAGGCTGCTGTCTTTTTTTAACAAAGTCACTATAAGAGGCATTCTTACGATAATTGGGAAAATTTGAATTTGAAACTGACACTGATTTTCCCAGGTATCTGAAAGGTATTGTGGCTTAGTTGTAAGTGTTCTCTTTCTTAAGACATGTGCTGATATGTGAGTGAATGAACGTCACTCAGTCGTGTCCGTCTCTTTGTGACCCCATGGACTATAATGTCCATGGAATTCTCTAGGCCAGAATACTGGAGTGAGTAGCCGTGTCCTTCTCCAGGGGATCTTCTCAACTCAGGGATCAAACCCAGGTCTCCCACACTGCAGGCAGATTCTTTACCATCTGAGCCACCAGAGAAGCCCAAATATATGTGCTGATATAGTTACATGTGAATTTGACAGTGTGAAACACTTACAGTCAAATGATAATAGAAAAAAATTAATAGCAGTATTATATATATTCATTTTCATATATATATATATATAACCTTGATCATGCACACAGCTATTCATTTTGCTTTCTTTACCAATTTTTTTTTATTCGAACAATTTTATAATAAAATGCTGAGAAGAAAAATGTATCACTAAAGAGTCAAAGGAGAGCTCATTCTGAATATGTACAAAAGCTTAACTATAAAACGAAAAAACATTTTGTAAATTTCTACTTTTGTTAATCTTCAACACCAAGCTCTCTGTATTTGTGCTTATATGACAAGATTAATTTGTTTTATACACTGACAGTAGTATGTAATAACATATTCAGCATAAAATGTACTTCCTAACTACTGTTTTATAGAAATCGATAGGAAGATGCATTCCATCAATTGAGGAAATAATCCAGACGTGAGGAAGATATAAGTCTAGGAAGTACTGATCTCTAGAATGGTGGTGAAAGAAGCTATTAGAATTTTACAGGCCATAGAATCCTACAGCTTAAAGTCAACAGCTCCAGAGAGAGACCTGTACCTACATGAAACCCAGAGGGACTGTCCAGGGTTTTGAACATACTGAGAGACAATTTAAACAACTGGCAAATAAAAAATGAAACTGCGGCTGCATTAATGATAATACAGAAGCGAAGAAAAGAGGACAATAATTAACTTCAGAGACACTATAAAGTAGGCAGCAATGGAAAAACAACTGTAGTTTACTTTGTGAATCAACTATAAAGAGTGTTAATAGTCTTAATCATCTAAATGTGTGTTCAGTCACTCGGTTATATCCAACTCTTTGCAACCCCATGGGCTATACTGCCGCCAGGCTCCTCTGTCCATGGAATTTTCCAGGCAAAAACACTGGAATGGGTTGCCATTTCTTTCTTAGGGGAGCTCCCCGACCTAGGGGTTGAACCTGCATTTTTTGTATTGGCAGGCAGACTCTTTACCACCAGTGCCATCTGGGAAGCACTAAATAATCTAATATTGAGAAATCTAAATACTGAGAAACAATATAAACCAAGTTGTAAAACAGCAATGAAAAGTTAGGAGCACGGGAAATGTGCATGCGTCTGGTGAATGGTAAGGGAAGTCAGTGAACAGGAGGTAAATTTTTATCTTCCTAAGAAAGAAGTTGATAGGCCATGCCCAAAGTTGAAGACGAGAAGGAGCAATGCATTTTTAAAACCTATGGGGGTCAATAATCAAAGAACCAGCTTAAAGATCTGATATCATTAGCAGCCTTGTACGTCATATAGAACCATTTGACCCTTTCATGTATATACTTACATATACTTGTAGTTAATATCAAAGCTCAATTTTAAAATGTTTTTGAGAGTTTAGTTTTCTCTTAAGAAAAAAACACTTGTCCAGATTACAATTACAATTTTAATTCATCACCCTTTTCTGTATCCAGGGCATCTCTCTCAAGAACTAGAATCTATAATCTATTTCCCAGCCCTTTGAATATAGGCTGGCCATGTGACTTACTTTGGCCAATGCAATGTTACAAAAGCAGTGTCTTGAAATGTACTGGCATGTCTGGGCTTGCCCTCTCCCTTGCACCCCTGCCACAGCTGAAGAATAAGCTCAGACTGCTGTGCTAGAGTGTCAGGGAAGCAAACAGCAGCACCAAGTCTTTCCAGTTGTCCCAGCAAAAGTCAGCCCAGATCAGCTGACAGCCAGTCAATCTCCAGCAATGTATGTGAGCACAGTCAAAACTAGACTCAAATTGACTCCCCACAGACTAGAACGACATCAATGCTTATTATTGTAAGCTGCTGAATTTGTGGACCATCAGTCATGCAGCATAATTGTAAGAGACGACTTGTTCAGCATCTAAAGAATACTGTAATCACAATCTTCAACTTAGAAAGACGTGTAATGTAAGAATGATGACTGGTCTACTTCATCTGGAGTAAGTTGTGAACAGTGGAAATGCCTGACGCATTTGCATTGCCAGTTTCAGTCACATTCACTTCTAAGAATTTCTCTCCCAAGCTGAGTTCACTTTTGCGGTTGAGTAGTTAAATGAAGACCCAAATGAAGCAGCCAACAGGGAGGAAGGAAGCGATGGTGTATGTTAATCCAGTCATTATACTTCCAGTAAATACCAGTGTTATCATGCGAATTCGGTGATGTGTTTCAATGCATGAACTTTCACTCAACTTTTCATTTTGTGATATGCTGGTGGTGTGGGACCAATCTGTACTGCCAGCTCAAAAATAAAAAGATGAAGCATCTTGAAAGGTTTCATAGCAATTTGGGCACGCTGCATCTGTCCAAATAATGTAGTGTCTGGTCCACACTAACTGACTAAATGCCTGTCATTTTCGATTCTCTCACTTTAAAACATCTCTAATTTTTCCTGCCTTTTGAAGGAATAATATCCATGGGACCCACTCAGTGCCATCTTAAGTGGCAAAGCCCAGTTTGAGAGTTCACATCCCTAACCAAAACCACAACACTATCACCTCTTGTGTTAACAATGGTTTCAATTCTATCTTAAATTTCTAGGTGCTAAGAAAATGTTCAATGAGAACTTTCTCGTAATTTCCCTGAAGAAGTCAATTGCCTCTTCTCTGCCAAATATCCTAAGAACCCCCTCAACAGACCTCCTCAACGCATTTTCCGGGGTCCCCTGTAATATGGGCCTTGGGCTTTTGGCTTCATAACCACAGCCATGTACATGCTGTCCATTTTCACTTTGCCAACAGCTTGGAACAACTTATCAGTTGGGGATGGTAACTAGAAAACTCCATGCTAGACAGAGACTCACTATAGCATAGTAATTAAGAATACAGACTTAGAGCCGGGCAATTAAGCCAGGCTCTGCCATTCAATACCTGTGGCAAATACTTAACCCTCTTTTCCTCACCATTCTTATCTGTAAAGTAGGGATAATAAGAACATCTACCTAACAAGGCAGTTGTAAGTATGTAAATAATAATAAAGATGATGGTGATGATGACACACAAGAAGTGCTTACCATTAGCATGAAAGTGATCACCAAAGACTATTATGTTCATCATTAAAATTCTTATTTCCCTTCAGTTTCTTGATACAGTTATCTTTCTCTTCAGCTAACTATTTTGGGCTATGTTGCCTTTAATATGATAAACTGCCTCAAATTAACCCTTTTAAAATTAAATAGGATTGAAATAATTTTAAATTGGGTACACTAGTTCCAAGTAGTAGAAAAACATGATGGTTTGGGCAATTAAACACGTGCATATTTCTCTATATCTGAGTTTTTCTAATTAGGCTCTTTCAGATAGGGGAAAGACATTTATTTTGGAGGGGTGAGAGATACAGAAGGTGGGAAATGCAAGAACTCAGTCCTATCTTGCCATATAGGAACATGAACCAGATGTTCAACAGCCGCAGAGACCCCAGCAACAGAAGGTCGAATATCACCGCCAATGGCAAGACTCTCAGTTACTGTCTCCATCTCTTCTTTTTGCATGTCTCCTTTTCTTATATTATTTTCAGTAACATCCTCATCTTCTACCCTGTCCTTCATCTACCTAAGCTTCAGCTCCTTATGGTTTCTGCCAGACTGTATCTTGGCTTACACATGACTGTCATAGACTGACTCTGACCATTTCTGCTGACTTTAGCTTCAGCTTCCACTGCTAACTGATATCTAGTTTGTGTTCCTAATTCAAATTGCTGACAAAGAAATGTTGATTGACCCAGATCCTCTTTTCATACCAGAACATGTCAATCATAGGTCACTAACCTTACTCTATGTATCGGCTGCATTGATTAATTTCCCACTTTTGGTCTAATCAGTTGTATTGTAATAGGTGAAACCATATAGTACAAGTAATTCAGCCTACTGCCCCTTAAGCATGGTCTTTAATGTAGGAATTCCATTATAGCTCCCTGTGAATATGGCAAGCTACCGTGCGTGCGCCAAGGACTTAAGATTTTAGAATTGTACAGATGGCCAAGGCTATGATGGTACAGTTTACAACAGAATAAAAATACCATCTAACCCCACTGTCAAGATTAATTTTTAAAAATTAATAATTTTACTTTGTTTCAGTTAGGAAAGAAAACTTATATACCCACTCTTGCTTACAGATTTCCTGACTCATAATGTTCACAATATCCTCATATTTGTATACAATTTTTACAATTATGAAAATTAGATTTACCTACCTATGAAAAACAACCCAAATTGGCAGTGGTTTAAGCAAAAAAGGTGTTATTCCATCACAGGGAAGAAGTATCTCTTGTTAGTTGCTCAGGTATGTCCGATTCTTTGAGACCCCGTGGACAGTAGCCACCAGGCTACTCTATCCATGGAATTCTCCAGGCAAGAATACTAGAGTGGGCTGCCATTTCCTCGTCCAGGGGATCTTCCAAACCCAGGTATCAAACCCAAGTCTCCCACATTGCAGGCAGATTCTTACCATCTAAGCCACCAGGAAATAAGCATGGAGACCAGCAATTCAAGGATGATTGCTAGTTCCATGAATTCATCAGCGCCTTACCTTCTATGATTTTTTATTCCAGTATCTGTAGAGTGAGGAGCCTCATTCTCATCAAGCAAACTGGCAACTAGAGTGCTAGCCATTACATCTATGTTCTAGGATGCAGAATGAAGAAAAAAGGAACACTCTTTTAAAGAAGCATAACACAGAACTAGCTCTTACATCTCATTTGCCAGAACCATGTCACATTACTGCACAAGGCTGCAAGGGAGGCTGAGAAATATAATCCTTCAGCTGAGTGAATATATCCTCACAATGAATTTGAAGTTAGATAACTAAGAAAGAAAAAACGGAAGTTTGGGAGATAACCAGTGGTCTTTGTTACAGTCTACATTTTTGGATATTCAAGGACATCCATGTGAACTCCTTCCCAACAAAAAGAATATACTCTCTTTCCAATGAAAACAGCCTCAAGTCTTCCCCAGTTACTGTGCTGTACAGAGTCTAAACACTCTGGAAGAAATGGAACAATAAACACAGAAACTCCCACACTCGCGGGTCTAAACAATCCAGTTGGGCAAAACTGAAGAGTTACCCTATCCGGCAGTGAAGTAAGTTGCTTATGTGGCCCCTCTGGAAGGCTCTGGTTCTTCTTTCTGGGCAAACACTCCAATCCATCTTCTGAGACTCTTGGCTTTTTCCCCTGAGAGTCACCCATGTCCACTAACACCTCTGGACATACTGAAGTAGGTCTTAGGGAGTATAACTTTCCTATAGCCTGGCCAGCCTTCCCAGCCCACTTCCAACTGGGACCCAAGGCTCACTTGAGGGTTTCATTGTCACAGGTGCTGTAGACCAAGCTTGGGGTCTGTTTAGCAATAATATTCCCTTAAATCTTAGTAGGCCTCTCATGGGTTTGTTTCTGGTTAGTTCCACATTGGGCTTCCCAGGTGGCACCAGTGGTAAAGAACCTGCCTGCCAATGCAGGAGATGTAAGAGATGTGGGTTTGATCCCCGGGTCAGGAAGATCCCCTGGAGGAGGAAATGACAACCCATTCCAGTATTCTTACCTGGAGAATGCCATTGACAGAGAAGCTTGGTGGGCTACAGTCCATGGGATCACAAATAGTCAGACACGACTGAAGCAGCTTAGCATATGTCATGAAAATAAGCATACTTATTATTATTATACTTGTTTCTCAACCCGGCAACTCTTTTATTTATTGTCTTCTCTCACCCTCTCTCTCAAATGAGTGGTGGCCACTTAACACCATTTGGAAAATAAAAGCTTGGATGAGAAGATGAAAACCTTAATCTAGTTCCCACTGTCTGTAGAGAGCTCTTGCCATAAGGTTTGCCAGCACAGCTATCTCTTACTAACAGTGGCCCTTTGCAACCACCACTTACAACAGCTTTAATTTGAGCTACAGAAGAAGGGGCTTTCTCAGAACTTCAATACATTAAATTATAGGGGCTACCCTGGTGGCTCACTGGTACAGAATCCACCTGCCAATGCAAAAGATGCAGGTTTGATCCCTGAGTCAGGAAGTCCCTGGAGAAGGAACTGGCAACCCACTTCAGTATTCTTGCCTGGGAAATCCCAAGGACAGAGGAGCCTGGTGGGCTACTACAGTCCATGGGGTTGCAAGAGTCAGGCATGACTTAGGATTCATAGGCAATTTGTGCTAAAAGCTGCTCACAGAACCTCTCTAAGAGAAGGGATATTTCCTTCTCAGGATGAAGTCTAGCCTACTCTGAACTCAATTCTCACTTTAAAAGACTTTGTTGGACTTCCCTCGTGGTCCAGTGGTTGAGAGTCCACCTGTCAATGCAGGAGACACAAAGTTCAATCCCTTGTCCAGGAAGATTCCACACGTCAGGAAGCAGCTAAACCCAGGCACCACAACTACTAAAGCCAACGAACCCTAGAGCCCGTGCTCTGCAACAAGAGAAGCACCTGCTCACTGCAACGAGAGAGAGCCCACACACAGCAGCAAAACCTAGCACAGCCAAAAGAAATAAATCAATGGAAATAAAGTTTAAGAAAGACCCACTAACATGGCAAAAAGTTCCCAATACACACACACCAATATGCTGAATTCTTCCTGCTAGAGCATTAGCTTAGCTCCCATTCATATGTGGTTTTCCTTCCAAAGGACAACAGAAAACAACGTAACCAACAGTTTCCCACACCGTAAGAGTCATTAGTTGTCCTCTCTGGAGTCTCACAGTCCCCATTATCTAAATGCTTCCTCATTCCCAAGCCAAGTCCTGTTTTCAAGTTGTTATCACACCCTACCTCCAGATGCCAAATTTTGTATTAGCTAGAATTTAGTTTAGGTCTGAATGAATTAAAAAAAAAAAACTAAAACACAATACTATCTGTAAAATATATAACAAATCAGAACCTACTGTAGAGCCCAGGGAACTCTACTTAATACTCTGGAATGATCTATACTGGACTGCAAGGAGTTCAAACCCAGTCAGTTCTAAAGGAAATCAACCCAGAATATTCATTCAAAGGACTAATGGTGAAGTGCGAGCTCCAATAGTTTGGCCACCTGATGCAAAGAGCTGACTCACTGGAAAAGAACCTGATGCTATGAAAGCTTGAGGGCAGGAGGAGAAGGGGACGAAAGATGATGAGATGGTTGGATGGCATCATCAACTCAATGGACATGAGTTTGAGAAAACTCCAGGAGAGAGTGAAGGACATGGTAGTTTGTTGTACTGCAGTCCATGGGGTCACAGAGTCAGATACAACTTAGCAACTGAGCAGCAAATGATCTATATGGGAAAAGAATCTAAAGCCAGAGTGGATATATGTATATGTATAACTGGTTCACTTTGCTGTACAGCAGAAAATAGCACATTGAAAATCAACTATACAACAAAAATTAAAACAATATGCATGCATGCATGCTAAGACACTCAGTCATGTCTGACTCTTTGCAACCCTGTGCACTTAGGCCACTAGGAACCTCTGTCCATAGGATTTTCCAGGCAAGAATACTGGAGTGGGTTACCATGCCCTCCTCCAGGGGATCATTTCAACCCAGGGGTTGAACCTATGTCTCTTATGTCTCCAGCATTGGCAAGCGGGTTCTTTACCATAGTGTTTTTTGTTTTTCTTCTCTCAGAAAAATTCCAAAGGCAAATATGATACAGATTATGCTGGAACAAGGGCACACACGCTTACTGTCCAGTATGCTGAAAGATGACAGCTCTGCCCAGGGCAAATCTCAGGCACTCTACTGTCCATTATAAAATATCTTGGTTCCTTAACTTCAGGGTTCATCCCCTGTAATACAACCCTGCTTATTTAACTTATATCCAGAATATACCATGAGAAATGAGGGGCTGGAAGAAGCACAAGGTGGAATCAAGATTGCCGGGAGAAATATCAATAACCTCAGATATGCAGACGACACCATCCTTATGGCAGAAAGTGAAGAGGAACTAAAAAGCTTCTTGATGAAAGTGAAAGAGGAGAGTGAAAAAGTTGGCTTAAAGCTCAACATTCAGAAAACGAAGATCATGGCATCCAGTCCCATCACTGCATGGGAAATAGATGGGGAAACAGTGGAAGACTTTATTTTTTTGGGCTCCAAAGTCACTGCAGATGGTGACTGCAGCCATGAAATTAAAAGACGCTTACTCCTTGGAAGGAAAATTATGACCAATCTAGACAGCATATTAAAAAGAAGAGACATTACTTTGTCAACAAAGGTCCATCTAGTCAAGGCTATGGTTTTTCCAGTAGTCACGTATGGATGTGAGAGTTGGACTATGAAGAAAGTTGAGCACTAAAGGATTGATGCTTTTGAACTGTGGTGTTGGAGAAGACTCTTGAGAGTCCCTTGGACTGAAAGGAGATCCAACCAGTCCATTCTAAAGGAGATTAGTCCTGGGTGTTCATTGGAAGGACTGACGTTGAAGCTGAAACTCCAATACTTAGGCCACCTGATGTGAAGAGCTGACTCATTTGAAAAGACCCTGATGCTGGGAAAGATTAAGGGTGGGAGGAGAAGTGGATGACAGAGAATGAGATGGTTGGATGGCATCACCAACTCAATGGACATGGATTTGGGTGAATTCCAGGAGTTGGTGATAGACAGGGAGGCCTGGCGTGCTGCAGTTCATGGGGTCGCAAAGAGTCAGACACGACTGAGCAACTGAACTGAATTGAACTGAATGCAACCCACTGTAGGAGCCTGTATCATCTGGCCCTCCTCATCGCGCCCTATGGCACTGCAGTTCAAGGAACCAATATAAATGCTCATGATTTGATGACTGCTGTTCCTGTGAGTAACGAAGTTTCCTATCTCTGACCCAAGAGTCACCTGTCTTCTACCAGTAACCATGGAACTGTGCCCGGCCAACATGTTAGCTTGCATTTAGGGCAAACTCTCAGACCTTGCACAGTTCCTGACAGAGAAAAGAGACATTAAATATTAGTTCTGTTTCCATGATGAAAATGACACTCAAGAAGGTAAATCAGTCACCTCAAATCACACAAGAAGATTCCACTTCTGCTGCTCCTTGAGAACCAGAAATGGTGTTGGAGAAAGCGGTGGAAAATGGTTGTTTGTCCTCAAAGGAGCATCTGGATTAGGATAGTGCAAGTGTGGCCACAAGGGATGGAAAATTTAAGGTGGCGCTCACTCTGAGGGGCCATGCCTGCCTCTGCGTGAGCCTGAGAGCCAGTGCCTCCTTAAGTACCATGTCCTGGTGCTGGGTGAAATAGGCCAGGCACAGAAGGACAAATACCCAGGCTTCCAGTTATCCAAAGATCTAAAACATTCATAGGAACAGAGAGGAGAACAGTGGTTGTCAGGGGCCAGGAAGAGAGGGAAATGCAGAACTGCTCTTCTATAATTGAACTGGGTATAACGGTTCAGTTATACAGGTGGGTAAGTTCTAGAGACCTGCGGTATAACACCAAGCCTACAGTTAACTACATCACACTGTAGAAAAATGTAAGAGGTTTGATATCATGTTAAGTGTTTCATATACATATATATTATTTAAAGGAACTCCCTGATGTTCAAGCTGGTTTTAGAAAAGGCAGAGGAACCAAAGATCAAATTGCCAACATCCGCTGGATCATCGAAAAAGCAAGAGAGTTCCAGAAAAACATCTATTTCTGCTTTATTGACTATGCCAAAGCCTTTGGCTGTGTGGATCACAATAAACTGTGGAAAATTCTGAAAGAGATGGGAATACCAGACCACCTAACCTATCTCTTGAGAAATCTGTATGCAGGTCAGGAAGCAACAGTTAGAGCTGGACATGGATCAACAGACTGGTTCCAAATAGGAAAAGGAGTACGTCAAGGCTGTATATTGTCACCCTGCTTATTTAACTTCTATGCAGAGTACATCATGAGAAACACAAGCTGGAAGCAAGATTGCTGGGAGAAATATCAATCACCTCAGATATGTAGATGACACCGCCCTTATGGCAGAAAGTGAAGAGGAGCTAAAAAGCCTCTTGATGAAAGTGAAAGAGGAGACTGAAAAAGTTGGGTTAAAGCTCAACATTCAAAAAACGAAGATCATGGCATCTGGTCCCATCACTTCATGGGAAATAGATGGGGAAACAGTAGAAACAGTGTCAGACTTTATTTTGGGGGGCTCCAAAATCACTGCAGATGGTGACTGCAGCCATGAAATTAAAAGATGCTTACTCCTTGGAAGAAAAGTTATGACCAACCTAGTTAGTATATTCAAAAGCAGAGACATTACTTTGCCGACTAAGGTCTATCTAGTCAAGGCTATGGTTTTTCCAGTGGTCATGTATGGATGTGAGAGTTGGACTGTGAAGAAGGCTGAGCGCCGAAGAATTGATGCTTTTGAACTGTGGTGTTGGAGAAGACTCTTGAGAGTCCCTTGGACTGCAAGGAGATCCAACCAGTCCATTCTGAAGGAGATCAGCCCTGGGATTTCTTTGGAAGGAATGATGCTAAAGCTGAAGCTCCAGTACTTTGGATACCTCATGCAAAGAGTTGACTCATTGGAAAAGACTCTGATGCTAGGAGAGATTGGGGGCAGGAGGAGAAAGGGACGACCCAGGATGAGATGGCTGGATGGCATCACGGACTCGATGGACGTGAGTCTGAGTGAACTCTGGGAGATGGTGATGGACAGGGAGACCTGGCGTGCTGCGATTCATGGGGTCACAAGGAGTCAGATACAACTGAGCGACTGAACTGAACTGCACTGAAAGGATGGCCAGTGCTAGAACTTGGATCACAAATGATAACTAATAATTTTTCAGCTCTCAAGAAAAAAATATCACTTGCACGGACATATGCAAAAAGGAAAACAAAATTATTCTGTTTGGAATGAATGGTTCAGACTTTCCCCTTCCAAAGCCAAGTAGTAACTGAAATAGGATCTTGATTTTCAGGAACCAAAGTCTAAGACTCATTTAATTACATCTCCTTTTAGAACAGATTTTCTTTTTGACTTTTCTGTTTAGTATTTTCAATATATGGGAATGCAAACAATTGATCTATTTATTATGTACTGGCCAACACTTCATCTTTCTGCCAAATACACATTTAGAGAAATCTGAAGTGGTTTTAATGAAAATTTAAACCATTTGTGTTTACATATACCAATTTATGATTCCAAATCCTTTTTTTCCCCCAAAGTTAACATCCTAGAGTCCTAGAACCTGTACCTGGCATTTCCCCATAAAGTTGGGGTTGAGATACATCGGTTTTATTTGAAAAATATGTAACATAATTTGAGCCTCACTTGCCTCACCTGAAAGCGGGTCTTGCTTACAGGTCTCCAAATCCAGCACTTTTGTTCTCTGAGTTCAGGTTCATCTTCTTTTCATCAACATGTGAACCTTACTCTTTCTGATTACACCAAAACTGTCATACAAAACCTATACTCTGAACCAGATCTGAAATAAATTCACAACCACATCAAGTAACTGGTACCAGCTTAACACTCTCTTAACACTTAACACTCTCCAGGATTGAAGACTGACAGTAGAGTCTCCAGGGTTCTAACTAGAATTTTACCCTTTATATGAAATATTGGAGGGAGGATTCCTACTTTCTAGAAGCACTGATAAAAAAAAACCTTCATGACGTAAAACTCAGACCATCCTTATTGCCAGCTACTTGCTACGTTTACCCCTCAAGTCTACAGTCCAACATATTAGGATTTTCAATCACAAAAAGAATCTTTTTGATTAACCCTGTCATTTAATTAACTCTAGAAGCAGAAATGACCTTATTTGTCCCTTTAAAAATGGAGGCAAGTGAAGGGCAAAAGGCATTTCTGACTGCAGTCATCCTCACTTCGGTGAAGACACGGGTTGAAAAGACTTCAGCAGCAGCCTGCTGGTGGCGAGGAGAAGTCAAGTGAAGACAAACCCCCAATTCTCTGCCTGGAAGCTGCTGGCATCTCCCCCATCTAAGTGCTGAACAAATGAGCCTTTGTGCACCCTCTCGATGGGGCCCTTTGAAGCTCTGGCATCCGGACTGGCAACTTTTCCTATCTGCCCATCTCAGAGCACAGGAGGATGGGAAATGAGAAGGGCAAGGACCAAGAGAAGCAGGCGGCACTGGCCTGGCTCCGAGCCCACTGCGTAAACATGCTCACTCCCTTCTCACACAGATAGCTTTTTCACAAATGAAAAGGGAGTGTCCAGCTTAATTTTGAATAAAGACGAGGAAATGACTCTCAGCTGTCCACACACAACAACCGACCACCACAGCATTACACTCAAGATAGACCGGGCTTTCTCTCCCAGACCAGAAGTATATGCTTCTTTTCAAGGATGTTGTTACTGCTGTGGTCTCCAGCCTACTGGGGATGGGCACATTCTAATGCAATCCATAGTCTCCACATTTTATAGAGAATACACAATCACAAACTCCTTCAGAACAAGAGCAGCTTCACTTTTCTGAATGCCTTTCTTAATCTAATTACATTGATGAAGGATGGGTGGCCTTTTGTTTTGAGTTTAGGATTATGAGTCTGAAACTCTGAGGTCCAATTGGAGTTCCATACCTAACTTCTTGTGTGGGCCTTCACAAGCAATTATTTCCTGTCTTATTTTTCTGAACAATTAAAGGAGCTATGATGATGGCTGTAGGGAGGAGAGAAGATAGGCACACAGCTTTAAATACTTCCAGTTGATCCCAAGACAACAAGACTATCAAGCGTCTACTCTCGACTTAGCAGTGGGCTAAGAGGAAAAATATAAAAGAAGAAAATTACAGGACCCCTGCTTTCAAGAAATTCCTAAAGCAAATGACATGATAAAATGTAAGTACTTAAGGTAGACATAAAAATTCGCAAGGCAGTATCCAGTCAAACATGTTAACTGATTAACATTATAAATACTGTAAGAATTTGACAAAGAATATGTCATTACTAGTGAGATTATTCCTGATAGGCTTTATAAAACAGAAGAGACTTCAGGTTAAACACCTGACCTAAAATAAGTTCCAAATATCTTTATCATGGTGAACATCAAGGTTTGCCAAACTATGATCTGATTCTCCTTAGTGATTCAGGGACTTATTAAATTAAAAACACTTACTAAGACATACTTTGCTGAATTACCAGTGAGATTACAGCAGCATTACCACGTGATAAATGACTTTTAGGACACTGAGTCATTGCATCTGGTCCCCAGACTCCTAATGTCACCCAGAAGTGATTTTTACCTATTGTTCCTTCATATTTCTGTCTTATGTTTACCAAATGGCAGCCCATGTTAAGGGGAATAAAAACTAAACTTGACCATTTGTACATTCATATTTCATCCAATAACAAAGGTCACTGAAAGTACCTTTACATGAAAAATGCAGCAACAGCATTTCTCCTCTTGTCTTATAACATTCTTAGAAACCAACACACAGCCTCACTTTGTACAGTTTTGTGGCTTGTGAAAAGTCCTTTTCTTCCACCACTATTAGGAGTTTGTCATATGCGCAGTGTTGCCACGCATGTTATCTGACCCACGTTCTCATTTTCATCATAATAAACACATGCACAAGAAAACACACAAATCCTGGTTCCTATACCACGGGTCTAGACAAAATCAGAAAAATATCAATAAAAATAGAAATTGAGGCAATGCATTCAACAACAAAGTTGAATGTCCTTTATGCTTTTAAATTAAATTTGACTTCCACTGGAAGCTTTTGTAATATATATTCAAGCTACTTGTATCTAAGCTTTGGCCTAGAAACTCTCTCCAGGTAGGAAGCTGGTTAGCTATAAGAACCTTCTTTGACTCCTGACTCTAAGGCCATTGTCTTATGCTGCCTTATGTCCAATGTCTAAAAATCATTGTTTCATATTTTTTTTAAAAAACTCATAAGGCAATACACAAGACTACAATGAAGTGCCTGCATTTACATTCACAGATCTGCTAACGATTATATATCCCAAAGGTCACCCCATTACATGCATGCAGAGATGCAGCTTTAAAACAGAGAAAAAAGATCTCATAAACAGAGCATATAATTCCCTTCTGCAAATTAGATTTCATTCATGAGAAGTCAAATTCAAGACCAGAGTTATTCATCACAGTGATCAACCTTGCTAGTTAATTCTATAAAAACACCTGTAAACCATTAAGGAGACTTGTCATGTGACACCTATATTGACAATGACCTCACCTGATGCTGAAGACAGTGAAACAACTCCTCAGTATAAAAGATAGGAGACATTTTTATGGAGACGGCCATAAAAAAGGTTTCTAATTTAAAGATCTATGTGGCTGTTTCGAAAGATGGTGAAGGACAGGGAAGCCAGGCGTGCTACAGTCCATGGGGTCAAAGAGAACCAGACAAGACTGAGCAACTGAACAACAGCATCTTGAATGTTTCTAGTCAAGATAAAATAACAACGACTGGATTTACCCTCCCCCATCACTTCATGGCAAATAGGTGGGGAAACAGTGGAAACAGTGGCTGACTTTATTTTTCTGGGCTCCAAAATCATTGCAGATGGTGATTGAAGCCATGAAATTAAAAGACACTCCTTGGAAGGAAAGTTATGATCAACCTAGACAGCATATTAAAAAGCAGAGACATTACTTTGTCACCAAAGGTCCATCTAGTCAAGGCTATGGTTTTTCCAGTAGTCATGTATGGATGTGAGAGTTGGACTATAATGAAAGCTGAGCACCAAAGAATTGATGCTTTTGAACTGTGGTGTTGGAGAAGACTCTTGAGAGTCCCTTGGACTGCAAGGAGATCCAACCAGTCCATTCTAAAGGAGATCAGTCCTGGGTGTTCAGTGGAGGGACTGATGCTGAGGCTGAAACTTTGGCTGAATACTTTGGCTACCTGACGTGAAGAGCTGACTCATTTGAAAAGACCCTGATGCTGGGAAAGATTGAGTGCGGGATGAAAAGGGGACGACAGAGGATGAGATGGTTGGATGGCATTGCTGACTCAATGGACATGGGTTTCTAGGCCAAAGCTCAGGGAGCTGGAACTCAGGGGAGCCTGGTAGAGTCCCTGAAATGAAGAAATGGACTAGGAGGATGGGGCGGCCAGAAAATCACAGGCAGAGTCCCAAAGAAGAGAGTGGGACACATACACACTACTACATACAATTAATAAGATAATAATAGATAACTAATAAGGACCTACTGTGTAGTAGAGGAAACTCTACTGAATACTTTGCCATGACCTACATGGGAAAAAGATATAAAAGAGTGGATATACATATATGAATAACTGATATACTTTGCTGTATACCTGAAATTAATATAATACTGTAAATCAACTACATTTCAATTAAAAAATACTTAAAGAAAAAAGAAGCAAGTTGTACAAAGAGAGATAGAGCTCAGGAGATCAGCAGAGGGTCCTTTCTGAGTCATCAGCTGATCGTGACCGACACATGAATGACAAACTATATGAGTCTGGGGGGGGAAAAATCACCCAGGGGAACAACCTTTCAAGCTCACACAGGACACAAATGGATTGTACTCCCCTAGTCAAAGTGGAAAAACTTGGTAATTCATGGGACATCAAATTGAAGATTCAAAAGGGTATCACCTCAATAATGGGGAAAAATTAGTCTTACCCTAAAGGCTATTCTAATTCCCCTAACAGAATTTAAAATCTACCTGGTTAAAATAATTTATTGATATTTCCCATCTTTGAGGATGGTTTTCTTTCCATCTGGCCCTTCAATAAATGTTCATTAAATGACTGTAAAGGTTGAACAGAGATTTTGACTTTGTCCAGATCTCAGAATCTGACTCCCTCAATACGCACGTGCAACGGAGGACGCAGGTGAGACCATAAGTGGAACAAACCCTCTCGTTCCATCTCTGCTTTCTCCTCTGCCTTGCCTGTTTTCTACTTAGCCGCAGATGAATCCCACTCTGAATACAGTTATAAAATCTCATGCCCCCGTTAAGTTCAGTAACTGTTTGGTGAACTTGGGATGGCAACAGTGGAAACTGTTTACTTCCTCATTTTGAACAGACAATGCACCTATTGTTCTGCAGCATTCCCGCATCGTTGTTACGCAACAGTCCACACGATACCATTCAGGCAGTGCACCTCTCAGAGACCACGCTCTTGATCTCCCCCCCACGACATGTACTCCGAGCTCAATTTCGCTGTTCATTAAACCGAGAATTTGATAAACATTAGTAATACTGCTATTGGAATTGTCAGTCCGTCTTCCCAGGTTGGTCTCAGAAGCATTTTGCTTAAAAAAGATTTCTTTGCTTTGAAAGGGAGTCTTCCATAGACTTACTTGGAAAGTAAAAAAAAAAAAAAAAAAAGAAGCGGTGATTTCCCACACAGTTTCTCAGTTGTTGTGATACAAAATGTTATGTTCCTCAGAAAAGCCCTGGTGACACCACGCTAAGCTGGTAATGCTTGCCATCCCAAACAAGCATGGCATGATACCGGGTCCTGTGGCAGCATGGCGGGTGTCCTTTGATTTCTGAGCACAGCCGCGATGGCCAGAGGGCCCCGGCTGACCTCTCCCTCTGTATATTCCATTTTGAGGGGCTGTCTGGGAGACAGGTGCCTGCAAGATTTCAGGAGCTGCCTGGATCACACACAACTCCGGATGCTCCTCTGCCGTCCCTTCACTGCTGGTAATTATTTACCCCTCTCTGAGGGTGTGTACAAGCTGAGAACAAGCCTTGGGAGGGAACCACATTTCTCTTTGTTGATATACTAGCATCTGATGAAATGTCAACAGGTAGTCCGATTACCATTGTCCTGTATGGGAAACCGTATCTTCTTAGGTCCTTCCTGGATTTAGCCAGAGATCAGAAAACGTTATAAAGCCTGAGTATAAGTCATATAGGGAGTGAAAAAAATAAAAACAACTCAGATACTCCTCCTCTCTGGCTTTAATTCAACCCAGCCCCTTACTGCCAACTGTGAGAGTGAAGAACAAATCAGAGCCCGATCACTCCAATCCAATATGGTCTGCAATGTTATGCTCTCTTAGGCACTTAGTGATAGCACTGAGAAAGTCTGTCTTCCTTTCTCCATATGATGTAACTGGGGCTCTCTCTTGCAAAAGGAGAGGTTCATAGTAAAATCCACTTGTAATTAGAAATTCCTTCCAAGGGCACCAGGGAAGAGAAAAATGCAGGAACAATTAATCGAGCGCAGAATTGAAACTAAGTTACCATCTTGATTTGAGTCTCTTCCACAGAATTCTTGAAAAGAATTTTTTTTTTTAATACCCTGAAGATTCCTTAAGCCTAGTGTCTTTGATGGGGAAGACATTCTCATCTGAAGTGAGGAGTTTTCTTCAATTTCATTTCATGCTTTTTTCTTCTATTAAGCTGTAGTAACAGTAAATGTAAACTTAACTATTTCAAAAGAGCATTATAGTATGGTCATATTTTTATAATTTATTTCTATCCATCTACTCACCTAACTGTGCAGATATCAGTATACAGACATAGACAGACACACAGAAATGTGTGGAATAGTTTCACCTAGGGTTAATGATGGTCATTTCAAGGCAGTAGAAGAACTTTAAAATATATATATATCTTTAAGCTTTTCAATGTATCCTAAAAGGGCTTTGGGGTTTTCTTTGGTTTTGTTATATGGGGTGCTTTTTACTTAATTTGTTAATATCTTCCTGTTTTTTAAATTTCTGTTCAAAAAGCTAGTATAAAATGATATGATATTATTTACTCCTCATTTCTCTAAGTTCCATAAAAGAGCACCTCACCTGTACTGTTACTGTCAGAACAAATAACTGTGGGATGCTCAGTCACCACCACACAGAGGTATTCTTACAGCATAAGCAAATGTTGGGTAACTGTCTCCTCTGCGCTAGATCCAAAATAATCACCCGCAGCCACAGGGTCATCTCTTCCTGTTGCCCAACCTGTTTCAAAGCGATTGCGGTTAGGTGGGGAAAGGATTATGCTCTGACTGAAGACATCCCCTTCTGCGTTTCCAAACCAGTGTGAATTCTGAAGCATGCAGGAGTTTGTCTCTTTCATCTGCTCTCTTTTCCAGATAACAGACTTCATTACTATTTAGGAAAGTTCCTTTGTCCCTTGTAAATTCCAGGAACTCTAATTTGGGATCAAATCTCTAAGGAAAAGTCTGCTGTTCTGCATGGACGTTTTTGTGTGTGTGTAAGGCTCTGATAAAGAGTCTAATTGGCTCCATTTCTTTTTGAACATTCTGTTTATCCACCTAATTATCCTGGGAAAACTGACATGTTTATTGAATTCAACTAAACAACTACACAGTAGAACAGACCAATAAAACAGGGGTTCCAGGAGGAGCCACAACACTGCCGGCCATTGGTTTGAGTTGAATTTGTCGTATTTAAAAGAGTAGCATATTCAGGAGTTTGAAGGTTGAAAGCAGAGAATTAAATTCTCACAAAGGAAAGTGTACATCATTAAACACAACTATTAAAACAAACTTTGTTATATGAGCCATGTGATCGTGACGTGTCCATGTAAACCACCGTAATTAAAATGTAGTAAGCATTCATGTATGTAACAACATTTATGAGCCTGCTTTAACCTGACTTCTTGAATAAAATCAGCAAATTATCTTTCAGATACTTGATTCCAGTCTTGCTGCGGAACAGCGCCCTCTGCTGGTCTTGCTGAAGCATTACATCATGAGAAAAATCGGTAACAGGAAAAGGTGAAGGGAAGGGAGGAAAGAAAGGGGAGGGCGAGTAGGAGAAGAAAGGGAAAGGAACGCTTTAAAAAAGGAAATGCAAAAAGAAGGAAAGAAGTTAAATACAGTTGCATTATATAGTCTTTAACCGAAGCTTTGGCATACATTAGAAATAAAGTATGTTTGCCTCACAGTTATGGCTATTTAGTAGACAGAGACTATTTCCCTTGCAGAAAATTTTTATCATACTTGAAAATTTTTTTTAAAGTTACTGTTATTGAAACCATCCTGAAATTAGTGTCTGGTGATGCTAAATTCGAAAATCTTCCAAATCAATTTGAAAGTTAGTGAATTACCAACTAACCTAATACTAGTTATTATTTAAAATTAATATTATCCCACCCTATCCCCCATGTCACCCCTGAAGCCAAGATTCTCACATCTTAATGGGCATCAAGAGCCTCCTAGCGAGCTTATTAAAAATACATCTGACCAGGCTCTACCTTTAAGGATTTTGATTTACTAGCTCTGTGGCCTTAGGAATCAGCATTTTAATATTTACACCCAGAAGACGATAGGTATTTTATCTTGCTCAATTACAAACCCAAGGGACACTGTGGACTTGGTATCTCATTCTGAGTGCCAAAAACCCAACCTCAGTGCCGTGGGATGGCTTACCTTACCCAGACATCTGTATATCGCCACCATCACCACAGTTGCTATAAGTTACTCAATATTTCCTAGGTACCAGGCACTGTCTTCCCAATTTCTTTAGACAGTTATGACTTTGAAAATGCCTCTGCCTTCTTTCTTCTTGGTATCAAGTTCTGCATAAAAGGAGTGTGGGCCATGCCTTGCACATCACTGATCCTCAACAAACGCTAGTTTTGCTTCCCTTTCCCCATGTCCCTTGCCATTCTAGGTTGAAATGGTGGCTTAATCATATCTGGGTCTTTATTTAACCTTGGAAAATTCGTAGTTGCTCAAAGTTCAAGCCTAGGGAACTGAGACGTCATTAACTGATTTCTTAAGAGGTTTTAGTTTCCTTCAAAACACTCTGAACACTGTCGGCTCCCAACTGGTCTCTGGAATGCACTTAATTTGTGCCTCTTTCTACTTTCTCCACAGCCCCACGTTCTGGTTGGTTGCCTCTGTGTTCTTTTAAGTGCTGAGATAAAGAGAGTTCAGCAGAGAACCTGGTGAGATTGAGTCCAAGTTGAAACCGATCCCTTTATTTCATATAAACTCGGAAGCTGACATTTCTCAGTAGCATCATTAAACAGACACTGAAAGATTGGAGGTTTTAATGTATAATTATTTCATATCCACTTTATGTAACACAACTAATACATGCAGGGTCATCTGCATGATATGAAACTGGCACATTTTAACAAATAAGAAAAAAGTGGCTGCCTAGTGGAATGAACTGGAGAAGGCAATGGCACCCCACTCCAGTACTCTTGCCTGGAAAATCCCAGGCAATGATACCAGACTGATTTCTGAAAACAAATGTTTTTCTGAAGGACCTGAAGAAGGAATTCCTGAATTTCTATTTAGTCTCTTGTCTCTCTTAATTTTAGCAGAGAATAACTGATTGCCAGCCAAAGGCTGGTCTCATCTCCCAAGTAACAGAAATCAACTTTCACTGGGGAGGAGCCTGGTAGGCTGCAGTCCATGGGGTCGCTAAGAGCCGGATACAACTGAGCGACATCACTTTCACTTTTCACTTTCCTGCATTGGAGAAGGAAAGGGCAACCCACTCCAGTGTTCTTGCCTGGAGAATCCCAGGAACGGGGAGCCTGGTGGGCTGCCATCTATGGGGTCGCACAGAGTCGGACACAACTGAAGTGACTTAGTAGTAGTAGTGGAATGAACAACAGACCAGAAGAGATTACCAACTGACCTGATGAGGACTCACTTAGGTACATAAGTTGCATAAATTAACTCTATTTGGCTCAAAGAGGAAAGGATTTTTACTGACTTATATAACACGAAAGTCAGGAGTGGTACTGGAATTAGGCAGGGTAGATTCAGGCTCTGTCCTCAAATAGCTCACGCCATCCCTCTATCTGCTGTGGTTTCCTCCGTGTTGGCTCCATTCCCAGACAGGCTTTCTCTCCATGTGGGGTTGAAGGTGGCTTTTAATGACCTCAAAAAGAGAGGCAGGACTCCCTGCAGCAGAGTCACTAAAAAGACATACGTTGGATCACCGGCCAACTCATGAAGCCATCACTGTGAACAGGAAGAGAGAACACACTGACCAGACCGGGGGCTGGGCGGGCAGGGCATGACCGGCCCTCACAGAAGGCGAGGGGAGCCCCAATCAAATCCCATTGGTGGGAAATCGGGCAAGAGGCCGGCAGGAAAAGACCAGCACTTACCAGTTAGACGCATTCTTTGGAAACCTTACGGAAGACACCTCTTCAAAACTAAAGAGGAAAAAGGCTCATAACTCCATGACCTAAGCATCTGGACATGAATGTGACTCAACATGGTTGGAAAGGCAGAAGAAAATGCTGCTCTGAGTAACTGCAAACCGCAAAAGAGGGCTAGTAGGAGGAGGAAGCCGAAGAACCCAGGATGGGTACACAGAAACAGCAACAAAAACAAACACAAAAGCATGTTAAGAAGGCTAAATTTCAAGATGGAAGATGTTTATAAACTTCTGTAGTCAGTGAAAGGCACTATACTCATGTCTAAAGCAAAAAGGTGGTCAATGATACCAGACTGATTTCTGAAGACAAATGTTTTTCTGAAGGACCTAAAGAAGGAATTCCTGAATTTCTATTTAGTCTCTTGTCTCTCTTAATTTTAGCAGAGAATAACTGATTGCCAGCCAAAGGCTGGTCTCATCTCCCAAGTAACAGAAATCAGCTTTCACTGGGGTTGGAATGCACCCAATCAGTGACTACTTTCAGCCACCTTACAGCTATGTGTGGCCATTTAACAAAATTCTAGCAAACATGAATAAGTCAATTATTTAAAGAAAGCTGGTTCAGCAGTAAGTTACCTTGCGCCTCCTACTTCTAGCTAACTGGAAGATGGAGGTGATGGATGGAGCTCCAGCAGCTTGTTGGACCTTTGAGGCTGAAAACCAAGTATGAGAACAATAGTGCAGAAAGAAAAGAAGAGCTGGATTTCTGCTCACTAGGAACCACCTGTACCTCTATTTTGTTGAAGATGCTGTGATTTTGTGTTTTCTGTTATTCACAGCCAACTGCAGGATGTAAAACAATCTTCTAATTTAAAAATGTGAATCAACTTTGGTAAGCTAAGGAAAGAGATTCATTTGTTCAATACAGCAAATGGTGCTTTGTGACCAAGGCTCTGGTGTTTAGACCCCTGCCCTAGAAGGACTTACACAATTATGTAACGACTCCAAATTAATTAAATATCACAGCAGGACAAGCCCTGCTAGGGTAACTAAGAGTTTGAAAGTGAGATATGATAATTTAAGAATCATGAATTACAGAAAGACACACAGAAGTTGGATGTGAGAAATTCATTCTAATTCTGGTTTTTCCAAAAGGGGAGATAACTTAGAAATAGTATCTTTGCATGACAAGATTCCAGGACAGATTATTTAAATAATGGACAGGGAAGATGTGGTAACTGAAATGCACGGCAGAATTACTAAAAACCGTTTATAAAGAATTATTTTTATTTTCCTGTTCGATAAAGAAGTGCAACCCATGGCCTTTTCAGCAAGAATTTGATTGAGATGTTTCATAACATTCTGTTGAAAAAGGTAGAAAAATTGGGCTGAGTGTTCAGATAAGTAGGTGAATTTTTAACTGATTAGGACTTATGACTTGTTCTAATCAAAAAGCAGTCATCAATCTAAAGAGAAATTTCTGCAGGCAATTCACAAGGGATTCCTCTGTGGCCTCTTTGACTTTTTATCAGTGCTTTTGATGAAGCTACAGAAGGGCCACTGACAAAGCACAGAGGCAATGAGAAGTCAAGAGACCCACCGGATTTTTATAGATTTAAAATTCAAATTATTTAAATAATGGGCACTCTCTAAGAAGATATAGCATGGATGAACATAGCATGCTGATGTGAGGTCCAGAACAAGCAAACAGAAAAGGGGAGCAGAAACTGACTTAGCAGTATCTATTTAAAAATTCAAAGTTTTATATCCCAATTTTAATAGGAACTAATATGATGCTGTGTCTACAACACATTCCAAGCTGAATTCATTGTTCAGCTGCAATATCAAAACCACACATTTAAGTAGGATTAGAGACAAAATAAAAAACTGAACAGCTAAGAGGTGAATGGACTTGAAATCATGTCATAGGAAGAAGAGCTGAAAGAACTGGGAACAGAAAGCCTAAAACGAAGCCTGAGCAACATGTGACAGCTTTCTCAAAACACTCAAAGAGGTGAGTAAGAACTCGGAAGCAGAATCAGAACCAAAACCAAGGGATGAATATTCCAGGGAGACAAGCATCAGATGAGTAGGAAAGAAATCTGATACATCTGTGCAAAGGCATCATGACCAGGGCACACCGGACATGGTGTGTTTCTTCGAGGGATATTCACAAGATGACATCTGTGCACAGAAGGCACAGACCCTCTCAACTCTGAGGTTCTGGGATGCTTGCTTCTTTAGGTATTAGATGCAACTTCGGTTTTATCTTGTAAAGCATCTGATTTCAATCAATAAAAAGCAAAAAGCAGATTCAGTTCAGTTCAGTTCAGTCGCTCAGTCGCGTCCAACTCTTTGTGACCCCATGAATCGCAGCATGCTTGGCCTCCCTGTCCATCACCAACTCCCGGAGTTCACTCAGACTCACGTCCATCGAGTCCGTGATGCCATCCAGCCATCTCATCCTCTGTCGTCCCCTTCTCCTCCTGCCCCCAATCCCTCCCAGCATCAGGCTCTTTTCCAATGAGTCAACTCTTCGCATGAGGTGGCCAAAGTACTGGAGTTTCAGCTTTAGCATTAGTCCTTCCAAAGAAATCCCAGGGCTATTCTCCTTCAGAATGCACTGGTTGGATCTCTTTGCAGTCCAAGGGACTCTCAAGAGTCTTCTCCAACACCACAGTTCAAAAGGATCAATTCTTCAGCACTCAGCCTTCTTCACAGTCCAACTCTCACATCCATACATGACCACAGGAAAAACCATAGCCTTGACTAGATGGACCTTAGTCGGCAAAGTAATGTCTCTGCTTTTGAATATGCTATCTAGGTTGGTCATAACTTTTTCTTCCAAGGAGTAAGCGTGTTTTAATTTCATGGCTGCAATCACCATCTGCAGTGATTTTGGAGCCATAAAAAATAAAGTCTGACACTGTTTCCACTGTTTCCCCATCTATTTCCCATGAAGTGATGGGACCAGATGCCATGATCTTCGTTTTCTGAATGTTGAGCTTTAAGCCAACTTTTTCACTCTCCACTTTCACTTTCATCAAGAGGCTTTTTCGTTCCTCTTCACTTTCTGCCATAAGGGTGGTGTCATCTGCATATCTGAGGTTATTGATATTTCTCCCGGCAATCTTGATTCCAGTTTGTGTTTCTTCCAGTCCAGCATTTCTCATGATGTACTCTGCATATAAGTTAAATAAGCAGGGTGATAATATACAGCCTTGATGTACTCCTTTTCCATACTAAAAAAGAAAACACAACCTGATTTCTGTGAAAACCAACCATGAAATTCAGGTCATGACTGAAACCTCATTTAAATGTGTTAGAATCTGATTATATGAAATACTAATCATTCATCCACATCAGAAAGGATCAAGCCTACAGATCTGTGCATTTTTGGCACCATGCTTTTATTTTTTTTCAAAGAACTTGCTCAAAAGCCATGGTTCCAAAGAATCCTATTTCAATGAAGCAAAGGAAAGCAGTCCCTACCTATGATCAGCCATGATCTGAGCTTGTTACAGCAAATGATATGAAACCTGAGGACTGGTTCACCCAGCACCTAGCAGTTCTGATGGTGCACAAGCATACATGGCAGTAGTGGATGCAACTGAAGCTGAGAGTCGCCTGGGGGATGATTACAAACTTAGAGAGAAGAAGCATCCAAAGCAAAGGGAGGATGGACAGAGGCTGGAGACAACTTAGAATCATTAAAGAGAAAATGCAGAGTGATAGAGGTGGGGAGATGGATGAGGGAGGGAAAGACTCTGGAAGTCCGCCTTGCCTGAAGAAAGAAGACATGCTGGTCATCCCTCTCTCATTAGGGATCCTAAGAAATTAACATAGATTTGGTGATTCAGACACTGGTTATTTGGTGACCTCTCTAACAGATGACATCAACATCTTTTTGTATCTCCACCAGAAAGTCCAAACAAGAGACAAAATCAAATCACAGAATTTTGTCAATGCCTGGAATGACTCTATTTTTTTGCATTGGAAAGCACCAAAAAGCATCGCTAAGAGGGAAAAAAAAAATCCTCTCATTTTGCAAGTGTAAATCTAAACTAAGTGAGTGGCCCTACAGTCAAACAATACTACTTTCCTAACAGAAAATAAAGAAAAATTCCAAAGGCAAATTTGTAGGAGAAAAAAATGCCTTTACTGTTCAGATCAAAGCCATCAACTTATGCAGCCATCATGAGAACACACTCTCCAAGTTTCTAAAGCAGCCAGTAAGCTGAATCATTGCAGATTAAATAAACATGCTGAGTTGACTCAAAAAGTAAATAAAAGGCCTCTTCTGACATAAGTTTGTATTTACAGCAATCCTGTGACTAAAAGCAACTTAATTTTGAGTCATCAAAACAAAACAAGACAAAATAAGGTTCCTCAAGTTTACATTAACGACACAATGTATTCAGAAACCCAGGGTCTGACAAAACTCACAAAAAAACTCAGCTGATAAATCACAAAGTGTCTTAAGCACAAATGGAATTTCTTTTAAGGTGAAGCCTATTTTCAGACTAATCCTAAGTATTGATGATAAAAATTATCCATATCATCATATAACACTAGTGATCATGACAAACATTAATGATATTTCACTGATGTTTAAGAAATTCAGTGTCATACAAAGGAAAATATCTGATTACTTCACAATCAAATACTATAGTGGAGTTAATATATACCTTCAAATAAAATTAATTCACATCATATTCCAATATGTAGGGAACAACTGGATTATCTTACCCCTCAATGTTCAACTACTTTTTTTAAGTTTCAAATAACAAGAAGAAGAAGAAAACAAAATCAGCCCTTGAGCAGAACACTCTCAGAAGTCTGTTGCAGACGTTCAGATCAAGAAAATTGCCTTACTGCCCCCTGGAGATGCAAAGATGATAAAGAAGACATTATCAACTGGACTCAATAGGATTTAGGAAGTGAGGAAGTAGAAAAACCTGGTTCCTAACGGGAGATGGTATGTCTGAGTCCTTAGAAACTCAGATTCTGGAGTTAGCAATGTCTTCTTGAGTGTAACTGAACATTAAGTCATTGAGGAGTTATACTGAGGAAGTAATAATATTAGATGGGCAGAAATAATAGTAAGGAAGACGAATACAAACCCAGGTATACAAAGCCAGGATGTGGTCTATGCAATAGTCCAAGCAAAAGAGGCTAAGCATCTAATTGAGACACTGGTGGTTAATACAGAAAGGAGGGGACAGACACAGAAGCAATGTCTACAAACTCCCACACTGGTGGCTCTGACGCCATAGCAGTACCAGACACATAGACTGTCCTAGGTACTATCAATGAGCCTTACTTTTTTTCTCCCACAGTCAGGACAAGTCAATTGTACTGCACTTTTTCCTTACAAGTATCAAATCACAGAGACTTACTAATTTGTCAGTCTCCAGAGTGGACAACTCTTCTAGGAGCAAAGAAAAGTGAGTGAAGTCACTCAGTCGTGTCCAACTTTTTGTGACCCCATGGACTGCAGCCTACCAAGCTCCTCTGTCCATGGGATTTTCCGGGCAATAGTACTAGAGTGGGTTGCCATTTCCTTCTCCAGGGGATCTTCCCGACCCAGGGGAGAAAGTACCAGGTAAATATTTACATGCATACCTGCATACCAACACTCAAAGAAACAACAGCATGAAAGCAGTCTTGAAAGTGTTCAGATGTAACTGCACATATATACTAATCTGTACTCTCATACATGTTACTGTACACTTTTGAACGCTTTGAGGATTTCAAGACTCAATCCCTCAAGCTGTTTGAATGTTATTTCCAAGCAAACAACAACCCAAGTTGCTTTTAAACTAGTTCCAAGTTGTTAAGCACAGCACAATCATCTTTTCTAATTACACAATTTAGACAATGATAATGACAAAGCTTTTGCCTATAACTGCAGCAAGAATGTAAGAACAACCTTCTACCCACAGAAAATTAAATACAACTTTCAAGTTAAGACCATGGGCAATCTTCCAGAGTAGTTTTTCAAGTTTCTTGCTCCTTTGCTATGCATAACTGAAATCAAGCATTTTAGGAAAAGGTAGAAAACACATTCTCACTTTCATCTATGGGCATTTTGAAAGCTGCTGGAAGTCTACCCTTGCCATTCTTATGAGACGGGAGGACAGTATTGTTGACCGTAAGGGGAACAGATGTTCAGGTTGTAGGTAGCCATCGGGGAGGAGGCATCTTTCCCTGCTCCTCACTGGGAGGACGGTTCTGGAGAATGTCCCTGACTTCTCTCTCTGATCCTTGTGTTTGCTCCTCAGAAGAGAGGGAGAGTAACCAATCCCATGACTTAGAGCTGGACATTCAGGGACCATGTTTTACCACTGGAGGATTGCAACAGCTCCAAAGTGAAAATTTCTGCAGATACTTCCTCTTTCTCTTCTCAGCCTGAGGCAAGGTGTGGCCTCCTTCTTCTTCCACTGCCTCCCATCAGTGGCTAGCAAACCTGGGTTGTGCGTTCTCCAAAGTCTGGGAGAAGGAGACCATTCACCCTCCCTCCACTCTCAAAAGCAGTTACATGCCTGGTCTCTGGGTTTGTTCCACCTGGACTCTTAACTCTGCCCTGCCTATGCTGTCTTCATTCACCCCCCTAACAGGCATCCTCAGCATTTCTGTTCTACGATTTAGATTCAGTGCAGGAGGAAAGACGACTTCACTTGAACCTCAAGCCTAAACCACATTCTCTTTAACCAAAAAGCCCAGCTTTGAATGGTTTTCAGTTCTTGCCCTAATACTGTGCCACACCATTATTCAGCTGACTGGTAATTTTCGCGTACATTCTTGACACGAAAACCCCTTGGGAGAAAACGCACATGGCAAACCTAACCCTTAACCAAGAGTCTGCTCTGAAAATAGATGTTCTTAAAAATATTAAAGAGAAATGTTGATGATCAAATGAGAAAGTGATTCACAAACTGAAATGAGTGAATAACTTCATTTAGTTTGATCAATTTCTATTTCGTATTATCATCTGAGCACTAAACTCCAGTTACTTAAAAGCAGGAAATTTGTTTCATGCTTTTAATTTTGAAAAATCATGTGTATATAATTTAAGTGCATAGATATTTACATATTGAGGGGGGTTTAAATGCAGTCTTTATTTTTCTTACTTTTTTCATAGCTCTCCCACCTTTATATTTCTGTGTTAATATTATATGCAGTTAAAAGTAAACATATTACAGATGTGTTTTACAAAATGTGCACATTTTACAAAAGCAGGGTGTTACACACTTGATAAACCTAACTTTACACATGTATACATTGCTGGGCACCCACTTTTCTTTTATTAATAGTTCTTTGCCATTTACAGCAACTTCACAGCAAACATCCTGTTCTTATACGTACTAATCCTCTTTTTTTCTTTTATATCTATGGGCTAGATGCACAGCAGTGGAATTGCAAGAAATGGAGTGTTTATAATTTTAAGAGCTCCTATCAGATATACTATACAATATGCTATAATAATTCAGACATTTATCAGCAATTCATGAGATATTAATTTCCCCATACTTCAGGAAGAAGACTTTTTCCTTCATATTTGTCAGTTCAGTGGATGTGAAGTGGTATCTCACCGTGAATGTGCATTTTCCTTACTAGGAGCCCGAGTGAGCATTGTGAATATGTACCTTGATGACTGAATTAACTGACCCAAGAAATTCCATATTCATTGTCCTTTTCCCTATTGGATTATATGTCTTTAAATTGTCAATTTGTTGTAGCTTATGGTATGTCTTTCCATTCAAGAATACAGCAATGTCTTTTCATTTATTCAGATCTTTTATGTTCTTTTAAATCAGTAAAAGTTAGTTATTTTTCACCCATATCTGTATCTTGTTAATTTTATTATAAATATTTAAAAATTTGTCAATATCTTACTGGAATATTTCTTGTATTCCACTTCCAGGTGCTTATGTTAAAAGAGAAAATCTTTTGTTTTTTGTATATTTATATTATACCTATACATATACTACACGCATACAAATTTTTGTGTTAATTCTCAAGTTTTTAAATAAAATACCTTGGCTTTTTTATCATCCACAAGAACATTGTTACTTTCTTATATTATGCATTTTTAATTTTTGTCATAAATGTCTTGATATTAAATTTATTAGGGAAATTTAATTTTTTTCCTATGACATGGAAGAGATTAATTAATACTGGAAACTGGAAGGACTGATACTGAAGCGCCAATATTTTGGTCACCTGATGTGAACAGCTGAGTCACTGGAAAAGACGCTGATGCTGGGAAAAAGACTGAGGGCAGAAGGAGAAGAGGGCATCAGAGGATGAGAAGGCTGGATGGCATCATCAATGCAAGAGGCATGAACTTGGGCAAACTCTGGGAGACGGTGAGGGACAGGGAGGCCTGGAGCGCTGCATCCATGGGGTTGCAGAGAGGTGGGCACCACTGGGCAACTGAACAACATACAGCTTTTAAATAAAATTTAGTGGCAAAACCATCTGATCTTGGTGAAATCTGGGGGCATAAAATCTAATGAAAGCTGATCACATCCTCACTTATTCTGTTTCTATATTTTTCTGAAATTTTTTCGTAATACAAACTTTCTAAACTTTGAGAATGTGTTCTAATTATTGGGTGTGGTACAAAATTTACTTACGAAACTCACATAACATTTTTCTATGCTTAGTATCAGGAAGCAAATCATATTCAATTGTTTTGCTAGTGATCTTCTATTAAGAAGATTAAAGCTGTCAAATGAATTTCCATGTCTATCCATCCCTGTGCCCACCCCATCCCCCAAAGCACACACCACAAACTTCAAACATTTAATCTAAGAGAATCCTCATCACTTTCTGCTTTGGATAAAAAGGACTCTCTCCTCTTGATCCGAAACTAACTCCCTTGACTGTTTCCAAGAACCTATCTAATTACCCATTCAGCATTTTAAATGCATTCCATGCTTCTCATCTACATTCAAGTAGGTACAGACTAACATAGCTTTGAAATTAATTGTACAATGTGAGTGCCCAATATGTGCAGAGAGAGAAATTATAAGAGCTAATTTATAATTTCTCTCTTCTCTATCAAAGGAGGTATCAGAACATGAACTGAGAGAGACTGAAAGCAGTCTTCTCCTTTGGGGAATGTGTGCAGATCTTATAATCACTCAGGGAATCCCCCTTCAGAAAGGAAGGAAGAGGCATTTGAGGTCGTTGAGCATGATCTCCTTTAGAAAACTGGGCAAAGAGTCACCCTGTCCAGGGAAGAATGGGATGTGCCAGGCCCATCTGCCTGCACTTACTTTATTTCAGTACCAATAGGCCTTGATGGTCTTTTCATGAATCAGCTTGCTCATTATATTTCTTTTTTCTTTGAAGATGCAAACAATTCCTTTCAGTGAAGGAACTGTAATTTATTTAACCATATTCTTTGTGTTCTGAAGCTTTAAAATAGAAAACTGTTTTATCTTTGGTGGGAGAGAAAAAGAAACAGAAATGGATTAGCAAAGTAGGACGCCATCAGTGACCCTCCCTGACAGTCACACCATATAGGACTCCCTGCGGGTCAGAGAGAACCGTGGCAGGAGACAGCGTTCACCCAGCTCAGGCTGCAAGCAGATGGACTCCCTGTACTGGACCGTGTGAGTCCTTGACATTTCTGTATAACTGAAAGGCAGAGCAAAGCACTGGGAAAGAGATACCAAGGCATCTGCTAAAAAGGCAGGTAGATGCTTAAATAACTTATTGGGAAAACCTAAGAGATGTGACCATATTAAATCTAAAGTTTGAAGAATGTTTTCAAGCATTATTCTCTCCACAGATAAATTTAATAAATAAGGCTAAATCTGCTGTTTATATTTTATTGCATCATTATCTCTTTAAGTCTGCTTTATCTACTACCAGATAACTCAAAAGATATTTAATGAATATAAACTATGGAATTTAATTATCTTTCATAATCTCTATTTGCATTAGTGTCTCTACAGCATGTGACATGTGGCTCTGCTAAAACAACAGTAAAGGGGGTTGAATTTTCTATCCTGCTTGAAATGCTCCTTTCTCAGTCCCACTAATTCTTTATCTTTAAGTTCCTCCAGCTTCTCTGGTTATTTGTCTCTTCCCTAGTCTTGTTTGCTCCCCATCTTAAAACTCTCACTTCCATAATGTGACTACCTATGATTTACATATAATAAATATGTATATACATAGTATAGCCTTCTGTATAAAGATATAGAAAGACTGACAATAAAAGGATAGAAAAAAATCTGTATCACAAAACTATCAAGCAAAAGAAAGTTGTACAGCCATAAAGAAGAGATTAAACAAAGTATACTATAAAGCAAATATAGTACTAGAGGTCAGAGATGTATTTCCAAGTGATAAAACCTTATTTCAACTGAAGGATATAAAAGTCTGAATTAATCTGTATCTAATAAACAAGCATTAAAATTTGTAAAGAAAAAAAAAACAGAAGAATTCAACAAATGTGCAATGATAGTGTGAAAATATACTTTTCCTAGTAACTGAAAGAACAAGCAAACAAAAAAAGCATTAACACGTAGAAGAGGTGAACACAATGACTGACAAACGACCTAATTGACATGTATAGAACACTGTACTCAGCATTTCAGAGTATGCATTCCTACGCAGTCTTTTCCACTACCGTGGAACATTTACCAAAATAGAAAATTTGCGACTGTAAGGCAAGTCTTAACAAATTTCAAAGGATTGAAATAATACCAAGAATGTTTTCTGACTTCAGCTGGATTAAGCTAAAATCAGTAACAGAAGGCTAGAAAACTTCCAAATTTGTAAAAAATCAAGCAATATGTTTCTGAATAATCCACGGGTCAAACTAGAAAACACACATCTCACAACTATAATTGTAGAGCATGGGAAGCCAGACACAATGGCGCACACGCCATATGGCAGTTTCAATCTTGCAAGGGTCCCAAACATCTCTAGTGAGAGAGACCAAAATAACAGCTACCTTTTCCAGGAGGATTATTCTAAGAGAGGCTTCTAGGATGGTGGTGATTTTCTAGGTCATGATCTTTGTGTGGTACATGAGTGTATCACTTTGTAAAATCTCACTGAGCTATACACAGACTTAATGTGTACATCTTACTATAGCTCAATACCACTGTTCACCAACAAAAAGCAATTCACTTTTTTAATGTAACTTCTCTTTAATACCAGTTCCTGTCTTCCCTCATTCACTAGCATGGTTTCTGTTATTTCCTCTAGGTCTTTGTCCTGCAATTCGACCTCTAATTCAGTATCAGCCCTGAATATTCAAATTCCCTTCCATTGACTGTGTCATTCATCCCAATTGTAACAGGTTTAAAACTGAATTCCACTAGAAAGATTATTATTTTACCTTTCCAAAGGTACCATCATTTGCCCAGTTACAGAGGCTTACAATCCAGTTACCTTTAAAATTTTCCTCTTTTCAAGTGCCTGAAGATATTTCCTTTAAAGCAGGGGTCCCCAACCTCCAAGATCTAACGTCTGATGATCTGAGTTGGAACTGATGTCATAATAATAGAAATAAAGTACACAATAAATGCAACGCGCTTGAATCACCCAAAACCATTCCCCCAACCCTAGTACGTGGAAAAATTGTCTTCCACAAAACTGGTCCTGGTGCCAAAAAGGCTGGGGACCGCTTCCTTAGGTTATATCTTGCATACTTCCATCATTTCCATCTTCACTGATCTGAGAAAGGACCCATATCTTTGGAGAATGCCAGTTAACCTTGATTCGGCCTTTGTCATTTCCTGCTAAGGCGGCTGGAACAGTCTCCCCACTGACCTCAGCTTTTAGCCTATCCTTCCAAAGCTTCCTTCCCATGGGCTGCTGCATGAATTTCCTAAAGTGTTGCTTTGATCACTGTTTCTCATCTTTAAAACCTTTGTATTATTTTCCATCAACTAAAAGAAAATGAAAACATTTAGGCCTGCTATATAAAGTTTTATAAGAATCAGGCCTCAATCTGTTTTTCCAGTTTGCCTATAACTACCATTATTAAAGCAATCTACTAGTTATCTCTCTGTGATCTTCCTCATGCTAATGCTCCAGACTGGCATGTCCTTCCCATTTCTCTCCAACTCTTTAAATCACAGTCATCACTGAAGGCCACTGTACCACAAAAGACCTAAGACTGTGATCACATAGACAAGTGGAAATCCCAGCTTTGCCATTTACTGGCACTGAGAGTCTGGGTCAATTACTTCAGCTCATGTTGTCCAGAAGTAAGTAAATAAGTATCAGGTACTTTTTATCTGCCAGACACTGTACTAGGCTTAAGGAAATAAGCATGAAAAAAAGCAGATAAATCCATCCCTGTTCCCATAGAGCTTTCAGCCCAACGAAATGGAAGACATTGTAAAATCACAGAATATCCACTTTGCACAGCTGTGAGGACTAGAGGGAATATATGAAAAACACACAGTAGACAAGTTAATAATTCCCTGGTAGCTCAGACGGTAAAGAATCTGCCTGCAATGCAAGGAGCCCAGGTTCAATCTCTGGATCAGGAATATCCCCTGGAGAAGGACATGGCAACCCACTCCAGTATTCTTGCCTGGAGAATCCCATGGACAGAGGAGCCTGGTGGGCTACAACTAACACTTCCAGTTTAGATGGAGAAAAAACAGTAATAATGGACAAACTGGTCACTATGACAGATATTTTGCCACTTTAAAACACTGCTTGTAGAGGGGCCTTAGCTGCAGCTGCCTTGAAAACCAGTCAAATATGCACCTCCTGTGAGATGTCCTTACACATCTCCCCATTTCCTCTAAAAGACAGATGACCCCCTTGTTAATCTACAAAGAGTCCTCATTCTTTGAACTCTTCTTTTTCTGTCTTGACCATATATCTGGCAACCGAGCATGTACTTTTTGGAGTTATGTGAGTCAGTTACATTGCCATTAAATGTTGCAAACATTTTATCTCCATCATTAATACATCCAAGCATTTCACCAGTTGTGGACTGTTTTAAAAGTTCTCTGTCGACTAGAACTCCCAGCACATGCTAAGCATTTGTTGATTTAATGAGTCTGGCCCTATGAGTCTGAATCTCAGTGGAGCACTTGAAATGATTCCAGAGGTTTTTTCCTCCCACACAGAAAACCAATCTGGCCAAGAAAAGTAGGAAGTTGGAAACATCATTTCTCACCCTCTTTGTGAGTTTTTCCCATCCATGTTCCGCTCTAGCCTGCCAAGATGTTTCAAATCCCTAGGAGCCCAGGAAAAGGCCAGTTTTTGGCAGCTGACAAGAGAGAGACGACACACTGATGAAGAAGAGGAAAAAATTGTTGAAAGAGGCAGAGCCAGAATTCCTTAAAAAAAGAAAAAAAGAAAACTTTTTTTAAATTGAATTTCAAAAAGGAGCCTTGATTCTTGAAGTATGTTTACTTCCCCTCCAGCTTGGGAGATTTTCCAAAGGAAGCTAAAACCAAAATACTTCCCACTAGGAATAGTTGAGATTGGCTTGCAAAGTTTGGAATTCTGCTAACTCACTGGGTCCTAGACTGTGAAAAGCAGTCACAAAGAATATCATTTCAGTGTTCCCCTAAGAAGTAATTTCCAGGTTTCAAAGCCTTAAAATGTTCCAAGACATTAAGTTATACACAAGTAATATTTTATGAATGCTAGTATTCAAGAATTAAAAACAAGGATTTTGTTTCCTGTCAATACACTTACGTTTGAAAACTGATGAGGAGGCTATTTGGTGAGAAATCTTTTCCAATCCATAATACTGGGAGAGAGGAAAGGATATTAAATCTAAAAACTATGTGCCTGGTTTATAAGCAGCAATGTTTATAGTAATCTGTCCTATTATATTGCTCTCAACACATCTGAAACCACTGTTTTAAAATATTGTTTGAAAACAGCCACCCATACCTACCCATGCAGGTAGTACAGTGGTGAAGAACCTGCCTGCAATTGCACGAGATGCGAGAGATGTGAGTTCAATCCCTGGATTGGGAAGCTCCCTTGTAGTTGGAAATGGGAACCCACTCCAGTATTCCTGCCTGGAAAATTCCACGGACAGAGGTACCTGGTGGGCTACAGTCCACGGGGTCGCAAAGAGCCAGACACAACTGAGCATGCCCACACACCTATCCATGTGAACCAACCCACTGTGAACCAACTAATAAATGACTATTAACATCAACCTTCAAACTGGATTGATCAACCGTATTTTGTTCCCTGTTTCTAACAAATTTCGCAGAAATTTTCTGAACAGGAGTGACTTGCAAGGTACTATGTTAGCTTCTGTGGGGACAGAAAAGTGCCTGACAGCCTCAGCCCTTTAGCATCATAACGTGGTCCAGGAAATGGAAACCTTCAGCCATAACAAACAGAAAACCAACCCAGAGAAGCGTTTGGAAAACACAGTAATAAAAGTGCATATACTGTGCTATGGGAAAAGAAATGTATAGATACATAGAGAAGTGAATAGCAAGTCTAAATTCATCTGGGGAAATCCAGGAAGGCTTCTTAGAGAAACGACATATGATCAGTTAATAAGTACACATGCTTTGGGATTGCGAGGGGTGAGGTGTGGGGCGGGGTGGTAAAGAATGCTTTCCAGACAGAAGGAACAGTTGAAGTAAAAGCTTAAAAAAAGAGTATTTTCTAAGTGGGTGTGGGTATATATGTTATTGGTGGCAGTGCACAGTGGCGAGTGTAGGGGAAGCTTCAATTAGAAAGGCGAGTCTCATACAGAGAGTCAATCAGGAATTCTAAGAGCAGGAAGGTACTGGCACATATCACACTTACGGACTCAGGCTGAACCTGGTGCAACGGTAGAATGTAAGGGGGCAGGTACAGATTTGGACTCAAAAGAGAAAATGAGATGCAGTTCTAGAAGGGAAATGGCAGTTGCCACCTTCCAGGGCCAGACCTAAAGAGAGGGAGGAAGAGGTCAGGACCACAGATCCAGAGTGTGCAATGTGGGAACAGAGCATCGGTCGTGTCCTTGTGCAGGAGGGTCCCAAGGGGCAATGCAGACAGTGTTATGACCCTGGGCCAAGATGCAGTGGCTCTAAAGTCACATATGCCACCATGTGGAAAGGCCGACGGCTTTCTTGTCTACATAATGCAAAACAACTGGTCACATTAAAATGTTCTGGCTATGGTTCTTTCAGAATTTTATGGACCTGGCCCTTCTTTTACATGGTTTCGGGGGTAACACAGCAGATGTGATGGGACACACGTTTTGGTTTTAACAACATGCTTTCTTCTTAGGAGTGGCTCACTACTGCCTATTTTAAATTCTACGAATATCTGAAGCCTTTCTGGTATTCATGTTTTGTAAACTACTAACACTTCTCATAAACCTTATAATTAATGAGCCATTTAGTGATTGTTTTCAGTATACTTGGCAAATGAAGACACGATAGTTAACAAATACAGGGAGAGACTGAAAGTTAGGAAACAACTTGGAAACCAACACTTTTATTTTCTTCTACCTAATTTTGTTTTATCTCTATCCTGTCAAAGAATTTTCTTTGGCAATTTATTGTAGAGAGATATTGATTTTAAATTTATGCCAATGCCCACCTCCTAGTACTCCTTTATCACTTCCCAACCTCCTTTCATTCCGCCTCCAAGTTCTTTCATGATTTCATGATGCAATCAGTAATGGGCTTGTACACAAGGCCGGCTATCACTTCTCTTTGGGGACACATTTCGACAGAGGAATGGGGCGGGGATTATTTTATCAAGGGTGGTCTGATTTCCTTGTAATACTACCCTAAACACTCACTTATTTTCCTGCCAGAATTCCTAGATAAAGAGAAAAATATATAAATAGAAGAGCAGAGATGAGAGCGTGAGAGGAGAGAAAGACCAACAAGGATGCCCCAGAAAGACCAGCCTACAAAACGACCTGCTGAAAGAATATATGTGGATGAGAGCAAGTCCAAGAAACAGCAAAAAGTTGAAGCGCTAGTCTTCAGTCTAGTCCTGTTTGGTAGTGAACACTGAGGCTGTGGTAACAGGCTGTGATGGCTAGAAAAAGATGCTGGGCCTTTGCCTGAAGACTGTTTGCTACTGCTACAAGATTTGAACCATCTTTTTCCCAGTTTTATTGAGGTATAATTGAAATAACACATGGTGTTAGTTTAAAGTATACACATGATGATTTGCTGATACATATATAATTATGAAATGATTTCCACGATAGTTAAAAAGTGGCTAATTAAGGATGGACTATCCATCAATGGTACATTATCAATTCTGAAAAAATAAATTTAACAGAGTTTTTATAGCATTCAAATATGTGAACAGTATCAAAATAATTGAATGAAGCAGGATACAAAATTGAGGCGGGTGGGGGTGGGGGGGAGATCTATGCCTGGAGATAAGAAATACAGATCTGTCTAAGGTAATCCTTATGTTCCTGACTCAAAAGAACACTGACATAAGAAACTCTGGAGGAGATCAAGGTTTGGGGAGTAGGACTGGGTGTGGAGAAGGACACAGTGAAAGAGAAATCATTCACAATGTGTGAAGAGATCATGAGTTTTTAATTTTTGCTGCCAACCCTGGTCAAATGCCTCTCCTCTGCGAGTCCATAATTCTCTATCACAGCATGTATCACGTCAATCTGGAACTGCTCGTTCACTGTATTTGGTTTACGGAATCTATTTTTTAAATTAGAAACACAGTAACTTGTATTTGAATACTTAAAATGGGCCAGTTATGCTGTGCCAGGCACTTGACATGCATTTATTCATCTAAAGATCAACAAGCGAGATAACTGCCTTGATTACCCCAATTCATCCAGGAGGAAAAAGTTAAGAAAGCTGCCCAAAGGCAATCAAGCTTGAAAGGGGTAGAGCCAAGACTGGAACCCGAGGGGATATAGTTCTGCCCTCTCAGCCTCTTCACTCTGAGAGCTTTTCAGATACTGTTGATGACACAACATCTAGTCTTCGGATTCACTTGTCATTTACTTCACTTCACTGAAGGGAAATATCTATCACAGACTCTTGGAACTTGGCTTCCAGATTGGAACAAATCCCTCTTTCCATGCTGATAATTAATAACACAGATGTTTCATATCTTTCTGGTCATCCTTCCCCCTTAGAAAAAAAAAAGGTGTGGGTTAACAGAGGTAAGAACTTGATTTTTCGCCTCAGCCCTGTCATTTGCAGCGTGACCTTGGCATCCCAGCCCTCTCATGATGAAGCCATTGGGACTAGAATGTCTAACATCCTCCAGTTCTGTAGGTCTGGGGTTTTATCCCGTTCACCTTACCTTTATCCTCATGAAATGCCTTTGTATTATAGGAAACATTTAATCCAAATTTCTTGAATGGACAAACTTAAGAATCCACACATTAGAATCTCAGAAGAGAAGAGGACAACTAGCCCATCAAATTCTTATTGTCTCAGGGGAAAAAAAAAAAAAAAAAAAGATCCAGCTATCTTCTTCCATCCATTAGTTCTTGCTAATTCCAGGTTTCTGATTTCAGCTGCCTTTATTGGACATCCAAAAGCCGGTGATTCACTACATAGTTTAGCATTTACTTTGTAGACTCAAAACAGACTTCTGCTGGGCCCCTCTCTGCAGCTTTCATGTGCCCTAAATCCAGCCCACCCCCAGGACAGCTATTAGGTCGACCATCTGTTTTTAAGTGCTGATGCATACCCATCCCTGGGCCATATCTCCAGAGTGAGACAAATGTTTGTTAAAAGGCAGAAGCAACTGCTTACAATTCACTTCTTCAAAGCACTGCCTACAACACTTTTGCTCCCACCTAGTAGTGCTTCCTCAAAATACCCTCTCTGTGCTATAGTAGGACTTCAAAGGAGCAGTTTCTGCAAGTCTCTTCACTTCCTATAGTAGCACATTCCTGACATTTAGATTTAGGAGGCTCCCAATTCGCCCCCACCCCATGCCAAACAAAACACATGGTTGAAATCTAATTTCTTACTCTCGGAAAATAAAAAGTATGCAATTTTATAAAAATGTCATGGCAAGCATTCTCAATTACACGGTTAATATCCAGTCACAGACTCCAAACATATACTTTTTTCTTATATAAAAGTGTATATGTTTGCAACCTAAAAGCATCCAGTCATTAAAATTTTATAACTGGGCTAAAAGTTTCTGGTCAATTTAATCCCATCATTTTAATTTAGAAACACAAGTAATGAGAGCCTCGTGGCAAGCTTCAAAGAATAAACAGAATTTCCAGACTGTAAAAGGAGCTAGAAATGATTCAGTCCATCATTTTCTTTCACTCAGTGGGGATTTCAGATGCTCAAGAAAAATTTTTTAATGTATGTGATATGTAAGTCAATGATATACAAGTAGTTATAAAAATTAAGCAAAATGTACTTAAAACTGAGAAACTAAAATATGCATAAAAACCTTATGCAATTAAACAGTTTATGTATATAAAAGGCAAATAATTAAAAATAATTACTTCTAAATACATATGAGAGTGCTTAAGGTGATAGGATACAGCCCTGGAAAACAAGAGTTCAATGTTATCATTTTATAAGAGATCACATGCAAAGAGAGAGAGGGGACAGACACAAAATAAGATACAGGGAATGTAGCATCAAATTTAAAATTAAAGCAAGGATAAGAGTCCCTTCAAACCCTAAATTCTAGAGCAGACAACGCACCAAAATGAAGGACCACAGCTGCTGAAGTGGGCGTGCTGGTGGAACCCTGATAAATCTGGAGGTTGGGTGCGGAAGGCAGGTGTGTGGGATGTTTGAGTGACAGGTCTAAGAAAGAGAGGAAACAGCAGTCACCTCCAGTGGTGTCCTAGATGAGTCTCATTTGGGATTATGACTTTGAGCACATCAGATAGACCGACAGGAGAAGCCTTCACGGGGCCACTTTCAAGGGGCCTGAAAGGACTCCAGGAGACAACAGACTGAAGTTTCATTAACTGCTGAGCTTCAGATAAATGTAGAAAGTTGCTTTCAGGAAGGCAAATGACACCCTTTGCAGCATATTCTCTACAAAAAGAAAAGCAACAGTCAACGAATAGCTTTTCAGTTCAGTTGTGTCTGACTCCTTGATACCCGGTGGACTGCAGCATTCCATGCTTGCCTGTCCATCACCAACTCCCACAGCTTACTCAAACTCAGGTCCATCGAGTTGGTGATGCCATCCAACCATCTCATCCTCTGTCATCCCCTTCTCCTCCTACCCTCAATCTTTCCCAGCGTCAGGGTCTTTTCAAATGAGTCAGTTCTTTGCATCAGGTGGCCAAAGGATTGGAGATTCAGCTTCTGCATCAGTCCTTCCAATGAATATTCGGGACTGATTTCCTTTAGGATGGACTGGTTGGATCTCCTTGCAGTCCAAGGGATTCTCAAGAGTCTTCTCCAACACCACAGTCCAAAAGCATCTTCAGTGCTCAGCTTTTTTTATAGTACAACTCTCACATCCATGCATGACTACTGGGAAAAAAAATAAAAACAAACATAGCCTTGACTAGATGGGCCTTTGTTGGCAAAGTAATGTCTCTGCTTTTTAGTATGCTGTCTAGGTTGGTTATAACTTTCCTTTCAAGGAGCAAGTGTCTTTTAATTTCATGGTTACAGTCACCACCTGCAGTGATTTTGGAGCCCCAAAAATAAAGTTTCTCACAGTTTCCATTGTTTCCCCATCTATTTGCCATGAAGTGATGGGACCATGATCTTAGTTTTCTGAATGTTGAGTTTTAAGCCAACTTTTTCACTCTCCTCTTTACTTTCATCAAGAGGCTCTTTAGTTCTTCTTTGCTTTCTGCCATAAGGATGGTATCATCTGCATATCTGAGATTATTGACATTTCTCCTAGCAATCTTGATTCCAGCCTGTGCTTCATCCAGCCCAGCATTTCACATGATGTACTCTGATTATAGGTTAAATAAGCAAGGTACAATATACAGCCTTGACGTACTTCTTTCCTGATTTGGAACCAGTCTGTAGCTCCATGTCCAGTTCTAACTATTGCTTCTTGACCTGCATACAGATTTCTCAGGAGGCAGGGCAGGTGGTCTGGTATTCCCATCTCTTGAACAATTTTCCACAGTTTGTTGTGATCTACACAGTCAAAGGCTTTGGCATAGTCAATAAAGCAGATGTTTTTCTGGAACTCTCTTGCTTTTTTGATGATCCAACGGATGTTGGCAATTTGATCTCTGGTTCCTCGCCTTTTCTAAACCAGTTTGAACATTTGGAAGTTCATGGTTCACATACTGTTGAAGCCTGGCTTGGAGATTTTTGAGCATTACTTTACTAGTGTGTGAGATGAGTGCAATTGTGTGGTAGTTTGAACATTCTTTGGCATTGCCTTTCTTTAGGATTGGAATGAAAACTGACCTTTTCCAGTCCTGTGGCCACTGCTGAGTTCTCCAAATTTGCTGGCATGTTGAGTGCAGCATTTTCACAGCATCATCTTTTAGGATTTGAAACAGCTCAACTGGAAATCCATCACCACTACTAGCTTTGTTCATAGTGATGCTTCCTAAGGCCCATTTGACTTCGCATTCCAGGATATCTGGCTCTAGGTGAGTGATCACACCATTGTGGTTATCTGGGTCATGAAGATCTTTTTTTATAGTTCTTCTGTGTATTCTTGCCACCTCTTCTTAATATCTTCTGCTTCTGTTAGATCCATACCATTTCTGTCCTTTATTGAGCCCATCTTTGCATGAAATGTTCCCTTGGTATTTTTTATTTTCTTGAAGAGCTCTCTAGTCTTTCCCATTTTATTGTTTTCCTCTATTTCTATGCATTGATCACTGAGGAGGCTTTCTTATCTCTCCTTGCTATTCTTTGGAACTGTGCATTCAAATGGGTATATCTTTCCTTTGCTCCTTTGCCTTCAGCTTCTCTTCTTTTCTCAGCTATTTGTAAGGCCTCTTCAGACAGCTATTTTGCCTTTTTGCATTTCTTTTTCTTGGGGATTGGTTTTGATCACTGCCTCCTGTACAGTGCCACAACTGTCCATCCACAGTCCTTTAGGCACTCTATCAGATCTAATCCCTTGAATCTATTTGTCACTTCCACTGTATAATCATAAGGGATTTGATTAAGGTCATACCTGAACAGTTTAGTTATTTTCCCTACTTTCTTCAATTTAAGTCTAAATTTGGCAATAAAGAATTCATGATCTGAGTCAGCTCCCGGTCTTGTTTTTGTTGACTGTATACAGCTTCTCCATCTTTGGCTGCAAAGAATATAATCAATCTGATTTCAGTTTTGACCATCTGGTGATGTCCATTTGTAGAGTCTTCTCTTGTGTTGTTGGAAAAGGGTGTTTGCTATGACCAGTGCGTTCTCTTGGCAAAACTGTTAGCCTTTGACCTTCTTTGTTTTGTACTCTAAGGCCAAATTTGCCTATTACTCCAGGTATCTCTTGACTTCCTACTTTTGCATTCCAATCCCCTATGATGAAAAGGACATCTTTTTTGGGTGTTAGTTCTAGAAGGTCTTGTAGGTCTTCACAGAACCATTCAACTTCAGCTTCTTTAGCATTACTGGTTGGGGCACAGACTTGGATTACTGTGATATTGAACGGTTTGCCTTCTGTCATTTTTGAGTTTGCACCCAAATACTGCATTTCAGACTCTCTTGTTGACTGTGAAGGCTACTTCATTTCTTCTAAAGGGTTCCTGCCCACAGCAGTAGATATAATGGTCATCTGAGTTAAATTCAGCCATTCCAGTCCATTTTAGTTCACTGTTCCTAAAATGTCGATGTTCAGTCTTGCCATCTCCTATTTGATCTCTTCCAATTTACCTTGATTCATGGACCTAACATTTTAGGACCTAACCTAACATTCCAGGTTCCTTTGCAATATTACTCTTTACAGCATCAGACTTACTTCCATCACCAGTCACATCCACAACTGGGTGTTGTTTTCACTTTGGCTCCATCCCTTCATTTCTCCACTCTTCTCCAGTAGCATATTGGGCACCTACCAACCTGGGAAGTTCATCTTTCAGTGTCCTATCTTTTTGCCTTTTCGTACTGTTCAAGGTGTTCTCAAGGCAAGAATGCTGAAGTGGTTTGCCATTCCCTTCTCAAGTGGACCACGTTTTGTCAGATCTCTCCACCATGACCCGTCTGTCTTGGTGGTCCTACACAGCTGCACTCAGTGCCCCCTACCCTGCAACAGGTCACCGCCAATCCACACCTCAGCCAGAGACTCCTAGACACATGGAAAAGTCTGGGTCAGGCTCTGGCGGGGGCACTGCTCCTGTCTTCTGGGTCCTGGTACACAAGAGGGTTTGCTTGTGCCCTCCAAAATTCTGTTTCCCCGGTCCTGTGTAAGTTCTGCCAGCTCTGTGGTGGGGTTAATGACGACCTCCTCCTAGAGAACTTATGCCATTCCCAGGTCTGTGCATCCAGAGCCCCTGCAAGTAGCTACTAACCAGTAATAAAAACTGACTGTCTATACAGTCCACAAAATTCTCCAGGCCAGAATACTAGAGTGGGTAGCCTTTCCCTTCTCTGGGGGATCTTCCCAACTCAGGAATCTAACCCAGGTCTCCCACACTGCAGGTGGATTCTTTATCAGCTGAGCCACAAGGGAAGACTGTCACAAGGGGTAAAGTGATTATGAGTACCACAAAGATGTCTGGTACTTCAACTGATAGGTAGCTGAGCCTGAACACGTGTTTGCATCCTAGCATAACAAAGGGTTTCCAAGAACAACACAAGACTAGTTTTACTAATCACCTGAATCCAAGCAACACTGACTGGGGCCTGTCATACAGTGTGAATCTAACAGAAAAGGGCCTTTCTGCCTTACTCCACCACAGACTACCAGGAAATTGTGATACCTTTAGAACACAAGGATCACCAAAAGGGGATTGTGCCTGAAAAAAAAAAGCTGATGCAAGGCCTCTTTGAGCCCAAAACAGAGTAGAAAGCTAGTAAAGAAATGATGCCCACGTGATTTCACTGCATCCGGAAATACCTGAAGATAATGCTCAGGGCAATGGAGTTTCTGCTTTAATGGATCTAAGTATTAAACCAACAAAATCTAGATGTGCAGTGACCTTATTTCTCTGGTGAATCTGGAGAAACATTAGTTACAGGCAATGCTTTAACGTGGTCTAACTATTAGCCACTAATAAATAACAAAAGGGAAGCTACCATCATATACCCTTTGTGTCTCTGCCCATCTCCCTTCTAGCTCCCCTATGCCAAACAGGAGGAGGTGCTCATCAGGTTGGTCAGAAACGGAGGTACTGATGGGTCATGGTGCCTCTTGGGCAGGATGGTCATGCCTCACAAGGCAAGGACCTATGAATCATGCCCTCCTGAAACTCCTCTTGCTCTCCCTTGTAGCAGAATTGAAGAGCTGAGCTGGAATATGCATTTGGTGGCCTGTGTCCACCTTCACTCCCAGATGTCACACAGCCCCATCCAGGGCTGTCCCATCTCTCTCTGTCCCATGGCACATCTAAACATATGAGTCCCAAGTTTTGGAAGGGAGTAGAAGAAGGGTGGATGGAAGAGGAAGTTTAACTTGAACCTCTCAACTAAGTCATACTGTCATAGAGAGTGAAGTAAGTCAGAAAGAAAGAAAAACAAATGTCATACATTAAGGCATATATGTGGAATCTGAAAAAAAAAAAAGGTATAGACAACCTTATTCATAAAGCAGAAATAGAGAAACAGATGTAAAGAACAAGTGTATGGATACCAAGAGAGCAAAGGTGGAGGTGAGATGAATTGGGAGATTGGGACTGACGTATGCACACTATTGATACGATGTATAAAAAAGACAATTCATGAGACCCTACTGTATAAAAATAAAATAAAAGCAAAATACCATCCAAACTAAATAAACTAAGTCAGATACCCTAATTTGCTCTTTGACCTGAGTTCTATTTTGCAAGAAGGGACTTTGCTCCAGTTGCTCATCACGTAATCCCTTCCTCCATGTGGAAGAAACGTGATTGGTAGGCAGCATTCATTTACATGCATCAAATATATCAACACCCTCTGCCATCAGCCCTAATAACTGTCATAAGAATATTAATTCTGAAGACAATAAAAATCGATAGACAGATAATTTAAATAAGTGCCCTGGGAATTACACGAGCCCAGAGAACTTTTCTGTATCACAAACCCGTGTCAAACTCTTTCCCTATTTTTCTCCCATTACAATACTGTGAATGATAATATGACTGCTTAATGCTCTCTGCCAAGAAAAATTTCCCAGAGGGAATCTATTTTTATCGGTGCCTCTGCGGGAAAGATTCCATTAACACATTCCCTCTGACCACTTAAGGAACCATTCTCCACCTGCCACTATGCACCCATTACACATCTCAAATACACCTGTTTTATACAAATTTATCTGAAGTGTGTGTGTATATATCTATATAGACAGATATATTTTGACCATATAAAACTACAAAATCCATCATTTTGGTGATTTGCCACATCCCAAAAACACATCTCTGCTGAATTTTCTAAAAACAAACAGTTAAGCCGTATTTCATGAAAAGCGTCAATGTGCCCATTGCTCCTCTGATTTCTAAGGGTCATCCTATTTCCACTCACCACTTGAGGAAAATTGAGAATATTTCAGGTACTTATCAAGCACCTACAGACACAGTACTAGGTCTGTTGTGGAGATACAAACATGATGCCCACAAAGATTTTTAGCAGAATTCCCAGGAGTTGCTTAGAAATGATGGCGATTCCAGCAAGCTGAGTCAGAGGGAGCCCAGCTGGAAGTGGCTGGGAGACTGATACACACGAGGACAACAGGGTGTAGGATCCCCCCTCCACTTGGATTTTCCCTGTGATTTCATGGGTGGGAGTGGGGGTCACGCTTTAACCACCCTAGACATTCAAAGTGGTGTCTATGGCAGAGCCAAGACTAGGTGCCACTTGGTGTGTTGACCACAACAACTTATCACCAAAATTGACCTTGGTCTGGAAAAACCGATTCTACTTTGGAAAGTTAGTACTTCAGTCACAGTGACAAAGAACACATGCACTTCTCTTTGTTTTATTTTAAGCTCTTCTATCAAGTCATCTTGGACAGCCAGGTCATCGCAACTCTAACCACCTCACCATGGGACTCACAGTGAGCCTCAGATGGTTCAAAACTCAACTCTATAAAATTTACCCAATTTGGCTCCATAAACACCCCAAAGCATACTACAATAATATTTAATTTCTCAGAATAAGAGAATCTAAAAAGTCATGCAATATAGTATTTAAAATATATTTAGTATTATAAAGTATTTGTAGCTGAAGTGAAATGAAGTTTGGATTGTTTCAGAGTAATCTGACTGTTTTCAGGAAGACTGGGTAGGTGTAGAGAGGAAACAAGATTTGTTCACATGGAGATCGTTAATGAAGCTCAGTGATGGGTAAATTAAGCTGCGCATACTCTTCAATTTACTTTTGTGTGCACCTAATTTTCTATAATAAATTGCTTTTTTGAAAAATGCAGCTGCTATTGGGACATTAATTCTAATCTGTAACCCTATAGGTATCCAATCAAACATGTTCTATCAAAGAACCAGTTGTCAACTTCTTTTGAATTATCTCCTCAGGGCCAGTGTAAATGATGATATAAATAGTATCTGTTAATCAACAAACACTTGAGTTGCTATTATGGGAAAGCACCGTTGGGAATTAGAGGTGAATCAAATATAGATCCAGTCCCCAACCAGCTTTTAGCCTAAAAAAGATGTGTGTGTGCTCAATCATGTCCAGCTCTTTGCAACCCCATAGACTGTAGGCCACCAGGCTTCTCTGTCCATGAGATTTCCCAGGCAAGAATACTGGAGTGGATTGCCATTTCCTCCTCCAGGGGATTTCCTGACCCAGGGATTGAACCTGGGTCTCCTGTATGGGCAGACAGATTATTTACCAATGAGACACCAGCTTGAACACTGGAGAGTAAAACAAGGAAGTGTTAAGTGCCACAGACAAAGTTCTATGAGAGAGACTTATATAATGGTAACAGTATGTCCAAGATGAAGAGAGATGGCCAGGATTCCTGAGCCCACTATTGGCACTTGTCATAGACTCAGTTCAGTTGCTCAGTCGTGTCTGACTCTTTGCAACCCCGTGAATCGCAGCACACCCGGCCTCCCTGTCCATCACCAACTCCCGGAGTTCACTCAGATTCACATTCATTGAGTCCGTGATGCCATCCAGCCATCTCATCCTCTGTCATCCCCTTCTCCTCCTGCCCCCAATCTCTCCCAGCATCAGAGTCTTTTCCAATGAGTCAACTCTTTGCATGACGTGGCCAAAGTACTGGAGTTTCAGCTTCAGCATCATTCCTTCCAAAGAAATCCTAGGGCTGATCTCCTTTAGAATGGACTGGTTGGATCTCCTTGCAGTCCAAGAGACTCTCAAGAGTATTCTCCAACACCACAGTTCAAAAGCATCAATTCTTCGGTGCTCAGCTTTCTTCACAGTCCAACTCTCACATCCATACATGACCACAGGAAAAACCATAGCCTTGACTAGACGGACCTTAGTCGGCAAAGTAATGTCTCTTGAATATGCTATCTAGGTTGGTCATAACTTTTCTTCCAAGGAGTAAGCGTCTTTTAATTTCATGGCTGCAATCACCATCTGCAGTGATTTTGGAGCCCCCCAAAATAAAGTCTGCCACTGTTTCCACTGTTTCCCCATCTATTTCCCATGAAGTGATGGGACCGGATGCCATGATCTTCATTTTTTGAATGTTGAGCTTTAAGCCATAGACTAAGTCACCTCAAAATGTGTCTCTCATGTTTTCTAACAATCTTCCTGTGTGTGTGTGTGCGTGTGTGCGTGTGTGTGTGTGTGTGTGTGTGTGTGTATGTGCACATATTCAAATTCTAAAACAGAAGCTTTGGGGGAATGGCCAAGACGGCAGAGTAGAAAGACCCTGAGCTTACCACCTCCCCTGGGAAAAATGAGATAACAGTGGAATAATTTTTAAATGGAGGAAAAGGGTAAAACCCCAGAAGAATGGCTAAGTGGAGATAATCAATCTACCCAAGAAAGAGTTTACAGTAATGATCATTAAGATGCTCAAACAACTTGGGAGAAGAGTGGACATACACAGTAAGAAGTTTAACACTGAGGTAGAGAATATAAAGAACCAAACAGCTAAAGAATATATTAACTGACACTTTAAAATGCACTAGAAGGAATCAACAGTAGGTTAGATGATATAGAGGAATGCATCAGTGAACTGAAAGACAGAATGGTAGAAATGACTCACAATGAACAGAAATAAAGGAAAATAGTTTTTTTCAATGAGGACAGTTTAAGAGATCTCTGGGAAAACATCAAACATACTACAATTTACATTATTATCTCTTCCCAGAAGGAGAAGAGATATAGAAAGAGGTAGAGAACATATTTGAAGACATAAGAGCTTAAAACTTCTCTAATATAGGAAAGAAAAAGTCTATGAAGCACAGAGAGTCACAAACAGGATGAATTCAAAGAGTACCACACCATGACACTTTGTAATTAAAATGACAAAAATTAAAGATAGGATGTTAAGAACAACAAGGGAAAAGCAACTAGTTACATACAAAAGAATGCTCATAAGGCTATCAGCTGACTTTTCAGCGGAAACTCTGCTGCCCAGCAGACAGTGTCATGATATATTTAAAATGATGAAAGGAAAAAGCTTACAACCAAGAATACTCTGTGCAGCAAGGTTATCATTCAAATTTGAAGGAGAGATAAAAGAGTTTTAGAGACCAGCAAAAGCCAAGAGTTCAGCACCACTAAACAGGCTTTACAAGAAAAGTTAAAGGGACTTCTCTAAGCAGAAAAGAAAGACCACAACTAGAAATATGAAAATTACAAAAGGAAAACTCTCATTGGTAAAGGCAAATATAAGGTAAAGACAGGAAATCAACCATGTAGAAAGTTAGTAGGAAGGTTAGAAGACAAACGTACAATAAGCAGTTAAGGGATAAGAAAACAAAAGGACGCAAAACAGAATGTCAAGAACATTATATACACACACCCACACACATACACTGGTGAAGGCAGTGGCACCCACTCCAGTGCTCTTGCCTGGAAAATCCCATGGACAGAGGAGCCTGGTGGGCTGCAGTCCATGGGATCACTAAGAGTCGGACACGACTGAGCGACTTCACTTTGACTTTTCACTTTCATGCATTGGAGAAGGAAATGGCAACCCACTCCAGTGTTCTTGCCTGGAGAATCCCAGGGATGGGGGAGCCTGGTGGGCTGCAGTCTTCGGGGTCGCACAGAGTCGGACACGACTGACGTGACTTGGCAGCAGCAACATACACATGCTGGAGTATTACTCAGTCCTTATAAAACAAAATCACACCATATGCAACTATATGGATGGACTAGAAGGTATTACGCTAAGTGAAATAAGTCAAACACAGGAAGACAAATACTGTATGATTTGACTTCTATGTGGAATCTAAAAACAAAACATATAAGCAAATTTAACAAAACAGATACAGAATCACAGAGAACAAACAGACGGTTGCCAGAGGCAGGGAGAGTAGGAGTGTAAAAGATACAGATGAGTGTGTTTAATAGGTACAAACTCGCAGTCACAAAATAAATGAGTCACTGGTGTGAAATCTACAGTGTGGGGAAGAGAGTCAATAATGAAGTATTATCATTATATGGTGACAGATGGTAGCTGGACTTCATTATGGTGATCATTTTGAAATGTATAGAAATATCAAATCACTATGCTGTACACCAAGAACTAACATGGTGTTGCAGGTCAATTTTACTTCAAAAACAAACTCTTAGAAAAAGAGATCAGATTTGTGGTTACCAGAAGTCAGCGGTGGGTGAGGCGAGAGAGAACTAGATAAAAGTTGTCAAAAAGTATAAACTTTCTGTTATGAGATTCATAAATATTAAGGGTATGTGAGTGAGTGAGTGAAAGTCGCTCAGCTGTGTCTGACTCTTTGTGACCCCATGGACTACAGTCCATGAAATTCTCCAGGCCAGAATACTGGAGTGGGCAGCCTATCCCTTCTCCAGGGGATCTTCCCAACCCAGGGATCGAACCCAGGTCTCCCATATTGCAGGCGGATTCTTTACCAGCTGAGGCACAAAGGAAGCCCAGGAATACTGGAGTGGGTAGCCTATCCCTTCTCCAGCAGATCTTCCCAACCCAGGAATCGAACCGGGGTCTCCTGCATTGCAGATGGATTCTTTACCAACTGGGCTATGAGGGAAGGGAATGTGTAACATGATAAATACAATTATCAATCAGTTCAGATCAATCAGTTGCTCAGTCATGTCCAGCTCTGCGTCTCCATACACTGCAGCACGCCAGGCCTCCCTGTCCATCACCAACTCCCGGAGTTTACTCAAACTCATGTCCATGAGTCGGTGATGCCATCCAACCATCTCATTCTCTGTCATCCCCTTCTTCTCCTGCCTTCAATCTTTCCCAGCATCAGGGTCTTTTCCAATGAGTCAGTTCTTCACATCAGGTGCCCAAAGGATTGGAGTTTCAGCTTCAGCATCAGTCCTTCCAATGAATATTCAGGACTGATATCCTTTAGGATAGACTGGTTGAATCTCCTTGCAGCCCAAGGGACTCTCAAGAGTCTTCTCCAACACCACAGTTCAGTTTTCAATGCTGCATGTTTAATATGAAAGCCGTTAACAGAATAAATTCTAATAGTTCTCATCACAAGGAACAAATTTGTTTCCTTTTATTTTGTATCTATAAGATTTAATGAATGTTCATTAAATTTCCTGTGGAAATCATTTCATGGTGTATGTAAGTCAAATCATTATGCCATGCATAAGTCCTCTACATACGAATTGATTTTGTTCCAAGAACAAGTTGGAACAAAAGTCCAATTATTTGTTCGTTAAGTCCAACAAAGTTAGCTTAAGTATCCAAGTAACACAATCCGAACTGCTGCTTTTACGCTTGCTTCCGGACACCCTGAGCTTGAAATAAAGATGTTACATTACTGTACTCTATACAGTGCATGCATGCTAAGTCGCTTCGCTCACATCTGACTCTTTGTGACCCTATCGACTGTAGCATGCCAGGCTCCTCTGTCCATGGGATTCGCTGGACACGACTACTGGGGAGAGTTGCCATGCCCTTCTCCCGGCCGTCTTCCCGACCCAGGGATCAAGTCCAGGTCTCACAGCTCCTGCACGGGCGAGCAGGTTCTTTACCACTAGTGCCACCTGGGAACAGTAAAGTACACAAAAGCACAACCGCTTGCAGAGGGTGCGCGTGCATGACAATGTACACCAGACACACGAGCTAACCTATGTGAATGGACACTTAAAGACACAGCTGCATCACTGAAAGTTCGCAATGTGAAGGTTCATATGTAGGCGACTTTACTGTACACCTTAAATAGTGCTCTATGCCAATTATAGCTCAATAAAATTGGAAGGAAAAAAATCTAATACAGAGACTTTAAGCCAAACATTAAAACTCACAGCATGCCAAGTTTGTTAGCCTGAGGAAGCAAGGTGTTCCTTGGGGCTGGAGTCAGACCTCCATCTACCTGCTTCCTGCTGCTTCCCTCTAGAAAAAGGCAGAGTAGCCTTCAGCCCCCTTCCCCTCAGCTCACATCCTCACCCACCAGACTGTAGCATTCTGAAAGAGAGATGAACCCAGCAAAGAAGAATTTAAACAAAAGCACGTTGAGAAAAGAGTACGTTTTCCCTTCAGGCTATGAGCAATAGTCAGAACGGTGTAACCTATATCTCCTTTCTGCTGGACTTCGCTGGAACTCACTGGGCTGCCTGTGGGATTGGGGTGGGGGGTGGAGAGGAGAAGCAACTTTTCTCCTCTAAAACAGGAACAAGCCTCAGTTTTCTGCAGAGTCCTCTTTGTGGGAGGAAAACAGAAAGTCAGTCCAAAATGAGTTAATCACAAGAGAGGCTTTAACTCCCCCAAAAGACAAAATCTAATAAACAAGTCATGTACAAACACCTGCACTTCTAACCTCTTCCATTTTTATATTAAATCCTGTGTGCCTGGTGCTGCTATCCCATAAGGATCCTGAGGAATCCTTTCTGTCCTTGACCCAGGTCACTTTCTCTCCCCTCCCCTCCCAACTCAGAAATGAGAGAAAGAACAGATGAGAAGAGTTCGGATTTTCCATCACAGGCACACACAGAGCACTGAATGAGATGCTTATTCCCTGCTGGAACTCCTCATATCTTACAATTGTTTCCTTTGTGCGTTTTTATCCTTCTCACAGGAAATTAAAAATAAACATCTTAAGGGCTATCACTATTTCTGACCTGATGCAGAACCTTAACTAGAATTCAGTTTTGTATTTTTTAACACAGACGTTATTTTCTCTATATACAAGGATGAACCAATTTCTACATTCGTTAATCCATGACTACATCTGACAGGATTACAGTCATCCCAGTATATTTACTATATAGACTCAGGGTGCTACCATTAATGTATGAAATGAAGTTATATATTTTCAGTGACTCCATTCATGAAAATGCCTCTTCCATCACAGCTGCTTATTGTGAACTCAGCTGTTTGTTTAATATTACAGTTCAAGAGCCACGTTTCAAGGGCAATGCAAGTTTCACTATGCATCACTGTCTAAAAGATAGTGACAGACCAGCTAAGCAAAAATCTGGGATTTTATAGGCTTGACACAGTGTAAAATCTTCCACATGCCAAGGGAAACCTTTTTCAACACTGATGAGGATTACTGAAAAAGTAAGATACCTAAGAAGATATCCAAATGTTGGCTGAAGCAGATCATTCTTTCTATAAAATCAAGACATCAGGAAGATACACTTGCCCTCCAAAACAGTGAATCTTGTTATAGATATTGGCCAGCCCAGAAAGTTGAATCCCATATCGAGTCAAAAAGTTAAAGAGAATAATTCATATTACTATTGAAGAAATATGCAAGGATGAGGAATCCATTTCTTTTTTTAACCTTAATGCGTGCAATTTTACCTGCCATTGCTACTTTGGAATGGAAACAATGAAACTGAGTGGTAGCCAGCTTAGTCTTTGGGCTGCTACCATTGCAGGGATTGTTTCTACTGCTGCTATAGAAAATCAACCAAAGCTATGTTTACTTAACTGGAAAGAGGTGTTCATGGAACAGCGGTAGAGGGGGAGAAAGCAGGAAATAGAGCTCACATAACCCACATAAATGCAGGTTACACTGAGCCAGGCAATCAAACTGTCCATAAGAACTCTCCTTTCCTCCCCCACACATGTACTCACTTAAAGGGAAATAAAGAGCATCATGAGTATGATTGGGTTTCCCTGGTGGTTCAGCAGTGAAGAATCTGCCTGCCAATGCAGGAGACGTGTGTTCAATACCTGGGTTGGGAAGATCCCCTGGGGAAGGAACTGGCAACCCATTCCAGTATTCTTGCCTGGAGAATCCCATCAACAGAGGAGCCTTGCAGGCTACAGTCCATGGGGTCACAAGAGTCGGACACAACTTAGCAACTAGAAAGGCTCCCAAGGATGGAAAGAGAGTAATCTAATTCCTTCCATAACTTTCGGAGAAACACATACACATCTCCACAAGTTGATTAAAATAATATATACTGGCAACCAAGGTCATAGGTAAACTGTCAAGTTCAACCATTGAGAACTTTATTGAGAAAGTATTTGGTACAAAGCCACAGTCAGTATCTCTGATTTTATCCCATTTCACTGAGTACCAGAACACTGTTCATTTTATCCAAGTAAATAATACATAGAAAAATCATCATTTCTATGACTGACAATTGCTCACAATAAACAAACCACCTTAAGTCAGTTCAATAGCACTATTTTGGATATTGTACACACAAGCAAACGAACAATTATCAATAGCCATGGCTGGACAGTTTACCATCACTTGCAGGCTTAGATTTAAACTTCTTTACCGTTTAAAACTTTGAGAAGTAGAATGACTTTGCTGACCCTAACTAACTGACCTTGTGAATTTTTCATCATGTTGTACCTGCAGTTTGCTTTAGCAGAGTGAAAATGTGGTTTTCTCTCCTTGTCTTCTGACTCATCTCTGGAGACATGCATTCAATTCTATTCTACACCTGTTCTTCAGAAGGATGTTCTTCAATGACGGACATTTTTATCATCTTGCATGGTCATGAGAGAAAAACTGAGAAAGATAAAGCCGTAGAGATTTTTCTGGCAAACACACAAGATCTAATGATGTTTTCTTTTACAATCTATGGCTATAATTCATTAGTAGGTCTAACCCTTCGTCCAGCTAGCCTCTTTTGAATCTTCCTGTTTATATACAAGTTAATATGTTTAGAATGTTAAGGATTTCACTTCACCTAATCTTAGCTAAGGAACTACAACAAACATAAACAGGAAGACTGGGAAAAAAAATTAATTTATTAAGTAGACCCAGGTTAGATGTACCAATAAAGTGAGCCTCCAATCTGGAAAAGACAGTGACTGCCTTTTGTACCAACCTGTATATTCTTGTTTTTTCTTTCTAGACTATTTTAAAACAGGGTCTATAAATAAACAATTGTTAAATAGAGTAGGGTAGTGATTTCTCATGATTGTTTAACGATGCAATAAAAAAAAGTTAAATCTAAATATCATCTGACTTCATTTAAAAAAGAAAACATTACTATAACTATAAAATTAAAATGTCTGGTCATCAGACTCCAACTCACTCTGTTTATGCTAAACTTACATCAAATTCACACTAAAAATGATGAGAGCTTTGGAAAAGATAAGATCTTTTAGACAAGCCCATCACTTTACAGTTATCATCATTACTCATTTCTTATAATCTCTGATACAGTCCATGATGATGTACAAGTTCAAATAATATCTGATGTATTTTTGACAGCTGCAATCTACCAATCTTTCTAAATAACAAATCCCAGGAATCACAGTGTATGAGCAAAAAGTACTTACATCTGGAGGATATGAAAGATGACTTGTTTTCATAATTCTGTTTCATGTTTTGATGAGATTATTTAAAAGCCATTATGACATACTCATGATTACTGGACCATAAAAAGACACCCCTGTTTAAATTCTCCTTAGCAATAGTTTCAGAACAGTAGTAGTATCTCAAAAAGTAGCTTTCTTTTTGTATTTTATTTGTCCAAATCATTTTGGCTTTTTAAATGCATCATAGTGATGATATACCTCCAGGAAGAATTATTTTAACACTTGATAAATATAATGACACATAAAAAATAAAGATGAATCATAAATAGATTCCCAGTAGTACTGTGATAATTCCACATTCAGTTGTAGCATAGAAACTTAATTCATCCAAGTGAAGTTTAAAATTATTCAGTTGGTTTCCAAACATTATCCTGTCTTACATTAACTGAAGTAACTTGGTAAGAATTGATACTTCAATAAAATTAAGTCTCCTAATCCAAGCAAATCCGATGTATCTCTTTTATTTTCCTCAGTGAAGATTTGCAATATAAGCTCCTTAAGTTTATTCTTAGTCATTCTATTTTTTGAATGGTTTTTCTCAACCCACAATATCTCCCATACATTGCTTGTAAATTGAGGAGCTTTCCATTTTTCTGTACTGTCGTGTTAAACAGCCAACTTGCCTCTTTATCTGTCTGTTATTGTGTTTCAGTTGATCTTTTTGGTTTTTCAAAAAAGAAAAATATTGATGCAAATATTGATAATTTTTTTCTTCTGGATCCATTTTTTAATAAGTTCCAATCATTAATACATTGATTAGTAGTTATTAAATGACACTGGTGATTAAAAAATAGTACTTTTGATATTTCACTATTAGGTATATTTGGCTCTTATTTTAAGCTACATATTCCATGCTATATTAAAAAAAAAACTTATTTGTCATAATTTACTGAGATTTTTCATTCAAACTTGATGATGTTGAATTTAATTCATTTCATTCAATTTTTTAAATTACCCATTGAGATAATTGTTGCTTTTCTCATGTGACTTTTTAATGCAATGCCTTTTGTCATACTCTTCTAATATTCATCCTTGAGTTAATGGACTTTGGGCTACTCGCTTCATATAGTAACCAGTGTTTGTGCTATCTTCTCACGTTAAAGGAACTTTACACATCACTGAATTTACAAATGTCCAACTAAAGAAGCCAGAAATTCATTTCTTCTGCTTCCCTTACAAAGAGAAGTCTCAACATACAACCAAGGATCAGTCCATTAGATATACGCTTGGAATAAGCAACTGTTAAAGCAAGTGCTGTGAAGAAACTGGTGTTGTGTAAGCTGCAGCCTGGCAAGGATGGTTCTGGGAAGTCCGGTTTTTAGGAAGCAGCAGTGGCCAGGCTCCCTCATCCTCCACAGCAGCACCTCAGCCCTGGATTCTGAGCCCAGCAGCAGAAGCCGAGAATCCGCCCTGGAGCAGACTCAAGCCTGGGTGTGAGCATCAGTCCTGGCTACAGAGCTCCTGCCCCAGTGAGACTCCGTAAGCTACATTTAGCCATTTTATCTCTGCTAAAGCTGGAATACCTTCTGTTCCAACTAAGATCTCTCCCTGATTGAATTAATTTGCCAAGTGCTTCAGTTTGCTTACTTTTAATTCAGAAGTTTTTACACAGTATTGACGAGAAAAATTGGTTTGTGATTTTCTTGGCTGAGGGGAAACAGCATGGAGGATCTGTCTTTTAAATATTGTTATTTAACTTTAGTAAAATGAACTGATTCGTGACTTTGGTAAAATTTAAGACGTTTACCTTTTTTCCCACCTGGAACCTATTAAATAGCTTGTGAATTGTCTATTCCTTAAATATTTGACAGAAATTCCCTCATATACATTTGTTTCATTCTTATACCATAGATAAAGGAGTATTTAGGTTTTTAAATTTTCTTCTTGAAGCAGTTTAGATAATTTAATTTTTTCTTTTCAAAAGCAATTATTTCATTTACATTTTTATAGTAACAAAAAAAATCTCAATTTTTAACCTCTATATCTGATTATATCTATTACAGAGCATTCATCAGCCCACCTCGTTCCTTTTAACTACGTTTTCTGGACTTTTTCTATTTTATTTTCCTTTCACATTTTAAAATTGAGGTTCCAATAACCAGTGTAATGGTAGAGAGTAGCAATTACAATAATGTCACCCTCTTGCAAAATTGCTTGCCATATACATGTTAGTTTTTTATTTCAAAAGAACTACCACAACAAGGTTATATATATAACCTTGTTATATATATACCAGTATATATATGGTAATTTTATAAACAGAAAAAGCCTCAGAGAGACTGAACTTGCCAAGGTAACTTAGGTCCATTTCTGATGCAGACTCTTCTCACTTCTCATTTTCACATGAAGATTAAAATAGTATCCTTGAGCTACTAATATTGGTATTTCTACATAACAGACACTGTTATAATGCCTTCTTATTTGGATCTCATTTAATAAAATAAAAAAGAAAAACACTAGGAGAGTACAATTACTCTTCCCATAGTTTAAACACTGAAGATAGTTAATTAACCAAAAGCAAAGGAAGTCTGGAGCAGAGGCCTCATTGATCGTCCAGATGAATGGAAAGAGGTTAACATTTCAGGTCTCCTTCAGCAGAAAACAAGCCCAGAATTAATGTTTAAGTCAGCTATCCATGGAGAAGACAAGAGAGAGAAAGAGGGAAAGGAAGAATAGAGGGAACGAGGAGGGAACAGAAATTGTTGGGAGGAGATTGGGAGGAACATGACAACCTATTTCAAGCAACATAGCATTTCTTTGTTAAAGATAAAAGTTTGCTTAAAATGGCTAAACAGACTTTACTCCAGACTACTGCAATAAGGGCTAAGACTTGCAATAGAGAAGAGAGACTGAATGCAGCTCCACTGAACGTAAGGCAGGAGAGTTCAAAATTAGAGGAGAGGGTGGAGATTGATGAGTCATCTGTGTGTGCTAACTGATGCTTAGTAAAGTTGGATGCCTCCCCTCACAGAGACAGAGAGATTGGGCCCCATGATTCTCCATGATTAGACTGCAAAGAGAGATGGCTCCTAGGTTCTAGAGAAAGACTTTCCTGGATTGTAGAAAATTTATATCTCAACCGGGCAGAGAAAAGAATTTACAGCTGCAAATTTTCTAATATAAATTACTCTAAGAAAATGAAGTCAGAGGCCTTCAAACCTGTCTACAGTTTACTCAAGCTGAGAGGAACATAAAGGCTGTGCTGGTCATCTTTGTCCTCCTAAGTCACATACATCAGCCCCAAGTCTCATCTATCTGGCTATCAAGAAATTGTCACATGTGTGTGGGGAGAGGGCCTCCCTTACCTCAGGGTTCTGTAAGAATCTCAGATGTTTAACACAATCGAGGACATGTCTTCTAGTTTGACAGAAGACATGGGCCTCTGTCTTCAGTCATACTAGATATCACGGACATGCCCAATGGCCAAGGTCTCATGGTCACCCCCTCCAAGGCTCAGAGCTCCCTGACCAGGACCACAGCTGTTGACAGTCTCCACGCTGCAATCTCACCATCCTTCAGGATCTGCCCTATGATCCATAACCTCCCACAGCAAAAAAAAGTCCAAGTATCAGCAGAACCCTGAGCTTCCCTGATAGCTCAGTTGGTAAAGAATCTGCCTGCAATGCAGGAGACCCCAGTTCAATATCTGGGTCGGGAAGATCCGCTGGAGAAGGGATGGGCTACCCACTCCAGTATTCCTGGGCTTCCCTTGTGGCTCAGCTGGTTAAGAATCTGCCTGTAATGTGGGAGACCTGGGTTCGATCCCTGGGCTGGGACCCCTGGAGAAGGGAACAGCTACCCACTCCAGTATTCTGGCCTGGAAAATTCCATGGACTGTATAGTCCATGGGGTCGCAGAGTCAGACATGACTGAACGATTTTCACTTTTTCACTTTCATCAGCAGAACCTACAAAGAACACTTTCTCTCTGAAGAGTAGCCTCCTGCCTTTCTCAGTCCCAATTTCCCCAAAAGCAAATGCTTTACATGGAGATTATTTTCTGAATATTTGCCAACTGTTGCTTTTAGTCCAGTCAACACAAAACTCTTAACTGAGAGTCTTGGAGCACAACATGTGGCCACCTTCATGATACACAACAGAGACAGTTCTTCACATTTCTTCCAGATCCCTATGGCAGAGACTAAAACAAAATAACAGTGTACCCTGACATAGACATGTGTGACTTTATTCAGAAATAAAAGCTTGAGAATTAAACACCCAAAGATTAACCATGCTGCCTTTTTTCAACTTGATAGTAAATTAATGGCTACTATCTTAAAATTTAAAAATTCATATTCCTTTCACATTACAATTATTTCTGTATTTTCTATGACAGCCAACAAAATATCATGGATTTCTTTTGAAAGAAGTAACAAAAGTTACAGAAATCATTAACCAAAGTGGAAAACAGCTTCATATCAATAATTTCTGCACTCAGAAGATGTATTTTTTTTTAGGTGAAAATTCAAAGTGATGAGCTTATATGCAATTGAGGCATAGCAATCCACATTTTCTCCATGACAGTCTTACCTCCAGTTGCCTTCGGGGAAATCAATGGTGTAAAGTCATATATATTGACAGAAACTTAACCATGCACTGGGACATTCTAGGATGAAAACTCTCTACTAATAACCTTATGTGTATTCCTGACAACAGAGTATCTGTTACAAACATGCTTCCACCTTCCACTGCCCACACTATAACCAGCCGCCACTGCAGCCTCATCTATTGAAATAATCCTGTAGATATTAGCCCAGAGGCTATGTCTTCTCTTTAAAATTTGGCTTCACAAGGCATCCAAAGGCAGGGCTCTGTAACAACCTAGAGGGATAAGTTGGAGAGGGAGGTGGGAGGGGGTTTCAGGATTGGCAGGGGGGGACACGTGTATACCTATGGCCAATTCATGCTGATGGCAAAACCATCACAATATTGTAAAGTCATTTTTCTCCAATTAAAATAAATAAACACATTTAAAAATAAAATAAAATTGTGCTTCAAACAGCGAAGAAAGCTCTGGGGAATTTGTCAGCTAACAATGCTTTTACTGAGAAGAAAACAAAGCTAACTGTGTTGCAAAGACCTTTCTTATTTTATATTTTCATTGTTTCATCCTTTTTCTTTCTTCCCAGAGACTTGCTCCTGTGTTCCTGCAACAAATCTTCCAATTAACTGAAAGTCAGTCCTGTCTAGATTGGATAACATTAATGCTTTTTATTTTAATCTAAGAATTGATGCTTTCAAACTGTGGTGTTGGAGAAGGCTCTTGAGAGTCTCTTGGACTGCAAGGAGATCCAACCAGTCAATCCTAAAGGAAACCAATCCTGAATATTCATTGGAAGGACTGATCCTGAAGTTAAGGCTCCAATACTTTGGCCACCTGGTACGAAGAGCCGACTCATTAGAAAAGACCCTGATGCTGGGAAAGATAGAAGCTAGGAGGAGAAGGGGACAACAGGATGAAATGGTTGGATGGCATCACTGACTCAATGGACAAGAGTCTGAGCAAGCTCCGGAAGTTGGTGATATACATGGACTACAGGGCTGCAGTCCATGGGGTAGCAAAGAGTCGGACATGACTGAGCGACTGAAAAACAACAACACTTCCTTTTATCTCCTCCTAGTCTTATAGACACATTAGTCTAAACTTCAGCCAAAATGGTGCCGTTCTTACAATCTTATTCCTGAAATCAGTGATGAAAGAAAGTACCTTTAAAATAACAAGTGGTTATTTAAATGGCTACTTTTTATTAAGAATAGAGAAATATTTACTTGGAAAACTGATTCCAAAATTGCATTTAGTTAACTGGATCACATGTATTTAGTGAATCTCCTGTAAAGTAAATACATAAAAAATTAAATAAAATGATAGATATGGAGGACGGATAGATGGATACACAGACAGACACTGGACTATTTTCCAACAACCTTAGAATTGTTCAATTACTTTCCAAAATAGCAATTTCTCCGCCTAAATGTTATCAAATTCTTCCTATTTTCCTTTTTTTCTCCTCTCCTGACTGCCAAATTTAAACTTCCAAATTTCAAATATACATTTCACACAGTCTTAATTCCATGAGCTACTGAGTGAAATAAGGATAAGGGATACCACACCCTGTATCGTAGATATTCTCAAGAGCATAGCACTGACTCCTGAGAAATCCTGCACTAAGGAAGTCTGTTTAGGTACATTTAGTCAGCATGTTCTAAGCTGACGTGACCTTGGAGCTCTCTTTTGGTGGATATTTTGAGAAAAATGGCTCTTTTCTACCTAACTTAGGTTTGCAGAGATTCACTTCTTTCACACCAAAGCTGTCTTATTTAAAAGGAAAACAACATTAAATACATTAGCACAGGTGTGGACACATGTTTTTTTTCTTTCTCCATGATTATTTGTTACTATTTTTATAAAGTAATACATGCTCACTGTAAAACAATTCAACTAATACACTGCAACTAAGGATTCCTGATTAAATTCCCTCCCCTGAATACCTTCAGATAAAATCTGATCTAATCAGGTCCATTTGGATCCTGGTCCCACCCTCTTCCAAACAGCAGTGTGAGCCAGACATGGTGTGCACGCTTTCCTGAAACCAGACAGCAAGGGAGGCAGTGCTCAGGGGCAACACAGCACAGCCAGGCACACCCCTGCGGCAGGTGAGGGGTAAACACAGAGATGCAAAAGGCAGACAGAGGAACTGACTGATTCATTTTCAACACTAATGAAAACACTTTGATTCAAATTGAACAAAGGAGCTTCAATAATCCAGCAGGGTAGGAAAGTCATCAGAGGGGCAAATTTCTTAAATACATATATATATGTTTTCCTCTTAAGCAATACCTTTATTTGATGATGATAATATTAATAACAAGAGCCTTTTATAATTTGTTTTGTTAAAGCAATATATGTATTTTTTAATCAAGCAGTATAAAAAGATCTTAAAATAAAAAGCAACAGTCTCACGTCCCACCCCTACCCACTCAACCCCACATACCACTTCCTATTTCTGCTTTCTGCTTGTTTTTACTACTTGTCATTGTTCCCTATACCACTTATAGCTTAGAGCATAACTTTTTGATGGAAACATTTAAGTCATTATCTATTTCTGCTCTAAGAGAATTTTAATTTAATTCTATGTTACCTCTAAATATGTTAATAGTTATCTTTAAATATTTTTTTATTCTATTATCTTAAACATTGATAATATTTTTGTTGTGTTCTTATCACTATTTTTTACATCTTTTCTATCTTGCCCGTAGGCCGGTTCTAAACACTGGAAATAAATTAACTGATATTATCCTTGGTAGGGGATTTTGCATCTAGCTAACATGCATTCCCAATCTGTTCTCAATCTGTCTGCTACTGCAGAGGTGGGACACCTCAAGCCACATTCCCCTGATGCCCCCTTGCCAAGAGGGTTCTAGAATCATTTTGGAGTGGTTGAGTAACATGTACTGAGAGAAATTTTGGAAGGCATAAAGGGAGAGAAAGCCCTATTTTTCTGGCAGAGGCGGTGGCTGGCATTAACAGGAGTTTGCAGCAGCCGGCTAGGGGCCATGGTTCCTGTTCCTTGCCAGTCCCCTGGGGACTGGCAGAGTTTCTATTAACTTCTGTGATGATTCTCTACAGCTCTCTCCCCTCTGGGGCAGCTGCAGCTTCCAGACATTTTGATCCCACTTGTCAATGGAGAACCAAAGATTCTACAGTGGTGGCTTCATTTTCACTCCTCCTGTCCTTTCAATGATGATCAAGCATCAAACTCCCTGCCTTAAACTCCATTCTTCTTAAAAGACTTTAGTATTTTTCCCACAGTAAAATCTGACTGGTACGTGTTTCTGTATATTTAATTCACAGAAGAACCAAGTAATGTGTTAAGAGTACAGTTACTTCTCTCCACAGGTCAATGTCATCACCTCTACACCACTCAAAAGAGAAGACTCTCTTCCTTCACTTCACTTGCTCAGAATCACAGCCTACTAATGTTTGCTGCACACTTGAGCCATGGTTTTGTGTATCCTGCAACTGGCCTATTTTCTTGAAGAAAATAGCATACGCTTCTGTCACCATGTCAGTATCATCTAGCATCTAAATCATGTTTCCATTTTCTTCTTTAATATAATATGATCCACTCTGTATAATTATTGTCCTCCAGGCTTGCTAATACAGCTACGATCCTACAACTAACTCACACCAATCAGTGCCACTATTTATCACATCCCTTCCAATTCTCCCTCCATCCCTTCCTCATTCCTCTTCCTTTTCTTTTCCTTTTTTTCTTTAGCACATTTCTTGAGGAACTTTGTACAAATAAAGGTGCCTGGAAACTACATTTTCTAGGTCCTTGTGTTTAGTTTGCTTTCTATGTGATTAATGGTTTGGCTGAACACAAAATTCTAGGTTCAGAGTATTTTTCTCAAATGTTTTATGGCATTCTATGTTGTTTTCTGGTGTCCGTGATTTCTAGGTGGTTCTGATTCTTCCTAACATAAGTGAGCATTTTCCCCCGAATCTCCAGAAGAATTTAGGACCTCTTTCTCCTTAGTATACAACATGTCACAAGTGTGAATCCAAGTGTCTTCACTGATTCAAGCCACCTCTAGCCCCTTTACTCTGCAGACTCAGTTCTTTCTTTAGTTGTGGGAAATCCCTCTCATATTTCTTTGAAAATATCCACCCCACGCTTTTCTTTGTTCCCCATTTCTGGATCTCCTCTGTTAAAACACACAGACTGATTTTTCTGTTTTATCTATTTTTCCAAGTTCCTTTATTTTTGTCACTGTTTTATTTTCTCGGCGATTTCCTCAGTGTTATCTTCAAACTGTTGTTTGGAAGATTTTTCTTTACTCAAGACATGTTCAATTTCTAAACTTTGTTTGTTTGTTGCTCTGGTTTCTCATGGGTCCTTAATCTCCATGATCCTCTGCAATCAAATTATCAGTTCCTATTAGAAGCTATCTAATTTCTTCTTCTTGGTTTTTCTCTTTCATGCTGTGGGTATTCTTCATATATTTTAGATGTTTTTCAAATTTGAGAATGAGGACCTGGGTTGTGCATTCCAAGTAGCTGGTAAGAATCCTCTGCCTGGGATGTGTTGACTTCCTTCACTTGGGAGTATAAATATATGCATTTTATATTTAACCCTAGTTCTTATCAGTGTGTAGGGATGTCTTAGGACTGTCTGGCTTTGCTTGGGTCCTCAGATGAGGAATCAAGCTGTATGTAAGGAAGTCTTTCAAACACCAGAATGGAAAGGGTTTCGATCTGGGACAGAGATACTCACCCTGGGACACTTTTATCTTAGAATAGAACTCCACATTTTTTGCCTGCTCTGAACCCAATGACAGGAATAGGGGAAGGCAAGGGACACAGGAAGCAAACAGATACAGAAAAAATTCAGCTCTAGCTAGTATGCATGTCTAGAGGGAGTTTGGGTTGGAGAGAACACCACAGTCAAAAAACCTCAGACATCCTCGATAGATATGGATGAGAAATGATGTGAAAAGAAAAGGGGTTCCCTATGCAACAAAATACGAGGAAGCACTCAACAATTTCAATATTCAGTAAATAATAAGCGAGCAGTCCCACTACACTTAGCCGTGTTCAACTGTCATCTATTTAACTTGATTGGCTCACTGACTATAGGCAAATAATTCTTCCTACTCCTGTCTTCACCTATCAAAATAAAGAGTTTTCTTCCTGTTTTCTGTCTCTCAGAAAATACAGCATGGCTAAATGTAGCCTAGACATGTCCTCACCCGCCAGCTTGACCCTGGCAACTGGTAGAGGCAGAACCTAGGCATGGTTGACATTTACATCACCATGGCCTTCAAAAATTGAGCTCAACAAGGAAGTTGGAAAAATCAGAGCCAGTCCAGGGAACATTCTTGATTCTGATCATGTCATGTGTACTTCCAATTACATGCACTATTGGTACACTATGCAATTATTTTAATGGCATATAAATGTGTAATGATTTTTATAAATGCTTTCATATACAGAAGGTCTCCATATTATATTTTTATTATAAATATATGTTTATATTATTTTGCTGACTCCTTAGTCCCTGGAAAACTGAATGGATATTTTTTAACTAAAATTTTTTTTTCCTAAGTCAAAGTTTTACAAAGTATGGTCTGTGACTCAAACCACCAGGGATGCCTGGTAACAAAGCAGTCTACAGGGAAGCTATTCCAAACCCCACACTATTAAAAATGAACCTCCAGGTATTTGCATTTAAACATGTTTCCCCATGGTGATACACTGGTTCTTAGATCTTCATGTGCACAATTAAGTACTGCAGGTGAGGCAAAAGAAAACTGTCCTGGAGCACCCCATGTGCTGCAGGGATGGACACTGGCAGGCAGAGCCCACCGTCATTTAACGTCAGTGCAGAAGGAGCGGCAGTAACAGCTGGACAACCTCCTGACTCCAGGGCCCTCAGGCATTTGAAGTCGAGATCCCAGTGTGGGAATGTAAACTCAAAGAAGCCCATTGGGATTGAGTGAGTGTTGGGTCCAGGTTTTGTTTAAGAAGAGCCTGGACAGCAAGGAGAAAAACCCTCGGTGAGTATTAGTGTTGCCAAGTTCCTAGTTAGGAGGCCATAGTTCCGCTTTAATACTTCACCTTAGTATAAACTACACACACACCAAGTAAAATCCATTCCTTGCTGTTTGCCAAGTGAGCTGGCATGTTACATTTTCCAAGAGCGACATGGGTAGTTTTCAGGACTGCAAGACGGTGTGTGTGTATATAAGTGTCTGCATATATACATGTATGTATATATACACATATAGAGAGAGATTGAGAGAATTGAGTAGCTATATGCGTGCTCAGCCACGTCTGACTCTTTGCAGACCCATAGACTATAGCCCGCCAGGCTCCTCTGTCCATGAGATTTCCCAGGCAAGAATACTGGAGTGGGTTGCCACTTGCTATGCCAGGGGATCCTCCCAACTCAGGGACTGAACCCGCACCTCTTGTGTCTCCTGTACTGGCAGGCGGATTCTTTACCACTATTGCCATCTGTGAAGCCCCAGTTAACTACATACCAGGGTGGACAAATACTCCAGAGGATAGCAAACGTCTGCAATTTTTGTTTATATGACCATGTTGATATATATTGATTTTCTCCCATAAAGAGTAGAAAAGAGGTTTGTTTTAAGAGCTTATGAGTGCTGAAATGTAAACATGAATGAATAGCAAGAAGCCCCCTAAAGGTGTAGTCCAAAAAGTATCAGCAAAAATGGTAGGTTATTTTAAGGTAGAATCTAATGGAAGTGAGTGAACATTTTAGAGTCCCAACAACAATATTATATATAAATAACTGGTCTTTTGAAAGCATTAGACTTCCTAGTTAACAAGTGTGGATTCTAATGAAACACAAAAGATTGTTTTTTTTTTTTTTCAAATTTTAATAAAGTATGAGTCACGAACATGATGGATAGAGGAAGAGAGGAACTGCGCTTAGGAGGAGAAACCAGAAGGAAAGAGGAAGCTGAAAGTCAAAAAGAGAAGCAGCTGGAGAGGAATGGAAAGCATGGAAAGAGACAGCAGAAGAGAAGAAGTAGCTGTGCCGACCCCCGAGCCCAGTCATCCCCCTAAGAGGCAGACACACACGCCCCAGCTGAGGCACCGGTGCGCTAAGGTCCAGATGCTGAAAAGTACATCCATCTCTGTGCCTTTCCCCCACGTCACCAGGAACAGTCACTAATTGCCCTTTTGGTTTAAGACCCACGGAAAATGGCACCATGAAAACATCTACTGTTTTGATGTTTTCTGACTCCGTAAAAACCTGCAAGAGCCCCCACGTAGAAGACTGGAAGTGCTCTTTGGTGTTGCTGTTCAACCTTATGGTTGGCAGGATCAAAGCAAACAGAGCTGAGGCTTTCTTTGCTGAGACAGTTGGGACACTTATTCCGATCTCCTCACACTGGTCCCCGAAGTTGAGAAGCGAGAAAAAGGCAACACAAGAACAGAAACAAGGGTGTAGAAAGCTCCATGTCTCCTCGTCCTCAGGAGTCTTTGCTCATCTGGTCTCATCACTGACTTTGCAATATTCTAATACAGATGTAAATTCTAATCTAATTTACTTGCTTTTTTTGTTTTGCCATCCTTCTAAGGTAGAAGTCACCACTTTTTTTTTCCCCCTCGACTTGTGCACAGAGAGAAACCAACTCATCCAGCCCTTTTTGAGAAATACAAGGCATATTTCTCCTGAGACAAATAAGGAAGAAATGAATTCTGTTTTTAGCTCATTTCCAAAATAAATTAGAGTACTATAGGGCAGAAAAAAAAGAGAAAGTCATATCAAACAAAAATTAACTCACAACAGATCTTGCGCTACCTTTTCCTATCAATGTAGATCACTATCTCCCCTTGGACAACCTTCCCAAACTAATAACATTACTAAAACTTGTGTTTACCCAGCTCTGCCCTGGTAACAACATAGGAAAATATCCTCCCACTAGTCAGAGTGAGGCAGCTGCACAGAATACCCAGAGAAAGGCAAGCTTCTGCCTAAAAACAAGCATGGCCACCCCGAACAGTTTAAAGTACATTGCACTCAGTGGTACTACTTAAACACAAAAGACATTATATTCTTCGTTCTGTTTCAAGCATATATAATCATAACCAGGACGTCCCTCATAGCTCAGATGGTAGAGAATCTGCCTGCATGCAGGAGACCCGGGTTCAATCCCTGGGTCAGGAAGATCCCCTGGAGAAAGGAATGGCAACCCACTCCAGTATTCTTGCCTAGATAACCCCATGGACAGAGGAGCCTGGCAGGCTACAGTCCATGGGGTCCCAAAGAGTCGGACATGACTGAGTGACTAACACACACAGTCATAACCAACTTAAAAATTCAGAAAATACTTAGCATCTCCAATGTTAAATTCAATTAAATAAATTAAAGAAGAAACCTAAAGCATTTGCCATCTCAATCTGTACCTTAAAAAAATGTTAATACTATTATTTAAATTTTAAATATACATATATATTGGACATGAGTTTGAGCAAGCTCTTGGAGCTGGTGATAGACAAGGAAGCCCAGCGTGTGCAGTCCATGGGGTCACAGAGTCAGACATGACTTCGTAACTGAACAATACACGTTTATTATACAACATTTTAGAAAATGTTTAATTTTATGTAAAAGATATTTGCTTCTGTCATATCAATGGGTAGTTTTATTATTATTCTGAATCCTATCCATGGTACATTCTGAAAGTAATGTTAAAATCAGAACACAATAACTGTTTAATATTGAGATTCCTAAATGAATTGAAGGGTTTGGGGGGAAAAAGAAAGATAAATTTCAAAAACTTTCTTCTGTCTCATGCATCCACTTTAGCAAGGGTGTCAATATTATATCTGTAGCTAAGGGTTCAGTGGAGAATGGTTGAATTATTGTCTTGTGATATTTCATTCTAATATCAGTAAAATGGGCTATGTCAGATCAAGACCTTCAGGAAAAAGGAAAGGATGGGATTTGGAAAAAAATACTTCGAATAAGGAAGGTAGAAGTAAACTCCTATTTAGGATGACAAGAGAGGGCTTGGAATAGGATGAGAGCCCTGGGTAATAAGAAATCACTGGAAAGAAGTTTCTGGAACACCGTCAGCTCTGAGGGACAGTGAGAATTAGAGAGGAAGACCAGGCTGGGAAAGACTATCTCAAAGAGCAGATAGGGAATTAACAAGTAAGATTCCAAAGTAGCCTGGACAGTCAAAATGCTACACACAGCCAACTTAGGGAAAGCATTCATTCTCTAAGGAATTTAAAGAGCAGATGAGGAAAGTCGTACCACCTCATTTATGAAAAGTTCCAGAATTTGTGGAATCAGATAGCAGAACACAAACATGAAATGCCGGTAACTCAGGTTGGCACCCTTCGGCCCAGAGCTCTGGTGAATGTCTACCTTTTCTGAATGCTCAGCATGGCTTTTTCTGCCCACTCTGAGCCCCTTACATGTTCATCTTGAAGCGTTTACCTCTTTGGACCAGTGTCTAAACTTCCACCACCAGACTTGTATATTCGGGGGGCTTCCATGGTCTTCTATCTCTGGACGACCAGCCTTTATGACAGAGGGAAGTGGTGTGTGTTTGGTGTTAGTGGTATCCTTAAAACGAATAACGGAGAACATTATATCTTACTTACAAAGAAATCTTTAGAATTAAATGTTTGCTATTCAGTAGATGTCCAATGACTGAACTGACTACTTTGACTGAATCTAGTTGAGAGATTTAAAAACCTAAGTGGGAGAGAGAAAAAGGTATGTGCACCGCATCAAATTCTTGGTAAAGTTAAGGTGATGGGATCAAGATATGGCAAGTACTATATATACAGTGTCATCTTCTCATCCAAGTGCATTTAAAAAGTGAAAGAGGGAATATCTGTGCATACATACCAGACTGAAAAGGAATTTGAGAAAATAAAATTTAGGTGATAGGACTTTAAAAATGTAGTTCTTTCAAAAACTGATTTGGCCACAAAACATCTCAATTACTACCAGTAGATGAAAGGGTAATAATCACTAATGTATTTATTGCTAAGACTCCCTGTGTGTATGATTCTGGCAAAGTCTCAAAGTCTTTGTACACATTTTTAAATTCATCCCTTTAACAAACATTTTCAGAGCACTTTTTCCTGGGCACTGTGATTCATGTCAGGTTCCTACATATAAGCAAGGCAGACACAAGTCCTGCTTCCTTGCTAGAGAGGGAGACAGATGATGGTTATGAATTCTCACTGATTCACTCGTGTCCCAGCTGTTCACTAAGTCCCTAAGAATCACCTCTATTGGATCCTTGAAACATAGCAGTGAACAGAACAAACTCCTTTCATGGAACTTAAACTCTACAGAAAGAGATAACATCAAGAAAATGTTACAAATAAAATATGTGTAATGTTTTAAAATGCTATGAAAATAAATAGGGCAATGGGACAGGAAAGGGGATCCTGGGAGAGTCTGGCGTGAATTTATGTAGGATGGTCAGGGAAGCCCTCCCTGATGGAAGGAAAAGAGGAAAAAGCACAGTCAGCAGGGCAAGAACATTCCAGAGACGGTGACTGCGACAGCACTAATGATGACTGACAGGTATTAACTGACTGGCCTTGTCATATGCCAAGTGGTGATCTACACCCTTCACATGGATTAACATTTTTAGGCTTCACAACAACCCTTTGAGGTAAATATACCCACTTCACAGATGAAGAAACTGAGGTGTAGAGAAGTCACATGATTAGTCAAGGTCCACAATTCACAATACAGAGAACGACAATCTGAACCCAGAAGTTGCTCAGTCATGTCCGACTCTTGGCAACGCTATGGACTGTAGCCAGCCAGGCTCTTCCGTCCATAGGATTTTACAAGCAAGAATACTGGAGTAGGTTGCCATTTCCTTCCCCATTGAACCCAGATAGACTAAGACAAATTTCTTATAAAAACAAGTAAACACAACAACAGAAATCATTACAAGCTTTGCTAAAAGGATAAATGTTGTAGGGGGAAAAATACAAAAGCAAACATCTGAAAATAACAGGGAAACCACTGAAGATAAGGTAAAGGGGAAGGCCTCTCTGAGGACACTGACATTTACCTGAGAATGGAAGGAGGAAGAGAAAGAGGAAGCGCTGGGGCAGGGCTTTCCAGAAAGAGAGAAGGGCATGTGTGGATGTCCCACAGCCAGAGGATCTGGGAAAACCAGGGTCTCTGGAGCGGAAAGAATAAAGAGAAGGGTCCAGAGAGAACGGGGAAGAAATACAGGCAGAAGCCACACCACGCTGGCTTGATAGGGAGTGTGGATTTTATTTCGTCACCGTGCGTGTTAGTCCCTCGGTCGCATCCGACTTTGCGACTCCATGGACGGTAGCCCACCAGGCTCCTCTGTCCATGGGATCTCCGAGGCCAGAACACTGGAGTGGGGTGCCATTTCCTTCTCCAGGATGTCACTGAGAAGCCATTTAACGGGGGTTTTATCTGGTGTTGCTTTTGTAAAAATATCACTTTGCTTCTTTGTGAGGAAGGAATTCAATTTTCATGGAGAGTTGACAGAAAATATTCGGGGGGTGAGGTTAAAGCTCACATTTTCTCCAACAATGGCACCCCACTCCAGTACTCTTGCCTGGAAAATCCCATGGACGGAGGAGCCTGCTAGGCTGCAGTCCATGGGGTCGCGAAGAGTCGGACACGACTGAGCGACTTCACTTTCACTTCTCACTTTCATGCATTGGAGTAGGAACTGGCAACCCACTCCAGTGTTCTTGCCTGGAGAATCCCAAGGATAGGGGAGCGTGGTGGACTGCCATCCATGGGGTTGCACAGAGTCGGACACGACTGAAATGACTTAGCAGCAGCAGCATACAATACAAAGATACGGAAAAAGGCAAAGAGTTTCTCTGGTTATCAGAGATGCATACACATAATATCTGAATCCTGGTGTCCAATATTTACTTATAAATAGATCAAGACTGTTATTAGAAAAACTGCTTGGTTGCGCTCATTCTGTGCTTTTAAACAGACCTCATGCAAGAGAGATACTCTGCCTATGGATTTCTGAATCCCTGCCACGGTCAGATATACTGACAGCGGAAGGGAACGTTCTTTCTTCCTTGTGAACTTTATTCTTTAATAGTGACCATTTTTCTAACCAGAGAAGGTCATTAGAACTCAAGCTACGGTGTGCTTAGTGTTAAAATACCTTTCGGTCACAGGTTGTATTTCTAATTCTGTTTGTGACAAGAGGGTGTTGATGGAAGATTGTTCTGGAACAGTACAAATGGACTCCACCTCAAACTTTTCTCAGGAATGTTCAATGCTGTACAGCACACTGTGGTTTTGAATTTAGGATCAGCTTTGGAACTGAACCAGAACTAAAATGTCACAGCTGTGACGATGGGTGTTTGTTTGTTTTTTTTTTTTTAAGAACAGAGGGTTGCCCTGCCATGAGCACCACCAAGTGGCCCGTGTAGATCTTACAATCTTCCCAAGACGCCACTTGATTACAAGGTTCTAGTCAAAGACTTTGACCAGTTGTTTACATGGAGAATTTTTTTTTTAATTTTTTACACAATTTTTAATTTTACTACCAAATATTGGCTCTATTACTCCCTGCGCTGCACAATGCAAGCATATCTTTTGAGAGTCACTCAGAGAATCCATCTGTTAGAATTTCTCAAAATTCAACCAGTGAACAGAAATCACTGCTGGTGTCTGAAGTCCCAGACAGAAGTCCCAGCAGTGAACAGAAATCACTGCTGGTCACTGGTCCAGCAGCTGGTCACTTGCTGGTCACTGTCTGGTCACTCACTGTATTATCAGAAGTAAGGATAGTGCCCAACACTTTGAGGGGATCTCACCCCTCCTACTGATCCAGGCACAGAAACTCATTCCTGTCACTTCCAGGGGAATAACCCATCTTTCCTGAGCAACTTCAACCTAGCAACAAGAAGATGAATTTGCATGTTCTCGGTTCACATTATAACATTTCTCATACCAAATATGGACACATATAAGGTTTTGCACATTTTTCACTTGATATCTTGTCTGATTTTTTTCTTCTTCAGTCTCCAAAACCCAGGTTCAGAAACACTGGAAAATGTAGTCTCTGCTCTGGAGAAGATGGTCTGCAAGGGGCAATACAATACTGTCATCCCCTTTTCTGGTCATAGACGTCAACTGGGTCGGTCTGGGGTGGGAGGGGCTATTGCCCGAGCTCTGGGTGGATTTAGATGAAGAGTGTTGACTTGAAAGCAACACCTCTAAGACTGTCTCCTAGAGCCTCAAATCCTCAGCTCACTCCATTCACACCTCACAAAATTAAAACAAACTTGAATAGGTCAGGATTTATTCAATCTTTAGGAATATTTTTTTCTAATTTAGGGTCGAAGAATGTTGTTTGGAAATTACTTCTGTAAGTCATCAATAAAAGATTAAGATTTCAGGAACCAACTAAAAACAAATGTCCTTATAGTCAAAGAAAAGCATGTCACAACGTATGTCCATCATATAAGAGTCTGAAGCATTGCAGTCATTAAGAAAAAAACATATATGCCAATGTACGTGTATATGTCCATATAAACATTTCTAAATAGATGGCTGATTGAAAGTACCCTCAGACCCCAATAAGGAACTGGCAGCCTAACAAGTGCCTGGTTCGCCTGAGGACAAGGGAGCAATAGACTCCTCTAGGCCACCTTTACATTCATGTGGGGTTTTGCAGTTTATAGGATGCTTCCAGCTCGTTTTCTTTCTTTCATCTGAGCCTTACAAAAAAGGGATGCATCATCACCCCCACTTGGAGCTAAGGACACCATGATTCAGAGAAAAATAATTTGTTAGAGGCTGAAAGCCGTGGACCAGAAACAAGCTGGATGTGTTTCACTCTACAACAATCTGCAGTGACATTATCATTTTCAAAACACTATAGAGCTTCATTTATTTCTCCCAGGGATGTCGCGAGATAGGAAAAGAGGACATCATTCCTAACCAATAGGTAAAATGACTGGCATTAAAGGGGGAAGTGGCTTGCCCAAGGTCGAGCAAAGCTAGAGCTGGGATGAGAACCAAGTCTCTTGCATTCCAACCCAGTTTCCTTCTTTTGATTCTCTCATGACACCTTCTACATTCAAATAATGATCTGGTAGAAGAATCAAACTGAAGAGACTGAGCGCCCCAAAGAAACAGGAAAACATATTTGGATGACAGTTTTCCAAAGAAAAAGTGGGCCCAGGAAAGCGGATTATTTACTTTCTGAATTATTTACACGCCGTCATCAGAAGGAGCCAGAGAAACACAAAATGCACAAAAGTCATACTTTAAAGAAGCATCTCCGGGAAGAGTTGCGAGTTGGAAGACAGTAAATGAGAGGAGTGGGAGGTTTGAAATTCTATCAGTGAATTTAGACCTTAATTGCTACATGTCATTTTAATCGCTAGTACTGACCTGAGACATAAATACCCTGGTCTCTAAAAAAGCAACCAGCCTGGAGACTTTAAATTTAGTAGCAAAAGTATTGACAAAAGATGGAAATTCCAGAACTCCATCTTCCCGTCTCATGGATAACTAGGTTTGAAAGTTACACTTGCACTTTCGTGTAAGGCAAAGGAAGCTGATGACAGACAGCCCTGGACAGTGGGAAGACCCTCGCAAGACACTCACCGTGAGACAGGGCTGCAGAGATCTTTCATAAACATGGTCAGACATTCTGTCCCCAGCTCAGCTCTGTCACTCCAGAGTTAGTCAAATATTCTCCGCCTCAGTCTCCCCAGCTATAAAGTGGTGTAACTCCTGAACATGATAGCAGTGAGCTTATTTACCACCCAACCCTTCCCCGGCATTCCCTCCATCACTCTGCATACCGCCCCATCACGCAGGTACCATGCTTATCCCCATTTGGCCAAATCAAGGTCTAGAGACCAGAGGTACCACTGGCCTGATTTCAGAGACCACTCCCTTCACCCATCTGATTGGAAATGACAGTTTTTTTGTTTTGTTTTCTTTTTTCATGGTAAAATTGTACACTGGCACTCTGATTTTACATAGGAGCCTTCCACGATTCTTGTTTGTAATCCGGTCCCTAAAAGTCCAGCTCCGAGAGTCATATCAAATTTCTAATGCTTCAAAGCTCAAGACAGAATCCAAAACTATGGTAACAGTGAGGCTATTGTGTAATTGGCCAGGGAGCCAGTCACTGGAGGCAACGCTCTAGGCCTATTTCCAGTTGAAATTTTGGCATCTTCCATCATCCCGCCATCACCTTTTATAAACTGTAGAGAGAGGAGGAAAAGTGGTGAGGTCCAAGCTGAGTTCCCATTCCCAGGCTGGGTGTGTTAGAACCCACATTTATCATACAGAATTGCCGAGTTAAAGAAAGTCAGCACCTTGAACTTATACTTTTGATTAAATATCCTTGAGACCTCAAAAGCGATCATAGGAAGGACAGAAACAGATTCATTTGCCAGAAAGGGAAATATAAACTCAGCTTTGGGACGGACCCACGCTACCATACTGTACCTGCATTGCTTAGAGAAGGGATCTAGGCTGAGGAAAGCAGAACGTCCTGGTGCTACAATGAGGCATGCTCAGACTATCCACAGGCAAAGACCACCAGCTCCCTTCTGTTTGCAATAGACATGGATTTACAGACCAAAGAAGTCCCCTCCCATTCCTCCTACGAGAGCAGAGAGAAAGCCAAGTTTTGCACGCCCTGTTCTGGAGTCAGGTAGGTGAAGTGTGGGGAGGACAAAGGTGGCCAAACTGAAATGATAGGTGATATGTGTGTCTGTGTGTGCATATATTTTAAAAAGTGTTTATTGGGCTAGAAATCCTGTAACTCTGGGCAATCAAGGTGGGGTGATATACAAGCAGAAAAGAACTTAATCCTTCCTGAAAGAAACACTTTGAACCTATCAGGTATTTCAGGTAAAATGCATTTCCTAACACTCCCTAGGCAAATATTTAAAACAAATAGAAAAAAAAAGTGTTTTAATTTCCCTTATATAGATAACACTCCACTTGATTTCTTCAAGACAGGGTGGCTGTAGAAAGGTCTAACTAGTCAGAATGCCATACAATTTGTATAATTTGACTGTTTTCTTCACAGTTTGGGGGCTTGGGCTATTTGTTTGCTTGTTTGTTTTTTTAAGGCAAATTATGTGGGAAATTATCTGCTTCAGAAATGAGTTACCCTCATTCCAAGCGTAACTTCTGGGACTCATGACTATGTACACCCTTTCAGAAAGAGAGGAAGCTGGACTAGCATAGGACACTTTGCCTCATGCAGGATGACATGCAGGATGTCCTGTCAAATATTCATGAATCCACAGGTATGAAGGACTCGTGGGGTGGCCTAATTGCTTTTAGAACTGCTTAATTCCTGTGAGTAAGCCACTCCAGAGGTAACTATTTGCCAAGCTATAGCTACTCTGGGTTCGACCGTTCCTGGCCCACTTTCAAAACAGCAACAGTATTGTTTGCAAACCCCAGTCAAATAAGGCACTGAAAGAAATCTCAGAAACTGAATGACATTCACTTGCCTACACTGAGCCACTTACTGTTTAAAAGACTAAAACCCCTTGGTCTACAGGGTCTAAGTTTTTCCTTATTATGACTTTGGCATAGACCAAATAGCAACCGTCCCCCAAAGATATCCACCACCCTCATCCCCAGACCCAGAGGTATTATCTTGTGTGGCAATAGGAACTTTGCAGATATGATTGAGGGAAGGGTCATGTGACAAGAACAGTGTGCTGATTATCCATGTGGGGCCAATGTAAACACAAGGGTCCTTAAAAGAGAACATAGGCAATTCAGGTCGAGGAGAAGGCAAGCTGATGATGAAAGCAGAGAGCCGAGTGATGTGACCTCAAGCCAGTGAATCCGTCAGCCCTTAGAAGCTGGATGAGCCAAAGAACAGATTCTCCCTGGAGCCTCCCCAAGAAACCAGCCCTTCCAGCACCTTGACTCTGATTCTCTAAAACCCATCTCAGACTTCCAACCTCCACAGCTCTAAGATAAGAAGTGTGTGTGGTTTAAAACCACTGAAAGTACGGTCACTAGTTTCACAGCAACAAGAAAACGAAACTGGATCCACTTGGAAATGTCTGAAAAGTTGAAACATTATAGCCAACAGCCCATGAAACAGCCTCAGCCACTTTGAGCACAGTGCTCAGACAACTCCTTAGGTAAAGCTGTCCACTGGCTTGACTACATCTGATGGGACCACCTACAGCTACATGGAAGAAGGCCCGAGTCTATAAGGAAGCCATGGGAAAGGAGTCTGCCCAAAGAGATGCTCTATTATGGATGCGCTGCGCTAAGTTGTTCAGTCGTGTCCAACTCTGCAGACCTATGGATCGCAGCCTGCCAGGCTCCTCAGTCCATGGGATTCTCCAGGCAAGAACACTGGAGTGGGCTGTGATGGCAAACTCCAGGGGATAGTCCCGACCCACAGATTGACCCAGAGTTGCTTACATCTCTTGCATTGGCATTGGCAAACAGGTTCTTTACCACCACCGGTATGGATGGTGACCAAGCAGGGAATCAGACTCTCTCTCTGGGAGTTTTGAGTGCAAGACACCCAGAAGGCAGTAAAACTACAAGGAAAAGAACAGGAGTGAGTAAACTGGGGAAAGGAAACAGAGAGGAGCTGATGAACAAAGAGGACAGATGAGCAGAAGAAGGAGCAGTGGACATCACTCTGGGGACCAGGTTGTCCCACGTCTCCAAGGTTCCCAGCGCCTACAACTGCCCTGCCTCGGGAAGAAGTGGGGCCCTCAAATAACTGAATGGATGAATGGTCATCAACTGCATCTCATTCTTCAAGAGACCAGGACTGCTGCTCAGATTGGTTCTTGGGCTTCCTTCCCTTCCTAACTTGCAGTTACCACAACCTGCCTGAGATGACTAGAGTAGTTTTCATCCTCAACAATCTTACAGAACCTAAACGCAATTCTGTCTACCCTAACCTCATCCTTTGAAAAGAGCATGGAGGGCAAAGGGCTTGACATTTCTTCACAGAAAATATAAAAATGGCCAACAAGTAGCACTTGAAAAGATGCTCCATGTCATTAGAAAAATGCAAAATCAAAACTGTAATTGCTTCACACCCATTAGGGCAGCTACACTCAAAGGTGAAGTATGTAATGAAACTGGAAACCTCATACATGGCTGATGAAATTTAAAATAGCACAAACCATCACAAAAAACAGTTTGGTGATTCTTCAGTAAGTTAAAGAGAATTACAATATGACCCAGCCACTCCACTCCCCAGGTATGTACATAAAAGAATCTAAAAAATAGATGTTCAAACAATAACTTACACATGAATGGTTATCGTGTAAGCTATATTCACAATGGCCGAAAGGCAGAAACAACAAAAATGTCCACCAGCACAGATAAAGGATTGTTGGTATGTGTGTACGATGGAACATTATTAATCCTTGTTGATATGTGCCACGACACAGAAAAATCTAAAATTCATTATGTCAAGTGAAAGGAGCCAGACACAAGAGGCCACATATTATATGAATCCCTTTGTATGAAACACCCACAGTAGGGAAATCCACAGATACAGAAACCAGATTAGTGCTTGTTTGGGGTAGTGGAGAAATGGGAGCAAGTGCTCAGTGGGTACTAAGTTTCCTTTGGGAGTGATAAAAATGTTCTGGAACTTGACAGTGGGGATGGTTACACAACTCTGTGAATGTACTAAAGGCTTCAGAAATGTGCATTTTAAAATAGTTAAAATGATGAATGTTATATGAATTTTACCACAATAAAAAGATTGCTGATGAACCGATCTGCAGGGCAGCAACAGAGACACAGACATAAAGAACAGACTTGTGCACATAGAGGGTGATGAACTGTAAGTGTGGCATTAAAACATACATATTACCTATATAAAACCAGACAGCTAGTGGAAACTTGCCGTGTGATGCAGGAAGCTCAAATCCAGTGCCCTGTGACAACCTAGAGGGGTGAGGTGGGATGAGAGGGAGGTTCAAGAGGGAGGGGACTTACGTATACCTGTTCATATATAGGTATAGGTTGGTTTCTGCCATATATCAACGTATATATCATAAATATATCATATATTTCTGCCATATATCAACAATTATCATAAAGCAAATATCCTCTAATTAAAAATAAATTTTAAAAAATATTATTGGAAATATATTTCTTGTAACATATTCATTTATTTGCCACATTTTATAGATATTCACTTTAATTTATGGTGATGCTGGCAGATACTCCAAATCCTGCTCTGGTTGCAAAAGGCTTTTGGAGCTGGGTTACTCCTTCACTATCAAGGGTCCCATGTGCGATGTAAAACAGATATCTCTGTGCGACTTCTCAGAATCGGACTCAGGACTCCAACCACATGGACATCTGTTGTCAGCCTATACTCTGCTGTTAACATGCAGCTTGCTTTGTAATGACAACAAAAATGTCAAAAGCGAATGAATGCCATTTGGCCAGATTAATCTGACCTTGGACGAGTCTCTGAGTGAGCAGGAAAAACCATACAAAATTTAGGTTCACACAGACCTTCCATTTCTAATATAAGATCAAGATACCTTAAAATAAAGAAACTCATCATGTTGAGATTCATTTTCTCTCTACCCTTCTAGGTTCTTGACTGAGACACCCCCTCATCTCCGATAAAAGATTAATAGGAGAAAAACAAACAGAAATTTAATAATATGTATGCCTACTGGGAGAGACCCAGAAGAACTGAATAACGTCCCCAAATGGCCCCAACCTTCACCTTAAGTACCTTCTTCAGCTAAAGGCAAAAGAAAGATGTTTGGGCAGGAAGGGGACAGTTAATGGGAGGTGACCAGGAAAAGCACCATCAACCGGGGTAAGGTTGTCCTGCAGATCTAAGACTGTGTCTTCTCTAAAGAGAAGTGTTTCTAGAGACAAAGGCATTCTTCTCTTCCTGGTACAGAGAGAGGGGCACTGCTGTACATGTAAACGTCTCCTGCTGTTGTTCAGTCAGTCAGTTGTGTTCAACTCTCTGCGACTCGATGGACTGCAGCACACCAGGCCTCCCTGTCCTTCACCATCTCCCAGAGCCTGCTCAAACCCATGTCCATTGAGTCGGTGATGCCATCCAACCACCTTACCCTCTGTCATCCCCTTCTCCTCCTGCCCTCATTCTTTCCCAGCATCAGGGTCTTTTCCAATGAGCTGGCTTCTTCACTTCAGGTGGCGAAAGCACTGGAGCTTCAGCTGATTGTCTCTTCAAAAGGGTAATTTCTACACGGTTTTCATGGCTTCTCTGCTGTCCATTGTTTCTTTAAAGTGACTAGGAGAAGGAAATGGCAACCCATTCCAGTGTTCTTGCCTGGAGAATCCCAGAGACAGCGGAGCCTGGTGGGCTGCCCTCTATGGGGTCGCACAGAGTCGGACACGACTGAAGCAACTTAGCAGCAGCAGCAGCAGCAGCAGCAGCAGCAGGCTGAAATAATCCTTATGCCAAGGAAGTAATTTGGAAGTGGCAGATTCTGCCCCCTTCAATCCCTTGCTAATAACAGTCAGTCACTAAGTGGATTAAGAAGTTAATAATGACACCATTAGAGAATCATTTTCTTAGAGACTGTGACTGATACTTCCAAAGAATGTTATGGCTATATGTCATCAGACTCTTCAATAAAATTAAATTTTCCAAGTGAAGAAAATGACACATGGGCCTACCCTTGTTTAAAAAAATACAAAAGAAGACGGTTACATTTCTTGCTTCGCAAAATATTCTAGAAGGGTTTGTTCTATCAGCAGATGGCGCTGCCAACATATTGCTGAAATTAAAAAGATGACAATGGCCATTTTCTTTAATCCCTTTATTAAATAGTAAATTTGGAATAAGTTATTAATTTTTTGTCAATGTCATGCTTGGAGTAATTTTTGTCATTGTCATGCTGTATCACTCTTGGTATTAGTGGGCCACCTCCAAAGTTCTAAAATCCTAAGTTTAATTAAATTATTAAATAGAATGGCCTTTTAAAATATTATCTTTATTTTTATTAATATTAAGTAATAGTATCTTTATAATGTATCTTTACTATGAACTTAAAAATTATTGCAAACTATTATTAATAATTAAAATATTTATTAATGATAGTAACATTATCTTTATTATTATTAATATTGACTACCATGGATGGGGTTATTTTCTAAGGGGTAGGGACATTAGTGGGTTTTCACAGAAGCTTCTTATTTAAGCTGAAATGGTGTTACTACCTCCATTTCACAAAGGAGAAAACTGAACGGGAGCCAAGGTATATTCTTTGCTCAAGGCACACATCTCTGTAAGAGATAGAAACAGGGTTCAACATGAGGTCTGATCCTTTCAAAGCGCATGTCCTTAAGCATGCTGACCCCTGTGACACAGTGCCACGGTGCTACAGTATTCCCAGGACTGGGGGAAAGACACCTAAAAGATAGGTTTATAGATAAACACAGATCATCTTAAACCAAACACACAGATGGCCCTGAATCACATCATTTAAAAAGCAATTTAACTCCTAATTCCTTGTATCCAGAATCCATTCAAAGCTTAAAACAAGTCTGACCCCATTTCTGTTTTGAGAAAATTAAGAATGAAAGGTGATATCCCATTGAGTCAAAGAGAACAAAGACCGTGAACAACATTCAGCATAAAAGGCAACCCGAAACACAGAAATACTGCAAACTCTATTCAGTGCGTGAGCAGAAAGGAGCCGAGTTAATGAGACAGTCTGCGTGGTAGTGCAGAGGAAGAAGTAGGTTGTTTGCATATTTAAAATTTGACCTTTTCACAATCAGATATTTTTCTGAACTGCAAAAGGGAAAAACCAGAACTTGCCTGTTGAGATACTATTCTGAGTACAAAGTTAAACAGGTAATGACAGAGCTGCAGAAAAAGCAAGCAAGACCCAGGCATAAGGATTCTATGTTCTTCTCACAGACAAATCCTACATGTTGATGTATGAAGGTTATCTGATAAAAACAAACTTAACACAGCAAGAGTTTGTTCTTCAATCTCAAAAAAAAAAAAATTATTAGTCATATCTAAAGTCAAGATAAACTGGAGATATAGAAGCCAGCCCTCCATATCCCATTCAGTTCTATTTAAAACCATCATCTCTTGGGATGAGAAAGAACACTCCCGGGTCATGAACACTATTTTACTAAATTGAGTAAGGTTTTCTTCCAAGTGCCTGGGATGGACCCTGGTGTGCTAGATCAGAGCCTGTAGTTCCTCTCATCTCCCTGTTATAACAGAAAAACCAAAGGACTCCCTTTATCAGAAGCTGTAACTGAACATTGGCCCCTGGCATTTTACCTTTTCAGGAGCAAATCAAGACAAATCTGAGATACAAGAAATCTCTCTCAGGCTTTTCCTGAGGATGAGACCATTTTCTGCATGACGGATCACATAGATTGCTTAGGAGAAATGCAAGGACAAGGACTAGAGAGGCCCGTCACACAAAAGCATAGCTCGTGATTTATTCAGCCCTCAAACTGTCCTCCCCACTCCAGCTCCACAGCCGAGCAGCTTTCTTCCTTTCCTTACTGTTCCTGGCATGCTTACCAAGCACAACTTATATTCAAAGACACAACTTTCTTTTGCGCCCCTCTTGCACTTTCAGGTGTGTCCAGCGGGGACAGTCCTTCCCTGGGCTTCTCGGTGGCTCAGATAGTAAAGAATCCGCCTGCCAATGCAGGAGACACAAGTTCGATCCCTGGGTTAGGAAGATCCCCTGGAGAAGGGAATGGCAACCCACTCCAGTATTCTTACCTGGGAAATGACATGGACAGAGGAGCCTGGCGGGCTACAGTCCATGGGGTCGCAAAGAGTCAGACACAACTAAGTCACTATACAACAACAAACCCTTCCTTGTTCCTGGATAAAGAGCAAGTCCTGTGCTTTTTCTGCTCACCCTTAGGTAATACACAGTTCTACACACATTGGAAGGTGCCAACAGATTCATTTTAAAAATGAAAACTTCCAGTTCAACATATTAATCAGAACTCTTTTGATCAAACATCAGAATCTTCCCCTCTTCCCCTGACCAGCTCCAGGAGTATCGTACATAGGGGAAAGAAAGAAAGCACAGCTGGAATCTTCCTCCTCCCAGGGCACATCTCTCCTTCCCTGTTTCCTAGCTGTTTTCTCCTTCCTTCTGAGAGGGGTGAGCGTGGGGGGGAGAAGGATGTGGACAGGATGTGACAGCAAAGTATAGAAAACGCTTGGGAGATCTCTCACCTGAACTGCAACTATTTTAAGCTGGCTTCCCACACTGCAGGTCTGGCAGTATTTTAGGGTTAACTCTCTCACAGGGACACGGTTGTAGGGTCCTCCGACAGGCTCCTCACTGGTGCTTTCTCCTCTGAAGTTCCCTTGACTAAGGCAGGTACTTCTCCATGCTTAGGTGGTCACTCTCAACTCCTTCCTCAACCCGTAGGTGTTGGGTTTCTCTCCCAATGCCTTGCTGCGCCCCTCCAGGTTGCTCTCTATGTACACAAGATGCCTTAATCAGTTGAGCCCATATCTAGACCATCTAGGCCACAGGAAATGACGATGCATTCCATGTCATCCCAGCAAACCCTGGGGTAAGGCTGGGCCTATTGCAGCAGCAGCCTCAGTGTCAAGACACAGACCCCATCCAAATACGTTGTATTCATGAAGGCACCAGGATTCCAGAATCACAGAGCAGGTTCTGGCCTATTCGGTACCCACAGTCTATGGTGCATGTAAGCAACATCACACATTTTAACACTCTGTGACAATGCTCTGGGAAATATTGTAACCAGTTCTTCAGTTCTTCATAGTAAACAGTCTTGGCTTCTCAGAAATTGTTGTAGTAACATAGTGAAGACTGAAACCACTCTGGCTTTCAGATTCCACATTTTTATTTACTTCATGAAATAAGTCAGCATCATCGGAGCAGTAAAGGGAACATCTTTAATTTCAGCTCAAAACAGTAACAGCTACCAAAGTTAACACAGTTGAAACCTTGTTCTACTTTACCGTACCTTTCACAGACATTCTTCCCCAATAACTTAGATCCTAAATAACCAGAATCTTAAAATAGAGACTTTGAGAATTATTGTACCTCAAGAGTATCTTCTGGTGACAATGGAGCCCTTGAAATGCGAATGCAAATAGTACAAGGCAGTGAACACTTGGGAATAGCTGAAAGGACCTAGGCAGCCCAGTTTTCTTGATGATGGAGCTGCTCTTCAGAGCTAGAGGAATTCTCGCTAACATCAACAGAGGCCGTGACCCTGGAGAAATGTGTGCATGGGGATGGAATGGAGGAGGGGTGGCACTCATGCAGTGTATTTACCATCACCAATCTAGAAGCTGAGTATACGGTCAGATACACACAGCGGCAGAGAGTCTCTGCTGCCCTAGAGAGATGATCAGAGACAAAATACAAAGGAAAAGGAAGAAAGACTAGGTTTTGGGGTTTTGCCAGTTTAACAATCAATCTTAGTTTTCCATGGTCTCCCATCTGTAAACTTAAATTAACCTGGAGAACTCTATCAAGAGATATGACAGATTAATATAATATATATCAAAATACTAAGGGTAACTGGACAGCTACATGTGAAAGAATGAAATTAGAGAGCACTCCCTTACACCATACACAAAGATAAACTCAAAACGGATTAAAGACCTAAATATAAGATGAGACACTGTAAAACCCTTAGAGGAAAACATTGGCACAACACTCTACAACATAAATCACACCAAGATCCTCTATGACCTAGAGTAACAGAAATATAAAAGCGGGGCCTAGTTAAACTTAAAAGCTTTTGCACAGCAAAGGAAACTATAAACAAGGTGGAAAGACAACCCTCAGCATGGGAGAAAATAATAGCAAATGAAACAACTGGCAAAGGATTAATTTTCCAAAATATACATGCAGCTCATGCAACTCAACACAATATTGTAAAGCAATTATCCTTCAATTAAAAATAAATAAAAAATTTTAAACCCAGCATTAAAACAATCTTAAAATTTGTAGGAAACACAGAAGACTCCAAGTAACCAAAACAACCTTGACAAAGAAGAAGAGAGGTGAAAGAACCATAATTCCTGACTTCGTACAACAAAGCTGCAGTAATCAAAGCAATATAGTACTGGCACAAAAACATACGCATGGATCAATGGAACAGAACAGAGAGCCCAGAAATAAACCCACGATTAATGTATAACAAAAGAAGAAAGAATATATAATAGAGAAAATACAGGATCTTCATTCAACAAGTGGGGCTGGGGAAGCTGGACAACTACATGTAAAAGAATTAAATTAGAACTTCTCTAGCATCATACACAAAAACAAACTCAAAATGGATTAAAGACCAGAATGTAAGACTGGATGCTATAAAACTCCTAGAAGAAAACACAGCCAGAAACGTCTTTGACATAAATCACGGCAGTTTTTTAAATCTGTCTCCTAAAGCAAAGGAAATAAAAGGAAAACTAAATGAGACTTAATTAAATTTAAAAATATTTGTATAGCAAAGAAAATAAACAAAACACAACCTATAAATGGAAGAAAATATTTCAAAAGACATGACCAATAAGGGGTTAATATCCAAACTATATAAATAGCTCACACAAAAACATCAAAAAACTAAACAACTCAATTTAAAAATAGGCAGAAGACATATTAATAAATAGACATTTCTCCAAAGCAGATACACAAATAGCCAATGGGCACATGAAACGATGCTCAACATCATTAATCTTCACAGCAATGTAAATCAAAACCACAAGATATTGCCTCATATCTGTCAGAATGGCAATCATCAAAAGGAACACAAATAACAAATGCTGGTGAGGAGACAGAGAAAAGGGAATTCTCATACACTGCTGGTGGGAATGTAAATTCATGCAGCCACTGTGGAAAACAGTATGGGATCCAAAAACAAAAAACAGAACTACCATATGACCGAGCAATTCCACTCCTGGATATATTTCCAAAAACACTCATTCAAAAGAATACATGTACCCCAATGTTCATAGCAGCATTACTTAAAACTGCAAAGGTATGGAAGCAGCCTAAGTGTCTATCAACAGACGAATGAATAAAGAAGATGTGCTATACATACGTTACAGAGCTGTTAGGCATAAGGAAGAGACATTATGAAGGCAAAAAGGCAAAATGGCTGTCTGAGGAGGCCTTACAAATAGCTGAGAAAAGACAAGACGTGAAAGGCAAAGGAGAAAAGGAAAGCTATATCCATCTGAATTCAGAGTTCCAAAGAATAGCAAGGAGAGATAAGAAAGCCTTCCCTAGTGATCAGTGCAAACAGAGGAGAACAATAGAATGGGAAAGACTAGAGATCTCTTCAAGAAAATTAGAGATACCAAGGAAACATTTCACCCAAAGATGGGCATGATAAGGGAGAGAAATGGTATGGACCTAACAGAAGCAGAAGATATTAAGAGGTGGCAAGAATACACGGAAGAACTGTACAAAAAAGATCTTAATGACCCAGTTAACCACGATGATGTGATCACTCATCTAGAGCCAGACATCTTGGAGTGTGAAGTCAAGTGGGTCTTAGGAAGCATCACTACAAACAAAGCTAGCAGATGTGATGGAATTCCATCTGAGCTATTTAAAATCCTCAAAGATGATGCTGTTAGAGTGCGGCACTCCATATGCCAGCAAATTTGGAAAACTCAGCAGTGGCCATAAGACTGGAAAAGGTCAGTTTTCATCCAATCCCAAAGAAAGGCAATGCCAAAGAATGTTCAAAGTACCGCACAATTGCACTCAATTCACATGCTACCTTCCCTGGTGGCTCAGACAGTAAAGTGGTAAAGCATCTGCCTGCAACACGGGAGGCCCAGGTTTGATCCCTGGGTCAGGAAGATCCTCTGGAGAAGGAAATGGCAACCCACTCCAGTACTCTTGCCTGGAAAATTCCATGGATGGAGGAGCCTGGTAGGCTACGGTTCATGGGGTCACAAAAAGTTGGACACAGCTGAGTGACTTCACTTTTACTTTCACATGCTAGCAAAGTAATGCTCAAAATCCTTCAAGCTAGATTTCAAGAGTATGGGACCTGAGAACTTCCAGATGTACAAGCTGGATTTAGAAAAGGCAGAGGAACCAGAAATCAAATTGCTGATATCCTCTGGATCACAGAAAAAGCTAGAGAATTCTAGAAAAACATCTACTTCTGTTTCATTGACTACACTAAAGCCTTTGACTGTGTGGATCACAACAAACTGCGGAAAATTCTCCAAGAGGTGGGAATACCAAATCGCCTTACCTGCCTCCTGAGAAATCTGTATGCAGGTCAAGAAGCAACAGTTAGAACTGGACATGGAACAACAGACTGGTTCCAAATTGAGAAAGGAGTACGACAAAGCTGTATATTGTCACCCTGCTTATTTAACTTATATGCAGAGTACATCATAAGAAACGCTGGGCTAGATCAAGCACAATTTAGAATCAAGATTGCCAGAAGAAATATCAATAACCTTAGATATGCAGATGACACCACCCTTACGACAGAGAGCAAAGAGGAACTAAAGAGCCTCTTGATGAATGTGAAAAAGGAGAGTGAAAAAAACTGGCTTAAAATCCAATATTCAAAAAAATGAAGATCATGGATTCCAGTCCCATCACTTCATGGCAAAGAGATGGAGAAACAATGAAAACAGTGAAAGACTTTATTTTCTTGGGCTTCAAAATCACTGTGGGTGGTGACTGCAGCTATGAAATTAAGACACTTGCTCCTTGGAAGAAAGGAATGACAAACCTAGACACTGTACTGAAAAGCAAAGACATTACTTTGCCTCCAAAGGTCTAAAGTCAAAGCTATGATTTTTCCAGTAGTCATGTACAGATGTGAGAGCTGGACAGTAAGAAAGGCTGAGCACCGAAGAACTGAAGCCTTTGAACTGTGCTGGAAAAGACTCTTGAGATTCTCTTGGACAGCAAGATCCAACCAGTCCATCCTAAAGGAAATCAACCCTGAATATCATTGGAAGGACTGATGCTGAAGCTGAAGCTCCAATACTTTGGCCACCTAATGTGAAGAGCTGACTCAATGGAAAAGACCCTGATGCTGGGAAAGATTGAAGGCAGGAAGAGAAGGGGACAACAGATGATGAGATGGTTGGAGGGCATTACTGACTCAATGGACACCAGTTTGAGTAACCTCCAGGAGATGGTGAAGGGACAGGGAAGCCTGGTGTGCTGCAGTCCATGGGGTCACAAAGTGTTGGACACGACTGAGTGGCTGAACAACAACAACAATCACAAAGAATCATATCAATAAAATTGATGTAAATTATATAGTCACATTCCTTGAAATACACAAATTACAATGACTGACTGAAAGGATAGAAAACCTGAAAAAATTACACCAATTAAACAAAACTGATTTTGTAATTAAAAACTTTACATTCCACTTTTGGAAACATGGAATAGAAATACTCTTTTCCATTGTTTCCACTAGGCACAACTAAAAACTCTGCATATTATAACAGATAAGCTAATGAACTCAGGCCCTGAGAAATGACATGGTAATAAGTTTTTTGGATTTTCTCTTTGCCTCTTGTATCACAGACATAGTGCCCAAGAAGTTGGCAAGCAAAAAACACCAAAAAGTATAAAGCAAAAAGAGTCTCAACAAAAGACCGTTCACTCCAGCCAAAAGCAGTAAAGGGGAAACCTGGCTAGAAGGAAAATACCCATTTTACTCCAGCCAAACATCACAGAAAAAAAAGGAAAAAACAAAACAAAACGATTCCTACCAACAAAAGCTGAGTGAGGAATTAAACCATGCCAGACAGGAAAAAGGTACCTCACCTCACCTATCAGAGTGATGTTAGAGAAAGCCAAGTAGGGACCTGGATTTTGATATCCATGAAGTGATAATGAGGCTCATTCCTACAGTGTTGGTGGATGTCACACAGGGAGTGCGGATCTCCATACCCACCAGGTGGTAATAAACTATTCCTCCCATTCCCTGTGGGGTTAGTGTCAGAGGCCTATAGTCAGGACATTCACTATCACCCAGTGGTAATGGGTCCATCTCCCCTGGTGCATAACTGAAAACCACAGGAGGAGATGCAACAAAGACCTCCCACTCTTCCCAGGCAAGATGGTATTAGTGGAGGCATTACGGAGAGCTGGTCCTCTCAACTCAGTTGTCAACTGGAGAAACTGGACTTCCATCTTTCCCTGGAAAGAAGGGGCATTATTCCTGAACTCCTGCCCCCTTTTGGAATGGAGTCAGATAAAAATAGCTAGAGCAGAAAATTGAATATGGTGAAGGTTCTCAAATACCAAATACATCCAAGTTTCAGAAACAGGGAAATATCTACCTGAATTAAAACAATCCAAAGAACATCACTGAGATGACAAAGATGTTAGAATTATCTGAGAATGATATTGAAGCACTGAAAATTATTCAAACGGCAATAGCATGAGAAAACAAGCAGAAAAAGTAGAACTACCTAGCAAAGAAAGAGAAAGCCTCAATAGATAAATGAAACAGAGAAAAAACCAAACCCAAATGCTACAGTTGAATATTACAGTAGTGCAAATAAGAACTAACTGGAGAGCCCAGTAGAGCAACATGGAGAGAAAGAGGAAAGAATCGGTCAACTTGCTGACAGAATAAAAGTAACTAATCTGAAATACCAAGAGAAAATGAACTGGGAAAAGAAAAATGAACAGAGCTTAAGAGATTGTTGAGACCATAACAAAAGATCTAATATTCATGTCACTGTAGTCTTGGAAGAAGAGGACAAAGAGAGTGAGGCTGACAAGTTTTCAAAGAAACAATGGCTGAAATTTTTCAAAAGGGGTCAAGACATAGATTCAAGATTCTGAGTGAACCACAAGCATAGCAGGCCCAGAGAAATCCATCCCAAGACATACTGTAGTCAAAGTTCTATACAGGGACTTCCCTGGTGGTCCAATGGTTTAAGAATCCGCATGCCAGTTTTCCCATACAGCTTCAATGGAAAACATCAGCTGTTCCCAAAGGAAGCTCTGAAACTGGGGTGACCCCTCTGTCCCATGCTGGGGTAAGAAGGCTGGGCCTTTATTCCTCTGTGTAGAACAGTTATGTGATTCTGGTTGCCAGGGAATAAGGATGCTAGCAAGCAAGCAAGTGAAAGTTGCTCAGTCATGTTCAACTCTTTGTGACCTCATGGACTATACAGTCCATGAAATTCTCCAGGCCAGAATACTGGAGTGGGTAGCCTCTGCCTTCTCCAGGGTATCTTTGCAACCCAGGGATCAAAACCAAATCTCACATATTGCAGGCAGATTCTTTACCAGCCAAGCCACAAGGGAAGCCCCCCAAGGATGCTGCTGCTAAGTTGCTTCAGTCGTGTCCAACTCTATGTGACCCCATAGACGGCAGCCCACCAGGATGCCCCATCCCCGGGATTCTCCAGGCAAGAAAGCTGGAGTGGGTTGCCATTTCCTTCTCCAACAAGGATGCTAGACTTGACAAATAAAAACACTCAACACGCAGTTGAATTTGAACTTCAGATCAACAAGGATTTGTTTTTTTTAGTATAAGTGTATCCTATATAATATCTGGGGCACACCTTTATGAAAAATTATTTCCTGTTGATCTGACATTGAAATTTAACTGGGTGTCCTTTATTTTATCCGGCAACTCTTCCTGAGGGGGAGCATGGTCATTCAGAAAAGGAGAGCCCTCTGGAAGAGGGTGGTATCTGAGCAGGGCCCTGATGGGCAGGCTGGATTTGGACAGGCAGAGAGCACAGCAGAGGGTGCCCGGGGGTCACTGCACACTTGGGCCAGGCACACATTGCCTCAGTGATTCCCAAAGAGGCTGACAGTTGAGGCAGGAACGTGGGCAGCACTTCCAGGAGTAGAGGGGCATAAACCCTTCAGCCTTTAAGAGGATCTAGGGGCATGTTACAGCATCCACCACAGACACACGTCGCTTCCCACTGTGTGCTGTCGGGAATTATCTGTACCTGAGAGTCAGGTTGGTGGGCACGGGCTTTTACGAATCAAATCATATTTCACAGGAATAAAACAGAGAGGTTTTATGGTTTCTCTCACTTCAAAAAAGAAAAAAAAAAGGACCCATTCAAGTTGAGATTGGTGAAATGACATCCCCAAATCCAAGCCCTAGAAAAAGATCATCTCCTGGATGCTCAATATATAGTTTTATTATCAACAACCATGACAACTTGATATGGTTGACAACTTGAATTGACAACTGATTCTGTTACATAATAGTTTCAGGAAGAATTGCTACAGAGCATCATTTATCAAATTAATGTTTTTAAATACATAAACATCTATCCACATTTAAATTCCTAATGGAAAACATCCCTATCTAGCAAGCTAACTCATTTGCTTACTTCAGTGTACATTTTGTGATTAGAATATACTGAAAGGTTCTCTCACTTTCTGGGAGTCTTACTAAGATGTCATGTGGCTCAGATGAACACATGGGTATCCTGCTTTAAATTTTTTCCAAGTGAAGATCTTTTAAGGCTATTAATCTATACATTTGGGGCCAACATCATATTGTTGTTCAGTCACTCAGTTGTGTCCAACGTTTTTCACCTCCATGGATGGTAGCACATAAATGTCTTTATGTTGACATGGGCACCTAATCTCTTTCAGAGAAAAATCTTGGCTCTGGCTGGGGTTTATCTCTTGGCCTGTCTCTGCAAGTATCAAAACTTACTTTCAGGAATACCTCCTTTTTAGACTTCTTGTTCTAATTCCTAACTCAGCTTAGTTGAAACAAACCATATTGCTGAATCCTTAACAAGAACATAGAAGAGCTGTTTGCAACTGCTTTCAGGAAATATAACCCCAACCTGCAGCTTCATCATAAATCCTTATTTAAGAGTTGTCCAAAAACATGCAATTTATCGATTGCTTTAGGTGTTTTGAAATTCATATCTTGACTGCTGAAAGCTACATTCTCATGCCACATTATTTTGACTTCCACAAAATTGCTTTTACAAAACTGTGTTTTAATTTTATCCTCTGTTCATCTTAAAGAATATAATACAAAAGAATTCTGTGAATTCTGCTAATAACAATATGTTGATAATAATAATGGTAATACTCATTATTAGTTATGTGATGACAATTCATGAATTCACTCATTCAATAAATATATATTAAGCAAAAGAAAAGAATCCTCCTGCCAATTCAGAGGACATGGGTTTGAGCCCTGGTCAGGGAAGATCACATGTACTGTGGGACAATTAAGCTCATGCACCACAACTACTAAAGCCTGCACGCTCTAGAGCCCTTGCTGTATAACAGGAGAAACCACCACAATGAGAAGCCCCTGCACCACAACTTAGAGCAGCCCCCACTCGCTGAAACTAGAGAAAGCCGCACAGAGCAATGAAGACCCAGAGCAGTCAACAAATACATAAACCAAATACAAAGAAAAAAAATCTTTAAAGGAGAAAGGAAATTAAACATCAGATAAAGGTTAAAAAACTGAAATGACAGCAGACTTATTATCAGAAACCATGGAAGTCAGAAGGAAATGGACATCTTTCAAGGAAGAAAAGAAAACTATTAGTCAAGAATCCTGTATCCAGTGAAGTACCCTTCAACAATTAAGGAGAAATCAAGACTACCTCAGATAAAAGCAAAGTAAGAGAATTTGTTGCTGGTGGACTGACCTTTAAAGAATGCCTAAAGAAAGTTCTTCAAACAGAATAAAAATGATTTAAAAGAAAAAAAGGAATATTAGAACATCAGGAAGGAAGAGAAAACAACAGCAAGAGAAAGAATACGGCTAAATGCAACAGACTTTTCTTTTAAACTGAGTTTTCTAAGTTACATATGAAGGTTAAAACATTACAAAACTTCATGAAGTAATTCTCAACTTACTTTTAATATAATTATTAAATTAATATAAGTAGGGAGGGGAGAATAAAGGGCTATAAAAGGAGATCAATGATTGGATACAGACAAGGAGAGCCCTCTGTGACTACAAAAGGGCAGCACAAGGGAAATTTTTCTGATAGGATATTTCTGTACCTTGACTGCAGTAGTAATTACACAAATATACACAAGTGATAAAAGTACACAGTACTATACTGCACACCTTATATGCCATGTCAGTTTCCTGGTATTGACACTGTACTATAAGTAAGAAGATGTGACTACTGTGCAAAATGGGATGAAGGCTACACAGAGCCTCTCTGTACTTTCTTTGCAATTTCCCATAAATATATAATTACTTCAAAATAAAACCTTGAAACATTCTTTAAACTTTCCACTTAAAAGTTCCAGGTTCAGGAGGATTTATGGTGATTTCTACCAAATATTTAAAATGGAAAAACAATACCAGTTGTTTGGGAAGTTTTTCAAAAAAATAGAGAAGGGAATATGTTGATTCTTTTTTATGTTCTACTCTACACCAATACTAAAAGGAACACAAAATTACTAATCGTTACACCTTATAAGTATAGATGCAAAAATTCTTTAAAATATATTAACAAATTGAATCCAACAATATATAAAAATAATATATCATGACCAAGCGGAGTTCATACTAAGAATGCAAGGTTGGTTTACCATTTGAAATTCAGTGTCACATATTTAACAGAAGAAAAAAACAATACACTTAATGATCATCTCAATAGATGCAGAGAAAGGTATGTGAAAAATTTCAACACTCATTCCTTATGTAAAAAAATTCTCAGGGAACTAGTAATAAAAGAGCAGTTTCTTAATCTGATAAAAAGTCATCTATAAAAAATTTATAGCTAACATTTTAATTATGAAAGACTATATGTTCTACCTTAGATAAAGAGCAAGATAAACATATCTGCCTTCACAGCAACCATGCAAACACAATAAAAAAGAAAAGGAAATAAAAAATTGAAAAGGAATAAATAAATCTGTTTTTTTCATAAATCAAATATTTATGTGGATAATTGAATTATCTACCAAAAAGCTACTAAAATTACTAAGTGAATTTGGCAAGGTCACAAGGTTATAAAGCCAATATCCAGAATCAACTGTATTTCCATATTCTAACAACAAGTAATTGGAAAGTGAACTGATTTTTAAAAATGTTTTTCCAATGTCATCCACAAATATGATACATTTTATATGTGTAACAAAATACATACAAGATCTGTATACTGAAAACCGAAACATGAGCAGGTAAACACATCGAGGTATTTTATGTGATGGAATAATATTCATCAATAACAATCACCCGAGGAATTGAGGAAGACTTGAAGATACACAGATGAACAATGTTTCTAGATAAGAAGATTCTATTATTTTTTAAATGCCAATCCTTCCCAAATTGATGCATAGATTCAAGGCACTCTCAATCAAATCCCCACAGGTTTGTTTTGACTTGAAGTTTTGCTTTGCTTTGTTTTTTGTATGTGTGAAAATTGACAACCTAGTGTTTATATGGAGAGGTAGTTTCCAGAAAGGCCAAAACAACTTTGAAAAGAAATAAGATTTACAGTGCCTGATTCCAAGACTTACTGTACAGGTACTGCAATCGAGAGTATAAACATACAGGCCAGCGGAGCAGAACGGAGGGTCCAAAGACACACCCGCGTCTATAAGTTCAATCCATCTGCGACAAACATGCCAAATTCAACAGAGAAAGATTAGTCTTCAACAAATGATCCTGGAACAACTATGCAAAGAACATAAACCTCCACACTTCCCTCACACCAACTCAAAATTCAACTCAAAATCGGTTATGGATCCAAACATAAAAGTTAAACCTATATAATTTCCAGAATACAGAAAAAATTTGCAATAATGAAGTAGACAAAAGATTTCTTAGAAAAAATACAGAAAACACAAAAATTTAAATAGATTAGAATATATAAAAATTAAAACTGGTTCTAAGTATGACATAGGAAACAAAGTGCAACTACCCACTCGAAATGGTATTTCCTCTGATAAAGAAGCTGTATTCAGAAAATAAAACTACTCTTAACAACTCAATATTAAGAACATAATTTTTTTAATGGAGAAAATATTTTAACAGACTTTTCACCAAAAAAGACACATAATCAAAAAAGTACATGAAAAGATGTTTAACATAATTATTAGAAAAATGAAAAGTAAAAATACAATGAGACTTCATTAAATATCTGTGGAACATCTAAAGTTAAAGATTCACAGGTGTTGACACGCGTATGCAAACTAGTTCAACAATTTTGTAAAACAGTTTGGTAGTTTCTTACTAAGTTAAATATGCTCTTATCCATATAACTCTGCAATTCCACTTGGAGATATCTGTCCAAGAGAAATAAAAACATATCCATACCAAGCCCAATACTGGATACTCATAGCAGCTTTACTTACAATAACCCAAAACTATAAACAACCCAAATGGTCAACAACAGATGAGCAGGTAAACACATCGAGGTATTCTATATGATGGAATAATATTCAGCAATAGTGAGGAGAGATTTGCTGATGTGCTCAAAAACATGGATGAATCTCAAAACCATGGTGGTTAGCAAAAGAACCTAATCTATAGTGACAGAAAGCTGAGTAGTAGTTGCCTGGGACTGGTGGTGTGAGATCAACTGTAAAAGGGCATAAGGGAATTTTCCAGGCAGATAGAAATATTCTGTATCTTAATTCTGAGGGTGATTATATACGATAATAATGTCCTCAAACATCACTGAAGTGTAACTTAAAATGGACACATTTAATCATTTGCAAATTTAATCTCAATAAATGTGCAAATATATACATGAATTTCCAAGGTTCAAATCATACCACCTCCAGTTTAATAGCAACAATAAATCAGTCACCCATTGCTAACACTTATACTGGTCCCTCAAGTTTTCTGCCTCATACAGACAAAAGCCATTGCTATTTGGCAAGAGCTACTGATCAGACGTTTCATCCTTGTCCTGCATACACTTCGTTGACTCTGGGCACCTTTCTTCTCTTGAGTCCCCTCGCCCATCTCCAACTTCAGTTATCATAAACCTGCCATTAGTAGATAGAGAGTGATGTCGCAGAAAGAAGCAGGAGGTATGGCTGTTGTATAGCACAGACTTAGATACTGTGGTCCTTCTTCTCCATTTGACTCCCATCCCAATCATGTTAATTTATGCCAACTCTTTCCCCTTGCTTCTCTCTCTGTTGATTCAATAAACCGTGTAATCTGAGAATCTGAGTTTGGTCGGTGAGACTTTTCATATTCTGAGCTCTAAAACAGTTTACTAGTAGCACGCTCTGAGCTACCATTAGCATCAAGGCACTTTCACATCATGACAAGAGTACCAACAACTTACACTGTGAAATTTATAAATGTACAATGGGATCAACCTTATGAAATGGAATTGTCGAGACACTGGAACAAATGGCATACATGTATCAATGAGATTCAGAGAAAAACACGTAAGTGAAAGTGGGTAAAGAATGCTAAATGATGGGGTTTAAAGTAATTTCACATAAAGAGGAAAAAAATACACTTATTGTGCCATCCAAAGGTGTGCACATGGGTGAGACAAGGTCCCCAGACACCATGATAATCGTTAACTCGAAGAGTCATGGTGTCACCGCTGAGGTTCACACTTTTTAAATTGTATGACACATCCATATTTTGGCAGTGAACATAAATGTTGAAACAGGCTGGCAGAGGCAATGTGAGACATATGGAGATAAGTCACTTCTCCCTTTTATGGGAAATTATGTTTTAAGTCGTGCTAATATAAAGATTAATGGAAACTGGCTATTTTAGCGTAACTTTGCTTGTGAATCATCAAGATGATACAAGTGCCAGAACAGCTTTAGTAATCAGATTCCACAAAATACTAAAATCACTGGTCTATGTCATACATTCATTTCTTTTCCAATGAGGACAATCAAAAGAAAGCAAAAGTATCAATTTTCAAATTGATTGTCCAATTGTCCAACAACTGGACAATTACTGTGGACTCATAATCTCACCACTGCCAATGAGGCAGAAACACCTTCACCACGACTTCTGCCTGCCCACCCAGCCTGTACAAATTCAGAAGTCTTTCCTGTTCATCCAATGTAAATACAACAGTTTGTATATGATACAAGCTGGTATATTAGTTACCAAGCAGAACAAAGAGATCAGTGTTGACATTTTAGAACAAATAAACATGTTACCAATACTATACTGACGGAACCCCACACCTGCCCCCAATATCAGCACACTCCCTGTGAACATCAAGATAATATGGTTATGTCAGATTTTAATCATGATGCCCTTCAGAATCATGACAGAAGATGAATCAAGGGCTTGATCACAACTTGGGAAAGGATGATGTAGAAATGTATAGACCAAGCTTCTTCCTGTATCTTTCAGTTTTTCCCCGATTGCAACCTTACCAATGCTAAAGCCATTCCTATGCAAGGCAGTAGGGAGCATTACCAAAAGAGGAATCAGACTTGACTTTGATACCTGTATTTTGAGTCTAACCCAGAGATCTTGTGGGCCCTTGATAAGCCAAGTTATTAATGCATATGTGTGTGGGAGGGGACTTGATAGTGAGCAATGGAAACAGCGCCTGTTTATCAGCTAAGGGAAGAGGTGTTTCAACACTTTAACAACTGAAGTGATTGTATGAGTACCTGCTAGTTGAGTATCAGCTTTGAGTGTATGTGTGTGTGTGTATATATATATATACATTATATTTGTATATTTCTGCGTATATATGTATATATATATGCACACACATTAGATTTGTCAGTGCCTATGGTATATCAATTGCTAAATACTCTGAATCTATTCCAACAGTGTGTGCCAACTCATATACATGGACAAATACCTTTAACGCATCTTTTGGGAGGATGGACAGCTCAGTATGTACTCTAAGAATAAAAGCAAACAAGGTGGGCACCATGCTCTCCAACTGTTTGCATATATTTTGTTTAAATAAACACGTATGAACACACCTGGCAACTACACTTAACACCCAAATGTCAGTAATGCGGAAGAAACAAAATAACCACTTCTTTCCAAGTATGAAACAAATTTCTAATTTAAACTCACTGAATCTGTTGATTCTTCACATTTTTATGAAACAAATAGACTTGGGAAACATCTGGTAAATTCTATAATTGTTTTTTATTGTTCTCATAATTTAAAATTTTTTCTTAAATATAAATTTATTTATTTTAATTGGAGGTTAATTACTTTACAATATTGTATTGGTTTTGCCATACATCAACATGAATCCACCACAGGTATACATGTGTTCCCCATCCTGAACCCCCCTCCCTCCTTCTTCCCTATACCATCCCTCTAAAAACATTTAAGGTTAAGCTTAAGTTCATCAGAGCTAAACTCTCCATGAACTAGTCTATAAAAATCTCATTTGTAACCTTTTGGGATCATTTCACTTTAAAAACCCTTGGAGGCCCCTATCAGTTTTAGCATTTCTAGGGGAAGAAATAGCAAGATATGACAAGTAGTTATTAGTTGTTTCTAGTCAGACAGGACTGAGCAACTGAACTGAACTGAACTGAATCAACATTTAGGAAAATGGATAATGTTGCCATACATGTATCGAGATGTTCTTTTTCACCAAGGCAATGTGGACCTGTAGGTTCTTGTCCAGCTACTTCCTACCACAATTTAAATGTGTATTTTTTCTCCCTGCAGGTTCAAGGTCCACTTCACTGCTTATTTGAATGCTCTGTTTTTCTTTGATTGTAGTGACACCTAACGTCAGAATCAGAGAGTACCTTCAGCTCAGCCCAAGCTTCCCAATTCACAGGGCTTTTCAGATTACAACCTCACCTTCTCCACAGATGGATTTTGCTAGAATAATCTGTGGGGCCATGAAAAACATGACTAAGAGTTAAACTTGTTTAAAATGAAAGTACAATTGTATGTGAAACTGTAAGAATCACACATTCTCAAAATGGGCCATTTCTTGAGGGAAGCCTCCCTTTTACAAAAGCGTACATTTTTGGAAAATACCTAAAACATGACATCATGATTATACAGTGGAAGTGAGTAATAGATTTAAGGGTCTAGATCTGATTGATAGAATGCCTGATGAACTATGGAATGAGGTTCGTGACATTGTACAGGAGACAGGGATCAAGACCATCCTCATGGAAAAGAAATGCAAAAAAGCAAAATGGCTGTCTGGGGAGGCCTTACAAATAGCTGTGAAAAGAAGAGAGGCGAAAAGCAAAGGAGAGAAGGAAAGATACAAGCATCTGACTGCAGAGTTCCAAAGAATAGCAAGAAGAGATAAGAAAGCCTTCTTCAGCGATCAATGCAAAGAAATCGAGGAAAACAACAGAATGGGAAAGACCAGAGATCTCTTCAAGAAAATTAGAAATACCAAGGGAACACTTCATGCAAAGGTGGGCTCGATAAAGGACAGAAATGGTCTGGACCTAACAGAAGCAGAAGATATTAAGAAGAGGTGGCAAGAATACACGGAAGAACTGTACAAAAAAGATCTTCATGACCCAGATAATCACAATGATGTGATCACTAATCTAGAGCCAGACATCTTGGAATGTGAAGTCAAGTGGGCCTTAGAAAGCATCACTACCAACAAAGCTAGTGGAGGTAATGGAATTCCAGTTGAGCTATTTCAAATCCTGAAAGATGATGCTGTGAAAGTGCTGCACTCAATATGCCAGCAAGTTTGGAAAACTCAGCAGTGGCCACAGGACTGGAAAAGGTCAGTTTTCATTCTAATCCCAAAGAAAGGCAATGCCAAAGAATGCTCAAACTACCGCACAATTGTACTCATCTCACATGCTAGTAGAGTAATGCTCAAAATTCTCCAAGCCAGACTTCAGCAATATGTGAACCATGAACTCCCTGATGTTCAAGCTGGTTTTAGAAAAGGCAGAGGAACCAGAGATCAAATTGCCAACATCCGCTGGATCATGGGAAAAGCAAGAGAGTTCCAGAAAAAGATCTCTTTCTGCTTTATTGACTATGCCAAAGCCTTTGACTGTGTGGATCACAATAAACTGTGGAAAATTCTAAGAGAGATGGGAATACCAGACCACCTAACCTGCCTCTTGAGAAATCTGTATGCAGGTCAGGAAGCAACAGTTAGAACTGGACATGGATCAACAGACTGGTTCCAAATAGGAAAAGGAGTACGTCAAGGCTGTATATTGTCACCCTGCTTATTTAACTTATATGCAGAGTACATCATGAGAAACGCTGGACTGGAAAAACACAAGCTGGAATCAAGATTGCCGGGAGAAATATCAATCACCTCAGATATGCAGATGACACCACCCTTATGGCAGAAAGTGAAGAGGAGCTAACAAGCCTCTTGATGAAAGTGAAAGAGGAGAGTGAAAAAGTTGGCTTAAAGCTCAACATTCAGAAAATGAAGATATGGCATCTGGTCCCATCACTTTATGGGAAATAGATGGGGAAACAGTGGAAACAGTGTCAGACTTTATTTTTTGGGGCTCCAAAATCACTGCAGGTGGTGATTGCAGCCATGAAATTAAAAGACGCTTACTCCTTGGAAGAAAAGTTATGACCAACCTAGATAGCAAATTCAAAAGCAGAGACATTACTTTGCCAACAAAGGTCCATCTAATCAAGGCCATGGTTTTTCCAGTGGTCATGTGTGGATGTGAGAATTGGACTGTGAAGAAGGCTGAGCGCCGAAGAATTGATGCTTTTGAACTGTGGTGTTGGAGAAGACTCTTGAGAGTCCCTTGGACTGCAAGGAGATCCAACCAGTCCATTCTGAAGGAGATCAGCCCTGGGATTTCTTTGGAAGGAATGATGCTAAAGCTGAAGTTCCAGTACTTTGGACACCTCATGGGAAGAGTTGACTCATTGGAAAAGACTCTGATGCTGGGAGAGATTGGGGGCAGGAGGAGAAGGGGACAACCCAGGATGAGATGGCTGGATGTCATCATGGACTTGATGGACGTGAGTCTGAGTGAACTCCGGGAGATGGTGATGGACAGGGAGGCCTGGCGTGCTGTGATTCATGGGGTCGCAAAGAGTCGGACAAGACTGAGCGACTGAACTGAACTGACGTCAGTTCATCCTGTTGATAAAGCATTGTCTCACTTAGTTACTGGGCTTAGTGGGCTCGTGTGAGTAATAGTTATAGTAATAATGGAACTAATACTAATGGGGAAGTCAATCATCATTTTAAACTATTTATTTTTTCTTCCCCCCCCTCCAAAAAGAAAGCAGCTCTCACTGACATATATACACGGCCATGGATGAAACAGATAGCTAGTGGGAGTCTGCTGTACGGCAGAGGGAGCTCAGCTCGGTGCTCTGTGATGACCTAGGCGGGTGAGATTGTGGGGGTGGGAGGGAGGCTCAAGAGGAAGGGCATCTGTGTATACAGATAGCTTATAGATTCACACTGTCGTATAGGAAAAAAAAAAAAAAAACTAACAACATTGTAAAGCAATTATATTCCAAATTGAAATAAATTTTTAAAAATAAGAAAAAGAAAGCAACTCTCTATACTGTCTTATTTCCAGTAACTACAAGAAAGTCTGATAGTCACATGTTTGGAAAGATACTATCTATTTTTCTGTTCCTTTTCATGTTTTCTCTAATTTTCACAACTCTGTAAGATGAACATTATCATCATTTCTATTTCCATTAATAATTCATTTGGCTACTAATCAAGCACGTGAACTCAGACATCAGGTCTCTAGAGCATAAGGACAACTAGAGGCTGTTCTGGAGAGGACAAATGGGCCATGATCACTGATCCTGAAGTGACTCCTCTAAGTAATATACCAAACCATGACAACTGTTAAGGAAATGATGACAGTGTTAGAGGGCACATTATAAAGTACATGATTAAAAATCAAAAAGAGAAGATTCCCCTTTCAAGTTCTTGCTTTCCCTCCGTTAACACTGGAGAACCAGTTCCCCATTCTGCCTCCTCATGGGATCCCTCTTCCAAGCTATTAGAACCAGCCTCTCCTTCGCTGGGACTCTCACTCTTCACCTCCGTGTATGATGCCTCCCTAAGTGGGAAAAACACATAATCTGTGTTCAAAAGATCTAAGTTTGAAACCAAGCTCTGTCACCATGAGCTTGGGCAAGTCACTGAATCTATCTTGGGCTCAATTTAAGGGCAGTAAACAGTAGCTTTTGGCCCAAGATGGCAACCTAGTAAGTCCACATTCTTCTGAACTCTCCTTTGAATGGAGTAGGGAAAAAACTATACCTCCTTGTATACCAGCAGTCCCCAGTCTTTTTGACACCAGGGGCCAGTTTCGTGGAAGACAATTTTTCCATGGACCAGGGTAAGGGGGTATGATTTTAAGATGCTTCAAGTGCATTACATTTATTGCGTATGCGTGCTAAGTCGTTTCAGTCACGTCCGACTCTTTGTGACCCGATGGACCATGACCCACCAGGCTCCTGTGTCCATGGGATTCTCCAGGCTAGAATACTGGAGTGGGATGCTGTGCCCTCCTCCAGGGGATCTTCACAACTCAAGGATGGAACCTGCATCTGTTACTCTACCTGCATTGGCAGGCAGGTTCTATACCACTAGCACCACCTGGGGAGCCCACATTTATTGTGCACTTTATTTCTATCATTATTACACCAGCTCCACCTCAGACCATCAGGCATTAAATCTCAGAGGCTGAGGACCTCTGTTACAAACTATAGAAAGCCATACTTACTCAAACTGAAAATTCAAAAATACAGGTAGGATCAGAGTGAGAAAGGACTGGTATGCCCATAATCTAAAACATATAAAGCAAAGCTTTCAGGGGCAGAAGGGAAGGGACCCCTCCAGCAGCTCTGCAGTGGGGCCTAAAAATAAGGCTAAGTCACGGGATGGTGGGTGGGAGTAAATTTCAACTTTGCTGGAGTTTCTAGGAAGTGCAATAAAACATGGAGTCTTCATAGAGTAGGGGGCCCCAAAGGCACTCACAGTAAAATCAGGTAAGACACTAACTTCGGAAAGTGACATCATTCCCAGGGTTTAGTATCTGGCTGGACACACCTCTGGAAAGGCATCTTGGCTTGCATACACTGCAACAAGATTTGCAGTCATACACAGAACACTTTGAAAACAGAAAGGAGGTTTATAATTGAAAAGTGTGACCGCTAACGTTTTAACTGTAATAGAAGCAATAAATACTAAATTGAATACGACAGGAATCAAATCAACAAGTTAGAAAACAATCTTGAGAAATTCAGGCCTCCAAGGAAGAGGCTAAAGAGATGAAAATCATCAAGAACACATGGATAACAGTATCTGAAATTTAATATGTGCAAAACAAGTTTTCCAGAAAGAAAAACGTAAACAGAATGAAAACCAATACCCAGCTACAGAGCAAGAGAAAACACTTCTAGGAACTCAATGCAGACTTAGGTGTTTAAACAAATTTATCAAGTCCTCAGCAAAATTAGGGAGTATAAATTTATAATACTTTTTTTTTTTCCATTTTAAGAACAAGCAAAAGACTCCCATAAGTATCTGGACAGAAAAATAAAGTCAGACTGGCCTCAAATCTTTCCTCTACACTAAACAGAAAAATACTGTACACTAAACAAGCAGAACGTTAAACAGCTACATCTAGAATTTACTGAACCACCAATAACTCAACATCCAAGCAAGCTCTCATTAGCATGAGAGTAACAGACATTCTAGATTTACACAGATCAGTAAATATCACCCACACACCATTGCTCTAAAATACCATGAAACAAAGAATTCTGATGGAAAGATATGACAAAAGAGAAATGTCATAAGAAACGAAACCAATATAACTGATTGTCAAAAATGGTCAAAAGTTTCACTATAAAACAGATAAATGCTAACTAGTTTTGTCAAATAGGATGCTATTGACTAAAAGTAACAGGAAACTGACTTGGCTATTTTCAACAATAAGATAAATATATTTAGAATGAGCCCTAAATTTTAATGACTCCAAACTGGTTAAAACGGTAATGATGATGTTTAAACACACACACACACACACACACACACACACACACACACATACACACACACACACACTTTCCATCTCTATCAGGCTCTTTTAAGATATAGCCACTTTGTCCTCCTTAACTACCCTCATGATACCAAGTTGGCTGCCGTAGTTCCATGCATTACATCCAAATGTGACGATGTACAGTGAAAAAAGGAGACATCTTCTTTACATTCATTCGTTATCATTAATAAGAAAAAAAACTTTTCTTAGACTCCCCCTCCTAGTTCTCTGGCCAGAATCACATCATAAGTTTATGCTAAAACCAAGGCTGGTTGAGAACGGGACCACCATGACTGGGTTAAAACAACCTTGGAGTTCTCAACGTCAGCACTTTTGCCATTTGGGGCTGGATAAGTCTTTGCTGTGAGAGCCATCGTGTGCATTACAGGGTATTTCAAATCATCTTTGGCAGTTACTCACTAGATGCCAGCAGCACCCCCTCTCAGTTTAGTCGCTCAGTCATGTCCGACTCTTTGAGACCCCATGGACTGCAGCACGCCAGGCTTCCCTGTCCATCACCAACTCCTGGAGCTTGCTCAAACTCATGTCCGTTGAGTCAGTGATGCCATCCAACCATCTCATCCTCTGTTGTCCCCTTCTCTTCCTGCCTTCAGTCTTTCCCAGCATCAGGGTCTTTTCCAATGAGTCAGTTCTTCACATCAGGTGGCCAAAGGATTGGAGTTTCAGCATCAGTCCTTCCAGTGAATATTCAGGACTGATTTCCTTTAGGATGGACTGGTTGGATCTCCTTTCAGTCCAAGGAACTCTCAAGATTCTTCTCCAAGACACAGTCCAAAAGTATCAATTCTTCGGTGCTCAGTTTTCTTTATGGTCCAACTCTCTCATCCATACATGACTCCTGGAAAAACCATAGCTCTGACTAAATGGACTTTTGTCTGCAAAGTAATGTCTCTGCTTTTTAATATACTGTCTAGGTTACTCATAGTTTTTCTTCCAAGGAGCAAGCGTCTTAATTTCATGGCTGCAGTCACCATCTGCAGTGGTTTTGGAGCCCAAGAAAATAAAGTCTGTCACTGTTTCCGTTGTTTTCCCATCTATTTGCCATGAAGTGATGGGACCGGATGCCATGATCTTAGTTTCTTGAATGTTGAGTTTTAAGTCAACTGTTTCATCTCCTCTTTCACTTTCATCAAGAGGCTCTTTAGTTCCTCTTCACTTTCTGCCATAAGGATGGTGTCATCTGCATATCTAAGGTTATTGATATTTCTCCCAAAATCTCAATTCCAGCTTGTGCTCTTGCCTCTTCAATATTCTTGCCTTGAGAACCCCGTGAACAATATGAAAAGGCACCCTTTCTAGTTTGTCAATGAAAAATGTCTCTAGACAGTGCCAATGGTTTAAAGTCACAGGAATAGAGTAATCAAGATTTCCCTTTGGGGCTACTTGTGAAGTCTACCCCTCCTAAATATATAGCTGCACAGAGACAAGGCAATATCTGAACTAACAAGTTTCTTTCAGAAAAGAGACTTGTATTAGAGAAAATAATCTTAAGAAAGCAATTAACAGTATTTAGTTCAGTAATCCTGTAAAAGGGATATGTATGTTAGTCACTCAGTCACATTCAACTCTTTGGGACCCCATGGACTGAAGCCCACTAGGCTTCTCTGTCCATGGAATTCTGCTGGCAAGAATACTGGATTGGGTAGCCATTCCCTTCTCCAGGGATCAAATCTGGGTCTCCTGCATTACAGGAAGATTCTTTACCATCTCAGTCACCAGGGACATAAGCAAATGAAACACAAAATTAAAATCTTGTATTATCTGAAACAAAACAGAGGAAAGATGAACGAAGAGCTTTAGCAGGGCTGAGAATGCTAGTACATTGTTTACTCATCAAGCACACAAAATATCCGTCCCTATTAGAAGAACTACAATATGCAATTTACTTGCCTTAAAGAAATTTGTCTCTGAATATTAATTTTCATTGTGGATCTGTATGTTCAATATTTAGCCCTAAGAACCGTGACCAAGAACTGGCTATGTGAAGGGGAAGATCAGCTGTATCCTTTTCAGGGAACACACCTCAATTAATTCCTTCTGAAATTATACTCAAAGATGTATACTTCCCCTAGAAACCTAATTTATTCCTTGTCTTGGTGCTTTCACAACTGCAGCTTATAAATATAATTTAGATTTTACAGATCAAACCATAAGCTGTGAATCTTATTTATCCTATTACAAACATTATGTCTGCTGTCTTAAGACCCTTTGTCCTCTAATCTCATGATAATAAGGCCATATCTGCACTTTCTCCAGTTTTTCAAATGAAGCCAGCTCTCCCAATATGATCCAAGAGCCCTGCCCCTATCCACCCCAGACCCGATGGTTACTTCTCTCCTTCCCTGGGTCTGTGACTCACTCACTCCTCTTTCTTCTTCCTACTCTCTGTATCCGTTCTTCATCCATTTGAAAACTCTACTTAGATTCCTCTGAAGTCGTGCCATGTCTGCCTCCCAATTTCGCACGTTCCATTTTAACTTCATCCACAATTTCCAAAACAGGTTCTCTCCAAACTGGATCTGGGGACCCAAGTGGCCAGTCTAGGTCTCAGATCTCCCTCCATCAGAGAAAAAATGTGTTGTCTCTTTGTAGGCGGAGGAACATTTTTATGGATGATAAGGAAAAAGGTTGCCTTCAAAGGTTACAGGTAAAAGCCATAACTGAAGGACTGAATTGTAATGCAAAAAGCAACCTTTGTAATTGTAATCTTATGTAACCCACAGGACAAGTACTAAAGAATAAATCCCATTTATATCCATACTGTGAAAACACTGCGTGTTTATCAAGTGTTTAATTGTAGCAGCCTCAAAGTTCAGAGACTTGAGATACTTAATGGAAATGAAAGGGGTATTGTTTTGCATTGGGAAATGTAACTGCTCTTGACAGAGCAAGAATCTGCAGAAATTGACCAGGAGAAGCTCATAAACACACTATGCTTTTAAATGTCTGACATAAATTAACATGGCTCAATAACAAATTCTGGAGATACCTATTCCTTTAAAGCAAAGGTGCTTTTTTCTAGCAATCAATATTTTAAAAATAAATATTTGCCTCTACAGGATTTAGAACATAAAGACATATAAACATTTTCCACAGTAGATTCTTTTCTCTTTGAAACTGAATGGTTTCAAAACTTCCTCTTCTTATATGGTACAATATTCAGTATTATTAAATGAAAAAGAGAGAATTAGAAATATTGATAGAATGGCAATATTTGTTCTAAAATAAAAAATACGTAGATATATACAAAGATGATAGATAATAAGTGGAATGGGGACATGCCTGAATATTGAGAAAATATTTCTAAAAAAAAAGCTGAAGAAGCTGATAATAATTATTGCCCTAGGAAGATGGAAAATGGAGACCTACTTCCAACGTATCTGTACTGTTTATTTTTTATATATCCTCAGTGAAAGACAACTGAAACACAGAGAGACAGACACACAAATGCATGGGCACACACACACAAAATGGACAGATACCCCTAATCCTGAATTCAATTTACGATTTATGTGACCTATTAATCTTGTAAAAATATGGGTCACTGCCCTTAAAAGAATTAACAAGGGTAGACTATCTTGACTGATTAAAAGTCTTTTAATTAGATAAATGTATATACTATTCCCAAGTGGAATGAAATGGTGGTGAAGAAATGACCTGAAACAAAAACTTAAAAAAGGTATTTGAGATTTTTCAACAAAATTAAATTATAAGATTAAAAATATCACGTGCCATTGAAGTAAATTTACTCATATTTAACAGCTAACCAAGCAACTACAGAAAGAGTTATTTTCTTAAAAACAGGATGGTCTACAGAGAAGTAGCAGTTGAAGCTGATGACAATCCTAAATATACGAATCATAAGGGCAACTTTGAAAATGATTGCAGGCAATTTTATGAAAAAATATAAGATCACACTGAAAAATAAAGACCAATAATACCAGAAAAACCTTCAGAAAAAATACCAACCACCTGGTGTCTGAGACAAGTATACTTAAGAAACTGATTAATGTTTATTAAAGAATTTTTTAAATTTTGCTATAATGTACATATATTTTAAGTATTTTTACTTGAGAGAAAAATCTTCAATAGAACTATTTGTGATCTACTGTACAACAAAATCAATTTTGGCTGACGTGTATATGTTTCAAAATACCATCTAAAATTACCTAATTCCAATGACCTTTATTAGCTCCTTTTACTCTCAACGTTGTCCTAGTTTACAAGATACACTACATGGTCACACTAATCAGCTCAGACACCTTGGGACTTCATTCTATTACTCCTCAAGTAGCTGACTTTCTTCTTCTCACTATCGATTAAAACCGATCATCTCTGGGGCATTTAACAGGGATGTCCTCAGAATGTTTTAAGATTTTTCTATAAACCACTACCAGTCAAGAACAAGGTGAAAGCTCTCCCATTCTACTAAGAGGAAAACTTACGGATGCCTGGCCCGCTGTTTCTCTGCTTGTAAGTACTGGATGTAAAATGGACACTATACCTCAAGTTTCTGAATCTTCAGCAGGAAGGATTCTATTTCAATAGCATGTTCCAAGGAAGGTTCCCTTTGAGGATTCTATGGAAGAAAGAAAGTACAATTAAATGAACACATGAATCAGAAGTATACTAAAAGAATAATAGAACCTGGCTACGTGGGGTTTCCCTTAGGATCACAAGGAAATTTTAGCAGGAAAACTATAAACTTACTATACAAAAGGAATACATTTACCATGTAAATTTACTATCTCACATATATATATACATACGTCTTCATAAAACAAAACTGAACATTCCTGCCTTTAAGAGACATGATGTAGGAACAATGACTACTTTCTTAACATGATAAAATCAAGCCAGTACTCTATCCGAAGTTAAAATACTAGTAGGACACTCTTTAATGTCAGAAGATAACCACCACCTCCACTCTTTAGCAGTACATTTATTAATATAGTGAATAATCAAAAAAAAAAAAAAAGAGAGAGAAAGACAGGGAGGGAGAAAGGAAGACAAAAATTTGTTGAACAACCACCTAGATTAAAGAGCAGCCAACTTTTTCTACAAAAGACCTGAGAGTAAATATTTTAAGACTTCACGGGTCATACAGCCCTTGTTTCAGCACTGCACTTCTTCATTAGAATGCAAAAGTAACCAGAGATAATAGCAAGGCAATGGACATGGTTGTGCTTCATCCAGTCATTTCTATTTATAGACACTGACATTTGAATTTCATACAATTTTCACATGTCACAAATTATGATGCTTCTTATTTTTCACCCAAAAACATTTTAAAATATAAAAACCACTCTTAGCTCTTGGTCTGCACAAAAACAGGTGGGTCAGGTTTGAAGACTCTGCCCTAGATCACTTTAACAACAGTTAAGTCCAAGAAGTAGAACGTGGCAGGGTAGGTAGATGTGTGTCTGTTGGGGAGGGGGTGAACAGAGAAAGACAGGCAGTACTGGGGAAGGGCAAGAGAAGCTTACTTTCTTTTTGACGCAACTCCATACTTTAAAAATGCTTTTCTGTAATCATAGATTAATTATAAGAAAAAATTTTAAACTAGTAGATAAATATAGTATCTAATTACCCGCTTTCCTTTTTTTTTTGGGGGGGGGGGGCGCATGGTAAGGTAAGGGATTTTATACAGAGTCAAATTCTTAAAATGTTAAATTTTAAAACAGCATATTTCTCTTTTCCTCTTTCTCAGAAAAGAAGGGGGGATCTGCTCTCTTCAGCTATTAATTCTAGTTCTGTAAAGAGAGTAAACCTTGGGAATTCCTGTTTTATATCTAATCTCAAGCCTCACTGACCTTTCATCGAGAACAATAGTGCGCACACAGTTCCGACATTCAGACCAGTTCCTCCCCTCCCCCACCCCCCTCCCCCACCTTTTCCTGGTGTTGAACTCTAGCCAAACATTAAATTACCCTGGGAAGTAAAAGGTGGATAAAAAAAAAAAAAAGCACAAAGGTGGTATTTGGCCTCATTCTATCAGGACACTCGATCTCAATTTAGAGAAAGAAGACTCTTTCTTTCTTAGTGTGAGAGGCTAAGAACTGGAGAACAGCACAGATTTTTCAGACAAGCCCATTTTTGTAAGTTTGCAGGTGGACTGTGCTCTTGTTTCAAGGCAGGTGGGGCTCTAGTTCAGGTGTGTGTGTGTCTATAAATCCACACCCATTTTTAACCAGAAACATCCAGAATACACTTCCAGCAAGAACACTGACTATTTCAGGTAAGCAAGCAAAATTTCCAGATTATTTAATCAGTGGTCAAGCTCAGTTATATTTAAAGGATCACCTTTTCACTGTATAAAACTGAGGCCTTCAGTAAGTCAGAGGGAAGTTCAGCGAAATCTTTCTTCTTTTAATAAATGAGATTTTCTTTGTTGGCTTCATACTTTCGTCAGGCGAGCGTAGGCTCCTCGGTTTTTGTCTCGTCACAAAAATTTGGAGTGATGCTTTTATTCTCTACTTGTATTAATGTTACTATAATAAATTAACATTGATCAAAAGTGACCCTTTAAAAATTATGCTTCAAGTAACAATTGTTCCTCTGTTTTCTTTTTTTAATTTGCTGACTTACAGTATGCAAATTTCTGCTGTACAGCAAAGTGATTCAGTCATAAAGGACATATACGTAAGGAATATAAAGAATATATACATATATATATATACATTTTTATTTTAAATATTCTCTAAGGGGCTCTCTTCCCCAGGAAAGAGAACAGAGGGATGGAGTGAAAGTTTGGGCTTAGCAGATGCAAACTTACGTATAGGATGGATAAACAACAAGGTTCTACTGTTTAGCATAGGGAACTAATTTTAATATCCTGTGAAAAGAATGTAAAATTTCACTCCCTCTTTTCTTTTACAGAGAATTTTTAAATATTTAAGTAAATGACATACGTTAAATTACTTTTGAAAAGTAAAGTACTGTCAGAAAATGCTGCCAGTGTTTATAACACCTAAGTGTAGACATGTGGTTGTTGGCCTCCGAGGGCAGTGTGAGCTGCTCCCAGCACATGACCACATCATGTTCATCTGTGTCCCCCAAATAGATTAACCCAGGCATCTGATACTAGAGGATTGTAAGTCATTCATGTTCTATTTACCAGGGAAATGACTACTCATCCAAAACAGTAATATATAAATTGGCTGTCTTCATTATAGAATATATTTAATACCTCTTTTACAATTTATCAGTGTCAAACAGAAAACAAATATTTTGATTTTTTTAAGTAGAACACTCTGACAATTATACCTAATAACTTGAAATCTGAAAAAAAAATCAGTTCCTATTTAAATTTGGCAGCTTTAAACTAAGAAAAAGGTGAAGTTATAACTTCTTTTGCTAGAGAGTCTACCTACTTATCTCTGTCTGTATCATGAAGAATTTTTTCTCATGCTTCCTCCAGATTAACTGCTTCTTAACTCCTTGCTTCTAAAGATACCTGGAAGAATCTTAAGGCAACTGGGGGCTTTCTTCCCCAGAAAAGAGAACAAAGGCTCATAAAATTTTGCAGTCAAATTCAGAGACTTTGAGACTTCAGGGGCTCAATCACAGATCACCTAGAAGCTCCCTGGACCCAAGTTAAGACCCTGCCTTAGATGGTTGCTTCCATTTCTACAGCCACTTTCACCCCAACAAAGCCTGCCCTCCCCACATTGGACTCTGTGTTCCAGACTCAACCATCTTTATCCCCTCCTGAAATCTACCCTTCCTTTGTTCCAACCTTTACAGTACACGATGACAGCCATAAGGTAAAAGATGGCATTTTGAAATGTTTTACAGTATTACCAAGTTATAAGAACTTAAACTGTGATACTTATCAGCACCATGATTATTGTTTAACAGAGTTTCTCAATACAAAGATATTTACAAGTGAATCCTTTCCAGATTAGGAAAGAAAATAATTTAAATAGAACCAAAGCAACCATTTTCAATCCAGGAGAGAACCGAAGGGATGCACCACTGGCAAGAGAAAGATACTGAAATGAGAGGCCTGATTTTTAAACAGGGCAGAGTTGCACACTGAAGGGCAAAAGGCTGAGTAAACGATGGGAGGATAAAGATAAAGGACTATCAAGGAACTGAAAAACAAGAACCTCCATATTCCATTTTTCCTCCCATTTCCATTTTAAGCACTAACTGTTCATGCCTCATCTTACTGTCTTGGTATAAAGTTAAAATGGTGTTTTAATCAAAAGGCAAAGATTATTAATGCATGACACTTGTCACCTTCCCACTGCATCAGCAGGGGCAAGCCCTTTAATCAACATGATTTTATCTGAGATTTAAAGCAGCACTGTAAGCACTCAAAGACTGTCAGAAATAGGCTTTGGGTGACTATTTGGGTGTCAACATCATTGTACCACCCACAGGAAGCCCAAACACTGTGGCTTTTCATCAAGTGGACTTTTATTGAATTGACTGCATTTTTACAATAATTTAAAAATAAAATGTGAAAGTTCTAGATGGTTGTACCATGTCAACTCACACAAGCAAAGCAACCTGTCAGCCTAAGTTTGGTCTATCTCTTAACAAATGTCTTGATGACAGCCTGAGGTAACCTACTAGATTCTGACATTCTTTACCATCCAGTTCTGAAGGATTCTTGAGAAGACATGATGTCACACTCAGCTCTGGTCCTCTGCCTCTTATTCACCACAGTTTCTTCCAACCTCGCCGTTGCGATCAAAAAGGAAAAGAGACCTCCTCAGACACTTTCAAGAGGTACTGGAATTTCATTTTATTTTCTAAACTCAGTCATTTGGATTGTTTAAAAATTCTTCATCTCTTGCCCACAGTCTAGTAATAAAACCAACTCAATTAACTGGAATTTTTTGTTGTGTGATACTTGAAAACAGGGGAAAAAGAACTCTAGAAATTATCAGTTAATTTTAAAGAGTGAGCCAAATCAAATGAAAAAAAAAATGCTGCATCTTCTATAGAAATAGTGGGAAACTGGTTTCATTGCCTATAACTTTGGTAACCAGAGTCCTAGAAAATTCTGGAAAATTCTATTGATTGATATATCATATTGATATCCTAAATGTAATCAGGATTTCCATAGAATCTGTTCCAGTGTTCTGTCTAATATTTATTCAGGCAAGAAAATAATTTGGAATGATTTTATACTGGGATCCCTCAAAATTATTTTATCTCCATCCTCCAAGAATTCTGGTTAACCAAGTGTTTGCTATGCTGACTCTGGGAAACTGCTATAGTATTTTTAGACAACACTACACTGTTTAGAAAACATCTATTTTGTACCAACTGCTTTACTTCGGCCTAAGAAACAATTATATCTTCACCTGTAAAGATATATAAATAAGATCTCAAAATTGATTCCCACATTTCCAGCTACCAGAAGTGTACAGAAAATCATTCATCTGCACATAGCTAATTCTAAATTAGTAGCACATGCCAAAAAAACCTTGACCACTAGTTGGAATGGCAATGTGAACTAAGTAATAAACAAATAGAGATAAACTATAGCATAATTTCAAATTTGAAAATATTGACTTTCCTTCCAAGTTAATTTATCCCTTAATAAATGTACTGGATGCCCGCCAACTGCTCACCAATATTCAGCCAAAATAATTAATTCTACTTTAGTTTAAAATCACAGAAAGTCTAAAAATATCAGTAAGCTTTTATAAAATAAATAAAAGGGGGAAATATTTTCCTAAGTGTAATTTATCATGTTATCTCCATATATACACATACAATAGTCATAAAACAATGAGCTCATTACCTTAAATTGCCAAAGTCCAAACTAGTCACTGCCCTTAAAGACCCTCGAGGGCTGAATTAAACACCATGTGTAACACCGAGTAGCATGTGGAGCTGCTTGGAGTGGGGAGCAGCACCAGTTAGACAGAGACATTGTTAGGGAGAAGAGGGAATATTAATTGGAAAAAGGTAAGAAATTGTTCAATATAAAAGTGAACCCCAAAACCTTAATTTTCTTTGGAATCAAAAGAACTGCTCTGCAACCAGCACCTAGCATACAGTAAGTACTCAATAAACACATATTGAAGATGAATGAAATCTCAGATGAGAAGTAAACATAGCCAGTACTGAATTAGGAATTATGGTAACTAAAATCGTGGCATCCAGTCCCATCACTTCACGGCAAATAGAAGGGGAAAAAGTGGAAACAGTGACAGATTTTATTTTCCCGGGCTCCAAAATCACCGTGGATGGTGACTGCACCATGAAATTAAAAGACACTTGCTCCTTGGAAGAAAAGCTATGACAAACCTAGACAGGATATTAAAAAGCAGAGACACCACTTTGCTGACAAGTTAAAGTTATGGTTTTTCCAGTAGTCATGTATGGATGTGAGAGTTGGACCATAAAGAAGGCTGAGTGCCAAATGATGCTTTCTAACTCTGGTGTTAGAGAAGACTCTCTAGAGTCCCTTGAACTGCAAGGAGATCAGACCAGCCAATCCTAAGGGAAATCAGACCTGAATATTTATGGGAAGGACTGATGCTGAGGCTGAAGCTCTAATACTTTGGCTACCTGATGCGAAGAGCTGACTCATTGGTAAAGACCCTGATGCTGGGAAAGACTGGAGGCAGGAAGAGAAGGGGACAACAGAGGATGAGATGGTTGGATGGCAATATCGACTCAACAGACATGCATTTGAGCAAACTCCAGGAGATGGTGAAGGACAGGGAAGCCTGGCATGCTGCTGTCCATGGGGTTGCAAAGAGTTGGACACGATTGAGTGACTTAACAGCAACAACAATGAACAGAGACCCTGAAGACAGTTTAAATTCTGTACCACCTCTGACCTATTGTGATTATGAGGTAAAGTGTATAAAAACAATTATAATACAATATGACTATCTTGCCAAGCTATGAACAAACTGAGAGCAGGGACTATACTCCCCCACCTTTGTACACCCAGTGCCAAGTGGAGCAAGGCATATAGCAGATGTTCCTTTAATGTTTGCAGAACTAAGTTCACCAAGGGCAGAGACCAGTAATTCTTCCCATTGCCGACATTGTGGCATTGAATGGTATTTGCAAAGGAATAGGGAAATTAAGTAGGAGCCTAGTCTCAATGGCTGTTTCCAAAGGAACTTTTATAGAATGCTAAATATAGCATAAAGTTACTACATAAACTCAAGCAAAGAAAACCTTCAGGATTACTACAGACAGGAATGATTCCTGCTATGGTGGGGGTACTAAGCTAACATAAGTTGGTCTTCCAATGCCCAGCTTCTAAAATCAGGCAAAACAAACCAACAATATTTCTGGTAAGGGAGTATAATAATACAGTCACTTTGGAAAAAGTCTGGTAGTGCCCCCAGAATGGTAAATGTACAGTTACCATTTGATCCAGCAATTCCACCTCTAGGGATAAACCCAGGGAAGATGAAAACATATGTTCACACAAAAGTTTTGCACCCATGTGTTCACAGCAGCAGTATTCATAAAATCCAAAAAGCAGAAACAACCCAAATGTTCATCAAATGATGAATGGATAAACAAAATGTAGTAGAGTGTTACAGCGGAATGGCCCAAGAACGAAGTCCTAATACACGCAATGACGTGGATGAGCCTTGAAAACACTGTACTGCATGAAAGCATCCAGCCGTAAAATACATCACATCTTATAGGATTCCACAGACACAAACATCTGGAATAAGCTAGCCTACAGACAGAAAGTGGGTTCGGTGTTTCTTAGGGTTGAGGAAATGAAAGGATTAGGTGGTGATATCTGAGTGGTAAAGGGTTTCTTTCTTCAGGTGATAAACACGTTCTCTAATTATTGCGGTGATAGTTACACACCATGTAAATATGCCCAAATGGTTGAATTATATTGTTATTAATTATATTTAATAGTCTATTAACAAACAAACTAAAACCTGAGAAAAATCATACAATCATATTTATCTTGCTTCATAACTCTGCTTCATAAGTCCTGGCCGTCTTCTAAGCCATGGTATCAAAACAAGAAACTCCAGTCTGACACACTTGAAGCATACGAAAAAATCTGAGTACAAACTAGACTGCAAATATTTCTATTTTCAAATTAATTCAATCGTTTCCATGTAGACTAAGACATTTCCAGAAAATACTTTGAAATACTTTGTGCATTCTCCTCGACAGTCATTCTTCAATCGCTGGTATACATCCTCTACTCCTCCCATCACCTCTTTAAGGACCAGTAGGTTCTCTCTCTACTCCTTGTATTCGGTTTCCCTCTCCTCCACTCTTTTGGATGCTTCCAAAACAACTGTGTTTTATTGGTTTATCTCTCAACCATGAAATTTCCACAGCAGAAGTTTTTACCTGTTAAAACTCAAAAGCAAAATTTGAAATTCTGTTTTTTCATGATGTATTCTGATTTTAAAGGCATCCACATCTCTCAGTACTCAAGCCTCAAGGACCCAAGAGAGTATAGTCCAATATATTCCTAATAGATTTACAAAGTATGCATGGGATTCCCAGGGGGCGCTAGTGGTAAAGAACCCACCTGGCAATGCAGGAGATGCAAGAGACTTGGGTTCCATCCCTGGGTCAGGAAGATCCCCTGGAGGAGGAAACGGCAACCCACTCCAGTATTCTTGCCTGGAGAATCCCATGGACAGAGGAGCATGGCGGGCTACAGTCTACAGGTCACAAAGAGTCGGACATGACTGAAGTGACTTAGCACCAGCACTTACAAAGCATGCAGGTTAACTAGTCTTCTCCTGTATAATCTGAAAGCCAGAGTTTTCCTGTGGTCCAAAGATCTTATCAATCACCACTAACCATAATAGCATCTACTGAACATTTACTAGGTTCAAGGCCATGGGTGTTGAGATGTGAAGCACAGTTACGAAACCTCAGCACTACCATCTAAAAGGATACAACCTCTTCCTATCAGAGTTATAATCATGCCCTCTATATCAAAGTTCACATGCACATTTCAGAACTCTTCAGGGGTCTTGAGTTGATACACAGATTTCCCTCTTCTGTTTTAGGATGGGGAGATGACATCACTTGGGTGCAGACTTATGAGGAAGGTCTCTTTCATACTCAAAAAAGGTAAAATACCTCTCATTCAGCTTTGACAGATGATACACAGACCTCATCATTGAGAGCCAAAAAACTAGCAAGTTAGCTTTTGAAAGGACACGGTAACAATTTGCTCTGATATTGAGTGCTGTTTAAACTAAGAGTTGCTATTAGAATTTTTATAAACAAGAGTTCTAAATATCCTTGTGTTAATTCTTTAATAACCCAGGCAAGCTTTTATACTGAGGAATAAGTGACTTAACATTTTATTAGTGTCAGACATACAAAATAATGATTGGATATTTGTATATATTGCAAAATGGTACAGCAATAAGTCTAGTTTAGACTTATTAAAGACTTATTTAGACTTAAACAACATCTACCAAGTAAACTTTTGAATATAAGCTGCATACACAAAACACCTTTACACACTGGGCATTATACAAGCTTAGAAAGAAACCTGGTTTACAGCAGTGCTTCTCAAGGCTGTCTGATTATCAGAACAATTCAGAGAGCCTTGTTTAAAATCCATATTCATGGTCAGCCAGTCCAGTACTTACTGAGTACCCACTGCTATGTGCCAGGCATTGTTCTATACTCAATGACCAAAAGTGACATGATTTTTATCCTTGAAGATCTGACTTTGAGGGGATAGAGCTGAGACACTTACATTTTTAAAAGCACCCCATGTATACTATCATGTAAGAATCGAATCGCCAGTCTATGTCCGATGCAGGATATAGCATGCTTGGGGCTGGTGCACGGGGAATGACCCAGAGGGATGTTGTGGGGAGGGAGGTGGGAGGGGGGTTCATGTTTGGGATCGCATGTACACCCATGGTGGATTCATGTCAATGTATGGCAAAACCAATACAGTATTGTAAAGTAAAATAAAGTAAAAATAAAAATTAAAAATAAATAAAATAAAATAAAAGCACCCCAAATGTTTATCAACTATCAAAAGAGCATTCAACTCAACTCTTCAAAGAAAAAGGAAAGATTCCGAATAATTGAGTAACACTCTCAACACTGGACAAACATTACCAAAAACCACAGAAAAGTTTACAGAATAATCTTATTATCAAAGAGAAATGCAAACAGTAAACAACATATTAGCAAAGAGGAGCCAGCAGAATACTTAAAAAACACACTCTGATAAAGTGAAATTCAGTTTGGGAATGCCAGAAGATTCAAGATTAAGAAATCTGTTAAAATAATCTAATATTCATAAGGACACAAATCATCCAAATGTCTCCTATCAACATCAATGGTGAAGAGGCATTTACAATAATGCCAAATCCATACTGGAGCTTTTTAAACTTTTATCCAACAATATCCATTTATTTTTATTTATCCTAACAAAGAAATATCCATCCCAGTAAAAAAAAACAAACAAACCTAAGAACCCAGTATCACACTTACTGGGAAAATCAATTAAAGTATCCCACTGATGGGATTCTTTAATCACCACAATTACTAACATTGTTCTCAAGACACCAGTCAATGCAATTAGATGAAAAAAACTTAAGAAGAGTGTGAAAGTATCTTCATTTGCAGACGTTGACTGTGTACATGAGAAATTTGACAATCAACTCTAAGTATTTAGAAGTATGGAAATTAAGTTAAATTGTGAAGTCTCTCAGTCGTGTCCAATTCTTTGTGACCCCATGGACTATAGCCTAATACCCTGAAACCAGTGGCATATATATATATGTAAATAAAATTAAAGGACTTCCCAGGTGGTGCCAGTGATAAAGAACCTGCCTGCCAATTCAGGAGATGTAAGAGACATGGGTATGACCCCTGGGTCAGGAAGATCCCTTGGAGGAGGGCAGGGCAACCCACTCCAGTATTCTTGCCTGGACAATCTCATGGACAGAGGAGCCTGGTGGGCTACAGTTCATCGGCTGACAGAGTCGGACATGACTAAAGTGACTTAGCACACACACATAGAAAATTAAAGTGGTTAAATAGCAGAAAAAAAGACAAAACATCTCAGGATAAATGACAGAAAATGCACGAAATCTATTATGAACTGAATGGACTACTGAAAAAATTACAAAGCTATGACAAGAGTTCGGTGTTCTTATATAGGAAGACTCAACATTGTAAAAATGTCAATTCTCTTTATACTTCAAATTTTTTAAAGACAATCACAATATATTAGTACAATTTTGGTTTAAAAATTAATTCTAAAATTGAAATGGGGACATAGACGCAAATAGGAACATTCTGAAAAAGAAACCAGTGGGGACTAGCCTTTAATCAATATGTAACATTTTACCAAACTACAATAAAACAATATGTTACTGGTAAATGAACTGAACAGAAAGGAGACAATAGAAATAAAACCAGAGACAACAGAAACTGTGTATGTGGTAAAGTAGCATTTTAAATCAGGAATAGGGGACACAGCGTATGTAAAACAATTACTGTTAGAATTTGAGAGTCATGTGGAAAAGAAACTTGGATCCATACCTCACATTTTACACTGAAATAAATTACAAAGATTAATTACAAGGATGAAAGCATTAAGGTAGTAGAATATACCATTGCAATATTTTATTTCTTTAACTTCTTGCAGTATGGAAGGGCTGATATCACGGTGAGGCATGAGGCATGTCTAGGACGCAGAAACAAAGCACTTAGTTTTTTGCCCTCGGTGCTACTCTTGCCTCACCTTTGTATTTCTTTAGGCTTGAGTATCACCAAAGTTAAAAAGGAAAAAAAAAATAGGAAATGTGAAGTTGGTAAATGTTAGCTTTCTGTGTTATAAATTTTAAAAGTTGTAGAATTTATTTTACCTGAAATTAATGTAAATTCTAAGTTTGAGGATTAAATGAAATTATTAACAACTCAAAGTTTGTTATTTTCTTTGAGGTCATATTTCATATAATTACCTCTGTTCTTTTAAAGATTTATGATTTATATTTTTACATGTCTCTTTTTGGACCCAACATCCTCTCAAAATTAAACATTAAAAAATATCTTATGTATCCAAATCATAATTCATTTATCCTTTACTATAGTCAACATTCTAACTTTTCTAAACAGCAGTCAATTAACTACCATAAAAAAATTTTTTTCCAAGAGTTAAAATCAAACTGACACTGACAAATATATAGGAAGGGAACTGTCACTGAGATTGCTTACAGAATTATGACAAGAGTGAAATTGGTAAAAATAACCAAATATTAATAGCCTTTTTGCAAACTAAAAACAGAAGAAAATAAGTAAAAACTTTATTCTCCTAAAATTTTATACCACATGTTCACTGGAAATGAACGTCTTGTTCCTATCCTTTCAACTTTGGAGACAGAATTGACTCTTTCTAACTGTACTCCAGTATATGTAAGAATGACCTGGTCAACTTCTTAAGCTTTGATTCCTGGACCTCACTCCCAGAGATTCTGATTGAGCGGACCCAGAGAAAGTCAGAAAATTTACATTTCTAATGAGCTACATTTCTGGTGAGGCTGATGCTTCAGTTCTGGGGTCATTTTATGAATACTACTACTATAGATTACAATGCTGTGATTTGTCAACCTGAGAATTTTAATGTCTTACAGAAAGTATGAAAACCTTAAATCTAGTTTCCCTGTACAGTTTGACTTGAATGAATCACTTGACTCAATTTAACACTCTCTCTGTTTAGTAACAAGCCTCTGATGGTTATTCATCACTTGGAAGACTGTCAATACTGCCAAGGTAATTTATGCTTTTAAGATTGTATTGTATTTTCAATATGAAGTAAGAAAGTGACCTAGTTACAAATTAAGAAGTCACTCGAAATTGAAAAAATAAAAAAGACAACTGATAGAGTACCACCATTTTACTAAGGGGCTTACTAACTACAATGATTGTTAGCAATCTACTGAATATATTTATATTATGTGTCCTTCAGGATTTTACATCTCTCTGCATCCCCTGCCCCCCAGAAAGGTGGGAAAACTGGCTGAAAAGATGATGCTTTAACCAATGAATTAAGTGACATTATAAAACTGGTGATTTCAATGTGATTATCCCTTGATGTTCCCCCCAACCTTGGATAGACTGTGTCCCTCATTGCTTTCCAAAGAGAGACAGAGCAGCAATGAGCCAATCAACTATTAACATCCAAGTTATAGAAGCAAACAAATGCAAAATACTAGCTTTATTTTGCTACATTATTTTAAAGTAATCTTGATCCTTGAAACTAACTGGCATTATCTTTCCCCACAGCACTAAAAAAAGTGTTTGCCCAAAATAAAGAAATACAAGAAATGGCTCAGAATAATTTCATCATGCTGAATCTCATGGTACATGATCTCTACAATTTTTTTTAATATTTCAATTCAATGGAAAAGTTTAATCTCTTCTAGTTTTTATTTAAAGGCTAAAAGAGCTATGCAGTATTAGTGGACATAGAATGTTATATAGAATTGTAAGAGGCTACAATATACAATTTACTGAAAATCTGTTTACATAAAGTATTTTTAAATCAACTGTTAAAAACAATCCAATCCAATAACATTTTTTTTTCTTCTTTTGCTAGCATGAGACCACAGATAAGAATTTATCACCTGATGGACAGTATGTGCCTAGAATCATGTTTGTGGGTAATTGTGTAATCTCTTTCCATCAGATTTACAAAATCAGTAGCCTTCTTGCTTTTATTTACTTTCAAATGTTAGTTCATTTGAAACTATTCCTTTTAATACTATTTGAAGTACTATTCCTTTTAAAGGGGAGTCATTAGTAACCCAGTCAACAACAGCTCTTGTTAGCTCAACAATCAAACTCATTATGTCTATATTTGCAACTTATAAATATTAAAATTTTATTTTTAAATTAACTCATGCTATTAAATCAATCCCCCAAATACTTTCAATACAGTTCTCTAAACTATGTTGATAGAGCTGTAGCACACCAAAATGGAAATTCTGATTAATTCATCATGAATTAACATGTATGAAAACTGATTTAGCTTGTAAATATGCTTAACGTTTGTTTCAGAGCTAGAGGCATGATTGATTTTCAGAAATTTAAAAAAATACATAAGTAACTTATTTTCTGTGGGCAGATCCTTCATTAACAGTCAGAGCTGATATAACTGGAAGATACTCGAACAGATTATATACATATGAACCTCAGGATTTACCACTATGTAAGTATTCTCAAATTATCTTAAACAGTGATGCTAGCAACACTTGACTGTTAGAAGGGTGAGTGATGCCCTCCATCAGCACTTTCCCTCAAACAGTGCTTCCCACCCATCCTAGTTCCTGGGACTGGCAGTGGTGGTTGTGGTCAAAATGTAAACTCTTAGCTCCAGTTGACATCAGAATTTCTGGGACAACTTGGAATCTCTTTTCTCAACAGGGATCTCTAACAGTCCTTGTGATCACTAAATGTTAAGACCATCAAACAGGATAGAGTACACACTAAAATTACACTTTAAGAAAACCAGTCCATTCTCTTATCAAAGATCATATATGATTCCCTCAAAGTGATTAACAATTAAATCTCTTCCTCAGTCTAATTTGGGACTTTCATTCTTAACAACAGTCACTATTAGCTATGCTTAATAAGATAGTTATGCTTGTCATATCCAACAGAACTAATACAAAATAATCAGTTAACAAAACAGATACCCCCTCAATTCCCTCTGATAAAATTCTTTAACATAAAGTTAATTAATCAGCTTTTAAAGGTCTAATCCCTAAATTTATGTGTATACTTTTCCATAATAGTTTTTAATATTGCAGATAAATCCTCATATCTTTATAGTTGTTAAACAGGTTGATTTTAGATTCATGGTTAATTATAAAATTTTATACTCTCATTTACTGATAATATATATTTACTTCATTACAGTGATAGAAAACATGAAGAAAGCATTAAAACGTATTCAATCCGAGTTATAATATATTACCTCTAAGAGGTCAAAAGTCATGAAGAAAATCTTCTGGTTAACTGACCAAAACTAAATGGGTGGGTATATGAATTCTGTAACATTATCATTTAGATTCTTAGTGTGCTTGAATATTCTTATGAAGGTAAAATGATATTTCAATAAAAGTCAAAACCTGAGCATGACAATGTTGTCGTTTGCCTGCCCTGGTAGCAAAGAAAGCCTTTCATGAGCTGACAGTTACAGTGGAGATCTAAGAAAAAGGCATCTGCATTGGTTGTTTCTATTTTCTGATCTATCATTCCTTCCACCAAGTAACCTACTCTTATTTCTGACCCCTCTATCACATAGAACATGCAAGCTTAGGTCATGCTTGATCTTCATGTCCCCAAAGCAAACGGATTCATCTCTATCCACTTATTGTTTGAACTTTCAGCAGCGCAGCTCTTAGAATTAACCATTTACTTCTTTTTATCTCTAATTATAATAAATTTAAATAACATTTTAAACTTTAAATACGTTTTTATTAGGTGGATATTTACCACTTAAAAATTTTAAGAAGAACAAAACTGTCTCCAGAATATTAAAGAATTCCTCCAGCTAACTAGCTGAAGAGCAATCTATATACTCTAAAATTATCAAATGTTCAACCACCAACTTAATTCTTCACAGGAAACTTCTGGAGGATCATATCCATGTCTTCTATTCCTTCAAATAACAGTCCCCCTAAATCCTAATTTTTTATGGACAAAATTTCCATCATCAGTTGGAGTAATTCTAGTTACTGATGAAAATCTCTTAAGCAGCTGAGATTAATATTCAGAAAGGTGTGAATGTTTGAGATGGGCAAAAATTATCCTAATCCATAGGATTTGGCTGCATTTAAATAACTTGATCTTAGATACAAAGGTACACTATCTTATGAGACAGATATACAACATTTATGATGTTGATATCTAATTAATTCCAATGTTTCATGAGTCAGAGAAAGAAAAGTAAAATTCTTTCAGATTTTACTTATTATTCAGTTCATTTTAAGCAGACTTCTAGCAACTGATCTATTTAGATATAAATAGGTTACAGTTCAGTTCAGTTGCTCAGTCGTGTCCAACTCTTTGCCATGGACTGTAGCATACCAGGCTTCCCTGTCCATCACCAACTCCCAGAGCTTGCTCAAACTCATACCCATGGAGTCAGTGATGCCATCCAACCATCTCATCCTCTGTCGTCCCCTTCTCCTTCTGCCTTCAATCTTTCCCAGCATCAGGGTCTTTTCCAGTGAGTCAGTTCTATGAATCAGGTGGGCAAAGTATTAGAGTTTCAGCTTTAGCATCAGTCCTTCCAATGAATATTCAGGACTGATTTCCTTTAGGATGGACTGGTTGGATCTCCTTGCTGTCCAAGGGACTCTCAAGAGTCTTCTCCAACACCACAGTTCAAAGGCATCAATTCTACAGCGCTGAGCTTTCTTTATAGTCCAACTCTCACATCCATACATGACCACTGGAAAACCATAGCTTTGACTAGATGGACCTTTATTGGCAAAGTAATGTCTTTGCTTTTTACATAACTATCAATATTAGATATCTATGTATCCCCTTTGCAAAAGAATATTAAATATCCTATTTTTATTTTAGATCAAAGTCTAGAGTTGTTTTTTTTAATGCATTCTAAGAGACCAAAGTATATGTGTATTCTCTATAGTAATTTAATATATGAAGAGTAATATAACTGATTTCATTGTTGCATAAATAGTACAGAGGCAGAAAATGTCAGTGGTTATTTGCAGCGAACTAAGAAGGAATTAGCTGATAGTTGCAGTCTTAAGAACTAATAAAATAGAATATTCACTTGTTTTTCTTCAAATAGTGTAAAAATGTTACTAAATGATAAACTGATTATTCTTTACCATGAAAATATATGTGTCTTTATATGTTTTCATATGTAAATTATATAATTCAAGTATGAATAGAATTACACATACAAGAACATTTACTATACATATAATGTAACTTATTTTCAAATAATGTGTACAATCAATGTAATCTTGCAACCAATTTAGTCTCCATCTCTACTCTAACAATTAAAATTTTATATCTTAGCTGATATTTCTGATTTCTTCATTTTATAAACTCAGTGGTTTAGACTCCATCATTCGTGGTTACCCGAGATTTGAAATGCAGGACTAAGCAGAGAACACATGTGTACATGTAACTTAACTTCCATTACTTTTAGCCTTGTAACCTCTAAAAAGGTATTTATTCCATCATTAATACACCCAATATTAAGAATTATATTACTTATGCTAACTATCTGAAACAATATATACAATTCCGTGTGTATAGGCATTTTCATAGAGAAGTCTGGGGAACTTTCATTTACATTTCAAAGAAATATAATAGTTTTTAAAAGTTACATATTCAAAAGGAGATTAGAATAGGATTGTCAGTAAAGAAATTCCAGTTGAATTTAAATGAGAGATTAGCAACCTTTTTTAAAAAATAAAAGTATATCCTATGCAACATGTAAGACACAGTTATACTAAAAGCATATTTGCTGTTTATGTGAAATTCACATTTAACTGGGTGACCTGTACTTTCATTTCCTAACACTGGCAACCCCTGTCTAGAGTTACTGTACAAGCTGCCCCGTCTCATTTTTTGCCGAAAATAGCAACATTCCTCTTTTTTGTAACATTTCTTTTATATTTCAAGTCAATCAATTCCTAAGTTCCAGAAAGTAACTTCAATTATTTTATAGCACTTAATCTGTCCCAATTAAGCATATACGCTGTACCATACACTGTGTTTGATACTATAGATCCAAAGATAAAATAGATAAAAATAAGGCAATTCTGTTCCCGAGAGTTCCTAATCTAATGGTAAGATCCATCATGAGGCTGGCCCTGACTCCAAGTGTGGCTGCACAGAAGATGCAGTGTCCATGCATCTCTATATATCCCACCATCACAGAAATCCACATGGTTAAACAATAAAACACATTATAGGGGCTAAAGAAATTATCTTCATTGGTTTTAACTTGAAAATACAAAAGTGTACCAGGTTTCCTTAGTAAGGTCCTTCAGAATTTTAGATTAGGTTAAGATTCTGTGCCAAGCTTCAGATGAACTTTAACATAGAGGATCACATACTATAAAGACTGAGACAGATGTGCTTGAGAATCTCCAGTAGCACTCCTTGAACAGTACTGCACTGAAAGTGACCGTAACAGGATGTCTGTGTATTCACAAACATCCTTACTGTGTAACAAAAGATAACCTCCCCTCCCCCCTCCTCAGTTTTAAACGTTGTTTCTAACGCAACGTTTATTTTTTCACAAAAGAAAAGCACTTGGCTGCTGAAAGGCAGCCTCTCTCACATCCACGCATGCACACCCCCTCATAAAATACATGGTGACTGCTTCAGGGGGAGGCAAGATGGTGGCAACCACCTAGAGTACGATGCCAGTAAGTGTGTAATTCCCCCGTGGTTACAGTGCTGAACTTTATGAACATCAGTTTATGAACGTCTGTTCTTAAAAGATGAAATGAACCCACTGCCCACAGCTTTGAAATCAGGCAACTGGATTTTTGGGGAGTAGTGAAGGACTCCTGCAACTTCTTGAAGTATCTTATAAGTGTTTTCAAGGACAGGATACTGTTACAGGTTGAATTGGATTCCCCAAAAATTCAGGGGTTGCAGTCTTAAATCTTCCAGTGTTTCCAAATGTGACCTTATTTGAAAATAGGGTCACTGAAAGTATTATTGACCAAGATGAGGTAAGACTGGAGGAGCGTGGGCCCCTAAACAAGTATGACTGACATTCTAACAAAAAAGGGGATTTTGAACATAGAATCATGCAGAGACAGAATATCACGTGAAGAGGAAGGCAAAGATCCCGGTGATGCTACAGAAGCCAAGCAATGCTGCAAGTTACAGCCAACAGCAAGAAGCCAGATGAGAGTGAACAGATCACCCTTCACAGCAATCAGAAAGAACCAGTCTTGCCAATCAATACCTTGATCTGGGACTCCTAGCCTCATCTGTGAGAGGATAAGTTTCTGTTGTTTTAAGTCAGCCTGTGGGTGGTCGGGGTTGTCAGGACAACCCTAGCAAACCAATCCACTTGCTGTCCCCTCCCCCTCCCCCAGTTTGGGGGTAAGGAGACACCAAAGCTTCTCCTACAACTGAAGAATCATTTCTCCCTGTAAATTTGCTTTACTCACCTACCCTCCAAACAAATTTCTGCCCAGCAAAATGTTACTTTACATAATTGGTCGTCAGGTTTATGAAATATGAAAACTAATGCTGCGGTTTTAATGCAGAAACAAAAGTCACACCCAGAGAAAGAGCTGATTATCACATTTGGTATTTTTAGTTATTATTAAAGCAAACATACTAAACTCTCTAGTTCCGGGCACTGAGCTGAGATCTTACTCATTAATACCTCATCACAAATGTGAAATACCGTGCCCCTCACTTATGATTAGCTGGGGCCTGAAGATGTTCAATAACTTGATGAAAAAAAAAAAAAAAAGAAATGTCACAAAGCTAATTAGCAGAGCCAGTACTCAAACCCCAGTTTGGCACCAAGGTCAACACACTTAACCACCATATTATTCCGCTTTAGAGCTGTATGTTGTGAAAAACAGGATTTAATCAAAACTGACAGTGTGCAATAACGGAAAACATGTAATGTGTATTCTTTATAAAAGAAGAGCAGTGCACATTGATTCCAATTAACATTTTATAGAAACATTACGCAGTCCCGCTATTCTCGGCTTGGAGATTTCACCCCCAACAAACCAAAAAACTCGCTTCCACCAGCTTTCGGTGATTCTGCATTTCATTCCCAACACGGGCATTTAAGGGAACCAAGAGAAACGGACAGGACGGTGTGATTTACGGTCCCAAACACACCTCCTTGTGAACAACGGCGGATATAAATGACCCGCTATTCCTACTTTGTCACACTACTGCACCGTACCCACAGGAAACTTTCCAAGAAAGCAGCTTCCTTTTGGCAGAATTCTTCATTCTTAAAGACGTCCTTCCAGGTACCACTACTACCGAGAGCGCAGCTTGCGGGACCAGCTCTCCGTCAGTCCTGACGCCAGCAGCGTTTCCCCCGCCCCTAAGACGTTTGTGATTAGTACTCCCACCTGTCGTCTCCACCCTTAACCCTGGAACACAGAGGCTGTTGAAGCTTTAGTGCCTCCAGGTACTAACAATAAAGGGGCTTTCAGCGAGTTATTAAGAACACCTGTCTACCTGAAACCTAGAAACTGTATTGAAGCGCTCTCTTCTGACTTCATTAGCCCTAAGAGGAACTTAAGAACTGCGTTCACATCAATCATATAACTTTCTCGTATCCTAAGAAAAAATGCTGAGTAAAGCAATACAGCCCCAAAGAGCCGATATATGTAGCTAGCTTTGATTTCATATCTAGATTTGGCAAATAACTTGTATATATCACAGAGGAGTCTTAGCCAATCATGTTTCTTAGGTCAGACATGCTAATACCAATCTAAAACCTTCATAAAAATTACATGGCTGTTGGTTTGTTTCAAAACCTTCAACCTCTAAAATACAAAAATTAGCCATCTTTCTGTGTCCATTTTGTATTAGAGTCTTTTCCAAAGGAGGACAATCTCAGAGGTAAGCCCTTCAGGGGAACACCACCCAGTGTGATCATCCTGAAATTTGTTTTCTGGAGGGAGGGGGCGAGGGACTGGGGCGTGGGCTGGTGGGTAGCTTTTCTTTAAGAAAGCAATGGCAATGTGCTGTACATCTGAAATCAACGTGGTATTCTAAATCAATTGCATGTCAATTAAAAAGGATATGCAAAAACAATAAAATAATAGTAAAAATAAAGCAAAGGCAGCTGCTTCAAGGAAAAACCACTCCACTACAAATTCATTTTCTAGATTCTGTAAGCTTATTGTTAAGTAGCAAGAGCAAGCTTTTCAGGAAGAACTCTTAAGGTCAAGTGTCAGCCAAATGTCTGTAGTTAAAATAAGGACTTCTACTTATTTCAAAAGATAAACCACTGTGTGTGGAGGGTGCTTTTTTGCTGTCATCCTCTCCACCAAGGATGATTGCTTTCTGTCAGCTAACGTGGGCCATCACACCTGTTGCTACTCAGAACAAGATGTGATGTATTTGTTGATTTTATCCCTTGCACCAGGATCAATCATTATCCTGAAGAATTCACAAATGCACCCACATACCCAAAGCTGAGGATCTTTTTTAGCCTCCGTTTGACCCCACTCCTGGAAAAACTTTTCTCTAATAGAACCTGAAAGCAATCTTTATGGGTTGCAACAAACGTACACACCCTTTGTAACTGGATCAGGCAATCGTAGCATGGGGCAGTGCAAACAAACCCAGGCTCCATAGCGTCAGCGACCTCCACTTAGGAGCTGGAGGAACAGGATGCCAGCCTGCATCCGTCTCCTTACAGGTGGGTGTTGGCTTACTTTAGGCAGATGGTGGGTTTATGAGTCTAATGTATTATATATTTCTCAATAGACAAATATTTGCACTGGACCAGAATGAATAAGAAAAAAATTCCTCAGTTTAGTTTCCAAAGTATATCTGAAGTTTTAGGACACCTCAGCATTTAAACTACTGTAGGAGGTGGGGGAGGGCTTCCCTGGTGGCTCAGGCGGTAAAGAACCCTCCTGCCAGTGTAGAAGCAGGTTCGATCCCTGGGTCAGGAAGATCCCCTGGAGAAGGAACTGGCAACCCAGTCCAGTATTCTTGCCTGGGAGATTCCATGGACAGAAGAGCCTGGTGGGCTATAGTCCACAGGGTTGCAGAGTCAGACACAACTGAGCTACAAAACAACAGCAGGAGGGCAGGGGAGCGAGTCATGAGCCCTGGCTTTCTTTTTTCTTCTGCTTAAAACCTGACCCAGTCAATAAAGGAATGGAAGGGAGCCATGTAGTGAGCTCTATTGGGGACTGACTAGATTTTTCCCATTTGGAGGGTTCTTTGATATGGAAGTACATACAAATTAATAAAAGGGTACCAATCAGGTTTCCAGCTTGAATCAGAAAGTGTGGCCTATCTAGTTGTCTTTCTCTAGTAATTTATGTTGTTCCTTCCACAGTATGACAGGGTCATTTTTTATCTTAAATGTGAATTGCACTGGTGAAGAAATCTGAGTAAATGTTCAACAGGTTTAACAGAATATTAGTTTCACATTACGCCTCTAGAGTAGGAATATACGTACCTGTCTCTTCCCTATAGGCCTGTGTTTTTTTTCACTTTTGTTTTTTCTATACTTACTGAAAAGATGGAGGTTAGTATTTAATTTGGGTTCCCTGCTGAACCTGAAAGAGCTTCCTCATCTGCAGGGGCAAGAAGACAGATGGATTTCAATGGATGATGACATTATGGAAAACACATCACCTTCTCCAAAGCAGCAACCCAAGAAAAGCCAGATTTGGCCACTGGAATGAAAATTAATTTCATAAATGCAATAAATGTTTTAAGTCCTCTAAATGTGGTGTTTTGACTTTTGAAAATGAGTCACAGTAGGAAAACATTTTAAAAAATACTCCCCCAGAAAGCAAAATAGTTTGACCCATAAACTCTTTCATATAGCATGACTGGAAAATTCGATTTAAGAAGGAAGATAATTTGATTCATCTGATTTTCTCCACAAGGAAAAAGCAATCAGAGTAAGATAAAATTTCCAAAGAGCTTCTTGCATTTACTTCCAGAAGAAAGGTTCAGAGAAATACAGTAATTGAGTTTTCCAATCATGAAAGAGTGTCCTGATATATGGCTTGGAGTAGGACCACAGACGAGAATCTGGGGAAAATATCAAGGAAGGACTTTTTTTCTCTCCCTTTTTTTTTTCTCTCTCTCTCGCTCTTATAAATTTAAAATAATTAGAGAACAAAAATGACTTAAAAGAAGTGTCATGACATGAATATCCATTAATGTTCTTTAAGAAGTATAAGTAAAAAATAAGAATAATTTTAAATTATTTTTGTTGGATGGAACCTATATAGCCTGAGAGTTATCTGAATTAGAATAATTATTTTGATCAAATACTCTGCTTAATTATGACTCATGATACATGAAATATCTTCAAAACATAGATTTTTTAAACTGTCTTAAATAAATGATAAAATTAATCTTTGACTATTGAGAGCCTTCTAGTATCTCCGATTTTCATCATACCCAAACAAATAGTTCCCTCTCTCCCTATTGCTCAAACTCTCAGGAGGCTTCCGCAGGCCTGAAGCCTCTCTTGAAATACTTCCCTACTTTTGTTATGTCAGCTCTCTCTTGTTGTCGTTCAGTCACTTAGTCGTGTCTGACTCTGTGACCCTGTAGACTACAGCATCGTAGGCTTCCCCATCCTTCTATCTCCCTATCTCCCTATCTCCTGGAGCTTGCTCAAACTCATGTCCATTGAGCTCTATGCCATCCAGCCATCTCATCCTCTGTCGTCCCCTTCTCCTCCTGCCCTCAGTCTTTCCCTGCATCAGGGTCTTTTCCAATGAGTCTGCTTTTTGCATCAGGTGACCAGAATGTTGGAGCTTCAGCATCAGTCCTTCCAATGAGTATTCAGAGTTGACTTCCTTTAGAATTGACTGGTAACTCTCCATACTGCAGATTTTCTACCTGCCTTTCTAGTCAACCTTTTCTAATGTACTCCCTAAATCTCTGATCAACCTCCCTACTTGGCAAGCACTAGGGCTCCATTCAAGGACCTTCTTTACTTTTTATGTATAATCTCCCCATAAGTGATTTCATCTAATTCTATTTATTTAAAACCCACACATAAACTGATGACTCACACATTTTATCTTCTGACCTGATTTCTCCACCGGCTAACAGACTCCTTATTAGTAAATGGCACCATCTTAATGGTTCAAACCAAAAACTTCCCATGACTTTGGAAGACTCACCCATGACTATCCCTATTCCTCATTCCCCCAACTAACCCTTCAACAAGTCCTATTGACTGTACTGCTGAAATACATTTATTTGCGTATGACCTTTCTTCTGTCTCCAGTGTTACCCTTCCGGTTTATTCATTATAACCTTTCACACAGACAACTGCAGTCGCTTCTGCATGATTCTTCTTGATCCAGTTTTTCTTTTGTAAGTCAATAAATCTGCTTTCTTAACCTAGAATAACCTTTTTTAAAAAAAGGAACAAGGGCAAACCACTCCCTGGCATAAACCCACTTAATCGTTTCCCAATGGGCCATGTCTCTGCATGTTAAGATAAGAAAACCCAGTTGAAATTGACGTAAATGATAAAGGGAATTCTCTGACTCACACCAGGAAGATCCAGAAATAGGGCATCTCAAAACCGTCATCAAAGTTCCATTTTCTGCTTTCTTCTGCCACCTACGGTGTTGAATCTCTTGCAATAATGGCTCATAAAATGTCTGTCAGACACAATCAGGATAACAAAATTTTTGTTCATGTCCAAAAGGAAGGAACAAGTGTCCATGGTCGCCCCTAACTGGATGTCTTGGGTCACAGACACACTCCTGACAAAAATGACTACAATTGGGAAATGACAGAATTGGGAAATGCTGAGAGGCCTGAGCCAACAAGGACCTGGAGCTGGAGATGAGGTCAGTTTCTCACTGAAGAATAAGGGCAATGCATGAAGATGTATAAGATTCACACATTCAGAAAAAAAGGATGTCTTAGTTTGGGTTGCTGTAACAGAATATCATAGTCTGAGTGACAATAATCATTTATTTCTCACAGTTCTGGAGGCTAGAAATGTGGGATCAGAGTGTAGGCATGGTTGGGTTTTTGGTGAAGGCTCTCGTCCTGCTCTGGGCTTCTCCCGTGGTTCAGTGGTAAAGAATCTTCCTACAATGCAGAAGACCCAGGTTTGATCCCTGGGTCAGGAAGATCCCCTGGAAGACAGCATGGCAACCCACTCCAGTATTCTTGCAGTGAAAACCCCATGGACAGAGGAGCCTGGAAGGCTACAGTCCATAGGATTGGAAAGAGTCAGACACAACTGAAGTGATTAAGCATGCACACACACTCTACAGAGAGCTGTCTTCTCCTTGTATTCTCACATATAAGAGACAGACAGACAAAGAACTCTCTTGGTCTCTTCTTATAAGTGCACTAACCTACTCATGAGGATTCCACCCTCATGACCTAATTACCTCCGAGAGGCATGCATGCATGTTAAGTCACTTCAGTTGTGTCCAACTTTTTGTGACCCCATGGACCATAGTCCACCATACTCATCTGCCCATGGGATTCTCCAGGCAAGAATATTGGAGTGGGTTGCCATGCCCTCCTCCTGGGGATCTTCCTGACCCAGGGATAAAACCTGTGTTCTCTTATGTCTCCTGCATTGACAGGTGGGTTCTTTACCACTAGGGTCACCAATCTCCACATTCTAATACTATCACATTTGGGAGTTAAGATTTCAACACATGCATTTTTGGAGATGCAAACATTTAGTCTACAACAAGGAGAAAAGGAAAGTTAAGTAGGCAAGCAACAATGTCCATGATTCATGGCCTATAACGTACTACTGATCCGTTTGTTTTCCCAGCCTGCCCTCCAGCACTCTTGTACCAGTCTCCCTTTTGCTTGCTGTGTCCACACAAACTGGCACTTATATTACTCTCTCATGTCAAGAATCTCTTTCTCATTTCAGATTATTTTAACTCATATCTCCTGCCTGAAACAGTCTTCTCACTCAGCTTTTCAACTGGTTCCTTTTAATCCCTTTGATCTTAACCCAGAGGACTGCCTACTGCCTCTTCTGCTCTGGGCTGCTTAAAACCATGGCAGTTATACATACCCCCATTCTAACCATCTAGCCTTAGATTTCACTACATCTCTGAGGGATTTCATCACAAACAGCATAATGGCCTAAAAGTTCATTTTACCTTTAATTATTACAATTTGTATGTTATGAATTAAAATAGAGGTTTCATTTAATTTAAAAATAGATATTTGTTACTTTCCCCTTTGAATCAAAAGGAAACTCTCAGAGGAGTATCAAAGAAACCAATCTGGAAACCTTGCTTCCTCAGCAGTCAAGAAATCCTATTATTTGAGAAATAGCCCCAATCAATAAACTAGCAAATCTGGAGTTCCTGAGTCAGGGATCCCATCTGCAATGCCCATAGCAGGCGCACCAGTCCTGAATACAGGCAGCTGTTCTGCCAACCTGGTCAGAGCAATGCTTCCTTTGAAAGCACTTTCTGCAAGAATCCCATTTCCTACTGCACTGTGATCATTCCTCCAATGAATATGAAGCTCTTAGACTGGTTTGTTGGAGTGTATAAAATCACTAAGCCTTCAGGAACATGACTGATATTTGAAAATTAGATACTGAGGAGGAAGACAATAACCAGCAATATTTAGCCCAGTTACCAAAAAAAAAAAAAAAAAATTAGCCCGGTTACTACTACAATAAGTTAAAAACTACAAATTGACATAAAAGCCAGCAAACATACTGTGATAAATTAGAAAAGATAACTGTATGATAACTGATTTACAAAACATAAATTTGATAAGAGAAAGGTCAAGATAAAATGAGGTACTGGAGCCCTTGAAGGCAAACGATGCCTTTATTTGCAGAAGAGGAAAGTATTTGGCAACACCAGCAGGTACCCTAGGAAATTTCCCTGGATTTTGGTTGTGAAAATCAAAACCAGTCATGCGTGCAACTTAGCACGCACATAAGGGCTGAATTTTGGTTATGAAACCTTATGCCAGCAGAGACCCAATTAAATACTGATTACCAAGTGTCTATCTGTGATGACAGTTCTCTGGGTAAAAATACATGTATTTGCAAGATTAATACTGAAAGGCTAATGCTGGCCTCATTTCAGAGCCTGTTAGATTTTTTACAATCCTTGACTTTTCAGTTTAACACTGCATCAATCATTTAGAAGGATTCTTAGGTTATTTATCATTTCCTGTATGTGTATGCCCTTGTTGTAACAATAATGTTTGCCAGATTCTATCATCTTATAGGTTGAAAATGTAAAATACATACAATTTACTGAATTAAAACAATCTATTGTAAGATCATTATTTTATACATAACACTAAAAATGATGTAAAGTGTTGCCAATTCAACTATGACACATGATCCATTGTAAAAGCATTATCATTTTTTAAGCTGTTAAAATGCTGAAAAAATGTGCATCTTAGAGGAAATGTGTCTGTAAGAGACATAAGGTAATGCTAAATCTTGGTTTTTAGGGTTAGATTTACTAATTCAGAGTTCCCTGAATCCCAGCAACTTGTTAAGTTACTAAAAGAATAGGTAACTTCTTGTATTTTCTTTCAAGTTCAAAAGGAAGTAGTCTTAAATGAATAAAATGTTTCTCGTGTATTTGGAACCTAATATTTTCAATCTATGTACCTATGAAGTAAGCCAAGCTCTCTCTGACCTAGAATTATGATTGCTACTTTCACTTGCCTCTGTAATTTTAAATGTAAAATGAGAGGTTTGGAGCCAACAATAAATAGATGTTTGACCTTGGACAAATTATATAACCTCTGGATTTTTATCCTTTATAAATTCAGATAATAATAACAGGGTTCTCTTATAGTATCATTGGCATTGTTACAGTATTCTCCTAGAGTATCTAAGTAAGACGAGTATTATGGCTGATTCATGTTGTACAGCAGAAACCAACACAACATTGTAAAGCAGTTATCCTCCAACTAAACATAAATAAAAAGTAATCAGGAAGAATGCTCGCTCACACACACACACACACACACACACACACACACACACACACAAGAAGTGTAACGTGCTTGGAACCAATGGTGCCCAGCACAGTGCAAGCACTGAATAAATTATCATTTCACATCTACTCAAACATGTGAGTAACACAGAATTAAGTTCTATTGACATGCCCATGGGAAGAGGAGTAGGAAAGGAAAGGAAAGTGTTCCAACTACTACTGCTAATTTATAAACCACCTCAAAATTTAATCTTAAAAGTGTAGTTTTATTATGTGTACTGATTCTGTGGGTCAGGACTTCATACAGAGCACAGGTGCATGATGTTGAGAAGACTTGAAGGTAGCCAGTGACTATAGGGCCTGGCACCCTCTCCAGTACTCTTGCCTGGAGAATCCCACGGACAGAGGAGCCTGGTGGGCTACAGCTCATAGGGTCACAAAGAGTCAGACACAACTGAAGGGACTTAGCACGCACCTAAGGGCTGTGAAGGCAATGGCACCCCTCTCCAGTACTCTTGCCTGGAGAATCCCATGGACAGAGGAGCCTGGTGGGCTACAGCTCACAGGATCGCAAAGAGTAGGACACAACTGAAGCAACTTAGCACGCACCTAAGGGCTGTGATAATCATCTTAAGGTGTCTTCATCTGGGAGTTGATGCTGGGCCCTGAGCTGGTCATCACCCAGAAAATGTGTATGTGTATTTTTCTCATGGTCTGGAAAGGTTTGGGGATCCTACACCATGGTGGCTGGGTTTCAAAGGCAAGCATATCCAGAGACAGGCAGAAGTTGTATTGCTTTTCCGACCTGGCTTTAGAAGCCACATAACACACAGTATCACCAGACTGACAAAGAGGTAACAGAACCAATGTTTTAATGGGAGGAGTGTCAGAGTTACATTGAAAGAAGAGCATGTGGAATGGGAGGTTTTGTTGCAAAGTGTCTGGAAACACAATCTTCCAGAGAGAGTGAGAGAAAGTAAGAGAAATTTTCAAGACAACCTGAAGGATGAAAACCTCTTATGGCATAGCTTTGCAGCAAAACAATTTGGAAAGGCACTTAATTTTGAAGTGCCAAATAAGCACTGCCTAAATACAGAAACTCACTGAAAACTATCAAAAGTTTATTAGGCTCATATACTTTGAAAGAGAGCAGACTATAACAAAAATCTTTCCTAAACTTGCTTCTTAAGCTGAGCAGAACAAAGATAATGAAAAAACATAAAGTTATTGTTAGATATATAGATACTCAGGATTCATCATAAACTAGGTAAGAGGAGAAATTCAGCATATGCCTGGGAAAAAGAGTAAACAAAAACAGATTGGTTCATAAAAATTCTGTTAGTTTTTAACATTAAATTGTAGAATTCTTATGATTTAAAAATAATTGACCCGTTATTGTACAGATGCTTGCTCCTTGGAAGAAAAGCTATGACCAATCTGCTGCTGCTGCTGCTAAGTCGCTTCAGTCGTGTCCGACTCTGTGCGACCCCATAGACAGCAGCCCACCAGACTCCCCCGTCCCTGGGATTCTCCAGGCAAGAACACTGGAGTGGGTTGCCATTTCCTTCTCCAATGCATGAAAGTGAAAAGTGAAAGGGAAGTCACTCAGTTGTGTCTGATTCCTAGCGACCCCATGGACTGCAGCCCACCAGGCTCCTCCATCCATGGGATTTTCCAGGCAAGAGTACTGGAGTGGGGTGCCATTGCCTTCTCCATGACCAATCTAGACAGCATATTAAAAAGCAGAGACATTACTTTGTCAACAAAAGTCCATCTAGTCAAAGCTATGGTTCATCCATCTTAGTCAAAGCTAGGTCCCTCTAGTAAAAGTTTTTCCAGAGTCATGTATGGATGTGAGAGTTGGACTATGAAGAAAGCTGAGCACCGAAGAATTGATGCTTTTGAACTGTAGTGCTGTAGAAGAGTCTTGACAGTCCGTTGAACTGCAAGGAGATCAAACCAGTCAATCCTAAAGGAAATCAATCCTGAATATTCATTGGAAGGACTAATGCTGAAGTTGAAATTCCAATACTTTGGCTACATGATGTGAAGAACCGACGCACTGGAAAAGACCCTGATGCTGGGAAAGATTGAAGGCAGGAAGAAAAGGGGATGACAGAAGATGAGATGGTTGGATGGCATCACCAGCTCAATGGACGTGAGTTTGAGCAAGCTCTGGGAGTTGGTGATGGACAGGGAAGCCTGGCATGCTGCAGTCCATGGGGTCTCAAAGAGTCAGACGCTACTGAGTGATTAAACTGAACTGATGCAAAGTACTAGATTATTTAATTCATATCTGAAGTTTGCAACATTATGAAGTTGCTATAATTGCCCCCCTTTTACAGGTAAAAAAAGTTGAGGCTCAGAGAGAGACTAAAAAATTTGACCTATTTTATCTGATCCCTAACTCTGTGTGTTTTCTACTACCACACAATGCTTTTGACTTGCTTATAAAATTAACTTCTTGAGGACATTAAGTTAAAAGAATCAGACAGGCACTTCTGGCCAGAACTGGAAACAGGGGGAAATCCCAACTATCACAGAAAGGTTTTTATTTGAAGTAGACTAAAAAAAAAAAAATCTGAAGAAGAGGGCATTTAAGGTTCCCAGCCAGCCACAGACCCAACGGTTCTTCAGAGCAATGTGCTTTGACAGGAGCCCCATCACACAAGGCCTAAGTTGATTTTAAGTATTTCTGCAAAGAGTATGAACCAAGAGGAAAAAATAAATTAACTTCAAACAGGAAGAAAGTAGAAATCTTCGGGGATGTCTTAATGGGCCAAAACACAAATTTTGAACAAAAAATTATAAATGTTCCAAAGGTAGTTCCAGAAATCAATAGGGACAAACAAATGACAAAGTACAAATCTGAAGCTGGCTGTGTTAACTAGCTAGAAAAATAAATACAGATATTACATCAATGTTTCTGGAGCTTACTATGGCTATTAAAAAATAGACCGACAGGAAACTCTTCCGGAAGCTTTAACGTGACAGTTCTCCTAAGCCCACTTTCCCGCTTATTCTTCATAGGTTGTATCCTGGACTTTCCTTAGAGACATCATCAGATTTGCATTTTTCTCACTGTCTGAATTAACATGCCCTTCTAGACTTCTCTCAGATAATAAAGTAGTTTATTGAGCTACTGAAACTTTTTTAATTTGGAAATATTTCTTTTAAGATGGTGTGATAAAGTCCTTTTATTGAGGTTTGTTACTTGAGACAAAAAGAATCCTGCATTTTTTTTTTTAAATGTTTGTCACAGCACAAAGCAAATTACAGGACTGGACTTTCTAACTGATAATCTAATATTGATACTTTCATCTAAGCAGTACATCAAGTTCTCATATGAAGCTGGATGTTTACCTGAAATCTCTCGGAAGAAGTTAGGGGAAAATGTTCATTCTTAAATTGGAAAGTGAAAACAACTCTCAATGTACTGGCCCTAGCAGAAAATGTAAAAGCAAATTAAGAGTACTAAACTATATTCTTTCCAAAAATAAGGTAGTCCAAAATCACTGCAGATGGTGACTGCAGCCATGAAATTAAAAGACACTTACTCCCTGGAAGAAAATTTATGACCAACCTAGATAGCATATTGAAAAGCAGAGACATTACTTTGCCAACAAAGGTCCGTCTAGTCAAGGCTATGGTTTTTCCAGTGGTCATGTATGGATGTGAGAGTTGGACTGTGAAGAAAGCTCAGCGCCGAAGAATTGATGCTTTTGAACTGTGGTGTTGGAGAAGACTCTTGAGAGTCCCTTGGACTGCAAAGAGATCCAACCAGTACCTTCTGAAGGAGATCAACCCTGGGATTTCTCTGGAAGGAATGATGCTAAAGCTGAAACTCCAGTACTTTGGCCACCTCATGCGAAGAGTTGACTCATTGGAAAAGAGTCTAATGCTGGGAGAGATTGGGGGCAGGAGGAGAAGGGGACAACAGAGGATGAGATGGCTGGATGGCATCACGGACTTGGTGGACGTGAGTCTGAGTGAACTCCAGGAGTTGGTGATGGACAGGGAGGCCTGGTGTGTTGCGATTCATAGGGTCGCAAAGAGTCGGACACGACTGAGCGACTGAACGGAACTGAACTGAACTATTTAGAAAAACAAAGCCCTTTGTTGGAATAAAACAAAGCCCTTTGTTGGAACCTCTCCCAGTAACAGTTTATGTATCACCATTTATAATAAAATTCATCCCAGTTATTAATTGCACATGAGCAATTTTAAATTCACACACACAGACACACAGAGGCACATAGACACAGCGGAATGGATCAAGAAACAAAAAAGGGCTGGTATCGTCCCTGCTTAAGTGTCTTTCTATGGTAGCCAAGGCTAGTTACTGGTGGTTTAATTCCTTTCCTATTCAAAAGCATCTATATCTGAAACCTGCTTTTTTAAGTTTTAACCTAAAAAGCTAGAATAAATCATTAAGAGTATGTTTCTTACCACTTATTATCATTTAGAGATAATTTAGAGAAAAACTGCATTTAGAATATTTCTGCAGCTCGCAAGGGATTACCAGGAGATCATTTTAGCATTCATCTCTAGATTATCTGACCCAGGATGGATGGGTTTGAACAAAGCCAGAGACTAATCCAGTGTTCCCTGGCTCATGTAAATGAATTGGCTGCTGTAGCCTCATCCCTAAAATGGGAGATATTTTCAGACCCTGATATTTCATAAATATTCACCCTCCTATAAATGATGACTACTCAAAGGGCCACATTTTAGCATCTTCAACTTATCTTCACAAATAGGAAAAACACTCTCTTTGAAAATGAACATCATTATTCTTTTGTACCTAAGGGTCTAGATTTAAATTCATTATTGAGTAGGGTGTAATTTGAGACTTTTCCCTCAAGCTTTGATTTGGAACTATAAGTAGGATGCTGAGGGAAGGTACCTAGTTAGCAGAAATCCATCCTTATATACCAGGAACAGCTTCATAGAAGGCTAAGGAGCTTTTAGAAGGAACTGTATAAACTAAAAGGATATGGAAAACCCCCTTTTAGAAACACTCCCACGCCTTCCAACCCATTCCCTACAAACAGTATTTGATGTTTTGTTTGTTACCTTCAAAGTGCTCCAAGCCTCATAGAAGCCCATGAATACCATTAGAATCTAGACTGGTATAAACTGTTAAATTGGTTAACAGAAATTCAATTCCCCCAAATGCTCAATGAATACCCTGAGCAAAGAAACACAGTTTATTTTTATATTTAGACACTAACTGGATAAGTTTCAGTGAATGGATGAAAGTGACCTGTTTTAAATATATAAGACAAACTGCGTAAGAAGCATTTAGAGGCTAGTGGTAAAGGACCCTCCTGCCAGTGCTGGAGACATAAGAGACCTGGGTTCGATCCTTAGATCAGGAAGATCCCCTGGAGAAGGGTATGGAACCCACTCCAACATTCCTACCAGAGAAATCCCATGGACAGAGGAGCCTAATGGGCTACAGTCCACAGGGTCGCAAAGAGTCAGACACGACAGTAGCGACTTGGCATGCATGCATAGTAAGTTTTATGTCAAACTGATTAAGTTTTTAATTAGCTTGTTGTCTTAAATAAGTAAATATTCCCACCTGAAATCTTATTTACACCACTTTTTGGCACAGACTCACATTTCCAAAGTCATATCAAAGTTTAACGTCAAACCAGCCGGATATCCATTATCATAAAGTCACAGTCAGTGATAACTGACAGTGAGACTCCATGCAACAAAAAAGGCCTTGTTCCAAAGTGGTACTTACCATCTACACAGTTGCATTATTAAAAATGTTGAAGGCAAAGTTCACGTTCTTTTCCCTCTACTATACCAAGAAATTCAGACTCATCAATGGCAAAGATTTGGATTAACAAAGCAAAAAGGGGCTAGAGAGAAATACTGTTATACAGTAATAATTCCCTCTCCTCGGGAGTCATAAGGCTACCCCTAGGGCTTTCCAGAGAGAATGAACAAACTGGGTAAAATTGGGGCAAATGTCTTTGAGTCTAAGCATCAAGACAAACCAACAGCACCCCTAAAACGGCAAACCTGAAGGGCCTACCTACATGGCTCCACTGGCAGATTTAATTAACAACATAATTTGATCCTTGATTCAGATAAAGGACTATTTACAGGATGCTTCTGCTCAATTCCCTGGTGCCTCAGGCAGTAAAGGATCTGCCTGCAATGCTGGAGACCTGGGTTTGATCCCTAGGTTGGGAAGATCCCCTGGAAAAGGGAATGGCAACCCACTCCAGTATTCTTGCCTGGAGAATTCCATGGACAGAGGAGCCTGGCTGGCTATAGTCTATGTCGTCACAAAGAGTCGGACACGACTGAGTTAACTAACACACTTCTGCTCATTTGTTCCACCCAAGCAGTCACTTCAGTACTCCTTGGCTTGTGGTCAAGCATCTAGGCTTTGAGTGGTGCTGGACTCAAATCCTAATTCAGTCATTCAAACCTAGACAGCATTTTAAAAAGCAGAGACATCACTTTGCCAACAAAGGTCCATCTAGTCAAAGTTATGGTTTTTCCAGTAGTCATGTATGGATGTGAATTGGATCATAAAGAGGGCTAAACACGAAAGAATTGATGCTTTTGAATTGTGGTGCTGGAGAAGACTCTAGAGAGTCCCTTGGACAGCAAGGAGATCAAACCAGTCAATCCTAAAGGAAATCAACCCTGAACACTCACTGGAAGGACTGATGCTGAAGCTGAAGCTCCAATATTTTAGCCTAGAACCAACTCGCTGGAAAAGACCCCGAGGCTGGGAAAGATTGAGGGCAAAAGGAGAAGAGGATAGCAGAGGATGAGAAGTTGGATGGCATCATCGATTCAACGGACAAGAACTTGGGCTAACTCCAAGAGATGGTGAGAGACAGGGAGGCCTGGTGTGCTATAGCCCATGGAGTCACAAAGAGTTGGAGAAGACATAGCAACTGAACAACGACAACAACTAATCCTGACTGCTTGAAAAACATGTTTATAAATTCATTGGCTTCTGGGTTATTGCTCCATGTTCAGAAGTTTTTGTGAAAGTAAACACAGCTTCACAATGACCAATCTCTATCATTTTTTCATGCTTTAGTGTTATTCCAACTCTCTAGAACACACATGACTACCTCTGTTTTCTCCTAGAGTGTTCTTTTTCTATTTTCAGTTCCATAGCCATTAATGTCTCTTTCCACATCAGTCTGACATCTTCCTAAGACCATTAATGGGAACCACTGCAAAGGAGGATGTTAGATCAAGCAAAAGCAATCACCACGATGGAAAATAGAACTCAAAGCCCCAGCACCCCTAAGTGATTCAGCACATTTATGGAACAAAGCAACAGCCATCAGCACAGCTCTGGGTATCTGAGGAGCTAGAGTGACTTCTACATTTTCGAGCCACATTCTTAGGTCAAGTGGAATAAGTTTAGCTGCCCTACTTTATCTCACAGTGGTTTTAAGAGGCAAATGATGCGATGTGCATAAAAGAACCTTGTGCCCACAGAAGCACGTTGCCATGGAAATGTGGAAGTAGCTCTATCTTCCTAGAAATAGGTTGTACATTATCATCTCAACTAAGCAGTGGTCTGACTTTCCATAAAATATCTATGTTGGTGAAGATTTTTTTGAGATTTCCTAAGGTTCAGTCCATTGAATACTAATAGATATTATGCAAATGAAATGACAATGAAACCCCTTCCAAATTTTTTTGATCAGATAGTCTGAAAAAAATGCTTGGTTAAGCAAAATTAAACAGACTTCATTCCTGCAGAACTTCTGAACGCCTTTAAGATGCTAATATGCAATACTTTGTGGGTGCTGTATAATGTGGTTTCTAAGCCTCTTTGACTATAAAACTGTTTTCTTAGGGAACATCTCCTGGCAATAATGCCCAGTGAGTATCATTAGGAAACAGAGCACTAATGATTTTTTTTCCTCGTACAACTTGCTGAACGAAGCAGAACTTATTCAGCATGTATCTCAGACCTCCAAATCCAGACAGACACATAGAAAGAAGCCAAGGAGTTAACACTGATTCCAGCTGAGTTCATCCCTTTTCTAATAACATAAGATAAATAGGATTCTGAGCATCAGATATTTTAGAGACAAGTCAGGCTTTTGCTTGCCAGGTTTCAAAGTAAAATCATCGGTAAGCGGATGTCATTAGGCCTAAACTCACCCACCTGCATCTCCACAGCCGTTCTTCCTCCCCACCCACCCCCACAGCCATATTCTGGCATTCTAGGTTCTAACTTGCTTCTTCTCTTTTCCATTCAAAACTTAAGGCCCTAAAATTTCTGGGACACAGCTAGGGGTCCTAGTGAAAGATAAGCTGGACAGCCATGGGCAAGTTACTTCACTTTTCCCGGCCTTGGTTTCCTCTAGTATAAAGCAGATATAATAGTATAAACATACTTGTTATGTAAATTTAGGAAGTGAAAAAATTTGAGTAAGTCCCTTGCTATGGAAACACACTGGAGAAGGGACTGGCAACCCACTCCAGTATTCTTGCCTGGAAAATCCCATGGACTGAGGAGCCTAGAAAGTTATAATCTACGAGGTCGCAAAGAATTGGACACGACTGAGCAACTGAGCACACACATGGAAACTCCCACTACCTGCCGTCTGAAAATCAGGAACCAAATTGTTTTAAACAGTGTAATATCCCTTGTTATCCAACTTTGCTATCCACACTTGCTAAACTAAGTAGATGTGAGACTAAGGAGTGCTTGTGGTACCCACATCACAGAGTCATTGTGCAGACTAGATCAGTTAATATCTGCAAGGCATTTTGAGGCTGTCTGGCAGAGTACTTGCTATTCTTATTATTTTGGCTACTATAACATAATATTCTGTGAGTATTAATAATAGACCTAGGGAATTTATTTTTACTTAACAGAAGCTCTCAGTGTTTTAATCCAAAGTTTTAAAGAAAGGACTGACCCTCAAATTTTATTTATGTACTCCTTTGTTTTTATCAGAGGATCTTTTGAGGGGAAAAAGAGAACAGAGAGATATGAATCAGGAGACCTCATTTCTGGCCAAACTAATTTCTAGCAAAGTACTAATCATAACATATTAGGTCAGGGCATAATCTGTGAGGTTTCAGTTTCTCCTTGAGAAAAGTGGGACAAATGCCTACTCTCCTTACCTCATGGAATCAAGAGAAAATGAATATAAAAGTGTTCTGCTGGAACTTCCCAGGGGTGCAGGGGTTACCGTCACCTTCCAATGCAGGGGGCACAGATTCCGTCCCTGAGTGGGGAACTAAGGTTCCACATGGCTCCTAGTCCAAAGACTAAGACATGGCACAGAAGCAATACTGTAACAAATTCAATAAAGACTTTAAACACGGTCCAGATCAAAAAATATTTGTAAAAAAATAAGCAGTCTGCAAACGGTAACATGGAGCACTCAGGAGGGGACTGCTTGCCATTCTACTTAGCTCCCTGCTTACCGTGTTTCTGGGATGTAACCTCAGAATTCCAGTCCTTAAACCCATATGAAACTCAGTCATGAACCAATCTGCTGGAGAGGAAATCAGAGCATATTTCACACCGATCAGCAGATGTACAGCAATTAGCAGGCTGTACATTCTGGAAACAACATTCTTTCAAGCAACAAGCATGCATGCAGCACCTACTAGGTTCCAGAAGGTGTTCTTAATGCAGCTCTGGCTGAATCAAGGGGTATGTGACTCTACCTACCAAAGCAGGTGCTGATGTAAGTTTTCCCTCTCTCCTGCCATATTGCTGATCCTTGTTAAGTCACTTATATTACTGCTCAAGCTTCCTTCTTTGGAAAAATGGCCCCCTGCTTCATGAGACTAGAACTATTTGCAAGCTCACGTTACTAAATTGTTTGCATTTCCTCAAAAGGAAAGTCTGACTGAAAACTAGTCTACTTATCAGGAAAGTATCAGGGGACTGATTTCCAACTGCAGTGCCTGCTTTGTTATTCATTTATTTTCTTCCCTTGGAAATTTAATAAACTTTATCTAAAAGGTCATGAGTCCTTCCTGAACAGCACTCCAAAGGTATTTGTATAGCATTTAATATTTAGCCAATCCTTTACGATCAGACTGTTTCTTTTCCTCCTAGCCACCTAAAGTAGCTCATTACTATCACATTCCGTATAGAAATGAAGAAGCTGAGGCCCCAAGGCATAAACAGTTTATTATACTTACTCTATCAGTCAAGTGAGAATCAAGTCATCGAGTTGAATAACACTTTTAATTTCTTTTTTATTTTATCTCCTAAGTATAATTGACTATACAAAGAAGATTTAATCCTAGCAGAAGGAACAAAAAAATCTCAGATAAAATATGAATCTGGTGCTATACAATAAAAAATATTCCTGTGCTTTTTTCCTTTTCTCTCTTCAATAACCTTTCCTTTTGTCTGAATTATCTGCTAAATTACCCACAAAATATGCTATCAGCTTATTTTAGACTAATACAAAATGGCAAAAAATTAAAAAAAAAAAACCACAGGTGACTAAAAACCTTAGGTTAAAAAGAAAGGGAAAAGTCACTGAGATTGAATTGCAACTCCAGAGCCTCTATCCTGTGAACTTCTCTAGTTCAAAAGCAATTTGTTTTTCTAGTAAAATAGCATAAACCCTGACTGTCTGAGTAGACTTCAAAGTCATGTTCTCCAGCCTTAGCTGGGCCCTTACTGTCTGGCGATTCTTTCATACACCTTTATTGAGTCTCAGCCCATTCACATCTTTAGCTTCATCTTCAACACATAGATTCCACAAGTTATTCTGATTTTTGGTAAATGGATCTTTTACCATTTATGGATGAATGAATGAATCTTTTCCTTTTTCAATTCCCAACTTCACTTAAGCAAACAAAACTATCTTCTCCTTTAATTCCTCTCACACTTTGGGGCACTTTTCCTGTTATCTCTAACAAGCTTAGATGGACTCCATTCTAAAGTGAACTTTCATCAGCCCTGTTATTTCCTCAGATTATCTCCTCTCTTGATCCTAATTTCTTGAGCTATCAGTATTTGGTTTTCCACAACTTATTCTCTCCCCAACCATAACCCCAACCCCTAAAAACTGGCTTTTGCCTTCAATTATCTCCTTTTAAGTCATACACAGGGCACATTTATTCACTCTGCAAATTTTTTTGGAGCATCACTTGGTGCAAGAAACACGATTGTAACTTGGATTTTACAGTCTAGCAGGGAAGACAATTAAGTAACTGGTGAACAAAAAATACTTGGAAATACAAGGTATGCTACAAAGGAGATGAACAGGTAGACTGCTGGTGAAAGCAAGGGAAGACTACCTACTGGGCTGGCGTGGTCAGGAAGGCTTTTCTGAAATGGTGGCAAAAAATAGCCGGTTGTTCTATAGCCTGTAGAATGACCCTTTAGAACAGACCAATCTATAAAGATTTGAGGCAAGAAAGAACTTGGTGCTTTTGAAAAATGAGTCCATTCAATACAGTAAGTAGGATGTGAAGTAAGGGACCACGGATCCTGGAAACAGACCCACTGGGGTCAGGAGCCATTGCAGGCTCAGATTCTGATGCTATTTCTAGTAAAACTCCAGTCTGCCAGGCAGAAAACATTACCTGGAAATGGCAGCTCAGTTTAGGCAAACACTTCCAGCAGAGAGCTCTATCGTGAATGATCAGGATGCCCTAACAAATAAACACAGCAAGCAAATATCCAGAAACAGGCCGCATTCAGAAATTCCAACAGCCAGCATGAGGGGATTCTCTGAGCAGAGCTCTGAGCCCCAGTTATCAAAAGCCAGTTCCAAGGTGGCTCTAGAAGAGGAAGGCTGGTGCCCTATTCTGGGGGTCAGGGCAACCAAGGCAGGAGGTGAACCTGAGGCAAAGGCACCTCAGTGAAGATTCAAGGATAGAAAATAACACAGAAATCCATACACCAGAATCAAGGCAACTTGCAGAATCGACGTGGTGGTGATGAAGCACGGGTCCAGTCATCAGGGAGGACACAGGACTAGGGGCCTCAACAGCAATGTGAGTTGATTTCGAGTGTCAGTGTGCTCAGCTGAAACTCTGTTTTTCCTTGCATCTGAAGCTAGGATTTCTCCTGGAAACCAGGGTGCGGCTGAACTCCCCGTTCTGAGTCTTTGAACTGCAGAGAGCAAATATAAGCAAGTTCCTATAAAAGAAACTGTTCTTTCAAAGATTTCAAGGATTTCCTTGTTGCCAGATCTTATGGTCAGTTTCATCTTTATTTTCCACCACTCCTTGGACCCAATACATCCATCCCATATATACTGCCTTTCTCTTAGCTTAAGGATTGAAAATCTTTTAGTAAAATCCATCTCCTTCATTTTCACACCAAAGCAGTTGCCAATCCAGTCTATTCTACCTCTTCTGTTCCCCTTCTCTTAATTCTACCAACATAACCCAACTGAGCTGTCATTAAACCCTCATCTAGAATCCCAAAGTGTCTTCTCTACTTTTAAAACAATATAACCCATCATTTGTCTTCATTAAAGCCCGTCTGAACCATATGAGTCTCCCACCAAATGGCTTGCATGCATGTTTCCATCTCCTCTTAGTGACTCACTGCATATTTATTGAATTTCTTCTGGGTGCCAGGTACTGTGCTAGGTACTGATCATTCAGTAGTGGACAAAACAGAGTAGCAATGAAAGGCTTGGCTTACACCAGTGGCTTTCAAATGTTTAGTCCCTAAAATCATTTTGTCCAAAAGAAATTTCTACTTGGAAGCCCAGTGTGTAAGACATACAAAATGAGAGTTGTTCTGATTGAAACAGGGACTGCCTACTTTTTTCTCACATCACAGGATCCTTCAGAGATTCTTTCAAGATATCTTACACTTCCTTGGTTTTCACATACTATGGTTTGAAATACACGCACGCCTGTGCACACACATGCACATCCCCCCCCACACACATGCAAACACCTCTGGTCGGAAACCATAAATTTCCTCAATTTTTGCTAAGTATTTCTATGTTTTGTCTTCTTTCGATCACAAGTTCCATTATGCAAACTCAACCACATTTTATTTGACAGTAGTTGTACTACTGCAAAGGGTTTAATTTTTGCAAACTCAAGCATACATTGAATCAGCTTGTTCACAGACAGATAATTTAGTGATTCTCACACTACAGACGTAGAGCAAGTGGGCAAGCCTAGAGTGGTACTGTAGCTTCTGAGCCAGTCACACATTCTCAGCTTCCTTTTATGCTGTATATTACAGATTGTAAGACAGACTCTAAAAATCCTCTACTGATGTCAGGCAGATGGAGATAAAAAATTAAGTTCTAATATACAAATGAATTGAAGGCATGAGAAATATTATTTATATATATTATAAATATATTCTTCGGGCACTCTGTCTATCAGATCTATACTTCTTTTTTTTTTAATTTTTATTTTTACTTTATTTTACTTTACAATACTGTCTTGGTTTTGCCATGCATTGACATGAATCCACCATGGGTGTACATGCAATCCCTTCAATCTATTTGTCACTTTCACTGTATGATTGTAAAGGATTTGATTTAGGTCATACCTGAATGGCTTAGTGGTTTTCCCTACTTTCTTCAATTTAAGTCTGAATTTTGCAATAAGGAGTTCATGATCTGATCCATAGTCAGCTCCCAATCTTGTTTTTGCTGACTCTATAGGGCTTCTCCTGGAGAAGGCAATGGCACCCCACTCCAGTACTCTTGCCTGGAAAGTCCCATGGATGGAGGAGCCTGGTAGACTGCAGTCCATGGGGTCGCCAAGAGTGGGACACGACTGGGTGACTTCACTTTCACTTTTCACTTTCATGCATTGGAGAAGGAAATGGCAACCCACTCCGGTGTTCCTGCCTGGAAAATCCCAGGGACGAGGGAGCCTGGTGGGCTGCTGTCTATGGGGTCGCACAGAGTCGGACATGACTAAAGTGACTTAGCAGCAGCAGCATAGAGTTTCTCCATCTTTGGCTACAAAGAATATAACCAATCTGATTTTGGTATTGACCATCTGGTAATGTCCATGTGTAGAGTTGTCTCTTGTGTTGTTGGAAGAGGGTGTTTGCTATGACCACTGCATTCTCTTAGCAAAATTCTGTTAGCCTTTGCCCCGCTGCATCTTGTACTCCAAGGCCAAACTTGCCTGTTACTCCAGGTATCTCTTGACATCCCATTTTTGCATTCCACTCCTCCATGATGAAAAGGACATCTATCTTTTAGTGTTAGTTCCAGAAGGTCTTTTAGGTCTTCATAGAAATGTTCAGTTTCCTTGGCATTAGTGGTTGGGGCATAGACGTGGATTACTGTGATACTGATTACTGGGTTAGCCTTGGAAATGAACAGAGATCACTCTGTCATTTTTGAGACTGCACCCAAGTACTGTATTTTGGACTCTTTTGTTGACTTTAAGGGCTACTCCCTTTCTTCTAAGGGATTCTTGCCCACAGTAGTAGATATAATGGTCATCTGAATTAAACTCACCCATTCCAGTCCATCTTAATTCACTGATTCCTAAAGTGTTGATGTTCACTCTTGCCATCTCCTGTTTGACCACTTCCAATTTACCTTGATTCATGGACCTAACATTCCAGGTTCCTATGCAATATTGTTCTTTACAACACTAGACTTTACTTTCACCACCAGCCACATCCCCAACTGGGCGCTGTTTCCACTTTGGCTCAGCCTCTTCATTCCTTCTGAAACTATTTCTCTGCTCTTCTCCAGTAGCATATTGGGCACCTACTGACCTGGGGAGTTCATATTGCAGTGCCATATCTTTTTGCTTTTTCATACTGTTCATGCCAACAAAGGTCCATATAGTCAAAGCTATGGTTTTTGCAATAGTCATGTATGGATGTGAGAGTTGGACCATAAAGAAGGCTGTGCACCAAAGAACTGATGCTTTTGAACTGTGGTGTGGAGAAGACTCTTGAGAGTCACTTGGACCACAAGGAGATCCAACCTGTCAATCATAAAGGAAATCAGTCCTGAATATTCATTGGAAGCACTGATGCTAAAACTGAAGCTCCAATACTCTGGCTACCTGATGCGAAGAGCTGACTCTGAAAAGACTCTGATGCTGGGAAAGATTGAAGGCAGGAGGAGAAGGGGATGACAGAGGACGGGAAGGTTGGATGGAATCACTGACCACCATGGACATGAGTTGAGCAAGCTCCAGGAGATGGTGAAGGACCGGGAAGGGAGGCCTGGCATCCTGAGTCTATGGGGTCACAAAGAGTTGGACACAATTGAGCGCCTGAACATCAACAATATATATTCTCACTTATAATAATTTATTATTTACTAAAATATTGCCTATAAATACAGACTGATAGACTGTCAAATAATATCCATAGAAGTTAAATTTTAGAAGATACAGAAATTCAGACATTTCTCTCGTACTTAAGCTTTGGGGAATAAGAACTTTTTTCCCAGGGCTAAGAAGTTTTCCCCATATATTATCTTTTACAACCTCCAGATTATTCTTAAGGGGCAGGAAGTTGCATTATTTGTTTAAGCAAGTATCATTTGTCAATAAAGATAGTGTGCTGGAGAAAAGGAATGGAGAGCAGAATGAGTTTGCTCCTTAGGATAATATGTAACATTTGCAGAGGACTGATTGTGTTTCAGGTGCTGTTCTTGGTACAAGTTAACTCATTTCTTCTAAAACACCCTGTACCATAGCTACTACTTTTTCCATAGTTCACTCACTAGAAAGCAGAGCTACAAAGAGATTACAGAAATTGCTTCAGGTGCTTCAACTAGTAGACAAGATACAAAGCCAGGCACTGTCTCGGTGATTCATGCTCTTAGCACGGCTTCCCATTGTTCAGCAGCACTGCAGACTGTCCAATGTGAGCAGAGGACTGATGGTCACAGCTCAACACGAGACTGATTTTCCCAGTTGCTGTAACCTTACATTTTAAAAATTACCACTCAGCTTCCCCTCCCCAACAATATCTCTTCCCTCAGCACTTTAGATAAAGTACAGACGCCCACCACCAACACTCCAGGATCCCCTCACTGGTTTTGTTTTCCTTCATCCTACTTACCTCCATCTAACAAACTTTATGCATTGCTAACTTATGTGATTAATTGTCTGCCTTTCTGTCAGTTCAGTCGCTCAGTCGTGTCCGAACCTTTGTGACCCCATGAATTGCAGCACACCAGGCCTCCCTGTCTATCACCAACTCCCGGAGTTCATAAAAACTCATGCCCATCAAGTTGGTGATGCCATCCAGCCATCTCATCCTCTGTTGTACCCTTCTCCTCCTGCCTCCAATCTCTCCCAGCATCGGAGTCTTTTCCAATGAGTCAACTCTTCACATCAGGTGGCCAAAGTATTGGAGTTTCAGCCTCAGCATCAGTTTTTCCAAAGAACACCCAGGACTGATCTCCTTTAGAATGGACTGGTTGGATCTCCTTGCAGTCCAAGGGACTCTCAAGAGTCTTCTCCAACACCACAGTTCAAAAGCATCAATTCTTTGGCACTCATCTTTCTTCACAGTCCAACTCTCACATCCATACATGACCACTGGAAAAACCATAGCCTTGACTAGACAGACCTTTGTTGGCAAAGCAATGTCTCTGCTTTTGAATGTGCAATCTAGGTTGGTCATAACTTTTCTTCCAAGGAGTAAGCGTCTTTTAATTTCATGGCTGCAGTCACCATCTGCAGTGATTCTGGAGCCCAAAAACATATAGCCTGACACTGTTTCCACTGTTTCCGCATTTATTTGCCATGAAGTGATGGGACCAGATGCCATGATCTTCGTTTTCTGAATGTTGAGCTTTCAGCAAACTTTTTCACTCTCCTCTTTCATTTTCCTCGAGAGGCTTTTTAGTTCCTCTTCACTTTCTGCCATAAGGGTGGTGCCATCTGCATATCTGAGGTTATTGATATTTCTCCCAGCAATCTTGATTCCAGCTTGCGCTTCTTCCAGCCTAGCGTTTTTCATGATGTACTCTCAATAGAAGTTTACAGCCTTGATGTACTCTTTCCCTATCTGAAACCAGTCTGTTGTTCCATGTCCAGTTCTAACTGTTGCTTCCTGACCTGCATATAGGTTTCTCAAGAGGAAAGTCAGGTGGTCTGGTATTCCCATCTCTCTCAGAATTTTCCACAGTTTATTGTGATCCACACAGTCAAAGGCTTTGGCATAGTCAATAAAGCAGAAAGAGATCTTTTTCTGGAATTCTCTTACTTTTTCAATGATCCAGCGGATGTTGGCAATTTGACCTCTGGTTCCTCTGCCTTTTCTAAAACCAGCTTGAACATCTGGAAGTTCACGGTTCATGTATTGCTGAAGCCCGGCTTGGAGAATGTTGAGCATGACTTTACTAGCATATGAGATGAGTGCAATTGTGCGGTAGTTTAAGCATTCTTTGGCATTGCCTTTCTTTGGGATTGGAATGAAAACTGACCTTTTCCAGTCCTGTGGCCACTGCTGAGTTTTCCAAATTTGCTGGCATATTGAGTGCAGCACTTTCACAGCATCATCTTTCAGGATTTGAAATAGCTCAGCTGGAATTCCATCACCTACACTAGTTTTTTTCGTAGTGATGCTTTCTAAGGCCCACTTGACTTCACATTCTAGGATGTCTGGCTCTAGGTGAGTGATCACACCATTGTGATTATCTGGGTCATGCAGATCTTTTTTGTACAGTTCCTCTGTGTATTCTTGCCACCTCTTCTTAATATCTTCTGCTTCTGTTAGGTCCATACCATTTCTGTCCTTTAACAAGCCCATTTTTGCATGAAATATTCCCTTGGTATCTCTAATTTTCTTGAAGAGATCTCTAGTCTTTCCCGTTCTGTTGTTTTCCTCTATTTCTTTGCATTGATTGCTGAGGAAGGCTTTCTTATCTCTTCTTGCTATTCTTTGGAACTCTGCATTCAGATGCTTATATCTTTCCTTTTCTCCTTTGCTTTTCACTTCTCTTCTTCTCACAGCTATTTGTAAGGCCTCCCTAGAAAGCCATTTTGCTTTTTTGCATTTCTTTTCCATGGGGATGGTCTTGATCCCTGTCTCCTGTACAATGTCACGAACCTCAGTCCATAGTTCATCAGGCACTCTATCTATCAGATCTAGTCCCTTAGATCTATTTCTCACTTCCACTGTATAATCATAAGGGATTTGATTTAGGTCATACCTGAATGGTCTAGTGGTTTTCCCCACTTTCTTCAATTTAAGTCTGAATTTGGCAATAAGGAGCTCATGATCTGAGCCACAGTCAGCTCCTGGTCTTATTTTTGTTGACTGTATAGAGCTTCTCCATCTTTGGCTGCAAAGAATATAATCAATCTGATTTTGGTGTTGGCCATCTGGTGATGTCCATGTGTAGAGTCTTCTCTTGTGTTGTTGGAATAGGGTGTTTGCTATGACCGTGTGTTTTCTTGGCAAAACTCTATTAGTCATTGCCCTGCTTCATTCCGCATTCCAAGGCTAAATTTGCCTGTTACTCCAGGTGTTTCTTGACTTCCTACTTTTGCATTCCAGTCCCCTATAATGATCCAGCCAGTCCATTCTGAAGGAGATCAACCCTGGGATTTCTTTGGAAGGAATGATGCTAAAGCTGAAACTCCAGTACTTTGGCCACCTCGTGAGAAGAGTTGACTCATTGGAAAAGACTTTGATGCTGGGAGGGATTGGGGGCAGGAGGAAAAGGGGACGACTGAGGATGAGATGGCTGGATGGCATCATGGACTTGATGGACGTGAGTCTGAGTGAACTCCGGGAGATGGTGATGAACAGGGAGGCCTGGCGTGCTGCGATTCATGAGGTCGCAAAGAGTCGGACATGACTGAGCGACTGAACTGAACTGATTTCGGTGTTGACCATCTAGTGATGTCCATGTAGAGTCTTCTCTTGTGTTGTTGGAAGAGGGTGTTTGCTATGACCAGTGCGTTCTCTTGGGAAAACTCTATTAGTCTTTGCCCTGCTTCATTCCACAGTCCAAGGCCAAATTTGCCTGTTACTCCAGGTGTTTCTTGACTTCCTACTTTTGCATTCCAGTCCCCTATAATGAAAAGGACATCTTTTTGGGGTGTTAGTTCTAGAAGATCTTGTAGGTCTTCATAGAACCGTTCAACTTCAGCTTCTTCAGCGTTACTGGTTGGGGCATAGACTTGGATTACTGTGATACTGAATGGTTTGTCTTGGAAACAAACAGAGATCATTCTGTCATTTTTGAGATTGCATCCAAGTACTGCATTTCGGACTCTTTTGTTGACCATGATGGCTACTCCATTTCTTCTGAGGGATTCCTGCCTGCAGTAATAGATATAATGGTCATCTGAGTTAAATTCACCCATTCCAGTCCATTTTGGTTCGCTGATTCCTAGAATGTTGACGTTCACTCTTGCCATCTCCTGTTTGACCACTTCCAATTTACCTTGATTCATGGACCTGACATTCCAGGTTCCTATGCAATATTGCTCTTTACAGCATTGGACCTTGCTTCTATCACCAATCACATCCACATCTGGGCATTGTTTTTGCTTTTGCTCCATCCCTTCATTCTTTCTGGAGTTATTTCTCCACTGACCTCCAGTAGCATATTGGGCACCTACCGACCTGGGGAGTTCCTCTTTCAGTATCCTATCATTTTGCCTTTTCATACTATTCATGGGGTTCTCAAGGCAAGAATACTGAAGTGGTTTGCATTTCCCTTCTCTAGTGGACCACATTCTGTCAGACCTGTCCACCATGACCCGCCTGTCTTGGGTGGCCCCACAGGGCATGGCTTAGTTTCATTGAGTTAGACAAGGCTGTGGTCCGTGTGATTAGATTGACTAGTTTTCTGTGATTATGGTTTCAGTGTGTCTGCCCTCTGATGCCTCTCACAACACCTACCATCTTACTTGGGTTTCTCTTACCTTGGACATGGGGTGTCTCTTCACCGCTGCTCCAGCAAAGCACAGCCACTGCTCCTTATCTTGGACAAGGGGTATCTCCTCACAGCCACCCCTCCTGACCCTGAACTTGGAGTAGCTCCTCTCAGACCTCCTGCGCCCACATTTCTATACTAGAATATAAATTCCAGGAAGATAGGAATTCTGATATTTTTAGTCACTTCTGGAAATGCTAGCAAGTCCAACTATTTTTTGATTGAGTGAAATTTCCTTCACCTTTACTAAAGGTTCATTACCACCAAAGATACTTAAACATCTCATAGTGTGTATACATACACAAATAGATAGGTATCGATATATGTTGTTGTTGTTGTTTAGTCGCTAAGTTGTATCCAACTCTTTTATGATACTGTGAACTGTAGCCCACCAAGCTCCTCTGTCCATGGGATTTTGCAGGAAAGAAAAAAAAGTGGGTTTCCACTTCCTTCTTCAGGGGATCTTTCTGACCCAGGAAGATCCTTCCTGAGCCTGCATCTCCTGCATTGGCAGGCAGATTATTTATCACTGAGCCACCATGGAAGGCCATAGAGGTATATACACACATGTATACATATAGATTACACATGTACACATTCACTGTGTATACATGTACATGCACACACATACACCTGGAGGGTATAGTAAATATATTAAGAACATGGTCAACAGTAAACACTGGGTGTTCTTGGAATAAACATGGCACATCCTGGGAAGTTTACACTGGATCCTAACTCACCCTCTATCCCATTAGCTTATTTTCTTAGATGTTTACACTAGGGCACATGCATCCTGAATGTTATCACTTCTCACTGTAAGGATACATATATAGATGCGGGAAACAGAGGCCTTTTCCTATTTCTCCGGAAAGAATTAAGTGGCACTGTCATTCTACCCACGCCAAATCAGGCCTCTGTTGGGGCACCCATCTGCTGCCAGTGCGGTTATAATCACCACCTGAATCACCCCAGGCTTGCTGCCAGCTCCCCGCCTCACCAGTTTCCCTTCCCTAGTTCCCCTCTCACCAGTCAGTATGAGTAAAGCCCAGGGCCAGCTCCACCAGGACCTTAAGTAAAGTCACTCCCACATCTCCATGGCAATAATCACCCCCTTAGACAACACTCTCGATGCTGTTTCACTGCATCCTCACTTGCAGGAGACAAACGCTGGGTAAAAAGGAATTACATGAGCTCGCACGAATACAAATCAACTCAGACCTGGATACTGCAGTAGACTGGGTTGATTTTATACCCTGCTCAGCTCCCACTCACAGTTTCAGAAGCATCCAGGAGTGCCAAATGGGTTTAGGAAATGTGATTTTGTTGCAAGGAAGAGAGCTAGAAGTTGAGAACTCTGCTGAAATGAGGGCCCTGGGGAAAGTGGTTCAGAAAATTCGACCCTGTGGCCAAGAAACACAAGAAAGCAACTTTTTTCTTTCTTTCTTTCTTTTTTTTTTTTTTTGCAGAGATCTGGTAGAGAAGATGCAAACAAAACAAACTTCGTCTTGTAAAAAATAAAAACTCCACACCTGTCCTATGTGTGGGTGTGGAAATGAAGCTGACACATCCTCATTGTATTGGAATCTTCCAGAGGAAAGCCAGTAACATCAAAATGGTCCCAAATCAGAGATACCACTCAGGAACCTGTCAGACACAAATTCAAAAGTCCTCCCTAGAAACTTGTCATCCACCCAGCACACCGGACTCCTACAGAAGAATAATGTCTAGAAAAGATTATTTCACAAAGTGTATAGATCATTGGAAAAAAAATCTGCTCCCCTCAAAGAGTCAGCAAGCAAACCCACAAGGTTTGTTTAGCACTGCTAATTCAAATAAGTTTAAAATTGTTAAAGAAATGGTTAAAAGGAAAGACTCAATAAGGGTGGAATGCTATGAAAATAAATGAGTAGATCACGATAAATGCAGTAAAACTTCTAGAAATGAAAAACAAAACCATTAAAATTTATCAGAGCATCCTAGTTCTACGAAATTGGGCAGGAAAAGGGATGAAGCACCTCAGGGCTCTCTGGAAGGATTGGAAATGATTGCATTTACATTAAAGGGAAACATAACCAGGATAGCACTTTGCCCTAGTTCTAGCAGAGAAGGAGATGGCAACCCACTCCAGTGTTCTTGCCTGGAGGATCCCAGGGACGGGGGAGCCTGGTGGGCTGCCGTCCATGGGGTCGCACAGAGTCGGACACAACTGAAGTGACTTAGCAGCAGCAGCAGCAGCAGTGACAAGAAGACACAATAATTCTCTCAAAAGCACCAGGGGCATTATGCTAACACAAGAACAACATGGGAGGATCCTAACTCTTCTGATTTACACACCTTCCTGTCATAGTCCTTCCTGGTGGCTCAGATGTTAAAGTGCCTGCCTGCAATCCAGGAGACCTGGGTTCGATCCCTGGGTGGGGAAGATCCCCTGGAGAAGGAAACGGCACCCCACTCCAGTACTCTTGCCTAGAAAATCCCACAGATGGGGGAGCCTGGCAGGCTGCAGCCCATGGGGTCGCAAAGAGTCGGACACAACTGGGCGACTTCACTTTCTTTCTCTTTGTCATAGTGCAGTGCTCTGCCTAGAGGCTCCCTGGTGGCTCAATGGTAAAGAATCTGCCTGCAATGCAGATTCTTGGTGACTAAACCACCAGCCACCACCTCATGAACACACTGGCATCCTTGGAAGAGGTACATAGAGACAGCAGAGAGTATAAAAAGGGCAGAGGGTTTTCTGCGTCACGTCATTAGGTGGAGGAAGCACTATTTTATTTTTTTCCTCTTGCATTAAGCACTGAAGATAAGTATGACCCTGGAACTACTTTTTCCTTGGATTTTAGATAACAAGATAGACTCAACAAGGAATTTTTGAGGCCATATCTTTGGCGCTGACCTGTGGTTGGAAGTAAAATATAAAATTCTTTGTTCCTATCCAGCGCTCCAGAATTCTAGCAATTAGTGAGCACTGACTGGCCCCCTGGGCTCCATTTTCCCATCGGTAACTTCCTTCTTCTGAGCTTAATAAATCTTTGTTGCATTATTACCTCACCTGAAACATGCCTTGTGAAAGGAAAAATGGCCACAAAATCAGAATCTGAGAAAGGGTGCACAGAGCTCTTTCATGAAAGTTATTTTTAAAAATTATGAAGTAGATCTCTCTTTAGTTCCCCTGAAACTGGTAGTGTTTCCAAGGGACAAGATCTCAAAGGGTGTACTCTTTTTTTCTGAAATTGGTTTCTGAAGTTTAATCTTTCTTGGACCACATGTGCCAGAATAAATATTCTATCATTTCATACATGATCGCTGGTTTACTCTAGCTCCGAACATGGAGTCAGTCAACAAAGGGAAGCGGCTTTGCCAAAATTCAGTAAAGTATACTGTTTGCAACAGTAACAAAAGTAACACCCCAAACCACTAGGAATAAACTTTTACTTGTAAAATTTTTGAGAGTGATAATTTTATAGGGAAAAAAGTCTCCATTAAAATTCATGTGTTAGTTTAAAAATTGCAACGCAGCTATTTCAGGCCCTTTTATCCACTTCTCCATCATTCAGTAGCTCTGAACTATCTAAATACCTCTAACAAGCAAAACTAAAGAGGAAACTGCTAAGTCACTTCAGTCATGTCCAACTCTGTGCGACCCCACAGACGGCAGCCCACCGGGCTCCCCCATCCCTAGGACTCTCCAGGCAAGAACACTGGAGTGGGTTGCCATTCCCTTCTCCAATGCATGAAAGTGAAAAGTGAAATTGAAGTCGCTCAGTCGTGTCTGACTCTTACCAACCCCATGGACTGCAGCCTACCAGGATCCTCCATCCATGGGATTTCCCAGGCAAGAGTACTGGAGTGGGGTGCCATTACCTTCTCCATAAAGAGGAAAACCTTATGATAAAAATTGACTAATGGTTTTGCAAGGAAAGTGCAATTTACTACCAATTTACTACAAGGAATAAAGAGGATATAAAACAGGAATGGCCAATTACATTTTCAGGGTATTGTGCTTGATAAATTAGCACTATAATAAAACTTCAGAAATCACAGCTAGAATTACCAATAATAAGACATACACTGTAGTGCATGATTTTAGAAATTTTAAATACTTTCACAGTTTTATTTTCTCTCCCCATCTTCAAGAATTCATTAATCTAAGTGTTCTAAAGGAATCCAAGCTATAAATTATACATATTTTGGACATGTCGCATAAAACTTGTTTGAAAGCACTGTGAGGAAATGAAGGTTTTCATTTAAGACCATCATAGAATGAGCCTGAGTGGGGCAGCTAGTGAGGTGAATCAGATGAGACTAATCTTAAAATTAAAATAAAATGTCCACATACGTATTTTAAAAAATCCTATTCCTATTTTCATGCTTAAAAAACAAAAATCATCCTGGTACTACTTCTAATTCACAAAGTGACCTGAATGATTCCATATGGAAATCTCTCTATGGAATATCTGCATTTCGCACCCTACTACTACTACTAAGTTGCTTCAGTCATGTCCGACTCTGTGCAACCCCATAGACAGCAGCCCACAAGGCTCCCCCGTCCCTGGGATTCTCCAGGCAAGAACACTGGAGTGGGTTGCCATTTCCATCTCCAATGCATGAAAGTGAAAAGTGAAAGGGAAGTTGTTCAGTCGTGCCCGACTCTTAGCGACCCCATGGACAGCAGCTTACCAGGCTCCTCTGTCCATGGGATTTCCCAGGCAAGAGTACTGGAGTGGGGTGCCATTGCCTTCTCCTTTTGTACCCTGGATACATTCAATATCCCTCAAACCACCTGGATAGCCTCAGGAAATTTACCAAATTCACCAACTGCTTTAACATTTATTGTAATCTATTGGTAGAATTTCTTGTGTTGGGAGACTTTTATTTAGCAATGCAATATGAAATAGAAAAAATAGAAAACTGGTTTAACTGTAATTAAGATACACTTCTAAAATTACATCTTAAATATTCACTGAATTGGAACATTTTTCCACATCATGCAGAGTCTAAAAGCCTATAAGTAATGAGCAAATATGATCTTTTCCTATAAGCACAGATTAGACAAAAGCGTGATATGGTGAACACAGCCACAGCTTAGTATTGAAATGATGACGAGGCCTTACAGAAATCAGGAAGAAAGTAAATGTGACAAGTTTCCTTTCTGTTTGCTTTCAGGGCTGACCTATTGCTCCGGACTAGGAGAATAATTATTACAGAATGAGTCACATAGAAAACACAGGCAAACAGAAGAACACGGAGAATGTAAGTACGTGTTATTCCTTCATTGGTACCTAACTTTAAGGAACTCCGGGAGTTGGTGATGGACAGGGAGGCCTGGCGTGCTGCAGTTCATGGGGTCGTAAAGAGTCGGACACAACTGAGCAACTGAACTGAGCTGAACTTTAAGGCAAAGACATAGAAACTGTATAGTAAAAACTGTCCCGAAAAGATCAATTCCTGAATGTGACTGTATTTCCTTAAATAACAATCATAGAAGCTTTTGGAAAGCCCCCAAATTACTCAAACCCTGATTTTTTAAAGCAATTATTCCATTATATGGAAAAACCATATAATGGAATTAATTGGCATAAAACATATACACATGCAGACTCAAAGTAAATTTGGAATCATACAAAGATTATTTTCATTTTCCAAGAAACACACTCAATTATATGCACAAAAAACTGAGGTCTTAGGAAGTTACTTATTAGTATTTAGCAAATGCAAAAATCATAAGCAAGAGAACACTTTTTTAGAGCTGAGTGACTGGGCACACACACATACACACAAAGAAGTAAAGGTGAAAGAATTACGAGAAGAAATTTATAGAACTGAAGTCAAAGTAAAGCTACCTCAGAAGGGAGGATTAAGCTTTTCCTTTTTAAGTCACTGGCATCCTTAGGACAGACAAGCTTCCGACAGCATCTCTGCTTGTTCAAGGCTCCACCCCAAGGAGTGTATTTGTCATGTAACAATATTGACTCTAGGTCAGACTCCAACCGCTAAGGACACGTCTCCTTAATGCACGGGAAACCCTTCTTTCATATATAGCCAAAGTAGTTGCCAGATCCAAACATATCTGTTTAAATGACCCCTGTTTCCCACCTTCCAAATTCATTAGTAGCAAATCACTTCAATGGCAAGCTCTAAAGATTCATGAGATTATTCCCTTCAGACTCCAAAGAATGATGTCCATGTTCCCTTTAAAAATATCCAGCTTCTTTCTGGGTTTCCTGGGTGGCTCAGTGCTAGAGAATCTGCCTACCAATGGAGGAAACATGGGTTCGATCCCTGGTCTGGGAAGATCTCACATGCCACAGAGCAACTAAGTCTGTGCACTGCAACTTCTGAGCCTGTGCCCTAGAGCCTGTGTTCCGTAGCAACAGAAGCCACGGCATGAGGCCCATGTACTAGAGAGTCAGCCCCACTCTGTGCAATGAGAGAAAAGCCCACATGGCCAGGAAAACCCAGCACACTCAATAAATAAGCAAAACTTTTTTAAAAATACCCATTTTCTAAAAGATAGAGTTCATGGGGAAATAATTTATCTACTTTGGATGTTCATATGTTATAAATTACTTTTTGTATAATCCTGATGTTCTTTATTCTCATTTTCGTACCCAAATTCTCTCTCGTTTTTTCAACCTCCTCCCTCTAGGCTTGCATGATCTTAATTCCCCTACTACTACTACTACTACTACTACTACTAAGTCACTTCAGTCGTGTCCGACCCTGTGCAACCCCAGAGACGGCAGCCCACCAGGCTCCCTCGTCCCTGGGATTCCCCAGGCAAGAACACTGGAGTGGGTTGCCATTTCCTTCTCCAATGCATGAAAGTGAAAAGTCAAAGTGAAGTCACTTAGTCATGTCTGACTCTTAGCGACCCCATGGACTGTAGCCCACCAGGCTCCTCCATCCATGGGATTTTCCAGGCAAGAGTACTGGGGAGGGGTGCCATTGCCTTTTCCAACTGGGGATTAAACCTGGGCTCCGGCAGTGAAAGCACCAACTCCTAACCACTGGACTACCAGGGAATTCCCATAAATTACTTTTCGTTCCTCCTTCCCTCTAAGCTCCACTTCCACGCAGATCTAAAAGGATTTCCGACTGTGGGCCTTTATTCAGGGCCAGCAAAAGACTTGAATGACTCTGAGACTAGCATTCTTTCCAATTTAGGCCATGGTATAACATTTCTGACAGGAAGAAATACAAGGTGGTGCTGTAAAACAAGGGCAGAGAGCTAAATGCTAAATTCTAAAGCTGTGGGTCCTTGAAATGGCTACACTTAGAAGCTTGAATATTCGAGCAATATTGTTTTTAACCTTAGTCTATGGGTCCCACAAAGGGGTCCTCTGATTAAGTTCAGTATATGAATGAGACCTCTGTCAGTCACTCAGTCATGTCCAAACTCTTTGAGATCCCATGGACTGTGAGCCGCCAAGCTCCTCTGTCCATGTGATTCTCCAAGCAAGGATACTAAGTGGGTTGTCATTCCCTTCTCCAGCGGATCTTCCCAACCCAGGTCTCTTGCATTGTAGGCAGATTCTTTACTATCTACGCCACCTAAAATTATATGTGTATAAGCAATTATTTTCCTACAGAGAACATTGGTAGATTTCATCTACCTAGACTATGTAATTTATTGCCCGAATCACCAGACTTTTTAAAGTAAAGGGGGATGTTCTCAGTTAATATGCTCAACAACAGGCTTAACCTGAGAATTTTCTGGGCAAACTGAGAATATACTCACTTTACTCATGACCCAAGAAAGTAATACATCGCTGCACCAGGTAATTTGGCTTTTCATTACTTCAACCCAAGTGACATTCATGAATTTTGATTGAAGGCAATTGATTTTTATACAATCAAGTGTATTATACAAGTGTCTTGGCTAGATGTCAGAGAGCTCTGGAAACCATTCAGCTGCCTCTCTTCTCCAGTTCTAAGCCCTACCACCTGCATTCGATGCTGGTTGCTGTTTTGTGCTCTGCAGTTACTACTAACCCTGGATTCAGGAAATGGTGTGGTCCTGGAAATGTATGTCTTCGTACAAAGAGATTCTTTCTTGTGCTTTAGAAGCACTTCTTTTCCTCATCCTCCTAAATGGATAAAAATTACCAAGGTTTGGTAATGAGTCTTCCTCTCTACACTTTCCCTTGAGATACATCTAATTGTATCTATAACATCAAATATATCAGTGATTGGGTCACAGTCTTTGATCCATATCAGAGTCCCTAATTCTAGACTCAGGAAATAGGTCCAACCTAGAGGTAAATCTGCTTCCTCTTCACTAGTCCCTAGAAGGAATAGAAAAAAAGTTTCTATTGATGAAGTAACCAGTGAAGTAACTCAAATCTGTAGTATTAAGACTTCCAGGTGAAGCTGAAGAATAAGTTTTGAAAACAGTGGAAAAACCTTTATGTGTTTGTTAGTGAAGTGCTTGTATGATATAACAGAAACCTCTTTTAGAGAAGCTGAATATTGGTCTGTGACGCTAATTAAGAATCACAGACTAGATTTAGGACTAGAATTAGGATTTTTAATTTAGAATTATAATGTATTTGGCTGTGAAAAATATTTGTAAGATTAATATAACCTGAATTGCTAATCAGTAACTTTAATTTGTGATATTTACAAGAATTGCTAAAGTGCTTAGAAAAGTTTGGGTCATTATGTTGGCAAATGTACCCTGTTGAACATTTTAAAAGTTTAAAAGAATTAGATGTACTAGTATTAAATTTGTAAATGTAGGTAAAAATACTTAGAAGAATTTCATTAAAGAAATTTGTAAAAGGGGCTATTTCATACATCAAATTTAGCCTATTGAAATGTAAAAGGGGCTATTTCATACATCAAATTTAGCCTATTGAAATGTAATCTATCTGATTTAGGTCAGTTTAATTTGATGATACTTATTTTACTCAAATAGCAAGAAACAAATTCTAGGACTTCCCTGGTGGTACAGTAGATAAGAATTGGCCTGCCAATGCAGGGGATACAGGTTCCATCCCTCGTCCCAGACGCTTTCACGTGCCACAGGAACAACTAAGCCTGTTCACCACAACTCCTGAGGCTGTGCCCTGGAGCCCAGAAGCTGCAACCACTGAGCCGGCGAGCGCGCCCCAGAGCATGTGCTCTACATCAAGAGAGGCCGGGGCAGTGAGAACCCCACACACTGCAACAAAGAATAACCCCTGCTCACCACAACTAGAGAAAGCCCTCTCAGAGCAACAAGAACCCAGAGCAGACTAAACAAAATTTTTTTAAAAAAGAAATCAGTTCTAGATATCTGATTACAGCATTATGCTTAGAGTTTAAAATATCATCTTGTACACTTCATTGGTTAAGAGGATAGCTATATTTCATGTGATTTTTTTTCTTACTATAATAAAAAAAATTAAAATAGATTTTGAATTTTATGCCAAACTTCTCTGTACTGAGTCGCTTCAGTCGTGTTCGACTCTTTGTAACCCCATGGACTATAGCCTGCCAGGTTCCTCTGGCAGGAAACTTGCCTGATTCTCCAGGCAAGAATACTGGAGTGGGCCACCATTTCCTTCTCCAGCAAAACTTCTCTAATCAAAACCAAATTATTTTTGTATACTTTATACAAATAAACAAAATTTGTATATTTTTAAAGAAACTTTTAGATCTAGGAAGAACTAGGTGTTTACATTTTACTTTTAATACAGTATCAGTTCAGTTCAGTTCAATCGCTCAGTCGTGTCTGACTCTTTGCAACCCCATGAATTGCAGCATGCCAGGCCTCCCTGTCCATCCCAAGAAATGGGAAATGATTGTATTTGTACACAGAAGCCCCCATACAGCTAAGTGACTTTCATAGAGAAGCAAGTTGTGTACCATCGATAGTATATTCCAGTGCTTACTATGTGCTATGTACCATTCTAAATATTTTTTCTCAATTATTTTATATAACCTTCCACAGATCCTATAAAGTGAGTCTTACTGTTTCCACTTCACAAGGAAGACGACTCAAGTACAGAGAGGTTAGGTGATTTGCAGGAGTTAGAAGTATATGTAGTAATCATCACACTAAATTTGAACTCAAACCAAAGGTGAATCTATAAAATGCCTCCTTCACCATCGCAGGACACTTCCTCTTGAGGATGAAGTCTAAACTCCTTAAAACAGTATTCAAGGTCCCGGGTAAATCAAATAGCCCCCAAACAACTTTTCAAACCTATTGTTTATGAGTTGCCCAGATGTATCTGACTCTAGCCAGGGGTGGTTCCACTAAATATCCAACAAACATAAATTGGAAATTGTTTATCAGTGTCTGCATCTGGAAACCTTGCTGTCTAGCATTAGTCCGAGCATTTTCATGACTAGCAATCTCTATTTCCTCTGAAAAATAATAACAGCTGATACCTATACCACTTCTCGTGTTGGACTCTTTGTGACCCCATGGACTGCAGCACGCTAGGTTTCCCTGTCCTTCACCATCTCCTGGAATTGCTCAAACTCACGTCCATTGAGTCGGTGATGCCATCCAACCATCCTCTCCTCTGTCACCCCCTACTCCTCTTGCCCTCAGTCTTTCCCAGCATCAGGGTCTTTTACCCATCCATTATGGCATGCTCTTCTCATGCAGATGATTAACTTTTAGTGTGGGTCAATCTTAACTCTTCAATCAGATCATTAATAACCTTACAGCAGAGATAATGTATTCAATGTCTTTGTTTCCCCATGGGTATGGCTTACCATCCTGAATTGCAGCTGTCCATGGATGTGTTTGTCTACCTCAATAACTGACCATGTCTTTTTCATTTTCCTATCTTTAATGTCAGGCATAGTGTTTGCTACATAATCAGGCTTCAAGAATATTTGGTGAAGTGGGTGCTCAAGTATGTCCAACTCTTTGCAACCCCATGGACTGTAGCCTGCCAGGCTCCTCTTCCATGGGATTTTTCAGGCAAGAACACTAAAGTGGGTTGCCATTTCCTCCTTCAGGGGATCTTTCTGACCCAGGGGTCAAACCCATGTCTCCTGCACTGGCAGGCAGATTCTCTTCCACTGAGCCACCTGAGAAGCCCATATAAAAGGCTTACTGCTTTTCAAAGTTGAGCTCAAATCATTATTTTTATTCAAATTCCTAAAGAGATTATTTCTGTGAATTCATTTCAAATGAAAACTCACCATTTTTGAAATCCCTTCCTATTTTGCCCACAGAAACTCAGGCTTCATCAAAAAATTCACCTGCTTGAAAATATTTTGAAATAGTATGATCTCAACTCATTTCAAATTTTATTTTTATAGGGCTTGCATCTCATTAGCTAATTTTCTGTTGTTAAAGATTTTTCTGTTCTGAACTTTTAAGGATTACACATAGTTTTCACAGGATTAAAATTTTTTACAGAAAACCCAAGTCCAGTCTTAAAATGTTGAGTGAACTATTGCATAAATTTAAATGAGAAAGTAGTTGCACATCTTAGTTTATAGGTGTGAAAAAAGATGGAAATAGCTTCCTGCTATGCTTAGCAGTAAAGTTTGCCATTGAATGAGAGAATATCTGTGAAATACCTTTGAATTCTTTGGAGAGGAGTTCCTGCAAGGTGATTAATAAAAACTCATAGTGTTAGGATATCTTTTTTTCAATAACTTCCTTAGTTTTAATATATTATAGGAATTCTTGGTTTGGATTACTTTCGTACCTACAGTGAATACACATTTTGTTTGCCAAGAAAAGGAAGTACATTGTGTGAAATAACTTATACCATAATGGAGGACAGCAGCTTATATGAGTGTAGGGGTTAGAACAGTGAATCATCTCTTGTGTGTTTCTAACTAAATAGAGGCAATCTGCCCGAGAGAGAGAGAGAAAAAAAAAAAAAAATTTCTACAAACCACAAATTCCATCCAATCACATAAAGACAAATCAGCCTTCAGGCAAATCAAATGTCTTCATTTAAACTGTACCTGGACTTGGCACTCTGCCCACCTTTCTCAAATCTCTTAACAATATGCTTTCACAAAGAGTTAAAGGCACGCATACTGAAAGGGACTCCCTCTGCAACATTATTTTTTAAAAACAGGGAACTCTTTAGCCCCGGGAAGACCCGGGGAAAGAAAAGTTCCTTTCAGAGTCTGCACCATGTGAATACAGGATTAGTGGGTGGGATTGAGGTGTGCTCAGGTGCATAAATAGAGGTGTGGGCTGAGCCAGCATACTAGGAAGCTTGGACTGCATCGAGGCCGCCTGGCTCACACAGACAGGTGGGTGGGGAGATCCAGGTAAGGCTCCTGACAGTATTGTTAGACGGTGCGGCACCTGTTAGAATGAGCTTTGGCCTCTGGTTACCATGTAAAGGTGTAGGCAATCCACAGGCAGAGGAGTGCGGGGCAGTTCCAGGAGCAGCAAAATGGGATTTGGAGAGGGAATTGATGGAATTTTCACCAGAGGCTTCCTAGAACCTCTCTGTGAAGCGATGTTCCTGAGCTGATTCAAGGTAATGCTTTCTCTCCCAGAAAATGAGAGGTTTAAGAGCGAGCCAACTCCTGGAGTTTTCAAGCCTGACACACAGCCCAGGGTCTCCTGTCTTGGTTACTGAGCCCTGATCACCATCTAATGCTTGTTTCTTTCTTACTGGCAAAGCAAAGACCCACAGGGCTGTGAAACGTCAGCTCAGATTAGCTGCTGGGGATTACCGATCAGAATATTATTGCAAATCAGGAAATAGCTTTCCTTCTGTGTCTGATATAAAGATATCCTTATTGCTTATTCAGTCTTTAAATTCATAGGGCAGAATGTAAAAGGAGAGATCTGGTTACTTTCCTAAAGCATTTATGAACAAGGACATTGAAACCTCCTGCAAGGCATTCATTGATGAAGACAGAGATATAATGAGCAGTGAAAAGTGCTGGTTTCATAGTGTGTGTGTGTGTCTCCAAATTATCAGTGTCCTCCATGGTTAGCTTTCTGTTTTGAGGTGGTTTATGCATGCAATTTGCAGATCACAGTCAATTCAGGACTAAAAATTGATGTGTTGAAAACAGTACAGTGAATCTCAGAAAATCCTGTTTGTACAGCAGGAGTTATATTCGGCTCCCTTGAGTCGTTCTGCCATAAAACATGTATGAGGTATCAATAGTTCCAATCTGAAAGCTGCAAAGCTATAACAGGAGGTCCCAATGGCCACTTGCACAACAAGAATTGTCAGTGAATGACATAAATACTTCACCACCTGTTTACTGCTATTTTTGCTAATATACATTTGTTGCCATACATAAAATATAAAATCAAATGTTTGTCGATAAATTTCAAGCCATTACTTGCATGATATTTTCTGAATCAACCATTATCCTGAATAGTGTAATTATTCTCACATAAGGGTTCTTGGTTTTTAGTGTTGTTGGCATGAAAAAGAAGTCTTTGTAACAAAAAGGCTAGAAGACTTGTAGCACAGTTGGGGTGCTTGTGCAAAATACTGGATACAAAAATTGTTACTGGCATTTCTGTATCTTTATGGATATAGAAAATGAAGACAGTGTATCCCTGTTTTTTGCTTATGTCTTTTTTGTGAGACATTGCGTGGCTACTACATATTATGACATAGACAATAATTGGTCAGATTAATACAAGGCATCACCTGGATTTGGTAACTTAGCAATGCCTTTTTTTTTTTTTTTTAATTGGCTAATGCTTAACAAAGCCTTCCCCAGGTGGCTCAATGGTAAAGAATCCACCTGTCAATGCAGGAGATGTGGGTTCAGTCCCTGGGTTGGGAAGATCCCCTGGAGAAGGAAATGGCCACTCATTCCAGTATTCTTGCCTGGGAAATTCCATGGTCAGAGGAGCCTGGCAGGCTACCGTCCAAGGGGTCTCAAAAGAGTGGGACATGACATCACAACTAAACAACAATGCTTAACATGCTATCAGAATATGAGAAAGTTTACCCCTTAAAAACACTGAACATTGATGGTCCATCCTGTTTCTCTTGCAGAGTTCATTTAATTTGAAACACACCAATATTAGAGTTAGGTGCTTCTTTTTCACCAGTTTCAGTCTTTGGCTTTGCTAGCATCCCAAGTCTCCAGCTTTGCACGTCATGGTCCCTGGACAGCCCTAGTGACTCATTAGTGCAATCCACTTTGCTAGCTCACTTACTTCCGCACTCACTCATGGACCTTACCTTGCTATTCTCTTTCCCATTCAAAAGCATCTGCTTTGAAATAGTGCAACATTTCCTGATATGTAAACTTGGAATACTGGAAAGAAAAGAAAAATTAACAAAGAGACATTTACGAGATTGGTCTCTCTGTGTGATGAGTCCCATAGAATATTTTATGGGATAAAATAGAAATATTTTGTGCACAACCACCTACCTATACAGGCCCACACTAAGCGTCAAAGAATTAGCTCACTGGAAGAAATTTCCACTGATGTATTTTAACCAGTTCAGAACCAATATATCTAGAGTTTGAGTAAATGTTACACTAGGGAGAGAGCTGTGTGTATGCAAGCCTTTAGTTAAAAGATAAAAAGTTGGCAGTTTCTAAATGAAATAAATCATTTCACTCAGATCTTATTTTTCAATGGCAGTGTCCCCATTTTAACAAATATTAAAGAAATATGTATGTTTAGGGCAACTTTTTCCAAATGGGAAGATGGGAGCCAGCACTGCAAAGTGGCAAGATCCAAAAGCCTTGGTTCTATGCCCCTCTCATTGGTCTTCATTTCTCTGAATTTCAGATTCTTCATCTACAAAATGAGACACTGGGGAGGTGGGGAAAGAGGATATAACTCCGAAGTTGTCTTCTACTATGACGTTTTTTAGAAAAATATAAAATTTAAAAGCAAATTCCCTTAACTATAAGAATATAGACATCTATCTCCTAATTTTCTTAAAATATATCTGTATCTATTTCTACATTGTATATTTCTATGGAGATCTTCATCAGTATATTTTTTTTCTATACAGATCTTATATAGAGGTGGAGAGATAGAAATTTATACTATGCATTCTTAGGAAAGCTCTGTGGAAGGTATTTTTTCACTCCAATTGCATGTGCTCAATCCCATCTAAGCCTCAGTTCTTGTTGTGTCCCACGGTTGGGTTGCGATCTAAAGACTTTGAAAAATTGCTAGTTTCTTTTTGTTTTACTGGCTTCTTGCTAATTTACTTGTTTTCCATATCAGATTTGCCATGGAGAAGATTCCAGTGTCAGCATTCCTGCTGCTGGTGGCCCTCTCCTACACTCTGGCCAAAGAAACCACAGTTAAACCAGGAGCTAAGAAGGACACAAAAGACTCTCAACTCAAACTGCCCCAGACCCTCTCCAGAGGTAGGAGTCACATTCCCGTTGGCCTCCAATTATACTTAATTGGGAAGGATTTAACTCTCAGACCTGAGATCTGTGTGAACATATTTTTGTATGTGTTCTTTCTACATTTATCAAAGTTTACCATTATTTCTGTTTTCTCTAGAGGTTTTTGCTCTTCTTTAGTATCAGGTATATAATGATCCCAGTTTTACAACTGTTTATCAACAGCTCTGGGTCTGAAAACATAACAGTTTTAGAGACACTGGGTTTTTTTGTTCTAGGTTGGGGGGACCAACTCATCTGGACCCAGACATATGAAGAAGCTTTATACAAATCCAAGACAAGGTAAAGACAAGTTTAGAGAACTCTCTCAAAGCTCTCAAGAGAGCCATCTAGCGATCTTTAGTGACACACAAAATCCTACTCATTAAACATGATCCTATCTCTCTCTGTCTCTTGAAGCAATAAACCCTTGATGATTATTCACCACTTGGATGAATGCCCACACAGTCAAGGTAATTTATACTTCTAAATATAATTTCTTTTATAGATTTACAGCTTTAGAGGGAGGGTCCAGATCTCTCATCTTTATACCCTTAGCACCCAGCACAGTTGAATTAAAAAGAATATTTTATGTAGTAAACACATATTTTGAAGTAACTTCAAATATTTCCACGTTTTGTGTTAACCATTGGCTCACAGTTTGAAAATACCAGCTCTCGAATTCATCCCTGACTTCTTGCTTTGTCTTTTATCCCACATTCAATACATCAACAAATATCAAAGATTTACCCTCACAGTATGTCCAAAGGCCAGCACCAGCTTCCTGTGCACACCATCTGCGCAATCACACAGGACACAGTGCTTCGAAGGCTCCTATGCTTGTTGTAAAGATCAGCTGTTGCCATCTTAAAAGTCACAGTAATTTTTGAACAAAGGGCTCCATATTTTCATTTGGCACTGGTGATGGTGGTTTAGTTGCTGTCTGACTCTTGTGACCCGATGGACTGTAGCCCGCCAGGCTCCTTTGTCCGTGGGATTTCCCAGGCAAGAATACTGCAGTGGGTTGCCATTTCCTTCTTCAGGGGGATCTTTCCAACCCAGGGATCAAACCCAAGCCTCCTGCATTGCAGGTGGATTCTTTACCTCTGAGACAGGCACTGGGCCTTGTATATTACACAGCTGCTGCCCAAATGCAGCCACTTCCTACCGCCTTACTGCTACTGCCCTGGTCCAAACCTAGGTGAGATCTCGCCTAGCTCTGTGATGGGCACCTACCCGGCTACCCTAGGATGCATCCCTAATATCTTTGACCGTGTCAGCCTCTCACTTCAACGTCATTTCCTCAAAGAACTCTTCCCTGAACATTCTATACTGTTAAACTTCTTGCTTTGCTTTCTTTTTCTTCAAAGTGCTTATCTCCACCTAAAACTACTTGCTTGTTTATGATCTGTCTCCTACACAAGCATTTCAGTCCTTTGAAGCAAGCACATTTTATTTTTTTCCCCCTGCTTTATTCTCAGTACATGAAACAGTCTTGCCACATAGTAACCACTCAGTAAACATGGGTTTAAAAAAAATTAAGAGATGAAGGATTGACTGACTGAGCAGGAGAAACAAAGCTGGCCAATGGTCTAGATATTTCTTTGTTAACCATTTGCAGAAAGGGTGGGGTTCAATACTGTATTAAAAATACAGTTCAGTTTAAAATCTAACAGAGAACAATGGTTTTACCTGGTGATGAGACGAATGCTTCACTATTTTTCTTTGCATTACAGCTTTAAAGAAGGCATTTGCTGAAAATAAAGAAATCCAGAAATTGGCAGACCAGTTTGTCCTCCTCAATCTAGTTGTAAGTTAGCTCTTCATCCTCGCTACCACTTCTCTCAGTATTTGAAATGGATGGTTCCTTTTTCCTATATGTCTTAATCATACTACTTTAACGGGGATCTGTTCTGAATACCACATCTCATAGACTACAGAGAGAAAAGATTTTATTTTGCATCTGTCTTGCATGTCTACATTTTTGTTTGTATGTGTGCGTATATATGTGATCACATCCGTGCCCAGTTGCTCAGCTGTGTCTGACTCTGCAACCCCATGGACTGTAGCCTGCTAGGCCCCTCTGTCCGTGGAATTTCCCAGACAAGAATACTGGAGTAGTTGCCATTTCCTTCTCCAGGCAATCTTCCAACTCAGGGATTTTGTTTAGTGACTAACAATTTTAAACTGTCTGAATAACACTCTCCTGTGGTCCGGGATTTCTTGGTTGCTGTAATAAGCGGGAAGTCTTTGTCATTTACCAATTCCTTGCTGTGCCCCTTTCCCCTGCAGTCCTGGCTGCTCTCCCCTCCTCCATGTGCCCTCTCTCTCTGGAAGAGACAGCTTTCTGGGTGGCCAAATCTAATCACTTCACGAATGCTGTGGGCCAATGCTTCCCTATCCTAATTGGCCATCACCACCTCTCTTCATGGTAAAGCTTTCTGTTTTTTACAAGTTCTACTCGGTGTAGAGACAGGATCCACTTCTGTTTCAAAGGCAAGCGATCAGTAAACAACTCAGAAAACTCTTTCATAACCCTGGGACTTCTCTCCCTCTCTCCTCTTTCTGGGTTGACAGGTGAGCTTCTTCAAGGAGCATCCATACCAGCCGTTCTTTCTCACCTCCTTCCACAGGCTCCTCTTTCTCCATTTATCCCCTTAATATAAGTGAGTTCCTGATCTCTATTTGACCTACTTCTCTTTCCATATTTTATATTCTCTATGGACAATTTCATCCAGACCTGCTCACTGGTAATTCCCCCCGTCTTCCTCGAATACACAACAGCTTCCAATCTGTGTCCACAACCAAATTTCAGAAATCTTGCAATCAGCTTTAACGTGATATGTCCAACACAGAATTTATCAACATAACAGGTTTTTCAAAAAGCTCTTTTTTCTCCATTCCCTATTCCATTAGAGTGTTATTCTAGACTTGACTCTCTGGCAGTCATGAAGGCCTGCGGTTCTGACTTGGAAACAGTCTTACTATTGGTCACTTCCCTGTAAATCCAGGACCGCTGTTTTAGCGTAAGAGTTTTTCACTTTACTAGCTTACAGTAAGTGGCTCTCTGACTGCAAAGTAAATCCTGTCTGATTCCACATGATTGTCAGGGTAATTACTCTAAAAACTGAATCAGGATCACGGCTCTTCTAACATCCCTCCAGCGGTTCTCTATTTACGGGCAAATCTGAACACTGTGGTGAGGAGTGCGAGGCCACTCACGAGCCGCCCCCGGAGTAGCTTTCTAGCATCATCTCTCGTCACAGCTTCAGCATCCCTAGCCTTTGTGTGTGTGTTCGGTCACTCAGTCCAACTCTCTGCGACCTCACAGACTGTAGCCCACCAGGCTCCTCTGTCCATGGAATTCTCCAGGCAAGAATGCTGGAGTGGCTTGCCATTCCCTTCTTCAGGGGATCTTCCTGACCCAGGGATCAAACCTGCGTCTCCTACATTGCAGGTGGATTCTTTATCACTAAGCCATCCAAAAGCCATCCCTACACTTTAGACTCATCCAAATACTCGATTATAGAAACTTCTAGGTCTTTCATCTGCCTTTGTATCATCGTCCCCCCTCCTCTGCCCAGAATAACCTCCTTTTCTATGTAACTGACTCCGATTCATTTTCTAAAGATTTCTCTTCACCCACTTCAGAAAGTTCTGTGGAACCTGCAGACAGGGTCAAATGTTCCACTCTGGGCACTCGATGTGCCTGCATATCCCTCATCATAGCATCTCACCCACCGGACCCCCAATATTCCTTCCTCATCTCCCAGTGTGTGCTAAGTCACTTCAGGCGTGTCCGACTCTTTTGCGACCCCATGGGCTGTAGCCCACCAGGCTCCTCTGTCCATGGGATTCTCCAGGCAAGAACACTGGAGCGGGTTGCCATTTCCTACTCCAGTGATCTTCCCGACCCAGGGATTGAACCTGTGTCTCCTGCACTGGCAGATGGGCACCACTAATGCCACCTGAGAAGCCCCTGTCTCCCAACAGACATGCATTAATTCAAGGGAAGTGCAGTTTACTGCTCAATACAGTTCTGAATTAAAAAATGATAGATGAATTCTCAAGACAATCCTGTGTATTTTGTAGTTTCTCCAAAAATGACTTCCATTTTTTTTCATCAATCTATTTCTTCCTACCTCATCCAAGATGCCTTCCCTGAACACCATCAGTTCAGTTCAGTTCAGTTCAGTTCAGTCACTCAGTCGTGTCCAACTCTTTGTGACCCCATGAATTGCAGCACGCCAGGCCTCCCTGTCCATCACCAACTCCCAGAGTTCACTCAGACTCACGTCCATCGAGTCCATGATGCCATCCAGCCATCTCATCCTCGGTCGTCCCCTTCTCCTCCTGCCCCCAATCCCTCCCAGCATCAGGGTCTTTTCCAATGAGTCAATTCTTCGCATGAGGATGGTGTGATCACTAATCTAGAGCCAGACATCCTGGAATATGAAGTCAAGTGGGCCTTGGAAAGTATCACTACGAACAAAGCTAGTGGAGGTGATGGAATTCCAGCTGAGCTGTTTCAAACCCTGAACACCATATGCCTCCCAAATTCTCCCTTATTGAGTGCTGGGGCTCCTTGTTCATCACAGCATCAGCTCTACACCTCCTGTTCTGCATCACACTCTGCTCTTGCTTCTTCATTATTTCACGCGTGTAATTAGCTTCTACACCTGTATCACTAAACTCTCTTTGTTAGAGATGTGCCTTATAGTGTCTTAAGTGTTTTATAGTGTTTTAGTCCAGGAATGGACATGTTTTTATAACAAGTTTGAAAATAACTGAAGGATAAACAAACTGACAGTTGCTTTTTTTTCATCTTAGTATGAAACAACTGACAAACACCTCTCTCCTGATGGCCAATACGTGCCCAGGATTTTGTTTGTTGGTAAGTAAAAGTGACAATGAGACAACACACTCTCTGAACACTACACAAACACTGCCACATCTTTTCCTCTGTCCTGCGCACCCTCACCTGTTGTTTCACCACAGCCAAGGAAACGACAAAGCTGGGGTGAGGGGTGGTGCGGGATGGTGGGTCCGCTGTTAACTTTCAGTTTCACCAACTGTCTGCATTAGAAAATGCAAGCGCCTACCTGTTTTCATACATGACATTTTTTCACCTGCTAATTGGAACTTTTCGTTTTCTGCCATAAGAACACCTGAGATGGAAGTACCCTATTCACTGTTTAAATGTATTTCCCCGAATTATATCCTGCCTGGAAATATTTAATCAGGCATCCTTTTGTTTTGTGCGCTGGATTTTTCTTTCTGATGCTTTTGATCATTATTTTTAGGTGTGTTATGAATATGAGCTGAAAGAAAAAAAAATCAAAGGAGCCATGCTCCTTCCTGCCCCTGGTAGTTTACACATGCCGTCTCCTGCCTGCCCCCAGCCTGCCTCAGTATCCCCAGGCCACCTGGGTAATCACTGTCATTCACAGACCTGCTCAAAGCCCCATGATGTGCTCTTGTAGCACTGTGTTCCTCTCAGTGGTCACTCTTTCCTCAGTTATATTTTTCCATTTACTGGGTGATTGTTGAATAATTATTGACCCTCAAGTGGCAGAGACTAGATCTTTTTCTGCTCATCCTCATATTTTCAGAATGACCCTGTGGTGGGCTGACAGTAAATATTTGTTAAATGACTGAACAAATGAATTGAATTTGGCTTTGATCAAAGTAACTCAGATGGTAAAGAATCTGCCTGCAACGTGGGAGACCTGGGTTTGATCCCTGGGTCAGAATGATCCCCTGGAGAAGCAAATGGCCACCCACTCCAGTATTCTTGACTGGAGAATCTCATGGACAGAGGAGCCTGGCAGGCTGCAGTCCATGGGATTGCAAAGAGTCAGACACAAGTGAGCAACTAACACTTTCACTTTGATCAAGGTGATACTGAAAAAAATGGGGGAAAAAAAATCCGTAATTAAATTCATCATATAGCACACCTCACTCTGACCAAGTGTAATTCATCCATGTTCACACTAACCTACAAAACAGAGAGAAAAAGTGAAGGGAGGAAAGGAGCAAGGTTGAACCAGAGCTAATCTTACAGATTTGGTCTTGTTGGGATTTAGAAGACTTAGGATCCTTACACTGAAAGGGCCTTTAGAGGTTATCCACCCACACCCCGTGCAGGAATTCTCTTCAGTGCTCCTCTTAAGGGCAGTTTGCAGTGCTGTGCTGTGCTTAGTCGTTCAGTCATGTCCAGCTCTTTGTAACCCCATGGGCTATAGCCCACCAGGCTCCTCTGTCCATGGGATTCTCCAGGCAAGAATACTGGAGTGGGTTGCCATGCCCCTCTGCAGGGGATCTTCCCAACCCAGGGCTGGAACCCAAGTCTCCCAAATTGCAGGCGGATTCTTTACTGTTTGAGCCACCAGGGAAGCCCAAAAGCATTTTAAGCCCTGTCTAATTCCTCTGGTCATAAGAACCAGGTCCCAGGCAGCTTGCTCTTCCAGCTCAGTAGTTCTCCACGAGGCCTGCATATTAGAATTGCCAGGAAGATCTGAAAAATCACGTTGCCCAGGCTACCTCTCAAACCAGTTAAATTAGAATCTCACAGGATGGGACGCAGATGTCAGTCTTTGAACGCTCTGCTGGTGACTTCCCTGGGCAGCCAGGGATTGTGAGCCAATGGTTGGGAGACTTAAAAGCTTTTCTTACGTTAATAGATTATGAAGGTGAGACCCTGTGTGTACACCAGGCAGAAGCAGAGTAGATCTTAAGTCTTCTTTGAGCAAACACACGTCAGTTTCCTGTAATTTATGTCTGCTGGTCCCAGTCCAACATTCTGAAATGACAGGGATTGTCCATCAAGTACCAGTGACAGACTTGGCATGCATGAGGCTGGGTTTCATGTGTCCTCTTCATCTAATTCTCAGGTAATAGACCACAGGCTCCTTTAATCACTCTCTTAAGGGAAGGCTGCTAGGCCTCTGTACATCTTAACACCTCCCTTTTGGATGTATCTTGTTTATACCTTTTTTTCCTCATTAATTGATAACTTCAAGTTAAATGTAAAACATGAAAAATAAAAAGACTTAAACCTAGAGGAATATATACATAAGGGACTCTCAAATCTCTATTTTTAACATGCAGCTTGTTAACAATAAAGCAAAAAAAAAAATCATAGAGGACAACACACAATTATTTTATCTTGGCTGCTCTTAAGAGCTTGCATTCTTCTATTCATTAAAGAAAAAAAACAACTTTGGTTTGGAAAACTATCATTTGATGTGTGTTTCTAATTATCTAGGCTGCTCTTGGTAACATATTTCAATTATAACATAATCATTTCAAAAGTTTAAAATAATTCTTTAGTAGAGAATGCCATTGCTTTCACCAAAAACAAAATACCACTTCAACAATGTATATTACCCTGCTTTCAGGCTGCTATAGATAGAACAACAGAGTTTGTAACCTTTTCCACAAATGCCACTGCCAGGCTACTGACTGCTCCCAGTCTGGCTCTGGGTACCAGCTGCGGTGGCCGGGTTGCAGACTGGATGGAGGAGAATCCCATCCAGCAGGGCATGTCGTGTTCCTTTCATGGGATGTGAATAAATACACAGGCTTTCATGGGATGCAAATAAACACATAGGCTTCCTCTGCAAAAGAGGTTCCTTTGAAACGAAATACTTCATTCCTTTTGGCTTTTTCTTTGTAGACCCATCCCTGACCGTTAGAGCTGACATCACTGGAAGATACTCAAACCGTCTCTATGCTTATGAACCTTCAGACACAGCTCTATGTAAGTGTCACCTCCTTGGAATATCCATAGAATTGCTGTTGTGATGGGTAGAGTCTACATTGGGAGGGGAAAAAAGCCGTGCTCAGAGACTCCAGAGAAACAGTCTGACCATATCCAGTCTTGGTTCTTCATCAAATCACATTCATTTTGATCCCATTTTTAAAAATCTCAAAGAATTATTAACGTTAGGTGTCTTTCCCTCCAGGAGGATCCTAGGACCATATTACATGCTTTTCACGTTTCTCTTCAGCACAAATAACTCCTTCTACCACAAAACTGAGTACAATAGTAATAGTACCAGGGTCATAGTAATAATCTGCATGCTTTGTTAATTTTTTTTTCCCAAACAACGAAAGTAAAATCATTTAGTCCAGCTTTTTAGAGCTGAATTTGAGTTCAGTTTTAAAGATCAGTAGGAAAGATGGTTCCAAATAGTTGCCAAGATACTCAATTCCCCAGGGGTTTCCATAAAATGGAAAAAAAAAAAAAGTTTGAGACTCAAGGCAGAAGAACCTCAATGGGAGACTGTACCTAGCTGTGACATGTAATTAGTCCTTCTGGGAAGAAAACTGGGTTTTGTCCTAAGGATCAATTTGCTCAATGACTAATGACTGTATAGACTGGCATTGTCCAATTTGTCAGCCACTAGCCACATGGAGCTGTTTAATAGTAACTTTAATGAAAATTAAACAAAATTCAACAAGAGAACACTGTATTTCAAAAAGACACATGTGTACCACAATGTTCACTGTAGTACTATTTACAACAGCTAGGACCTGGATGCAACCTAGATGCCCATCAACAGATGAATGGATAAAGAAGTTGTGGTACAAATATATGATAGTATATTACTCAGCCATAAAAAGGAATGAATTTGAGTCAGTTCTAGTGAGCTGGATGAACCTAATGCCTGTTACACACAGTGAAGTAAGTCAGAAAGAGAAAAACAAATATGGCATATTAACACAAATATATGGAATCCAGAAAAATGGTACTGCTGAACCTATTTGCAGGGCAGGAATAGAGGACTCAGTCACAGAGAACAGACTTGTGGACACAGTGGGGAAGGAGAGGGTGGGATGGAGAGAGCAGCGTGGAAACATAAACAGTTGCTGCATAACACAGGGAGCTCAACTCCGTGATCTGTGACAACCAACAGGGGTGGGCCAGGGTGGGGGGTGAAAGGAAGGTTCAAGAGGGAGGGGGACACATGTATAGTTATGGCTGATTCACCCTGTTGTATGGCAGAAACCAACGCAACATTATAAAGCAATTATCCTAGTTAAAAATGAAAATTAAAAAAAATTTCAATCTACAGACACAGTGACCACATTTAAAGAACTTGATGAACAAGCACTGAATATTTTTCATCATCACAGAAATTTCTATTGGGTGGCATCGACCTAGAACGTTATTTGGGGAAGGATTGTGAGGTTGTGTCCAGCAGTAGGAAAGAATGTCCCAGTTCATTAGCAATGCCTCTACTGGGTGCTGAGAGAGCCAGCACATCCCAAGTGTATTGAACAGTCTTGAGATAACAGTATAAAGCTTAACCTATTAAGTCTTAACTTTGGGCTCCTTAAAGGCAGGCATTCTGCACAGGTAATATCACCATGCCTTGTAGAAAAGGAATTGAATAAACATTGGAAGAGATCTGGATTATAATGAAAGCCATTTCACGTACTTTTATAAAAAATTTACAAGATTACCAACTATTCACCCTATGATAAAATAACACCTACTATAAATTAATTAATTCATTTTAAAAAAAACAGCACCTATTAAACAAGAAATAGAATACTAGAGTTTGGGGATAAACTATGACTATTAATATAATTCTGATGATGTGCTGATTCTTGTAACTTTTTCCTCTGTTAGTGCTTGACAACATGAAGAAAGCTCTCAAGTTGCTGAAGACTGAACTGTAGAGAAAACACAAAATCTGTAAGACCCACCCTTTGTGTTGGGCCTTGAGACTGGGAACCAGAGGAGGCTTTGAAAAACCATGGAGAAGGCTGAAGCACTGGCGAACCTACTGATTAGATGATGGTTTCATGTTACAACAGCTTTTTAAAAAAAAAAAAAATTGGTTTTACATATACATGTATGAAAATAATATCATATGCTTCCATAGTAAGCCGTGATTTTTTAAAAAATAAATCCTTTTAGGGAGTGTTCAAACTGTTCATTTTTTCCCCAACCTGGTCTTTCACGAAAAGCTATTTGGTTTACCCACCAAATAGGATTTTTAAACACAAAGTGTTCAGAAAGGGGACAAGACAAACCTAGTTCAAGCAACAAAGCCCAAAGACAAAATTATCATCTCATCTCACTATAGTTTCTCACTGGGTGACTAAAAGTAGACGTGAGCCTGAACAACAGAAGTATCAAACAATATGCTCTAGGGGGACAGAATATCTAGAAAGGCATCCCGAGCAAATCAGTCTCTAATTGAAGAGGTTCTCCAGTGGCTCAGTGGTAAAGAGCCTGCCTGCAATGCAGCAGACACCAGACATGTGAGTTCGATCCCTGGGGCTGAAAGATCCCCTGGAGAAGAAAATGGCAGCCCTCTCCAGTATTCTTGCCTGGAGAATCCCATGGACAGACCACCGTGGGCTGCCGTCAATGGGTCGTAAAGACTCGGACATGAGTTAGCAGCTGAGCATTACTGCTAATTGAAGACCACCTTGCCTCACTCTGGCCAGAAACTCCTATGGACACACTTGGATTTAGCAATTTATTTTTATTTAGACTTTGCTCTCAGAGAAAGCCTCTGACAGGTAGCTTTCTCCTTCAGAAGGCCAATTTTGTGAAAAGGTCATTCAGAGAACATCTGTATCCTTGAACACACTCCAACCACATCCTGAGAATTCAGTCTCATACTATATTTGGTTTCTTAAGATTTTAGAGTGCTGGTCTGAAATAAATTCAGTAAGAGCAAAGGGCAGTGACATCACCTCTAAGGGGTAAAGATCAGAGGTCACCATCTCTCTTTGGATGGTTAAGGGGGAAGGTGTCATCAGAAATAGGAGAGCAGCTTTACCTATTTTTAACTCTGTATTCTGCCTGACAAAAACTGTTGTTGTTGTGTTGTCCAGTCACTCAGTCGTGTCCGACTCTTTGCAACCCCATGGACTGCAGCATGCCAGGCTTCCTTGTCCTTCACCGTCTCCCAGAGTTTGCTCAAACTTCATGTCCATTGAGTCAGAGATGCTATCTAACCATCTCATCCTGTCGCCCCCTTCTCCTTTTGCCCTCAGTCTTTCCCACCATTAGGGCCTTTTCCAATGAATACAATGAAAAGACAAAAATTAGCAATGTGTATTTCTATGTACTTACTAATTAATACTAAGTATCACTAATGTACTTAGTACATGTGTGCTCAATTATATCCAACTCTTTGCGACCCCATGGACTGCAGCCTGCCAGGCTCCTCTGTCCATGGGATTCTCAGGCAAGAACACTGGAGTTGGTTGCCATTTCCTTCTCCTGGGGATCTTCCTGACCCAGGGATCGAACCTGCATGCCCTGCACTGGCAGGCATGTTCTTTACCACTGAGCCACCTGAAAAGCCCACTAATGACTTTAATACATATTTAATCTCACATTCATTATTATACAAAATTCCTTTATCATCCAACCTCCACTGCCTTCCTTAGCCCCCAAATGGTTGTGGTGGTCTGTGCCATGCTTTGTATATTGGTTATCTATTGCTTGTCTTAATTAACTTTTTGTTTGTTTGGATAGAGCCCTTCTGAGTAGGTACTTTGGCATTAGTAACTTTCCCAGTTAATACTTTCTAAAATACTTTCTCTCACACAGTACTGTCAAAGAGCTCTGCACTAATCTGTTCTAAGCCTATACTGATGATTTAAATCGTTAACAAAACTATCACCAGAGAGACTGGGTGCCCTTCTTGAAAGTAGGTAACCTACTGTGCTTAAAAAGGTAAAATGTTCCATTTAGAAATGTCTCTGAAGGTTAGCTGGAGGAAAAAAAAGACATTTCTACTTGAATAAGCTAACATTTTGAGTAACAACTTCTAAGCTATTCAGGTTTCCCTTATTGTACAATGAAAGTGGTTGTTTTTTCTTTTTTTTTAAGTTGGGCTGATACGAAATATGATTAAGCCCTTAAAATTTATCGAATGTTATTTTAGCAACCCATATAATTTATAAAATATAAATACATCCCTAAGAAGCCTAATGTTAAGGTCCCACAGGAAAGTGGCAGAGCAACAGTCATTTAAAAAAAACTCATCAACTTTGACCCAGTTTCCTCTACTTGAAATAATTTGTCCCAATTAAATAATTCAAGAGAAATTGTTCTGTGAAGATGCCTATGGCAACATTATTTAAACACCACCTCCAAATCTAATGATTACTTGTTCACTAACAGAAAATGCACTATATTGTCATCAATAAGTTATAAACATCATATAGAGAAACAAAAAAGACAAGCGAGAAAGAGTTTTTAGGAGTTTCTATGCTATAACTGCAGGTACAGGAAATGTGTCTGTACACAGGTTAGAAAGAGAAGCTGCAAACATCAAAACCATTGTTTTAGCTCATGGAAATGTTAAGAGTACCTGCTCTTTCTACCAAGCCCTTTACTGTCATCTCACAATCTTTCCTTTGCATTTAAATAAACTTACATGAAAGCATACCTTGAGAGAGAAACGGAAGAATGCTTTAAGACTAGAGTCTTATTTCAAACAGCTGAATAAAACTGTTGGTAACCTAGACAGGATATAAAATGGTGCAGCTACTATGGAAAAACATATGACCATTCCTCAAAAAATACAGAATTATCATACATCTGAGAAGTCCACTTCTGAGTAGGTACCCCAAAGATATCTATACACTCACATTCATAGCACCATTGTTCACAACACTTTGGAGGTGGAAGCAAACCAAATATCCATCGATGAATAAACGGGTAAACAAAATGTGTGATATACATATAGAATGGAGTATTATGTAGCCTTTAAAAGAAGGAAATTCTGACATAGGCTATAACATAGATGAATATGGAGGACATTATGCTAAGTGAAATAAACCAGCCACAAATTCTGCCCCATTTCAATATGAGGCATGTGTATGAGTTAAATCCATAGAGTCAAAGTAGAATGGTGGTTGCCAGCTGCTGAAGGCAGGGAAAAGATGAGGGGTTATTATTGAACAGAGTTTCAGTTTGGGAAGATGAAAAAAACTCTAGAAATAAGTGGTGGTAATGGTTGTGCAACAATGTGAATGTACTTAGTAACACCGAACTACATACTTGAGGCTTAAAATGATAGATGTTATGCTATGTATATTTTACCACCTTCAATTTTTTAAATCAGTTTTATCTGAGGCCCCACAGCATGCAGGGGAGCAGGCAGGGACAAATTCTGGAAAAAAATTAGTAACAAAAAGCATCTGTAAAAGTCATTTATGTAGACTATCAACATACCTGACTACACCTGTTTTAGAACTGTGGTCTTCAAAGGACCAGCTAACTCTGCTCTGGTTTTCTGCTTGCCTGATGCCTTCAGTAAACCTAGGTAGCTACCGAGGTCCCCATATTTAGTAATCCCTGGTGAGAATAGAGGCTGAGAGGGAGAAGAAAGAGAGCTCAAAGGCAAGAACGGCACTTTCCAGGGCCCCACCAACAAGCAGACTTCAAAGGCCAGATGAAGTTAGCTGACTTACTATAAGGCCACTTGTCAAGTGGTGACCTCACCAACCTGTCAAAAGCAAGATCCCCAAAGTAAGCAGAGTGGTTTCATCCTCCAGGTGGTGGCAAAGTCCATTCTTCGACATAATATTTTAACTCACAGGCAACTCCCTGAAGCCCTTCTCTGCAAAAGAACTCCAAAAGCTGAGTTTCCTGAAGGGAGGGGAAAAGAGAGAGGAGGGGAGGAGAGGGGAGTGGGGCGGAGAGGGGAGGGCAGGGGAGAAGCAGCCTGGCACTTGGAGGGGGAAGGGGGGGGGGTCTGCTTTTCCCCTTTCTCACTGTCTCAAGTGTCATTTCAAGGACTACAACTGTCATTGACTACAATTGCAATAGTGACATTCCAGAAACATTTCAGCACAAAAAGCTCTGTCTGGTCTCTTTTTTCCTTTCTCCCTCTCCCTCTGGGGTCAGGTGGAAGTGTGGGGCGAAGGGCACTGCCCCTTTAAAATTATCTAGAAAACATTCTCTGAAAACCCACCTTCTAATTAATTGCACCTGGCACAGAGAGCCTGGTGTAAAAATCAACTGCTAGCCTCAAACATACCGAGGGCACAACAGCTTTAGACAAACCCCTTTTCTGATCCAGACACCCAGACAACGGTTTTTCACCTTATTGTCATCTCCAATAAAACAACTGACATGTGAATGCCCCTATTCGCATAACCATGACGTCTGAAAGTGTTTTTCCCCTAGAAAATACTACGTAGAAACATGATTCTAACTTTCTCACTACCAGCTAAATGGTGAAACAGTTTCATATATTTACACAGTGCATTTTCAAAAGAATGAATAAACTTAAACAGGGCTAAACAAATATTTAGAAAAACAGTGTGAGGTGGTTTCTGGCTGAAGGAAATGAAGAGCTAAAAGCCACTCTTCTGGTTTCTTTTTCCTCTGAAAGGTTCCATGCAGCAACATATTCCTGAGGTTGAAAACGTATAACTGGTTTTCACAGCAAAATTACGGTGGCTCGGACGCAGGAGCTGAGAGGAATTTAAGCTATATGAGCTGAGATTTCTAGAATGTATAGCCTCAAAATTTTCCACTTGTAGTAGCATTACGTTTTTCTAAAACATTTCTCTATGTGAAATACATATACAGAGAATGAGAATTTTTTAAAGCCGAGTTTGTCTTTTTTAGTAAGTGCTAGGTTTAGAAGGAAGAAGCTCTAGAGTCTTTAGTCCTCAGTCTGTTGTCGGTCAAGACAGACCCTGATTTGACATGCACCCTCTGAATTCACAAAATGTTTTTGTGGCAAAATTTCTGTGCACACAGACAGCGGTCCTCCTGTCATCCTGGGATCAGTCAGACCTCAGCAGGTTCACCAACAGCCATCTGGGACTCAGAGGTTAGTGGCCCTAAAGAGTCATGCTTCTCAATCCCTGGGCTGTAACTGAGTTGACCTAATTAATGCTGTTGCAATTAGAGCACAAACCAGAGCTATGGGTTGCTTTTCTCTGGAACAGCCCCTTTCCACATAGAATCATTCGTACCAAGAAAAAGTATCCTATTAGGAGATTCCAGAACCTCATGGAAACTTCAAAATGCAACAAAGCAAATGGGGAAAATACAAAATGCTCTAAAGGAAGACAGAGTCCAGAAATCTCACTTCCTTCATGTGTCACAATCTCATGGTACAAGTGGGAACATTTTTAGGGTTGCCCTGAGCCCTGAGGGAGAACAGAACATGTCACCCCAGAAAATGCCTCTTTGGCATAAAGATCATTGTGAGCTGATTACGTGAGGGGAATCACCGACTGAAACCGCCCACCCTGCTCAGGCAATCACAGAAACCATCTGCATGAGTTATTTTATAACAGGAGATCCTGGTAAGGAACACGGAACTAACAGGTTACCACCAACCAGAAGAATTCAGGTCGAAAGGTTGGAAGGCGACAGGAGATGTGAGTCCATATGTCGTCCCAGAATCCTCCTCGCTGGAGTCCATCTTGACTGAGCGACGTGTGAGCCACTGGGAAGGACCCTGAGTCAGAAAGATCGGCCAGAGACAGCCCGGAAACTAATCGCATCACCACAAAACCCAAGACAGCGAGCCACATGGCAGACGAGCCCTCTGGGGCTCCCTTACCCTGCTGCTCTCCACCCAGGTGGCCCTTCTCAACAAAGTCTCTTGTTTTGTCAGCCTGTGTGTCTCTTTGGACAATTCACCCCTGAGTGTTAGACAACCGCCCAACTCTCGGGACCTGGAAGGGGTCCCCTTTCTTGCAACAATTATTTTGGAGGAACAACAGACAGGAGAAGCTCGGAAAAAAAGAGTAGAAACTTACTCTTCTGTAAGATAAACTTACATTTCAATCTCCATTTGTAAATACGTCTCCTTCTCTGTACCAGGAAGAGAAGCATGATTCCAAATCACCAAAAACTCATATCAATGGTGCTGGCTTAAAACTGCAGACAAACCTCATCCTTGTTTACTGTGCCTTTCCTGGTAACTTCCCATAACTGGCTTCCCGACCACCACACACACACACACACACACACACCACACCCCTGGTAACTTCCCATAACTGGCTTCCTGACCACCACACACACACACACACACACACACACACACACACACACACACACCCTGGTAACTTCCCATAACTGGCTTCCTGACTACCACACACACACACACACACACACACACACACACACACACACACCTGGTAACTTCTCATAACTGGCTTCCTGACCACCACATACACACACACACACACACACACACACACACACACACACACCTGGTAACTTCCCATAACTGGCTTCCTGACTACCACACACACACACACACACACACACACACACACACACACACCTGGTAACTTCCCGTAACTGGCTTCCTGACCAACACATACACACACACATACACACACACACACACACACACACACACACACACACACCTGGTAACTTCTCATAACTGGCTTCCTGACCACCACACACACACACACACACACACACACACACACCCCCCTACCTTTCTCTTGCCCTTAGCTAAAGATGGTATTAAGACAATGGCTTGAGCCATCTCAAAGAGTTAATCTTTCTTTCTGGATATTTCCTATATGTACATGAGGTATACATGTTAATAAACGTCTGTTGGTTCTCTTGTTATCTGTCATTTATTAAGTGGGGTCTCAGTCGAGAACTCAGGAGAATAGAGGGAAAATGGTTCTTCTTCATCTACAACAGCATGGGAATTGCACCAAGAGAATTTAGCTTTCTTAAAAGATGAGCCAGTCTGTCAGAGGCATGTAAGTACCCCCCAACAAAATGCTTTAAAATTCTATATATAGGTCAGCCATTTCTCCTCTTTCTTGCTCTAAAAGCATCAAAACAATTACTAATGAAATATCATATACTACATAAAATATGACAGGTAATTAGTAGTGACAGGAAAGAACTTCTATATTTTCCCCCCCCCCGAGATAAGCAACTTCTCTTTTAAAAAACAATTTTCACATGGAGAAAATAGACACTGAAACATTTCAAGAAAAGATTCTGGCATGACTTACTGGTGCGGGAAGTTAATTCCATGGTTGGATTACAGACTTAAATAGCAACTCAGTTCAATGAACCCAAAGCAAAAAAGAGAATTCCACTTCACTTAATTCATTTATCAACCTTTCCATTACTTTAATTCAAACATCCAAAGACGAAGAAAGGTTTCCATACTTTAATTTTTTAACATAATATACAGAACCACAATACTATTTAAATTTCAAATAATGGGAGATCACATTCAAATATGCTTGGATTTGACAAGCTGCTGTGACAATACTGAGAAATTTCATGAGAAGGGTATTTAGAATTTGTAAGATAATCAAATATTGTTTTACTATGTGAGCCAATGAATTAATAATAACTTGTTTAAAAAGGCAATCTTTTGGACTTCAAATTATTATAAAAGAATACCAAGATTATATATAGATATGCTTTCTGAATTTCTCAAACTCATTTCATTTTGAAAGCCAAAGGTAAACGTTACACATGAGGACATTCAGGAAATCATTTCTCCTTTTCACTTACCTGTAAAAATCAAAACCTAAACCATACTTTCCTAAAGACACGACTATTTCTAGACTACATTAGTGTGATCAGAAAGACTACTAGAACTAACTTATCACTTTTATATTAACAATATTCACCATATCACTTCTTTCCTAAAAGGACAAAAAACTGGGGAGTTTAGATTTCCCTTGTTGAACTTATAATAATCTCATACTTTCTGGCTTTAATAAACTTCAACTCTTTTTTTCCAGTGAGAACTATCTATACAGCACAGTGCCATTTAACAATTATTCCAGTGAGATGTACATTAAGAGTCACAATATGATCAACACAATAGTGCCTTACAAAGTTTTTCTGCAGGTAAAAATGCTAAGAAAGGCCACAGTAGACAGTGCCAGACACTGTGAAAAACAGCAGATTACAGCTACCACTGAGGTTCAGAGGAGACCACAAGTTTCAGATTTGTTTCAGCAACGGAAAAAGAAAAACATTTAGAGAAACATAAAAATATATAACTCCACTGTCAATAATGTAATTTTTCAGGTACTGTTTCCTTAAACAGGCAAATTAGCTTAACTTAGAAGATGTGTACAAGATCAGCATATGAAAGATGTTCCTTGTTTTCTCATCAAAGGAATGCACTAGGATTAGCACGAGGGTCTTTCTGGTTCCTGTATCTGTAGGTCAGCCAAACTCCCAGGATCTGGAAGGGAAGCAAGAAAAGAAGAAAGAGAAAGTAACAGTTGTGCGTGTTTACTCAGTTGACCCATAAAATAATCTGAACTCTCTGAAGCACTTTGTATTGCTTGTTCAAGGAGGAAGAGATTTCTTTTTAAAATGTAGTAAGTAACCCAAATTAGATGCCCTAAGAAAAACTGAACATTAGGGTAGGCCAACTAATGGTGCTCTGAGCTTGTCCACACCATAATCCTCAGAACCTGTGAGCATGCTATCTTACACCATAATAGGGACACTGCAGACATGACTGTGTTAAAACTCATGAGATAAAGAGATCACGAGAGTGAACTCTGTGATGTAATCACAAGGGTCCTTGAAAGAGGGAAGCAGGAAGGACAAAAACCAGAGATAGAGCCCAGACGTACAGCTCAAAGGCAATGTGACAACAGAGGCATTAGCAAGGAGAGTCAGAAGGCGCCATGCTGCTAGCTTTGAAGATGGAAAAATGTCAATTTGGAATCGAGCCAAGGAGCACAGGCAGCCTCTAGAAGGTAGAAAAGGCAAGGAAACACTCTCTCCTAGAGCTTCCAGAAACAGTCTCTACTTTAAGCTCCTGACCTCCAGAAGTTTAAGACAGTAAATCTGTGTTGCTTTAAGCTACTACAAGTGTGATTACTTATTAGAGTGCAAAAGGAAGCAAATACAAACACTAACTTGTCTTAATAGTTAAAATATCATATGTTTTGCTAATTCAAACTAAGTTCAGTGAAACTTAAGCAATAACAAAAACCCTGCAATAAATACATTTTCCAACACAGATCATAAAAAATGTAATTCCTACCTCTCCAAAGGTGGGGAGATGTATACTTTCAGAAAAGTAATTAAATAGTGACTGTCACATTTCCCTCACCATGTTCACTAATGTGATAACCAATAGAACCTATCATTTTTTTAAATAAGAAATGTATTCATTCTGGTGGTCCTGCTACCTCAAAGCTGATTTATTTAAAATACTCAAAAATTCTTGGACAAAATTTAATGAAACAAAATGAAATTCAAATTATATTTCCATATTTCAGACCTAGGCCAACTTTTAATCTAAATTTTGTTTGTTCTGACTTCATAACTACTCATTAGCTATTGAAACTCAGAGAAGGCAATGGCAACCCACTCCAGTACTCTTGCCTGGAAAGTCCCATGGATGGAGGAGCCTCATGGGCTGCAGTCCATGGGGTTGCGAAGAGTCGGACGCAACTGAGTGACTTCCCTTTCACTTTTCACTTTCATGCATTGGAGAAGGAAATGGCAACCCACTTCAGTGTTCTTGCCTGGGGAATCCCAGGGACAGGGGAGCCTGGTGGGCTGTCGTCTATGGGGTTGCACAGAGTCGGACATGACTGAAGCGACTTAGCAGCAGCAGCAGCAGCTGTTGAAACTACCTCTAGACAACAGTGGTAAATCCAAAATTTTCTCCATTTACCACAGTAATAATTCCCGAGTTACTGTAAAACTCATGACTGGCAGAGGAGTTCCCTGGTGGCCTAGTGGTTAGGATTCTGGGCTTTCACTGTCATAGCCTGGGTTCAATACTTGGTCGGAGAACTGAGATCCCACAAGCTGTAAGGCATGGCCAAGAAAAAAAAAAAAAAGGGAAATTCATGACTGGCAATGTTTATATAGTTGTTACAACATCTAAGGATGTAGGGGCTGCTGGTTTGTGAGATGAACCAAGGAAAGATAAGTCTAACTTAGGAAAGAGCAACCCACTCCAGTACTCTTGCCTGGAGAGTCCCAGGGACAGGGGAGCCTGGTGGGCTGCCGTCCATGGCGTCACACAGAGTCGGACACGACTGAAGCGACTTAGCAGCAGCAGCAGCAGCAGCAAGGAAGTAGAAAGTCTGATTTGGAGTCTGTATGACGAGGCAGGGATGGGGGGAATTTACTTAAACATACAAAGAGTACTTTGTGTCTAGCTCTGTTCTTCACACTTCACAAATCATACCATTTGATCAAAAACTCTATATGATAGGAATTGTCATTGTCCTCATTTTACCAATGAGGGAACTGAGGCATGGAGAGGTTAAGTAACTGGATGACAATCACCCTGGTCATAAGTGCTAGAGCCAGGTTCAAAGCTGGGGTCCATCCATCTAATTATTTTGTTGCTTTGAGAGAAGAATCTGATGTGGTACTGGCCATTCTCAGGCTAACAACATTCCATCTGCCATTTCAGCCACACTCATATTACAGGACTGAAATCCTTTCACACAGAGTAACTTCACCACCCCTCAACCTGCCCGACCATCATTTCCCTGCCCCTGTCTCAGAAACACGGGCACACAGGGAACTTCTGGTTAGAAGTTTTGAGATTGTTAAATACTTTTATTATCAACCCAGGATACAAGCTGATAGTGCAAGTTACAGTCGTTAGGGGAAATAGGGCCATCAAGTAAATTAAATACTCATAACCTGGAGCCATATTCTACCAAAGTTTAATTCCTCCAATTCAACTGTGACAAAACGAGACCACCTCTTCTGTGTGTCCCACTGCCAAACCATCTCCTTGCAACCAGGGAGAGCATGACAGGGAGGTCATACCCAAAGTACAGAAAGATCCAAGTTGTATACTGGATTTTTAGATTACAAAGGTGCTCATGATTTAAAGATTTTCAATGGTAACTTTGACTAGACCTGATCATGAACTCTGCTGATTCTAGAACCTATACCCAGGACATTTTAGGTCACCAAAGTACAATTTTATAAAATGTCTATGTAGAGTGTGCAACAAGTGTATCCTTTGCTATTTATTTTTATATTTATTAAATGTAGAAAGATGTAACATAATATACAAAATTGTTAATGTTGATGATGAGTAGGTAACTTCAGGTAGTAGATCCAGTCTTTCAGCTTCACAATTTTCTGTATTTTCCAAAAGTTTCTACAAAGCATATGCACTAACTTTTAAAACTTGTGTTTTTTTAATTTTAAATCAATGTTTCTTTGATGGTTTATATTTATTTTCATGTGTTACAAAATAGTTCAAACGAACTCTTTCTATTTCTTCTATGACAAGAAATCATCAGCTAGTTAGACTCATCCCTTCAAGTTGAGAATTGCTGATTCTGTGAAATACTGAATAAAAATTTAAAAAGAGAAAGTGTATACACCCAAAAAAATATCAGATTGGATAGAATGTTATTAAAATCTCTAGTTAGGCTTCAAAAGGAATTGGTGTATAAAATATAAAGAAGGATTCCATGAAAGAACACTTGCGAAATCTAAGACCCAAGAGTTTATACTCTTAAATAATTAGTATTTTAAAAAAACAGTGGGGGCTGGGAGGAATGAACAGAGCACAGAGGATCTTTAGGGCAGTGAACATACTCTGTATGATACCACAGCAACGGATATATTTGTCTGAACTCATAGATCATACAACGCGAAAAGTGAACCCTAACAGAGGTGATGGACTTGGTGTGGTTACGATGTGCCAGTGTGGGTTAAGCATGACAAACGCAGCATCTGGTGAGTAGTCGTGATAGTGGGGGAGGCTGTGCATGGGCGGGAGCGGGGAGGGCGATCCTGGACATCTTTGTTCCGTACTCTCAGTATCATTGTGAACTGAACTGCTCTAAAAATACAATCCTCTTTAAAAAAATATGCATAGCTGAAGCAGCGTGACCTGATGAGAAGAAAATGGAGCTGCTCAAAAGGACTAAATTCTCAAAATATATCCCAGATATAAAAAAGAAACCACGTGGCCATTGACTCTGGCTAATGAAGCATATTCAGATTGGTCATTCTGATATTTTTACCATCTATATTTTCAAGTTTTTGTGACAAAAATCCAATTTTCTTTTAAAGGAAAGATAGGAAATGTGTACAGAAGTATTTTCAAGTGGTATATGAATTTTCTTGGATCGATGCCATGACCAACCCAGAAGTAAGATGGCTCTTTCCTGAGAAAAACTAAAATGAGAAAATGCTTAGATTAGAAAGGGATGTTAGGGGAAACTTCCTTAAAAAAGTGACTACTGAGCTTGGTCTTTATCTCCACTTTGATCATTATAGCTAAGAGTGGACTTTTCATTCTTGAAGGGAAATAAAAATTGAGTTAGAATAAAATATGTAAAACACACACACACACATGTATATAATGTGCTATCTATATTAATTACACATTTTATACATATGTATATATACATTATATGCATAAATGCAATACATGTCACACACAATTAAAATGAGATCTAATGTGTAACATGGTGACTGTAGTTGATAATACCATATTGTACAATTGAAATTGGCTGACAGAGTAGAATTTAAATGTTCTCACAAAAAAAAATAGGTAAATGTTAATTAAATTGATGGGGGAAACTTTTCACATGTATAGTGTAGTGTAGTAGCGTTAAGTCGCTCAGTTGTGTCCGACTCTTTGTGATTCCACGGGTTGTAGCCTGCCAGGTTCCTCTGTCCCGGGGATCAAACTCAGGTCTCCTGCACTGCAGGCAGATTCTTTTACCATCTGAGCTACAAAGAAGAGCTTCCACATGTATACATCCGTCAAATCATCATGATGTACACTTTAAATACCTTACAATTTTGTCTATTATACCTCAATAAAACTGAGATATATGTATGTATTTTTATATTTAGTTGTACAGAGAGAAATAAACTTCTAGGCCCAAGATGAAGCTGCTATAATATTATCCAGAGTGCCACATCAGCGAGTAAAAATACTTGGGTAACTTCTGTGTCCCTGTAAACTCTCCGCTTCACCAGAAGTACAGCATATTCGGCCAACCAATCCCCAAAGGCCAAGCCAACTCTAGACCTTCTCCTCCCAAACAAGACTGACTCTCTGGCCCCAGCTAATGAGATATTTTCTATTATTCTCTTCCTTATTCTTCATTGTATAAAAGCTCCTTGCCTTCTGCCTTATTCTGCAGTTCTCCAAAAGACTTTCCACAAAGTGTTCAAGTTTGTTCGTATCACCTATACTGTCTACTTTAACCATTTTTAACATATATAATCAAAATGAGAAAGGCCTTTCTAAACATACAAATCAACTGGGTAAACCATATAGGTAAAAGCAATAAACTAACTATGTAAAAGTAACATCTATAAATTTTATTTAAAAGTCATAAAAAAGTGAAGTCAATGCCCAAGAAATTGCAAGCAGTACAAGAAGCCAAGCAGAGTGACAGACAAGAGGAAGAGGGGATGGGAGGGAAGGCAGGAAAGAAAAGCACAACAGACAGCCTTCTGTGTGGCTGGTGAGCCCCCATCCCTGGGCCCTCCTTTCCAGATACTTTCTGGGCCCTGCGGCCCGCTCTCCTCATCTTTTAAAAAAATTTCCCCTTTTTGACATAGATTGAGTGACAGGGGATCCAAAGGGCCTTGACCGAGACAGACTTTAGGCAGGCAACTGAGAGAAGAAATGCCAGTGGGCCAGAAACACATGAACTTATTTTCAAATTCACTAGTCACATTTCCAAAAGAGCAAGCAAACTGTAATACTATTTACACCTATTAAACTGGCAAGTATCTTTTAAGATAAAAATATCAAGAATTAGTGCTTAAATCAAAAGTTGGTAGAATCTCCCCCAAATGGCCATTTGGCAATATTTATCAAATTCTTTTAAAATGCCCACATATTGAATGTATCATAGTTTACTTTTGGAGGTGTACTCAAAGGAAAAAGCTAGAGAATACAGATAAAAAATTACATACAAGGAAGTTAACTATGGAGTTACTTATTATAGGAACATACTGAAGGGGAAATTAAATATCCAAGAAAGTAAATGACAGAGTGAACTTCAAACATACAAAACATTTAATATTTTTCTGATTTTCTTTTAAAGATAAATGCTTATTCTTACAATAGCCTACCATATATTTCTGTAGTTATGTGCACAATCTCACCTAACAGCATTACTCTATACATACTATTCTATTATATGTCTAAAATAGGGGAGTAACAAGAACAATTAACACAATAATCATAGGGGTGCCAGCGTCTTTTTTTAAGCGGGCATAATATGTACAATTTACTCATGTCTACAAACCAGCAGCTAAACACACAGCACCTGCCATATATCAGGCATTATTCTAAATATTGCAAGCTTTATTAATATATATACTAGCTCCTTTAAGTATCACAACAACTCTATGAAATAGGGGCTTTCCGTTATTATGCCTGTTTGTAAAGATGAAGAAACAGAAGCACAGAAAGAGAAAGTTACTTGCCCAAGGTCAAACCTATTTACCCTGCTTAGCTAGTAAGCAGGGTAAGTAGATTTCTAACCACACAGTGCATTGTTTAACTATTGGCTCTTGTCTAGTAAACTCAAATTTAACCAGCTCCTTATTGGAAAACACAAGCTGGCCCAAAGGTCCACTGTTACAAACAATAAACATTCTTGTGTATCCATTTTACAGAGTTATAGGAACATCTCCATGAAATAAAGCACTGCAGGCAGAATTTATGAATTAAAGAAAAAATTTAATTTTAATATGTAGTGACAATTCAGATGTATCAAAAATGTCCATGGTTATCAAGCATTCAACAAAAATAATGAGGAATTCTGCATTCCTCAAAAATTACCAAAATAATATGCATGTGGTTTTGCTTAGATGTATGTCAATATAATAATACACTAATATAATATAAATATTATATAGATAAGAAATTCATAACTGTGGTTACTTACAGATTTTAGAAGGCTAGGAACAAAGGGGAGTGAGGGATGGAGTTGGAAGGTAATTTTCCAAAGTAAACCTTTATGTAAACATATGTGGGTATACTACACATTAACAGATATATTAAACAATGTGAAGGTGCTACCTATGCCAAAATTATATTTAAAGTTATAATTTTTCATACAACTCTAGAAATAGAAGAGACCCTAGAGATGACTCAGTCTAGTCTCTTCATCTGTTTATTTTATTTTACATAATTTAATGATCAAGCATTTCCTTAAAAAGGAAGCTCTATCTTCTAATTTCAAGCCAGGGGTCCTCCTATTGCAATATTAGTTCTCAGTGAAAACATCCATCAATACATTCCAAAAGTTCAGTTCCATGCTAAGGCAAAATGCCACGCCCTCATGCCCTAGAAAACAGAAATCCCTGTTTGTCCCTATGACAAAGGTGTGAAGATACTGAGTTATGTGCACATACCTCTGTAAAACTGAAGAAGAGGCCAATGCCACCGACAAATCTCAAAACCTCTCCCGCATACCTTCCTATTATTGGAGCACAGGGTGAGCAGGGGTGGCTGCTTTTCACACAGCTCTGTATCAATTAAAAAAAAAAAGAACTTGTATTGAAAAGTACATTTATAATGAGAAAGTTTAAAAGAAAAAAACCACCCACATAAAAAATAGTGTCTGGAATATCATATCCAATTGGAAACCATTCTTCTTTAGCAGTGTCCAAAATGGTTTTAGAAAAGGCAAAGGAACCAGAGATCAAATGGCCAACATCCACTGGATCATGGAAAAAGCAAGAGAGTTCCAGAAAAACATCTATTTCTGCTTTCTTAACTATGCCAAAGCCTTTGACTGTGTGGATCACAAGAAACTGTGGAAAATTCTGAAAGAGATGGGAATACCAGACCACCTGACCTGCCTCTTGAGAAACCTATATGCAGGTCAGGAAGCAACAGTCAGAACTGGACATGGAACAACTGACTGGTTTCAAATAGGAAAAGGAGTACGTCAAGGCTGTATATTGTCACCCTGCTTATTTAACTTATATGCAGAGTACATCATGAGAAACATTGGGCTGGAAGAAGCACAAGCTGGAATCAAGATCACCGGGAGAAATATCAATAACCTCAGATATGCAGATGACACCACCCTTATGGCAGAAAGTGAAGAGGAACTAAAAAGCCTCTTGATGAAAGTGAAAGTGGAGAGTGAAAAAGTTGGTTTAAAGCTCAACATTCAGAAAATGAAGATCATGGCATCCGGTCCCATCACTCCATGGGAAATAGATGGGGAAACAGTGGAAACAGTGGCAGACTTTATTTGGGGGGGGGGCTCCAAAATCACTGCAGATGGTGACTGCAGCCATGAAATTAAAAGACATTTACTCCTTGGAAGAAAAGTTATGACCAACCTAGATAGCATATTCAAAAGCAGAGACATTATTTTGCCAACTAAGGTCCGTCGAGTCAAGGTTATGGTTTTTCCAGTGGTCATGTATGGATGTGAGAGTTGGACTGTGAAGAAAGCTGAGTGCCGAAGAATTGATGCTTTTGAACTGTGGTGTTGGAGAAGACTCTTGAGAGTCCCTTGGACTGAAAGGAGATCCAACCAGTCCATTCTGAAGGAGATCAACCCTGGGTGTTCTTTGGAAGGACTGATGCTAAAGCTGAAACTCCAATACTTTGGCCACCTCATGCAAAGAGTTGACTCATTGGAAAAGATCCTGATGCTGGGAGGGATTGGGGGCAGGAGGAAAAGGGGACGACAGAGGATGAGATGGCTGGATGGCATCACCGACTCGATGGACGTGAGTTTGAGTGAACTCCGGGAGTTGGTGATGGACAGGGAGGTCTGGCATGCTGCGATTCATGGGGTCGCAAAGAGTTGGACACGACTGAGCGACTGAACTGAACTGAACTGAAAATCCTAAGCTGGCTCCCAAGATCCCCATCCCTGAATAGTCACCCCTGGAGACTGGATAGAATTTGTGAATATGATGGGTCCTCTCTCCCATGTTTATGTGGCATTACATAAGTCACTGTCTTCATAAAACGAAGCTCTGTTGTGAGATGGCTGTATAGTTAAGACCTGACCGCAGTTTCCAGGAGCTAGGAGACACCAGCAAGAAAATGGAACTTCAGTCCTACAACCACCAGAAGCTGAATTTGACCCATGATAGCTTCGTAGGAGACTCCAAACCTCAGATGAGACTGCAGCGCTGGCTGACACTTCATTCCGGTGAGATCCTGAGCACAGGACCCAGTCAAGCCAAGCCCAGACTCCTGACTTAGGAAAACTAAGGTAATAAATGGATGTTGTTTTAACCACTGAAATTGTGATAACGTAATACACAGCAATAGAAAACTATGAATCCCACAAAGGAGGCCTCAGTGAGGGGATATCCAGCTCAGGGCTCAGCAAGGGGGTAATAGAAGTTTCCCCAAAACATAAACACATCTGACTACCAGGAGAGCCAAGCTCCAAGTCTATCCCCATAAAGGACTGGGTTGAACCTGCAAGGTCAGGAGTTAGGCACGATCAACAGAATAGCTCTAATTGGTCCACTGCTAGCTTAGCTTTCAGACAGAAAGGGCATGAAGTTGTGATGGGAAGGAGGGGAGAGAGGAAAGAGGATGGTTCCATGTGTTCTCCACCCTGGGGATGTATAGCTGGTTGACAAGCCCAATTTAATACAGACCACTCTCTTCCTCCCCACCAATAGGCTTCCAAACGAAGATATTTACTCGCTAACCTTTCACAGCTTGTTCTGGGAGGAGCTGAATGGGAAGGAATTAGAGGCAAAGAACCCAAATCATCTTTGGTGTCTGAGGGATATTCAGGACCCTCAGGAATGGATACTTGAGAACAGACAATCGATACAACAGTGTTCATAGAATGGAACACTGGTATATAAAAACGTTTTTTAAGTACAATTCAGCATCAGAAGTCCATGTCTTCCATGTTAACCATTATTTATCTGTATGTGCTAGTGTGAAAGTCGCTCAGTCATGTCCAACTCTTTGAGACCCCATGGACAGTCTATGGAATTCTCCAGGTGAGAATACTGGAGTGGGTAGCAGTTCCCTTCTCCAGGGGATCCTCCCAAACCAGGGATTGAACCCAGGTCTCCCACATTGCAGGCAGATTCTTCACCAGCTGAGCCATCAGGGAAGCCCAAGAATATTGGAGTGGGTAGTCTGTCCATTCTTCAGGGGATCTTCCTGCCCTAGGAATCGAACCAGGGTCTCCTGCATTGCAGACAGATTCTTTACCAGGTGAGCTACCAGGGAAGCCCATCTGTATGCAATATGTCTCCAAAAATGTTTTATACTTTGTACTTACTGCCAGACAGGTGTCATTTGGGTTAAAACTTCGGAACCCACAGCAATTTAAATTTCTCTGGATGTCATTCCGAGCACTTGCTGTATTGTTCCAACCAACTTCCAGGAGCTGAGCCTAGAAAAACGCATTTAACATATACATTAAAATATGGGACATCCCTGGTGGTCCAGTGGTTAAGACTCTGTGCGTCCACTGCAAGGGGTACATGTTTAATCCCTGGTTGGGGAAGATCCCACATGCCACACAGTGTGGCCATCAATAAATAAATAAAATGTGTTACCCCTGCATAAAATATATAAAACTGGGGCCTACAACTCTTAATACTGTGTATACCTAAAACAAATACTCTTTATAAGACCATCAAAACTTTTCAAAGGGTTATACCTCAATCTGCAACAAAAAGAAGGCACCATTGCTATCTCAAGAATAAAAATTCATGTTCACGTGCAGTTTCAAAGAAGCACTTGGTTCAAAAGCTTAGTTCCCAGAATGTAGCAAGACAAATTTTCCATTGCCCCAAAACTGAGACCCATATTCTTCAAACTAATTAATGTTTGAAAAGAATAATTGCCAGAATGAAACTGCAAACATTCTGGAGCACATGTTTCATTGCATATTGTCAGGGAAAGACTGGGTGAACATCCATTAGCAAGAGCACTTTTAGACCCTGTGAGGGCAAAATTCTACTTCAAATATGCAAAAAATAGCAACATCTGACGTTGTAGGGCTCAAATCACCCCCATGAAAGCAGTCAGGCACAAAAGACTTCGACTATATAGAGGGAAATGGCATTCTGAACAAGAAGAAATTATTTTATATTCCAATCATACCTCCCGCCTCCCTCTTTTTCCCATACTATGTGGTACAATAAAGCAGAAAGAAAGAAAAAAAAACCTTTGCTTACCTGTTGCTCCTGGTTCAGGGCTAGACAAGCACACGATACAGAAAACTGGACAATAAACACAAGCAAGAGAATAATCATGTACTGAGAATCAAAGTTAAGTATATTTCTGGAAATATTCAGAATAACATAAAACAGAGGTACTGACAGCTTCATGAGGCACTAAAAGGAAGCCACCTAGAAAATAGAACAAGGGCACTTCGAGAAACTTCAAAAAGAATGCATGTAATTTTTATTTTGACAAAACACTGTAGGTATAATTACATAAAAAAATACTAACTGCAATAATTATTTAAAGGCTTTCTGTCATAGAGAACAGACTTGTGCTGCCAAGGGGAAGGGGAGTACAAAGGGATGGCTTTGGAGTTTGGGATTAGCAGATGCAAGCTGTTACATATATAAGAGTGGATAAACAAGGTCCTACTGTATAGTACAGGGAGTTCTATTTGATATCCTGTGATAAGCCATAATGGAAAAGAATGTGAAAAAAATACATATGATATGTGTATAACTGAGTCACTTTGCTGTACAGCAGAAATTAAACACAACGTTTAAATCAACTATACTTCAATGACATTAAAAATAAATAGTAGCTGATCCATTGTAATTTCATTTAGATTAAAATAAAAATTGTTACACAGAAAAAGCAGGAAGTAAGTATAGATAAATGCATGCAAGCTTTCCGAATGCGGAGTCTTAAAAAAATCACTGAGAAATTCTCAACCTAATATTAAAGACCTGGAAAGGACCTAGAGGCCACTGAATCAGTTCAATGTAATGCTGAATTTGCAACATACACATAGGACGATACTGAACTTGCAGAATACATTCTTCATGATGTGAAAAGAAGAGAGCATATGTATACATACAGTAACTTAACTAAGAAATGTTCCTAATATTGGTTGAGCAAATACACATAATGCTTGCCAGGAGCTGCTGTCTGACAATTCATCTCCTGATGGTAATTTTAAGTTAGAGTTATAAAAAGAGTAATCAACAAGGTAAAAACAAACCCAATGGGGGTAAAACTCCCAGTTGTAAAAAAGGATACAAAAAAAAGCAACACCTGATGGTGTTTCACAGCTCCAATCAGCCCCACTAACGCGATCAGGAACAAGAAGATGCCAACGGCGATGACCACGCCGACCACACGGAGACTGGAAATCAGCCCGAAGCCGATGCCCCATGCAGCAATTCCAATCAGAAGCAGGCTAACCAACTGCAAAAATCACCACAAAGGGCAGTGAGGCAAGAGGGGAAGGGGCAGGGAAAAGAAAGAGGAAAAGTGCCAACTTATAGATTAATATCAAGGACATCCTTCAAGCACCTGCTTAGTAGCTTACAAATGATTGCTAACACTTGATACTAGAATACACATGTGATCTCATCACAGTGTTGTTTTAGCAAGTATTAATCCTCAGACACGCTTTTAAAAAACAATCATCTATATACTGCGGGGCCTCAGAGGCCATCTGGTTTACTAAACCTAAATGATTTCTACTTAAGCTTTTGAACTAATAGCGTATTTAAAACTGCTAGACACCAATATATCTCAGTCTAACACACTAGGTTCCTCATGTGGAAATCACATATCTTTCTTTCAAAGCCCAGAACAAGTGAACTTCTCTGGGGTCTTCCTAAGTCCCCAACAAACCAAATTCATTTCTCAATTCTCTGAGCAATCTCTGTTCTTCAAATGCGGTTCTACTCTCTTCTTCACATTAACACTCTGATTCCAAGCTTGTCTCTCATAGGGGTCTGTGAACAACTTAGAGACCCCATCTTTTCACCTCTCTGTATTGCCCACACCTATCACAGAACTTGACCCTTGGAACAGCCAAAAATATCTTGCAGAACTGTCACTGAAATGGATTGCTTTAGATATCATTATCTTTTCCATTAGCATTCAAATATAGAGAGAAACTATTAAAACTTTTAGGACGAAAAGAGTGTTAAGAGATTTTAGCTACATTACTTAAACATGGCATTCTGAGTAAGAAGAAATTATTTTACATCCCAACCATTTAATTTGTATTATAAAACAAAGTCAAGTGTAAGAGGTAAACACGTGCCTCAATCGGTCATTACCACTCAAAGTTACAGCTACTTCTTTAAAATAACACTTAAATAGCATGTCATATTAAGATTATAATCAACTGATAGAAGACACAGCTTCAGTAGGTATGTGGGAAGGGTGGGGATGGGAGTGGAACAGGAAAGAGACAGGATCTTCAAGTCAATCAAGTGTTAACCATTTCCTGGAGCAACTTGACAGTTTTTAATACCCTGCTGGGAGAAATAGAAGTATGTAAAATAAACTTTCTAGCACCACTTTGCAGAGAAGGCAATGGCACCCCACTCCAGTACTCTTGCCTGGAAAATCCCATGGACAGAGGAGCCTGGAAGGCTGTAGTCCATGGGGTCGCTGAGGGTCGGACATGACTGAGTGACTTTACTTTCACTTTTCACTTTGATGCATTGGAGAAGGAAATGGCAACCCACTCCAGTGTTCTTGCCTGGAGAAACCCAGGGACAGGGTAGCCTGGTGGGCTGCCGTCCATGGGGTCACACAGAGTCGGACACGACTGAAGTGACTTAGCAGCAGCAGCAGCACCACTTTGAGGCCTAATAAACTTTGTCTTGAAATACAAAATAAGTCAATATTCATTCAAATGATTCTTTACTGAAACGTATAATTTTTTATACATGTAGTTGTTTATCAGACACAAATTTTAAATGTCTTGGTACATAAAAACTCTTAACATGTATAGACATATGAGTAAAACGGCTAAATAACAGCAGCTGTTTGTATTTTTATCCACTTATGATAAAGCAGTAAAACCTAGAACAAAAGCAACCATCTGTAGTTCGACAGGCCCGAGTTACAGAGTTACATGGACCTGGTGGTCTCCACTGCGTACACACAGGAAGCTTTTGTTTTCAGAGGGAGACGAAGAGGAAAAACTTCTCACAAACACTCATTTCTCAACGGCTGCTTCTCAGCAGATCCGTCTGCGTCTGACTCTCTTATCACCTCATTCACAGCCTTCTCGAACTTCAGACTCTCTTGGATGGACAAAAAGTCCTCGGCCCCATCACAAGTGAGCTTATTTCTGACTTTGTTGCATCCAAATATAACACATTTCCTTTCACGAGGTGTGAAAGGCAGAAGCCTGGAGGAGGTGTCAAGGAAGGAGAGGGCGATGCTGCTGGAGGGGCCTCGCCTCCGTGAGGGGAGAGGGCGACGCTTAGCATCCTTACCACATGGTGGGAAAAAACACTGAAGATGGTCCACATGCTCAACCCATCAGACTGACCTGCTGTATGGGTCGGGGTTCTCCAGAGAAACAGAACCAAGATACATACTAAGAGACAGACAGAGGAGATTTATTACAAGGAATGGGCTTACATAACTGTGGGGGCTAGAAAGTCCCCAGTGTGCAGGGCAGGATGACAGGCTGGAAATTCTGGAAGGATTTCTATGATGCCATTTTGAGACAAAATCCCTTCTCCTTTAGGAAACCCAGTTCTTGCTCTTGATGCTTTCATGTTTCATATTGTACATGAGGCCCACAGTTACTGAAAGTCAACTGAGTGTACATGTTAATCACCTCTAAAAAATACCTTCAGAGCAACATCTAGACGGATGTCTGAAAAAAACACCTTGCAATCACAGCACAGCCAAGTTTTCTGTAAAATTAACCAGCACTCGCCAGCTTCAAGTCCTGGGTGTGATGCCTGTTTATTTAATTAAATTCAGGGGCAGGACATTTACTCTGTATTTCTTTGAGGTTTAGGGCCAAAAAGATTGGAATCATGAATAATATGATACATAAAATTCTTCTAATCCATAGTTTTGAAGAATCCTTTTGGGAATCATCCCAAATCCTTAATGATATTAATGAAATTCTTGCCACAAGTTAAATATTCATCAACAAATGCTTGGTGCCCACTATATACTGGAAGCCAGAGACTTGCCATCTGGCTTTGTGGAACACATGGGCTCTGCCATAATTATTCAATCAAAACACAAAAGCAGCAACTGATAATCCATAAATCAAAAAGCAGGCTTGTGTTCCAATGACACCTCATTTACAGGTACTGAAACTTAAATTCATATAATTTTCATGTGGAACAAAATATTCTTCCCTTGATTTTTTCCAACCATTTAAAAATGTAAAAACTTAACTTTATTGAGGCTTTCAAGGCCTAAGTCAAAGATCTCTCTTGGTAAATGTCACATAGCACTTGAAAATATGTGGGTTATTTTCAAACATCTTTTGATATTGATTTCTAACATAATTACACAGTGATAAAAGAATAGACTCTGTATGAGTTCAAAACCTTTAGGCCATGAAGTCTTTGCACCTTGTTTTATGTCCCTGGATATATTCCAGCATCTCTTGGCTTATAGTCTATGGGAACTTAAAATAGAATCTATATCCTGCTATTGTGTAAAAAACCTTACTTATGTTGAATTGGGTCATAGAGATTTTCAAGTCTACTATATCCTTCTATGTTTCTGTCTATTCATGCTATTAGTTTTTGAGAGTTTGATATTGAAACTCCAACTAAAACAATCTTAATTTATCTACTTAAACTGTAATACATAATGGAACTATATGTAACATTGTTCTGTATTTTCCAAGTCTCCTGTAAATGTGTTATCATACTTTCATAATAATTTAAAAACTAAAAAGAAAGAAGAAAAACATTTTTAATAAAATAACAATGTACAATCATTCTTCTTCGGCAGATTGTGCAATAACAAGCAATGGAATGGATGTGACTCACGGGCTGCAGCTTGCTGACTTTCATTCTAGAATTCAACATAGAAGAGAAGGAAAAAAATCACAATGGTACAGACCATTGCTATGTCAGAGATATTTTACAGGGTGGGCCAGAATATAGAATAATCAACAAACAACAAAAAAATCCAGATAGATAGAATAAGCCAAAGATTGCAAAGAAACAGTAAGGCAGCAGATAGTAGGCCGAAAAAAATGATCCCAACTGAATACTACCATATGAAGCAAAAGGAGGAATGTTATATCGTATGGCAAAAGATGTCACTAAGTTAAGGGTCTAAAAACAGAAACTTATCTTGGATTATCAGGTGGTGTCTAAACGTCATAACAAGCGTCTTTGTAAGAGAGAGGCATATATGTATAATTATGGCTGATTCACACTGTTGTATGGCAGAAACCAGCCCAGCACTGCAAAGCAATATTCCTCCTATTAAAACATAATGACCCCCCCAAAAAAAAAAGAGAGTGGCAGGAGGAGATTAGAGAGACACAGAAAGGAGACAGCAATACAAAGACAGAGGCAAAGGGGAATGAGCCCACAAGCCAAGGAATGCTGGCCACCACCAGAAAAGAGAAGAGGCAAGAAGGCAAGTAACAGATTCTCCCCTGGGGCTTCAGAGGGAGTGGAATCCTGTTGACTTTAAATATCTGGCCTCTCGAACTGTTAGAATAAATCTTTTGTTTTTAAGCCACCATGTTTGTCGTCATTTGTCACAGCAGGCCACGCAGCTCACACAAAACAATTCACACATTTGGAAACAAGCAAGTCAAGAACATGTTGAAGAAATCTGCCTGATATTTTATCACTAACATAATCCCCACCAGTAGAGCTGGAGTGAAGTATTTAGCTATCCCTGTCAGGACCCTCCCAACAAACCAAATCCTTGATTTAAAACAGCAGCATTTTAGCAATAGGAGAAAACTGTTCTCTGCTCTCTCAGCTACCCAACTTACAAGCTCATTAACAATGAGAATCTTTTGGCCTTTGAAAAATAAAATCTACAACTAAAAGGGGGGGGATGGGGGTGGGTAGAGCACTTTATCACTTCCATAAGAAGTTCTAACTCCCAAACTAGGTATTACGTGGTTACTGAATATATCATCTAGAACACTCACAAGCGTCTCTGCTCTGGTTTTTTTCCTCTAGATGTGTGCTCAGTCATGTCTGACTCTTTGCAACCCTATGGACTGTAGCCCATCAAGCTCCTCTGTCTATGGGATTCTCCAGGCAAGAATACTGGAGCGGGTAGCCATTCCCTTCTCCAGGGTATCTTTCCAACCCAGGGATCGAACCTGCGTCTCCTACGTCTCCTGCATTGGCAGGTGGATTCTTTACCACTGCACCACCTCAGCAGCCTTCTGTGGACCTCTCTGTCAAGATTATTCCTCACCAAGTTCGCTCTGCTCTATCTCTAATATGGTTTTACTCTATCTTCATCACTGACACTAGGCACCTCTCCTTCAAAAACCTTTGAGAGGGTATATCAGTTTCCTATCATTGCTTTAACAAATTAGCACAAGCTTAGTGGCTTAAAACACCACAAAAGCACACTCTTATAATTCTAGAGGTCAGAAGTCCAACATGGGTCTTACTAAGCTAAAATACTGGTGTCAGTAACACTTCATTCCTTCTGGAATCTCTAGGGAGGAATCCATTTCTTTGCCTTTTTCAGATTGTTTTTTTTAAGTGACAACTTTTAATTCACTTTTGCTTCAAAGTTGTCTTTAAAACTAAGCACACAGAGAAACAAAGCCTAGAAATGAACGAGCTGTGTGTTCACAGAAGTAAAAACACCACATGGTATGTGCTAGTAGGTTTGCTCTGAAGACAAAGAATGGAAATCACAAGATCAAGTAGCTATCTTACGAAGTTCTAAGAAAAAAAGATTATTCTATATTCAAATGCAAGTTGAAATATTTCCTCTTCAGCTGCCGTTCTAGCAAAACCAATGTGGCAGCACAAAAGAAGAAAAAGAAAGAAAAAAGAAAAAAACAGAGAAAGAAACAAAACATAAAAACACATATTAGCATCAAAGGTCAACACAAGGTCAAAGGTGAGAGTTCAAGCATCATAGAAGCTGAAGAGAAAGGGATTCCAGAAGCCAGGGATTCTAGTTCAGACAGGGATTCTGAACTTCTTGGCCTGTATATGCTCTCCTTCCATCTTCAAAGCCAGCTGTGCTGTATCTTCAAATTTCTCAGACTGCAACTTGCTTCTCTAAGTCTATCACATTCTTTGAGTATAAGCCACCTACAACCCTCTTATACAGACCTTTGTGATTACATAGGGCTCCCCCAGGTAATCTAGAATAATCACTCCATCTCAATATGCTGAATTTAACCACATCTTCAAAGCCTCTTTTGTTATATAAGGCCACATAGTCACAAGTTCTAAGGATGAGGATGTGTACCTTGAGGGGAGAGGAGTATCAGCCTACCACAGAGGGTTCTGGGAACAGGGGCAACTGAGTTACCCACATAACTGAATCCTTCCTGCTACACATGATTTAAGATATCAAAAAGAGCCTTCACATTTTATTTAAATATATAGCTGACTGCTGAGAAATTATGGGAAATTCCCACAGTCCAGAAAGGAAAGGAGAACTGAAAAGCAGAATAGCAAGCATACAACTGGCGCAACGGGGCCAGGAGAAGGTGGACAGGAAGGCCCAGATCAGAACATCACTAAAGGGAAGGACTTGGGCTTTAAACCAGGCAGACATGAGAAGTGGAACTAAGACCCAGGTTTGTCTAGACCTCCAGAGCGCTACATTTTCAGTATAAAAGGTCACAGAAAAATTACACCACCACCCTCAGGGAGACGGTAAAAATTTTTGAACCTCTTCAAAATCTGCAAGAAAGAGAAACTCCAAGCCTACCATGCCTACGTTTGAAGGCTATGTACATCATCCAGGAACGCAGGAATCTTCAAGCCCAGCCATTCACAGGAAAGCAGATCACAGGCAGTGACGGCATTTAGAGGAGGAAAGTCAAGAAAGCAAATTCAAACTGACTCAGGAGGGACACTTGAATCTCAGCCCTTACACCATTCCCCCAAAAAATACATAAATAAAACTTTGTTGTCAATCAAAACTCACGAAACATGTAAGAAAAAAAATTCTATCACGAGAGATGCAACAGACACAGCAAAAGGCAAAGGATTAGAGCTCCAAAGAACTTGGGGCAATAGGACCAAATGAATGAGATTAAAATTCATACGTTTAAACTACCTAAATAAATAAAAGAAGGAATAAAAACAATATGGGAAAAACAAAGCTCTATTTAAAAATGCAGACTTAAAAAAGAGCCAGACAGGGCAATCTAAAGAAAGCAGAAAGAAGTGAAACATACCATAGGAAGGATAAGCAAAGCTTCATTAAAAAAGAAAAACTGACATGCCTTCAACACATTGTTTTTTAAGAAAAAGAACAAGAGTAAGTTCCTCCAAATTTCCTTAACTGAAAAGAACAGCTATCAAAAAACCAAAGTAAAAATCATACTCAATGGAAAAACTTTAGAAACATTTCTTTCAAAATTCAGGAGTAAGACAAGGGTGCCAGCCATTGCCACTTCTACTGAGCACTGGGGTAGAGGTCTTAGATAACTATGTTTAAGAGTGAACATGGGACAAAGATGGAGGATAAACACAGCTGTGGTTATTCAAATTAATGAGAATATCTACACAGGAAATCCAAAAGACCGTAAATGCTATCAAAATTAGTGAGAACCAGAAAAGCTGCTAGAAATAGGATCACCATCACAAAAATCAACAGCGTGCTGATGCACCTCCAAATCTTTTAATGTATTTCTTTAAATGCAATTTCTAATAAGTTCCCAAAATATAAGGTACATACAAACAGGGAAACCTAGGGTGTTGCAATTCATGGGGTTGCGAAGAGTCAGACATGATTTGGTGACTAAAGAACAATAACAACAACATAAACAAATCTAACAGAAGTATTAAAAGATGTCCATGGAGAAAACTGTGAAATGAATTGAAGAACATGAAAAAGACCTAAATTAAATGAAGAGATATATGTTCACGGTTGGGAACACTCATTATAATAAAGCATCAATTCACCTCCTATTTAGCCTACAAATTTCATGTATTTCTAGTCAAAGTCTCATTAGGTTTTAGATCATTTATACCATCATCCATCAAGTTACACGGACGAATAAATGTCATCAAAGAGCTAGGAACATTTTTAAGATTAAGGACCAAGCCTGTGGCTGCTGCATTTTTTCTCAGCCCAGCTACCGTATCACTAGCACAGTGCGTAAGAAATGCTTCTAGTGGCAAACCAACCTTTTTCAATGGCTACATTTAACTGTCCCAAATTTTACCCTTGTTATTGCTTTTACCATGCTCTGCAAAACCTGAGCCTGACTCTACAGTTTTTGGATCTATTTTAATTAGTATATTTAAATATATAAACAAAACTAAAAGGACTAAAGAAGTTAAAAATAATCCAATAGTTTGGTAATTAAAATCAAGTAACTAAACAAACAAAAATGCAGACTTGAAGAGACATGGAATTCTAAATCAACATGGAAATAGTAGTTGTTAACTAACAGCTTTTTCACAATTACTTTCCCACTTTGAAAAATAATAGTAGGAATCCCTACCTCACACCATAGCTTTAAAGCCTAAATCTAAAAAGCAAAACTTAAACTTTGTGGGGGAGAGTACAGACTAATGTTTTGCCTTTGTGGTTCAAGACAAATTCTTACACAAGACTGCCCAAAAGCACATGTAATACAAATGTGGCATTTACTATATACAAGAAGTATTCAAAATGTTTTACATTTACTAACTAATGGGCTTCCCTGGTGGCTCAGATGGTAAAGAATCTGCCTGGAATGCAGGAGACCTGATTTCAACCCCTGGGTTGGGAAGATCTGGAGAAGGGAATGGCAACCCACTCCAGTATTCTTGCCTGGAGAATCCCATGGACAGAGGAGCCTGATGGCCATAGTCCATGGTGTTGCCAAGAGTCAGACAGGAGTGAGTGACTAACACATACATATACAATCTTCACAACAACCCTAAGAGGTAAGTAGTACTACTGCCTCCCTTTTCCAGGTGGGGAAAGTTGTGCACGGAGATGTTAAGAAAGTAGCCCAAGGTTACACAGCAAGGAAGACACAGAACTGGGATATGAATCCTTGTTCTTATCTACCAAACTAGAAATCACATTAAAATTGTAAATTCTATATGATAAAAAGACACCAGACAAATGTAGGATATGCCTAGGACTAGAGGATGTTTCCAGCACACACATATATATATATTAAAGAACACCTACAAATCAATTTTAAAAAAAACAACACACACATTGAAAAGTGGTCAAAGATAATAAGGGGCAGTTCACTGAAGAAGAATCCAGAAGGCCAATCAACAAATGAAAGATGTTAAATCTCATTATATATCAGGAAAACAAAAATTAGAACAATGAGGTACTCACTAGTGAACTTCATAGCAGATCTCACAGTCACTAGGTTGGCAAAAATTAAGCCTGATGACACCACAGTGCAGAGACCCTAGAACTTACATTCAAGTAGAAGTGTAAATTATTGTAGTCACTTTACAGAACAACTCTGTGGTACCGAAAAAGGTTACACATATGTGTCTCTTACTAAACTAGCAATTCTGCTTTTAGGCTAATATCCAAGAAAAATGCCCCTGTCCCCAGCCAGACATATATGTATCAGGATTTTGCTGCAGCCTTGTTTGAAATTGTAAAAAAATTAAAACCACCTCGAACACCATAACTAGGGAATTCACAAACTCTGGTGTGATCACACAGTAGAATACAAGTGTTAATCTATTTCTAGTAAATCTAGAAATTCCAAACATAAAAATGAAACAAATTGCATAAATATAGATAAAACAGACCATTTACAAAAATTTTCAAACACAAAAACAACACTATATAGTCTTTGTGGTTGATTAACAGATCAAATGGTCATACAGTTATATAAACATGCATAGAAATGACATATGTAGACTTTAGGGTAGTAAGTACTTTTGGTGAGGGCTGGGGAAAGGAAGGGAGAGTGGGCCTTGAACTGTACTATAGCTTTTAGCCTCTTACAAAGAGAGAGGGAATTCCTTGGTGGTCCAGTGGTTAAGACTTCATTTTCCAACACAGCGAGTACAGGTTTGATCCTTGGTGGTCAGGGAGCTCAGCTCGCCCATGCCTCATAGCCAAAAACCCAAAACATAAAGTGAAAGCAATATTGTCACAGATTCAAAGAAGACTTTAAAAAGGAGAGAGAGAGCACAATACTAACTTTGTAAAATCAGTCTGTTGGGCTCAGGAGAGTATACCATATTATTTTCTGTGCATATGAAACATTTCCTAATTAAAAGTAGCTTGAAGATGTTAACAGCCCCTTTCTTACTGGAACACTAAAACTAAATTCTTCTGCTTTGCTTTCTTCTGTGAAGTTGGTCCAATTTGCCTCATCCAGCCTTCATTCCCACTATTCCCCAAACACAGCTACTTATATCAAGATAGTCTCATTTGTCTCAAATATTTCACATCAAATCCCATCTGTGCATCTCCAGGTACTGCCCACATCCTCCCCTACAATGTGCTGCCGTTTAGGAAAAAGGAGGCCTTGCAAGTGAAGGTGGTACAGAAGTGAAGGCACCAGGCAGCCCTTTGTTGAATCTTTACTTGTCTATCACACTTGGGTAGACGTACATGTGAAACCTGATACCACCTATCATTTCCCTTAGGTATCCATATCCTAAACGCACATGCATGCGCACACACACACACACACACAAATATACACTTTCATTTGTAACATGGAAGCGCACTTAGATTTAACTATCCAACCTAAAACAAGTCTGACATTTATTACTACAAAGGTAAAACTGTCCAAACGAAAACTTAAGTGACTCAATTTTCTGATAAATCCCCAAAATATTTTTTTAATTAAAAAATTGAGAACAACATAAATGTTTTCTTGGGTGTGCAACTGCAATTTCCAATACATTATAGCAAAAAATCCCTCAAGTCCTCATAATTAACCGTTTGAATTAGAAATAACATCTAAAAGTTATGATATGCTTCTAATTAGATTTGATTATCAGTGTGTCTCTAACTTTCACTAAGAAGAAGCCTTTTAAAGATAATAAAGAAGCAATTTATTTCTGAGTAGTAGTAATTGCATGTTATGGTTGGTTTGTAATTTTGAAGAGAATGGGGTTATGTAAAAGTCTACCAAATGAGTGATATAAAAATTATTGATTCCATAAAACTACTTCTAAGTGTATAATTAAAAAGCCTATTTGTCACTACAACCTGGTAGACAAAGGAATTGCAAGAATTTTTTGTTTAACAATAACAACAGTTTCCTTATGAGATCAATTGTAATAGAAAGTAAATTTAGACCTATGACAAATAGTTTCCTTCCTTTGGGAGACAGAAGGCTGATAAAAACAAATTACGGATCTGTTAACTTGTTGATAGTGATTTTTTTTATGAGCAGGAAGCGTCAACCTTTCCTGTTTTCTCTTTAAAACAAAGAAAAGTGAATACACAAGGAAAGCTTTTAAGAGAGTACAAAAGCTAAAATGAAAGGCCACACCAAGGCAAGATTATAAAAGTGTCTAAAGCTGGCATTGCTTTCTGAAGCAAATGCTTAAAAAAGGAGGTCGTGGCAAAAGTGCTAGTGCACACATGGACAGATTTTGATGAAGGAGGGTGTCAGTGGCACAAAGTCATCTGGCCGGTGACCTTAACCAAGTCTGTTCATTTTACAGGTGAATAATCCAAGTAGCAAAAAGAGAGGCTTGGTGACAGAGGCAGAGCTGGGGCAAACTTCCTGTCTGGTGCCTTTTTTTTATCCCGGTAGGATTGTATCATAGTGCCTACCGGACAGAGTGCCTATGTCTTAGGTCATCATAGCAACACAGGTCACTTTTAACACTGAGATATAACGGCAAGGACAATATTATAATGCATAAGAAACTGTAGGTCTTGCTTCACAGCCAGATCAATATGGGTTTAATTAGCATGTCCTTAACCCTAGCAGACCTGGTTGCACAGTCTATTGCACAGACCAATAGTAAGGTCCTCACTCATACAGCTTTGCTGTTAATCAACCACCAAATCCCGGCTTACTGATTTCGTGCTTATTTTTCTTTTACCCAACCTGGAGAATTTGTCACATATGCTGACATTCATATACAAGTTCACAGTGCATTCACTGCCTGGAGTAGGGGAGCAAAAAATTCTACCCAGGATAAAGAGTCCTTATCTCCGAGATCATTCTAGCAAATAAAATTGCTTAAAACTAGTAGACATGCATTTATGCACTTTTTTGGGATTGATACCATACAACGCCACTCCAGTAGAAATGTCATGCATAATGTTCTTTATAATCTAGTGTGAGTAGGTGTTGAGGCATTAAACCACTGAAACTGAAACTGTTGGTCGCTCAGCCTCGTCCTACTCCTTACAATACCATGGACCGTGGCCCACTAGGCTCCTCTGTCCATGGCATTCTCCAGACAAGAACAGTGGAGTGGGTTGCCATTTCCTTCTAGAGTAAGCCTTTCAAATGATGAAGAAGTTGCTAGAACATTCTAGAATTAAGAAGATTCAGGCAAATTCCTGCTTAGAGGACAAAGGATCTCTGTAGGGGACGTACGGGGTTTTTACAACCAGCACATATATTTCTTATAAAACTCTTAATTCTGGCGTCTCACTGGCCCTCTCCAGCCAATGCTAGTAGCAGTCATGGTTACTCATCCTCCTGCTCACAATGGTTGGTCCATGGAGTGGGCCCATAAACCAACATGGTTAACTAGTATGTCCTGTATGATAACACAGGGATATTGGAAGAGCAAAATAAGGACAATTAAAATTGATTCTGCCAATGGCTTGTCTTATACACGGAAAGTTCTGGCCTCAAAAAGAACCTATGCAGAGGCAAGCTGAGCTGAGAAGTGGACGGAAGGAGCAAGAGTTCTGACCTTTTTTGAGCCCCTTGATATAATCGCTGAATCTCCCAATTATATCCTTTTAGGAGTTTGTGTTATCTTGCAAACACATTAAGTTCATTTATAACTTATAGAGAATTCAACCTAACACAAGCTTCATCTTGCAAATGTTTATCGTAACTTTTTAATACTTGCAAACTTGCAGTGACTGTCTACCTTCCCTACTATGACCAACTTCCCAACCTAAACTAACTCTAAATCCTTCACTTTGTCAATGGGCTTTAAAAAAAAATATGAGTACTCCCTTTAAGTCTAAAGACCTCTCTGAAACTGGTTCCTTTTGGGACCAAACAAAAAGGGAATCAGAGAAATGGGCCAGAGAAATGTCCTAGGCCATCATCTCCTGCTCACACCCTCCCCAGGCCTGAACTCCAGCCTCAACTTTACTGCTGAGCAGGTCAGTGGTTGCCTGTAAATTGGGACCAAAGGTTATGAGTCAGAAAAGAGGGATTACAAAGAAGGATAAGGAAATCTGGGGGGCTATGTGCAAAGTTTTGAATATGATGAAGGGTTGACAGGTCACGTATGTCACAACTTTATCTCATTTATACTTTAAATACATGCAGCTTATTGTATTCCATTAATACCTCAATAGAACTGTTCTCTCTCACTCACACACAGTTTTATAAGGAAAAGCATTTTACAGCATCATCCTTTTTCCAGCATGGAACAAAACCTTGTACGGAAAGTTGCAAATGTAATTGGGTGACAAGGAAGAAACTCACACACCAAGGATGGTAGGGCAGGATGACAGAGGAAGACTGGGATGTTGATAACATGCTTACAATGTACACTGGTTCTAGACTACCTCCTTCTAGACATCTTGCTACATGAAGACAGTAAAGCTCAATTATTATATGAAGCAGAGCAGCTGGGTTTCTGTTGGCTGCCTCTGGACTCTACTCCTAATATGGTGGTCTTCAAAGCCAATAAGATCAGGTCATGCCCATGCTAACTATTTTTTGTTTCCAAATCCCAGGCTAACTGGGGGCTTCCTCAGGGGCTCAGAGACAGAGAATTTGCCTGCAATGCAGGAGACACAGGAGATGAGGGTTCAATTCCTGGGCTGAGAAGATCCCCTGGAGTCAGGCATTGCAACCCACTCCAGTATTCTTGCCTGGAGAATCCCATGGACAGAGAAGTCTGGCGGGCTACAGTCCATGGGGTCACAAAGAGTCAGACACGACTGAAGCAACTAAGCACACACACCCAGACTAACAAATACAAGGGTGTGAAGGGTCTGGATGTCAAAAGGTAATTCATTAGCCACTTCTCCCCACGTCCAGCCATACTCTGCATTCTTCTAATGAGTGCTCTCCACTTTGAGTGCCATACAGGCATAGCACACGGTACCCTGATACTCCCAGCACCTGGCTAAGCGCCTGGTACAGGAGAGGTACTCAAAATATTCTGCTGTCCTAAAAGAGCTCATGATCTCACTTATTATGCATTAGAGATGCTTACTGCCAAATCTAATCAATAGTTGGGAGGAAGAAATCCAGCTTAATGATCTTCTAGATTATTCTCTCTATATACAATCTATAAAAGAGCTTCATTCTTTCATCAAATATCCACCACATTGTAGAAACAAGAGAGTCCTGAATCATTTCTAGACCCCTACATTTTTTTGAGCATCCAAACTCTATCAGGGTAAGTGAATTGCTCTGAGGATGAAAGAGGAATGTAGGACCTTTGAAAAAACTGGATGCAACTCTGTAGTTAAATTATTCAAAAATGTTCTGTCAGCACTAGAGCGAGAGAGGTCGTGATGATATTGGAGGGTAAGAAACTTAAAGTGGTAATAAGATTTACAGGGACTCTACCACCAAAATGCAACGTGGCATCCACAGATACATAGAAACTAAGGCCCCAGAACCCTCCCTCTCCATGCTCCAACAGTCAGAATGAGGAATTACACTTGACGCTGAATTCTCCCTCTGAACTTCTGCCTAATGTGGACAACTGAAGAACAATTTTGTGATGACTGAGCATGTATTTCTCTGATGCCAAACATCTGGACACAGATTTGAAGATTCTATTAAAAGTCTGCATATTGCAAAATGCTTAGCTAAATGTTAAGTATTTTGCAATATCCAGACACTTAGCGCTGAAGCCAAGACCTCAATTCTTCATTTCATTTTCATTCCTTAAATGACACAACGAAGGCTGACGTGTCTTTTGTCACGTTTTTCTTTTCTATGTTCTCCTTGGTACCAAGCACACTGGTTTATACTTACAGGGCACAAAACGGATAGCATGTATCTTGTCTGCTGGGGAGAAATTATATAAAGAGATTCAAAAGTAAGGGATCCTGACTTGCCATCTTCCAAGGATAACTAGTTTAAAGTAGCTCTCATAGCCACCCACAAAGTTTCCACCACAACTTACATCCTCCTTCTTCAGAATGGTTCTGGGAGACAAGAAGCAGAGTTATGGGCAAAACAGCCCTGCGCTGACCCCTCCATTCAATATACTAGATGCCAACCATATGCCAAGGAGGTTCTGAGCATTCAGGAAGGCAGAAGTGATTGGGACATGGTCCTTACTGTCGAGGGGCATACAGTCTAACATGACAAAATAAAAGGGCAATTGCTTTTTTCAATGACTTCTTCATTGATCAACTTAAGAATCATGTCTGAGCAGCATCTGACACAGATGCTCAACTCTGCCTCTTTAAAACAGGGTGCACCTGCCTCAACCAGGTTCTCCTCCTACCTGACCAACCATTCCTTCTCAGGCTCCTTTGCTGGCTGCTCATCTCCCAAAACTGTTACTGTAACAGAGTCCTTGGTTCAATTCATGGATCACTACCCTTCTCTACCTCTCCTCCCTAACTGGTTGATTTCATCCAGAAGCAATGCTAAATACTACTCTCTACAATTATGACTTGCTGAGTATAAACCTCCAGCTATTCCTCTCCCCTGAACTCCATCATTATTAGTCTACCCACTATCTGACATCTCCACCTGGGTATCTAATTGGCATCACATCCAATACTGAACCCCTTACTTGCCTTCCAAAGCCCATCCAACCACAGTCTACCCATTCCTGTTAATAGCAGATTCAGCCAGCCAGTTGCTTGACTGGCCTCTCTCTCACCCCAAGCTCATCCATCAGGAAATTATATTGGCACCACCTTCAAAATCTGACTCTCTCTCTTACTTCCTTTGCTATCTTATTGGTCCAAACCTCCGTCATCTTTGCTTAAATTACTGCAATAGCCTCACATGTGGTTTCACAGCTTCCACATTTGTCATCTATAATCTGTTCTCGATTCAGGAGCCAGACAAACTTTTAAATGAAAACCAGGCCCAAAGCCACCCATGGCTCCCCATTTCCCATGGTGTAAAAGCTCAAATCCTTCAATCTGGGTCCAGAAACTCTGACTCAACTTTAACCACTCTACCTACCCCTTGCTCGCTCTGTCCCAGCCCTAATAGACCCTTCTCTGTCCCTTGCATACATGAGAAATATTCCTTCAGGATCTTTTTAAAGTCATTCCTTCAACCAACTTTTTCCAGGTGTCTGTTCATCTCCTTCAAGTTTCTGTTCCACGGCTGTCTTCCAGAGAAGGCAAATTCAGACCACCATATATAAAAATATGCCTTCATCCTCCTCTACCCACCACACTCCCCCCCAGTCCGTGCTTCATCCTTCTTACTCTATTTTTCTCCATAGCAGTTTTGTTTTTTTTTTTTTTAACCTTCTTTTCCCAGGTGGCGTTAGTGGTAAAGAACCCACTGCCAATGCAGGAGACATAAGAGATGAGGGTTTGATCCCTGGGTCAGGAAGATCCCCTGGAGGAGGGCATAGCAAGCCACTCCAGTATTCTTGCCTGGAGAATCCCATGGACAGAGGAGCCTGGTGAGCTACAGTCCATGGGTTTGCAAAGAGTCAGACATGACTGAGCAACTAACACTTTGACTTTGATGATGTATAACATTTACTTCTTTGCTTATCACCTATCTTCCCCTTCAAATGTAAGATCCATGAAGGTAGGACATTTTGGTTTGTTTTGCTCACTGTTGCCAATGCTCAATTAATATTATTGGAATAAATAAAAGAAAAATTAGTTGGGTTTATCTAATAATATTTATACTAGATTAATAATAAACTGTATTAGACTAATAATGAGCCCTAGACAACTGTGACTATAACATAATTTTACAGGAAGTTGATTTGTTCAGGGGAAATATGACAGGAAAAACCTCAGACATATAGATTTTGACCAACAATGGAAGAAGAAGAAAATAATATTTCAAGAAACAGATTCTATAGTAGACTGATAAAAGTAATTCATATTTATTATTTTTAACTATATTTTAATGCTAACTTTCATGTCTTAAAATATTTGCCTGTCTTCTAGATTTGATTTTGATCAAATTGCCATGTTTATGCAAGTTTTCATTAGGTATGTTTTACCTCTGGCGAATAGGGAGCAGCCAGTTCTGCAAATTCAATTCAAGAAGTTATTTAGAGCATAAGCTCTCTGTTAAAAGCAAACAATGTCAGGAACTGCAGGATGCAATAGAGAGAACGGTATGATCTCCGCCAACTACAGGTGGGAAAAAACAAGCACAAATGATCTACAGTATGGAGCATTAGTGGCTCAACAGAAAGGACAAAGTGAAATAAAATCTTACAACACTAACTCTCAGCCCTCACTGTAATTTACAATTAGCTAGACAGCTTTAAAACAGGGTTTTCTAACCAAAAAAATGACATGCCTCCTCCCTCGCTCTGAATCCTGATTGAATCAGTCTGGGGTAGCACTCAAGCGTTACAACTCCCAAGTGAAAATTTAAGGAACCAGTTCCCTCAGGAGGCTTTGGGTAACTTTACAAAGACAGAGCAAGGTATGCTAGGTCAAGAGCAGAGGATCAGCAATGACAGGCAACAAAGCACGAAAGGTCTGGGGAAACCTCTGAGGCCGGAATACATGATGAGACACACATGGTGAAAGATGCTGAACAGCATGCTAAGGAATCTGGGTTATTCTCTAAGAGTTTCCATCCATTATCACAAGGAGGTTTGGTTTAATCATGGTTCAGTGACAAGAGAATATGGAGGATCAATTCAGATGAAACAGGATATGGAGGAAGGCGAACTAACCCTAGCCTGTCTTCACCAGTAATGCAAATGTGTTTGAGGTGATGATGGCCCACTTTTAAACTACCTAAAACTGTATGAAAATTAAACCACTGAGACGTTCAAAACTCACTTTTCAAAAGTAGGCTGAAGTACAACTATTCCCTAAATAAATTTTCTTTCTTTGTAAAAGCCTCTTAATTACCTTGTTAAACTTGGTGAAAGAAAATAACCTCATTTCAGATGAGAAAGGACATACATGGCACCTTTCGGTCACTCTATTTTAAGACCAAAAGTTGGGAAATTTCACAGACATATTTGGCACAAAGGCCAATTATAAATGCCAGCTCAACAGCATCATGTGAAAATTCTCGGTTCTGTAAATAGTGAATCATTTTAAATTCAAAATCCAAGTAAATATTCAGCAACCACTTACATATTTTAAATTCACTCAGTAGTTTGAACAAGTGCCGAGAAATAACATAAATCTAACTATATGTTAAAATATTAAATAAGAATAATTTGAAAAATAATGAGAATTTTGAAAAATAGCAAATACAGTAATTTGAAGGCAATTACAGTAAGTAGATTTTTTTCTTTGGATGAAGTACTAGTGTGTTTTCATTTATTTCAGAGCACAGACTGAAAAAATTTATACTTTTCCGGCCCTCCAATGACCAGAATAGGACTCAAAATAATGTACAGGTAAGTCATTCCATCTTTATACTCACCATACCTCAGCCATTTTTTTTTTTCTTACAACTGAAGGATTAGTATTACTGTTTTGAGGGTAGGAACTCTTGTCTCTGTAGGCCTGCTTGAGTTAATATCAGCCTGTAAGTGTTAGAAACCCCAAAACCTTGAAAATCTTTTCATTATTACATATAGATTTGTAATTCTGAAATTTAACTCCTTTAGGGAAAAATGAAAAATATCATCCACCAGTTGATAAATGAAAAACTCATGGAGACATTTGCCTGAAGTTAAATTCCAAGCAAGCTGTAAAGTTCAAATTCAAACTTAGGTTCTCTTCCTGAATCTGTCCAAATATATGTATTTTATCTGCTATTTTTTATCTATTTTAAGACAATTTCAATTTCAGAGACACTTAAAATGCAAATAAACATATATTTTACAATGGATGTAAACAGGTATGCTTTTTGACTGAACAGAGGTTTTTTTTCCCCAAAGCAACCCAAGGTATTGGAAAAAAATATATACATATATATCAATAGAAACAAACTTAGATTTTAGGAGAACAAATTTAGAAAAAGAAACAAAACTGAAACTTCTGAAATGACCCTTCTCATTTAAAGACTACAAGTTATTTTCTGTTCTTACATTCTTAGTTAAAACTATTCATACACAAACACACACGCACATTATAACTAGCAGTCCAATTCCTAGAAGTTTTTTCTTCTCTGCTTGAGAAGCAGGAGATATAAATCTTCAAAATGTTACATATTTTAAGATAACACTTACCTCATACTTCCTAAAATTCCCCATCAAAAAACTAGGAATAATTTTTAAAGGCTGCTTTTCGCTTTTTTACCAAAATATTTTCAATCAAAATTATTTTAAAATAGACTATTAAAAATAAAATAGACCATTTTTCTAAAGCAGTTTTCATTTTATCTATATTCTGAACAGTATCAAAAAGACCTGAGCTATCTCCACACTTCCCCAATTCAATCACACTTTCTCTATCCGACAAGGATCTCCCTTAGCCCTAAATTTTATGGCTCCTAAAGTCAGTTCTTCCTTTCCATAGCATTCATTTTCCCACCTCATAAATCCTAACTAGATCTTGTCTTCACTGAGGAGGTATTTGCCTTTGTGTGTGTTTATTATTTCCTACAGTTCTCAGCAGAATGCACACAATGGGGAAACGTTTATTGACTGAAGAAAACTCTTGAGATCATACGTAGAGAAGATAGTGAATGAAAAAGAGGATTGATAAGGCATGCTTATTTCAAAGCCATTAGGCTCAATGCTGTACTCCCAAACTGAGAACAATGCCCTGCACACAGTAGACACTCAATAAGTATCTGGTGAATGAAGAAACATTGCTTCTTCAAATGGAGAAAGTTCTAGAGCAAGTCACTCATATGACATCATGAAGGTACATGAAGAAACCACTGCTTCTGCCTTTCCTCCTGTATCTATAAACTTGATATTCACTCAGTTCAGTTCAGTCGCTCAGTCATGTCCGACTCTTTGCAACCCCATGAACTGCAGCATGCCAGGCCTCCCTGTCCATCACCAACTCCCGGAGTCCACCCAAACTCATGTCCATCGAGTCAGTGATGCCATCCAGCCATCTCATCCTCTGTCGTCCCCTTCTCCTCCTGCCCCTAATCCCTCCCAGCATCAGGGTCTTTTCCAATGAGTCAGCTCTTCACATCAGGTAGCCAAAGTATTGGAGTTTCAGCTTCAGCATCATTCCTTCCAATGAACACCTAGGACCCAGGACTGATCTCCTTTAGAATGGACTGGTTGGATCTCCCTGCAGTCCAAGGGACTCTCAAGGGTCTTCTCCAACACCACAGTTCAAAAGCATCAATTCTTTGGCACTCGGCTTTCTTCACAGTCCAACTCTCACATCCATATGTGACCACTGGAAAAACCATAGCCTTGACTAGATGGACCTTTGTTGGCAAAGTAATGTCTCTGCTTTTGAATATGCTATCTAGGTTGGTCATAAGTTTCCTTCCAAGGAGTAAGCGTCTTTTAATTTCATGGCTGCAATCACCATCTGCAGTGATTTTGGAGCCCAAAAAAATAAAGTCTGACACTTTATTAGTGTTCACTACACTAATGTAAAACTGTTCAGTACAAGCATGTGTGTAGATGCACTTAGTCGTAAGTAGTAGTCGTAACTTTTGCCACCACATGGACTGCAGCCAGCCAGGCTCCTCAGTCCAAGGGATTTCCCAGGCAAGAATACTGAAGTGGGTTGGCATTCCCTTCTCCAGGGGATATCTTCCTGACCCAGGGATCGATCCTGTGTCTCTTGTGTCTCCTGCATTGGCAGGCAGGTTCTTTACCATTGGCGCTACCTGGGACGTGCAGTACAAGGGATTCTATTAATTGAAACAACCAAACCATAAACAACAACAAAACTCAACCACACCTTTGGCTAGTGATCACAAATCCATGACAAGTTAGGAGGATGTTCCATCCAACCAATTTAATGACAGCCTTTTCAGACTGATCACCAGTTCTGCTCTAGTTTTAAAGCCATTAGCAGGCCACCTGCACATGTAAACTGCACTGGGCAAGTAAACAGGATGCTGCTGCTAAGTAGCTACAGTCATGTCCGACTCTGTGTGACCCCACAGATGGAGGCCCACCAGGCTCCCCCGTCCCTGGGATTCTCCAGGCAAGAACACTGGAGTGGGTTGCCATTTCCTTCTCCAATGCATGAAAGTGAAAAGTGAAAGTCAAGTCACTCAGTCGTGTCCGACTCTTAGCGACCCCATGGACTGCAGCCTACCAGGCTCCTCCATCCATGGGATTTCCTAGGCAAGAGTACTGGAGTGGGTCGCCATTGCCTTCTCTGTAAATAGGCTGATTGAGTCCTAAGTTCCTGAAGAAAATACTTCAAGAAACAGAGTGATGACTCTCAAAGCAGGCTGTGACCTTTACACTTGCCACTGCCACATTCAGTGTAGGCTTCAACAACACTTTTAGAAATAATCTCAGATCTAATCCCACAACTTCGAGTTTATTCCAGAAGCAGTAATCCAGGTGGAACTGAAACCTCTAAGGGGTCCTCTTCTTTATGTCTTAAAAAGAAACATCTCCCAAGTCTTCAGCCTTTACCCTGTACCCAACCACTTCACATGCCCCATCTTAAAATGATGAGGAGAGACCAGGAAAGACACAGAATCTAAATAATAGCAGTGGTACGTTTTCAGCATCTATTTAAGACTTGGTTCAAGGTTAACCTTTCATTTGTTTCCAATTTAAATTGCCGAACTCATCTAAACTTGTTCACAGTTTATAAGCAGTAGACATTAATTCAAGAAATATCCTTTCTCTAAAAAGCCTTAGATTTAAAAAGCTAACCATTTGTACAGTCCTGTGAATTCCCAATTAATCACGTTTTACCATATAGCTATTAAAAAACAATAGAATGCCCTTTGAAGGTCAATGCACTTTGAAGGTTGGACAGATAGCGAAAGTCTTACAGCTTCCCTCGTGGCTCAGTCGGTGAAGAATCCACCTGCAATGTGGGGGACCTGGGTTCGATCCCTGGGTTGGGAAGATCCCCTGGAGGAGGGCACAGCAACCCACTGCAGTATTCTGGCCTAGAGAGGCCCCATGGAGACTGGCAGGCTGCGGTCCATGGGGTCGCAGAGTCAGACATGACTGAGAAACTAAGAACACGTACACATAATAGTCTTAGCATGTTCCTTCAGAATCACCTTTCTCCTTGCTCTCCTGATACCACCGTAGACACAGCTAGAAATGACATATCTGGAAAGCAAGAGAACTAGATTTAATAATAATTTGCCTATGGCACATTAATCTATAGAGACCACTCAATCAAGTACGTAGATATTCTATGTACGTAAGCAGATACTATAAGGTGAAACATCTGGTGAACAGGTGACTAAATCATGAGGGGGAGAGGGCAGAAGTCCAAGCATAAAGTGGGGAATATGAAGTTCTAAGCAGGCCATTCAGGCTAATAAAAGAAAATACCTGGAGAACCGGTCAGAATGTATTTACTTAATAAACAATCAAAGTGATAGGCATGCTTCAGGGAACACAAAGGTGAATTCTGATCTGAAATTTGACATGGACCTCCAATTACAAGGAGCTGAATCACCAGGTGTTCCAGAATTTTTCCTAAGTTTATCATTAGTGACATGTTGATTAAATTCCTACTAAGACACACACAAACTAGCCGGAAAAACATACTTTACACCATTTATGTTTCT